>NC_052341.1:24888267-26298892 GCF_016432855.1 Salvelinus namaycush
TACCGCAGATAGCGTGCTGAGAAATCCAGGGGAATGTGTCCGGATGGGTAGGAAGAAGCACAGAAGATAATCCACACAAGAGCGGCGAGAGAAAGAGCCCAGACACACGACACAACCTCAGGGAAGTAACAATGATCTGACAACAAGAAACACTGGTTACAGAACATATAAAGGGAAGATAAGTGATTCCAGCTGGCGCAGACAATCAGGCCGAGATTGGGAACCACGCCCACACAAACACGGGAGAGAGAGAGAGAGAGAGAGAGAGAGAGAGAGAGAGAGAGAGAAAGAGAGAGAGAGAGAGAGAGAGGGAGAGAGAGAGAGAGGGAGAGAGAGAGAGAGAGAGGGAGAGAGGGAGGCAGTGGATACATGAACCGTGACACTATTTACATGTTGCTTATAGGTGCATTTCACACTACTTTTGGATTATAATTAGATTGTAAGGCTCGTATGAATGTCCTGTTTAATATAATGTTTGTGTCATCATCACAAATCAACTGAATTATACTTAAACAATTCTACTTTAACCGGTAAAATGTCTCTTTGGCTAGATTTTGCTATAGCCTATATCAATGAGTGTTAACATCCTAGCTGACTTCTGCATCCAAAATAGTTATTTTGCAAAGATCACAACCAAATATAATATTCAAGCAAGAATCAAAACATCATTGTAAGCGTATGAGAACCCCCAAAAAAGTACTTTTGTTTGGAAGTAATACAAAATGTTGAATGTACGCAGATGGCAATGGCTTTCTTACTGCAGTCAAGAGTTGCGCACATCTGTACATGACGTCAGTTTCTCGTGTACTGGAAAGGGGTCTATAGTTCATTGCAACATTTTGACCAGAAGGCTATATTGGGCCTTGACTCCAACCCAGTGAGTTTTAAGTCCAAAAATACAGAACTGCTTACAGTGTGCAACCCCCACAAAACTAGCTGGTTCAACACTGCTGCAGCACAAAATAAAGTGAATTCATTACATAGCTTTTCAGAGCGTTGGATGGTCTGAAACGTAGAACTCAGCAGCAACATCAAGGCCTGAGAAGCGTCCTTATGCTCTCCCAGCCTGGCTCAGACAGAGATATATTCAGCACAGAAAAAGCTGACACATCCACACACAGAACAGAAGTTAACACTATAGGCATGACGTACTGTAAATAAACACAGGAAACTCTAGAGGATTTGCATTTGGGCTGGTTTGAATCCCAGAGCCGACTAGGTGAAACATTTGTCGATGTGCCCTTGAGCAAGCCACCTAGCCCTAATTGCTCCTGTAAGTCGCTCTGGATAAGAGTGTCTGCTAAATGACTAGAACACTACATTTACATTGTATGATAATGTTGACATGATTCCAAGAGTCTACTACTGTTCAGAAACAACTGAACTGAAAGAAACACACACTCAGAGTACAGTACAAGCAGAAAACGAAAGAAAAGTTTTGTTTCAGTAGTTGTAGATGTTAGTACAATACAAGTAGCTGTCCTTCAATTGTCATTAGCAATGAACGATCTGAGAACAACAATTATTTCTTCGAGTTTCACCACGGAGAGGAACAACATCACAACAAGCTGCAGTTGTTTCAGATCACAGCACGTGATGGAGAATGGAAACTGCACCTCAAACTGAAGGACAAATATCTGTCTGTCTGTGTGTGTGTGTGTGTGTGTGTGTGTGTGTGTGTGTGTGTGTGTGTGTGTGTGTGTGTGTGTGTGTGTGTGTGTGTGTGTGTGTGTGTGTGTGTGTGTGTGTGTGTGTGTGTGTGTGTGTGTGTGTGTGTGTGCGCGCGCGTGCGTGCGTTTGTGATTGCGTGCGTACCTGTATGTGTGTGTGAGCCCTTGTGTGACTGACAGCTCAGATATATGCAGCTTTATGCATTTACCTCTGGGGTGCACTTACCCGATGGATCACCCTCTCCATGCATTTCTTTCACCATAATTCCAGGTAAACTTACATCTTTTAGACCCTGAAATAGCAGCTGTATTTCCATTCCTCAATAGCAGCCATCAATTATAATGCAGTGGATACACACTTAGAAAATAAGGTCCGTCAAGGGTTCTTTTGGAAGGGTGATGGTCCCTTTGAGGCCTTCAATGGTTCTTTGCAGTTCAGAAAAGGGTTCTTTCCTCTTTTTATGATAATGAATATTTAGGCGTGTGGTTTGCTCACATCTTTTCTTGTGCAACTGTGATTGAGAGTGTCATTCCAGTTTATCTAATCTGCTGTGTTATGCAAGTACATGTTTAATATGACTTGGCCAGTGACGGTTCATTTTGAAAGAATCACATATGCCCTGGTGTCAATTGAGAACACTTGATTAAATCAGTGGTTCTCAATTCTCTCCTCAGCGACCCCCAGCTTTTCCAGAACTGGACAGTAAAAAGTGTAACTTATTTTTATGGTAACTTACTGGCAGCCAGTTACCTGTTACTCCCTGTAAAACGTTACAGTATGTTACCATAAATTCCAAAGTAACTTTGCTTTAACAGTATATTACTGTAAAAAAAGCACTTCTTTACAGTAATGTACTGATTAAGCAAAGTTTCTTTGGAATTTGTAACCATAGCAGAACCCTTTTTGGTGCTACATGGAACCTTTTATTGATGGTTCTTCATAGAACCCTTTTTTAAATTGAATTTAACTAGACAGGTCAGTTAAGAACAAATTCTTATTTACAATGACGGCCTACCCCGGCCAAACCTGGACAATGCTAGGCCAATTGTGCGCCGCCCTATGAGACAGCCGGTTGTGATGCAGCCTGGATTCAAACCAGGGACTGCAGCGATGCCTCTTGCACTGAGATGCAGTGCCTTACACCGCTGCGCCACTCGATAGCCCATTCTAAGTTCAATTTAGAACCTTATGAGCGTGGTTCTTTTTAGAACCTTCAAAAAAAGGTTCTATATAGCACCGAAAAGGGATCTACATCCAAATAACCCTTATTTGGTACTATATAGTATACAAATGTCCATCTGATAATCACACGTTGCTATTTATTGTTGACAAGCAGATGTCACTAATATGCATCGTAAACCGATAATGAAGCTCAGAGTTACTGTTTTTCGGCACAATTTGATGAAAGCGCCGAAGCATTCAGAAAGCCAATGTTTCCCATGACTTGTTCTTTGTAGATCCTTTAAAATAACTATAAAGGATTTTTTATTCTGGTTATCCATATTATATTGGTAAAATTCCATGGGTTTTATTAATGTGTTTATTAACAAGTTGAATCAGGTGTGCTAGCTCTGGAACAGCTGTGGGTCCCTGAGGACCAGTCAAAAGATTGGACACACCTACTCATACGGGTTTTTCTTTATTTTGACTATTTTCTACATTGTAGAATAATAGTGAAGACATCAAAACTATGAAATAACACATATGGGATCATGCAGTAACCAAAAAAATGTTAAACAAATCAAAATATATTTTATATTTGAGATACTTCAAAGTAGCCATCCTTTGCCTTGACAGCTTTGCACATGCTTGGCATTCTCTCAACCAGCTTCATGAGCTAGTCACCTGGAACGCATTTCAATTAACAGGTGTGCCTTGTTAATTTGTGGAATTTATTTTCTTATTAATGCGTTTGAGCCAATTAGTTCTGTTGTGACAAGGTAGGGGTGGTATACAGAAGACAGCCCTATTTGGTACAAGACCAAGTCCATATTATGGCAAGAACAGCTCAAATAAGCAGAGAAATGACAGTCCATCATTACTTTAAGACATGAAGGTCAGTCAATCTGGACAATGTGCAGTCTCAAAAAACATCAAGCACCATGATGAAACTGGCTCTCATGAGGACTGCCACAAGAAAGGAAGACCCAGAGTTACCTCTGCTGCAGAGGATAAATTAATTTGAGTTACCAGCCTCAGAAATTGCAGCCCAAATAAATGCTTCACAAAGTTCAAGTAACAGACACATCTCAACACCAACTGTTCAGAGGAGACTGCGTGAATCAGACCTTAATGGTCGAATTGTTGCAAAGAAACCACTACTAAAGGACACCAATAATAAGAAGAGACTTGCTTGGGCCAAGAAACACAAGCAATGGACATTAGATCGGTGGAAATCTGTCCTTTGGTCTGATGAGTCCACGTTTGAGATTTTTTATTCCAACCACTGTGTCTTTGTGAGACGCAGAGTAGATGAACGGATGATCTCTGCATGCGTGGTTCCCACCTTGAAGCATGGAGGAGGAGGTGTGGGAGTGCTTTGCTTGTGACACTGTCATCCACTTCTTTAGAATTCAAAGCACACTTAACCAGTATGGCTACCACGGCATTCTGCAGTGATACGCCATCTAAAATCGTTTGCGCTTAGTGGGACTATCATTTGTTTTTCAACAAGAAAATGACCCAACACACCTCCAGGCTGTGTAAGGGCTACTAAGGCAAAGGGTGGCTATTTGAAGAATCTCAAATATAAAATATATCGATTTGTTTAACACTTTTTTGGTTACTACATGATACCATGTGTAATTTCATAGCTTTGATGTCTTCACTATTATTCTACAATGTAGAAAATAGTCAAAATAAAGAAAATGACAAAGTGTGCAAAGCTGTCATCAAGGCAACGGGTGGCTACTTTGAAGAATCTCAAATATGTGACCGTTTCAGGAAGCTAGGCGTATGTTGCGGGTCACTACTTCACAGGAGAGCCGTTTGAACGTAAACATTTTTTTAAGTTTTTCTCAATAGGGGGTGCTGTTTGCACTTTGTAATAATTTCGTTCCCAAATTAAACTGCCTCGTACTCAATTCTTGCTCGTACAATATTCATATTATTATTACTATTGGATAGAAAACACTCTCTAGTTTCTAAAACCGTTTGAATTATATCTGTGAGTAAAACAGAACAGGAGTTGGAGCAATTTTCATATGAGGATGTGAGAATGCTGAAATCTGTAAGCTGTTCTGAGGTCGGTTTATTAATTTGCCTGTCTTCTATTGGTTGAGATGCACTGCATACGCCTTCCCCTGGATGTCAGCGAATAGTGAGAATTGAAATGGAGTCGCTAGGCAGATCTGAAGGCCTATAAATAGGCTGGCAACCTGGTGTACTCTCTTTCTCCTTTTCGCCATGACGCAAGAAGGACCTCGGCATGTCGCTCTAGAAAGCTCCGGTTATAGCCCATAGATATATCCGGCTCTGTTTTTATTCGATATAGGTGTTAAAGACATCATAATGTTGTTATTTTAAACCGAGTTATATCAGTTTATATCAGTATATTGCGATTTTTCGGGTATTTATTTGTGCTGCGTTCTAGGGAGTTGGACGCGTCTTAGCCACATGGCTAATGTTTACTGCTAATTCCAAAGTTGAAGACTACATTCTACAACCGAGCAACGATTCTTTTGGACAAAGGACAACTTTCCCAAGATTCTGATGGGAGTTCATCAAAAAGTAAGAAGTATTTATGATGTTAATTCGTTGTTCTGTTGAAAAATGTAAAATGCATATTCCGCCATTAATTTCGGTGCGGTCTCGCTTTAACGCACGCTGTAGGTCGTAGTAACGTTAATTTTAAAAATCTAACACAGCGATTGCATTAAGAACTAATGTATCTTTCATTTGCTGTCCAACCTGTATTTTTTAGTCAAGTTTATGATTAGTTACTGATTAGAATAGGTGCCTCTCCCAAGATTTCTCCCGACATATTGTTGGCAGCTTGGCTACTATTCTCATTGTATAACCACGATTTGTGCCGCTAAATATGCACATTTTCGAACAAACTCTATATGTATTGTGTAATATGATGTTATAGGACTGTCATCTGAAGACGTTTGAGAAGGTTAGTGAAAAAATTAATATCTTTTGCTGGTTTATACGTTATCGCTATTTTTGGCTTGAATCAATGCTGTTGTGTGGTTGGCTATTGCAGTAAGCTAATATAATGCTATATTGTGTTTTCGCTGTAAAACACTTAAAAAATCTGAAATATTGGCTAGATTCACAAGATCTTTGTCTTTCATTTGCTGTACGCTGTGTATTTTTCAGAAATGTTTTATGATGAGTATTTAGGTAATTCACGTTTGTCTCTGTAGTTATTCTAGTTGCTTTGGTGAGAGTTGTGATGGTGGCTGCAATGGTAAACTATGATTTATACCTGAAATATGCACATTTTTCTAACAAAACATATGCTATACAATACATATGTTATCAGACTGTCATCTGATGAAGTTGTTTCTTGGTTAGTGGCTATTTATATCTTTATTTAGTCGAATTTGTGATAGCTACCTATGCAGGAAAAAAATGGTGGGAAAAAAAAGTTGTGTCTTTTGCTATCGTGGTTAGCTAATAGATTTACATATTGTGTCTTCCCTGTAAAACATTTTAAAAATCAGAAATGATGGCTGGATTCACAAGATGTGTATCTTTCATCTGGTGTCTTGGACTTGTGATTTAATGATATTTAGATGCTAGTATTTACTTGTGGCGCTATGCTAGGCTATGCTAGTCAGCTTTTTTACTGATGAGGGTGCTCCCGGATCCGGGATGGTGACTCGTGAGAAGTTAAAAATCAAAATGTGTTTTTGGGCAGAAATGCCTTCTCGAACATGTGAACTTTCATGTCCCTTAATGGGGTTGCAGGTATCCTAGTGGTTAGACCATTGGGCCAGTAACTGAAAGGTTGCTAGATCGAATCCCCGAGCTGACAAGGTAAAATCTGCCGTTCTGCCCGTGAACAAGGCAGTTATCCCACCTTTCCTAGACCGTCATTGTAAATAAGAATTTGTTCTTAACTGACTTGCCTAGTTAAATAAAGGTTCATAAAAAAAATTATAACAAACTTTTATGCCATCTGTAAAAATGTATACAATTGTTAATTATGAGCCTAGTTGGTTAAGCCAAAGAAAAAGACAGCAACCTTCCTGCTAGACATGATTGGCTGAGATAATGAGTGGTCTGCCATATAGCGCGCTTCTGTCTATTTGAGCTGGTTAGTGTAGTTAATCCTGTCTAACGCGGCTTTTTTATGTATTGTGTATTAAAACTGCATAAGTGTTGCTCTCCACTTTCTGGAGGACTGAGTTTTGAAATCAGTGGAATTAGAGTATGATAGCTAAGGAGATGGAGAAAAAAACGGATTACATCTTCAAACTAAGGGCAACCATGTCATCCGAGAGGAGACACGTCCAACCATGAATGATGTATACGGGTAAGATAGTCGAGCTAGCTACATTTTCATCTGTTACATGTTTCAAATGTTGACAGAAAGAGCCATTTGCTTGGCTTGCTATAGTGTAATGTTAGCTAGCTAACATTGAACCTGGTTGATTAGCTACCTGCAGATACATGCAAGGCAGTACATCAAATCAAATGTAATTTGTCACATGACATGCTGACTTACAAGCCCTGAAACAACAATGCAGTTTAACTTCTCTAGGGTAGGGGGCAGCATTTGGAATTTTGGATGAAAAGCATGCCCAAATTAAACTGCCAGCTTCTCGGGCCCAGAAGATATGATATGCATATAACGGGTAGATTTGGATAGAAAACACTCTAACGTTTCCAAAACTGTTAAAATAGAGTCTGTGAGTATAACATAACTGATTTGGCAGGCGAAAACCTGAGAAAAAAAACTACTTCCCGAATTGATTTTTTTGGTTTTGTAGTTTTCTATTCAATGCCATTACAGTATCCATTGACTTAGGACTCAAAATGCAGTTCCTATGCCTTCCACTAGATGTCAACAGTCTTTAGAAATTGTTTCAGGCTTGTATTCTGAAAAATGAGGAAGTAAGAGCAGTCTGAATGAGTGGACCCTAAAGTGTCACAGAGCTTTTTCATGCGCGAGACCAAGAGAGTGCCTTTCTTGTTAACCTTTCATTTTGACGACGTTATTGTCCGGTTGAAATATTATCGATTATTTAGGCTAAAAACAACCTGAGGATTGAATATAAACATCGTTTGACATGTTTCTATGAACATTACTGAAGAAAACGCATGAACAAAACAGAGGTTTCTGGATATAAAGATACTTTATCGAACAAAAGGAACATTTATTGAGTAAATGAATGTCTCCTGAGTGCAACCATATGAAGATCATCAAAGGTAAGGGATTAATTTTATCTCTATTTCTGACTTGTGTAACTCTTCTACTTGGTTGGTTACTGTTTGTAATGATTTGTCTACTGGGCTATGTTCTCAAATAATCGTAAGGTATGCTTTCGCCGTAAAGCATTTTTTTAAATCTGACACCGTGGTTGGATTCACAAGAAGTTAAGCTTTAAACCTATGTAAAAGATGTTTTTTTTCAGAATTTTTATAATGAGTATTTCTGTATTTGAATTTGGCGCCCAGCAGTTTCACTGGCTGTTGAAGAGGTGGGACGCTAACGTCTCACGTACCCAAGAGAGGTTAAAGAAAAACAACTAAAGAAAAATAATAAATAAAAGTAACAAATAATTAAAGAGCAGCAGCAAAATAACAATAGCGAGGCTATACACAGGGGGTACCGGTACAGAGTCAATGTGCAGGGGCACCGGTTAGTCAAGGTAATTGAGGTCATACATGTAGTTAGAGTTATTAAAGTGACTTATGTATAGATAATAACAGAGAGTAGCAGCAGCGTAAAATAGGGGGGGGGGGGGGGGGGGGGCAATGCAAATAATCTGCGTAACCATTTGATTAGATGTTCAGGAGTCTTATGGCTTGGGGTGGAAGCTGTTTAGAAGCCTCTTGGACCTAGACTTGGCGCTCCGGATCCGCTTGCCATGCGGTAGCAGAGAGAACAGTTTATGACTAGGGTGGCTGGAGTCTTTGACAATTTTTAGGACCTTCCTCTGACACCGCCTGGAATAGAGGTCCTGGATGGCAGGAAGCTTGGACCCAGTAATGTACTGGGCCGTACATACTACCCTCTGTAGTGCCTTGCGGTCAGATGCCGACCAGTTGCCATACCAGGCAGTGATGCAACCAGTCAGGATGCTCTCGATGGTGCAGCTGTATAACCTTTTGAGGAACTGAAGACCCATGCCAAATCTGTTCAGTCTCCTGACAGAAAATAGGTTTTGTTGTCCCCTCTTCACGGCTGTCTTGGTGTGCTTGGACCATGTTAGTTTGTTGGTGATGTGGACACCAAGGAACTTGAAGCTCTCAACCTGCTCCACTACAGCCCAGTTGATGAGAATGGGGGCATGCTCGGTCCTCCTTTTCCTGTAGTCCACAATCATCTCCTTAGTCTTGATCACGTTGAGGGAGAGGTTGTTGTCCTTGCACCCAACGGCCAGGTGTCTGACCTCATCCCTATATGCTGCCTCGTCGTTGTTGGTGATCAAGCCTACCACTGTTGTGTTACCAGCAAACTTAATGGTGGTGTTGGAGTCGTGCCTGGCCGTGCAGTCATGAATGAATAGTGAACATCATAAGTTGTGATTATGGTGCTTAGTTTACCTAGCTAGTTAGCTAACGTTATGTGTATGGCCTTATTTTTCATATCTCGGAGCCATTTGCTTAGCTAGTTATAGCCAGTGTTAGCTAACTAACATTGAATCTGGTTGGTTAGATACCTGCAGATTCATGCAGGGTAGTAACGTCATGAGTTGTAATTATGGTTTATTGTTTACCTAGCTAGCTAGCTAGCTACATGTCTTAATTTACCGAACCTCAACCCCGTATCCGGGATCACCCCCCACCCCCCACACACTGATTAGCATAGCTAGCATAGCTTCACAAGTAGATAGTAGCATCTAAATATCATTAAATCACAAGTCCAAGACACCAGATGAAAGATACAGATCTTGTGAATAAAGCCACCATTTCAGATTTTTAAAATGTTTTACAGGGAAGACAAAATATGTAAATCTATTAGCTAAACACGTTAGCAAAATACACCACTATTCTAACTCCATCAGTTTCTTACTCCTTCAGGTGCTATCACCAATTCGGCTCAACTAAGATATTGATAGCCAATAACCTATAAAAAAAACCATCAGATGACAGTCTGATAACATATTCATGGTATAGGATAGTTTTTGTTAGAAAAAAGTGCATATTTCAGGTAGAAATCACAGTTTACAATTGCACCGACCATCACAAATCGACTAGAATTACTAGATAGAGCAACGTGTATGACCAATTTACTCATCATAAAACATTTCATAAAAATAGACAAAGCATAGCAATGGAAAGACCCAGTTCTTGTGATTTCAGACCATATTTCAGATTTTCTAAGCGTTTTTCAGCGAAAACACAATAAATCGATAAGTTAGCATACTACATGTGCAAACGTTACCAGAGCATCGATTCCAGCCAAAGAGCGCTATAACGTCAACATCGCCAAAAGATATTAATTTTTTCACTAACCTTCTCAGAATTCTTCCGATGACACTCCTGTAACATCATTTTACAACATACATATACAGTTTGTTCGAAAAGGTGCATATTTAGCCATACAAAACCGTGGTTACACAATAAAAATACTAGGAAATCAAGCCTCAATATGTCTGACGTCATCTATCAGAGTGATCTAGTTTAATTGAAAGCTAATCATATACTTGACTAAAAAATACAGGGTTGACAGGAATCGAAAGACAAATTAGTTCTTAATGCAACCGCTGATTTACATTTGTAAAATTATCCTTACTTTTCAATACAGGGTTCGCCAAGTGAAGCTACACCAAACAAAATGGCGAAATATGCGTTTAAAATATTTCGACAGAACAACAATTTATCATATTAAATATTGCTTACTATGAGCTGTTCTTCCATCATATTCTTGGGCAATGTATCCTTTCTATGTTATAAACGTCTTTTGGTCGATAGATGTCCTCTGTCCTTCGAAATATCCACTAACGATCGAACGGGACCACAAAACGTGTCCAAAGTTTCAGAGTGCACAACAAAGAAATTCCTCAAAATCGCACTAAACGGATATAATTTCCTATAAAACGGTTTAAATTAACTACCTTATGATGTTTCTAAGTCCTATATCGAATTAAATTACAGACGGATACATTTCAAGTTGATAACCGAGCCTGTGAAAATGGCGTCCGGAGGTCCCTTCCTGCGTAAGGGCGAGCGTCGAAAGGGGGGCTACTCTCACTCCTTGGTCTTTTATAACCTCTGAGAGCTACGGAGAAGGCCCATTCCACTTCTCATTGGTTACTGACATCCAGGGGAAGGCGGGTGCAGTTCGTGTCGTTCCATAGGATAGACAGAGACCTTAAAAACTGATCTGAAACCAGAGCTTCGCTCTCAGACCTTTCACTGTCTGTCATGGATTTCGCTGTAGAAAGAGTTCTGGGTCACCCACAGACATCATTCCAACTTTGTATGAAACTAGAAAGTGTTTTCTTTCCAATAGAATTAATAATATGCATATTGTACGAGCAAGAATTGAGTACTAGGCAGTTTAATTTGGAGACGACAAAATGCTAATTCGGAACAGCACCCCCTGTAGTCGCAAGAAGTTAACAAAAGACTCCACTATGCAAGGAACCATTGCGTTCGTCAATTCAGTCTGACCATCTACTCCGATTTCAGAGCACTCTCGTCTGAGTGTGCCAGAGAGTGCAGAATAGCTGATGAATTTACATCCGGTGTGCGCACTGAACCCGAAACGCTCTGAATTTACGAATGGACAATCTGATAGCAGAGTTGCAGTCACCAACACTCTGAATTACATAACAGCCTAACCAGCTCTGCTAGAACGAGTAATGCTTAGTGAGCTGTTCTCTCTCACAGATGTCTGGAAGTAGCTAGCAAGTTAGCTTGGGTGCTTGACTGCTGTTGTTAGTATATTCAGATCAACCATTAAAGAGATGGGTCGGGCTAAAGCTTAATAAGAGGGTGTGAACGATGCTGAATGGGTCTAGACAAAGAATGGCTCTGCAATAGTAGTACCAAAACATTCAAAGGCCATTTTCTCAAAAGTGAATTTACAAGTTGATCAACTTTCAAACCAGAATTACTTCCCCAATGTTCCTCAACTGTAGTGTATGATATACCATTTTGTAGCTCTGAGTCTCTACTTTTATGCAATGTAAAAAACACAATTTAAAATGTTGATACGTAAGATCGATTTGAGCTGGTCGGTCACATATGTTGATTTGTTTAACACTTTTTTGGTTACTACATGATTCCATATGTGTTATTTCATAGTTGTGATGTCTTCACTATTATTCTACAATGTAGAAAATAGTCAAAATAAAGAAAAACCCTTGAATGAGTAGGTGTGTCCAAACTTTTGAGTGGTACTGTATATCAGAAATAATTACAAAATGTATGCCACTAGTACCACATGTGCCAAGGGACATTGACATTATAGTACAATGTATGAGAGAGAAATCATAAATAATGGGGTTCTTACTGTACATGTCTGGCTGGTATAAGTCAGTCAAAGACATCTGTACCAGGGCAAGGCTAAGGGCTATAAGGCTGTAGGATTCTGTCTGACGTATCTGTGGTTCACTTCTCCCTTTCATCATTAGCAGTGGAAACACGTCCAGCCCTCTTCTCAGCTCCACTCTCCCCGACGCACACGCACACACTGAAGAGCCTGGGAGACTCGGGGGAACAGCCCAATAAATCTGTCTCTATATGTGAGGCACCTCCACCTCTGTAATGGAAGAAAAGAAGGCTCTCCTGGACAGACATACACAGATGGGCAGACCTCTAAAAGGGTATACCTCATCTCTGCACCTCTTAAAGGGTACACCTCTTCTGGGGGAACATAATCACAACAAAATAAAACCTAAGACAATGTAGCCTGACACCTCTTTTCAACCTTGTTATGTGGTGTTGAGCCTACTCCACACTCCTCAAGTAATCCACTGGTCCCCTATGCGTCTTGTAATACTACAACTTGTAAGAAGGGTTCAACCGGAGCCTAAAAGACACCAACCATGAATGCCAACTAAATTTGCCCAAGAAGACGCAAACAAAAGAAAAACCCACACCAAACTTAGACAGGAAGCAAATCAAAAGAAAAACCCACACCAAACTTAGACAAGAAACAAACCAAAAGAAAAAACCACACCAAACTTAGACAGGAAGCAAATCAAAAGAAAAACCCACACCAAACTTAGACAGGAAGCAAACCAAAAAGTGTAGCAAAAACAAAATCAGGGAAGATCAGATAAATAATTGTTTTTCTAGAAACCAAAATAGGGCATACAAACTAAAGGTGTTGGCCCTCCACATCTCTCAAGACAACTGCCGCAATGGGCCAGCCACTCTCAAATAGCAACTGGGCCAGCACAGGTGAAACACCTTCCCACTAACGAGATGGCGCCCAGCACAGCTGTAGCCCATACGGACTAACAAGGTGACACCGAATCATTGCGCCCTACGTGCTGACGAGCTATATGTGCTAAAGTCCAACCTCAAAATATAAATGGAAAAACCAAAACCTGTAACAGACTATAACAACACAATAATTACACAATAAAGAGGACATTAATAACAACTATATTCAGTCTAATGTAGTGCCGAGCTGACTACAAACTGCCTAAGTAAGATTTAGGCCCACTATCTGACTGCAGTAAGTACTACGACATAACTTAATTTGAGATGCAAGGGGAAAATGTGAAGGAGAGGCAGAATGATAATCCAGCTACAGGAAGTTATCCAGAGATGATTAATATGTCTCTCCTCTCCTATTTTCTCCTCATTAAGTCACTGTCTATCTGTAATGGCCTTGCTCCAACCATAGAGGGTGAGAGGAGAACTGGGTTTGACTACATTAAAGACAGGTGAGAGAGGAGAGATATCTTTTTTTTAATGAGGACAGGATATATCCATGTCATAATCAGTCTCAACATTGAACTCTGATCATGAGGGAGCCCCACAACGATATTACTCACTGTCAAACAATATGTTGTAGCTTATGGTGTGTGCGCGCTTGCATGTGTGTACATGCACTATGGAATTAATGTAACATTATACAGTACATTTCAGTCTAAGACACATAGAAATTAAAATATGAAGCAATACTATAGAGATAAACCTAGGTTCAGTAAAGGTGGTCTTCTTGGAGCAGACAAAAACAGGCACATGGCATAAAAATCTAATCGAATCAAATGTTATTGGTCACATACACATGGTTGGCAGATGTTATTGCGAGTGTAGCGAAATGCTTGTGCTTCTAGTTCCGACAGTGCAGCTAACAAGTAATCTAACAATTCCACAACAACTACCCAATACACACGAATCTAAGTAAAGGAATGGAATAAGAATATATAAATATATAGAAAGGGAAAGAAGGATATTTCCCACAGCTGAGCATTAGAGAGAGAGAGAGTGAGAGGGAGGGCAAAAGATGGAGTGACACGTAGCATTTCAATAGGTGTTTTAGCAGTCCTTGATAAAAGCATCAGCCTCCTTATGAAGCTTCTCTACCCCACATTAGCACCAGGAAAATGGACACATACAATTGGATTTGGAGAGCAGGCACAATGCATTTCAATCTGCGTCAGCTCTAACCTTGTAAATGGAAAACATATTGAACTGATAGTGAAAGGAAAAAAGTAGAGAGGACTAGGCCTAATAGGAGAGTGGCAAAGAGATGGATATAGAGAGAGAGAGGCAGGAAGAGCATGAAGAGGGGAGAGAGAATATAGAGACTTGCCAATGGTTCAATGTTGTCTAATTAGGGAAAGAAAAAGAGAGGGGAATGAATGAACTCGCGATTTCACAAAAGACCTTCATCTACTATACATGTATTTGTAAATGGGCCTCCTTTAACCTTTCAAAGCTACCATCCCTGATCAGATGAAAAACAAAATGTCGGAAAGGAAGAAAAATAAAAACCTTCACAAGAGAATAATGATCTTATTGGCTCTTAGAAATGGCTGTGTTCAAGTTAGAACCGCTCAGATAGTCCCATATTATAAACGAGCATGGCATAGTCAGCCATACAGCAGTGTGTATATTTAATAACCCGCTGGCAGTGGGTTCATCCCTGATATCCCCATATAACCATGTCGGCTGCTTCATAATGTCAACAACGTTAAATGCATCATAACTACGGGACTCCAGATTTACGCTAGGCCTGTGGTAACTATGCAGTATATATGAGACTATATAGATTGATGGTATATTGCCATGATTACTTATCACACATGGTCCAGAATGTTGATATCTGCTCAAGCATGTGTGAGGGGAGACTGTTTAAGAATATAGATTTTTGAGAAGAAAGGAGAAAAAAAGAGAGAAAATGTGTCATGCACAACAACTGGTGAATACAGTTGGAGCCTTGTGTGCAAAATGTCTCTAATAAAAAAGGTTCAAACCTGCTAAACTGTCCTAACACTGATACACAAAAAATACTGAGTTAAAAACCACCCAGCACTGGGTAAATAGTGGACAAAACACACATTCAGATAGTTATTTTTGGCCACCCGTGAGAGTACATTTCATTCCTGTTCATCATGTTAAGTTTGTACACTGCAAACTTCACTTTTCTTTCAATATTATTGCACTACATATTCCAACATAAAAATGTTAACATTATTATTTAAATATTAGAACAATGTGGTAACTCTGCATAGGCACTTGAGGAACTCATACTCATAAAATCTATTTTAATATAAGGGGTGCGTACTGGCGGCAGAGAAGTCAGGCGCAGGAGAGCAAAAACTGTGTTACAACGGCGCATTTTAATAATAAAAATCACCGTAAACAGAACAATCAGTACAATGGGTACAAAACCCATCGCCACCAGAATAACGTGCACAAGCACTTACAACAAACAATTCCGGACAAGGACATGGTGGGAACAGAGGGTTAAATACACAACATGTAATGATGGAATTGAAACCAGGTGTGTGGGAAGACACACATGGAAAATTAAAATGAAAAATGGATCAATGATGGCTAGAAGACCGGCGACGCCGACCGCCGAACGCCGCCCAAACAAGGAGAGGAACCAACTTCGGCGGAAGTCATGACATTTAAAAACAACATAATAATAATTAAAAAAATTACAATCTGTGCTCAATATATACTGTAGATAACAATGCAACCGAACAGATGAAACAGAATGTAATTTACTCTCACTGGTGGCCAAAAACAACTATCTGAACGCCAGGCCCCTGGTAAGCCATGCCTCCAGTCTTCTGATCTGACGCGGTGGTTCATTTAAGTGATAATGCCCCCAAAGCCGATGTTTGGAGGATATATTGGCATGGCTGTTTTCAGGCCTGAGACGAAGTCGAAGTAAAAAAGTGCCAATATATCCTCCAAACACCAGCTTATTGGGCATTATCACTTTTATACAACGGGTTACCCAACACATGCAAATAATAATTAACATATTTTTATTATCTTGATGAATTTATTCATACTATTTCATCCTTCTATAGTCTCGACAGCAATCTAGTGTTGCTACCCAAGCCGGCTGGTCGTTTGTTCTAACGGTCCGGTTGCCAGAGACGTGACCCAGTCGTTAAGTCTTTTTGTTCTGCATCTATGGACTCAACCCAATCGTTCGTTCTAAATGTTCTATTGCCATACTGGCTGGCAACGTTCCTATCCCTTGCTTGCTAGCTAGCCAACTACGGCAAACTTACAGTCACGTCAAACGGTGCATTTGTTTAAGCTGTTTTCTAGTGACATTTATTTGGATACATCCATAACAATTAGCTAATGAGGCGAGACATCACCTGGCATCAAAAATGTGTTCTCTCTTGTCAGGACACTGTTGTTCAGAGGAGCTAGCCAACAACCCAGCTAACACAATCATTTCAAACTGAAGCTGGAAAGACTGCAAACTAGCTGCACTTAATTTTGTTTTACCTGTTTTATATTGATATTTCTTGGTAAATATCCATATGGCTGATAAAAGCTGCCTGCCTATCTGTCTCTTCCCGACACGGTCATTACTATGCGACAGCTAGAGACTGAATTTGAATATTGAAACAATGTTGCAAATGTCGGAGAGACAGACAGCAAGGATAATACAAATCTCCACTGTTGAAAACTAAATGTAAGTCTAAAAGAAATGTGAGATAATGTCTAGATGCTTTTGATAGTGGAGATCACGTTTATAAATTGCCTGGCTGGGCTGATGAGACAGTGGTTTGCGCAGTCAGATGTAACGGAGTAAATAGGTATTTTAACTTGGAATAGACACCGGCTGGAATTAGGTTTTAATTCAGGATTAGCATTCAGGATTAGACCCACCCATTGTAAAAAGCTCAATAACCCAGCATCAATAACCCAACAACGCAACTGAGTTAGCCAACTGGCTGGGTCAAAATAATCCAACGTTTTTAACCCAGCATTTTTATAGTCTACATTTCAGCAATAATCAAATGCCTCTCTCTTCTTTGACAAGAAAGTGACAAATACCTGTAATATTACAGCAGATAATTCCAGACTGAATAAATTGTATTTTAAAACTGCAGAGATAAACCAAAAAGTTAATTCGATGGAGAAGAGAGACATTGAGAATATGAGGAATGATTCAATGCTGTTCTATTACATGATCTGGAATCATACTGAACAATAGGACAGCACAACCTTGGCTTGACCAGACTAAGCCAACCAGTCCACAGGAACCACTGTACTATATAATAACAGGTTACAACACTGCATTCGGAAATTATTCAGACTCCTTGACTTTTTAAGAAAGAAAAAGTCAAAGGGTTTGAATACTTTCTGAATGCACTGCATGTATACAATGAGGGTATAGTGTTGGTTGGTTGCCTGTTGGCCAAATCCACATGGTAATTACATTACACCAACATCAGTGTGCCAACCCCTGTCCATCCCTGTCAAGTTTCTGTCACTGTCGTTTGCTGCTCTCCCCCTCTACATCTGTCAGTGTGTGGAGAAACATTGTGTGTGGGGCAACATACAGCATGATGCTGCTCCATCCATTACTTTATCCTCTCTGACTGTCTGTCAACCCACCAACCCACTACAGCACTGCCATGTCTGTACAACACAGCCTGCCAAGCTCCTGTCTCTGTCCTGATGCTAGAGCTGTGTGTGTGGAGACTCCCCAGTGTGTGTGTGTTTGTGTGTGTGTGTGTGTGTGTGTGTGTAGAGGGGAGGGTGTGTTTGTGTGTGTGTTCACACATGTGAGTGTGTCAGTGCGTATGTGTGTATGTGGCTGCCAGTGACTGCTCCTCTGTAATTAGTGGCTGGCGTGTAGTCGTTCCAGGGAGTGTGGTAAGCTTGTTAGAGGAAGTAATTAGTATTCATCAAGGACAGGACTCTCCAATTCACTTCATTGGCCACTGAGTGAAGTTAGCCAATTACATAGCAGTGTTTTGTTTATCTATTTTACATTTTATTGTAACTGGTAATATTTTGTTTATTGTTGCATCAGGCCACAATTGTTGTTAAATGTACTGTATTTGTGAAAGGTGCTATACAAATAAAGTTTGATGTGATTTGATTGTGGTGAGTGCAGATGGTGCTTATATAAGTTACCCGTATTAAAAACGTTCTCAGTAGGACTGCTCTAGAATCAGTTCCTCCTTGTCAATCTTATTCATTATGATCTAATAGTCAAAACGGGTCCTATAACAACACTCCTACTCCTACTCTTTGTGAATAATGCTTTATGTGAATAAGGAAAATCATATTTGTGAGCTGAACAATTGAGCTTTGCGGGACATCAAAATGATGTAGACACCAGCTCCCATCCATCTACTTGCATGCATAAAAATAAGAGGCTGCTAAATCATGTTCCCTGGAGACATCATTACTGGGTTTTGGGGAGGATATCATCCAATGCAACACATAGGAACATTTTGAAATAATTATATATGGACCAAAACTCAAAGGGATTTGAGGAATTTAGCATCTAAATTGCATATCAACACTGCAGTGCACATGGTCTTCTGAGGAACACTTTATATGCATGATGTGTTTTAGAATACTTTTCCCTCTATTAAATGTCCCTCTAATGAATGCCAGTGAAAATGGATTTGTAACTAAAAATGTCTCCATTCTTCTAAATACATTTGGGTTCTTTAAAATGGCCATTATATTTCCTTCCACAATAACTATAATCACTTTTTTTTTTTAAATGTTTTACTTTAGTTTATTTTGTAAATATTTTCTTAACTCTATTTCTTGAACTGCATTGTTGGTTAAGGGCTTGTAAGTTAGCATTTCACGATAAGTTCTACACCTGTTGTATTCGGCGCAAATACATTTGATTTGTTGTCTGAGACATAATGGAGGGGGCCTTGTAATGAGAGCCAGACCACACAGTGCAGTCGCATATCCCTCCCTCTGATCAGGAGGCTGGGGTGTGAAACTGCAGGAAGTAAAGCTGCTGCTCAGAGTCTCCACTCACCATGACCCACTTTGCTGTGAATCACGCTGCAGAGCACAAAGCACTGTCTGAACACACACACACACACACACACACACACACACACACACACACACACACACACACACACACACACACACACACACACACACACACACACACACACACCTGAACACCACCAAAACCCGTCTGTCAGCACCACACACACTCCTCTAATCTGCATTTATAATTCCCCCCGTTGCCCCTCCTTCTCCCAACAGTAGGACCTGCTCCACTCCTTCTCCCAACAGTAGGACCTGCTCCACTCCTTCTCACAACAGTAGGACCTGCTCCACTCCTTCTCCCAACAGTAGGACCTGCTCCACTCCTTCTCCCAACAGTAGGACCTGCTCCACTCCTTCTCCCAACAGTAGGACCTGCTCCACTCCTTCTCCCAAACAGTAGGACCTGCTCCACTCCTTCTCCCAACAGTAGGACCTGCTCCACTCCTTCTCCCAACAGTAGGACCTGCTCCACTCCTTCTCCCAACAGTAGGACCTCCGCCACTCCTTCTCCCAACAGTAGGACCTGCTCCACTCCTTCTCCCAACAGTAGGACCTGCTCCACTCCTTCTCCCAACAGTAGGACCTGCTCCACTCCTTCTCCCAACAGTAGGACCTGCTCCACTCCTTCTCCCAACAGTAGGACCTGCTCCACTCCTTCTCCCAACAGTAGGACCTGCTCCACTCCTTCTCCCAACAGTAGGACCTGCTCCACTCCTTCTCCCAACAGTAGGACCTGCTCCACTCCTTCTCCCAACAGTAGGACCTGCTCCGCTCCTTCTCCCAACAGTAGGACCTGCTCCACTCCTTCTCCCAACAGTAGGACCTGCTCCACTCCTTCTCCCAACAGTAGGACCTGCTCCACTCCTTCTCACAACATTAGGACCTGCTCCACTCCTTCTCACAACAGTAGGACCTGCTCCACTCCTTCTCCCAACAGTAGGACCTGCTCCACTCCTTCTCCCAACAGTAGGACCTGCTCCACTCCTTCTCCCAACAGTAGGACCTGCTCCACTCCTTCTCCCAACAGTAGGACCTCCTCCACTCCTTCTCCCAACAGTAGGACCTCCGCCACTCCTTCTCCCAACAGTAGGACCTGCTCCACTCCTTCTCCCAACAGTAGGACCTGCTCCACTCCTTCTCCCAACAGTAGGACCTGCTCCACTCCTTCTCCCAACAGTAGGACCTGCTCCACTCCTTCTCCCAACAGTAGGACCTGCTCCACTCCTTCTCCCAACAGTAGGACCTGCTCCACTCCTTCTCCCAACAGTAGGACCTGCTCCACTCCTTCTCCCAACAGTAGGACCTGCTCCACTCCTTCTCCCAACAGTAGGACCTGCTCCACTCCTTCTCCCAACAGTAGGACCTGCTCCACTCCTTCTCCCAACAGTAGGACCTGCTCCACTCCTTCTCCCAACAGTAGGACCTGCTCCACTCCTTCTCCCAACAGTAGGACCTGCTCCACTCCTTCTCCCAACAGTAGGACCTCCGCCACTCCTTCTCCCAACAGTAGGACCTGCTCCACTCCTTCTCCCAACAGTAGGACCTGCTCCACTCCTTCTTCCGACAGTTGAAAGTGCAGTGCCCAGCTGATAACCACTCTGATAATTGCCACGAAACTGAACCTAAACTATACAGAAACAGATGATTCTTCCTTTGAAAGTTTTGAGCTTATGTGATAGATGTGATAGATGGTGGCAGATTGTGGTCAATTGCGTCATTCTGGCAACAATGGCTTGCGGGGTGCAAGCTGTGCTGCAAGTACGCCGCAACTTTTAAAGGAAGAACCACTGTATGATGGGGGAGAAAGGGGGAGAATGGATGAGTCAATGAGCGAGGGGAAGAGAACGATGCATAATTATGTAATCAGCAATTGTGAATGAAGAACAGGGCGGGACATTCTACTATATTGATCCATTCTAATTCGAATCTCTAAATGGTATGTATCCTACTGTATATCAGGCCACTGAATCCAAGCAGTCTTATCAGTCTACTCAGGCCTAGTTGGAGTAGGCTACACAGTGAGAGCGTGTGTAATTGTACATGCGGAACGGCTTTCAATATCTGGGAAAACATCCGGGCAGCAGGTGAGCGAGTGTCGGAGAATGTGGTGATGAGGATTGTGGAACCTTAAATTGGCAAGGGGGAGAGACATCACCATGGACAACTTCTTCACTTCACTGTCATTGGCAAACAAGCTACTTGAAAGGAAAACAAGTCTGGCCGGCACCATGAACAAAGTGAGACGGGAGGCACCCGCAAAGCTGTTGCACTCCACAACAGTGCTAAAGAATGGCAAGAAAAATGACAAGAAGACAGGGAACCGGAGACTATCACGCACTACAACCAAACAAACGTATGTAAAAGGGTGGCAAGCAAGTGAAAGTTCAGAAAATTGAGAGAAAATAAGAAAAAATATGAAAAACACAATAGGTAAGTAAGGATACTATATACAGGGTCAGATCCAATACCATAGCTACAATATGCAGGGATACTGGAGTGATAGAGGTATATACTGTATGTATAGGGATAAGGTGACTAGGCATCAGTATATAAGATAAACAGAGTAGCAGCAGGTTGTAAGTAAGTGTGTGTGTGTGTAGAGTCAGTATAAATATATGTGCATGTTATGTGTGAGTGAGCAGATGATGGAGAGAGTGTGTGTGTGTGAGTGTGTAGGGCCCTGTGAGTGTGTAGGGCCCTGTGAGTGTGTAGGGCCCTGTGAGTGTGTAGGGCCCTGTGAGTGTGTAGGGCCCTGTGAGTGTGTAGGGCCCTGTGAGTGTGTAGGGCCCTGTGAGTGTGTAGGGCCCTGTGAGTGTGTAGGGCCCTGTGAGTGTGCATAGAGACAAAAATGAAAATGAAAGGACACAAGGTTAACTCAGATAGTCCGTGTAGCTATTTTGTTAGCTTTTATCCCCGAGCAATAAGGCTGATAAATAGCTGTTCAAGAGCCTGTGTGTGCCAGACTTGATGCACCGGTACCGCTTGCCGTGCAGAGAGAATAATCTATGGCTTGGGTGGTTGGAGTCCTTAACGATTTATTTGCGCCCCCCCGTCCCCCCTGTAGACTGACTCATCGTCGCCGGTGATCAGGCCTAGCACCGTCGTGTCAAACTTAATGAGGTGTTGGAGTCGTACGAGGCCACGCAGTTGTGGGTGAACAGGGAGTACAGGAGGAGACACCCCTGTGTGGCCTCTGTGCTGAGGGTCAGCGTGGCAGAGGTGAGGTTGCCTACCCTCACCACCTGGGGTCGGCCCGTCAGGAAGTCCAGGATCTAGATGCAGAGGGAGGTGTTCAGAACCAGAGTCCAAAGCTTGGTGATGAGCTTGGAGGGAACAATGGTGTTAAATGCTGAGCTGTCGTCAATGAACAGCATTCTCACATAGGTATTCCTATCATCTAGGTGGGTGAGGGAAGTGTGGAGAGCAATTGAGATTGTGTAATATAGGGATCTGTTGGGGCAGTATGCAAATTGGAGTGGGTCTAGTGTGTCTGGGATGGTGGAGTTACTGTGTGCCATAACCAGCCTCTCAAAGCACTTCATGATTACAGAAGCGAGTGTTACATGGCATTAGTCATCGTGGCATTTGAGTTCTTGTGGCAGTGAGTTCTTGGGGACAGGAATGATGGTGGTCAGTTTATAACCTGTGGGGATTACAGACTGGGACAAGGAGAGGGAGAACATTTCCGTGAATATGCCTGCCAGATGCTCTGCACATAATCTGAGAACCTGCCATGGAATACCTTTGGGCTCCGCGGGCTCGCGGTTGTTGACCTGATTAAAGACCTTTATCACGTCGGCCTCGGAAAGCGAGGTCACCCAGTCCTCTGGGTAGGTGACGTCCCTCACACCCGGCACGGTGTTGTTGTTGTCAAAGCGTGCATAAAATGTATTGAGTTCTGTGGTAGAGAGGCATCGTTGGGCAGATCACGGTTGGGTTTTCCTTTGATAAAGCGTAATGTATTGTAAACCCTGCCACATACGGCGGGTGTCGGAGCCTGTGTAGAATGATTCGACCTTATTCCTGTATTGTCCTTTTGCTCATTTGATGACTCTGCGGAGGTCATCGAGGGACATCTTGTATTTATTGCTGTCCTCAGCCGTAGCCTCAGGGTTGTCTGCGATAGCTCTGTGTGTGGTAACCCTGTCCTTTAGTTTAGCGCCAACCTTGGTGTTAATCCAGGGCTTTTGATTGGCGAAGCGGCGAACCCTCACCGTGGGGACAACGTCGCCGATACATTTTCTAATGAAGCCAGTGATGGAGGTGGTTAGCTTGTCGATGTTATCGGCTGAGTCTCTAAACATATTCCAATCAGCGCTAGCAAAGCAGTCCTCTAGCATAATCCCTGATTCTGATGACCATTTCTCAACGGAGCGAGTCACGGGTACTTCCTGTTTGAGTTTCTGCCTGTAAAAAGGAAGCAGGAGTACGGACTCATGCCGAATGGAGGACAAAGGAGGGCCTTGTGGGTAGAATAACAGTAGTCTAGGACTTTATCGCCTCTAGTGGCATTGGAGACGCGTTGGTACAAATTTGGCATCACATGTCGGAATTAAAATTGCCGGCAACCAGAAAAGCAGCCTCTGGATGTAGGTTTTCTTGCTTGTTTATAGCGTTGTACACTTTGTTAAATGCCAGCTTGTTCATTTTCCGATCCTTGGGTGGAAGTGGTCAGATGACGCAGATGCTACACTACAGGACTGTTTTGATAGCACAGACTGGAATATGTTTTGTGATTCATCCAATGGCATTGAGGAGTATACCACCTCAGTCACTCCCACAGTGATCATGCATACATATTCCAAACAGAAGCCGCGGATTACAGGCAACATACACACCGAGCTAAAGGCTAGAGCTACCGCTTTCGAGGAATGGGATACTAATCTGGATGCTTATAAGAAATCCCGCTATGCCCTCAGATGAACCATCAAACACGCAAAGCATCAATACAGGACTAAGATTGAATCCTACTACACCAGCTCTGAAGCTCATCGGATGTGGCTGGGCTTGCAAACTATTACGGACTACAAAGGGAAACCCAGTGTCGCAAGCTTACCAGACGAGCTAAATGCCTTTTATGCTCACTTCGAGGCAAGCAACACTGAAGCATGCAAGAGAGCACCAGCTGTTCCGGACGACTCTGTGATCACACTCTCCATAGCCGATGTGAGCAAGACCTTTAAACAGCTCAACAATCACAAGGCCGCGGGGCCAGACAGATTAGCAGGACGTGTACTCAGAGCACGGGGACCAACTGGCAAGTGTTTTCACTGACATTCAACCTCTCCCTGACCGAGTCTGTAATATGTTTCAAGCAGACCACCATTGTCCCTGTGCCCAAGAGAGCTAAGGTAACTTGCCTAAATGACTACCACCCCGTAACACTCACATCGGTAGCCATGAAGTCCTTTGAAAGGCTGGTCCTGACTCACATCAACACCATCATCCCGAAAATCCTACACCCACTCCAATTCGCATACCGCCCCAACAGATCCACAGATGACGCAATCTCAATCACAGTCCACACTGTCGTTTCTCACCTGGACAAAAGGAACACCTATGTGAGAATGATGGTCATTGACTACAGCTCAGCATTCAACATCATAGTGCCCACAAAGCTCATTACTAAGCTAAAGACCCTGGAAGTAAACACCTCCCTCTGCAACAAGATCCTGGATTTCCTGATAGGTCGCCCCCAGGTGGTAAGGGTAGGCAACAACACAGTGTTTCTGAACACAGGGGCCCCTCAGGGGTGCATGCCTAGTCCCCTGTTCACCCATGACTGCGTGGCCAAGCACTACTCCAACACCATCATTA
Source organism: Salvelinus namaycush (assembly GCF_016432855.1). Taxonomy (NCBI): domain Eukaryota; kingdom Metazoa; phylum Chordata; class Actinopteri; order Salmoniformes; family Salmonidae; genus Salvelinus; species Salvelinus namaycush. Next base: position 24,913,363 of record NC_052341.1, read on the forward strand.
CGTTTGCTGACGACACAACAGTGGTAGGCCTGATCACGTACAATGATGAGACAGCCTATAGGGAGCAGGTCAGAGACCTGGCAGTCTGGTGCCAGGACAACAACCTCTCCCTCAAAGGCGAGCAGACAAAGGAGCTGATAGTGGACTACAGGAAAAGGAGGGCCGAACAGGCCCCCATTAACATCGACGGGGCTATAGTTGAGCGGGTCGACAGTTTCCAGTTCCTTGGTATCCACATCACCAACAAACTATCATGGTCCAAACATACCAAGACAGTCAAGAAGAGGGCACGACAACACCTTTTCCCCCTCAGGAGACTGAAAATATTTGGCATGGGTCCCCAGATCCTCAAAAGGTTCTACAGCTGCGCCATCGAGAGCATCCTGACTGGTTGCATCACCGTCTGGTATGTCAACTGCTCGGCATCTGACCGTAAGGCGCTACAGAGGGTAGTGTGTACGGCCCAGTACATCACTGGGGCCAAGCTTCCTGCCATCCAGGACCTATAAACTAGGCGTGTCAGAGGAAGGCCCCAAAAATGGTCAAAGACTCCCGTCACCCAATTCATAGACTGTTCTGTCTGTTACCGAACGGCAAGCGGTACCAGAGCGCCAAGTCTAGGTCCAAAAGGCTCCTTAACAGCTTCTACTCCCATGCCATAAGACTGCTAAACAATTAATCAAATGGCCACCCTGACTATTTACATTGAACCCCCCCCCCCCCCCCCCCCCTTGTTTTTATACTGCTGCTAACCTAACTTGACTCGGTACCAGTACCCCCTGTATATAGCCTCATTATTGTTATTTTATTATGATACTTTTTATTACATTTTTTCCATTAGTTTATTTAGTAAATATTTTCATAACCAACAATGCAGTTTAAGGAATAGAGATTAAGGGCTTGTAAGTAAGCATTTCCCGGTAAGGTCTACACCTGTTGTGTTTGGAACATGTGACAAATACAATTTGATTTGATTTATACAACAGTCACGATAACAGCTGAAAACTCCCTCGGGAGGGAAAGGGTCGGCATTTGACAATCAGATATTCCAAGACGGGTGAACAGTGGGTCGACACTTCCACCGTGCTGGAGTTTGCACACCAGTTGGAGTTGATGTAGAGGCAAACACCTCCCCCCCTCGATTTCCTCAACTCCACTGTCTTGTCCGCCCGGTGAATGGAGAATCCATTGCGTTGGATAGCCATGGGGGGTATCTTGGTCCGAGAGCCAGAAAAGCAAAGAATATTGCTGTTTCGGCAGTCCCGTTGGTAGAAATCCGCAATTGGAGGTCATCCATCTTATTATCGAGTGACTGTACATTGGCCAGTAGAATGGAAGGAAGAGGTGGCCGGTTTTCCCTTTGCCTTAATCCCCCCCTCTTGTCTCTGTAATGCCGGCGTTTCCTCCTGGGTACCCCAAAATTGGGTCAGAATTACAGAGAGAACTCAGGGCAGATGAGTCAAAGTTGAATTCAGAATTGGGGTAAGTAACTGCTGATCTGATGTTCAAAAGTTCTTGTCGGTTGTAAGAAATAACAGCAGATACATTTTGTGAAAATAAAGTCAAAATTATCAACAAAATAATCACAAAATAGCAAATTTGTGTCGGAGCTTGCAAAACAGCAGCCACCCAGTACAGCGCCATCTTCTTGTTCAAGTCAACTGTTAGGACAAGGGATAACAGCTAAATGAAATCCAACTGATGCCATTGCGTGATAACGCACACAAGCACGAGCTGATAATAATTTACTATTTTTGACTGCTGTTGTATCAATGCTTATATTCATTATAATGCCATTATTGCTTTGTGCTGAGTTTCACTATTTATCAAGGCCTGTCACGGCTGTCTTCGTCCTCCTCATCTGACGAGGAGAGGCGAGAAGGATCGGAGGACCAATACGCAGCGAGGTAAGTGTTCGTCATTATTTAATGAAAGAAACTGAACACTACAAAAACAACAAAGTGACAACCGTGAAGCTAAATAACAATAGTGCTGACACAAACACTACACATAGACAACCACCCACAAACCCCAACAGAAAACAGGCTACCTAAATATGGTTCCCAATCAGAGACAATGAATGACAGCTGCCTCTGATTGAGAACCATATCAGGCCAAACGAGAAAACCCCACATAGAAACAGACAACATAGATAATACCCACCCAACTCACGTCCTGACCAACTAAATAAAGACTAAACAAAGGAAATAAGGTCAGAAACGTGACAAGGCCACATAATGATGTTTAGGCTACTGATGTTTTCATCATTTGACCGCACGTCTTAACCGTGCGTCTTGGTGGTTGGGGTATTTTTGTATTTCCTTTTGTCATTATAAAAATAAGCTGTTACCGTGCTCCAACACATATGCTTTTTGCTTCAAATCATATCAAATCACATTTTATTGGCCACCTACACATGGTTAGCAGATGTTATTGCGAGTGTAGCGAAATGCTTGTGCTTCTAGTTCTGACAGTGCAGCAATATCTATATATCAATATCAAACTATTCCACAAGACCTACCTAATACACACACATTTAAGTAAAGGAATGGAATAAGAATATAAACATGTAAATATATGGATGAGCAATGACCGAATGGCTTAGGCAAGATGCAAAAATGGTAGGAAAAACAGTATATACATATGAGATGAGAAATGCAAGATATGTAAACATTATTAAAGTGGCATTATTAAAGTGACTAATGTTCCATTTATTAAAGTGGCCAATGATTTCAAGTCTGTATGTAGGCAGCAGCCTCTCTGTGTTAGTGATGGTTGTTTAACAATCTGATGGCCTTGAGATTATTTTATTTTTCAGTCTCTTGGTCCCAGCTTTGATGCACCTGTACTGACCTCGCCTTCTGTATGGTAGTGGGGTGAACAGGCAGTGGCTCGGGTGGTTGTTGTCCTTGATGATCTGTTTGGCCTTCCTGTGACATCGGGTGCTGTAGGTGCCCTGGAGGGCAGGTAGTTTGCCCTCGGTGATGCGTTGTGCAGACCGCACCACCCTCTGGAGGGCCCTGTGGTTGTGGGCGGTGCAGTTGCCATACCAGGCAGTGATACAGCCCGACAGGATGCTCTCAAATGTGCATATGTAAAAGTTTGTTAGGGTTTTAGGTGACAAGCAACATTTCTTCAGCTTCCTGAGGTTGAAGAGGCGCTGTTGAGCCTTCTTCACTACACTGTCTGTGTGAGTGGACCATTTCAGTTTGTCCGTGATGTGCACGCCGAGGAACTTTCCACCTTCTCCACTGCTGTCCCGTCGATGTGGAAAAGGGGGTGCTCCCTCTGCTGTTTCCTGAAGTCCACGATTATCTCCTTTGTTTCATAGTTGTAGCAAAGTCACTCCATGAAGATTTTTGCGATAGCATATATGAAATGTATTAATTACACTGTTAGAATGTTGCAGTCAGAATTACTATTCATTAGCTTAAAGGGGGGTCAGCGGTTCTAGTGTAAATTATTTTTATTTTTTTACAGTGCACCATTCCAAATACAGTAACTCTTTGCCCCGCCCACAACATTTTCCTATAATGTACCATAATTTACAGTATGCTGCAGGAAAATGTTTCAGAGTTTTTGAGTGTTTATAATACCCCAAATTACCATATCATTGAACGTTTTCCGTTACAGTGCATGTTGAAGATATTCCTGCCCAGACAGACACCCAGACAGACCACCAGACAAAGCAGCTGGCTCTCACTTTGAGATATGGTGACAGCTTCGCATGGGCTCAGCCAACCCAAGCTTGTGTCTAATTAATTTCAATCCGCAATTTGCATAATTGAATCTGTTTGTATGATGGTAATGCGATTGGTCCTCTGCAATAAACATCTGTGAGTGATGCACTACCCCATCATGTCTGTAGCTCCCACAGACATGATAGGGTAGTGCCTCCTATGTGCATAATACAGTATAAACACCTGTAATTGCAGGTGGCTATAGGGAACCTATGAACACTTTTAAAAATACATTAAATGCCATAATTGTCTTTAAGGTCAGGGTTAGATTATCTCGGGTTAGGATAGGGTCAGGGCCTGTAAACTGGGTACAGAGTATTGCATGTATCACATACACTGTTTTCAATGTTATCTAACTTTAAACTTGCATGAATTATCGCTACTTTATAACTTTAAATCATCTGTGCGTTAGTGAAGCAGCTTCTCAAAAAAGCCACAGCCACCTGCCAGAAACTGATTACTGAAGTTACACAACACACATTCACAAAAGATCACGTTTGACTTCAAAGCCTGGAGAACAGACAGGGAAATGTGTCCCAAATGTAAAACTGAGAAGCGGGGCCCATTTCACAGCACAAATAGATTATTCACAGATGTCTTGTTGGAAAAATAACGAAAGCAAAGACAAAAAGAGGACTAACCATTTGGTTTCTCCACATATAATCCTCCACTTCACTGATTCAGGACAGAGAGAGAGATGAACAGACACTATAAGGAGGGTAAGATAGTGAGACAGCGAGAGAGAGAGAGACAAAGAGAGAGACAGGCAGAGAGAAAGACAGAAAGAGAAGGAGAGAGAGAGAGAGAGAGAGAGAAGATTTAACTTCATCTCTGACTCCCTAATGGGTCGCTCTCCTCCACTGCTCTGTCCGTATCTCTAGCTAATGAATAGTTAAAGGAAATGAGACGACCCCTGAATGGAAGGCATAATTAATGGAGGGGAGACATGCATCAAGGTCATGTGCGTCGGACTGGAGGAATCACACTGTTTAAATTGTCAGTATTAATTGAATATTTGCTCTGCGTAGATGAGCCACAATTATTTGAAGAGGTTTCAAATGAATTTAATCACTTTGGTACTGGGGAGGAGAAATAAGAGAAGGGAAAGGGAGATTGGGTTTGACATTATTGGACACACGTCGTATCTCTCTCTTTCTCATTCTCTCTCTTTCTTGTTTGCATTTTCGCTCTCTAACCTCTCTGTCTGTCTGTCTGTCTGTCTGTCTGTCTGTCTGTCTGTCTGTCTGTCTGTCTGTCTGTCTGTCTGTCTGTCTGTCTGTCTGTCTGTCTGTCTGTCTGTCTGTCTGTCTGTCTGTCCTTCCACTTTCTCTCTCTCTACCTCTCTCCATCTCGCCTCATGACTGACCGTGCAAACAGAGGGATAATCTTTTGTATTTCCTTTTTTTATCTTCCTTAAGAAAAGAGAGAGAGGTGTGTGTTTGAGTGTGTGTTCAGCAGCATTGACAAGGTGAGGTAGGCTGTTCCAATGCAGACAGCTCTGGTGCTTCGAGTGATGGAGACACAACAGAGAACATTAACTGGCGGAGACAACAAAGTCCTACATTTCTTTTTACTTCTCTGTCTCTGAAAACTTTCTTTGGCTTTGATGAATGAAAAAGTTCCACTGGAGTTTAGGGCAAAACTACCAAATTGTTCATAGAGGAAGGAACTTCTGTGACAATAGGAATCAGCTAAATGCGCATAGCGGCCAAAAGGGCTCATGTTTGACAAGAGCAGTAACTAGCAGGTCCTACATCACTATATCTTTGCCCTGTGTGCTGCTTCAAATGTAATACAAAACTCACCTTTATCTGAACTGAACCCACAGATGGGTAGTATGGCAGGTAGCCTGACGGGTAGGAGCTTTGGGCCAGTAACCGAAAGGTTCCTGGATCGAATCCCTGACCTGACAAGGTCAACATCTGTCGTTCTAACCCTGAGAAAGGCATTTAACTCACTGTTTCCTGGGTGCTGAATATGCCCCCTGCACCTCTCTGATTCAGAGGGGTTGGATTAAATGCGGAAGACACATTTCAGTTGTACAACTGACTAGATATCCCCCTTTCCCTAATAGAAGTTCATTGTGCCATTTCAAAACATCTAACACTCAAATGCATGGGAGTTACATTCCCAACAATAATGACACAAGTAATAACATTGTTTAGCCACTGAATCGGATTACAGTTGTCCCTCAGGCCTCTTTTATCTATCTCCATGTCTCTTTCTTTCTTTCTTTCTCTCCCTCCTCTACTGTCTACTATTTATCTTTCTCCAGTTAAACAGAGTAGTTGTGGATTACACTCTTTCTCTCATGCCATTGGGCTAATCTGTATGGGCGCCCATGCCCCTGCAGCTCCTGTCACGGCCCTGCGGTAAACCTGTAACCCTGGCATGTAAACACACCCTCATCATGGTAATCATCTCAACATGCATCCATGAGCTCTGGAACACAGCCCATCTGCAATTGCTGTTATCATATGGCAGGGTATGCATTTAGATACAACGCTGCGCTATTGTTGTCGGTACGCTATGGTATCTAGTTAGCCACTGCTAGCAGTCATCACCGTTAACTAAGACATCAGCCAGCCTCAGCCCGGTCAATTCCTACCAGTCTGTACAGCGCGATATCAACCCAGAGCATATGGGTCTGCTTTTTCTCAACCACATCTCCTGGATTCCTACCGGAAGCTCTGAACCTTTACACCAAATAATCGCAGCTAGCTAGCTGCTATCCGAGTGGCTACTCCTGGCTAACTTCTCTGTCCCAAAGCAAGCACCAGTTAGCCTGGAGCTAGCCTCGAGCTAGGCCCATCTCCCGGCTAGCCGAAGAGATCCATCAGACAATTCCTGGGCTTCAATACCTCTTTTGCCAATTGGCCTGGACCCTTTGCTGCCAACACAGAGCCCCGCCGATCCATCACAACTGGTCTGCCAACATAGCTGTTCAAGGGGGTTTCAACAGGCACTCCCGTTGAGACATCCCCATGAGGACCATCTGCTAGCCTGCTAGCCCCGGCCTGCTAGCTGTCTGAATCAGGTTAACCCAGGCCCTGCAGCCCCCAGCACCACTCCCATTCCCCAGGCGATCTCATTTGTTGACTTCTGTAACCGTAAAAGCCTTGGTTTCATGCATGTTAACATTAGAAGCCTCCTACCTAAGTTTGTTTTATTCACTGCTTTAGCACACTCCACCAGCCCGGATGTCCTAGCCGTGTCTGAATCCTGGCTTAGGAAGGTCACCAAAAATCCTGAAATGTCCATCCCTAACTATAACATTTTCCGACAAGATAGAACTACCAAAAGGGGCGGAGTTGCAATCTACTGCAGAGATAGCCTGCAGAGTTCTGTCATACTATCCAGGTCTGAGCCCAAACAATTTGAGCTTCTACTTTGAAAGATCCACCTTTCCAGAAACAAGTCTCTCACCGTTGCCACTTGCTATAGACACCCCTCAGCCCCCAGCTGTGCCCTGGACACCATGTGTGAATTGATCGCCCCCCATCTATCTTCAGAATTCGTACTATTAGGTGACCTAAACTGGGACATGCTTAACACCCCAGCCATCCTACAATTTAAGCTAGATGCCCTCAATCTCACACAAATTATCAAGGAACCTACCAGGTACAACCCTAAATCCGTAACCATGGGCACCCTATCATCCATGACCAACTTGCCCTCTAAATACACCTCTGCTGTCTTCAACCAGGATCTCAGCGATCACTGCCTCAATGCCTGTGTGCGTAATGGGTCCGCGGTCAAACAACCACCCCTCATCACTGTCAAACGCTCCCTAAAACACTTCAGCGAGGAGGCCCTTCTAATCGACTTGGCCCAGGTATCCTGGAAGGATATTGACCTCATCCCGTCAGTAGAGGATGCCTGGTTGCTCTTCAAAAGTGCTTTCCTCACCATCTTAAATAAGCATGCCCCATTCAAATTTAGAACTAAGAACAGATAAAGCCCTTGGTTCACCCTAGACTTGACTGCTCTGGGGAAAAAAACATCCTGTGGCGTTCTGCATTAGCATCGAATAGCCCCCGCAATATGCAACTTTTCAGGGACGTCAGGAACCAATATACTCAGTCAGTTAGGAAAGCTAAGGCTAGCTTTTTCAAACAGAAATTTGTTTCCTGTTGCACTAATTCCAAAAAGTTTTGGGACACTGTAAAGTCCATGGAGAATAAGAGCACCTGCTCCCAGCTGCCCAATGCACTGGGGATAGGAAACACTGTCACCACTGATAAATCTACAATAATCGAGAATTTCAATAAGCATTTTCCTACGGCTGGCCATGCTTTTCACCTGGCTACCCCTACCCCGGCCAACATCTCAGCACCCCCCCCAACACCCAAATCCAGACAGCTGTTGTTCTGAAAGAGCTGCAAAATCTGGATCCCTACATATCAGCTGGGCTAGAGAATCTAGACCCTCTCTTCATAAAATTATCCGCCAAAATTGTTGCAACCCCTATACTAGCCTATTCAACTTTTCTTTCGTATCGTCTGAGATCCCCTAAAATTGGAAAGTTGCAGCGGTCATCCCCCTCTTCAAAGGGGGAGACACTCTAGACCTAAACTGTTATAGACCTATATCCATCCTGCCCTGCCTTTCTAAAATCTTCGAAAGCCAAGTTAACAAACAGATCACCGACCCACCGTACCTTCTCCACTATGCAATCTGGTTTCCGAGCTGGTCATGGGTGCACCTCAGCCACGCTCAAGGTCCTAAACGATATCATAAACGCCATCGATAAAAGACGGTACTGTGCAGCCGTCTTCATCGACCTGGCCAAGGCTTTCGACTCTTTCAATCACCACATTCTTATCGGCAGACTCAATAGCCTTGGCTTCTTAAATGACCTCCTCAACTGGTTCACCAACTACTTCTCAGATAGAGTTCAGTGTGTCAAATCGGAGGGCCTGTTGTCCGGACCTCTGGCAGTCTCTATTGGGTTGCCATGGGGTTCAATTCACCCCGTACTCTTTCCCTGTATTTATCAATGATGTTGCTCTTGCTGCTGGTGATTCTCTGATCCACCTCTACGCAGACGACACTATTCTGTATACATCTGGCCCTTCTTTGGACACTGTGCTAACAAACCTCCAAAACGAGCTTCAACGCCATACAACACTCCTTCCGTGGCATGCTCTTCAACCAATTACTGCCTGCACCCTCCCGCACGACTGTTCTGACCTAGAATATGTGGACAACTGCAAATACCTACTGTAGGTGTCTGGTTAGACTGTAAACTCTCCTTCCAGACTCACATCAAGCATCTCCAATCCAAAATTAAATCTAGAATCGGCTTCCTATTTCGCAACAAAGCCTCCTTCACTCATGCTGCCAAACATACCCTCGTAAAACTGACTATCCTACCGATCCTTGACTTCAGCGATGTAATTTACAAAATAGCCTCCAACTCTCTACTCAGCAAACTGGATGTTGTCTATCACAGTGCCATCCGTTTTGTCACCAAAGCCCCATATACTACCCACCACTGCGACCTGTATGTGTCACGTTCTGACCATAGTTCTTTTGTGTTTTCTTTGTTTTAGTGTTGGTCAGGACGTGAGCTGAGTGGGTAGTCTATGTGTGTTTTTCTATGTTGGGGTTTTGAGTTCGGCCTGGTATGTTTCTCAATCAGTGGCAGCTGTCAATCGTTGTCCCTGATTGAGAATCATACTTAGGTAGCCTGGGTTTCACTTTTGAGTTGTGGGTGTTTGTTGACGTGTCAGTGTTTGTTCGCCACACGGTACTGTTTCGTTCGTTTGTTCACGTCGTTTGTTGTTTTGTATTTTGTAGTGTTCTGTTTGTTGGATTAGCATTAAAATTCATCATCATGAACATTTACAACGCTGCGCCTTGGTCCTCCTCTCTTTCACCCGAAGACGAGCGTTACAGTATGCTCTCGTTGGCTGGCCATCACTACATATTCGTCGCCGAACCCACTGGCTCCAGGTCATCTATAAGTCTTTGCTAGGTAAAGCCCTGTCTTATCTCAGCTCACTGGTCACCATAGCAACACCCACCCGTAGCACGCGCTCCAGCAGGTATATTTCACTAGTCATCCCCAAAGCCAAAACTTCCTTTGGCCGCCTTTCCTTCCAGTCCTCTGCTGCCAATGACTGGAATGAATTGCAACTATGTGTTGTTGTTTCTGTCGCACTGCTTTGCTTTATCTTGGCCAGGTCGCAGTTGTAAATTAGAACTTGTTCTCAACTGGCCGACCTGGTTAAATAAACGTGAAATAAATTAAATTAAAAAAATATGTATACAGTGGGGAGAACAAGTATTTGATACACTGTCGATTTTGCAGATTTTCCTACTTACAAAGCATGTAGACAAACTAATACAAAACAACAAACGACCGTGAAGCTACAAACGAAAGTGCAATACACAAGCTACTAACGTTAGACATAGACAGGATACAAAATAACAAACAAACTAACCGTCAAAGTCCTGTGTGGCACAAACACTGACACAGGAAACAACCACCCACAATCCCCAACACAAAACAAGCCACCTATATATGATTCTCAATCAGGGACAACGATTGACAGCTGTCTCTGATTGAGAACCATATTAGGCTGAACACAGAAACAGACGAACTAGACACCCAACATAGAATTCCCACCCAGCTCACGTCCTGACCAACACTAAACAAGCAAAACACATAAGACACTCTGGTCAGGACGTTACAGTACCCCCCCCCCCCCCCCCTGAGGTGCGGACTCCGAACGCACCCCTAAAACTCAAGGGGAGGGTCTGGGTGGGCATCTGTCCGCGGTGGCGGCTCCGGCGGTGGACGAGGACACCACTCCACCACTGTCTTTGTCCCCCTCCTTAGCGTCCTTTGAGTGGCGACCCTCGCCCACGACCTTGGCCTAAGAATCCTCCCCAAGGCCCCCACATGATTTAGGAGGTAGCTCAGGACAGAGAGGTAGCTCAGGACAGAGAGGTAGCTCAGGACAGAGAGGTAGCTCAGGACAGAGAGGTAGCTCAGGACAGAGAGGCAGCTCAGGACGAATGGCAGCTCCGGACTGAATGGCAGCTCCGGACTGAATGGCAGCTCCGGACTGAATGGCAGCTCCGGACTGAGTGGCAGCTCATGACTGTAGGGTAGCTCATGACTGGAGGGCAGCTCATGACTGTAGGGCAGCTCATGACTGTAGGGCAGCTCATGACTGTAGGGCAGCTCATGACTGAAGGGCAGCTCATGACTGAAGGGCAGCTCATGACTGGAGGGCAGCTCTGGCAGCTCCTGATTGGCTGGCAGCTCCTGATTGGCTGGCGGCTCTGGCAGCTCCTGACTGGCTGGCGGCTCTGGCAGCTCCTGACTGGCTGGCGGCTCTGGCAGCTCCTGACTGGCTGGCGGCTCTGGCAGCTCCTGACTGACGGACGGCTCTAGCGGCTCCTGACTGACGGACGGCTCTAATGGCTCGGGACAGACGGGCGGCTCTAATGGCTCGTGGCAGACGGATGGCTCAGACGGCGCTGGGCAGACAGATGGCTCAGACGGCGCTGGGCAGACGGATGGCTCAGACGGCGCTGGGCAGACGGATGGCTCAGACGGCGCTGGGCAGACGGATGGCTCAGACGGCGCTGGGCAGACGGATGGCTCAGACGGCGCTGGGCAGACGGATGGCTCAGACGGCGCTGGGCAGACGGATGGCTCAGACGGCGCTGGGCAGACGGATGGCTCAGACGGCGCTGGGCAGACGGATGGCTCAGACGGCGCTGGGCAGACGGATGGCTCAGACGGCGCTGGGCAGACAGATGGCTCAGACGGCGCTGGGCAGACGAGCAGTGCAGGTGGCGTTGAGCAGACGAGCAGTGCAGGCGGCGTTGGGCAGATGGCCGACTCTGACCTGCTGAGGCGCACAGTAGGCCTGGTGCGTGGTGCCGGAACTGGTGGTACCGGACTGGAGACACGCACCTCAAGGCTAGTGCGGGGAGCAGGAACAGGGCACACTGGTTTCTCAAAGCGCACTATAGGCCTGGTGCGTGGTGCCGGAACTGGTGGTACCGGACTGAGGGCACGCACCTCAGGGCGAGTGCGGGGAGAAGGAACAGTGCGTACATGGCTCTGGAGACGCACAGGAGGCTTGATGCGTGGTGCCGGAACTGGAGGCACTGGGCTGGAGACACGCACCACAGGGAGAGTGCGTGGAGGAGGAACAGGGCTCTGGAGACGCACTAGAAGCCTGGTGCGTGGTGTAGGCACTGGTGGTACTGGGCTGGGGCGGGAAAGTGGCGCCGGATATACCGGACCGTGCAGGCGTACTGGCTCCCTTGAGCACCGAGCCTGCCCAACCTTACCTGGTTGAATGCTCCCCGTAGCCCGTCCAGTGCGGGGAGGTGGAATAACCCGCACTGGGCTGTGTTGGCGAACCGGGGACACCATACGTAAGGCTGGTGCCATGTACACCGGCCCGAGGAGACGTACTGGAGGCCAGATATGTTGAGCCGGCTTCATGGCACTTGGCTCAATGCTCCATCTAGCCCGCCCAGTGCGGGGAGGTGGAATAACCCGCACCGGGCTATGCACACGTACAGGAGACACCGTGCGCTCTTCCGCATAACACGGTGTCTGCCCGTACTCCCGCTCTCCACGGTAAGCATGGGAAGTGGGCGCAGGTCTCCTACCTGACTTCGCCACACTACCCTTTATCCCCCCCCCCCCCAAGACATTTTTGGGATTTCCTCTCGGGTTTCCAGCCTCGCTTACGTGCTGCCTCCTCATACCACCACTCCTGGGCTTTAGCTGCCTCCATCTCTTCCCGAGAGCGGAGATATTCTCCAATGTGAGCCCAGTGTCCTTTACCCTCCAGAATTTCCTCCCATGTCCAGGATTCCTGTGTAGTAGGCCGCTGCTGCTCGTACTCACGCTGCTTGGTCCGAGTTAGGTGGGTGGTTCTGTAACGGCAGTCTAGCTCCTCCTCCTCCTCGGACGAGGAGAGGAGAGAAGGATCGGAGGACCAATGTGCAGCGTGGTAATTTTCCATGAATTTAATAAACACAAAGACAAGATACTGACAAACTAATACAAAACAACAAACGACCGTGAAGCTACAAACGAAAGTGCAATACACAAGCTACTAACGTTAGACATAGACAGGATACAAAATAACAAACGAACTAACCGTCACAGTCCTGTGTGGCACAAACACTGACACAGGAAACAACCACCCACAATCCCCAACACAAAACAAGCCACCTATATATGATTCTCAATCAGGGACAACGATTGACAGCTGTCTCTGATTGAGAACCATATTAGGCTGAACACAGAAACAGACGAACTAGACACCCAACATAGAATTCCCACCCAGCTCACGTCCTGACCAACACTAAACAAGCAAAACACATAAGAACTCTGGTCAGGACGTTACACCTGTCCACACACTCAATCAAACAGACTCCAACCTCTCCACAATGGCCAAGACCAGAGAGCTGTGTAAGGACATCAGGGATAAAATTGTAGACCTGCACAAGGCTGGGATGGGCTACAGGACAATAGGCAAGCAGCTTGGTGAGAAGGCAACAACTGTTGGCGCAATTATTAGAAAATGGAAGAAGTTCAAGATGATGGTCAATCACCCTCGGTCTGGGGCTCCATGCAAGATCTCACCTCGTGGGGCATCAATGATCATGAGGAAGGTGAGGGATCAGCCCAGAACTACACGGCAGGACCTGGTCAATGACCTGAAGAGAGCTGGGACTACAGTCTCAAAGAAAACCATTAGTAACACACTACACCGTCATGGATTAAAATCCTGCAGCGCACGCAAGGTCCCCCTGCTCAAGCCAGCGCATGTCCAGGCCCGTCTGAAGTTTGCCAATGACCATCTGGATGATCCAGAGGAGGAATGGGAGAAGGTCATGTGGTCTGATGAGACAAAAATAGAGATTTTTGGTCTGAGCTCCACTCGCTGTGTTTGGAGGAAGAAGAAGGATGAGTACAACCCCAAGAACACCATCCCAACCGTGAAGCATGGAGGTGGAAACATCATTCTTTGGGGATGCTTTTCTGCAAAGGGGACAGGACGACTGCACCGTATTGAGGGGAGGATGGATGGGGCCATGTATTGCGAGATCTTGGCCAACAACCTCCTTCCCTCAGTAAGAGCATTGAAGATGGGTTGTGGCTGGGTCTTCCAGCATGACAACGACCCGAAACACACAGCCAGGGCAACTAAGGAGTGGCTCCATAAGAAGCATCTCAAGGTCCTGGAGTGGCCTAGCCAGTCTCCAGACCTGAACCCAATAGAAAATCTTTGGAGGGAGCTGAAAGTCCGTATTGTCCAGCGACAGCCCCGAAACCTGAAGGATCTGGAGAAGGTCTGTATGGAGGAGTGGGCCAAAATCCCTGCTGCAGTGTGTGCAAACCTGGTCAAGAACTACAGGAAACGTATGATCTCTGTAATTGCAAACAAAGGTTTCTGTACCAAATATTAAGTTTTGCTTTTCTGATGTATCAAATACTTATGTCATGCAATAAAATGCAAATTAATTACTTAAAAATCATACAATGTGATTTTCTGGATTTTTAGATTCCGTCTCTCACAGTTGAAGTGTACCTATGATAAAAATTACAGACCTCTACATGCTTTGTAAGTAGGAAAACCTGCAAAATCGGCAGTGTATCAAATACTTGTTCTCCCCACTGTATCTATGTGGCTAATTCATGTGTCTGTGTATGTGTGTTTATGTTTACGTCGTTTTGTGGTTCCACCTCACAACGGATTTCATATAAAATATATATTTTGTCCTGTATAGGCCTCTATTCCGGTAACATATTACTGTGTTTGTGTTGTGTGTGTGAACCAATATGTATTATGGTAATATCCAGCCAATGTAGAGTTGATCCAATGCCATCTGTCTCTGTAAAAAAAAAAAACTGTGACAAACAACTGACTTTGTTCACCGGGATAGAAAAAGTGAAGCGTTTAAGCCAGCAACATTGATCAGAGATCTGTACATGGCTAGTTGCCAAACAAACCATACAACAGCATTATAGAACCACACAATAGTCCCACAAACTCGAGGCGTCCCAAACAAAGCAGTGAGGAACCGACAATGCAGCGACATCCATCACCCCAGACAATAATGCTGGGTCTGAAATAGCACCCTATTATGGATGTAAAGCACTACTTTTGACCAGTGCACTATATAGGGAATAGGGTGCCATTTCGGACTCAGGCCCTGGTCAAAAGTAGTACACTGTATAGGAATATAGGAAGAGGGTGCTATTTGGTACACACTCTGAGAGTACCATTGTTGAGTGTTTGTTTACCTTGCGTCCTCCCGTGTTGAGCCGGATGGGCGTGAGGAAGGGGTCAAAGATCATGTGGCTGGTCTCGATGTTGACGGGAGACTGCCTCTTCCCCACGGAGCACAGGTTCCAAGCTGAGTTCACTAGCCCCCAGAATGACGGCACTGCAACACACAAAGAAGTAGAGACAAACCGGTTTGTATGTGTTGCTAACGATGGCGACGCAATAGGGCAGAAGCGGTTAGCATGTGTACTAAACAATGGGATTGAAATACAAAGAGGTGCAACACAAAACGGTTAGCATGTGTTGCTAAAGAGATAAGAGCAGCTGAGGAGGGTTTTGTTGTGTCTTTGTTAGGACTACTCTATGGTGCTGTGAAGTAAATTATCGGTCCGATGGCAGGGCGTAGATTGCACATGTAATAGGGACACGATAAGTTAGTACACACACGCACAAAGACACACACAAAAAACACACAAACACAAACGAACGAACACACACAAACACACACAGTCGTGTTTGAACTATCAAGTTTCAAGTTTTAATGTCACGTCACAAGTACAGTGAAATGCCTTTCTTGCAAGCTCTAAACCCAATGTAGAAATCAATATCTATATAGTACAGAAAGAGACATACAGTAGAACAAAAACATGAGAAATTCAAATAAGAAAAACACGAGAAAGTAAGCTAGCTATATACAGGGTCAGTTCCAATACCATATTTACTATGTGGAGGGATACTGGAGTGGTATAGATAGATAGGTACAGTATAGGGGTAAGGTGACTAGCTGTCATGATGTATGATAAATAGAGTAGCAGGAGCATACTGTATGTGTGTGTGTGTGTGTGTGTGTGTGTGTGTGTGTGTGTGTGTGTGTGTGTGTGTGTGTGTGTGTGTGTGTGTGTGTGTGTGTGTGTGTGTGTGTGTGTGTGTGTGTGTGTGTCCTGTATGTAGAGTCTTGTGAGTGTGCATAGAGTCAGTGCAAAAAATCTAGGGTCAACTCAGATAGTCTGTGGAGCAATTTTGTTGGCTATTTAGCAGTCTTATGGCTTGGGGATAGAAGCTGTTCAGGAGCCTGTTGGTGTCAGACTTGATGCATCGGTAATGCTTGCCGTGCGGAAGCAGAGAGAATAGTCTATTTCTTGGGTGGTTGGAGTCTTTAAAGGAATATTTGGGGATTTTGGGGATTTTGGCAACTTCGCCAGAGTCAGATGAACTTGTGGATACCATTTCTCTGTGTCCAGTATGAAGGAAGTTAGAGGTAGTTTCGCTAGCATGCTTTCAGATACCCATAAACCTCCAGTTATTGCGCTAATACTATTTAGCAATTATGCCAGCGCTAGTTAGCTACTTCCTTCAAACCACAAGCAGAGACATAAAAATGGTATGCACAAGTTCATCTGACTATGGGGAAGTAGATAAAGGTCCTCATTGTCAAAAATGTCCGGACCTTCCTTTCACACCGCCTGATATAGAAGTCCTGGATGGCAGGGAGTTCGGCCCCAGTGATGTACTGGGCCTTCTGTACCACCCTCTGTAGTGCCATGCGATGGAAGGCAATGCTGTTGCCATACCAAGGCAAGCAGTGATGCAGTCAGCCAAGATGCTCTCAATGGTGCAGCTGTAGAACTTTGTGAGGATGTATGTAGGTCACCCAGAAGAACCCCAAGCAGAAAATGGATATGAACAGTTACATCATCCAGGCTTAATCAGAACAAAGTTAGCAAACTCTAGCATCATCAGATAGCACTTCTATGCACTGCTGTAAGACTGGCAGGACACAGTGAGAGGATGACACTACTGGGAAAGTGCTATCTCTATATTAATCTCCCTCTCTCTCTACATCTCTCCCTCGCTATCTCTTTCTCCCCACTGATGTCTTATATAAGACTTGGCCACTGACGGCAGGAACTCTCATCCTGTGCAGAGGGAAGGATGTCTTCATCGTTTCACACGGATTAACACATTTCCGCTTAGAATCACAGCCAGGATTCCATTTAGAATCACATAAGGAACTCCACAAGGAAGTAGAAATATCATTTTTACTCTGTGAATTCCACTATTGGAAATTCCCATATACACCACAAGGCCAAAAGTATGTGGACACCCCTTCAAATTAGTGGATTCGGCTATTTCAGCCACACCCATTGCTGACAGGTGTATACAATCGAGCACACAGCCATGCAATCTCCATAGGGAACATGGGCAATAGAATGGCCCGCATGGAAGAGCTCGGTGACTTTCAACATGGCACCGTCATAGGATGCCACCTTTCCAAGAAGTCAGTTTGTCAAGTTTCTGCCCTGCTAGAACTTCCAAGGTCAATTGTAAATCCTGTTATTGTGAAGTGAAAATGTCAAGGAGCAACAACGGCTCAGCCGTGAAGTGGTAGCCCACACAAGCTCACAGAAGGGGACTGCAGAGTATCGAGGTCCAAAGTGACTCCGGAAGCAACGTCAGCACAACAACTGTTCGTCTGGAGCTTCATGAAATGGGTTTCAATGGCCGAGCAGCCTAAGATCACCATGCGCAATGCCAAGCGTCAGCTGGAGTGGTGGAAAGCTTGCCGCCATCGGTACCTGCCTCAATGCATAGTGCCAACTGTAAAGTTTGGTGGAGGAGGAATAATGGTCTGGGGCTGTTTTTCATGGTCACGGGCTAAGCCCCTTAGGAAAATTAAGGGAAATCTCAACGCTAGAGCATACAATGATATTGTAGATGATTCTGTGCTTCCAACGTTGTGGCAACAGTTTGGGGAAGGCCTTTTCCTGTTTCAGCATGACAATGCCCACGTGCACAAAGCAGGGTCCATACAGAAATGGTTTGCCGAGATCGGTGTGGCCTGCACAGAACCCTGACCTCAACCCCATCGAACACCTTTGGGATGAAGTGGAACGCCGACTGCGAGCCAGGCCTAATCGCCCAACATCAGTGCCGACCTCACTAATGTTCTTGTGGCTGAATGGAAGCAAGTCCTCGCAGCAATATTACAACATCTAGTAGAAAGCCTTCCCAGAAGAGTGGAGGCAGTTATAGCAGAAAAGGGGGGGGGGGGGTCAACTCCATATTAATGCACATGATTGTGGAATGAGATGTTCGACAAGCAGGTGTCCACATAGTGTATTTCAATAACACCTCAAAGATGACTCTCGCTGTTTAGTTCACAAATATGAAGTTGAGTTAGCATTTCTAACCCTAGAGCAGTGGTCACCAACCTTTTTTAAGTCAAGATCACTTTCTGAGTCAAAATGCAAGTTGAGATCTTAAGCCTATGCAACAATAACCAATTGAAAACAGATCTGAAGCAATGAGGGTTGTGCAGTAGATTATAGGCCCAATACATTATCGCTGCATGTTGGCTATGTTTGAACTTCCCTGCCAATGTTATTCTTCTCAGATGATTTTGAATGTATAAACAGTCAGTAGTTTACATACACATTAGCCAAATACATTTAAACTCAGTTTTAAACGATTCCTGGCATTTAATCCTAGTAAAAATTCCCTGTCTTAGGTCAGTTAGGATCACCACTTCATTTTAAGAATGTTAAATGTCAGAATAATAGTAGAGAGAAGGATTTATTTCAGTTTTTATTTCTTTCATCACATTCCCAGTTGGACAGAAGTTTACATACACTCAATTGGTATTTGGTAGCATTGCCTTTAAATTGATTAACTTGGGTCAACCTTTTCGGGTAGCCTTCCACAACCTTCCCACAATAAGTTGGGTGAATTTTGGCCCATTCCTCCTGACAGACCTGGTGTAACTGAGTCAGGTGTTTAGGCCTCCTTGCTCGCACATGCTTTTTCAGTTCTGCCCACACATTTTCTATAGGATTGAGGTCAGATCTTTGTGATTGCCACTCCAATACCTTGACTTTGTTGTCCTTAAGCCATTTTGCCACGACTTTGGAAGCATGCTTGGGGTCATTGTCCATTTGGAAGACCCATTTGCGACCAAGCTTTAACTTCTTGACTGATGTCTTGAGATGTTGTTTCTATATATCCACATAATTTTCCTCCCTCATGATGCCATCTATTTTGTGAAGTGCACCAGTCCGTCCTGCGGCAAAGCACCCCCACAACATGATGCTGCCACCCCCATGCTTCATAGTTGGGATGGTGTTTTTCGGCTTGCAAGCCTCCCCCTTTTTCCTCCAAACATAACGATGGTCATTATGGCCAAACAGTTCTATTTTTGTTTCATCAGAACAGAGGACATTTCTCCAAAAGTACGATATTTGTCCCCATGTGCAGTTGTAATCCGTAGTCTTTTTTATGGCGGTTTTGGAGCAGTGGCTTCTTCCTTGCTGAGCGGCCTTTCAGGTTATGTTGATATAGGACTCGTTTTACTGTGGATATAGATACTTTTGTACCTTTTTCCTCCAGCATCTTCACAAGGTCCTTTGCTGTTGTTCTGGGATTGATTTGCACTTTTTGCACCAAAGTATGTTCATTTCTAGGAGACAGAACGAGTCTTCTTCCTGACCGGAATGATGGCTGCGTGGTCCCATGGTGTTTATACTTGAGTATAAACACCATGGCGTTCAGGCGTTTGGAAATTGCTCCCAAGGATGAACCAGACGTGTGGAGGTCTACAATCTTTTTCTGAGGTCTTGGCTGATTTCCTTTGATTTTCCCCTGATGTCAAGCAAAGAGGCACTGAGTTTGAAGGTAGGCCTTGAAATACATCCACAGGTACACCTCCAATTGACTCAAATGATGTAAATTAGCCTATCAGAAGCTTCTAAAGCTATGACATAATTTTCTGGAATTTTCCTAGCTATTTAAAGGCACAGTCAACTTAGTGTATGTAACTTACTGACCCACTGGAATTGTGATACAGTGAGTTATAAGTTAAATAATCTGTCTGTAAACAATTGTTGGAAAAATTACTTGTGTCATGCACACAAGTAGGTTTCCTAACCGACTTGCCAAAACAATAGTTTGTTAACAAGAAATTTGTGGAGTGGTTGAAAAATGTGTTTTAATAACTCCAACCTAACTGTATATATTTTTTTATTAGGTATATAATCACACTGGTAATAGACAATTTGTTGTATTACTTATGAGGCACAGCTAAGTGAGCATAATAGTGCTTCTTTTTATTTTTGCTGGACTGATGGCCAACATCTGATGATCAGTCTGAGGGGAGGGAGCAGGGGTGAGGCTGCCTCTCACCCGCCCCTCTGCCTTCCTTCTCTCCGCTAAGGAAAAGAGAACACAGTCTTCCAGCTGATGGCAAAACTCAAGTCGCACTGCATTATTTCTGCCTCATACACCAATTCATGTTATTACTCCTATGACTATAGAAAGTGACATTTTCCCCGATATTAAAAAAGTCTCAAGGCTCTAATAATAACAACACAAGCTTATTGAAACACGTTGCTACTCATTCATTGCAGCTGCAGTGCTGGTTGTAGCGTGAGTGGAAGTAGGGAGAACACATATTTTATGGCTTACAAAAGGTGTTGACAGTGATGAATAACAATTTAAACATGAACTTACACATAAAAACAGCAGCTATTTGCTGTATTCATTGAGTCTCTCTCTAGTCATGGTTGTTCAAGTTTTTAAATCTCAGTATCAACTTTGCTGTGCGTTCGAGTTAACGGCTCGAGGAAACTGTACAGACACAGTGATCTGGGATATCTGATTGGCAAGCTGTAGGCCTATAGCTGCACTTGATTTGGTGTCTGGGCTTGCCGTGTAAGCAGAGTTCTACCTTCAGACACATGAAATAGTTCAAAATGGGAACACCTTGGCTTCCGGGCACAAGGGCTGCTGTATCAAGTGCACCTACCGCAAACAGCGCAAAATGGAAAAAAAGGCTTTGGCGTTGGGTTTTTTACAGAAATGTTTGGTGATCAACCAGGAGTGCCTTGGGAGATCGGCCAGTCGATCACAATCGATTGGTTGGTAACCACTGCCTTCGAGGGACCACTCACATTGCTCACTATCAAGTCTGGTAAAGCAGCAATACATCATGGCTACGATTCTCCTCGTGTCTTTGGAAAAAAGGTGGCGCTGAATTTGACATTTTTGATGTCTCATGGTGAAAAGGAACTTCATTCTGAGGCATAATCCACTTTCCTTGTGTATCTTGGAAAGTTTCCAAACATACAGTACAGCAGCTGTTGGTCACCGGCGCCATGTTGTCATGTTCAGAAACTTGGAAAGAGGAGAGTGGTGGAGGGTTGACATGTTATTTATGGTGGCACAACTAGGGCCGGCACAATTACAGTATAGTTGTGTAACAGGCGATTATGGATGAAGACCGTCATGAAAATAAAATAACCGTCACAACCGGGGATTGTGGAACAAACAGCTGACTGAAGACGGACGGCCGGGCATTTGTGTGGTTGAGTCCGTTTCTGAGGTTACATGGACTCTTTACATGATGAAACGGTGTTGCTATTGCTGAAACAAGCAGAGTGCAAACGAGTCTTTGGTTACCTAGGTAACACCCCCCTTCGTCCATTTTTTGTTGTTGTTGTTGCAATTTAAACGATTATAACGGTGACAGTGGTCATTAGGCTGACCAATAACTGTCATTCAAAATTCCATGACCGTCGCAGCACTAGGCACACCTATAACTGTAAGAGCGTTCAAGTATCAAACCCAGGACATATGTGTGAATCAAGACAGTGTTGGCTGAGCTAAAGCCCATGTACGGCTTCTCCTGCACCTGCTCAACTCACTGAACACCCTTTGGACTCGGACTGGACAGTGTTAAGTGAAACTTCTGTAGTTTGTCTGAAAAGGTGGTTTAGCATGATGTGAATTAAATATGAGCATTTCCACTACACACTTTGCAGCCCAGCCATCTTTCACCAGTCAACGAAACCACCTGCTGTCCAATATACTACACACACAGACACACACTACAACCCACCCCTGCTGTCAAAACCAAATTACTCCAGCCTGCAAAATTGCCAGGAGGGGGAAGAGGGAAAAACGACACAACAAAAATACATTAGAGAGTTGGAGAGTCATCTCTTGTTTAAGGTACTATTGAATTGGCAGTAATGTCTTTCCTGTGAGACTCAGAGAGGGAGGATGAGAGAGGGAGAGGGAGAGAGGGGGAGAAAGTGGGCGGCAACCACGCTCTAGATGCTAAATCCTTCCGAGAAATGACAGGAAATCCATGTGTGGAATGAGTGTACATGATCGATCCATTGAAACCTTGGCCCCTGTCACAAATGTACACATAATTATTAGGCCTTGATAGATCCCTGCAAGTGGCTACCAGGGCAGGGGACACCCGACACCCTTGAACATAGGCACAAGCAGCTGTGTCAATAGTCCAACAGGACCCTTCACTGGCTTCGCTGCCTTCCTATAGCACCTACCTCCCATATATCAGGCCGTCTGTTGCCGCATATTAACCTCACTTTAATTTCTTATTGGCAAGCTGTAAAAGAGGACAGGGATATATATGAGCTGGCCTTTAGCCGCTGGGTGGAACATACTGTAGGTGCTGTGATGTGTGGAGGGAGGGGATGTGTAGGCCAGTTCTCTAGGACCTGTTCGATAACTTCCCCTTTTTCAGACGACTGAACATGACTGAATGAAGATTTGGCCAGGGATAACCTACGTAAATGCGGACTTATCTTCGGAAATTAGCTTTATGAGCTTTATCATTCATTATTCAATAGCTCTATAAGGAATCACAGAGCCCTGTGCTTATATTCTTTGATCCTTTATGTGTGATTTTGGTATAGAGAGAATAATAGGATTTCATGACAGTTGATTCGATAATTAACTCATATAATCATATAGCTAGGCATATAATCCTTCCCTTCTTCATTTCCTTCCATACTACCATACAATCATTTCCTCTCACCTTTGCTTCTTTCCCTCCTTCCCTCCTCTCCCTCCTTCCTTCCTTTCCTCCTTCAATCAGCTAATCACCAATCAGCCCACCTGTAAACCACCACCTATCCACCAATAGATAACATGTACTTAGTGTAGTTTCTTAGCTGTGTATGCAGGCTAATTAAGTTGACAGCAGCCCTAGAAGGAACAGGGTTATGCGTTTACTCTGGGCCGTCCCGGTGGGTTTATTTGGGGTTGAGGAGGGTAGAGATCAGGGCAGAGCTCTGGGCCTCGGGGGTCTGAGAAGAGAGGAGACACACTACACAATTAGACCCTACTTTAATGACCTCCTCTACCATGGACAACAGAAACCAGTAAAGCCCTGCCTGGAGGAGAGTGCATTAGAGGATGGTGCTGTAGGTAAAGACAAACACAGAGACTCTGCCCACACACACATCATTTATACAGTGCCAACGTTCATCAAAATTGTTAAAAGTATAAATGTTTTATTCTACTAAATGCAACAGTTGGATAACGTATGAAGATACTCCAAACGTTTATAATTGTTTAAATCCATTAGATATTTACTGAATTATAGCAGATAAAACATTTTAGTGGCAGGGACAAATAATGAATGGATTTCAGGGATTTTGGTGGGAATTCGTGTTTACAATTTATTGTCAAACTTCACTTTTATTTTCTTAGAATGCATATATACATTTTCTAATGGTATCAGGTATAGTTTTGTGTTAAAAAAATAAAGAACATGATAGGTGTCTAATTTGAATAAATATGAGGGTGTATTTTTGCATATATGAATACATTAACATAATGTGGTGGAGCAGAGCTGCAACCACCAATAACTTGCTCTGTCTAGGCCTACATGCACTCACCGGTGCTGTCTGGACTGCCTCATTAATTGTTGTCACGTTCTGTTGCATAATTCAAGTTTGTCAATAGCAGGATATCCTGGGATTAAAAATCAACATGCTTGGCTCTAGATTACACCTATCTATACATACTATACATTGTATGTGAAATCAGACATAATATCACTATAATCCGAGTGTTCATTTTTGGAAGTTACTTTCATTTCAGTGCATCTCATTTCAACTGTATTAAATTATAACCTTTTTCAATTCCACAAAAAATGAACACGCATCAAAATAATGTTATCCTTCTTCTCTTTCTTTTGATGTAAGTGTCGAGAAGATGAGTTAAATCCCAGACTAAGCTTTACCGTTCATATTGATGCAACGGAAAGACAATGTATTCCATTGAGCCCATTACAGCCTTTACATGCTGTATTTGACAGGTCATTACAATCACTTCCATGGTCCTAACACCATAGCGGATCCCTTTTTGGGGCTATATGGAACCTTTTTTTGAAGGTTCTATAAAGACTCATGCTTCATACGATTCAAAATGGAGCCTGTATAGTACTATAAATAACCCTTTCCTAAGGTTCTATATAGCACTAAACAGGGTTTACGCTATGGTTACATAGAATTTTTTTTTTTTTATGGAAAATGGTTCTATAAAGAACCTTCGTTCATGTCAAAGGTTCTTTGTATATCCTTTCGAAGAACCATTCAGAGGTTTTTATTCTGGTTAGCCATATTATATTGTTAAAATTCCATAGGTGTTATTATTGTTTAAATTGACATGTTGAATTAGGTGTTCTAACTCTAGAACAGCTGGGAGTCAAGGATAGAATTGGGAACCACTGATTTTGGCAACAGTTCTCAATTGATACAAGGCCACACTGTATTTGAGTCTTTCACAAGACACTGTCACTGTTCATAGTCACATTTAACATGTAATCGCAAAACACTTCAAGATTAGATAAACTGGAATGACACTCACTCATTGTTTCACAAAAAGAGCTGTGAGCAAACCACACCCCTAAATACATTTTAGTTATAACTAAAAGAGGAAAGAATCCTTTTCTGAACTGCAAAGAAACATTATGCAAGAACCGTTATGGTAATGAATGTCTGGGATTAGCATTAAAGATAATGTCAAAATTCCTCTGGCTCTCCACTTGAAACACCGCCTCTCTCTGCTCCCCATCCTGCTCACAAGATGGAGGACATTTCGCGGAGAGGGTCCGTTGCTGTTCTGAACAGAATGAGAAGTGTTCAAATCCTGACCGGGTGCCACGGGAGGAATACAATATTGAAATCCTGTCAACAGTGACTCAGAAAACAGCAAGTTAAAACACAGAGAAAGATACTTTTCTGGTAGGTACTCACATTTTTTTATTTATTTTTTTACCCTTTCCCAAACATTAACCCTTCAGGGATTTGTTTGTCCAAACTGTCTACGTCCAAAAATTTATGGAAAAAAGCTTAAAGTATAAACTTAAACGACTAAAATCAAATATAAAGTATGTAGAAAAGACAATTTATTTATTTTGTTATTAAGTTTGAGCCAAAGAACACATGGCAAAATGCATAGAATTGCAGGGAAGTATCAAAAAAATTACAAAATGCTCTCTCAGCTTCCATGGCAAAATGTGCAGAATTGCAGGAAATTAGCTTAAAAGCTACAAAAATGTATCTCGGCTCCATGGAAAAATTCAGAGAATTGCAGGAAATTAGCTTAAAAATGCTAAAATTAATAATAATAATAAAATAAAATAAATGGAGGCCTAATTACTATTTTATTTTAATTCAGCCATGCTGCCCGCACCCATTGCCATGCCCCTTGCCAACGTTGGCCCTTTTTGATGCAGAAAAAACCCTGCCCTTAACTTAACCAGTCGGAATGAATGCCTAAACTTCATGTTTTAACCCTATCAAAAACCTACACTTAGAAATGTTATGTTTGGATCAACGAAATTTGACATTAGGAGAAAACTGGTTAAATGTCCAAATCTGAAGTGAAATCAGTAAAACTGTGAGATCTTGTTGCAGCACTACATGAATTGAAATGTATCTGATGTTGTCCACACATCTAGGCATTTTGCTATGGCAACCTTTATTCAATATTCAATACAAATTGAACTCTTAAGAAACATCTGAGGATGTAGGGGGAGTGAAGGACATGAATGAGTAGCAGTACTCTGACGGCAGTACACTGACAGCTAACCCATTAGCCAGCCAGTGCCTTTACTTTCACACACACTCATTAGTCCAGATCATCAATAGACTGCCTTTATCAGCTGTATCATCATGGCTAACGGAGCTAGCGCTGGCGCCACTAGCTGACGGTGAGCGGAGGGCACGGTAAATCATTGGCCTGCCATCATGACAAAGGTAAATACCTCAGGTATTAAACACCTCCATAATAAGGAGAGCATGAGATGGGCTGTGTGTGTGTGTGTGTGTGTGTGTGTGTGTGTGTGTGTGTGCGTGTTTGGCCCCACTCTAAATGGCCAGTGACAGTAGGTGATGTTGGTGCTCGTCCTCTGATGCTAGTGTAATGCTGCCGGCCTATAGCACTGCTCTGTGGGGCTCATTAGCTTTGCTTGTCAGAGGAACAATAAACATCTCCATCAAGCTAACCCCTCCTGTCACGTTGTTAATGGACCAGGATATACAACCTGGTGGCTAGTGTAGAGAGAGACACACACACGCACATGCACAGGGACATAAGCAAGCGCGCGCACACACACACACAGGCACGCAGGCACTCTCACATACACTCTCTCACACACACACAAACACACACTTACACACAGGGTCTGCATATTTAACTTGCCGGTTGCCAACAAAGGCCACTGGGGCCCAATAACAAACATTATCGTTTTGAGGGAGAGAGATCCTGGGACCACAGGGTTTGTGGCTTGCACAGCACCACTGCTCAGCACCATAGAAAGCACCCCTCCCTACAGTGCCACACTGTTCAGAACCATGGACAGCTCCATTTCATACAGTGCCATGCTATTCAGAACCATGGGCAGCTCCATTTCCTACAGCGCCACGCTTGTCAGAACCATGGGCAGATCCACTCAAAGCTCCAGTCACTGCAGCCCCACACTATAGCAGCACACCAATTCACAGCAGCTTCACTCCCTTGGTGGCCTGAAGAATCCTCTGTAAACATGCACTTTCTCTCTTGCTGTCTACAAAAGCATGTTCAAGCATGTCCAAGCATGTAGGCTTTATTACCCAGGGTCATGCTGGTCTATGGCTGAGCTCCACCTCTATAGAACTTTAATTAAACCACTGACACAGATCTGACCCAGGTCTTGAAATTGTCTTTAGGTCAAATGTACATACATACAGGTCTTCTGGGGAAAAGATTTGGGCTAAAGGCAGCTTTTAGCTCTATAATTCAAGTTGTTATTTTTGCCCAATTCTCTTCATTGGACTAAAACAGGAAGCTGGATTTCCCCCCCCAAAAAAAATTCCAAGCAGAAAGAAATAATTAACCATGCTAATCTCTTGGCCAAGAGCTAAGAGTCTGATAAGGTTCTGTAATATAAAATCCCTGACTTCTCTTTTCATGTCCTGAAATAGGGACTTACATGGTATCACACAATGGCGGTCAGTACTATTTTGTCCAGGGCTAATTTTCAGTGGAGAGATATTAATAAGAGCTAATGTCTGTCTCCTCTATCTACTTCAGTGGGCAGTGATTGGGAGGAGTTAGTGACATGGAGTTAAAGGAGAGGAAATCAAGAGACTTTTTTGGAGGATCACTTTTACACGCACACACACACAGACACACACACACACAGAGACAGATCCATCATGGGAAGGAGAGTGATAGGGGGACAGGTAAAACTACTCACCCGTCCCTAGATAATAAACTGCTCACCACCAAGGATAGCCCCACAGCTCCACTCACTAGAACGCCACGCTGTACAGCACCACTCCCTTCCAGCCCCACACTGTTCAGAACCATAGATAATTCCAGTCACTGCAGCCCAACACGGTACTATAGCAGCACACCATGTTACAGCAGCTTTACTGCCTTGGTGGGACCCAAAGGTCCCGACAGAGATTCTTCAAGCAGCGGGCGGTCAGAGTGCAAGTGTCCTCTCTCATCATTGTTGCTGCTTCAAGTTCAGTAGCCATACGTGCGAGATCAGGTGCACGTGTGGTCTCAATTAAATAAGAGTAGACTATGCATGGGCAGAGAAGCACAGGGAAGTTATCTTTCAAGGAAATGTACTTCCTAAATATAATTAGGCTAAAGTTTACTGCAGTGCATTGAAAAAAACATTGGTGACCCATATTATTATACCTATTTCTTTGTTAAGTTTTGCACATTTTGATATTGCCTATATGGAAAAACATTGCTTGTACCATGGCTGGCACGCTAGCTGTGTCACATAGCCTACGCCTAAAATATCATTGCGGGACTGCGGTTGGGTTTACGACCAGTTCTTGCGGGAGCGGGTGGGTGTCGGACAGAAAGCCAGCGAGAGTGGTATGAAAAGTGGCGGGTGCGGTTGGGAGCGGGATGAAGAAATCAGTCCTACGCAGACCTCTAGCCTGAAGAATCTTCTAAAACCATGCTATTTATCTCTTGCTGTCTACCAAAGCATGTTCAAGCATGTCCAAGCATGTAGGCTTTATTACGTGTGTGGATAATCTTTTTTACCCAGGGTCATGCTGGTCTAGGGCTGAGCTCCACCTCTGTAGAAGAGGAGGAGGAACTTTAATGAAACCTACACATCCACTGACACAGATCTGGAAATTGTCTACAGATGATCAAATGTACGTACACTACCGGTCAAATGTTTTAGAACACCTACGCATTCAAGGGTTTTTCTTTATTTTTACTAATTTCTACATTGTAGAATAATAGTGAGACATGTAAACTATGAAATAACACATATAGTATCCAAAAAAGTGTTAAACAAATCCAACTATATGATATATTTGAGATCCTTCAAATAGCCACCCTTTGCCTTGATGACAGCTTTGCACAAACGTGGCATTCTCTCAACCAGCTTCATGAGCTAGTCACCTGGAATGCATTTCAATTAACAGGTGTACCTTCTTAAAAGTTAATTGGTGGAATTTATTTCCTTAATGTGTTTGAGCAAATCAGTTGTGTTGTGTTGTGATAAGGTGGGGTGGGGGGGGGGGGGTATACAGAAGATAGCCCTATCTGGTATAAGAACAAGTCCATGTTATGGCAAGAACAGCTCAAATAAGCAAAGAGAAATGACAGTCCATCATTACTTTAAGATATGGAGGTCAGTCAATATGGAAAAGTGCAGTTGCAAAAACCATCAAGCGCTATGATGAAACTGGCTCTCATGAGGACCGCCACAGGAATGGAAGACCCAGAGTTACCTTTGCTGCAGAGGATAAGTTCATTAGAGTTACCAGCCTCAGAAATTGCGGCCCAAATAAATGCTTCACAGATTTCAAGTAACAGACACATCTCAACATCAACTTTCAGAGGAGACTGCAGTGAATCAGGCCTTCATGGTCGAATTGGTGCAAAGAAACCACTACTAAAGGACAACAATAATAAGAAGAGACTTGCTTTGGCCAAGAAACACGAGCAATGGACATTAGACTGGAGGCACACTTAACCAGCATGGCTACCACAGCATTCTGTTCGCTGCTCTGGCACCCCAATGGTGGAACAAACTCCCTCACGACGCCAGGTCAGCGGAGTCAATCACCACCTTCCGGAGACACCTGAAACCCCACCTCTTTAAGGAATACCTAGGATAGGATAAAGTAATCCTTCTAACCCCCCCCCCCCCCCCCCCCCCCCCTTAAAAGATTTAGATGCACTATTGTAAGTGGCTGTTCCACTGGATATCATAAGGTGAATGCACCAATTTGTAAGTCGCTCTGGATAAGAGCGTCTGCTAAATGACTTAAATGTAAAATGTACAAATTCTGCAGCGATACGCCATCCCATCTGGTTTGGTCTTAGTGGGTCTATCATTTGTTTTTCAACAGGACAACTACCCAACAAATCAAATCAAGCTGCATTGGTCACATACACATGGTTATTAGATGTTATTGCGAGTGTAGTGCAATGCTTGTACCTCCAGGCTGTGTAAGGGCTATTTTACCAAGAAGGCGAGTGATGGAGTGCTGCATCAGATGACCTGGCTTCTACAATCCCCCATCCTCAACCAAATTGAGATAGTTTGGGAGGAATCGGACCTCAGAGTGAAGGAAAAGCAGCCATCAAGTGCTCAGCATATGTGGGAACTCCTTCAAAACTGTTGGAAAAGCATTCCAGGTGAAGTTGGTTGAGAATGCCAAGAGTGTGCAAAGCTGTTATCAAGGCAAAGAGTGGCTATTTGAAGACTCTCAAATATAAAATATATTTTGATTTGTTTTACACTTTTCGGTTACTACATGATTCCATATGTGTTATCTCATAGTTTAGATGTCTTCACTATTATTCTACAATGTAGAAAATAGTGAAAATAAAGATAAACCCTTGAATGAGTAGGTGTTCTAAAACTTTTGTAGTGTACATACAGGTCCTCTGGAAAAAAAAAGCCTGGAATAAACATTTGGGCTAAAGCCAGCTTTTAGCACTATAATTCTATTCTTTCTTTTTCCCTTCCTCCAATTCTCTGCATAGTCCTAAAAAAGGAAGCTGGATTTCCCAAAATGTTTTTTTTTTCCCAAGCAGAAATAAATAATGAACCAAGCTAATCTCTTGGCTAAGAGCTAAGAGTCTGATAAGGTTCTGTAATATAAAATCCCTGACTTATCTTTTCATGTCCTGAAATAGTGACTTACATTGTATCACACAATGGTGGTCAGTACTATTTTTTCCAGGGCTAATTTTCAGTGGAGAGATATTAATAATTGCTAATGTCTGTCTCCTCTATCTACTTCAGTGGGCAGTGATTGGGAAGAGTTAGTGACATGGAGTTACAGACTGGAGAGGGATTCAAGGGACTTTTTTGGAAGATCACTTTTGCACACACACACACACACACACACACACACACACACACACACACACACACACACACACACACACACACACACACACACACACACACACACACACACACACACACTTTCTCTCCTAATGAAGGGATGTGGGTAATAGAGCCTAAAGTATACCCTTTTCACTGGCAATAAGAGCAGCATCCTCCACTCAGACTGACAGGAAGACTGGAACACATAGACCTCTCTCATCAGTTCTCTCACACCCACCCACACACTGCAGCTTGGACCATGGCAGTGTTTCCCAATCCGGTCAATTGTTTGCAAAATACTTGCAATGCCCTAGCAGTAACACTGAAATACATCAACAACAATATTAAGCCTATTTGTATTCAACACTTGCATGGACACAACACTCAGAATACATCTGTGTCGGATCTGAGAAGCAGCACACAGCTTGTAATGACTCCGGACAACGGACTGCCCAGTCTAATGCTATTTTCATTATTCAATTTCTTTATTTAATTGTTTAGGATCTGAACACTTAAATAAACACTTTTCTGTAACACTTTTTAAACGCTTCAAGGCATTTAGAATTGAAATGCAAACGTTGTCACATAGGGCTGGGGACAAGAATCAAGGTTTGAATTTTTTTATGAGTGTTTGTCTTTTTGGTCTTTTTGGTGCACCTTCCAACTCGCACAAAAACACCAAGCCCCTCCCCCTGTCACTCACAACAACAAAGACAAAATATCACTTCTTCCTCTTTGAGAACAAGCACATGCTATTTGCATTTGAGGTTTGGTCCGACAAATCGGTCATAGGGGCACAATAAGACATTACTTTACTCAACTCCCAAAGTTAGAACAGAGCAGACTCTACTAAGACGGGAGCATCAATGAACGTGGCTTAGTTTCTGCCGTGTGCAGCATTGCAGTACCACGTGCCGCTAGCAGCATTTTAAACACAGACTGTGCTAGCTGTCTCGTCTGTGTCTTGTAAATGTGTCCGGTAAATCGGTCTTATGTAGCAACATCTGAATTTTTTTATTTTTTACATTGGATAAAAGTAGCTCAGAGCTACAAAATGGTATATCATACACTACAATTGAGGAACAATGGGAAAGTAATTCTGCTTTGAAAGTTAATAAACTTGTAAACTCACCTTTGAAAAAATGGCCTGTGAATTATTTTGGTACTACTACTGGAGAGCCCTTCTTTGCCAACACCTATTTAGCATTGTTCACACCCTCTTAAGCTTTAGCCCGACCCATCTCTTTAAGGGTTGATCCGAGCGTTCTGTACTAACAACAGCAGTCAAGCACCCAAGTTAACTTGCTAGCTACTTCCAGACACAAGCGAGAAAACAGCTCACTGAACAGTACTCGCCGTAGCAGAGCTGGTTAAGCTGTTATGTTATCCAGAGTGTTGGTGACTGCAACTGTGCTGACAGATTGTCCGTTAGTAAATTCAGAGGGTTTCGCTCTCGGAGCATTCAGAGCGCACACTGGACGCTCTGGCCGATGAGTAGGGTTGATGCGAACGTTCAGACCTCACAACGGCAGTCAAGCCCCCAAGCTAAATGGCTAACATTGGCAACCTTGCTAGCTTTTTCCAGACACAAATGACAGAACACCCCACTCTGACCATTTTACTCGCCTTAGCAGAGCTGGTTAGGCTGTTGTCATGTTATCCAGAGCGTTGGTGACTGTAACAGTGCTGCTGGCAACAATTGAATTATGCTTTTTGCCGATGTTTACTGACACCGGCCATATTCAACCAATGTTGGGCGTTCGTAAATTCATCAGTTATTCTGCGCTCTGGCACACTCAGACGAGAGTGCTCTGAAATAGGAGTAGATGGCCAGACTGAATTTACGAACACATCCAAAATGGTTACTTGCATAGTGGAGTATTTTGTTAAGACATGTAGCTAGCTAGCTAGGTAAACAATGAACCACAATCCCAACTCATGACGTTACTACCCTTCATAAATCTGCAGGTAGGTACCCAACCAGGTTCAATGTTAGCTAGCTAACATTAGGCTATAACCAGCCAAGCAAACGACTCTGCGATACAAATAATAAGATCATACATGTAACGTTAGCTAGCAATAGGCTGGACAATAGAACGAGTCAAAATTCACCCAAGGCTAAAAAATGGCAAAAGAATGTTGGCTAAGCTGGAACACTAGTGCGAGCCCATAGCAAATGAATTGAATATTCGCAGAGCCTCTTCTGACTGGAGTGACACTTAGAATTCCATTTTGCCTAAATGGCAGCACAAAATGTATCCCTTTTTATTTTACCACTACAAACTGTTCTTTCGACGAAACTGAAAAATAACAACTTGTATAGAAAGTAAACATCCGCACCTCAATGGTGCCAAGTGTGCTTATGTCTGCATAACGAGGAAGTAGGGAAAAAATTGCAACTTTTCACTATTTCTGGTCTAGCGATAGATGACAGCAGAGTATGCTGCCCAAGCTTATGCAACTAGAAAGAGGAGATTATCCTGATTAAAATGGTGACCAACTAGAAAAAAATCTAAATATACACATTGCGAGATAATTTGCTAAACATACCAACATGCCTCTCCATAGGAAAACAATGGGGGAGGGCTAACAGTATTTCGGAGCTAGCGTTTGATGACAACGGAGTACGCTGCCCAGCCCTACATAATTAGAAAGAGGATCCAATTTGAAAAAAATCTAAATTTACACATTGCGAGATATTTGGCAAAATAGACAGACATACCTATATTTGCTTATAGGAAACAATGGGATGACCTCAGAGTCCCATGAGTAATTTTTTGTTGTTGTTTACATTTTAACTACCAGCAACATCGGCAAGTCTCATTGCCAACAATATCAAAGCAGACATTGTGACATAGAACAATAGGCTGGGAATAGAATGTTCGGAAGGCGAGTTGATGCCACGATGCTCAATAGAGCTAATAGAAGCTGGCAGGGTGAAAAATGCAGCCAAAATAAGGCCTGTTTTTTCGTGATTACTTCAAAACTACGGCAAGCAGCTGGGACATATGGTAATATTATGAAACTGGGCTCCACGTCGGATGCAATGAACTAGTTTTTAGAAAAAAGCATTGTTAAAAATGTCATGTGTCCAGCCTACTAGCGAGCCAGACAGCTAACGTAAGCTAGCTAGCTAACAGTATACTTTAACTTGATATTAAAATACTTTGTCAAAATTAGAAACGTGTAATATTTGAAAATGTAGCTAGCTAGACTATCTTACCCGTGTTCTGAAATCGGAGTAGATAGCCAGAGCGAATTTACCAGCTAGTACAGTACGTCTATCAACAGTTGTTGCAGTGACATTCTATTGAAATGGCAAAGTGGAGTCTTGCAAAGTGGAGTCTTTTGTTAAGACATGTAGCTAGCTAGCTAAACAACGAACCATAATTACAACTCATGATGTTATTACCCTGCATGAATCTGCAGGTACCTAACCAACCAGGTTCAATGTTAGCAAGCTAACATTAGGCTATAACTAGCAAAGCAAATGGCTCTGAGATACGAATAATAAGATCAGACACGTAGCGTTAGCTAGAGAGCCAGTCAGCTAACGTTAGCTATCTAACAGTACACTTTAACTTGAAATGAAACCACTTTCTGTCAAAATTAGAAACATGTAATATCTGAAAATGTAGCTAGCTACATCTTACCCGTAGACATCATGGATGGACGTGCCTCCTGTTGGATGCCATGGTTGCCCTTAGTTTGAAGATGTAATCCGGAGACAGGTGTTTTCTCCATCTCCTTAGCTATCATACTCGAATTCCACTGATTTCAAAACTCGGTCCTCCAGAAAGTGGAGAGCAACACTTATGCAGTTTTACTACGCAAATACATATATTTTTTAAATGCGTTGGACAGGATTAACTAGACATACTGACCAGCTCAAATAGACAGAAGTGTGCTATATGGCAGACCAATCCAAACTCATCTCTCGGCATGTCCAGCCCACTCATTATCTCAGCCAATCATGGCTAGCGGGAAGGTTGCTGACTTTTTCTGTGGCTAAACCAACTAGTCTCATAATTTAACCATTTTATTCATATTTACAGATGGCATTCAAGTTTGCTATTAAGGCACATGAAAATCCACATGTTTGAGAAAGCATTTCTGCCAAAAAATGCATTTAGATAAAAATAAAAAAAGTTTACGTTCAAACATCTCTCCAGTGAAGTAGTGACCCACGACATACGCCGAGTTTCCTGAAATGGGTCACAAAATGGGTCAAAATTCTACGAAGATCTAGAACAATTCAGTTAAATAACAACCCAATGTTTAAAGCCCAGGTCAAATTAGCTCGCAACAGCAAGCTAGCTAGCTAAATGTCCATGAATGTTTTGGGTTTCGACCTGTCCCCAAATGAAAATAGTTGGTTCAGAGTTCATTTTGATATTTCAACATGCGTGTCTGGATCGCATCTAGTGTGGATGTACAAAATCAACATGTGCTCAATGACACATGCGGACGAACATGCCGAATCTAGACAGCATGAGATATACGTTTTCTCCTGGTTGGAAACTCACTGGAAAAAGCTGACTATCATGTTTAATCTGCAATTCTAAATGCCTGTATTTAAGACGAGAACACTTGTGGCAAATCTAAAAGCCTAATGTTTAGGTTATAAACGTGTCACATTTTGTGTGGTTGGGAATGGGTGATTTTTTAAATGTATTACAATTTAAAGAGAGTTTGGGAGAGAGAGGCTAAAATATAACACTCCCCACTAACAGACACCCAAATAGCAGAAATCCTCTGATTCTCACCAGAGCATGCAGGGCCAACACACCCACACAGTATATTCTTATTCAGACTCTTACCCCGCAGCGCTCACATTTCCAGTGAATCGTTGGAGATTCAATAACTGCATATGTCAGCTGTCTAGTGCAGGGTGCTTACACACAGGCAGGCACAGTCCTCTACCTATTTCTATTTCTACATTACCATACAAATGGCTGCATCTTTGCATGGGCCACCATCATACTGAGACAGGAGGTGGATGTATGCGATAAGACATCAAACAACCACAAACAACCCAACAGAGCTCACTCAATGCAATTCTCTGTGTCGTTGGTAAACGGCATTAAGTTCGCTGTGGCGACCATGGAAGGGTCACTTAAGCAGCTGTGCAAGTGGGTTTTGAAGCTTTTGCACGTGTGGAAAAGCCCCACATATGTAGCGTGGTGAACTGAGTGTAAGGAAACCGTACAGTGGCTATTGGACAGCAGTAGTGTATGGAATACAAGCCTCAGACTGCTAGCAACTTCCCTTTATTCAACACATGACATCCCTCCAGTCAGATGGATGGATAGATGTATAGATACAGAGGGAAGGAGCGGGATAGATGAAAAATCTAATCAACAGTGAAGTCCAGAGTCAAATCTGGCCTGGGAGCCTGGCAGGGGAGAGACAATGACAGATGTGACGATTTGAGTTGTAAGCCTGACCATGGCCAACCCAGCCTGGTCATAGACTAGACGTAACATAGTAACTTAAATCTGGGACACTCAAAATAGTATGATATGTTACGTTTAGTATTGTTACATAAAACAGAAGTATATATAAGGCAAAAATTAAAATAGGGTGGTTGGTTGGCGCATAACGCGACCGTCTAGCAACCCAAAGGTTGTGTGTTTCAATCTCATCACTGACAACTTTAGCTAATTAGCAACTTTTCAATTACTTACTACTTTTTTGCTACTTTGCAACTATACTGAACAAAAATATAAACGCAGCATGTGAAGTGTGTGTCCCATGATTCATGAGCCGAAATAAAATATCCCAGAAATGTTCCATACGCACCAAAAGCTTATTTCTCTTAAGTTTTGTGCACAAATTTGTTTACATCCCTGATAGTGAGCATTTCTCCTTTGCCAAGATAATCCATCCACCTGATAGGTGTGGCATATCAAGAAGCTGATTAAAAAGCATGATCATTACACAGATGCACCTTGTGCAGGGGAATAAAATGTGCAGTTTTGTCACACAACACAATGCCACAGATGTCTCAAGTTTTGAGGGAGCGTGCCAATTGGCATGCTGACTGCAGAAATGTCCACCAGAGCTGTTTCCAGATAACTGAATGTTAATTTCTCTACAATAAGCCACCTCCAATGTAGTTTTAGAGAATTTGGCAGTATGTCCCTCTGGCCTCACAAACGCAGACCACGTGTAACCACGCAAGCCCAGGACCGCCACATCTGGCTTCTTCACTTGCGGGGTCATCTGAGACCAGCCACCCGGACAGCTAATGAAACTGTGGGTTTACACAAACTGTGGGTTTACACCGTCTCAGGGAAGCTCATCTGCATGCTCGTCGTCCTCACCAGGGTCTTGACCTGACTGCAGTTCGGCATCTTAACCGACTTCATTGGGCAAATGCTCACCTTCGATGGCCATTGGCAAGCTGGAGAAGTGTGCTCTTCACGGATTAATCCCGGTTTCAACGCAACAGGTAGATGGCAGACAGCGTGTATGGCGTTGTGTGGGCGAGTGGTTTGCTGATGTCAACTTTGTGAACAGAGTGCCCCATGGTGGCGGTGGGGTTATGGGCAGGCATAAGCTACTAACAATGAACAATGGAATTTTATCGATGGCAGTTTGAATGCACAGTGATACCGTGACAAGATCCTGTGGGCCATTGTCGTGCCATTCAACCGACGCCATCACCTCATGTTTCAGCGTAATAATGTATGGCCCATGTCGCAAGGATCTGTACACAATTCCTGGAAGCTGAAAATGTCCCAGTTCTTCCATGGCCTGTATACTCACCAGACATTTCACCCATTGAGCATGTTTGGGATGCTCTAGATTGACGTGTACAACAGCGTGTTCCAGTTCCCATCAATATCCAGCAACTTCGCACAGCCATTGAGTAGGAGTGGGACAACATTCCACAATCAACAGCTATGCGAAGGAGATGTGTCGCGCTGCATGACACAAATGGTGGTCACACCAGATACTGACTGGTTTTCTGATCAACACCCCTACATTTTTTCTAAGGTATCTGTGATCAACAGATGCATGTCTGCATCCCCAGTCAAGTGAAATCCATAGATTAATAAGGCCTAATTTATTTATTTTGATTGACTGATTTCCTTATATGTAATTAGAATGTTAGCTAACCCGTCCGCTAACCTTAACCTTAACCCCTAACGTTAACATTAGCCACCCTAGCCACTACAAATTGGAATTAGAAACATATGATACATTTTGCAAATTTGTAACATATTGTACGAATTGCAATTCGTAATATGTCATATGAATTGTGATCCTTAACATATCATACTTAATGGATGATGGACATCCACAAATTAATACATATGTCACGAAATGTAACATATCATACTAATTTGAGTGTCCCGGATTACCATTTACTATGTTACGTCTACCTCTGAGACCAGGTTGGCCAGCCAGCCGGCTTTACTGATACCACACCAGTCCAACACATCACACCCCCAGCCTGAGGAATCAGACCTAAGGGGCAATAATGATACAAATAAAAACATCACCATGTCGAAATGGTGGGCCTACTGTATGAATGAATGACATTGCATGCAACACACAAGTGGCATTACTGTAGTTGTTTTAAAAACAGTTTCAACGATTCACACAGCTTCATCTTTTGAGAGAGGATTACAGTTGTTTTGTATCAGTAGGAATCAGGGTTTCGGTTAGGAAAATGTGACACTGGACATTTGACTGGCAGCATTTTAATTTAGCGGACATTTGATAAATTTACCGGAACCATATGCATTGGGTGCGTAACCTGATTAGGGTGTCCACCCACAGTGCTCAGGATGACAGAAATCACATGTAGATGATGGTAATTCATTTTAACAGAACATGCAACTCGAGGATACATCAGCATACGTCCTTCTTACCAAATTCTGATGTGCACTTTAAAGATGTTACAATAACTGTCCACATTTACTTTTCCTCAGCCAACAAGACAAGCAACAAACTGTAAAATACCTACCCTTTCAATCTACTATCCCCCATAGTAGAAAAGTTGACCTATTCTATTGGTCAGCTTGTCGTTGTGCAAGAAATTAATAGCCTATTTCAAAACAGACTCTGGGACAGTTGTGGGACGATAGATCCCAAATGCATACAACCAGTAGGCCTAGGCTACATCCAAAATACTTTAATGTAGCTGATGCAGCAGATCAGAACGTTTAGCTTAACATGTTTGTACACTATTATTTCTTCACGTTATAACGCAATGTGCACAAGGCAATAGGCTACACACATGTAAGCAGTTTCATGTGACAGATTCAAATATTATTTTGACATTTTGAAAGAGGGGAGATTTAAAGATGCAACAACAAGCATGGGTTGCTACTATGACTAGGTTTGTGCTTTTGGCTTTTTGGACAATGAAATAAAGTTGATATTGAAATCCAATAGAACATGAGATAAATAGGGTACTTGGCACATGGAAGTCTTTATAAAAGAATTCCCTCCACATTTCTATGAGTCGGATTTTGGCTAGACTACTTTGATGCAAGGTAAGACATTCCTCCTCAGATGAAGTAAAACATTCAGGTTTCAAACAATTAATATATGCTTTCAAAACACACGCTATCTCCAGCTCATTGCAGCAACGTTTTGTGTGATGCGCTGAAGCCTGCCTACCGATGCACTTGAATGGCGAATGAGAAGCAAGCTTCAATTACCAGTTGAGAAAAAATATATATAAGCCTAACTATTTTTCATTGTGGCCTTCAAAACTGTTTTTAACACAAGATTGCATTTAGAAATGATGCAGAAAGACTGTGCTTATAAAAGCAGATGTTTCACTCCAGCACAAACAAACAAGATATTTATTTAATTCCTCTGAATAACGCCAAAGAAACTATAGACCGATAATCATGACCAGTCAAATGTATTTCCACTGACTGGTATATCCATCAATAAATGCTAAAAAGCATTATTTTGCAATGGGACTTTTTCTTTCTGACAAATGGCCGGCGCCAATTTCATATGGCTTTTCATTTTTGTTGTCGGCCAAAAGCCGGGTAACGGAAACCCTGATACGAAGAAACCCCTATACATAGTACATAGGTGTATATACAGTATACATCCTTTAATGCTGATATGTGAACTGACATGTTCATATTTTATATCCAACACAGTACAATATAAGGAAAAAAACGGACAAACTCAATGGAAATCTGTATTGAAGAGAGGTTGGGTCGAGTTACTACTGTTCTCACTGCATTGCATGACCTTTAAGCTGTGTGCATGTGCGTGTGTAGTGTTTCAACTGGAGTGACACGCGAAAGGTTCACACTACACATGAGACCAGGAGAGAGGAGTGACGGCACTGAGCTGGAGGAAATGAAGTAGGTAGGCTTATGCGTGTCAAAAGTGTAATCATGGCTAGCTGTTTCACTGTAGGATTACCTCTCAGCTGTCTTCTTGTGCTTATTGCTGGTGTCATGTATTCGTGACACACACACACACACACACACCATGAGTTGCGAACAGCCAGGCACATCAACGAAACCTAGTCGCTAATCTGCATGTATATTCTGTACCCACAGAGATTTAACCTATTTCTCATCTGACTACAGTCGACTCCTGATAGTTACACATTGAATAAGTGCAAACTCTGTTGAAGCACAGTGTAGTCACCCAGTCCCATTTTATTTAATTTTTTGAAACTTGTTCTGGATATCTGTATATTTCACATATTGGTGTATCGATTAAAAACAGTGCCAACCCACTGGGCACACACTGGTTGAGTCAATGTTGTTTCAACGTCATGTCAATGAAATGATGTTGAACTAAGGTGGATTAAACGTTGAATTGACATCTGTGCCCAGTGGGAAGCCATTGCATACACAAATAGCTGACTATATCCAGCGTGGCGATGTATTCATAACAACAGCCTTTCCAGTAGAGAGGTGTGCTATAGTATCAGTACTCACTAGCCATCTGGAAGGTATTATTCCCCCAAATGTTTTTATTTATTTAACCTTTATTTAACTAGGCAAGTCAGTTAAGAACAAATTCTTATTTACAATGACGGCCTACATTACTTTAATAACACATACTGAACAGTAGAGCTCAGTTGCAAGCCCGTTTTTAGCATGATGATTCAGAATGATGTGATATACAGAGGTAGGATCTTCATTTGATCGCCCTGTTGCAGGAGAACTTTCCTGCAATGCAGGACCTTTAAAACGTGTAGTGTATTTTGAGGTTTTAAAAGGCTTCTGAAGTTTGTAACTTCCACTTGTACGGCGAGGAAAAGTAGATGAGTCATTGTTCAAGGTCTTTCTGTCTGCTTGCTCAGAGTCTGTCTTCAGGAGTCTGTTCATTCCTCCAAGGCATCTGGAGCTGGAGGCTAGCTCTAGGGAGAATTTGGGCAGCTATGTTATGTGGGGAATACTAAACAGAGAAGAGCACAGTCTGGTTCACACAGAACATTACACGATTAAATGTTGATTTAGCTTCAGAATATATTTTGAGAGTGATTCTAGCAGATACTCAAAAGACCTGCATTACTGCAGTTGATACGGTTACATAACTACATAACATAAAACCTGGTGTGTGTGTTATGCCAACAGCTTGTTCAGAGCTACTTAGTCTTACAGACACTGTTGTGCTAAGAGGAGAGAAGAGGAGAGACCTTCACTTCTGTGTTATTAATCCTTACTAATCCTCAATGTACATCCCTAAATTCCTCTCACTTCTCCATCTGATTAACACAACACACCCTGAGGACCAAATATCCCACTTCCATCCCATTCCCAAACCATTACCAGTATGGTTTCCATACCCCACCCAGCCCCAAATCCCCAATCCCCAATGCAACTTTTCCAGGAACCCAGAAACACCAACGGGTCATTTTGTTGAATGCTAGAAAGCGAAAAACAGTATTACATATATTGTATAGATCAATAAAAGCAAAGAAGCCTATTAAAATACATATTTTTGTTAGTTGTATAATGTGTGTCCCT
This sequence comes from Salvelinus namaycush, assembly GCF_016432855.1. Taxonomy (NCBI): domain Eukaryota; kingdom Metazoa; phylum Chordata; class Actinopteri; order Salmoniformes; family Salmonidae; genus Salvelinus; species Salvelinus namaycush. The sequence goes on from NC_052341.1 coordinate 24,955,034, forward strand.
AAGTTTTATGTAATTGCTGTTAATGCCTTGAAAATCACTCATTACAAATATAGTGTGGTCCATAAATATTGGCACCCTTGATAAAGATAAGCATAAAATACTACAGATAATACAGATACTGAGGTATAATTGTATGCAAAAAGGGGGAAATTATATTATTTTATATTACTAAAATTGGTCAGAGAAAAAGATTTTGTTTAAAAGGTAAAAGAAAGAATAAAGTTAGGGTTCAAAATTATTGGCACCCCTGTTTTCACTACTCTAGCACCCTCCCCTTGCGAGGATAACGACAATGTCTATGAGATAGGAGAACATGTTGCGATGGATTTTATACCATTCCATACAGACTCGTTCCAGGTCCTCTTCTGCGCTTATGGACTGCCCTTTTCAATTCAAACCACAGGTTTTCAATGGGGTGGGTTCAAGTCCGGAGACTGAGATGGCCATTGCAAAATGTTGATTTTGTGGGCAATTAACATTTTTTTTTGTGGATTTTAATTAGTGCTTGAGGTTATTGTCTTGATGGAAGATCCACTTGCAGCCAATTGTCAGCCTCCAGGCAGAGGCAATCAGGTTTTTAGCAAAAATGTCTTGGTACTTGGTTCACAGGAGGTTGGTGGCACCTTAACTGGGGAGGATGGGCTCTTGGTAATGGCTACAGCGGAATAGGTGGAATGGTATTAAATACATCAAACATTGTTTCCATGTGTTTAATGCCATTCCATTCGCTCCATTGCAGCCATTACTATGAGACGTCCTCCCCTCAGCAGCCTCCACTGACTTGATACTACTGGTGTGCGTGGCTAAAGAGCTATTTTTTCTTGCCATCTGACCAAAGCACCACCTGGAGTTTGATAAATGGCATTGGCACTTGGGTTGGAACCGGTGCTAAGGTCAAACGACATGAAAATAAAGCTCTTTGGACACAGTGGTGGGGTTGGTGTCGAAAAACAGAAGCATATGCAGAAAAGAATCTCATGTAAAATATGGTGGTGCATCTTTGATGTTATGGGGCTATTTTCCTTCCACTGGTCAAAGGCATCATGAACTTTACCCAGTACCAGGACACTTTTGCCAAAAACCTGGTTGCCTCTGCCAGGCTGACACTTGGCTGCAAGTGGATCTTCCAGCAAGACAATAACCCCAAGTATAACAGTATAGCTTCTGTCCCTCTCCTCGCCCCTCCCTGGGCTCGAACCAGGGACCTTCTGCACACATCGACAACAGCCACCCTCGAAGCATCGTTACCCATCGCTCCACAAAAGCCACGGCCCTTGCAGAGCAAGGGGAACAGCTACTTCAAGGTCTCAGAGCGACGTCCATCTCCTCGCCCCTACCTGGGCTCGAACCAGGGACCTTCTGCACACATCAACAACTGCCTCCCACGAAGCATCGTTACCCATCGCTCCACAAAAGCCGCGGCTCTTGCAGAGCAAGGGGAACAACTACTTCAAGGTCTCAGAGCGAGTGACGTCACCGATTGAAACGCTATTAGTGACCCTCCCGGGTGGCGCAGTGGTCTAGGGCACTGCATCGCAGTGCTAGCTGCGCCACCAGAGTCTCTGGGTTCGCGCCCAGGCTGGGCTGGGTTCGCGCCCAGGCTCTGTCGCAGCCGGCCGCAACCGGGAGGTCCGTGGGGCGACGCACAATTGGCATAGCGTCGTCCGGGTTAGGGAGGGTTTGGCCGGTAGGGATATCCTTGTCTCAGTATGTAAAATGTAATGAAAATGTAAAAATGTAATAAAATGTATGCACTCTACTGTAAGTTGCTCTGGATAAGAGCGTCTGCTAAATGACTAAAATGTAAATGTAAATGTAGTGCGCACCCCGCTAACTAGCTACCCATTTCACAAAGGTTACACAAGCACACATCAAAATCCCCAAATAAATGGTAAATTGACCACAAAATCAACAATTTGCAACGGCCATCTCAGTCTCCGGACTTGAACCCCATTGAAAACCTGTGGTTTGAATGGAAGGGGGCAGTCCATAAGTGCAGATGAAGGATATCAAGGATCTGGAAATATTCTATATGGAGGAATGGTCTAAGATCCTTCCCAATGTGTTCTCCAATGTCATAAAACATTTTAGAAAAAGGCTAGGTGTTGGAGTACTGAAAACAGGGGTGACAATCAATTTGACCCATATCTTTTTGAGATTTGTTTTTATTACTTGTTAAACACAATCTCTTTCTCTGACAAATTCTATTAGTATAAAATAATATAATAAAAAAATAATCATACAATATGCGTAGCTTAGTATTTGTATTATTTTACAATACTGCATAGTCACTTCACCCCTACCTACATGTACAAATTACCTCGACTAACCTGTACCCCCACACATTGATTGTACCGGTACCCCTTGTATATAGCCTCGTTATTGTTATTTTATTATTTTTTACTTTAGTTTATTTGGTAAATATTTTCTTAACTCTTTCTTGAACTGCACTGTTGGTTGAGGGCTTGTAAGTAAGCATTTTCACGGTAAGGTCTACACCTGTATTCGGTTGTATTCGGCGCATGTGACAAATAAAGTTTGATTTGATTTGATCACACCATTTCTGCATGTCATGAATTTGAGGATTCCATTGATAACTCTGTGTGTCTAAATACAATGTGCCATTGGTGTTACTCAATTTAGATGAAGGGAAATTACATCGTGGGCAAAATGATGAATCATTTCACTTTAGTAAATGATTTTTAAAGGGTTTAATGACCTTAGATTTGAGCATCTGTGGTCTCATTTTGAAGAAATCCTCAATAACCACAAATGTGCCATTGGTGTGACTATCATTTGTGTTACTGCTACTACTGCTGGTAATGTTATCATTATGGTAAAAACAATTGAAAGTAATTAAGCTGCCATATTAGTTGATTTACAATAGATATACTATAGCTTTACTCATGTAAGTATTGTGTCCGTCAATCTCCAATCTTTATCAGGCCATATAAAAGCCTAGAGATGTGTTACTTCCCAGTGGCTCTGCTCTGTCTGTGTTTAAGTCCGTGATTAGCGTGTTGGTTGGGTGGTGTGCCTGGGACACGAATCCACCATGGATCTACTACTAAGCCCGGGAGCATTAAACAAGCATGTGGTCCCTGACTGGATTGCAACACTTAACTGAGAGCCCTGCTCAGCGCGTAAAGAGAGGCTGTAGAGCTGCGATCAGTCTGTGACTATGCCACCATTGATACACATCTAAAACCCCCACAAAGCACTAATCACCATGCAAGTGTCTTTTGGTTTCAGAAAAGCGCTATTATTCCTATCCATTTCTATTACTTTTCAGTGGAGTATGTGCATATGTTATGGTGTTGAATGAATGGCTTAACATAATAAAAAAGTGCATATGTTATGGTGTTGAATGCATGGGCTTAACATAATAAAAAAGTGCATATGTTATGGTGTTGAATGCATGGGCTTAACATAATAAAAAAGTGCATATGTTATGGTGTTGAATGAATGGGCTTAACATAATAAAAGAGTGCATATGTTATGGTGTTGAATGAATGGGCTTAACATAATAAAAGAGTGCATGTGCATCTATGGTGTAGCATTTGACCTTTTGTTAATCAGAATGACCAGTCTGACTGAACGGACGGGGTTAATCAACGGAATACGAAGAGCGATGAAGATGAAGGGTGACTCAAATTGGAAATTAAGATACGTGATGAGATGAACGACTGAACAAACAAATAAAGGGCTAATAAATTAATGGATTAAAGGCCCTGGTGAGTCATCTGAGATGCATCATTTGCTTTCAAATTGTGAAACTCCATTAGCTGGAGCCACTTAATCAAATAAACTCTATCTCTCACTCGTTCTCTCTTGTTATTTTGCTCTCACTCTTTTTTCTCATTCTCTCTCTCTCTAATTGCTAGAAGAACAGTAAATGAGGAAAACGTGACACGGCCACATCTCTATGAGAGAGAAAGCGAGAGAAAGAGCAAGAGAGAGAGTGATAAAGATAGTGAAAGAAAGAGAGAGAGAGAGAGAGAAATAGAGAAATAGAGAGAGAGAGAGATGCAGGTCCTGCTGCAATATTAGTCCTACTAAATGCCTGACTAAATGTTTTTTTTTTTAGAAACAGGCTAATGAGTTAGTTACAGGCAGGGTGTCTGGTCGTTATAGGTTAATGGGTATTTCTGTCTGTGAATGATCTGAGATTGAGATGTGCTAGCGATGCTGATAGGTTAGAACAAAATACATCAACAGTATCTTCTAAATGGTCTGATTTTGAGTCATAATCGAGTCAATGTCGACTGATGAAAATACCGGGCAGTATCAACTTAAAACCCATTAATAGAGTATGAAAACCCATCTAAGAGTCTCATCTCAGAGAGCAATAAACACATTGGAGCATCTGAGTTGATTGTCAAGCAATAGTGCAGAGATGTATTGTGTATGAGAAGCACAGAGAGAGAGAGTGAGAGAGAGAGAGAGAGAGAAAATGACATATTTAAAAAATGTATCTTTCAGAAAATGAGCCTGCAAGCAGCCTCTCCAGATACGTACATTAGGCCTACGCGATGAGAAAGAGAATGTCATACTTTCAAGATAAAACTTATTAAGGGAAACATAAGAGGGGAGCAGGAGATGTCCAGCGAGCTACAGTAGGGAGATTTCCCAGGATGCTTCAGTGATGGAGTTCTTGTGGAGAGGCCCCACTGTTCTCAGAGGACCCTAGGAGCTGCAGGTCTTTCATCAGCCTCAGGGCGTCCTTCTCACTGCCTGAGAAATAATTACGGAGAAGCCCAGAACGCGGGGGCCATATTTCTCCTGCACCCCTTCCTCCTCCTCACCCCCCCCCCTTCCCCCTATCCTCACACCTACCCTTGAGGCTTGATTTCTAAATCATTTGAAGTATGATATGAATGAGAGTGGAGCGGTTGGAGCCGATGCATGAATAAGAAATAAGGAGATGTAGAAGATGTTTCATGCCTGTGTTACGCTTATGACTGTGATTAAAACTTGGAGAGGTGGTTTGATTGAATAGACTGTTGCAATAGCTCTCCAACTTTAGCTAAATGATTTTTTTCAGAATTTATATCATGCCAGGAGCTGTGTGTCCTTACGCTGTTATAATCTTATAAAATGAAGAGTCGTTCTTGACATTCTACAAAGCATCACTTGAGGATCACTTGAGAAAACACAGAAAACATCTTTAATCGACTTGCTAGACGCAAAACCTATTTATCTTTCTCTCTCTCCTTCTCTTTCTAAAAATCCTCCCTCTCCTCCTCTGTATCTCTCCCTCCCTCCACTCTTATCTCCGTCTCTCCCACTCACCGCCCTCTGTCTATCTCTTCCTCTACACCCCCATCCCGTCCCCACTCTCTCTGCAGGCCTATCTCCCTTCCTTATCTTCCTTCTCCCTCTTTTTCTCTTCTTCTTACTGAACTGCTCTAGTAGCAGCAGCCACCCACATTCAAAATGGACACCCTTCTGAGAGCTGGCAGCCTTGCTCGCATGAGAGAGAGAGCGAGAGAGCGAGAGAGCGAGAGAGCGAGAGCGCAAGAGAGCGAGAGAGAGAGCGAGAGAGAGAGAGCGAGAGAGCGAGAGAGAGAGAGAGAGCGCGCGAGAGAGAGAGAGTGAGAGAGAGAGCGAGAGAGAGCGCGCGAGAGAGAGAGAAAGCGAGAGAGCGCGAGAGAGCGAGAGCGAGAGAGAGAGAGCATGAGAGAGAGCGCGAAAGCGGGAGAGAGAGCGCGCGAGAGAGAGCGAGAGAGAGAGCACGAGAGAGAGCACGAGAGAGAGCGAGAGAGAGAGAGCGCGAGAGAGAGAGCGCGAGAGAGCGAGAGAGAGAGAAAAGCTGTGTGATATTCCAGACTTGCGGCGGGTGTCTGAACGAGGGGAAGAAAAGAGTGTTAGTCGTTCCTAAATCAACGCGGGTCGAGAAGGATGCAGAGTGAGAGATTATCTGTCACGTCTATCTCTCTCTCTCTCTCTAGACATGAAACACAACTTCAGTCGCTGCACCTCCAGCTCTCGAATATCAATGTCCCCTCAGTCAGAGCCAGAGCCCTGGTATCTAGGTTGGCTCCTGGTGTGTGAAGGCTCCTAAAGGCACATCAAGATAATGTGTGGAAAAACAAATGAGGTCTAAATGAGAGGTCTAATGATTAATTCACAGCTACTAGTGTAATTGGTATAACTTCTGATTTGAAGTAAAGAGATATCGTTGTGCTGTGTTCTTGGGAGTTTTCTATGACCGTCTAAATTAACGATATCAGGAGAATTGCTTCTACTGTATTCTTGTATGACTTTGATTATCAACAGCACGGTTCTTTAAACTTTCGAGCACCTTGTCCTTCATCACTTTGTGCCCGTGTCTTGAACTACTTCAAATTACAGATATACTCCGAAAATGGGTCAGTATGTTGGTCCGTGTGAGTTTCCTGGGTCTCTGGGTCTCAGACAAGGCTGTCAGCCAAGGAGACCGGAGCAGACACAGGCTAATGGCCAAAAAGACCAAACATTGTCGGATCACTTGATGTAGGCCTAGGAGGGCTACGATTGCTTTTGTAATCCCGCGGGCCTCCCTGACCTGGAAAGGTACAAGTACAAAGGGCCTCAGCTATACTTAGCCCAGTGCTTTCTCCTATCCGTCAAAACACATTACTTTGAAGCCTAAGGTGTAGGAGGTGGGGGAAAGGACGAGAGAGAGAGAGAGAGAGAAAGAGAGACGAACGAACGAACGAACAAAAGTTGTGCTTCATGGAGTCATCCGCTGACTAAACACCTGGTTAAATCTTTGACCCCATCTGTGCATTGTTCAGAACTAAGAACATCACTATGACTAAGTGCTAATATTTATTTGGCTCATTCTCCATGTTGTTGCTTCCTGTAGAAAATGTACCAGGGACAATACAGGAAGGATTGAGATGTGTTTTTTGGTCGGCTCCACCCCAGATTTGTTTATTGGCCAGGATGATTAGCAAATGTAAACTGCAATGTTGATTCCCAATCAAAGAGCCCAACCTGACAACTACCATCATACACACTGAGAAGGCCCAAAAAACAAGAACAAGTAGAGCTTTCATATTTTTCATTGTCTGTGTATCTGTCTGCGTTATTGAGCGAGATAGGACAGAACTCACAAGATGCCGCATTGAATCGTGTCTTTTTGCAAAAAAGCCAATCAGGAAACAGCTTGTCTGGAACATGCAGACAGTGAACACAGAGGAGATAAAGACCATTTAAAGAGGTGAGCAGACAGAATAGAGAATAGAGAACAGATCAAAGGTAATGTGGTCTCATCAATCCAGTAGAATTGGTCTAGTTTTAAAGGACCAGCTAGTGCTTCTCCTAGTGTAATGTCCAAGCGGGGCCCAAATGGGACTGGGCGATATATCAAAATCCTTTCATTCATCCTAATTCATGTTTTAGCGTGATGTTCCAAAAGCCTGTATGGGAAGAATCTAGGTAAAAAAACATTTTAATTTAAAAAAAATTAATGAGAGAGTCTTTTGGGTCTCGATTCCTTCGCTCCTTCTGTGCTGTGTGCACCGTTCACCTTCCCACTCGCACACAGACACCAAGCCCCTCCCCTGCCACTCACAACAACACAGATGAAAGATCAACTCTTCCTCTCTGAAAACAAGCAGTTTCAACTCACTATTTGCATTTGAGGTTTGGTGCAACAGAACCGGTCATATGGACACCGAAACACATTGAGACATTGTTTTACTGTAATAGAAGATAACTTAATCTCTCTAACTCCTGAAATTGTGCGAAGAGCAGATCCTACTAAAACGGGAGTATCAATGAACATTGATTCTGGAAAACAACTGCTCCGTTTCTGTCGTAGCACGTACCACTAGCTTCATTTTGGCCACAGACTGTTATACCAACTGTCTAATCTGTGTTTTATAAATGTTCAATGAGCATAAAAAACTATTGTATAAGGAATTGGCAACTTGTGCTCATTCTGAGAAATGAGGTAGCCCACTTGATTTCAACATCTAAACAAAGTGGACAGTGCTGTTCAAACATTTGGACACGGACAGAAGGTTATGTTCATAACAATTAAACTGTTCTACCTTGTTAGCTGGCAAATAAATCCAGGTTGGCTAGACTTTGAATATAAAGATTAAGTGGCTACTCACTAGCACGTGGGCTGGTGCTTGAGAGATCGTTTATATGAGACCTGTGTTGATTTTGTATAATGCCTGTGACAAGAAGTTGGTCATTATTAGTGAATGTGCGTTATGCATGGTTCTGGTTAAATTTGAAACCAAAAGGGAATTTTCAAAGACAGACTTGAAATCCAGATCAGTGATTATTGCAAAAAAAAAGATGGACAGTGAATTTGACCTTTAATTGTACAACAAAGCTTATTTAGAGAAAACATAAACAGATTTAGATATATATTGTGGATCGCCCAAATGTGTAAAAAAAAATCTAGATTTGATATTTAGGCCATATCGCCCAGCCCTAGGCCCAACAGACTACAAAGCAACATCGCCCCGCCTATAACATGCTAGGGGAAACAGACTGTGTCCACCAGAACTTGAAAGGATCAAGGCTTATCATAACAGGAAGATCAAAGTTCATGACAGGGAGGTTAGAGGTTATGTTTGGTATGTCTGGGCCAAATATAGTTATTTCACACAGTGGTATTATATCTCCAAGGACATGCGTAACCAAGGCATCATAACCACACCATAATCCTCTTTAAACCAGGTACAGTCATTACTCTGTGATTTTTTTCTAGGAATATACGGCCTCGAAATGGGTTTACGCAGAATAAAAAAACAGATTATCTTTGTTTATAGGTAATTTTGACCTAAAAATATAATTTAGATAATGCAAGTGACTTTAAATTATAGACAAACTGCTTACAAAATAGCTTCCTATATCATAGTTATTGGTGTTTACCGGTATGTGGGGGGATAAATAAAGATTTGACGTCAACAGAAGTGAATTGACTTATCTATGCATATAGGATTACATATAATGCGCCACCCCTTCACTCCCACGATAAAACGGTAAACTTCGAACGTGAAATGTTCTCACTGCCTGGTCCAGAGAAAGCACCAACACAGAACCAGACCTATTTTCTGTGTTTAGTCCACACTGGCCATATTAGGGTTAACTCTTCATAGAGGTCTTAGAAAAAGGGTTCCAAACGGGTTCTTCAGCTGTCCCCATACGAGAACCCTTTTTGGTTCCAGGTAGAACCCTTATTTGGTTCCAGGTAGAACACTTTCGGTTTCCATGTAGAACCCTCTGTTGAAAGGGTTCTATATAGAACACACAAGGGTTTTACATGGAACCAACGGGGTTCTACCTGGAACCCAAAATATTTCTTAAAGGGTTATCCTATAGGGACAGCCAAAGAACCCTTTTAGGTTCTAGATAGCACCTTTTTTTTGAAGAGTGTACTGGGCTGCTACATAATATGGATGTGTTTCATCTCAACCCAATTAGCCATTCTGGTCTCTCTCCAAAACCTCCAAACTTCCAGCTGGGTCTTCTCAGCTTCAGCTCTCAGTTCCTCCACAGCCAGTACCGCTGCAGGTATGAAAGAAACACTACAGACAGAAACAGTAGAGGCTCCCTAGAGGGCCACAGTGTCAGCTGTGTCTGCGGATCCTCATCTCTTTCGGACACTCTGTCACATGAGAGTCCTTTCACCTGGCTGCTGGCTCCACTGATTAAAGACAATGTGACCAGAGAGTAGTGGGTAGTGGACAGTGTGCTGACCCAGTGTGTTTTTTGGTTGTGTGTGTGTGTGTGTGTGTGTGTGTGTGTGTGTGTGTGTGTGTGTGTGTGTGTGTGTGTGTGTGTGTGTGTGTGTGTGTGTGTGTGTGTGTGTGTCTTTCTCAGCTGCCCTGTCTGTGGTCTCTCACAGTACCGTAGTTCTTCAGGGAACATCACAGCAGCTTCAGGTAACGCATCATATTCATACCCATTGTCATCTTGTTATCTTGTTACACAGCTTCACAGATGTTCTTGTCACCTTACTGTTTCCTGTTTTCTCGCTTGTTGTTTTACTATTCTATTGTGTGTATCTGACTATGTAAAGTAGTGCAAATAAACGTCACCAAGGTCAATGTAAAAGCCTCTGAGCGCTGTCGTTTCGGGAGTGAGAAAACACTCAAATTAAACAATAAGGAATCTCGTCGAAACGCTAAAGCAGAAGAACAACATGGATAACCATCACGCTATTGTTTTGGTAGTGAAGGATCTGTAGCCCGTTTCTACTGTGTTTTCAGTGTGAGTGGGAGGTGACACCCATGCATACACGCACGCACGCACGCACGCACACAACCACACACACACACACACACAACCACACACACAACCACACACACACACACACACACACACACACACACACACACACACACACACACACACACACACACACACACACACACACACACACACACACACACACACACACAGCTGGACGGGAGGCAGGCAGCGTGTGTCAATGTGACATGCAGTAATTGCTATGGGAAAACATGCCTTCTCTCAGCAGCATGAGAGACAGAGAAACAGAGAAGTTGAGCTGCAAGGCTTGGCTCAGTGGTGTCTTGACGAGCTCTCAGGTGTGCCGCATACATTTCCCTGATCTTGATAACTATTTTTGAACACTCATTTGTAAATGTGACCTGTGGAATGCACATGTCATTTTGACTTGGGCGCACCAGTGCCACTCAGATGAACATTGAATAAGCACATGGTTACATCTGCATGTTGTTTCAAGACCTGCGTGCTCAGGATGTTGTTGTTACATTTGTATCATTTAAGGGGCGTGCATGAGAAGCAAAGTCATTTGTATAATTTCACTTTGCCTGTGAGAACCATTAGCACTGGCAAGTCTGATTAGGCTTAGTTGTATCACAGCCTCTGCCACAGAAACAAACGGACCATGGCTTTGTGTCCATGGTTGCACAACTTTCACCTTTACAATGCAATAAAAAAAAAACTTGTCTCCAGCTCCACCCGTTCAAAACGGAATACCTATTTACCGGAGTTACATATTTTCTTTCTAGCACGGATTCGCGGGACACTCTTAAAGGGGTACACACACATGAATCATCATGAGTAAAGAACTATGTCAACAGTTCAAATAAACCCTATTTCATTTATTTAAAAAAGTTTGTCACCCAAAATAGATGATTTTGCAGTATGGATCAGACGTGACTGAGGTCATTACCACAAAATAAATGAATAAGGAAATGTGAGGTGTGCTACAGAATTTGTCATCCCATCAAGGTGTGGCACGGTTAAAAAAATGTTGGGAACCACTGGCTCTAGCTACACCAGAGCTAAACCCAAACCAAAGGTCAATAAAGAACAACCCAGAACAGCATGCCTCTACGACCACAGTGATCACCACAGTGATGCCACAGCAGTTTGATTAATAGGGTGATTTATCATCATCTTTGGCTCTTTGCCAGAGGAAGGAGGGATCAATGTTAGGGGCCATAATGTGATGGAGAGGGGTGTTTCTGAGCTGATTACTGTGTATATGTCCCAAATGGCACCCTATTCCTTATGTAGTGCACTATATTGACCGGGGCCCAAAGTAGTGCACTGTGTCTAAAAGAACGTCTACGTCTGTCTGTCTGTTGGCCCCAGATTACATTGATTAGATAATAGGCTGTTGATTTCCTGGACAACGACTGGTTGCGGAATCCTTCTAGAACGATGGTAGTTCTGGAATGTGTGTTCTGTTCGAATTCCAACTCTGACAAAAGCACTATAGTGGTGTTATAGGTAGAGGTATAGGAGAGGTAGGCCTATAGGAGAGACTGATGGACAGGAGATGTACATGACCACAGGGGAAATGATCTCAGAACCACAGGAACAGATGTAGATAATGTGAGGATATGGGGTTTCACTCAAAGCACACTTATACAGTATGTACATCCAGAGACACGCACACTTCCAAGCACACACTCACCCAAATGAGTGCACACACACACTATGGCTTAGTCCCTCTGAAAGCCTGCAGTGTTGATTCAATGAAATATTTCCATATTGAACACAGGATTGCTCGAAATGTTGACACAAAGTCCTCTGTATAATAACTAGGCGCACATACAGAAGATGGACCATATCTTGGGAATGAACAATCACCTACTATATGTCCAAAAACAGCCAATCCACTCAAACAAAAGAGACTAAAATTCTAACCCAGGTGTCTGCCCAAATCTCCCACTGACATCATGATCTATGCCAAAGGTTGAGTTTGAGGATTCAGCTCTGTAATGTATAATCCCTCCAGCCAGATGCCTGTTGCCATACAGCTATGGTGCCAATATTATTACCACTACGGTGCCAGTTCTACACGTATGTGGTGAAAGCCTGTACAAGTAATCTGTATTCCCTTAGGGCCCGTAACAAAAGTACTGTAGCACCAACGTGATATTTGTACTGTAGTACCAGAGTGCTGGTGGGCTAGCGAGACATTCATTCATGTGAAGTGGAAGGCACTAAGCACATATACTTACTGTATGCCTTGCTGTTGTATAGCCTGACGTGGGTGAGGATATTGCAGGTTGAGCACCAGAGAGGGCAAACATTATATTTATGTCCACAATGGCTGTTTTATATGAGATGAAAGCTTCTGGATGAGATTTATTAGGTAGTAAGAGGAGAAGACACCTGACATATTAAACTGCTCTGATGTTGGGGAAACAGCAGATGTATGGAGTGATTTCAGTGCCGATATTGAATATTCCTCTGAGCATGGTAAAGTTATTAAATACACTTTGGATGGTGTATCAATTGTGACGACCCTCCCACTCCCACACTGACGTATTCTCTCTTTGTTCTTGTTTCCTTATTAGGATGTCGGTGGGCGGAGTTGGGAGGGTCGTCAGCTACATGGGAAACACCTGGGCCCACTGTCATAGGATAAATGCACCACTTCCCCATTCATGGAGGAGACTCTCTCCATGCAGACACCTTTATAGATTTGGTTGTGTTTCTTGGTGTTTTTTTTGGTTGGTTGCTTTAGCATCTTTCAACACCCTGCATTATCACATTCATGCATGCAAAACACTCACTTACACTACTGATCACTGATTACACACACCATTGTATATTATACCTAGTTACTTTATTTAATAAATATATAGTTTGTTACTCCTTATCTCCACGTTGTCTCCCTTTTGTTACGGGCTTTGAGCCGGTTCGTGACAAGTGGGGGCTCATCCGGGATAATTGAACGTATTGGTTTGGGAGAACGTGGAGGTACGTGTTTGGTTTGCATATTTTGTTTGAGTCTGATAGGCCCAGTTATGGTTGCCTTTGTTGTTTGGTTTGTGTGCTGCGTTGGAGAGCGTATAATGGTTAGTTTCCAGGCCCTGCCCAGCCTGGAAACTCTTGTTCTTCTTTCTGTTGGGACATCGGTCTGAGGTGAGTAATCGGCTGTGTACCTCAGTGGGAGATTTGGGTAGGGTAGTGGAACTTGCTACCCGGAGCTATAGCCTTTTACCCCTGATAGGCTTAACGACGTGTTTCATTTTTGAAATATGTTGGGCATGGTTAATGTTTGTTATTTTTGTGTGGTGTCTGTGGACTGAGCAGTTGTCTCGGGGGCACATCTGTGGCTTGGTGGAATCTGCCAGCGTGCTGGGGGGTTTATTTCCTTGCCAGCGGGCTACAGTGTGTAAATACCCACTACAAATCCGCACGAAGACTAGGGTTGAGTTATTGTAGGTTTTGGGGAAGCTCCGTATCTCATCTCTCTTCTGTGGTCCTCAGGGTGATTGTCATTTCTCTGGTTGTGGTCTGATGTGCTCAGCAGAGGGGTTGAGCGAGATTATTTACTAATGACTATGGCGTCTTATGTGGACGAGTTCATTTGCTTTCCATCAGGATCTGTTAGAATGATGTACTGATGTTGAAGATCGTTGAACATTATGATTGAAATGAGTTATTCTGTTACGTTGGGAAGTGACTGTGAATTGTTGGGAAGTGACTGTGAATTGTTGGGAAGTGACTGAATTGTTGGGAAGTGACTGTGAATTGTTGGGAAGTGACTGTGAATTGTTGGGAAGTGACTGTGAATTGTTGGGAAGTGACTGTGAATTGTTGGGAAGTGACTGTGAATTGTTGGGAAGTGACTGTGAATTGTTGGGAAGTGACTGTGAATTGTTGGGAAGTGACTGTGAATCGTTGGGAAGTGACTGTGAATCGTTGGGAAGTGACTATGAATCGTTGGGAGTTGTTAAATTAAGGACCTTGATGTTCTTTTCGTTGGAGTTTGTAGTTGATGTGGTCTCTCGTGCGCCCTGTTCCTGAATGTTTGTATTGTCAGGTTCTGTCTTTCCTGTCTATTCCCTCCTGGTCTTGTGTTCTTCTTTCCTCTTAAAAGTTGCTTCCTATGCACTAAGGTTGCTGAGGTCTGGGGAGTCTTCTTTCCTCTTAAATGTTGCTTCCCGTGCGCAAAGGTTGCTGAGGTCTGGGGAGGAGGTTGGCTGGGGCAAATTGGAAGTGTGAACACGTAACCCCTCGTCAATTTGGGACGCAGAGGCTGTGTCAATTTGGGACGCAGAGGCTGTGTCAATTTGGGACACAGGGGCCGGTATGTTGTTCCGGGGTCCTTGTTGGTCCCCGGTTTTATGGGGGGGAATGTGACGACCCTCCCACTCCCACACTGCCGTATTCTCTCTTTGTTCTTGTTTCCTTATTAGGATGTCGGTGGGCGGAGTTGGGAGGGTCGTCAGCTACATGGGAAACACCTGGGCCCACTGTCATAGGATAAATGCACCACTTCCCCATTCATGGAGGAGACTCTCTCCATGCAGATACCTTTATAGATTTGGTTGTGTTTCTTGGTGTTTTTTTGGTTGTTTACTTTAGCATCTTTCAACACCCTGCATTATCACATTCATGCATGCAAAACACTCACTTACACTACTGATTACACACACCATTCTATATTATACCCAGTTACTTTACTTAATAAATATATATATTGTTACTCCTTATCTCCACGTTGTCTCCCTTTTGTTACGGGCTTTGAGCCGGTTCGTGACACAATATACCCAGCCACAACAAAATACTGGTGTCTTTCCTAACTCAGTTGCCAGAGAGGAAGGAAACCGCTGAGGGATTTCACCATGAGGCCGATGGTGACTTTAAAAACAATTACAGAGTTTAATGGCTACGATAGCATAAAACTAAGAATGGATTTAAGAACATTGTAGTTACTCCACAATACTAACGTGGCAAAGAAGCTAACGTTATGTCCTGAATACAAATCCAACCAAACACATCACACTTTAAAGCATGGTGGTAGCTGCATCATGGTTATGTTGTCATCGGCAAGTACTAGGGAGTTTTTTAGGATCAAAAGAAACGGAATAGAGCTAAGCAAAATCATGTAGGAAAACCTGGTTCAGTCTACTTTCCAACAGACACTGGGAGACAAATTCACCTTTCAGCAGGACATTAACCTAAAACACAAGGCCAAATATACTCTACACTTGAGTTACTTACCAAGACGGCATTGAATGTTCCTGAGTGACCTAGTTAAAGTTGACATAACACGTCTTGAAAATCTATGGCAAGACATAAATGGCAGTCTAGCACCGATCAACAGCCAACTTGACAGTGCTTGAAAAAAATATAGAAGAATAATGGGAGTGTGACCTACGAGCAACTGCGGCCCCTCATGATGAGGTCATGAAAGTTGCCCATCCCTAGTCTAGGACATCAGTGTAGCACATCACAGTCTAGAGCATCATTGGACTAGAACTCAGAGAACTTGTTCTAGAGATCTGACTGACCCGGAGTCCTCAGCACTCCATCTATCCCTCTAATGAATGAAATATTCATCCTCTCCACTCAGCCGACACACACGTACACACGCGCACAATACATCACAGTGGGTCTGCCCAGATTACAGATCGCGGTCTGCCAACACCATTAGTCTCCCTCACAAACTCCCTCCCTCCCTCCCCTCTCTCCCTCCCTCCCCTCTCTCCCTCCCTCTCTCACCACAAGCAGCTTTCCATAGCTCACAAAGACCCTGGATGAATATACATCACAGCATAGTAGGGCAGGGTATAAACAGACTGCCAGGTCTCTGGTCTGTCAGACTGACAGGCAGGGTTCTCCACTATAGTCCAGAGAGGGAAGAGTCAAGAGAGATGGAGTGAAATGAAGCAGGCGGATAATGAAACAGATATTACTGAGAGGCTTGATCTGCTGCTGTCTCTGGGCATTTCCATGTAAAAAGCCCCATGAGCACTAACATATTAAGTTCATAGGAGCACATCAAATTTGGTGTCAAATGGAAGCTAAGAGTCTATATTTTTATTTGTAATTAAAGCATATATAAATGTTTGACCATTTTCCATTCTAGAAATTATTTAAGAATAGTAAAGGCTTGATTGACAGATGAAAAAGGGGTCTTAGAAAACATCTAGCAGGAAAAAGTCTTAGAATACATCAAGTAAAGACCACTACCAACTAATATCAACATAGAGTGCAATCAGAAATAATTCAGACCCCTTTTCCCTTTTTCCACATTTTGTTACGTTGCAGCCTTATTCTAAAATGGATGAAATAAAAAAATATATATCCTAATCAATCTACACACAATACCCCATCATGACAAAGCGAAAACAGGTTTTTAGAAATGTCCGCGAATTTATTCAACATAAAAAACAGAAATACCTTATTTACATACACTACCGTTCAAAAGCTTGGGGTCACTTAGAAATGTACTTGTTTTTGAAAGAAAAGCAAATTTTTGGTCCATTAAAATAACATCAAATACAGTGTAGACATTGTTAATGTTGTAAATGCCTATTGTAGCTGGAAACGGCAAATGTTTTATGGAATATTTACATTGGCGTACAGAGGCTCATTATCAGCAACCATCACTCCTGTGTTCCAATGGCACATTGTGTTAGCTAATCCAAGTTTATAATTTTAAAAGGCTAATTGATAATTAGAAAACCCTTTTGCAATTATGTTAGCACAGCTGAAAACTGTTGTTCTGATTAAAGAAGCAATAAAACTGACCTTCTTTCGACTAGTTGAGCATCTGGAGCATCAGCATTTGTGGGTTTGATTACAGGCTCAAAATGGCCAGAAACAAAGTACTTTCTTCTGAAACTAGTCAGTCCATTCTTATTCTGAGAAATGAAGGCTATTCCATGCGAGACATTGCCAAGAAACTGAAGATCTGGTACAACGCTGTGTTCTACTCCCTTCACAGAACAGCGCAAACTGGCTTTAACCAGAATAGAAAGAGGAGTGGGAGGCCCTGGTGCACAACTGAGCAAGAGGACAAGTACATTAGAGTGTCTAGTTTGAGAAAGAGACGCCTCACAAGTCCTCAACTGGCAGCTTCATTAAATAGTACCCGCAAAACACCAGTCTCAACGTCAACAGTGAAGAGGCGACTCCGTGAAACTGGCTTTCTAGGCAGAGTTCCTCTGTCCAGTGTCTGTGTTCTTTTTGCCCATCTTAATCTTTTCTTTTTATAGACCAGTCTGAGATATGGCATTTTCTTTGCAAATCTGCCTAGAAGGCCAGCATCCCGGATTCGCCTCTTCACTGTTGACTCTGACAGAGCTCCAGATTTCCTCTGTGGAGATGGGAGAACCTTCCAGAAGGACAACCATCTCTGCAGCACTCCACCAATCAGGCCTTTATGGTAGAGTGGCTAGGCGGAAGCCACTCCTCAGTAAAAGGCACATGACAGGCCGCTTGGAGTTTGCCAAAAGGCACCTAAAGGACTCTCAGACAATGAGAAACAAGATTCTCTGGTCTGATGAAACCAAGATTGAACTCTATGGCCTAAATGCCAAGGGTCACGTCTGGAGGAAACCTGGCACCATCCCTACGGTGAAGCATGGTGGTGGCAGCATCATACTGTGGGAGCATTTTATCAGCGGCAGGGACTGGGAGACTAGTCAGAATCGAGGGAGATTAACGGAGCAAAGTACAGAGAGATCCTTGATGAAAACTTGCTCCAGAGCTCTCAGGACCTCAGACTGGGGGCAAACGTTCACCTTCCAACAGGACAACGACCCTAAGCACACAGCCAAGACAACGCAGGAGTGGCTTCGGGACAAGTATCTGAATGTTCTTGAGTGGCCCAGCCAGAGCCCGGACTTGGACCCGATTGAACATCTCTGGTAAGACCTGAAAAAATCTTTGCAGCGACGCTCCCCATCCAACCCTACAGAGCTTGAGAGGACCTGCAGAGAAGAATGGGAGAAACTCCCCAAATACAGGTGTGCCAAGCGTGTAGAGTCAAACTCAAGAAGACTTGAAGCTGTAATCGCTGCCAAAGGTTCTTCAACAAAGTACTGAGTAAAGGGTATGAATACTTATATAAATATATTTCCATTTTTTATTTTTTGCAAACATTTCTAAAAAACGTTTTTTTTGCTTTGTCATTATGTGGTATTGTGTTTAACGTAAGAAAATGTGGAAAAAGTGAAGGGGTCCGAATATTTTCCAAATACACTGTATATATAATTTTTTTCATATATATATGGGGGATTGGAAATGATGCCGACAATTACATTGATGGAAGCTACAATCTATCTGCAGAATTAAAGCTGATCTACCCCCTAAAAATATATTTTTATTTATTTATTTTTATTATGTACCCCCAACTTCTAAAACCAAAGTTGCGCCCCTGACGTCACCACAGAGGTAAACGTTCTTAGCACAGCACTTGTCTTCCATTTGAGCATAGCATCCATTGTTTTTCACGACACCCAATACCCTACTATGACACTTCATGTAACAATATGGCCAGTGCACATTTTTGGTACTTTATTGAGCTGACAAGCTTCTATCTACTCATCACTCACCGTAGAAGGAGTAACAGTTAGTTTACAGTATTTCACTCTCCTCTCTGACTGGTGTAGTTGCATTGGTGAAAGTGTCCTGTTTTGCTGTAGCGCGCCAAGGCAAGATAGGTTTATAGTCATGTAAAGAACACCCTCTTCAGGACAAATGATGAAATACAAAACAAAGTCAAATTCCATGAAGAACAGCTTTTTTTCAGAGCGTTATCTTCGCATTGTATATCGGTGCTTTTTCTTTGGATTAAACACAGATACAAATACATTTGTACTTTACTGTTCTCTACTGTACTGTCCTCTACTGAACTGTACTGTTCTCTACTGTACTGTTCTCTACTGTGGTGAACTGGAATGTTCTCTACTGAACTGTACTGTTCTCTACTGTACTGTTCTCTACTGTACTGAACTGTACTGTTCTCTACTGTACTGTTCTCTACTGTGCTGAACTGTACTGTTCTCTACTGTACTGTTCTCTACTGTACTGAACTGTACTGTTCTCTACTGTACTGTTCTCTACTGTACTGGACTGTACTGTTCTCTACTGTACTGTTCTCTACTGTGCTGAACTGTACTGTTCTCCACTGTACTGTTCTTTACTGTGCTGAACTGTACTGTTCTTTACTGTGCTGAACTGTACTGTTCTTTACTGTACTGTTCTTTACTGTGCTGAACTGTACTGTTCTCTACTGTACTGAACTGTACTGTTCTCTACTGTACTGAACTGTACTGTTCTCTACTGTACTGAACTGTACTGTTCTCTACTGTACTGAACTGTACTGTGCTGAACTGTACTGTTCTCTACTGTGCTGAACTGTACTGTTCTCTACTGTACTGAACTGTACTGTTCTCTACTGTACTGAACTGTACTGTTCTCTACTGTACTGTTCTCTACTGTACTGAACTGTACTGTTCTCTACTGTACTGAACTGTACTGTTCTCTACTGTACTGTTCTTTACTGTGCTGAACTGTACTGTTCTTTACTGTGCTGAACTATACTGTTCTCTACTGTACTGAACTGTACTGTTCTCTACTGTACTGAACTGTACTGTTCTCTACTGTACTGAACTGTACTGTTCTCTATATTACTGTACTGTACTGTTCTCTACTGTACTGAACTGTACTGTTCTCTACTGTACTGAACTGTACTGTTCTCTACTGTACTGTTCTTTACTGTGCTGAACTGTACTGCTCTCTACTGTGCTGAACTGTACTCTTCTCTACTGTACTGAACTGTACTCTTCTCTACTGTACTGAACTGTACTGTTCTCTACTGTACTGTTCTCTACTGTACTGAACTGTACTGTTCTCTACTGTACTGTTCTCTACTGTACTGTTCTCTACTGTACTGTACTGTACTGTACTGTACTGTACTGTTCTCTACTGTACTGAACTGTACTGTTCTCTACTGAACTGTACTGTTCTCTACTGTACTGTACTGTACTGTTCTCTACTGAACTGTACTGTTCTCTACTGTACTGTACTGTTCTCTACTGTACTGTACTGTTCTCTACTGAACTGTACTGTTCTCTACTGTGCTGTACTGTGATGTCCAAACTTGTGAAAATAGACGTCTATGATTGGTACAGATTTGGTCCGGTCCAGACCAACCAGACCAACGTTGTCTTGTTTGGAGGTGGAGCTCATTAGAATAATAGCCAGTGTGTAGAACAATACCCAAATATGCAAAGGAGGATATTACCTTTTTATACCTTTGTATACCTATCAGGATAGATCACCGTGAAAAGAATGACATACATACGTATGATTTTATGTATAGTACAGATCAGGGACCCATGATGTCCTTCTGTTACCATCATTCTGTTACCGGCTGTTAATCCACCTAATTTACTGTAGTTAAATAACCAAATTAAAAATCATTTGTGAGATTTTACCGTCATTCTGTTATGAAACTTTACATCTGCACTGTTCTTCGAGTAAATGTGTTTTTGTTAAGTTTCCCGTGGAAATTGTTAAAAGTAATAGTGTGAATAAAATAGTACTGTATGAATTGTTTAACTTTACAATCAATGAGTCTCAGCATCATTCTGTAGAATTGCCCCTCTACTGACTGGGATAGCAGTACAGACCTAGGCTTTCTCGGGGAGAGGGGAAGCATTAAACACATGCTATTATTAGGGACAAGAGTTGTTCCTGACCAAGTGACCTGACCAGCCTGTAACAGGGCAATTTTTTGCAACACGACTAGATTCAAGTTTAAAACACTTGAGAAAAATACTTTCAAAAGGAAAGAGAAAATGCTTTTTAATTTGAGTGTTTTGTCCACCCACTTTCCGAGCCTATCGAAGGCCACACTGATTACGAGTGGCTATGCATTATATTCATCTATAATCATCTGTTACAACCCCATTACAATCAAATAATTATCCTACTATACTGAGAAGGACGTTATTTGAATGCGGAACAGTGAGTGTTCAAGTTCATTTGATTGACTGGGTTCCCTTGGCGAACGCTTTATGATTGATTGACTTGGTCAATGGTACACTCACCCGCGTTGAGGTAATAATATTACCTGCCTTACACCCATATTGATTTATACTCACCGCTATGCAGGGAGAAAGAGAGCAAATGTGAGAAAGTTCTGAAAGAGGAAAGTACTTTGAAAGATGGTTGGACAACTTTTTCTAAAAGGTGTGCTGATGGATTACCAGGACGTGTACTCCGGGCATGTGCTGACCAACTGGAAGGTGTCTTCACTGACATTTTCAACATGTCCCTGATTGAGTCTGTAATACCAACATGTTGTTTCAAGCAGACCACCATAGTCCCTGTGCCCAAGAACACAAAGGTAACCTGCCTAAATGACTACAGACCCGTAGCACTCACGCCGTAGCCATGAAGTGCTTTGAAAGGCTGGTAATGGCTCACATCAACACCATTATCCCAGAAACCTTAGACGCACTCCAATTTGCAAACTGCCCAAACAGATCCACAGATGATGCAATATCTATTGCACTCCACACTGCCTTTTCCCACCTGGACAAAAGGAACACATGTGAGCATGCTATTCATTGACTACAGCTTAGCGTTCAACACCATGGTACCCTCAAAGCTCATCACTAAGCTAAGGATCCTAGGACTAAACACCTCCCTCTGCAACTGGATCGACGAGACAGCCTATAGGGAGGAGGTCAGAGACCTGGCCGGGTGGTGCCAGAATAACAACCTATCCCTCAACATAACCAAGACTAAGGAGATGATTGTAGACTACAGGAAAAGGAGGACCAAGTACGTCCCCATCCTCATCGACAGGGCTGTAGTGAAGCAGGTTGAGAGCTTCAAGTTTCTTCGTGTCCACATCACCAACAAACTAGAACAACACTCCCAAAATTCTATCAGCATATCGATTGTGCTACCAGGGCTGGTAAAACCCTGGATCATTGTTATTCTAACTTCCGCGACGCATATAAGGCCCTCCCCCGCCCTCCTTTCGGAAAAGCTGACCACGACTCCATTTTGTTGCTTCCAGCCTATAGACAGAAACTAAAACAGGAAGCTCCCGCTCTCAGGTCTGTTCAACGCTGGTCCGACCAATCTGATTCCACGCTTCAAGATTGCTTCGATCACGTGTATTGGGATATGTTCCGCATTGTGTCAAACAACAACATTGACGAATACGCTGATTCCGTGAGCGAGTTCATTAGCAAGTGCATTGGCGATGTCGTACCCACAGCAACTATTAAAACATTCCCCAACCAGAAACCGTGGATTGATGGCATTATTCGCGTGAAACTGAAAGCGCGAACCACTAAATTTTAACCAGGGCAAGGTGACTGGAAACATAAACGAATACAAACAGTGTAGCTATTCCCTCCGCAAGGCAATCAAACAAGCTAAGCGTCAGTATAGAGACAAAGTAGAGTCGCAATTCAACGGCTCAGACACAAGACGTATGTGGCAGGGTCTAGGATGTCTTGCTCCCAGACAGACTAAACAACTTCTTTGCTCGCTTTGAGAACAATACAGTGCCACTGACAAGGCCCGCTACCAAAACCTGCTAACCATGTGTATGTGACAAATAACATTTGATTTGATTTGAATTTGATTTGAGAATGGTCCAAATACACCAAGACCGTCGTGAAGAGGGCACGACAAAGCCTATTCCCCCTCAGGAAACTAAAAAGATTTGGCATGGGTCCTGAGATCCTCAAAAGGTTCTACAGCTGCAACATCGAGAGCATCCTGACTGGTTGCATCACTGCCTGGTATGGCAATTGCTCGGCCTCTGACCGCAAGGCACTACAGAGGGTAGTGCGTATGGCCCAGTACATCACATATTGCTATGCATGAAAAACACCATTCATTCTCATCAAAATATTATGAATGTATTCATTTAACTGAAATAGAACGTCATTTGGGTTTGGTTACAAAATGCAAAAGTGTCTATTTTATGACCTTTCAGGATGTAATTTGACATACAACATCAATTATTTAAGATGGAATCCGCAGGTCGTGGGCGACGTAATGCCACCCCACTTCTTGTGTTGTTTAAAAAAAAATGTTGAATGAAAACAAGGGGGTTGAGCCCTGAGCTGTCTTGGGCTGGCCTTCTGGGCAAGGTGTGTCTTTGCCCAAAATCCTACCTACTCAAATTACCCTTGCTGCGCCATGGCCCCCGGAGTTAGAGAGGAAGTCACTAGCTAGCTAACTTGTTTGCCTATAAACTGTTTGGTAGCAGGGACAACTTTTTCAGAAAATCTCGACAGAACAACCCCATTCTCGGTTCGGTGGAAGAGTGACGCCAAAATGGCCACTGTCAGCTAGGTAAATGTTGGGATGCGTTGCGTTTATAGCCTTCTAGCTATGTTAGCTACTAACCTTAGTGTGTTCAATGTTCAAGCTAGCTAACAGGGCTACATAGCTAGCTAGCTAACATACTCTGTATTCG
Organism: Salvelinus namaycush; assembly: GCF_016432855.1. Lineage (NCBI taxonomy): Eukaryota > Metazoa > Chordata > Actinopteri > Salmoniformes > Salmonidae > Salvelinus > Salvelinus namaycush. The sequence goes on from NC_052341.1 coordinate 24,978,744, forward strand.
GATTGTTTTATAACGTTAGCTAGCAATAAGAAATCAGTCGTGATTGGTGCCAATGACATGTATTGGGGTTGACATCCATACAAGACTATACTCCAATTTTTACCTCAACAAAATGTGAAATACACACATAAACAATAGCCTAAATGTAGGCTAATTTTGCTGGGGAACAATGAGGAAATTCTGAATCTTTTCTCCATGCATTTCCATTGTTTGGTCGAGTTCCATTGACCTCTTTACCGCATCTATGCTAGCTAGCTAGGTGGTCGACAGCATGGATCACCCCAATAAATGCACCTAGCTATAATATTTGTTACACTAACATTATATAAACATGTCATTCTCAGGGAGATACTGGTGGAGACCTACTGATTTCGAGGGAACCTGAGGTTGTATAAGTTGTGGTTGTGGTAAAATCAACACCCAAAGAGATGTAAGAAACGCTTATGTTTGTCCTGTTACACACAAGTGTGTAGTGGAAATGTATTTTTTGTATATATCCAAACTACCCCTGAGACACCCAACAGTTTCTCATGTGTATCAAGAATGATCCGCCTCCCAAAGGACATCCAGCCAACTTGACACAACTGTGGGAAGCATTGGAGTTAACATGGGCCAGTGTCATGATGTGGCCCTTTCTGGGTGTAGATTGTGGCTTCCCCCTCGCTCTCTCTCTCCTACACCCAGGTTCTGTTATCTCGGGTCGTAAATTCCTGGTGGAGACTCTCTCCCCCTGGCCATGCAGAAAGAGAGAATACAGAGAGGGAACAAGGGATTTCACTTGGCCAAACTCCTAAATCCCCAAAATGGGAAAATTAAACTATATGTCCACTTGTAAGAATGTGGGAAGGGTCCGTGGACACTTAAGGGATGGGTATGATGAGTATGTTTCATTTGGTTTCCTCATGGAGGACAGGAAACACATAACTATATCTCTGAATGTGTACATTTCTCAATTATGGGGTTTGCATCTAATTCCTGTATAAAATGAATGAGTAAAAATGAAACTATTTGTGAAATGATGTAATGGGATGTTAACCTTTAGAATGAGAGAATTGTATTCCCTGTAAAGTTAACTAAGTCATTGGCCATGCCTGTGTGAGCACAGACACGATCAGGCGTCATGGAACCACCCTTTACTATTGTTACAAAAAAAAAAACCTCCTGAGGAAATCCTCTTCAGACTAAGCAAACCCCCAGCGTGAGCTGTGGTTGCAAAGGTTGAGTAACTAGACTAGAAAACCATACCACGTGGCACATTGGCTACACGGCTGGAAATGGTTAAACTCTGAGACTATCGATCCCTACAGAATAAGATAAAATCTTAGATACTAATTACTGGTCCGCAGCTAGAAATGATGTAAACCTGGGATGCGAATATCGACAACTGACGAAACATCTACTCTAAGAACAATGGACGCCTGACGTACCCATTACAACAGACACTATCAGGAGCCACCGATAGAGCCACCACCATGAGTAACCAGAGACTCTCTGATGAACTGACTCTCCAGCAGACGGACCGACGATTCCAACAGACAAAAACAACATATGGGCGTAAATATATTGATTGCAATTATTCTTGATTGAGCGATCGTTCATGTGCAAAGGATTAGCATTTCAATGAATATAATTATCCACAGTGTGTAGTGATCCATTTTGTCATTCCCACTCCTTTATCGGTCCAAACCCCCTTTTCTTTGTATACCAAGCCGTCGGTGTAGCCCACTAGGGGATCTTCCCTATCATTGTTAGTAACCAATATCTACTGTTTGTTTGTTAGGTGTTTCTGTGATTACTTAGTTAGTTCATAAATAAATGATTAAGCCAATTGGTGTATGGATGATTCATAGTTTAGGTTGGGTTTGTGCAGATAACCAACAATTTACAACGTTTGGAATGAGATTGACGTAAGGTAAAGAATAATTCATTAATAGAAGACTAATTGATCAGATATTAAACTATCTGAAGAGTTATATTCGGAAAATTATAATTTTGTAATCCGAAGATTTTCCGTGGTGCCCCGACTTCCTAGTTAATTAAATGATTAGTTTAATCACGTAATATTAATTTCAGAGAATTGATTTGATAAAACAAGTCTTCATATTTAATGATACTAAAGACACAACACCAGCATCCCTGTGGAACGCTTTCGACACCTTGTAGAGTCCATGCCCCGACAAACTCAGGCTGTTCTGAGGGCAAAAGGGAGGGGTGGGATTTCTTAATGTTTGGTACACTCAGTGTATAGCATGGCATTGAATCCTACTGTGAACTGTCCAACTTGAAGGACTGAAGAAATATCCAACGTGGTCAGTCAAGTAAACAATTTATTACTTATATATTTTTCCCCCTTTATTTAACTAGGCAAGTCAGTTAATGGGCCATCAAGTAATAGGATGGTTACATTAGCATGACACATGTTACACTGGTTACAGCACAACACCACATCCCATGTACATATGTAAAGGACACTGTTGTGACATTGACTTATTTGGTAGTGATGTCTTTCCACCACCCAATTTACCTGTAGTCAACAGGGCATTCATGTTGATTCACAACCCTGGAGACAATTGAAGAAGATGTGGTGGTTGAATTCATAAACGGTGCCTATGTTCACACTATAATCTACTCATATTCCGTCAATATTATGTTATCAAATCAAAATCAATGTTTATTTGGCATACGCACAGGATACAGTGGGGTGTATACAGGAATATGACATTGCATTGTACCATGTACTCTTGAAGTAACAATTTGTTTCATGTTTTTGCAATGTCAACCTATAATGCACAGAAAAGCTTGGACCTGCTGGATGGAGGCGGGTGGGAGCAAACTCAGCCATAGATTATGACGAACATCCTAACCTTTAAGCTACACGACATGCGTCGCCATCAGCATTGTGTCAATGTGACGTTCCACCTGCTACTCTCGAAACCAACCAAATCAACTTTATTTCTCATTATTTCGCAAGATAGAATGAACGTGCACGTCAGCCATCGAGAATTTAAACTCTGTAGCAGGGGCAGAAGATAACAGGTTTTGGACTGGAGGTGTGGGACCTGGCAACCGGGTCGTCATTCCAAGCTGATGTGTGTGGTGAGTACTGGCCTCCTTCCGTGATCCGATACGGCATCATGCAGGTTTTTTTCCTGGGAGCTAGTAGCTAGTTGTATATGTCTTGCCTTGTATGTGTGTTTTATTTGAGTTCTACAAGTATTCTTTTGTCATCAGCGGTACAACTTTGGTTTTAGAAGTGGGGGGGACATAATTATATATTTTTTTATTATTTTTTTGTCCAGTCGGATAAACACTCCAAACAGCCTACCCGACCACTAAAGCACACTGTTGCCTCGTTGTTAAAATATTTTTTATTTATTTGTTTTTGATATTTCAAAGGGTCAAAAAATTCTAAATCAAATAGCAAAGCAATCCTTGGTATGACCTTCTTAAAACAATTTCATATAGCTTAGTAATAATATCTCTCTCTCTTATTCATTCTCTCTCCACATCTATCTCTTTCCCTCTCTTGCTTAATCACGCTCTCTATCTCCCATCATAATACTCCATTTTCTGCAAGTCTTTTGAAATTCAATACAACAGTCGTGAAAGAGAGATTTTTTCTTTGTACTTTTATTTATTCAGGGAAGCACAATTGAGATAAGGGACTCGTTCTCAATGGTGCCCTGAGATCTAACAATTCACAAATCAACATGATCATTCAATAAAACAGCAAAAAATGACTACAAGGTACAGCAGTTACAGATACATTTCAACAACACAAATAAGTTATTACAATCATTCAAAACACTCGCAAATCTCAGTGAATTAATTCCTCATCAGCATTCTAAACTGCCCAATGGCACCAGGGACTCAAGATGTAATGAGGTTTGTAAAATATTCCAAACATTGACGGCGTTAAAACCAAAGGCTGATTTGCCTAGGTTGGTAGAGACACCAGGGACCTCAAGACTTAACCAACCCTGTGAGCGTGTTTGGTGCCTCATATTTACATACTTTTAACAGAGAAATGAGATTAGTTGGAAGCTTGTGCAGCAGAGAGACAGACAGAGTGAGAGAGACGAGAGAGTAAGAGCGCAAAAGGGAGTGAAAGGGGGAGGACAGAAAGAGAAAAAATGAATAGCTATGTCATTACCAGCACATTCCAATGGACACCTACTGTGTTTTATTCATTCAAATTCGTCTCCTCATCCTTCCTCAAATACACAGGAAAAGATTTGGTTAGCAGTGGGGGTCATCTCTCTCTCTCTCTCTCTCGCTCCCTCTATCCTGTTCCTTATTACCATGTGTGTGTGAGGTTCCCTACAGGCCTGGGGATCTATATCGACACTGGTTATGTCTCAATTAGCACCCTATCCCTTTTTAGTGCACTACTTTTGACCAGGTCCCATAGGGCTATATAGGGAATTAGGGTACCATTTGGGACGCAGAGTGAGTCCAGCAGCGAGGCTTTGTCACATAGTGCCGTACTGTATTACCAAGCTTTAACGGACACTGCCAATTCCCCCTCATTTGAAATACAAGCTGTATTTACATTGGGCAATTTGGGAAAGTCGCAGCGAAGGGCGACAGGCGATGACAGGGTCTTGTGGCGAGAGAGAGAGACAGAGAAACTGTTTGGATGCTGAGAAAGTGATTGGATTTCTAAGTCGAGAAGATTTATATAAGTTTTGCGATGGAGGACAGGGAGACAGTGAAGCTTCATTCTGTGTATGGAGCCAGGAAAGAGAAGAAAAAAATATATAGGGAGAGAGACGATTGATTGATGGGTATCTTCCATCGATCTGTATATGTTTGAAGGAGACAGTACACCCAATATTGTTCTTATGACTTCAGGGTTGACAACACTTTTTCCTCACAAGGCACCTGAGTACTCTGGACTCACTAAGTAAAACAAAGAGCTACAGTATGCAGCTTATTCCTTCATACCACAGAACACTGCACGACAGCAGCCAGCCATAGGCTATGATGTAATACCTTTCCCACAGAGTTAGTATTCCCCTTACTGTTCAACCCCAACCCTTCAACCCCCTGGATGACAAGTTATTAAGGTGCCTCACCTTCTACAGATTGTTCCATTTCACTGAAGGTTTGCTGTTTTGGTTATCAGAATGAAATCTAAAGCAAAACTATACAAATCTATATTGTGATCTATGCTTTTGGGATTTTATTTTCTCTCTGCTCCGCTACCCAATGAAAAGAGGGAAAGACTGACAAAGGTGTGTTGTCATAAAGCATAATGCGTTGACAGTTAACAAATGTGTCCCTTCCTTCGCTCTACATGCCGTTCAATTCTCGGAACGCCTTGCTTGGCAGTTCAGGGCAACAAAATCGTGTGACTTAACCCAAGGCGATTTACAAAGGCGCGGGTAAATCAAGTAGGTGCCTGGGAGAATGTATTACTACATGCATCAGCAGCCAGCAGGCTCTGTGCTACAGTACTACATACACAGTAACTCTCCCAACAGGACAGTCTTCAGAACAAAACAGAGACACTGTAGATCAAATGAAATAGGTCATATGAAAGTGTATGCGAGTGCAAGTAGACGGTTGAATGACTGAAGCACAAGAAGTTGATAATCATATAGAATACAAAGAGGAAAAATGGACGGGAGGGGTTAGATACTGTTAGGTTTCTGTGACACTGTAATCTACTTATGCAAGATGAAGCATTGTTGTTTTCATGTTCAAATGATTAGATTTGTATGTATTTTCCATATATTTATATTGTGATTGTTAATTTTGCTGACCAAGAACGAAGCTCTTGGTACATTCATTTCAGCCGTTGAACTTTTACAAGAACAGAACGCTATGATCTGCACTATCTTTAGTTACTATTTCATGCTTCTGTAGATGTTTTGTTACTTTAACCTTTCGTGGAAAGATTCTGCATCGAACTGAGAGAATCTGTCGGGACTGACTGGGATGCATAGAACAAGAGCAGCAGTAGTTCCGGTGTTTCATTTTTTGTCACTGGTTATTTGGACAAATCACGACTTCGCAGATGGCCCGTAACTTGCAAGGAGAAAGACCCAGAACTTAATCGAGCATCTGACTAATTAAGTGATACTTTAGTCCTAGCGTAACCGAGATGAAATTCACTTCTGTGAAAGGACTTAATTAACAAATGCATGTTATGTAATGTATCAAATCAAATTGTCAACCCAGCTCTTCCGTACCATCCCTGAAATGAGAAATGATATCCAAATATACATCATTACTTAAAATCCCTGCTCACTCAAACACGTTCCCTAGCCCAACCCTCGTCATAATTTCTGAAGAGACTTGATCGGAGACTTGAGTTTCCTCCTCCATATGGACCGCGCTGTGATGTGTTCAGTAAATGGGATTCTAGCTAATGAATAATAAGTGTTCGATATTAATCTGTAACGCAGAGACATTTCCTTTCTAACTCCGTTCAGAGGGTATTGAAGCTCTAGCTTACATGACAGCAGAGGAGATCCATCACCAGAGTGTAAAGAGAGAAAATGAACGTCGAGGAGGCACAGAGAGACAGATAAATAACTTGCGCAGGGCAAATGCAATTTAGCTGGGTGATGTGGAGGGTGTATAGAAGTGCTCTGATACTATTCTTGATTGAGTGCATGTTCAGTGATCTGCATATCAAACACGTTGATGGATCTACATACTGTAGGAGCGACGTAACGATTCACAGGTACACACAACCGCCCCCGATTCAAATGTTTAAGATACAAGTGCATTGATCCGCGGACCCAAACCGATCCAAATGTAGCATGCGTTGGTCAGAAAATCGTTTGAAACGTTATCAATTGCCGGAGTTCTCATATCACATTACTTTCTACCTTCCGTAAATACCTCTCATCTTTTGTGACAACTGATGTATCCTCTCCTTCTGTGTCAAGCCGCATGTAACTGTGTTGACAGTCATTGATTTACAAGTCATTTTGCACGCCAAACAACCCCAGGCAATATCAGTAGCCATCAAACTGCGGACTGTGCCCAGCTTCGCTTGCTGACCAACACGAGGAAGGCGGCCTGTTTCTGATCTTGCACATCTGTGTGGCACCTTCAGCTTTCGAATGCTAAAATGTCTTGTGTGATATTAGGCTTTATTAAAATGGTGTTTTACCGGAATAAAAGTAAGCTACCGGAGACCCAACTCTCATCTAGCTGCTGATCTTACAAAATATTTGATTTTGATTGTTCAGGTTCACCATCAGCAATAGTGTTGCTTTAAACAATACGTGTATATAGTCATTTTTGGATACACAGGGTCAAGTTGATAATTTCATCACGAAGACAGCAATCACTTTTGCCAGGCACACTTTTGCCAAGCATGGCCGAAGCGAAAGAAGAGAAGATCACTCTGTAAAAACTTCCAAATGGTCAAAATCCTTTTGAGATGGGGGTGAAATCCAAATGTTACATTTTTGTCATTTAGCAGACGCTCTTATCCAGTTAGAGCGACTTACAGTTTGTGCATTAATCTTAAGATAGCTAGGTGGTACAAACCACATATAACAGGCATAGAAAGTACATTTTCCCTTACTAAAGTAGCTATAGAGGTAGGGTTTTTGGAAGAGACCTGAAGTGACAGAACGGAGTGCTCGGGTTGGGTTGTAGGGTTTGAGCACAGCCTGAAGGTAGGGAGGGGCAGTTCCTCTTGCTGTTCCGTAGGTAAGCACCATGGTCTTGTAGTGGATGTGAGCTTCAACTGGAAGCCGGTGGAGTATGCGGATATAACAGATCTTGGGAAGGTTGAAAACCAGGCGGGCTGCAGTGTTCTGGATAAGTTGCAGGGGTTTGATGGCACAAGCGGGGAGCCCAGCCAACAGTGAGTTGCAGTAGTCCAGACGGGAGTGGACAAGTGCCTGGATTAAGACCTGCGCCGCTGTCACAACATCTGGAGTGGTGGGTGCGGAGTCAAACGCAGAGAGCAGAGGATACTGGGGAAACCGGAATCTGATTTACGTTTCCAAAGCTAACGCCCAAAACAACAGGCGAAATAAATACAAAATTGTTCAACCCAACACAGGGCACAAACGGACAGGAACACTACACGCACAACCTGACTAACAGAAAACAAGCAGGCACAAAAACAGACGGGCCTAACAGTCCTGAATCCAACAAAATAAGAGACAGGTGCAACCAATAAGACAAAACAAACAGAGAACGAAAAGGGGATCGGTGGCGGCTAGTAGACCAGCCACGACGACCGCCGACCGCCGCCCGAACAGGCAGGGGAGCCACCTTCGGTGGGAGTCGTGACAGCCGCTTCCTGTGTGAGATTAGATGATATTGAAATGTTTGTCTTTTTGTTTATCTTAGTACAACGGGGCAGGGCATGCAACCGAAGCGCTTGGGTATTTGATATGGTGGGTCAGAGAGGAGAGAAGACGACCAGTTCTGGGGATTGTGAAGCGCTGTTCTGCCAAACACCTCGTGCCAAAAGTACATCCGACGAGGGAGCGCCGTCATTTCTGATGGATGGAGAGCTTACCACCATCTCAGGAATGAAGGTTATAACTATCTTACCGTCAACCATCGAGATCATTTTGTTGCCCCTAGTGCACATATCCAAAACATAGAAAGGCTCTGGTGTGTATGTAGGTCAAATGTTTGGAGACTTCGAGGCAACCGCACAGAGAATTTACTCAAAGATCACTTGGATGTGATTGATTGGACATACTGGTGAGGTGATCACCATAGAGACGGACAACTTGGTATTCTATTGCATGACATTAGGATGAAATGCCCTGTATGAAGAAGTTACAGCAGGTGTGACATGGTGGCAGAAGGTGAGACTGCCAAGGCATTTTTTTGTAAATGCACCTGAACTTTAGTCCAAACCCAGGATCCCACACAAGTGTGTGTGTGTGTGTGTGTGTGTGTGTGTGTGTGTGTGTGTGTGTGTGTGTGTGTGTGTGTGTGTGTGTGTGTGTGTGTGTGTGTGTGTGATTAACCAGCACTATTCAGTGTCTTCTGAAAGTATTCAGATCACTTCCACATTTTGTTACGTTAAAGCCTTATTCTAAAATTGATTAAATAAAACATTTTCATCAAGGCAAAGGGTGGATACTTTGAAGAATCTCAAATATATTTTGATTTTTTTAACACTTTTTTGGTTACTACATGATTTCATGTGTTATTTCATAGTTTTGATGTCTTCACTATTATTCTACAATGTAGAAAATAGTAAAAATAAAAGAAAAACCCTTGAATGAGTAGGTGTTCTTAAACTTTTGATCAATAGCGTAAGTATTCAGACCCTTTGCTATGAGACTTGAAATTAAGCTCAGGTGCATCCAGGTTCCATTGATCATCCATGAGATGTTTCTACAACTTGTTGGAGTCCACCTGTGGTAAATTCAATTGATTTGAATATGATTTGGAAAGGCACACAGCTGTCTATATAAGGTCCCACACTTGACAGTGAATGTCAGAGCAAAAACCATCTGGGGAAGGGTACCAAAAAATGTCTGGAGCATTGAAGGTCCCCAAGAACAGAGGGTGGCTCCATCATTCTTAAATGGAAGAAGTTTGAGCAATCGGGGGAGAAGGGCCTTGGTCAGGGAGGTGACCAAGAACCCGATGGTCACTCTGATACAGCACTAGAGTTCCTCTGTGGAGATGGGAGAACCTTCCAGAAGGACAACCATCACTGCAGCACTCCACCAATCAGGCCAGGGACTGGGAGACTAGTCAGGATTGAGGCAAAAATGAACAAAGCAAAGTACAGAGAGATCCTTGATGAAAACTACTCCAGAGTGCTCAGGACCTCAGACTGGGGTGAACATTCACCTTCCAACAGGACAATGGCCCTAAGCACACAGCCAAGACAACACAGGAGTGGCTTCGGGACAAGTTTCTGAATGTCCTTGTGTGGCCCAGCCAGATCCCAGACTTGAACCTGATAGAACATCTCTGGAGAGACCTGCAAATAGCTGTGCAGCAACGATCCCCATCCAACCTGACAGGGCTTGAGAGGATCTGCAGAGAGGAATGAGAGAAACTCCCAAATACAGCTGTGCCAAGCTTGTAGAGTCATACCTTAGAATACTCGAGGCTGTTATCGCTGCCAAAGGTGCTTCAACAAAGTACTGAGTAAAGGGTCTGAATACACATGTAAATGTGATATTTCATTTTCTTTTTATATACATTTGCAGAATAAAAATAAATAATGTTTTTGTCATTATGGGGTATTGTGTGTAGATTGATAAGATTTTTTTTTTTTTAATCTATTTTAGCATAAGGTAATGTAAGAAAATGTGGAAAAAGGCAAGTGGTCTGAATACTGTCGGAATGCACTGAATGTGTGTGGTTGGAGGGGAGTGGAGCAGATGCACACTAAACCAAAGTGATTCACAGTAATGCAATGTTCTATGTTTCTGTCTTTTCTATGATATTAGCCAGACCGAAAAATTCCATGTTCGGAAAATATTGTACACAAAAAAAATATATATGTACGCAGGAGATATTTACTCTGTTTTGTTTCCACAAAAATGCAACTGTGATCCTTTACTTCAGAATAGGTCACCTAATTTGGAGAAATAATTACCTTATTAAGGAGAAAAATGTTTACATAGGAGAATAAGTGTCACGACTTCCGCCGAAGTTGGCTCCCCTGCCTGTTCGGGTGGTGCTCGGCGGTCGTCGTCACCGGCCTACTAGCCGCCACCGATCCCTTTTTCATTGTCTGTTGGTTGTGTCTTATTAGTTTCACCTGTGTCCTGTTATATGTTTTTGATGAGCTTCCTTATTTATAGTATGTGTCCCCGCCCTTGTTTTGTGCGGGATTGTTTTGTGTTACGTGTGTGCGTTTAGGTAGAGGTGTATTTTCTGGACTTGACACCCTGTGTTTTGGGTAGTCATATGTTCTGTCCGCACCCTGTGTTGTTTGGGCTTGTCTTATCTTGTGCCATATTAAAGAGCACTTTTTCCCAGTGGAACTCTCTACGCCTGATTCCTTCTTCACCCACCTAGTCCCGCGTGACAATAAAGGAACCTTTATTTTTGTTTTGTTCGTGTACTCTGCACCTATCATCCCTTATTAAGACTCCAAATACAGTGTCTGTTGCATGTTTAATTTACACCTTACTATTGATATGCTTTGGTTGTGGCAAATAAGGATGTAACTAATAAAAAACTAGTAATATATTAATTATAGTGTGAGAATAGGAAAACACTAAATAAAGTCCTTACAAATGCTACAAATTAGTGCCCTATATGTGTACGTTAAAATAAAGTCCTACCAGGTTTTTTATTTCATACATTCAGTATGGCTCATCTGAGGTGAGTCAGACGAGCCATACTGAATGTATGAAATAAAAAACCTGGTAGGACTTTATTTTAAGGTACACATATGGCAGCACTGACTCACCTCAGATGAATAGTTAAGATTAAGTCACAACTAAGTTTACTAAACTAGTTAGTAAAGTAACTAGTTACTGCTGATGGTCTTCTGGAACGTCCTGTATAATAATAGTGGACTGCACTTTCTGTAGGTTTTGATTTGCTTCATGTTCTATGTTATTTAGATATATCAGTAGCATAATAGCTGTTATAGCTGATAGTGGCTGATGTTTGAGCTACCAAGGTTATGATAGGCCCTAGTCAGAGCCAATGACATAATCAGGAAACTATCTGTCCAGGCCTTTGGCCTGAGGAAAACTCCTGTCCCTAGTCATGTGAACCAGGCTAATCCTCCCTCTGCCCTATAAGATGACAGTGTGTGATTGACAGCTGGCCATGGCTTTACACCGGCTGTGGAATGGAGGGATTTGGAAAGGAGAGAAAACGGTCACTGGCCCTCACTGAAGGCGAACAAAGGATCATGTATCATATTTCCAGCCTGGAGGGTTTCCATCTCTCTAAAATCCCACTTTCCGTCTCCTTCATTCACCCATTCATCCTTCTATTAATTTTTCACTCTGATTCTCTCCACTATTTGATGCTCTATTCCATTACTCTCCTCTCATCCCACTTTTCTTCTACTTCTCTCCCCCACCCTCCTTTCACTTCTCTTATATCTTCTATGCTCAACTTAGATACTCCTTTTTCTCCTCAATCACCTTTACTTTCCTGGCCTGTCCTTACCATTCATTTACTCTCTTCCCACTTTTCTTCACCCCTCATCTCCTACTAGTGTTGCACGGTATACCGAAACTTCGGGACCGGCTAGAGCTAGCAATGAGTAAGTGGAGCTAGCAATGAGTAAGTGGAGCAGGCACGGTGCACTCGCACTATAAGGGGACATCGGATGCGCTGATAGACAGACTTGATCCTCTCTCAATCAGTACCAAACCACATGAAAAATGGTTTGGTACTAGAATGTGTGTTACTTTCGGTACTTCTATCAAACGTGTCTCAGGTCGTCTACTGATTGAGAGAGGATCAAGTCTGTCTATCAGCGCATCCGATGTCCCCGTATAGTGCGAGTGCACCGTGCCTGCTCCACTTACTAATTGCTAGCTCCACTTACTCATTGCTAGCTCTAGCCAGTCCCGAGGAACCACCGCACTTACTGGGAGTCTGGGATGCATCACCACTCATGCTGCACAGAATTTAACACACTTGAATAATGCAACGCGACATGTAGAAATGAACAAACTGTTCATTACTGTTCGCAAAACAATGTCCATTACAGGCTAGAACACTTTACAATGCAAGAAGATACTGGTAGCTTCCAGCTTCGTAGGCTAACTTTCATTGCTAGCTTACAGCTGAAGCTAACATCAATTTCACTGCCCTAGTAAAGAGTTTGTGAGAATATGCAAAATATTGCAGATTTCAAAACTGGTTGTGACCAAAAACTTTGCGAATTCACTTCATCTCCCCCACTTGCCTCACATCTCTCCCAGTCAAGATCATCTTTGCTGAGCTTCTAACTGTGTGAATGACGTCATGGGTCTTAAAGAGACAGCACACACTTTTATATAAGAAGATCAGTACAATAAAATAAGACCCAAATGGAAAGGAAACAGATTGTTTTTCATCTGTAGCCCCATGAAATCTGCCAAAACAAGCTCAATAACTCAATGCATGCACACACTCCTATTGAAGATGCATTCACCTGTATTGTGAATAGGCCTAGGCTACATCTTGATTCACCTTGTTTATCAATAGATTTACTATTCAAATAAATGATTAACATTATGTTGTTATGTAGTTAGATTGGTAAAAATTTGCCTTCCCCTCTATCTACTCTCCTCACACCTTTCCTCTCGTCATCACTCTCTCCTCTCCTTTCCTCCCTCCATCTCCTTGCCCTTCCCTACATGCTGTCTGTCTGTCTGTCTATCTCCGTCAGTCAGTAGAGGGTAAATAAAGTGGAGTTCACACCACCACTTAATACCCACAGTTGTCACTGCAGTGCGAGTGTGTGTGTGTGTGTGCGAGTGTGTGTGTGTGTGTGTGTGTGTGTGTGTGTGTGTGTGTGTGTGTGTGTGTGTGTGTGTGTGTGTGTGTGTGTGTGTGTGTGTGTGTGTGTGTGTGCGCGCCGTGATGCCTTTCACTGACGATGGGAGAATCAACCATAGTGGATGTACCTCTTCCTCTAAGGCTGCAGTGACTGACAATGAGTCACATTCTGTTGCAGGTATATTGCAGGGATCCCCTCACTGTACATCGTATTGTGTTTCTGGAGGGCTGTTCAAGTCAAGAATGCACACTGAGTCCAGTCCATTCTATTGTCCCAATATCCACACAACCCTACACAGCAGCAATGAGACACACAGACATCTGATGAATAGTCTCTATCAATCAGTAACTATCTGTGTGTGGGTTAATCAGAGGGATTTGTGTGTGTATCCCTCAGTAAAGTATGAAGAGAGAAGGGGCTTAGGACTGACTTCTACCCCCATCTGTCTCCACCCTCTGTGGCCCTGTCGATCTGTGTATGTGTGTGTGTGTGTGTGTGTGTGTGTGTGTGTGTGTGTGTGTGTGTGTGTGTGTGTGTGTGTGTGTGTGTGTGTGTGTGTGTGTGCGTGCGTGCGTGCCTGTGTGTGTGTGCGTTTGCCTGCCAACCCCCTAGCTAAGTAGAGCATACAAGATATAAGAGAAGTGAAAGGTCTGTGTGTGCAGGTGTCTATCCATTTCAGCTGTTTTGGACGTTGTGACTACCGTGGGTCTTACATAACCCAACACACATCATTGGATACAGGTATCACACAAAGTCTGGATTGATTGGCACAAACATAATCATTGGAGAGAAAGCAGCAGATATTGGTAAACAGGCTGAGACAGCATAGCAGAGTAGCAGGCAAGCTTAGCGCATAACAATCTCATACTGTATAATCCACAAAGATTCCTGCCTGCAATTGGATTCCATTGAGCTGGCAGAAAAAGCCACCATTACAGACAACCGGCTATTACCAAAAGCTACAAATCATGTAACTCTACGCTTACAGACACAAATTTAAGTAGAAAATGTATAGTTGGAGGTGTACCCGTCGATTTATTTCAAGGCCTACCTTTAAACTCAGTGCTTCTTTGCTTGACATCATGGGAAAATCCAAAGAAATCAGCCAAGACCTCAGAAAACAAATTGTAGACCTCCACAAATCTGGTTCATTCTTGGGAGCAATTTCCAAACGCGTTAACTTCTTGCCACTAGGGGGGTGCCATTTCGACATAGCACAAATGCGTCTCCAAATTAAACTGCCTCGTACTCAATTCTTGCTCGTACAATATGCATATTATTATTACTATTGGATAGAAAACACTCTCTAGTTTCTAAAACCGTTTGAATTATGTCTGTAAGTGAAAGAGAACTGGACTTAGAGCACTTTTCCTATGTCTGTGTGAGAATGGCAAATTTTCTCATCTGCTCTGAGACCTGTCTTTAACTTTGCCTGTCTTCTATTGGTTGAGATGCACTGCATACGCCTTCCCCTGGTTGTTAGCGAATAGGGAGAGTTGAAATGGAGTTTCTACGCAGTTCATAAATTGGTTGGAACCGAGGTGTCCTGCCTTTGGGAACTTCGCGCTGACGCAGAGAGGGTCTTGGCATGTCTTTTTAGAAGCTCTGGTTTTAGAAACTAGATATATCCGGCTCTGTTTTTATTCGCTATAGGCTTTAAAGACATCATAATCTTGTTATTTTAAACCGATTTATATCAGTTTATGTCAGTATATTGCGATTTTCGGGCATTTCATTTTGTGACGTTGTATTTAGTTGGGTATCTCTCTCTCGAATGCCATGGTGTACTGCTAATTGCAACGTCGAAGGAAACATTCTCCAACCCAGCAACGATTCTTTTGGCCAACGGACACCTTTCCCAAGATTCTGATGGGAGTTCAGCTAATAGTAAGTACTATTTATGCTGATAATTCGTTGTTCTGTTGAAAAAGTAAAATGCATAAGACGACATTATTTTCCATGTAGCCTTGCGCTATCGCACCCTGTATTGCACCCAGTATTGCGCAGTAAGGTTAATTTTAAAAATGTAATTCAGCGATTGCATTAAGAACTAATTTGTCTTTCATATGCTGTCCACCCTGTATTTTTTAGTCAAGTTTATGATTATTTATTGATTAGACTAGGTGACTCTCCAAGATGGCGCCCGAAATTTTCTGGGGAGCTTGGCAACTTTTCTCATTGTATAAGCACGATTTGTGCCGCTAAATATGGACATTTTCGAACAAACTCTATATGCATTGTGTAATATGATGTTACAGGACTGTCATCTGAAGAATTCTGAGAAGGTTAGTGAAAAAATTATTATTTTGGTGGTGAATACGTTATCGCTATGTTTGGCTGGAATCAATGCTGTTGTTTGGTTTGCTACTGTGCTAAGCTAATATAACGTTATATTGTGTTTTCGCTGTAAAACACTTATAACATCTGAAATATTGTCTGGATTCACAAGATCTGTGTCTTTCAATTGCTGTACGCTGTGTATTTTTAAGAAATGTTTTATGATGAGTAATTAGGTAATACACGTTGCTCTCTCTAGTTATTCTAGTCGATTTGTGATGGTGGCTGCAATGGTAAACTATGATTTATACCTGAAATATGCACATTTTTCTAACAAAACATATGCTATACAATAAATATGTTATCAGACTGTCATCTGATGAGGTTGTTTCTTGGTTAGTGGCTATTTATATCTTTATTTGGCCGAATTTGTGATAGCTACTGATGCAGTAAGAAAATGGTGGAGTAAAAAAAAAGTTGTCTTTTGCTAACGTGGTTAGCTAATAGATTTAGATATTTTGTCTTCCCTGTAAAACATTTTAAAAATCAGAAATGATGGCTTTATTCACAAGATCTGTATCTTTCATTTGGTGTCTTGGACTTGTGATTTCATGAACATTTTATTATATGATATCCCTGTGGCTTTAGGCTAGGCTATGCTAGTCAGCTTTTGTGATGGGGGGGATCCCGGATCCGGGTTTGGTAGGCGTTAGAGGTTTTAAGGTACCACGTTCATCTGTACAAACATTAAAGGGTATTTCTTTATTTTTAATGTCTTTATTGTATACATTGTAGAATAATAGTGAAGACATCAAAACTATGAAATAACACATATGGAATCATGTAGTAACCAAAAAAAGTGTTAAAAAAATCAAAATCTATTTTATATTTGAGATTCTTCAAAGTAGCCACCCTTTGCCTTGATGACAGCTTTGTACACTCTAGGCATTCTCTCAACCAGCTTCATGAGGTCATCTGGAATGCATTTCAATTAACAGGTGTGCTTTGTTAAAAGTTAAAACCTTCTTAATGCGTTTCAGTTGTGTTGTGACATGGTAGGGGTGGTATACAGAAGACAGCCCTATTTGGTAAAAGACCAAGTCCATATTATGGCAAGAACAGCTCAATTAAGCAAAGAGAAACGACAGTCCATCATTACTTTAAGACATGAAGGTCAGTCAATCTGGAAAATGTGAAGAACTTTGAAAGTTTCTTCAAGTGCAGTCACAAAAACCATCAAGCGCTATGATGAAACTGGCTCTCATGAGGACCGCCACAGGAAAGGAAGACCCAGAGTTACCGCTGCTGCAGAGGATACGTTCATTAGAGTTAATTGCACATCAGATTGCAGCCCAAATAAATGCTTCACAGAGTTCAAGTAACAGACACATCTCAACATCAACTGTTCAGAGGAGACTGTCTGAATCAGGCCAGGTCAAATTGCTGCAAAGAACCTTACAGATAATTAATTGTATGTGTGGGGTACAGAGATGAGGTAGTCATAAAAAATTATGTTAAACACTATTATTGCGCACAGAGTGAGTCCATGCAACGTATTACTTGACTTGTTAAGCAATTTTTTTTGACTTGCCATAACAAAGGGGTTAAATACATGTTGACTCAAGCCATTTCAGCTTTTCATTTTTTATTCATTTGTAAAAATGTCTAAATACATGATTCCACTGACATTATGGGGTATTGTGTGTAGGCCAGTGACACAAAACGTCAATTTAATCAATTTTAAATGCAGGTTGTTACGCAACAAAATGTTGAAACAGTCAAGGGGTGTGAATACTTTCTGAAGGCACTGTAGATTAATAATGAATCATAGGTCTAATGAATGTAAATTACCCAATATTATGGCCATAGATGAGCAAATTACCCTGACATTTTAAAACAGTTAAGATGTCATTGTAAAAGTATTGCATGCTCTGCGTCTCAGATAAGGTTTTGCATAAGTACTGGAAGATTATCTTCTGTTATTTAATTAATATGGTGTTTTATTTTTTAAAGAAATTGAATATAGAATAGAAGATATACTATGTGTTATTTTAGTTGTTCAACCAGTCATCAACATATTGTTCAATGGAAAAAATTATAATAAAGCCCAGTGGTTATTCTGTTATTCTGTGAAAGCTAACACGCTTTCTTTTCTCTGTCGTGGTATAATTTTGGCATTGAGTATCATTCCAGTAACGAGTATCGTGACACTAAACCTGGTATCGGTATTGAAGTAAAAATTCTGGTATCGTAACAACACTACTAATCACAATGCAAAACCCCATCTACTGCTCCAATCACAATGCAAAACACCATCTACTGCTCCAATCACAATGCAAAACACCATCTACTGCTCCAATCACAATGCAAAACACCATCTACTGCTCCAATCACAATGCAAAACACCATCTACTGCTCCAATCACAATGCAAAACCCCATCTACTGCTCCAATCACAATGCAAAACACCATCTACTGCTCCAATCACAATGCAAAACCCCATCTACTGATCCAATCAAAACAGCCCACATTGTTCCTCCAACAGCCCCTAACAGTGTTTCATCACTAAGGATCTTTAATGCACATTGTCCCTTTGCTAGTCCTTCTAGTGCCTGTGTAGCAGAAAGAAGCTGGCAAAGTGCTATAGGATATCAATTTCCCCCCAATAAAGTGCAGGTTGCAAAGCTGCCGCGCCCTCGTGGATCGTCTCTGTGTTGTTTAATTGAGTTTCGATCAGAGACTGTTACTCGGAGAAGCACTCACTATCTGCCAGACACACACACTTACATAATATATATATATGCTATATATATAAACATATATAACAATTAGCGGGCGGCCAGTGATTTTGAAAGGGCTTAAAGGGCAATTCCACCACTTTTCAACCTCATTTCATTATCTCCAGCACAATACCAGTGTCTACATATGTGAAAACGGTGCATTTCATCTACCTGATGACATCATCAAAAGTTCAAACATTTAAAAAACAGTGATTTTAAAAAACACTATGGGATTCGCAGTGAAGTGGGGAGCAAGAAAATGACTAAGACTAAAACTCATGGCAGGTTTTGAAAATCACTGTTTTTGAAACTTTTAATCCACAGCAGCATTGTTTTGGACCTTTCTTCGTATGTTTTTAACCGCAGATCATAGAAACGCATTGTTTTCACATACGTAGACACTGGGTTGGTGCTGGAGATTATGAATATGAGGTTGAAACGTGTCGGAATTGCCCTTTAACTGGAGAATTAAGTTAAAAGGCTTTAAAGGGATTTTCAGGAAGCCGGGTTTGGGCAACGGTAGCTCAGAAACCTGTAATTGGTGAATCCTCCTTGTCTCTGAGTACCGAGACTCAAGTAAGGCTGAAGAAACCTTTCATTTGTTAATCAATCCCCTCCTTTCAAAGAAAACTAACTCTTATACTATTATTATTCGAAACAGAAGTGTGGATATTAAATCCGACTTTTAGAGAGAAGGGAATGAAGAATTGAAAGTGCTATAGTTAACTGTGTAAACAAAGATGACAGAGTTTGACGCTTCAACAACGGACCATACTGATTGTCTGTTTCTGTCTGATTATATCTCATATTTGATCTTTTTCAGATCAAGAGTCTTCCATGACTTGTTATCATTTAAGCAGCGGAGCAGTAATTCGGAAGACTTTCACTGCAGCAAAGCTGGTGCTACATCTGGGGTACATAGTAACACTGTAGCAAGTGCAGAGTAGGAAAAAGAAGATGGATTCCATTGTTTCCCTTCATGGACCTTAAAGATGTAATAGCACTGAATTGGTGAAAGCTGCTTACACATGTCTAGTTCATAGTTGTACGGATGTTATAATTGCCTCTCCTCATCTCTTCCTCTTTATCTCTATCTCTCCATCTCCCACCCTCGTCTCTTCCTCTCACCCCCCTCTTTCTCGTTCTGTCCCCCCCCCCCCCTCTCTCTCATTCTCATTCTCTCTCTCTCGCTCCCAGTCCTCTCCATCTCCACTCTCTCTCATTAGTCCAGTGCCTGTCATGGAGAGGATCTGTGCAGGAGCACACAGTCCAACACTTCACACCAGAGAACCATCAGTTGCCTACCAGCTACACATCAGAAAGACAACCAGCAGCTAGCCAGGCCAGCCGAGTCGCATCCCTCTCTCCTATCTACCCCGCATCTCGCTCCAGTGACACAGGACAGAGAAGGGATATTTTAAAGAGCTAGAAGGCGGAGAAAGAGAGAGGGGGGAAAGAAGATAAAAAGTGGAGGAAGAGAGAGAAAAATAAGAGAAATTGGACAAAAAGAAACTGAGATTTCTGAAATGATAGTCATTTCGGTTAAGGGAAGGGAGTGAGTGTTAACCAGTCACTTTCATGCAACCCCCTTTTTCGCCCTCTATACACCACATGTTCATTTTGACACCTCTGTCTGGCTGAACAGCATGCTACCTGTTCCACATCAAGCTTTCTTCATCCCCGCATGACAATTCAAGATGGTTCAACCACTGCTTTGGATCCTGCCAAGTCCCCCTCGCTACCTCCCTCCCTCCCTAATCCTAGCTCACAGCAACCAGCCATTCCTCACAGGCTTTATCTCCTCTAAAATAATCTTTCAGCAGGATCAACAAGAAAATCTGCTGAAATGTGATAAAGAGAATAGAGGGAAAAAATTATGTAAAAACACAACAATAATAAACAGCAAAATCCACATCCGGGCCGGGCTTCCTGGAATGACCCCAGATGATGCTCAAAGCTGATGATCTCAAATGACCTTTAACTCCATACTGTGCCAATAAGAGCTGCTTCTCAATGCTCTCTGAAGAGATGACTGTACACTGAATGACTAGGATGGAGTTGGCCCTAGACACTGAGCTAAGGTTAGTTTTGTATTCCCCCCTCTGATAGTTAGTATTAGGATCTAGAGAGAATGAGCTGATCCTAGATCTGTGGCTGGGAGAATCGTCTCCCCAGAGCAGATTAAAAGGAGGCATATACTAATGGTCCTCGTTGACCTTTGGTTAAATAATAAAGCTAATTGGGGTAGCTCAGAAAGGGCACATTATATTGCAAAGGTCAATTATGTGACATAAGGCTACGAAATGGGATCACGTTAGCTTTTACAAATATCCTACTGTACAGCAATGTTCGAAAATTCCGGTCCGGGGGAGTGGACCCATCAGAGTGCGCATTTTTGTAACAGCCCAGCACTAGCAAACCTCAAATCAAATCAAATGTTATTGGTCACATACACATATTTAGCAGATGTTATTGCGGGTGTAGCGGAATACCTGAAGTAACTAATCAATGAATAATCATCAACAGAATCAGAGAGCTGGGTTTAAAAAACTAAACAAACCAAATACAATGAGCACCCTGTGAATTCCCAGGACCAGGACATCTTGCAGTTGGTTATGAGTAGACATAGATGGGGGATATCTCCAGGCCCTAGACATGATTTGTAATAAAGAAAGGGCCTGAGGAATTAGTCAAACCAAATCCTAATACAACATGTTAATAGCTACCCTTTTATCCATGAAAATAGTTGAAAAGGTACAATAATATCCATAACAACACTACCTACCGACTCCCCACAGTCTCCCTGTGGTCCTAGTTCTAACTACCACAGTGCCTTATCAACCGATTCAGGATTATCACACCCTAGCTCAGTAATGTCACTTCCTTCGCACGGGGTAAAGTTTCCTCCTTTATCGGCTACTATCAGCTCCTCTCTGGCAGAGACCTGAGAGAGTAGGGGGTAAAACGTCTGAATCCCGTACCTCCTCCCCTCACTGGCACAGGGGGATCACGACTAGTGTATTAGCGGTGACGGCTGCTGTTGAGCGGCTAGTGGTGCAGGAAGGCCTGCGTGGACAGGGGCGCTGACATTATATTGGAGATAAAGCATTGCAATGACGATGTGTCTCTGACAAACAGACACGCGCGCGCACACACATACGTGCACGCACACACACAGCGCTCCTCAGTCGCTGACAGTTGATTCTCAGCTGTTATTTTGTGTGACATCTACACATATACAACTGCAGGTGTAATAAAAAAGCATGCAAATGCATTCTGATGCGCGCGCACACACACACACACACACACACACACACACACACACACACACACACACACACACACACACACACACTCATTCATATAAAATAACACATCCGCATGCTTTAATAAAAGGCATGCATTAACACCACACACACACACACACACACACACACACACACACACACACACACACACACACACACACACACACACACACACACACACACACACACACACACACACACACACACACACACACACACACACACACACACACACACACCTGCAGGCATCATCGAAAGCACTCAACAGCTCAGCAGCAGAAAAGTACAATCTTAGGAAATAATTGGGCTGACGGGTACACATAGAGGGAAATTAACAAGGTAGAAAGAAAGGCCCTTGTACACCTGCCAGTCAATCAGCAACAAAACAACGTGAACTACATGACAAAGGCAACGGGTGTCTTGTAAGCATTAAAAACAGAGCCTGTGGCAAGGTAGTCTGTCGAGCTATGAAATAGAAAATATGCAATGTTCTTCACACTTCACATTAAAACAATCAACCTTACAGAAAATAAACATACAGTGCAGCATAAGGATTCTTACCTGGTACAAAACTCCCCTGAACAACCTCCTTGTACGCCCACCATCCCTCGTGTATTTTAGGTACATTTGGCTGAGCTGTCGGAGAGGAAAGAAACAGAGAACATGCATGTCAATCAGATGTATGTTAATTTTAGACAAGAGAGACAACACCCGCTGTGTTCACATCACTGACTCTACTCCTTCATGTAAATGTTCCATTTTGATCCGCATCCTTTCCAGCCAACCTCTCTAACCTTTTCAGGAAGAGGCCTTGGCAAACAAACACTCCCTGAAGACAGGCAGAGAACAAACAGAACACGAGATTTGAAATCCTACACACAAGTGCACGTACACATAACACATACTGGTACGTATACAAGTGTAAGTACACGCACACACACCTTCCTCGGGCATTAGTCTGGAAATGCATTCTGTTATGTTGTGTGCAGTAAAAAGCCCAGATTAGAGGAGGGCTGGACTTTATAATTGAGGTGAATAGGTAAAGGTCCCGCTAAAAAGGGAGGGTTGGGACCCAGAATTACCAGAAGAGCTTTGGGGATATTGCTTTTTACACCTCAACTTGTTTTGTTCATTCGGTTGCACTGGGAAGCACGGCTTAATGGAGGGGCTAGAGGTTGCCTTGCCTTACCTCTGCGTAATGGAAGTACGGGGTGGTGGGTGGTTCTTATACCCCCTTCGAAGAGTGGTCTAGCCTACCGCTAGACGAGGTGCAGGAGACTGGTTCAATTACATAGAGAGGATGGACACAGGAGTGCAAAAACCTTATTTTCTCCCAGGCAATCAGCTGGACAATCAACAGCTACCCGTCTGGCAGAAAGTCTGAAGTTTTACCTCCCTGCGGGTGTCGAACAGCATACGGCCCCCAAAAATGGATCTTAACCATCCTGACTGGCCGCTGACTGATTTCTCCAAATGATAGATTGCTTTTCCCCTTCCGATGTAAAATGAAATGGAAGTAAACACCACCCTTGATGCCAGAGTCACTGAACATTGCAATACAGGCACTTAGGTGAACGATAGTGAGTCAGTGTTTCCCCTATTATAACCTATTATAACCGACATGTCCGTGTTGCCTCTCGGCAATATAATTAGTTTTACTCTCCATTTAGTCACCACCAAAAACCCATCATGGGACAGCAACACAATTGCAGTGTAAAGAGTTCGGCAAAATTGAATTGTTTCAGATAGCAATTGAACAATGGCTATCTGGCTCAAAGGACCAATCCTTCCAATTCTTCCATAGCTATAACTACACTATTGCAGTGAATTCAACACGTTATAAGGTGCAAATAAGAGTCTCCTCCACTGTTCCATAGGTGTCTCGACAGGAAGACCTTCCACGGAAAAACACAGTCAGGGGTAAGAACCAGTAACGTGGCATCCTGTGTATGTGTCAATGCATGTGTGTGTGGGTCTAGGGATCCTAGTAATAAATAAGGAGGGGCTTTAGAGGAAGCTGCTGGACATGATCCCCTTATAAGCTGCAGATACCACAGGAAATACTGCATAAAGCCATTGACTGTATCTCTCCAGCTCTCAGGCTGCAACAAGGTGGCACAGATACCGGTCTACACATAAAGTATAAAATAATTTTGCTGAATTCAAAGCTACTTTTCAGAGAGCCTGAATCTTGGGCCAAAAATGATTGACATAGTGACAACATTTTCCTCAGAATCAACTCTGTTTAGGGGAGCTGCACTTGTGAAAGCAATCAGTTGAATGGAGGAAGGAATGGAACCATCACATTGAAGCGATTTCTTTGTTTTGTCATTTTCTAATGGGTGTAATGAGCAAGCCTACCCCTGTTAATTATTCAGAACTGTCTGAGACAGACAGCGATCATTTAAAAAAATTCTGGAACAATTGGCCGCCATATTCTGTGGCAGCGCTCGCCTAGAGACAAGACATCATCACTTCCTGTGTAACAGCGAGACGGGGGAGAGGAGGAAGAGCAACAGAGCGAGAGAGGGAGAGAACATTATCTGTCCTGAACATTATCAGGACAGAAGGGAGGGGTGAAGGGAGAGAACATTATCAGGACAGAAGGGAGGGGTGAAGGGAGAGAACATTATCAGGACAGAAGGGAAAGAGGGAGATAACATTATCAGGACAGAAGGGAGGGATGAAGGGAGAGAGAAAGACAGAAAAGTGAGAGAGAGAACTGAAGAGAGAGAGTGGGAGAGTGAGAAAAGAGAAAAAAGGGAGAAAAGAGAGAGCGAGACAGCAGGACAGCAGAAAAGTTATGTTCCATTTCCCACACTGCTTGGCTGTGGCCCCGAAACACACTTACTGGCATCAGCAAAAAGGAAATTCTTCCAATCTATAAAAGGATATGCAGACGGGACTCTGAGGGAAGGAAGGGGTGGGATGGAGGAAGGGAGGGAGGGATGGGGGGATGCATATGGCAAAATGATAGATCACTGTTAATTTCACCTGCCCCTAGCTGAACCCAGAACAGTGATGATCATATATGGTAGAATGAGGCGCAGCAGTAATTTGTAGTTTAGATGCTGAAAACTAATGTGTCAGTATTCACATCAGGATCCATCTAGACTCCAAGCAATCAATCAAGCAAGGTCACGTGTCAATATAGGGCCAATATCCTTCTCCCGTCAAGATGATCAGTAGACTGACAGGAGTCATTAACGTAATTAATCTATGCTCTATGTAATTAAAACTAGAAACCTTTATACCAGGGGTGGGCAACAGGCGGCCCATGGGCCAAAACCGGTCCGCAACTGATTTTCTTTTGGCTCCCTAAAGTTTTTATCAAGAAATTATTATAATAATAAATACAAAAATATATATATATTTTTGGTTAAAGAAAACACTGTAAAATCACCAGGAATTTAGCAAAATAATTGTTTAATTTAGAAACTTTATTCTCAAGAATCTGTTCTCTGTGATCGTATCTCAACGTAATTCAAGGTATAATATGATCATTATTTTTAGCCTTTTTGGGCTAGTTGTGGTCAATTTGCAGTGTACAACGTATTATAATTATGTTCCTGCCCCCGACCATCCGCTCCGACAAAAATCATCCCGTGGCTGAATCTAGTTGCCTACCCCTGCTTTACAGGGTTAAACAAACCAAATAAACTTCCAATGCAAGACAATGGCTTACTAAATTTTCTGTTGTTTCAAATGACTGGTGACAGGTTTTCAGTAAACTGGTCCGTAAAGAAGTATGGCTGATCAACTCCAATAACCTGATAATTGAACATTGTCTATTGTTCAGAACTGAGTCATCGTTAGCTACGTGCTTTCCATACCCATGCTTCTCTGTGTGTGCGGCCTATCCCGGCCTAGCCTGGCCTGTCCCTACCAACCACCTATAAACACAAGTAGACTCTGTAAATAAACAATTCATTTTCATATAATTGTCAAACTCTCCCATTAATATTCATCAAAATGCACTTGCAATCCACCTGCTCAGTCATGCAGAAAAAGACACACACAGAGAGAGAGAGAGAGAGAGAGAGAGAGAAAGAAGGGAGATTGAGAGAGAGGGGGTAGGATAGACAAGAGGAGATAAAGAGAGGGCGAGGGACAGAGAGAGAAAGAGGGAGGGAGATAAAGATAGATAGATAGAGAAAGGGGGAGCTAGAGAGAGAGAGAGAGAGAGAGAGGGGAGATCAAGAGAAAGGGAGAGGATAGACAGGAGGAGATAGAGAGAGGGCAAGGGACAGAGAGAGAAAGAGAGAGAGAGATACAGAGAGAGAGAGAGAGAGAGAGAGAGAGAGGAAGCTGAGCAGAGTGAGACAATAGAGACACCCGTCCATCCATAAATGAAACTTGACCTTGCCGACAGCTGTGCATACTAACTTATGAGACAATTATCTCTGACCCCGCTCCTGTTTGTGGGGCACTATAATGGCCGCAGCTGTGTGGATGGGCCCCTGACACTCTCAATCAAGCCAACACTGGGTGAAAAGGGTCGATATCAGGGGATATCTTTAAAGGACACGTTTTTGATATTCTAGAACAGCGGTTCCCAAACTTCTTATAGTCCCGTACCCCTTCAAACATTCAAGTCTCAACTGCGTAACCCCTCTAGCACCAGGGTCAGCGCACTCTCAAATGTTGTTTTTTGTCATCATTGTAAGCCTGTCACACACACAAAATACGATGCATTTATTAAAAATAAGAATGAGTGTGAGTTTTTGTCACGTGGGAAGTGACAAAGAGAATAATAATCAATCGTTTTGCTCATTATTTAGCCATCTTACATATAAAACCTTATTTGTTCATCAAAAATTGTGAATAACTCACCATAGGTTAATGAGAAGGGTATGCTTGAAATGAAGCACATAACATCTCAGTCTTAAATCATTGTCCAAACACAGTCCACTCTCACATAGGTATGTGGTTGCAAAGGGCATCAGTGTCTTAACAGCACGATTTGCCAATGCAGGATACTCTGAGCACAGCCCTATCCAGACATCTGTCAGTGGCTTCTGATTACATTCAATTTTCACAGAACCGTTTGTTGCAATTTCGATGAGGCTCTCTTGTTCAGATATCGGTAAGTGGACTGGAGGCAGGGCATGAAAGGGATAATGAATCCAGGTGTTTGTTTCATCAATTTCAGGTAAGTACCTGCATAATTGCGCACCCAGCTCCCTCAGGTGCTTCGCTATATCACATTTGACATTGTCCGTAAGCTTGAGTCCATTTGCAAACAAAAAATCATACAATGATGGAAAGACCTGTGTGTTGTCCTTGTTAATGCAGACAGAGAAGAGCTCCAAATTCTTAATCATTGTCACGCCCTGACCGTAGAGAGCTTTTTATGTCTCTATTTTGGTTTGGTAAGGGTGTGATTTGGGTGGGCATTCTATGTTCTTTTTTCTATGATTTGTATTTCTGTGTGTTTGGCCGGGTGTGGTCCTCAATCAGAGGCAGCTGTCTATCGTTGTCTCTGATTGAGAACCATACTTAGGTTGCCTTTTCCCACCTGTCTGTGTGGGTAGTTGTCTATGTTTAGTTGCATGTCAGCACTCTGTTATATAGCTTCACGTTCGTTTTTGTTACTTTGTTAGTTTGTTCAGTGTTCTTTCTTAATTAAAAGAAGAATGTATTCATATCACGCTGCGCCTTGGTCTTCTCTTTATGACGAACGTGACAATCATAGCCTCAATTTTGTCCCGCACATTGAATATAGTTGCGGAGAGTCCCTGTAATCCTAGATTCAGATCATTCAGGTGAGAAAAAACATCACCCAAATAGGCCAGTCGTGTGAGAAACTTGTCATCATGCAAGCAGTCAAGCAAATTATAATGGTCAGTAAATAAAACTTTAAGCTCGTCTCTCAATTAAAAAAAACTTGTCAATACTTTGCCCCTTGATAACCAGCGCACTTCTGTATGTTGTAAAAGCGTTACATGGTCGCTGCCCATATCATTGCATAATGCAGAAAATACACGAGAGTTCAGGGGCCTTGCTTAAACTTCTTATGGCTGCAGGGGCAGTATTGAGTAGCTTGGATGAAAGGTGCACAGAGGTGCCCATAGTAAACTGCCTGCTCCTCAGTCCCAGTTGCTAATATATGAATAGTATTATTCGTATTGGATTGAAAACACTCTGAAGTCTTTAAAACTGTTTGAATTATGTCTGTGAGTATAACAGAACTCATATGGCAGGCAAAAACCTGAGAAGTTCCACTTCCTGTTTGAATTTTTTCTGAGGTGGCAGATTTTCAACCAAGCTCTCAATGAAATTACAGCGAGATATGGATGAGTTTTCCTACGGCTTCCACTAGATGTCAACAGTCAATAGAACTTTGTCTGATGACTCTAATGTGAAGGGGGGCCGAAGGAGACAGGAATCCATTCATCCAGTTTGCTTTATTTTTGTAATAGATTACATTAGATCGTTCTTGAAACAGTTCCTCAAGTTCTTTTTGTTTTTCCTTCTAGCTTATGTTGTATCTCTGTAGTATCGTTTTTATTGCTATCTACCTGTACTATTAGTTCAAGATCCTGCCACCATGGAGAGGTAAATACCTGTCTATTTATGGAAAAAATCTCCTGATTAACTCCTTAGTCATATCTCAGTTTACTCACTTACTTATGGCGTTGCCTACTCCTGATGATTCGTTTTTCAAATCATATGAGCAAAAAATATTTAGCTTTATCTGGGACGCTAAACCAGACAAAATAAAACGAGCCTATTTATATAATGAATATGAATTGAGTGGGTTGAGATTATTAAATATAAAAGTACTAAACCTCTCCCTAAAAGCTCCACTCATTCAAAAGTTTTATTTAAACCCTAAATCGTTCTCAAGTAGATTAATAAGAAAAGCTCATCCATTGTTTAAAAATTGCCTTTTTGCCTTTGTGCAGATTGCCATGTCTCATTTTCGATTAATTGAAAATTATACTTTTTTCAAAGTATCTGTCTTTTTCAAACAAGCATTGCAGAGCTGGCTACAATTTCAATTTCATCCCCCTGAAAAGATAGAACAAATATTACAACAAATATTTTTGGCTGAACTCAAATCTGCTGGTTAATAAAATACCTGTATTTATGGGAAAGATGTTTGAAAGGGGTATTTTGTTCTTAAATTATATTGTAAATTGTAATGGTAGAGTTATGTCCTTCATGGAGTTATCAGAATTGTACGGGAAGGTCTGCTCATCCAAGAGTACAACCAATTGATTACAGCATTGCCCCAAAAATGGAGGAGGCGGTTGGCAGCGGGAGGAGGTAGGGCACTGGTCTGTCTGCCCAATATAAAGGATCAAAACTGGCATAGGAATAAAAATAGCATAAATAGGAAAGTGTACCAGTTTCATTTGAGGACCAGGATGTTGACAACTGTGCCATACAGATTTCAAAATAGTTGGGAAGAGATTTTTGATGTACTGTTTCCATGGTACAGGGTGTATGAGTTGATATATAAAACAACGCAAGATTCAAGATTTTGTGATTTTCAGCTAAAATTATTATATAGAATTCTTGCCACCAACAAAATGTTCAATATTTGGGGCATAAAATCAACGAAGCTCTGCAGATTTTGTTGTGAGGATACAGAATCAATAGACCATTTATTTTGGTATTGCCCTCAGGTAGCCTGTTTCTGGTCTCAGGTTCAGGAATGGCTGAAAATGCATAGCATTGATCTAAAAGTGACCCTAGAAATAGTACTGTTAGGAGATCTGGAGAGACCTGGTCAGTCAATTACTAATATACTAATACCCTTAGTAAAAGTATTTATCTTCAACACGCAATCTGTAGATTCTATTCGATTAGATAGATTGAAATTGTACATTAAACATCATAGCATAGTTGAAAACAATGTGTTGCGTAGAAACACGAAGTGGGTGGCCAGCAGAGATAGATGGGATGGGCTGAGGGAAGCTGAGGGTTCATATGTGGAATTGGAGACAAGTTTGAGTGGATTTGCTGTGTGAGAGAATGATGGTCAAAAGATAAAGGGGGAAAAAAGTACATTTGAATGACACTAAGTGGCAGTGTTTTTACAACTAATGCCGGTTTGCCTGAGGCTGATGCCGTGCAGGCGTTTGTACACATGCAAAAATACACACACTCTCATTCCAATTAACAGATACAAGAACACACACATACATGTAATAGTGCCAGACATGCACACAAACATATGCAGTAGGCATTGCTGTTATGATTTCAGTTGTCCTTGATGTCCTTTCTTTTACTTTTGTTTTACTTTTTATTTTCTTGCATTGTTGTTTAATGTTTTCTTCTGGCTTTTCCTTTTTTCTCTTTAGTTAATTCTCTTGGTTGTTGGTGCATTGGGGGGTTCTTGGGGGTGGGGAATGGAATTAATTGTATTTTTTTTTCCGGGGGGGTGGGGGGGACTGTGGGACGGGTCTCGAATGGTTGAGGGACAGCTATTGGGGAACTGTGGGGGGAACTTGGAGGGTTCGGGTTTCACAAGATTGTGATCATGAAAAAGGAAACTATGACATATATTTTATATTACTATCATGCACACGCACCCTCACACATAAGGATGGCTCTGTTGCGGAAAGACTGATACATGTTTGATAGTGTATTGATGCTGTTTTGTTTGTCCTTCATGTTCTAATACTTTAATGTTACCACTTCCTTGTGTTTTTTGTAATAAATAATTATAAAAAATATTTTAAAAAGTACTCCACAATAGTATGGGGCTTGCCTGTCCTAGCCACTCAGTAGCTCACCATATAAGACACTTCTAGCCCCTTCTTATTAATGGTATCTATTGCTTTTATACATGTCTTACTACTCAAAAGTCGTCTTAATTCTCGCTCAAAAAACTCCTGTGGCTTATTTTCCAAATTGGCATGTTTTGTTTCTAAATGTCTGCGCATGAGTGAAGGTTTCATTGAGTTGTGAGATAGTACTTTTATAACACACTGTGGCTGAGGAAAGGCACTACTCCAAATATAAGTGAAACCCAAATCAATGTAGTTCTCATCATATTTGCGCCTCTTCGATGGTCCAATGTCCCTGTCTGTTGTTCGGTGCTTTCCCGGGTAAGGGAGCAGTAGCTCTTCGGCTGCATCAGATTCACAACTGTCAGTGTCCATGCTAGCTGGGCTAACAACAAATGTAGAGTTACTTATGCTAGCATTGGATGTGCTCGTGGAAGCAGAACAACTTGTGTCATCGACAGGTGCAGGTGTAGTACTGCTGGTAGTATGTGTCTCTATGGACGCAGGCCTTACTTTTTAAAATCATTTATCCATTTTCGAGCAAACGGAATGAGTAGCAGCTGCGTTTGGCTACATTCAGACCATTAGTGGTATTCCCACGCAAGAGTAATGGTTAATATGATTGGATGTTCGTTATTTGACTAGGCTACCTGTATTTGACATTGTGTTATTATTTAGCTGAACACTAGATGGTTTCATGTTATTTTTGGCAGTGAAACAAGGCTACTCAGGCGAGCAAAAAACATCACCCAAATGTATAGCCCCTTCGGAAAATCTAAATGGACTGTTTGAAAATGTGAATCACATTTTTATTTGGCGTACCCCTTACGGCATTGTGTACCCCAGTTTGGGAATAGCCGTTCTAGAGAATACAGACAGACCATTTCCAATGCATATTTGGAGTTTTGTGGATATGCACCATATCCTGTCACGCCCTGATCTGTTTTACCTGTCCTTGTGATTGTCTCCACCCCCTCCAGGTGTCGCTTATTTTCCCTGGTGTATTTATCCCTGTGTTTCCTGTCTCTCTGTGCCAGTTCGTCTCGTATGTTCAAGTCAACCAGCGTGTGTTTCCCATGCTCTTGCTTTTCTATTCTCTTTTACTAGTCCTCCCAGTTTTGACCTTTGCCTATTTTTCTGGACTCCATTCCGCCTGCTTGACAATTCTGCCTGCCCTGACCCCGAGCCTGCCTGCCATTCTGTACCTCTGGAACTCTGAACTGGTTTTGACCTTTTGCCTGTCCACGACCATTCTCCTGCCTTCCCCTTTTGGATTGTTAATAAACATCTTGGACTCTAACCATCTGCATCCCGTGTCTGCATCTGGGTCTCGCCTTGTGCCCTTATATATCCTGACCAATTCTGAATCCAGATGTGTCTTTTAGACATATTATATTGGAATTACTCCGAATATCACACATGGACATTTCCTATGGCCGGATATGGACTCATTCGATATCCTGAGATACGTGACATCCTATTTTCTCTCTTCATGTTAACAAATACATAGCATAACTGTGTTTTCTCAGCACATTAAAGATATGAAACTACTGTATATTGAGTCCAGATATGCATCTTGGTTGAGGTTCATATCCGGATCTTGATATGATTTTTGATATGCTGAAAATAAGGACAATTTCTGATGAATTTCTGAGTTTTCAGAACATGCCTAAGTAACATAATAAAACAATCCCCATCAAAATCCATCAGTTTAAGCTAGAGATATCTGGTTTTGAATGGGATGCGTCTCAATCCACTGCATCCGCCTATGTCGGACTTCCGCTTCTGCGGTGGAAGTTGGCCGAGCTACAGTTGCGTTTTTCAGACCATGAGACTTCCCGAAAATTCTGTAACGTCCGAACTAATATGACCACTCTATGGACAGGTGAGACAAACACTGATGGTGTTCTCCGTTTTGCTCTACGACCCCCACAAGCCCCACGGGACTCATCTGAAGTCGGTAACGTTGATGTGCCAACTTCTGTCTGCAGCGTCCAAACCATTTGGGCTACAAACAGGAGACAAGAGACTCTCACGAACATGATGGTGTTCTCAGTTTTGTTCTACAACCCCCACAAGTGTCACGGGACTCGTCTGAAGGTAACCCATACAAATGAATGAAAGTATGGAGGTAGTTTTGTGCCAACAAAAATATGTGTCCAAAAAACAATATATACAGTATTTCCTGAGCTTTTTTATATCTCCTAGATATAGGACAGACAATTTCAAAACCTTATTACTTTTTAAATCAAGTAGCTAAATGATCCATGCTATGGCCATTTTAAAACAATTCCATATGTTAACTTAGTAGACCCCCCCAACAGATTAAGCTTTTAGAGCTTAATATAAGATAATTAGCTAGCAACTTGGCTAGAGAGCTAGTTTCCAGTTAGCTTTCTCATCATGAATGAAGCAGGTAGAGTAGATACCTTGTGGTATGGTTAATTGAAATGACTATTTTCTTGCAATATCGCCACAATTTTGATTCATGATTTATGCATTGACAGTTTGGAGTGGATCACAGTACCACCACGTTGGGTCTTAGACGGATACATATATGATCAGGAAAAGACTACAGATATGATACATTTCTGACAATATGTGCTTTCGTTCCTGCATATAGGCTTAGATTCAGTGGTTCTTCGTTTAAAAGTTGTGTAGGACCGCAGCACAGCTTGCGGGCTGCCGCATAATTCTATGGCACGTTATTTAAGTGTCAGCCATTGTTGCCATTAGTGCTAGTTTGACCACCAGAGGGCATTTTTGAGAAGCATTTGATTGTTTTTAATATTGTCTGCACTAGAGAATTTAAAACCTTTTTTTGTAAGAACATAGCATATGGGAATGATTTTAGGAAATGTTGCTAAATGAATTTGATTAATATTATTGTATTTCTATTACATGAAAAACAAAAAACAAAACCCTCAAGGTTTCCGTCAGGAAAATATGGCGCTGTACAACGTGACCGGTCGGGAATAGGCTACTAAGTTGCAAAGAAAAAGCCATATCTCAGACTGGCCAATAAAAAGAAAAGATTAGGATGGGCAAAAGAACACAGACACTGTACAGAGGAACTCTGCCTTGAAGGCCAGCATCCCAGAGTCACCTCTTCACTGTTGACGTTGAGACTGGTGTTTTGCAGGTACTATTTAATGAAGATGCCAGTTGAGGACTTGTGAGGCGTCTCTTTCTCAAACTAGACACTCTAATGTCATTGTCCTCTTGCTCAGTTGTGCACAGGGGCCTCCCACTCATCTTTCTATTCTGGTTAGAGCCAGTTTGCGCTGTTCTGTGAAGGGAGTAGAACACTCAGCGTTGTCTGAGATCTTCAGTTTCTTGGCAATTTCTCGCATGGAACAGCCTTCATTTCTCAGAACAAGAATAGACTGACGAGTTTCAGAAGAAAGGTCTTTGTTTCAGGCCATTTTGAGCCTGTGATTGAACCCACAAATGCTGATGATCCAGATACTCAACTAGTCTAAAGAAGGACAGTTTTATTGCTACTTTAATTAGCACAACAGTTTTCAGCTGTGCTAACATAATTGCAAAAGGGTTTCTAATGATCAATTAGCCTTTTAAAATGATAAACTTGGATTAGCTAACACAACATGCCATTGGAACTCAGGAGTGATGGTTGCAGATAATGGGCCTCTGTACACCTATGTAAATATTCCATTAAAAATCTGCCATTTCCAGCTACAATAGTCATTTACATCATTAACAATGTCTACACTGTATTTCTGATCAATTTGATGTTATTTTAATGGACAGAAATGAGCTTTTCCTTCCAAAACAATGACATTTCTAAGTGACCCCAAACCTTTTAACGGTAGTGTGTGTATATATATATACACTGCTCAAAAAAATAAAGGGAACACTTAAACAACACAATGTAACTCCAAGTCAATCACACTTCTGTGAAATCAAACTGTCCACTTAGGAAGCAACACTGATTGACAATAAATTTCACATGCTGTTGTGCAAATGGAATAGACAAAAGGTGGAAATTATAGGCAATTAGCAAGACACCCCCAATAAAGGAGTGATTCTGCAGGTGGTGACCACAGACCACTTCTCAGTTCCTATGCTTCCTGGCTGATGTTTTGTTCACTTTTGAATGCTGGCGGTGCTCTCACTCTAGTGGTAGCATGAGACGGAGTCTACAACCCACACAAGTGGCTCAGGTAGTGCAGCTCATCCAGGATGGCACATCAATGCGAGCTGTGGCAAGAAGGTTTGCTGTGTCTGTCAGCTTAGTGTCCAGAGCATGGAGGCGCTACCAGGAGACAGGCCAGTACATCAGGAGACGTGGAGGAGGCCGTAGGAGGGCAACAACCCAGCAGCAGGACCGCTACCTCCGCCTTTGTGCAAGGAGCACTGCCAGAGCCCTGCAAAATGACCTCCAGCAGGCCACAAATGTGCATGTGTCTGCTCAAACGGTCAGAAACAGACCGTTACTGGAGTTACTTTGTGTTGTTTAAGTGTTCCCTTTATTTTTTTCAGCAGTGTATATATATACATATATATATATCATATTTTTGTCCCAGAACATGAACCATGTGTTTTGTACTGTTCTGTAGTTTCGACCCAATGATTCGTCTGACAAACAAAGAACTGTGTGTGCTGCAGGCCCAGGCATGGATCAAAGCTGGCGAGACATTCAATGACATCATCATGAGATATAATGGACTCTATGTCAGAGAGGTGTTTTTGGGACCACATTGTGTCTATTGTCCTGCTAAGTGTTTGAAAATATGTTATCTAATATCTAAGGAGCTTTTATATAATTATAATGCAGGGTTAATAACAATAATAATAATCGTTGGATAACAGATTGGCTCTCGGAACTCATTAAGAGGCGGCTTCTATCTTCAATATAATCATTAATTCAGAAGGTTAAACCCTTAGGTTTTAGGCCTGCGGTAAGTTATAATAATCAATGCTTTCTGGGAATGTTTAAAAGTTGGTGGAGTTAGACATTTTAAAATCAACCAATGTCAACCTTTAAATGCTATATTAACCAAATGTTTAAAGTCCGTGTGGGCAACCGAGAGAATGCATTTGACTGTTTTTAATATTAGTTATCAACCAAAAACACAGCATCTGCCTTGGTAGAAATATATTATTGAATTAGATTTTTTTTTGTACTATTTCAAAATGCATGTTTATTAGGCTACTGTGCAGTGTCTTTAAATACAATGCACCCCTTCCCTTCTTTCCTACTCTCCTTCTTGTCAAGAGTCTATTGTCCTGCTAATAGCCCATCATGGGCGGATGGCTTCTTTTGTATTCCAATGTATTGAATGATTGTAATAATTACAGTAATTTACCATTCTCATTATCGGAGTGGAAACGTTGTTGCAGAGTTCATAATCTAATTTTAAAGTTCTCTGGTGGTTACAGTCCTAACCCTGGAATGGGTAGCACCTTAGAAAGAAGCTGGCTTGATGAAAACCATGTCCATTTCGTCTGCTCTCTTTGGCGTCTATGTCATTTTACAATAGGCCATAAGTATACAGCAGATCGGCGATTGTCCTCACTTTGATTGATTAATTTAAGTGAGCAGATTAGTGCTTTCAGGAGGAATGGAAAATGTGTGTCAATTCATAAACCATGTGCCATGGAATTGGTACATCGAAAATCTCTCCCAACTGTTTTGCAATCTATATGGCACAGCTGTCCGTTTTTTGGTCCTTAAATGACACTGGTATATATTTTTATTTATCACAATTTTCTTTAACCTGTTTGGGCTGCAGGGGCAGTATTCAGTAGCCAGATAAAAGGTGCCCATTTCAAACGGCCTCGTACTCAATTCTTGCTCGTACAATATGCATATTATTATTACTATTGGATAGAAAACACTCTCTAGTTTCTAAAACCGTTTGAATTATATCTGTGAGTAAAACAGAACTCATTTGGCACCAACTTCCTGACCAGGAAGTGGAAAGTCTGAAATCGAGGCTCTGTTCTAGGTCCTGCCTATAAATGGGCATGATACGTATTAGTATACATGCACGTCATACACCTCCCCTAGATGTCAAGAGGCAGTGAGAGAAGAAATTGAGTGTTTATCTTGGTCTGAAGTGGAATAAATCCTCTTGGAATGACGTGTCACCCATTTCCTGTTTTCAGGAAGGCGCGAGAAGGAACCGGGGATTGCCTTATGAAAAGCTGTCGTTATAGGCGACTACTATCTCCGGCTTTGATTTTATTTGATACATGTGACCATATCATCGTAAAGTATGTTTTTTCAATATAGTTTAATCAGATTATTGAAATTTTTTCGGGAGTTTTGCCGTGTTCCGTTCTCTTCCGTTTGTTGACATGGAGAGATTCGTACCACTTGGCAAGTGTGCTTGCTAAATCGAGAGGGAAAAAGGCCGTTCTAAATCCAAACAACGATTGTTCTCGACAAAGGACCCCTTATACAACATTCTGATGAAAGATCAGCAAAAGTAGGATCCATTTTATGATGGTATTTCATATATCTGTCGTACATGTGAACTAGTCGTTGGCGCCCAGCTTTTGGGTACTCTCTCGCTATACCTAAGCTGGATGTCGTAATGAAGTTATTTTTAGAATTCTAACACGGCGATTGCATTAAGAACTAGTGTATCTATCATTTCCTATACAACATGTATTTTTTAGTTATGTTTATGAATAGCTATTTGGTCAGAATATGTGTGTCAGAAAAAGTGTCAGAAAAATATCCGGACGTTGTGGGAAAAAATAGCTACGTTAGCACAATGTATACCACTGATTTCAGCTCTAAATATGCACATTTTCGAACAAAACATAAGTGTATGTATAACCTGATGTTATAGGACTGTCATCTGATGAAGCATATCAAGGTTAGTCAAAAATTATATATCCTTTGCTGGTTTGTTACGATCGCTAACTTTTGCTACTGGGAAATGGCTTGTGTTTCTGGCTATTGTGGTAAGCTAATATAACGCTATATTGTGTTTTCGCTGTAAAACACTTAATAAATCGGAAATATTGGCTGGAATCACAAGATGCCTGTCTTTCATTTGCTGTACACTATGTATTTTCAGAAATGTTTTATGATGAGTATTTAGGTATTTGACGTTGGTGTCTGTAATTATTCTGGCTGCTTTCGGTGCAATTTCTGATTGTAGCTGCAATGTAAACTATGATTTATACCTGAAATATGCAAATTTTTCGAACAAAACATAGATTTATTGAATAACATGTTATAAGACTGTCATCTGATGAAGTTGTTTGTTGGTTAGTTTGGTTGGTTCTTGGTTAGTTAGGTTGGCTTTGTGCATGCTACCTGTGCTGTGAAAAATGTCTGTCCTTTTTTGTATTTGGTGGTGAGCTAACATAAATATACGTGCTGTTTTCGCTGTAAAACATTTTTAAAAATCGGACATGTTGGCTGGATTCACAAGATGTGTACCTTTCATTTGCTGTATTGGACTTGTTAATGTGTGAAAGTTAAATATTTCTAAAAAATATATTTTGAATTTCGTGCCCTGCACTTGAGCTGGCTGTTGTCATAAGTGTACCGACGTCGGGCTTGCAGCCAGAAGAAGTTAACCAATTTTGATCTTTAACAGACAAGTTCCTTACTTTTCCCTTCTTCCACTTGATAAAAGGTTCCAATTGATAACATTTTTTTTTATTGATTAGTATATTTGATTTTAACCACAATATTTGTTTATATTATTTATTCTGTCTTTTCTGATGGAATAAACTGAAATTGCAACCAACTTTCTATGGCTTGTTTAAAAAGTAATGATATTTTGGAGATTATTTCGTTTTCAAATAACCGAAAGTGAGCGGTTTCAATCTGAATAACGGGGAAAAGGCCATTCTTGAACATGGGGTGAGACATTCTTACTAATTTGTTTACTAAAAAGCCAGTTTGTTTTGTATAATTATTTATATCTGTTTTTAGAAGGAGAGGAACCAAAAGACCACTGCGCCTATTTTTCCAAAATTGTCAGTTCACATCTCAAGTTAAATTCTCCCATTGTATTAACTTTTTTTTTTTTTTAAATAACGTGCTCAATGTAAACGGACATTTTCTCTGGCCCAGATCGTAGAATATGCATATAATTTACAGATTAGGATAGAAAACACTCCAAAGTTTCCAAAACTGTCTGTGAGTATAACAATACTTATTCTGCAAGCGAAAACCTGAGAAAATGTAACCCGGAAGTGATATAAAAAAAAGAAAATGTGTTTCCTGGCCCGTCTAACCTCCATTTAACTTCTCTAGGATAGGGGGCAGCAAATTCACTATTGGATAAATAGCGTGCCCAATTTCAACTTCCTTCTACTCATCCCCAGAATATAAGATATGCATATTATTAGTAGATTCGGATAGAAAACACTCCGAAGTTTCTAAAACTGTTTGAATCATGTCTGTAAGTATAACAGAACTTATGTAGCAGGCAAAACCCCGAGGACTAACCATACATTTTTTTTTTAAGTCACTGTCTGTTCAATGAGTATTCATTGGAATACTAGATTTCTAATCACCCTGTTTTCAGTTCCTACCGCTTCCACTGGATGTCACCACTCTTTGGAAATAGGTTGAGGTTATTCCTTTGTGCAATGAAGAAGTGAGGCCACCTGGAAACAGTGTAACGTCATGTGTACTGTTTGAGAGTTGCGCAAGACTAGAAAAGTAGCGTTAGTTTGTTGATCTACTGTATTGAAAACAGATAGACCCGTCTTCAATTTGATCGATTATTAACGTTTACAAATACCTTAAGTTGTATTACAAAAGTAGTTTGAAATGTTTTGGCAAAGTTTAGAGGTAATTTTTGAGATATTTTGTAGTAACTTTGCGCAAATTGGAAGCTGTTTTTTTCTGGATCAACCGCACCAAATAACTGGACAATTTGGATATATATGGACAGAATTAATCGAACAAAAGGACCATTTGTGATGTTTATGGGACATATTGGAGTGCCAACAAAAGAATCTCGTCAAAGGTAAGGCATGATTTATATTTTATTTCTGCGTTTTGTTTCGTGCCTGCAGTGTTGAAATATGCTACACTCTCTTTGTTTACTGTTGTACTATCATCAGATAATAGCATCTTATGCTTTCGCCGAAAAGCCTTTTTGAAATCTGACATGGTGGCTGGATTCACAACGAGTGTAGCTTTAATTTGGTATCTTACATGTGTGATTTAATGAAAGTTTGATTTTATATAATTTTTTTGAATTTGGCGCTCTACATTTTCCCTGGCTATTGGCCAAGTGGGACGGTAGCGTCCCACATATCCTAGAGAAGTTAAAGGGGTATCAACCAGATTCATTTTCCAATGGCTTCCTCAGACTGTGACCAGGCTTTAGACATAGTTTCAGGCTTTTATTTTGAAAAATTAGCGAGTTTTTTCAAAAGTAGTCAGGTGTCCTCTGACTATTTCCTGCGCGCGAGAGAGTGGCACCCCATTTTCCTTTTGTCTCTTAATGAATAGGTTATGGTCCCGGTGAAATATTATCGATTATGTTTGTTAAAAACAACCTGAGGGTTGATTATAAAAAACATTTAACATGTTTCTACGACCATTACGGATACTTTTTGGAATTTGTCAAATGGAACACGGCTTTGGTTTTCTCAACATAATTCGCAACCCAAATCGCGTTTTTTTGTGATAAAAGTAATATTTATCGAACAAAAATAACATTTTTTTTGTAACTGGGAGTCTCGTGAGTGGAAACATCCGAAGATTATCAAAGGTAAGCGATTCATTTGATTGCTTTTCTGACTTTCGTGACCAAGCTAACCAAGCTAGTATAAGGCTAGCTGTTGTAGCATTGAAAGCTACACTCACAAAAGCTTGGATTTCTTTCGCTGTAAAATATATTTTCAAATTCTGACACGATAGGTGGATTAACAACAAGCTAAGCTGTGTTTTGGTATATTTCACTTGTGATTGCATGATTATAAATATTTTTTGTAATATTTTTGCATTTGGCGCCCTGCAATTCTAGCGGTGGTTTAGGAAAGTGATCCCGTAAAAGGGATCCGTAGCGCAGAGAAGTTAACCCAAGTTCTCTCTTATATCCAGGACCACCAACAGTTTTTTTTTGTTGCTGCCTGGTGCAGGAATCTAGTGCCAGAGGAGAGAGACTATCAGACTGAAAACACCTCATTCTAACTCCCCCTTGTGATAGTGTGGTGCAATGACAGAATGCCACCATCTACCACTAACAGTCGCGGCATAAGCTCGTAACTTTTAAAGGAAGAACCACTTCATCATGTCATCATGTTGACACATACCATTTCTGGAGTTAGAATATTCTACAAATATGTATACAAGTAAGCAAGTGCACTTGAAAATGTATAAACAATTTAAAACAAACATTTAGACCCTCGAAATTGAGCATCCTGTTTCCATTGATTATTCTGTAAGATGATTCTACAACTTGATTGGAGTCCACCTGTGGTAAATTCAATTGATTAGACATGATTTGGAAAGGCACACACCTGTCTATATAAAGTCTCAAGGTGACAGTGCATGTCAGAGCAAAAACCAAGCCATGAGGTGGAAGGAATTGTGCGTAGACTTCTGAGACAGGATTGTGTCAAAGAACAGAGCTGGGGAAGGGTACCAAAACATTTCTGCAGTATTGAAGGTCCCCAAGAAACAGTGGCCTCCATCATTCTTAAATGGAAGAACTTCCTAGAGCTGGCCATCCGGCCAAATTGAGCAATTGGGGGAGAAGGGCCTTGGTCAGGAAGATGACCAACAACCCGATGGTCACTCTGACAGAGCTCCAGAGTTCTTCTGTGGAGATGGGAGAATCTTCCAGAAGGATAACCATCTATGCAGCACTCCACCAATCAGGCCTTTGTGTAGAGTGGCCAGACGGAAGCCACTCCTCAATAAAAAGGCACATGACAGCCCATTTGGAGTTTGACCACAAGGCACCAAAAGGACTCACAGACCATGACAAACAAGATCCTCTGGTCTGATGAAACCAAGATTGACCACTTTGGCCTGAATGCCAAGTGTTATGTCTGGAGGAAACCTTGCACCATCCCTACGGTGAAGTATGGTGGTGGCAGCATCATGCTGTGGGGATGTTTTCATTGGCAGGGACTGGGTCACTAGTCAGGATTGAGGGAATGATGAACGGAGCAAATCAGAGAGAGATACTTGATGAAATCCTGAGCGCTCTGGAGCAGGTTCCTCAGACTGGGGCGAAGGTTCACCTTCCAACAGGACAATGACCCTAAGCACACAGCCAAGACAAAGCAGGAGTGGCTTAGGAACAAGTCTCTGAATGTCCTTGAGTGACTCAGCCAGAGCCCGGACTTGAACCCGATTGAACATCTCTGGAGAGACCTAAAAATAGCTGTGCAGTGATGCTCCCCATCCAACCTGACAGAGCTTGAGAGGATCTGCAGAAATGAATGGGAGAAACTCCCCAAATACAGGTGTGCCAAGCGTGTAGCGTCATACCCAAGAATACTCTAGGCTGTAATCGCTGCCTAAGGTGCTTCAACAAAGTCCTGAGAAAAGGGTCTGAATACTTATGGAAATGTGATACACCATTTGCTACAATTATGGGGTATTGTGGGGTATTGTTTGTTGATTGATGAGGGAAAAAACAATTTAATCCATTTTAGAATAAGGCTATAATGTAACAAAATGTGGAAAAAATTAATGGGTCTGAATACTTTCAGCATGCACTGTAGATAAAAATATAGAACATTTTTGCACAGTGCAAAGCATCTGCAGTTGGTTTCCCATGTAATACGATACGCGTGGGAGACTACCTAACACTCCACAATCTTCCTCAGCTGACTCCACTGACAAAGGCTGTTCCCTGTATGCTGGGAGCTACAGCACAGATAAGGAAGGCCAGAAGTTTTTTGCCAGATAGCCTATCGAATAGAGGGGGTCCAGAAACCATTGGGTTGCCGGTTCAAATCCCATGTCCGATATGGAATATGTAGTTCATATTAGGGGTGTGAACTTTTAAATGTTTAAACGAAATCGAATCCCTCCACGAAATTAAAATCAAAGTGCAGTTACAAAACATGCCACATGTCATTGTCAAAAGTACAGATTTTTATTGTAGCCCAGGACAAGCACACTTCATTCAAATTGTCAACTAACTATCAATCAGTTCAATGAGGTATGTTTGTCCGGGGCAACCACAAAAATGTGTGCTGTTCGGGGTACTCAAGGACTGGAATTGGGAAACACTGGTATAAGGTATATGTCATAACCAGTGAACCATGCAGTATACAGTCCAGTAAACTCTGTGGTTACACAAACAACTATGACAAAGTACTATATAAAACACCAGAAATACACCTCCAGTAATGTAACGTTCAAAGCCAGTGCACCTGGTTGTGTCGAAAGACTGCAAAGTGTGTTGTTGTGTTACAATGTATACAGGCATGATCACCAATTATCACGGAAGAAAGGTTGATAAACAAAAACAACTATATCAGGATACTGACAGAGGATACTATAGTAGCCTAAATACTGTGTAGATATCTCTCTCTCTCACACCCACCCACACCCACCCCCACCCACCCTCACAGACAGAAGAAAACACACACACACACACACACACACACACACACTACACTATATCCCCTTTACTGGACACACATCTGCACAGGATTATCAGATTAGTGACTGGAGATTTTGCATTCCTGACAGGGCTGTGGAGGCAAATTGGGACACTTTGGGTGGTGCCGTGTGTGTGCATATGTATGTGTGTGTTTTGTGTGCAATTATTATACGATGGGTATCAGTGCTTGCTTATGTGCTTTAGTGTTGCACGGTATACCAAAACTTCTGTAGTTTTTCGATACTAGAACATAAAAAAACAGTTCGGTACAAGAATTTGTATTACTTTCGGCACTTATGTCAAATGTGTTTCACGGACACTTATTATAGCATTTACTAGGGTTGCAAAGGGTCGGAAACTTTCCGGTAAATTTCCAGAATTTTTCCAGAATGTTCCATTGGAAGTTAAGTCCAGGAATTTGGGAAATTTTTAACTATTAAATAGTAGACTACAGCAAAGTGTGTTTAAATCATTTCTAACTTGTTAACAATTTCCTCAAGTTAGTTTTTTCTACCATCTGGGTTTTAGCTTGCTTGAGCCTGCTAACTGAGGAGTGTTAATTCACCTATTTCCATACATGTTTCGTTGTAAAACATTTATCTTACAAAGGAGTTGTTTAATCTAACTGCTTAACTATTTATATGTACATGGAATTGTATAATTTTCTTTTTTACTCACTTGTTTCTAATCTTTACAGGAAAATGCCAGGGGCACTATCTGATGTGTGGAGACATTTCACTGCAGCTAATGTAGAAGGAAAAGCTGTGTACATACTGTGCCAAATCATATGTGAAGAATGCAACAAAGATACCGAATCATCTGGCCAAGTGCATAAGTTCCCTCAGCGATCACAACAAGCAACTTCTGACAAAAGTCCCTCTACTTCTATTTGAGGTGAAAATTATGAATCAGACACCTTATCGATAGCAACAGCTCATGGTCCTCCTGGAATCAGAATTTTTTTTGACTCAATGGAGGTACGTAGTCAGATAAATGCTGATGAATGT
This sequence comes from Salvelinus namaycush, assembly GCF_016432855.1. NCBI lineage: Eukaryota > Metazoa > Chordata > Actinopteri > Salmoniformes > Salmonidae > Salvelinus > Salvelinus namaycush. The sequence continues at coordinate 25,022,854 of NC_052341.1, forward strand.
CTTGCTCGACCTGTGCATGCAACTGGTTCACCTCTGATGCTCACAGGCAATGTGTATTGGAAGAGATTTCTGAATGTTCTTCGCCCAGCATACACCCCTCCAACCAGACATGCTTTATCTACTAATTTGCTGGATGCAGATTTCAACAGAGTTAAAGTGAAGGACAAGCAAATCATAGAGAAAGCAGACTGTATTGCAATCATCTCTGATGGGTGGTCGAATGTTCGTTGGCAAGGAATAGTTAACTACATCATCTCCACCCCTCAGAACAGGAACAGTGCGTACAGGGCTCTGGAGACACACAGGAGGCTTGGTGCGTGGTGCCGGAACTGGAGGTACTGGGCTGGAGACACACACCACAGGGAGAGTGCGTGGAGGAGGAACAGGGCTCTGGAGACGCACTGGAAGCCTGGTGCGTGGTGTAGGCACTGGTGGTACTTGGCTGGGGCTGGGCTGGGGCGGGAAGGTGGCGCCGGATATACCGGACCGTGAAGGAGTACACGAGCTCGTAAGCACCGAGCCTGCCCAACCTTACCTGGTTGAATGCTCCCCATAGCCCGTCCAGTGCGGGGAGGTGGAATAACCCGCACTGGGCTGTGTTGGCGAACCGGGGACACCATGCGTAAGGCTGGTGCCATGTACACCGGCCCGAGGAGACGTACTGGAGGCCAGATATGTTGAGCCGGCTTCATGGCACTTGGCTCAATGCTCACTCTAGCCCGGCTAGTGCGGGGAGGTGGAATAACCCGCACCGGGCTAAGCACACGTACAGGAGACTCCGTGCGCTCTTCCGCACAACACGGTGTCTGCCCGTACTCTCGCTCTCCATGGTAAGCCCGGGAAGTTGGCGCAGGTCTCCTACCTGACTTCGCCACACTCCCCTTTATCCCCCCCCCAATAAATTTTTGGGTGAGCCTCTCGGGCTTCCAGCCGCTCTGCCTTGCTAGCGCCTCATAATGCCGCCTCTCCGCTTTCGCTGCCTCCAGCTCCGCTTTGGGGCGGCGACACTCCTCTGGCTCTGCCCAGGGTCCTTTTCCGTCTAGGATTTCCTCCCATGTCCATTCCTCCTTGTACCGTTGCTGCTGTCGCTGCTGCCCGTTTCCACGCTGCTTGGTCCGAGTTTGGTGGGTGATTCTGTCACGGTTTTCTTCCTGGGATGAAGGAGAGGACCAAAATGCAGCGCGGCTAGTGTTCAACATGATTTAATAAACAATAATTTAGAACACTACAAACAACAAAACAAGAAATGTGAAAAAACCGAGACAGACCTATCTGGTGCAGAACACAAACACAGAGACAGGAAACAATCACCCACAAAATCCCAACACAAAACAAGCCTCCTATATATGATTCTCAATCAGGGACAACGATTGACAGCTGCCTCTGATTGAGAACCATATTAGGCTGGACACAGGAACAGACAAACTAGACACACAACATAGAATGCCCACCCAGCTCAGGACGTTACATTTTCTGAACTGAAAAGAACCATGGGAGGGCTAAAATTGGGATTTGAGTCATTATAGTTCCACATAGAAATATCAACATCAATGTGAAGAGTAAACTCATTTAATTACAGTTCAATTCATAACTATTTTCTTTTTTTCTATTGCAAGGATTTAATCATTTGCAATTATGTCTACTTATGATAAGGTAAAAGGTTTATGTTTCTGTCTCCCTATGATATGGTAAATATATTCAATGCAAAAAAATCTACATTTAAATGGTATTAATATGAATTTGCATATATTTCCGTTAATTCCAATATAATTCCCATATGTTCCAACAGAAAGTTTCCACCTCTGAATATTCCTCAAAATGTGCAACCCTAGCGTGTGCCACGCCTGGTCCACTTACTCATTGACAGCATGCACTGGGAGTCTGGGCTGCATCATAATAGCTCCCCACTCATGCTGCACAGAAGTTAACAAACTTGAATAATACAACACGGCATGAAGAGAAGTTGAAACTGTTAATTACTGTTCACAAAACAATGTCCACACAGGCTAGAACAATTTGCAACGCAAGAAGATACCGGTTGCTTCCAGCTTTGTAAGCAAACTTTCCTTGCTAGCTGACAGCTAAAACTAACATTAATTCACTACCATAGTACTTTGTTTGTGATACGCTAAATATACTGATTTCAAAGCTGTTTGCCATCCCAAAAAATTATAAACTCACTTATTCGGTCTCTCTCTCATGTCTCTCCCAAAGATTATCTTTTTTCCCCGTGGTATCGTTTTGGTATCTATTATCATGATGGTATTGGGTATTGTGATTCTAAACCTGGTATCGAAGTCAAAATTCTGGTATCGTGACAACACTAATGTACTGACGCATTACTCATGCTACCCTGCAATGGTGAGGCCTTGTGCTGTTTTGGCATTTAAATCACGCTCTGCTCCCTCTAGTAAATTACATCTCTGTGGAGGTCATGTCGTTCTGACAGGCTTGAGAACCCTCAGCAGCAGATGTGATGGCTGGGAGAATAGAGCCTCTCTCTCTCTCTCTCTCGCAATAGAGAATATGGCCAGTGACGGTGTCTTGTGAAAGACTCACAAACGGCCTTGTGTCAAATGAGTATAGTTGATTAGATCAGTGGTTCTAAATTCAACTTATTTAAAACAATAGTAAGACTTAAGGAATTTTAACAATATTTGTAATTTAACTAGGCTAGTCAGTTAATTATTCTTTACAATGACGGCCCACCCCAGCCATGCCCTAACCCGGAAGACGCTGGGCCAATTGTGCGCCGCCCTATGGGACTCCCAATCACGGCCGGTTGTGATACAGCCTGGAATCGAACCAGGTCTGTAGTGACGCCTCTATCATTGAGATGTAGTCCTTTAGACCGCAGCGCCACTTGGGAACCAGAAAATATGGCTAACCAGAATTTTTAAAACATGTATGGTTCTTCCAAAACAGTGGTCGCCAATCTTTTCTGAGTCAAGATCACTTTTGCAGTCAAAAAGCAAGCCAAGATCTACTGCTCAGAATGTTAAAAAAATAATTTTACATTAACCTAATAAAAACTGTTCTGTAGGAATGAGGTTTGTGCAGTAGGCCTAATATATTATCACAGCATATTGGCTATATGCCTGGCTTACCAATGTTGTTCTTCTCAGACCATTATATTTCAAAACTTGAGCTTTGATAACAAAATGGATCAGTTGGTGTAGCACTTGCGAGGCACAGCTGAGCATAAATTGAAATAATTTGCAAAAATTAGCTTTTTAATTTTACTTGACTGATGGTACCTTCATCTGATGGTCATGGTGCTTTCAAGACAACTGGGAATTCAGAAAAAAATGAAGTCAAATCATGACGTCAGTGATCTTCAGCTCAGAAAGTTGGAGCTCCTGAAAGTTGGATGACTGTTCAAAACGATAATTACCAGTCGGATGTAGTTTTTTTCCCGAGTTACCAGTTGTCTTGATTGCACTGAAGTTGGAAGTAAGAGATTTTTGAGTTCCCACTTGTTTTGAACACAGCATTAGTCTTAGCGGAGGGAGGGAGAGAGCAGGAGAAGGTCCGCCTCTCATGGTCCCTGCTCTCTCCTTCCATTCCACCGGTGAGACTGACCAAAGATAATAATCAAGGTTTTTGTTTTAGATTATTTGGGTTGAATGCTGTAACACAGAATAAAACAATAAAAGTTCCATGATGGTAGTGACTGCTCATTACTTATTACCTATAATGTATTCACATTACTTCAGTTTAATAAAATATTTCAGTTGTTAGGCGATGGCAAGTTATTGAATATTCAACATTAACTTCCTGCAAAGCAACTGCCATTAAGCTTTCAGAAGAAGCACAGTTACCTCTTAACAGTACAGTTCTTGATTGACATACATTCTTACAAAGATCACATAACTAAAAGAGGTACTCAACATTCATCAACATAATGATAAAACCCCTTAAACTGGTACAACATTTCCACTGACGGTTGGCACAAATACAACCTATGCCACTATGCCCCAAATATGCTAATGATCCATCACCAGCACATTGCCCACACCTACATTTCGAAGTGCAATAATAATTGTACCTAATCCTGCATTCGTAACAGTGTGGGAAGTGGGAATTTACCACATACAACTGAGAAAAATCCCCTTGAACGTCCTCCAACTGGTAATTACTAGTGAGAAATGCGTCCGTCATTCCTGTGCTCTGACTTATCCCACATGTTGACCCCTGACATCACAAATCTCCCACATGTTGACCCCTGGCATCACCACCATATTGAGGAAATTACCTCAATAACAGCATTTTCTGCAGTTAAATGTAACAACAAAACATTATTTATAAAAAGCTATCTATTAATATGTTTTTGGCCTCTATAATTTGTTTACAAGAATGACAGTTGTAGGGCCTCCCATGTGAAATCATGTTTTTCAAACATTCCATGTGACATTTCACATGTGAAAACATGTTTTTGTAACGCTTCGCATGATTTTTCACATGACATTTCAGATGTGAAATCATGTGAAAACATGTGTTTTTGGAACACTTCATGTGACATTTCATATGTGAAAACATCTAAAACCTGTTTTTGAAACAATTCACACGTGACTATATGTGTTTTTGAAACTAAACATGTGATCACATTTTCACATGTGTAATTGCATGTTATTGCTGTGCAGCTAAAGTATAGTATGACCCAACCTGGTATTTTAATTCAGCACCTCTCAATTGAAGGTACACTGCACTTTCTGCTGCACCATGAAGGTTGTAGTATTCCCATACACATTCATTACCTATACTGTTTTGCACTTAGAAAAAGAGTGTCATCTGCACTGCTATTTTAGTTATCAGTTATATAATTTATTCTGACTATTCTCTCGTCATTGATTTAATTGACTTATTTCAGCAAGTTTTCTGTATAGTTGTCTAATGTTGGTGAGGTATATTATTATGTTTTTATGTTACTCCTGAATCACTATGATGAATATAAGAATTTTTCTTGGGTGTATTTTTAACAAAGCTGATTTACTTTGAAGTCCAAATTGTAGGAATACAGGTGAAATCAGTTACCCGCCCAGACATGGTGTTGTAGCAGGATGTTTGGAATCCCAGGTATGGACATGTTGAATAATAATTACTGTATAAACACACAATGTACAGTATGTCAAATATGTATGTTGACAACACTATGTCAAATGCTCTGTATCATAAAGAGACATGATTGTTTGCAGGGCATCACGTGAAATATCATGTGAAAATTTGAATCCACATGTGAAATATCATCATATGTGAAGTGTTCCAAAAACACATGGTTTCACATGATTTCACATGTGCAAAACATGTGCAAATGTCACATGTGTCATAATGTGATTTTCCACACGTGAAATCATGTGGTTTTTCCATAAGTCTGTTTATACATCATTCAGAAAAAGGTTACAGTGGGGCAAAAAAGTATTTAGTCAGCCACCAATTGTGCAAGTTCTCCCACTTAAAAAGATGAGAGAGGCCTGTAATTTTCATCATATGTACACTTCAACTATGACAGATAAAATGAGAAAAGAAAATTCAGAAAATCACGTTGTAGGATTTTTTATGAATTTATTTGCAAATGATGGTGGAAAATAAGTATTTGGTCAATAACAAAAGTTTATCTCAATACTTTGTTATATACCCTTTGTTGGTAATGACAGAGATCAAACGTTTTCTGTGAGTCTTCACAAGGTTTTCACACACTGTTGCTGGTATTTTGGCCCATTCCTCCATGCAGATCTCCTCTAGAGCAGTGATGTTTTGGGGCTGTTGCTGGGCAACACGGACTTTCAACTTCCTCCAAAGATTTTCTATGGGGGTGAGATCTGGAGACTGGCTAGGCCACTCCAGGACCTTGAAATGCTTCTTACGAAGTCACTCTTTCGTTGCTCGGGCGGTGTGTTTGGGATCATTGTCATGCTGAAAGACCCAACCACGTTTCATCTTCAATGCCCTTGCTGATGGAAGGAGGTTTTCACTCAAAATCTCACGATACATGGCCCCATTCATTCTTTCCTTTACACGGATCAGTCGTCCTGGTCCCTTTGCAGAAAAACAGCCTCAAAGCATGATGTTTCCACCCCCATGCTTCACAGTAGGTATGGTGTTCTTTGGATGCAACTCAGCATTCTTTGTCCTCCAAACACGACGAGTTGAGTTTTTACCAAAAAGTAATATTTTGGTTTCATCTGACCACATGACATTCTCCCAATCTTCTTCTGGATCATCCAAATGCTCTCTAGCAAACTTCAGACGGGCCTGGACATGTACTGGCTTAAGCAGGGGGACACGTCTGGCACTGCAGGATTTGAGTCCCTGGCGGCGTAGTGTGTTACTGATGGTAGGCTTTGTTACTTTGGTCCCAGCTCTCTGCAGGTCATTCACTAGGTCCCCCCGTGTGGTTCTGGGATTTTTGCTCACCGTTCTTGTGATCATTTTGACCCCACGGGGTGAGATCTTGCGTGGAGCCCCAGATCGAGTGAGATTATCAGTGATCTTGTATGTCTTCCATTTCCTAATAATTGCTCCCACAGTTGATTTCTTCAAACCAAGCTGCTTACCTATTGCAGATTCAGTCTTCCCAGCCTGGTGCAGGTCTACAATTTTGTTTCTGGTGTCCTTTGACAGCTCTTTGGTCTTGGCCATAGTGGAGTTTGGAGTGTGACTGTTTGAGGTTGTGGATAGGTGTATTTTATACTGATAACAAGTTCAAACAGGTGCCATTAATACAGGTAACGAGTGGAGGACAGAGGCGCCTCTTAAAGAAGAAGTTACAGGTCTGTGAGAGCCAGAAATCTTGCTTGTTTGTAGGTGACCAAATACTTATTTTCCACCATAATTTGCAAATAAATTCATTAAAAATCCTACAATGTGATTTTCTGGATTTTTTTCCTAATTTTGTCTGTCATAGTTGAAGTGTACATATGATGAAAATTACAGGCCTCTCTCATCTTTTTAAGTGGGAGAACTTGCACAATTGGTGGCTGATTAAATACTTTTTTACCCCACTGTATATGTAGCACCATAAAGGGTACAAGCCTAATATCCCTTACTTGGCACTATATACACTGAACAGAAATATAACTTAACATGCAATCTTTTAAAAAGATTTCACTCAGTTAAAAAAACGAATTAGGCCTGAATCCGTTGATTTGACAAGACACAGGAACCTTAAGGACCGGACCCTTTTTTTCAACTTTTGCCTAAAATGACATTCCCAAATCTAACTGCCTGTAGCTCAGGACCTGAAGTAAGGATATGCATATTCTTGATACCTTTTGAAAGGAAACACTTTGAAGTTTGTGGATATCTGAAATAAATTAATGTAGGAGAATATAACACATTAGATCTGGTAAAAGATAATACAAAGAAAAAAACATGCGTTTTTTGTATTTTTCTGTTGTACCATCATCTTTGAAATGCAACAGAAAGGCCATAATGTATTATTCCAGCCCAGGTGCAATTTTGGCCACTAGGTGGCAGCAGTGTATGTGAAAAGTTTTAGACTGATCCAATGAACCATTGCATATCTGTTCAAAATGTTGCATCAAGACTGCCCAAATGTTCCTAATTGGTTTATTAATACATGTTCAAGTTCATAATTGTGCACTCTCCTCAAACAATAGCATGGTATTCTTTCACTGTAATCGCTACTGTATATTGGACAGTGCAGTTAGATTCACAAGAATTTAATATTTCTGTTTATATCAAATATGTCTATGTCCTTGGAATTTTTTTGTTACTTACAACCTCATGCTAATCACATTAGCCTACATTAGCTCAACCGTCCCGCGGATCCTATAGAGGTAAAAAAAAGGGGCATGGATCAGAAAACCAGTCAGTATCTGGTGTGTCCACCATTTGCATCATGCAGCATGACACATCTCCTTGCATAGAGTTGATCAGGCTGTTGATTGTGGCCTGTGGAATGTTGTCCCACTCCTCTTCAATGGCTGTGCAAAGTTGCTGGATACTGGCAGAAACTGGAATACGCTGTCATACACGTCAATTCCGAGCATCCCAAACATGCTCAATGGGTGACATGTCTGGTGAATAGGCAGGCCATGGAAGAACTGGGACATTTTCAGCTTCCAGGAATTGTGTACAGATCCTTGCGATGGGGCCGTGCATTATCATGCTGAAACATTAGGTCATAGCGGCGAATGAATATACCGACAATGGGCCTCAGGATCTCGTCACAGTTTCGTTGTGCATTCAAATTGCCATCGATAAAATGCAATTGTGTTCGCTGTCCGTAGCTTATGCCTGCCCATACCATAAGCCCACCACCAACACGGGGCACTCTGTTCAAAATGTTGACATCAGCAAACCGGTCGCCCACACGATGCCATACATGATGTCTGCCATCTGCCCGGTACAGTTGAAACCGGGATTTAAAAATGAAGAGCACACTTCTCCAGCATGCAAGTCGCCATCGAAGGTGAGCATTTGCCCACTGAAGTCAGTTACGATGCCGAACAGCAGTCAGGTCAAGACCCTGGTGAGGATGACAAGCATGCAGATGAGCTTCCCTGAGATTGTTTCTTACAGATTGTGCGGAAATTCTTCGGTGTCCGGGTGGCTGGTCTTAGACGATCCTGCAGGTGAAGAAGCCAGATGTGGAGGTCATGGGCTGACGTGGTTACACATGGTCTGCGGTTGTGAGGCCGGTTGGATGTACTGCTAAATTCTCGGACGGTGATGTGGACTTCCTCGGTATTCATATCCCGAAAGAAAGAAATTATCTCACTACAATACATTTTAATAGAAAGTTAACAAAAATAGATAAGATCTTGCTACAAGGGAAAGGTAAGTACCGGTTTATTTCTGGAAAAATCACCCTGATGAACTCTTTAGGCATATCCCAGTTTACCTATTTGCTTATGGCCTTACCTACACCTAGCGACTTGTTTTTAAAAATTATATGAGAAAAAAATATTCAATTTTATTTAGAACGGCAAGCCAGACAAAATTAAACGGGCCTATTTATATAATGAATATGAATTCTGAGGACAGAAATGATTAAATATTAAAGCTTTAGACCTCACACACGGCTTCAGTCATACAAAAGTTATACTTAAATCAAAACTGATTCTCTAGCAAATTAGTAAGAATATCTCACCCCATTTTCAAGAATGACCTTTTTCCCTTCATTGAGATTCTTGTTTTTTTTAGGGGGCCTACAACCTCTCACTTTCGGTTATTTGAAAATGAAATAATCTCCAAAATATTGCTACTGTTAAAACAAGCCATAGCAAATTGGTTGCAATTTCAGTTTAATCCACCAGAAATGAGAGAACAAATAATACAACAAATATTATGGTTATACTCAAATATACAAATTTAAAAAAAATATACACTACTGTTCAAAAGTTTGGGATACTTAGAAATGTCCTTGTTTTTGAAAGAAAAGCTATTTTTTTGTCCATTAAAATAACATCAAATTGATCAGAAATACAGTGTAGACAATGTCAATGTTGTAAATGACTATTGTAGCTGGAAACGGCTGATTTTTAATGGAATATCTACATAGGTGTACAGAGGCCCATTATCAGCAACCATCACTCCTGTGTTCCAATGGCACGCTGTGTTAGCTAATCCAAGTTTATCATTTTAAAAGGTGAATTGATCATTAGAAAACCATTTTGCAATTATGTTAGCACAGCTGAAAACTGTTGTCTGATTAAAGAAGCAATAAAACTGGCTTTCTTAGAACTAGTTGAGTATCTGGAGCATCAGCATTTGTGGGTTTGATTACAGGCTCAAAATGGCCAGAAACAAAGTATTTTCTTCTGAAACTCGTCAGTCTATTCTTGTTCTGAGAAATGAAGGCTATTCCATGAGAGAAATTGCCAAGAAACTGAAGACCTCGTACAACACTGTGTACTACTCCCTTCACAGAACAGCGCAAACTGTCTCTAACCAGAATAGAAAGAGGAGTGGGATGCCCCAGTGCACAACTGAGCAAGAGGACAAGTACATTAGAGTGTCTATTTTGAGAAACAGACGCCTCACAAGTCCTCAACTGGCAGCTTCATTAAATAGTACCCGCAAAACACCAGTCTCAACATCAACAGTGAAGAGGCGACTCCAGGATGTTGGCCTTCTAGGCAGAGTTGCAAAGAAAAAGCCATATCTCAGACTGGCCAATAAAAAGAAAAGATTAAGATGGGAAAAATAACACAGACACTAGACAGAGGAACTCTGCCTGGAAGGCCAGCATCCTGGAGTCACCTCTTCACTGCTGACATTGAGACTGGTGTTTTGCAGGTACTATTTAATGAAGCTGCCAGTTGAGGACTTGTGAGGCGTCTGGTCTTCAGAAATAGATGGGAGGGGTTGAGGGTAGCTGGATGGGGTTAAAAACAAAATACTGTAAAATACATTGTGTCCGTAAAATGTACATGGAATGTATAAGCTGGAAGTAGAAGCCTAAGTGTTGTTTTCCATCAGTTTACTCCAATTAGGGGAGGGGCGGTAGGGTTAGGGGAAAATAATAAAGGAAAATATATTGAAAAAATATATATATATTTGGTGGACATTCCTGCAGTCAGCATGCCAATTGCACACTTCCTCAAAACTTGAGACATCTGTGGCATTGTGTGACAAAACTGCACATTTTAGAGTGGACTTTTATTGTCCCCAGCAGAAGGTGCACATGTGTAATGATAATGCTGTTTAAAACTTCTTATGGATGGGGACAGTATTGAGTAGCTTGGCTGAATAAGGTGCCAAGAGGTGCGCAGAGTAAACTGCCTGCTCCTCAGTCCCAGTTGCTAATATATGCATATTATTAGTATATTTGGAAAGAAAACACTCTGAAGTTTCTAAAACTGTTTGAATGATGTCTGTGAGTATAACAGAACTCATATGGCAGGCAAAAACATGAGAAAAAATCCAACCAGGAAGTAGGAAATCTGAGGTTGGTCGATTTTCAACTCAGCCCCTATTAAAGATACAGTGGGATATTGGTCATGTTGCACTTCCTAAGGCTTCCACTAGATGTCAACCGTCTTTAGAAACTTGTTTGAGGCTGCTACTGTAAATGGGGGCTGATTGAGAGGGGATTGAGTCAGAGGTCTGGCAGAGTGCCAGGAGCAGGTCAGATGAGAAGTAGCTCCCGTTCCATTGGCTTTTTCTGAAGACAAAGGAATTCTCCGGTTGGAACATTATTGAAGATTTATCTTAAAAACATCCTAAAGATTGATTCTATACATCGTTTGACATGTTTCTACAGACGGTACCGGAACTTTTTGACATTTCATCTGCAACTAGTGAACGCGCTTCGTGAGTTTTGATTTGTTTACCAAACGCGCTAACAAAAGTAGCTATTTGGACATAAATGATGGACATTATCGAACAAATCAAACACTTATTGTGGAACTGGGATTCCTGGGAGTGCATTCTGATGAAGATCATCAAAGGTAAGTGAATATTTATAATGCTATTTCTAACTTTGTTGAATCCACAATATGGCGGATATTTTTTTGGCTTGATGGGTCTCTGAGCGCCGTACTCAGATTATTGCATGGTGTGCTTTTTCCGTAAAGCTTTTTTAAATCTGACACAGCGGTTGCATTAAGGAGAAGTTTATCTATATTTCCATGTATAACACCTGTATTTTCATCAACATTTATAATGAGTATTTCTGTAAATTGATGTGGCTCTCTGCAAAATCACCGGATGTTTTTGGAACTACTGAACATAACGCGCCAACGTGTACTGAGATGTCTTGATATAAATATGAACTTTACCGAACAAAACATGCATGTATTGTGTAACATGAAGTCCTATGAGTGTCATCTGATGAAGAGCATCAAAGGTTAGTGATTCATTTTATTTCTATTTCTGCTTTTTGTGACTCCTGTCTTTGGCTGGAAAAATGGCTGTGTTTTTCTGTGATTTGCCGGTGACCTAACATAATCGTTTGTGGGGCTTTCGCTGTAAAGCCTTTTTGAAATCGGACACTGTGGTGTGATTAACAACATGATAACCTTTAAAATGGTATAAGATACTTGTATGTTTGAGGAATTTGAATTATGAGATTTCTGTTGTTTAAATTTGGTGCCCTGCACTTTCACTGGCTGTTGTCATATCGATAATCAGCTTCTTGATATGCCACACCTGTCAGGTGGATGGATTATCTTGGCAAAGGAAAAATGCCCACTAACAGGTATGTAATCAAATTTGTGCCCAACATTTTTGAGAACAAGCTTTTTGTGTATATGGAACATTTCTGGGATGTTTTATTTCAGTGAATGAAACATGAGACTAACATTTACATGTTACGTTTATACTTTTAGTTAGTATAGAATAAAAAAGTGGCCATGCGGTCCAGAGGGCAAAGGCGGTTACACACTAAAAATGAATGGTTCGACACATGAACTGAACTGTAAAGAACCATTGAACAGCTCAAAGAGTTATTTGAGTAATTATGATTCCATATAGAACCATCGCCCTTTCCAAAGGACCCTTGAGGAAACCTTTTTTTTTTGTGTGTGTCAGGACAAGGAAAGGAGTGGGGAGCTGGTGCTTAATATTAGGAAAGATGAGAAATAAATAGAGGAGCCTATAGGCCTAACCTATAGAAAACTGATGGGATCCTCTTCTTTTCAATAGAGGCCATCACTCTGTTTTCTCACGCAATTGCATAGCCTGTAGAAATGATCCGCAACATGAGCTCACGGTGTACTCATGAAGTGTTTGATTTGATTTTTGAATATATTTGCATTGATGTCAGAGTAATTAAAGGGTCAATAGTGATGAGTACCAGACAGTTAGCAAGTTTGGTAGGCTACTAATGACCTCAAGAAGTCTAATTACCGTGACTTAATGGTCACGTGGAATTTGACTGTCGTCATGACAGTGTGGCAGTAATACTGTCACCGTAACAGCCCTACACATGGTTAGGGAGGACGGGATGAGTGCAGACCTCCTCAGTAACACAAGAGTGTTCAGCCATTGGTGCTGGAGACACGGAGGGCTACATTAGTTTCTGTGTACTCTCAAAAGAAAACCAGACAACCAGTCTCTTTAATCAATGTGTTAGAAAAGGTATTCTTTCAAAGAAACTGCTTACATTTTTTTTTACAAAAGTGGAAAAGCTGCCTATTATGTCTTTTTTTCTTTTGTCATTAGTCTTTTGTTGCTAAGGAAGGAGTTGAAGTTGAAGATGGATGACGGTTGGAATTATATATGAATACATTCATACAGTATATTCCTGGAACACTGAAATATTGAAAAAATTGACTTTTAAGAAACTGAAATCTGTGAAGAACAAACAGATTTATTTTCCAGCGAAGTTAAGAACACAGCATGATAAATAAACTCACTTTGGGGAAAAAAACAATACACAACAGGGATTGCGTCAAGGACCACAAAAAAAACATTAACCCTTGATTAACCAGTTTCATAACACGTCCTTCTACCAGGATACTGACATGAATAACATTATGATAGTTAATCAAAATATTAAATTGATCTTTCACAAAGGTATTGTGCCTACTTCAGAGAAAGGGAGGGTGTGGGAGAGAGAGAGATTTAGGGCTCCTAGAGTTATCCAATGAGCCTCCACTATGAAAGCGAAGGCATCGCAAGCTGTGCTGGAGAATGCATGAATGCTAGCTCCTCAATTTTTTTTCATGGTAAATTACAGTGCATTCGGAAAGTATTCAGACACCTTTACTTTTTCCACATTTTGTTACATTACAGCCTTACTCTAAAATGGATTCAATCGTTTTTTCTCTCATCAATCTACATACAATGCCTCATAATGACAAAGCAAAAACAGGTTTTTAGAAAATGTTGCTAATATTTTTTTTTCATATACTGAAATAGCATATTTACATAAGTATTCAGACCCTTTAGTCAGTACTTTGTTGAAGCACCTTTGGGGCAGTGATTACAGCCTCAAGTCTTCATGGGTATGACGCTACAAGCTTGGCACACCTGTATTTGGGTAGTTTCTCCCATTCTTCTCTGCAGATCCTCTCAAGCTCTGTCAGGTTGGATGGGGAACGTCACTGCACAGCTATTTTAAGGCCTGTCCAGAGATGTTTAATCGGGTTCAAGTCCGGGCTCTGGCTGAGCCACTCAAGGACATTCAGAGACTTGTCCCGAAGCCAATCCTGCATTGTCTTGGCTGTGAGCTTAGGGTCATTGTCCTGTTGGAAGGTGAACCTTTGTCCCAGTTCCAGGTCCTGAGCACTCTGGAGCAGGTTTTCATCAAGGATCTCTCTGTACTTTGCTCCGTTCATCTTTCCCTCGATCCTGACTAGTCTCCCAGTCCCTTCCGCTGAAATACATCCCCACAGCATGATGATGCCACCACCATGCTTCACCGTAGGAATGGTGCCAGGCTTCCTCCAGACTTGACGCTTGGCATTCAGGCCAAAGATTTCAATCTTGGTTTCATCAGACCGAAGAATCTTGTTTCTCATGGTCTGAGAGCCCTTTAGGTGCCTTTTGGCAAACTCCAAGCGGGCTGTCATGTGCCTTTTACTGAGGAGTGAATTCCGTCTGGCCACTCTACCATAAATGCCTGATTGGTGGAGTGCTGCAGAGATGGTTGTCCTTCTGGAAGGCCGTCAGACTTTTAAATACCCATCACTAGCCGGCTTTCACCCAGTACACAACCATGCATCTTAGAGGCTGCTGCCCTATATACAATGACTTGGAATCACTGGCCACTTTAATAATGGAATACTAGTCACTTTAATGTTTAAATCATGTTTACATACTGCTTTACTCATCTCGTATGTCTATACAGTATTCTATTCTACTGTATTTTAGTCAATACCACTCTGACATAGCTCAATCTAATATTTATATATTTCTGAATTCCATTATTGTCCTATAAGATTTGTGTGTATTGTTATGAATTGTTAGATACTACTACGCTGTTGGAGCTAGGAACACAAGCATTTCACTACACCCGCAATAACATCTGCTAAATATGTGTATGTGACCAATAAAAATGGATTTGATTTGATTTGTCCCATCTCCGCAGAGGAAATCTGGGTTCATGTTCACCTCCCTGATTGCTCAGTTTGGCCGGGTGGCCAGCTCTAGGAAGAGTCTTGGTGCTTCCAAACTTCAACCATTTAAGAATGATGGAGGCCACTGTGTTCTTGGGGACCTTCAATGCCTCAGAAATGCTTTGGTACCCTTCCCCAGGTCTATACCTCAACACAATCCTGTCTCGGAGCTCTATGGACAATTCCTTCGACCTCATGGCTTGGTTTTTTCTCTGACATGCGCTGTCAACTGTGGGACCTCATATAGACAAGTGTGTGCCTTTCCAAATCATGTCCAATCAATTTAATTTACCACAGGTGGACTCCAATCAAGTTATAGAAACATTTCTGTTTTTTACTTGTAATAAATTTCTATATTCCTGTTTTTGCTTTGTCATTATGGGGTATTGTGTGTAGATTGATGAGGAATTTTTTTCTTCTCAATTTCAGAGTAAGGTTGTAACGTAAAATGTTTTGGAAAAAGGGAAGGGGTCTAAATACTTTCCGAATGCAACGTAAATGCCTTTCCTCTTAACGAGTGGGAAGCCGCTCTTTAGCCATAATTGGAAACAGCAGCATTGAACTGTCATTAATAATACAGTTCTTATACAGTCAGGAATTACAGTAAATGGGTTTTAACAGTTCATCTTTCCAACCATGGGAAAAGTCGCAGGGAGTATGATAGGCAGTTTTGTACAGGGGGTGGCATAAAATAGTATTCATCAAAAGTCCTTTGTGTCCCCACACAATTACATAGTGAATGTATAGGTTGTGTGGTCATCAACTGGGTTCATGTGGTCAGCAATTATCTGTCATTATCCCATTTAGAGTTTCAAGAGATCCACAAGGTTAGTAGACTAAGAGCACATTATCATCCAAAGGAGTTGAAGTTGCAGGGGAGAGGAGAGGGGTAAAAGAAGCCAATTGGAAGATTGGGATAATTAGGTGTCCAGGGTACTATGGTGGCCCAGGTTCTAAATTTCCACTGACACAGTGTAAAGGGACTTATCTAGCCACATTATTGAGCATGCAAAACAGGCTTATAGAAAAGCATTGAACTAGCTGTAGGTCCTTTGTGTTTTCAAACACATCTAATTGTGTGTTTTGAGCCCCATGTAATTATGTGCTGCATGCATGTGGCCATGCAGTAATTGTCTATAATTTTCCAATCCAGTGTGGAGGGAGTTTTGATAGAGCAGTGTTTTCCACAAATACATAGAGAAGCCAGCCAAATAGAAAAAGTAGCCAACCAGGCACCCCCTGGCTACATTTTTTACCGAAGGAGCTCTATTTTAGTGTCCTCTGGTAGATTCTAATACCTTGATTCCACTTGAAATACACTGTGAAATTATTGAATACTTTATCGTGTCCAGAGATTGAAGTCCCAGATTGTAAAAATGTGTTGTGGTATTGTGTAGAAAAACATGAACTTGCAATTTAAATTACTGAAAATGTATGAATTCAGTGTATTGTTTGGATATTATATGGGTCTAGGCCTATATGATAAGGACTATTTTCTAAATACGAGAACTTTAACCCTTTTTTAACATTTAACCTGTCTTCTGTTGAGATTAAAGTCTTATTTGCATTTTTACTGCAAGATATAAATTGCAACAATGATGTTTGTTCTTCAAATTATATATTTTATTAAAGCTGTAAAATATAACTTTTTGGCCGACCCGCCCAAATTCACATAGACATTTTAGTTATAGATCTGTCATTCTCATTGAAAGCAAGTATAAGAAGCGGTAAATCTGTTTCGTTTTTGCGTCTTTTACTTTCGGTTTTGTACTCCAGCTTCAAACAGTTGAACAATATTTTTTGGTTATTGAAAATATATTTCATAGATGTTTAGGTGGTACAATGATTCCCTACACATTGCTTGTTTTGTCACAAACTAAAATTAAGTGAACTATTAGAATTTTTGCTATCAGGAAATGGAGAAAAAAAATAATAGGTTTTGGTTTTCCAGATTTCAGTTTTTCACAGTTTTTTCAGCTCTTAAAATCACACGTTTTATAGATTTTTATTTGTTGAATGTTCTAAATCCAGCTCATAAAGTTACACATATATAGGCAGGAGCCACCGAATGTCATTTTTGGTGAGTATGGACAATTATAAGCAAATGTGAACAAGAGATATTGTGCAAATTATCAAAGATTTGACACACGCTTGTCTGAGGGAAGAACAACACTGACTCTGGAGCAGCAGGTGTACACGCTGTACCTGTGTGGAGTCTAGAGTCGCTAGAGCAACGGGCCTGCCTGCCTGCTCTGCTTGGAGAAGAGCGGTGAGGAGAAGATGCAAGGAAATCAAGATAGCAGTGGCAGCTGTACTAATAACTCATCCAAAGGCTTTGACTTCTCAAACAAGCAGAAAGCTAACACAAAATGATTCCCCGTCACCTTATTAACTTTTTATGGCTGCAGGGGCAGTATTGAGTAGCTCTGATTAAAGGTGCCCATTTCAAACGGCCTCGTACTCAATTCTTGCTCGTACAATATGCATATTATTATTACTATTGGATAGAAAACACTCTCTAGTTTCTAAAACCGTTTGAATTATATCTGTGAGTCAAACAGAACTCATTTGGCACAAACTTCCTGACCAGGAAGTGGAAAGTCTGAAATCGATGCTCTGTTCTACTTCCTGCCTATACATGGGCATGATACGTAAGAGTATACGTGCACTTCATAGACCTTCCCCTGGATGTCAAGAGGCTGTGAGAGAAGAAATTTCGTGTTTATCTTGGTCTGAATTGGAATACAAGCTCTTTGTATGACGTGTCCCTCATTTCCGGTACTCTTGGGAGCGCGAGGTGGACAGTGGGATTGCCTTCTGTTTAGCTGCCGTTATGGACGACTACTATCTCCGGCTCTGATTTTATTTGATACATGTGACCATATCATCGTAAAGTATGTTTTTTCAATATAGTTTAATCAGATTATTGAAATTTTTTCGGGAGATTTGCCGTGTTCCGTTCTCTGACTTTGTTGACAATGGAGAGATCCGTGCCACTTGGCTAGTGCGCGTGCTAAATGAAGAGGGAAAGTTGCCGTTCTAAATCCAAACAACGACTGTTCTGGACAAAGGACACCTTGTCCAACATTCTGATGGAAGATCAGCAAAAGTAAGAAACATTTTATGATGCTATTTCATATATCTGTCGTAGATGTGAACTAGTCGTCGGCGCCCAAGTGTTTCTGGCTATTGTGCTAAGCTAATATAACGCTACATTTTGTTTTCGCTGTAAAACATTTAATAAATCGGAAATATTGGCTGGAATCACAAGATGCCTGTCTTTCATTTGCTGTACACTATGTATTTTTCAGAAATGTTTTATGATGAGTAATTAGGTATTTGACGTTGGTGTCTAAGTTTTATGGCTGCTTTCGGTGCAATTTCTGATTGTAGCTGCAATATAAACTATGATTTATACCTGAAATATGCACATTTTTCTAACAAAACATATGCTATACAATAAATATGTTATCAGACTGTCATCTGATGAAGTTGTTTCTTGGTTAGTGGCTATTTATATCTTTATTTGGTCGAATTTGTGATAGCTACTGATGGAGTAAAAAACTGGTGGAGTAAAAAAAGTGGTGTCTTTTGCTAACGTGGTTAGCTAATAGATTTACATATTGTGTCTTCCCTGTAAAACATTTTAAAAATCGGACATGTTGGCTGGATTCACAAGATGTGTACCTTTCATATGCTGTATTGGACTTGTTAATGTGTGAAAGTTAAATATTTAAAAAATATATATTTTGAATTTCGCGCCCTGCACTTGAGCTGGCTGTTGTCATAAGTGTACCGACGTCGGGCTTGCAGCCATAAGAAGTTAACTTCTCTGGGATATGTGGGACGCCCACTTGGCCAAAAGCCAGTAAAAATGCCGAGCGCCAAATTCAAATAAATTACTATAAAAATCTAACTTTCATGAAATCACACATGAAAGATACCAAATTAAAGCTACACTTGTTGTGAATACAGCCAACATGTCCGAATTCAAATAGGCTTTACGACGAAAGCACACCAAACGATTATGTTAGGTCAGAGCCAAGCCACAGAAAAACACAGCCATTTTTCCAGCCAAAGAGAGGAGTAACAAAAAGCAGAAATAGAGATAAAATTAATCACTAACCTTTGATGATCTTCATCAGATGACACTCATAGGACTTCATGTTACACAATACATGTATGTTTTGTTCGGTAAAGTTCATATTTATATCCAAAAATCTGATGTAACCAGATTTAGGAAACTAGGCGTATATCACAAGTCACGACTTCACAGAAGAGCCATTTGAACGTAAACAAATATTTTTTTATAAAAATGCGTTTTTTGGCAGGAATGCCTTCTCGAATATGTGAACTTTCATGTGCCATGATAAACATAATAACATAATAACATAATGCCATCTGTAAATACGAATAAAATCGGTAAATTACGAGACTTGTTGGTTAAGCCACAGAAAAAGCGAGCAACCTTCCCACTTGCCATGATTGGCTGAGATAACGAGTGGGCTGGACATGCCGAGAGATGAGTCCAGATTGGTCAGCCATATAAAGGGCTGCTGTCTGTTTGAGTTCGTCAGTCTGTGTTGGTAATCCCGTCGAAAGCAGGCTTTTAAAAAATGTACATAAGTGTTGCTCTCCACTTTCTGGAGGATCAAGTTTTGAAATCAGTGGAATTGGAGAAAACACCTGTCTTCGGATTTCATCTTCAACCTAAGGGCAACCATGGTGTGGTGATCCTGACAGAGAGACATGTCCATCATGCATGATGATGTATACAGGTAAGATAGTCTAGCGTTAGCTCGCTACATTTTCAGATATTACACGTTTCTATTTTGACAGAAAGTGGTTTTATTTCAAGCTAAAGTGTATGTTAGCTAGCTAACATTAGCTGGCTGGCTCACTAGCTGATGTTATTACCGGTATCACAGAGCAATATTAATGCAGGGTAGTAAGGAGATGATTCGGAAGTGTGTTGATTGTTGTTTAACCTCTCATGGGTATGTGAGACGTTAGCGTCCCACCTCTTCAACAGCCAGTGAAACTGCTGGGCGCCAAATTCAAATACAGAAACACTCATTATAAAAATTCAGAAAACAAAACATATTTTACATAGGTTTAAGGATTAACTTCTTGTGAATCCAACCACTGTCAGATTTTTTAAATGCTTTACGGCGAAAGCATACCAAACGATTATTTGAGAACATAGCCCAGCAGACAAATCACTACAAACAGTAACCAGCCAAGTAGACGAGTTACACAAGTCAGAAATAGAGATAAAATGTATCCCTTACCTTTGATGATCTTCATATGGTTGCACTCAGCGGACATTCATTTACTCAATAAATGTTCCTTTTGTTCGATAAAGTCTCTTTATCTCCAAAAACCTCCATTTTGTTTGCGCGTTTTCTTCAGTAATCCACAGGCTCAAACGCAGTCAAAACAGGCAGACAAAAAAATCCAAATTGTATCCGTAAAGTTCATAGAAACATGTCAAACGATGTTTATATTCAATCCTCAGGTTGTTTTTAGCCTAAATAATCGCTAATATTTCAACCGGACAATAACGTTGTCAATATAAAAGGTAAACAAGAAAGGCACTCTCTCGGTCGCGTGCATGAAAAAGCTCTATGACACTTTAGGGTCCACTCATTCAGACTGCTCTTACTTCCTAATTTTTCAGAATTAAAGCCTGAAACAATTTCTAAAGACTGTTGACATCTAGTGGAAGGCATAGGAACTGCAATTTGAGTCCTAAATCAATGGATACTGTAATGGCATTGAATAGGAAAAAACTACTTCCTGAATGGATTTTTCTCAGGTTTTCGCCTGCCAAATAAGTTCTGTTATACTCACAGACACTATTTTAACAGTTTTGGAAACTTTAGAGTGTTTCCTATCCAAATCTACCAGATATATGCATATCATATCTTCTGGGCCCGAGAAGCAGGCAGTTTAATTTGGGCATGTTTTTTCATCCAAAATTCCGAATGCTGCCCCCTACCCTAGAGAAGTTAACAAGCTAATATTAGCTGGCTGGCTCGTTAGCTAACGTTAATTGAAGAGTGTGATCTTAAACATTGTTTACCTAGCTAGCTAGCTATATGTCTTAAGCTAAAGTGTACTGTTAGCTAGCTAGTTAACGTTAGCTGGCTGGCTCCCTAGCTGACGTTATTATTTGTATCCCAGAGCCGTTTGCTTTTCAAGTTAGAGCCTAATGTTAGCTAGCTAACATTGAACCTGGTTGGTTAGATCCCAGCATTGTGGCATTGTTGGCATTGTTCATTGTTGTATAACTAGCTAACGTTAGCTGCCTGGCTCGTTAGCTAGCATTACGTGACGTGTGTACAACACCCGTTGAATATGGCCGGTGTCAGTAAACATCTGCAAAAAAATGTATGAAATTGTTGCCAGCAGAGCTGGTTAGGCTGCTTTCATGTTATCCAATCATCGACCAGAGTGTCAAGTGTGCGCTCCGAGAGCGAAACGAGATTGGTGGGGCTAAAGCTTAAGAGGGTGTGAATGATGCTGAATGGCTGTAGACAAAGAGGAGCTCTTCACTAGATACCAAAATATTCAAAGGCCATTTTCTCAATAGTGAGTTTACAAGTTTATCAACTTGTTCCTCAAATGCATTGTATGATATACCACTTTGTAGCTCTGTGTCTCTACTTTTATCCAATGTAAAAAACGCCATTTAAAATGTTGCTACATTAGACCGAATCCAGATGGTGAGTCACATATCTTGCTGCGTTTTGTAAAAGCAAATCTAAAATGCATCTTATTGTAATTTCTGCTCGGCGTCAGACTCATTTTGTGCTTCAGTTGCACTTCTCCACTGGGATAAGAATTCAAGAACAGGCATTCTATCAGCAGACAACACTCTGACTGATGTGCAGCTACTTTTCTCAGTGTAGCCAGCCTACTCTACATTATTTATATGATAAACATTACAAATATGATGGCCATGCATAATTTCTGCAAAAAAGACCTTGCTTTTTCATTGTACATTAATTTACTTGTGTGGCTACTAGACAATTAGTGTTGCACTTCTATTGTCATCTGATGAAAGTTTCCTGCCGAATGTGTTGCACTAATGTATTTCCTGTAAAGGAAAACTATAGTTGCACATCCCTGATCACTCTATTGAAGCAAAGAAACACTGTGGACTTTCAAATAAAACACAAGCCCTGTCAATACACAGCTGGACTCACCTGCCTCGGCCTTCTCCCGTTGTGCTATTTACAAACAAACACGCTACTGGCTCAACTGTTATGGGGAACTATTCAAAGCTTCATCATTTAAAAAAATGTGACAGGTGAAATGAAGAACGCAATCTTCTTTATCTCCTAACGTATTGCACAAGTTGACTGCAGGTATTTACTTAATAAGTAGTTACAAATATTAAAATGTATTGATAAACTTCAAAGAAATTGTTTAAACGGTATTGACAGTATTGAAAAACCATCCCGTGGCTCTCTAAATACCCCGGTACACGGTATTCAGCCCAAGCCTAATTATTTTTATGTTTTATGATAAACTTTGGCTAATGAATTAATTTTCAATACAGTTAGTTGATTCCCTACACTGTAAAAACAGAACGTCTCAAAACAGCATTATTGTGTAATGAAACTATGAAAAGTAATGCATCTAACCTGAGATCTGGTGTTTGGAGGGTGTTTGAATGTAAACCCTATGTAAGTGTTATGATACACGGAAAGTTTTTTAAAACAGAATAAAAGTACTCTGAAACACCCAAAGAGGATCTTCAATCTGAATATTGATGTTTTTAGGAGAGTGTTGTGAAAACACTTTTGGGGGTTTTCAGTGCATGTAAAAGGCAGCACCAAAACATTATTTTTTCAGACTATCTCTAATACAATCAAATGGTAAACTTCTTTGGGCTGCAGGGGCAGTATTGAGTAGCCTGGATAAAAGGTGCCCATTTCAAACGGCCTCGTACTCAATTCTTGCTCGTACAATATGCATATTATTATTACTATTGGATAGAAAACACTCTCTAGTTTCTAAAACCGTTTGAATTATATCTGTGAGTAAAACAGAACTCATTTTGCAGCAAACTTCCTGACAGGAAGTGGAAAATCTGAAATCGATGCTCTGTTCTAGGGCCTGCCTATAAATGTGCTTGATATGTATTAGTATACATGCACTTCATACGCCTTCCACTAGATGTCAACAGGCAGTGAGAGAAGAAATGGAGTGTATAACTTGATCTGAGGTCGAATAAAAGCTCTTGGCATGACGTGACACCAGTTTCCTGTTTTCTGGAGCGCGCGAGAAGGGACCTGGTATTGCCTTCTGAAAAGCTGTCGTTATAGACGACTAATATCTCCGGCTTTGATTTTATTTGATAAATGTGACAATATCATTGTAAAGTATGTTTTTTCAATATAGTTTTATTAGATTATTGAAATTTTTTCGGGACGTTAGGCGTGTTGCGTTGTCTGCGTTTGTTCACGAAGGAGAGCTTCGCGCCACTTTGCTAGCTTTCCGTGCTAATTGACTGGAGAAGAGGACATTCTAAAACCAAACAACGATTGTTCCCGACAAAGGACCCATTGTACAACATTCTGATGGAAGATCATCAAAAGTAGGACCCATTTTATGATGTTATTTCATATATCTGTCGTACATGTGTACTATTAGTTTGCGCCCAGATTTTGGGCACTCTCTCGCCATAACGTAAGCTGGATGTCGTAATGAAGTTATTTTTAGAATTCTAACACGGTGATTGCATTAAGAACTAGTGTATCTATCATTTCCTATACAACATGTATTTTTTAGTAACGTTTATGAATAGTTATTTGGTCAGAATAGGTGAGTGTCATAAAAATATCCGGACTTTCTGGGAAAAAGATGCTACGTTAGCACCATGTATAACCACTGATTTCAGCTCTAAATATACACATTTTCGAACAAAACATAAGTGTATGTATAACCTGATGTTATAGGACTGTCATCTGATGAAGCTTATCAAGGTTAGTCAAAAATTATATATCTTTTGCTGGTTTGTTACGATCGCTAACTTTTGCTGCTGGTAAATGGCTTGTGTTTCTGGCTATTGTGGTAAGCTAATATAATGCTATATTGTGTTTTCACTGTAAAACACTTAAGAAATTGGAAATATTGGCTGGATTCACAAGATGCTTGTCTTTCATTTGCTGTACACCATGTATTTCTCAGAAATGTTTTATGATGAGTATTTAGGTATTTCACGTTGGTGTCTGTAATTACTCTGGCTGCTTCGGTGCTATTTGTGACGGTAGCTGTGATGGTAGCTGCAATGTAAAACTGATTTATACCTCAAATATGCACATTTTTCGAACAAAACATAGATTTATTGAATAACATGTTATAAGACTGTCATCTGATGAAGTTGTTTCTTGGTTAGTTTGGTTGGTTCTTGGTTAGTTAGGTTGGTTTTGTACATGCTACCTGTGCTGTGAAAAATGTCTGTCCTTTTTTGTATTTGGTGGTGAGCTAACATAAATATACGTGGTGTTTTCGCTGTAAAACATTTTAAAAATCGGACATGTTGGCTGGATTCACAAGATGTTTATCTTTCATTTGCTGTATTGGACTTGTTAATGTGTGAAAGTTAAATATTTCTAAAAAATATATTTTGAATTTCGCGCCCTGCACTTGAGCTGGCTGTTGTCATAAGTGTACCGACATCGGGCTTGCAGCCATAAGAAGTTAAGAAATGCAAATGGTTTATAGACTACATATTGATTGATGATAAGAAACTATGGAGACTTTTTTAAATGGAATTTCACATTCATTTTTGTATTGCGCAGATTAGAAACAGGAGGAGACAGAGAAAGGTTGAAAGTGGGAATTGGACCCCCGTCTTCTGGGGCAGTAAAATGGTACCTTTAATTGGGCATTTACACACTCAATCACACAGCCATGATAATCGGGTGAATTGAAATTGACTCAAATTAACAGCCAACATGTCCTTCGTAAAAATTCATGCAAGTCGTTTCAATGATTTGTTAATTTCATTTTACCATATATTTTTTTTCCAGCTGCATATGTTTTTCAAAATGTTGGCCTAAGTATACTTTATAAGATGATGACCAAAGATAGAGAAAATTGAGTGATTTAACTCATTAGAAGTCTGGTTTTAATCTCCTTGCACTTCCTATCTTGCTCTGTTTTTAGAAGGTTGTGAGTAATACATTTTTAGACTTTATGCTTTTTTTTTTTACACATTGTTGTATGCATGTTTGAAGAAAGAAAAGTATACATTCTATAATAGTTTTAAGCAGCTTGTTGTGCCATGAGGTGTACGGACATCAAAACCCTCAAACAAAATTCTGTTCTATGATAAGACAACCCATTCCCACTTTTCCAATGTTTAATGGCAGAGGCAAATACAGCATTTTGCAATGCTTCCTGGAAAACCTCAAGTTACTACTGGTGGATTGGGCACTCATTGCTCAACAATGCCTGCAAATGATCAGATACATAAATCAATGAAAATACTGCAGAAGAAATTCTGCACTAGACAGGATGTGAAACACCATTATAGTGTTTAGAAGCTTTAATGAGAGGAAACAACACCAAAAGAGAAGGTATCTAATTCTTGATTTAGAACTTAACATCACTAAACAGAACTTGAAACATCAAATCAATGTATGTTCAACCTCTTCTGATAGTGCCCTGGCAAGGTGTTGCACAACACATTCTTAAGTGGTGTTACAACACACCGTCTCATGTTTCAGAACCTCTCGGGATGATGTGTTTCAATACTCTAGCAAAGTTAGTTAAGGTTTCATCTCCTTCAAGCTGGTGGTACCTGGGCAGTCCCAAAAAAGGCAGAAAAGCCAGTCTTATTCTTTCTCTACCCCAGCCCAGGATGAATTTAATGGGGACACGCCTGGACGGAGTAAGAGAAACTGAAGAGTCAGTGGGAAATGTCAAACCTTTCACAGGGTAGCATAGATGGGAATTTTCCTTTTTCTATCAGCCATCTCTGTGTCACACCCTGATCTGTTTCACCTGTCCTTCTGATTGTCTCCACCCCCCTCCAGGTGTCGCCCATCTTCCCCATTATCCCCTGTGTATTTATACCTGTGTTCTCTGTTTGTCCATTGCCAGTTCGTCTTGTTTGTTAAGTCAACCAGCATTTTTGTTCTCAGCTCCTGCTTTTCCCAGTCTCTCTTTTTCTCACCCTCCTGGTTGTTATCCTTGTCTGTCCTGACTCTGAGTCCGCCTGCCTGACCACTCCGCCTGCCCCTGAGCCTGCCTGCCAACCTATACCTTTGCCCCACCTTTGGATTATTGATCTCTGCCTACCCTGACCCTGAGCCTGCCTGCCGTCCGGTACTGTTGCCCCACCTCTGGTTTACTGACCCCTGCCTGCCTTGACCTGTCTATTGCCTGCCTCTGCTGGATTATAATAAACATTGCTACTTCGACAGTACATATATATTTTCTGGGGTTTACCAACTTATATCACCGCTTTATCCTGGGTTACATCACCCTGGCTTCCCCCTTGTCCACACTCACCTCGCCCAAGGCTCCGTTCACGTGGTCTCCAGCTCCTGACCGGGCGTTCCGGGACCTCAAACTTCGCTTCACCACAGCTCCCATCTTGGTTCATCCGGACCCTTCCACTCAGTTCGTGGTGGAGGCCGATGCTTCTGATGTGTGAGTGGGGTTGTCCTGTCCCAGCGCTCTGCCCTGGACCTCAAGCTACATCCCTGCGCCGCCTTCTCCCACTGCCTCAATGCCATGGAAAATATCTACGATGTGGGGAATCGTGAGCTTCTCGTGGTGAAGATGGCGTTGGAGGAATGGAGGCACTAGCTAAAGGGGGCGGAACATCCATTCATCGTGTGGACCGACCACAATAACCTGGAGTATCTCCGCATCGCCAAACGCCTCAACTCCAGGCAAGCCAGATGGGCCCTGCTGTTCACACGGTTAACCTTCTCCCTCTCGTACCGGCCGGGATCAAAGAATGTCAAGCCGAATGCACTGTCCTGCCGCTATAGCCCCACGGGTACCACCCCGGAGCCCGAGGCCATCCTTCCGGCCTCGTGCCGGCACTAAACTGGGGTATAGGGAAACAGGTCCGGGAGGCACAGCAGTCCCAGCCGAACCCTGGGGGGGCCCTGATAATCGGATGTTTGTGCCTGACGCTGTCTGCCCTGTGGTCCTGGAGTGGGCCCATTCCTCCAGGCTTGCCTGCCATCCGGGCTCCCATCGGACCCTGGCCTTCGTGTGACAACGCTTTTGGTGGCCTACGATGGTTCCAGATGTCGCCGCGTTTGTCTCCGCCTGCATGGCCTATGCTCAGAATAAGACACCTCTGCAAGCTCCGGGTGATCTTCTGCAACCACTGCCTGTCCCTCATCGTCCCTGGTTCAAAATATCCCTGGATTTCGTCCTGGGTCTCCCCCCGTCTGGGGCAACACTGCCATCCTGACTGTGGTCGACCGGTTTTCCAAGGCTGCTCACTTCATTCCTCTCCCCCAAACTACCCTCTGCCACGGAAACGGCCCAGCTCATGGTGCAGCACGTCTTCCAGATCCATGGACTGCCCGTGTACATGGTCTCCGACCAGGGGCCCCAGTTCTCGTCCTGGGTCTGGAAGACGTTCTGCACCCTCATTGGGTCGTCGGCCAGCCTGTCTACTGGGTTCCACCCCCAGTCCAATGGCCAGTCGGAGCGAGCCAACCAAGATCTTGAGACTACTCTGCGCTACCTGGTCTCCGCCAACCCCCCCTCTGGAGCCAGCAGCTGGTGTGGGTCGAATACGCCCACAACACCCTTCCCTGCTCTGCCAAAGGCCTATCTCCGTTTGAGTCTTCCCTGGGGTATCAGCCCCCACTCTTCCCCGAGCAGGAGGAAGAGGTTGGCGTACCTTCTGCCCAGATGTTTGTCCGCCACTGTTGATGTACCGGGAGGCCCTCCTTAAGACCACCTCCAGGTATCGATGACAAGCGGATCGCCATCGGACCCCGGCTCCCCGGTATCAATTTGGGCAGAAGGTATGTCTATCTACCCGGGATCTGCCCCTCCGGGTGGAATCCCGCAAACTCTCCCCCCGGTTTATCGTCCCATTTCCCATCTCCAAGATTATTAGCCCCTCTGCTGTTCGTCTTCTATTGCCCGTACCCTTCGCTTACATGCCACCTTTCATGTGTCCAGAATCAAACCTATGTCTCACAGCCCTTTGTCTCCTGTTTATAATAAACATTGTTACTTTGACAGTCTGCATCTGGGTCTTACCTAGATTCCTGATACTCTGCCTATCAGGATTATTGTTCACACATGATATACTGTACATATACAGTTGAAGTCTGAAGTTTACATACACTAAGGTTGGAGTCATTAAAATTCGTTTTTCAACCAATCCACAAATTTCTTGTTAACAAACTATAGTTTTGGCAAGTTGGTGAGGACATCTACTTTGTGCATGACACAAGTAATTTTCCAACAATTGTTTACAGACAGATTATTTCACTGGTGGGTCAAACGTTTACATATGCTGAGTTGACTGTGCCTTTTAAACAGCTTTTAAAATTCCAGAAAATTATGGCATGCTCTTTAGAAGCTTCTGATAGGCTAATTGACATAATTTGAGTCAATTGGAGGTGTACCTGTGGATGTATTTCAAGGCCTACCTTCAAACGCAGTGCATCTTTTCTTGACATCATGGGAAAATCAAGAGAAATTAGCCAAGACCTTTTTTTTTTAGACCTCCACAACAAGTCTGGTTCATTTCCAAACGCCTGAAGGTACCACATTCATCTGTACAAACAATAGTACGCAAGAATAAACAGCATGGGACGACGCAGCCGTCATACCACTCAGGAAGGAGACGCGTTCTGTCTCCTAGGGATGAACGTACTTTGGTGTGAAAAGTGCAAATCAAATAAAGAATAACAGCAAAAGACCTTGTGAAGATGCTGGAGGAAACTATATCTATATCCACAGTAAAACGAGTCCTATATCGACATAACCTGAAAGGCCGCTCAGAAAGGAAGAAGAAGCCACTGCTCCAAAACCGTTCGGAAAAAAACAGACTACGGTTTGCAACTGCACATGGGAAAAAAGATCGTACTTTTTGGAGAAATGTCCTCTGTTCTGATGAAACAAAATAGAACAGTTTGGCCATAGTGACCATCGTTATGTTTGGAGGAAAAAGGGGGATGCTTGCAAGCCGAAGAACATCATCCCAACCGTGAAGCACGAGGGTGGCAGCATCATGTTGTGGGGGTGCTTTGCTGCAGGAGGGACTGGTGCACTTCACAAAATAGATGGCATCATGAGGGAGGAAAAGTATGTGGATATATTGAAGCAACATCTCAAGACATCAGTCAGGAAGTTAAGGCTTGGTCGCAAATGGGTCTTCCAAATGGACAATGACCCCAAGCATACTTCCAACGTTGTGGAAAAATGGCTTAAGGACAACACAGTCCAGGTATTGGAGTGGCCATCACAAAGCCATGACCTCAATCCTATAGAGAATGTGTGGGCAGAACTGAAAAAGCGTGTGCGACTAAGGAGGCCTACAAACCTGACTCAGTTACACCAGTTCTGTCAGAAGGAATGGGCCAAAATGTAGAGGTCGACCGATTAATCGGAATGGCCGATTAATTAGGGCCGATTTCAAGTACAATCGGTAATTTGGATACCGATCATGGCCGATTACATTGCACTCCATGAGGAGACTGCATGGTAGGCTGACTACCTGTTATGCGAGTGCAGCAAGGAGCCAAGGTAAGATGCTAGTGTCGTGACTTTGCTATCATTAAATTGAAGACTTAGTTTTTATCAAAGATTCCTGTAATTAGGGATTACGCGATCAACTGATTAATAACGTAACTAATTAACTATGAATTTGGGGCACCAGGGAAAGTGTTCAGATTACAAAGTTATAATTTCCCAATATAACCTTTCAGATATTTTCATATCTGATCAATAGTCTTCTGATTAATGATTTATTTATTTTTTACCTCACGTTAGTCTCATTCTAAACGTCGTAAATTGTTGGTTATCTGCACGAACCCAGTCTTCACTATGAGTCATCCATACATCAATTTTCTTAAATCATTTATTTATTACTAACTAAGTAATTCACAGAAATGCATAAACAAACAAACAAACTTAAAATGGTTACATGAAATGATAGGAGAAATATGCCCTAGTGGGCTGAACCGGCATGGCGGCTTGTTAGACAAAGGGAAAATTGGGGGTCGACTAAGAAGTCACTACAGAGTTCATAATTATAACAATTGACATGCTAATCCTTTACACATGAACGCTCACTCATTCGGGAACAATTGCAATCAATATATATATATTTACCCCCAGTGTGTCGTCTTGATCGCTGGAGAAAAGTTAGTTTCTGTTGGAGAGTTTCGTCCGTCTTTCTCTGTCTTGGTTAGAGGAGATAGTTCAGAGTGACATTCGTTATAGAATGGATGTTTCGGCGGTTGTCGTTCTTCGCGTTCAATGATACCGAATTCCTAGCTGCAGACTAGTAGTCAATATCAAAGACTTGTTCTTATTCGTCTAAGAGTTTAACCACGTGGTATGGTTAACAAATTCAGCAATGGTACACAACCTTCGTTCTCCTCCTAATGGAGAAAAACATGGTCTCGTGATAATTTCTCAGAGTTGGGTTTTTATTAGGATTGCAGAAAGGGGCTGTCCCAAGATGTCTGACCCTAACTGGGCTCAGGGGCAGTCCTTTGATTTAGTTCAAATCAAAAGGGAATTGTATTTTTCTTCATTAAACAGTCCGAAATCATATTACACAATGATACAAACAGTATCATACTCACTCATTCATCTTATACAACAATTAGATGTAAACCTCATCTCTGAGGCTATTATATAAACAGCGGTATGGTAATGTAGCCACACAGTCATGAGTTTCCCAAGTTGTGACAAACGGACCAGTTAATAGCTGGAATATTCACCGATCTTTTATACTTTTTCCGGAACATGAAATCTGTTCATACCTCAAGTTCTGTGAGGTGGAATAAATCCCTTTGTCCTGAAAGTTTACCCTCTCTCTAATACTGTTTGGCCATGAGGAGATTCTCAGGAATTTACGACGTCTCTCTGTGACCACAGCATGGGTTGAAGGAGGAAAGGGGGAGGCAGGGAGTGGCAGGGAGAGGGGATGGGCCTTGATGTACCCAAACAGGCAACGTCATGACACTAGCTAGCATTAAACGTATCTTATAAAAAACAATCAATCTTAACATAATCACTAGTTAACTTCTTCTGGCTGCAAGCCCGAGGCCGGCCACAATATGACAACAGCCACTTCAAGTGGAGGGCGCGAAATTCAAAATATATTTTTTAGATATATATTTAAATATTAATATTTAACTTTCACACATTAACAAGTCCAATACAGCAAATGAAAGGTACACATCTTGTGAATCCAGCCAACATGTCCGATTTTTTTAATGTTTTACAACGAAAACAGCACGTATATTTATGTTAGCTCACCACCAAATACAAAAAAGGACAGACATTTTTCACAGCACAGGTAGCATGCACAAAGCCAACCTAACTAACCAAGAACCAACCAAACTAACCAACAAACAACTTCATCAGATGACAGTCTTATAACATGTTATTCAATAAATCTATGTTTTGTTCGAAAAATGTGCATATTTCAGGTATAAATCATAGTTTACATTGCAGCTACAATCAGAAATTGCACCGAAAGCAGCCATAATAATTACAGACACCAACGTCAAATACCTAAATACTCATCATAAAACATTTCTGAAAAATATGTGTACAGCAAATGAAAGACAGGCATCTTGTGATTCCAGCCAATATTTCCGATTTCTTAAGTGTTTTACAGCGAAAACACAATATAGCGTTATATTAGCTTACCACAATAGCCAGAAACACAAGCCATTCCCCAGTAGCAAAAGGTAGCGATCGTAACAAACCAGCAAAAGATATATAATTTTTGACTAACCTTGATAAGCTTCATCAGATGACAGTCCTATAACATCAGGTTATACATACACTTATGTTTTGTTCGAAAATGTGCATATTTAGAGCTGAAATCAGTGGTTATACATTGTGCTAACGTAGCATATTTTTCCCACAACGTCCGGATATTTTTCTGACACTTTTTCTGACACACATATTCTGACCAAATAGCTATTCATAAACATAACTAAAAAATACATGTTGTATAGGAAATGATAGATACACTAGTTCTTAATGCAATCGCCGTGTTAGAATTCTAAAAATAACTTCATTACGACATCCAGCTTAGGTATAGCGAGAGAGTACCCAAAAGCTGGGCGCAAACGACTAGCACAACATGTTCGACAGATATATGAAATAGCATCATAAAATGGGTCCTACTTTTGCTGATCTTTCATCAGAATGTTGTACAAGGGGTCCTTTGTCGGGAACAATCGTTGTTTGGATTTAGAACGGCCTTTTTCCCTCTCGATTTAGCAAGCACACTTGCCAAGTGGCGCGAATCTCTCCATGTCAACAAACGGAAGAGAACGGAACACGGCAAAACTCCCGAAAAAATTTCAATAATCTGATTAAACTATATTGAAAAAACATACTTTACGATGATATTGTCACATGTATCAAATAAAATCAAAGCCGGAGATATTAGTCGTCCATAACGACAGCTTATCAGAAGGCAAATCCAGGTCCCTTGACGCGCTCTCCAGAAAACAGGAAACTGGTGACACGTCATACAAAGAGCATTTATTCGAGGCCAGATCAAGTTACACACTCCATTTCTTCTCTCACTCCTTGTTGACATCTAGTGGAAGACGTATGAAGTGCATCTAAACAAATAAATATCAAGGACTTTAATAGGCAGGCCCTAGAAGAGAGCATCGATTTCAGATTTTCCACTTCCTGTCAGGAAGTTTGCTGCAAAAGGAGTTCTGTTTTACTCACAGATATAATTCAAATGGTTTTAGAAACTAGAGAGTGTTTTCTATCCAATAGTAATAATAATATGCATATTGTACGAGCAAGAATTGAGTACGAGGCCGTTTGAAGTCGGCACCTTTTATCCGGCTACTCAATACTGCCCCTGCAGCCCAAACAGGTTAACTACACATGGTTGATGATATTACTAGTTTATCTAGCTTGTTCTGCGTTACATATAATCGATGCGGTGCCTGTTAATTTATCATTGAATCATAGCCTACTTTGCCAAAAGGGTGATTTAACAAGCGCATTCGTGAAAAAAGCACTGTCGTTGCACCAATGTGTACCTAACCATAAACATCAATGCCTTTCTTAAAATCTATACACAAGTATATATTTTTAAACCTGCATATTCAGTTAGTATTGCCTGCTAACATGAATTTATTTTAACTAGGGAAATTGTGTCACTTGTCTTGCGTTCTGTGCAACAGAGTCAGGGTATATGCAGCAGTTTGGGCCGCCTGGCTCGTTGCGAACTGTGTGAAGACTATTTCTTCCTAACAAAGACAGCCCCAAACGGGGTGATGATTTAACAAAGCGCATTAACAAAAAAAGCACAATCGTTGCACGAATGTACCTAACCATAAACATCAATGCCTTTCTTAAAATCAATACACGGAAGTATATTTTTTTAAACCTGCATATTTAGTTAAAAGAAATTCATGTTAGCACAATATTAAACTAGGGAAATTGTGTGACTTCTCTTGCGTTCATTGCACGCAGAGTCAGGGTATATGCAACAGTTTGGGCTGCCTGGTTCGTTGCGAACTAATTTGCAAGAATTTTACGTAATTATGACATAACATTGAAGGTTGTGCAATGTAACAGCAATATTTAGACTTACGGATGCCATCCGTTAGATAAAATACGGAACGGTTCAGTATTTCACTGAAAGAATAAACGTTTTGTTTTCAAAATTATAGTTTCCGGATTTGACCATATTAATGACCTAAGGCTAGTATTTCTGTGTGTTATTATATTATAATTAAGTCTATGATTTGATAGAGCAGTCTGACTGAGCGGTGGCAGGCAGCAGTGAGCTCGTAAGCATTCATTCAAACAGCACTTTCCTGCATTTGCCAGCAGCTCTTCGCAATGCTTCAAGCATTGCAGTGTTTATGACTTCAAGCCTATCAACTCCCGAGATTAGGCTGGCAATACTAAAGTACCTTTAGAACATCCAATAGTCAAAGGTAAATTAAATAGAAATGGTATAGAGAGAAATAGTCCTATAATAACTACAACCTAAAACTTCTTACCTGGGAATATTGAAGATTCATGTTAAAAGGAACCACCAGCTTTCATATGTTCTCATGTTCTGAGCAAGGAACTTAAACGTTAGCTTTTTTACATGGCACATATTGCACTTTTACTTTCTTCTCCAACACTTTGTTTTGCATTATTTATACCAAATTGAACATGTTTCATTATTTATTTGAGACTAAATTGATTTTATTGATGTATTATATTAAGTTAAAATAAGTGTTCATTCAGTATTGTTGTAATTGTCATTATTATTACAAATATATATATAAAAAACGGCCGATTAATCGGTATCGGCTTTTTTTGGTCCTCTAATAATCGGTATCGGTATCGGCATTGAAAAATCATAATCGGTCGACCTCTACCAAAATTCACATAACTTATTGTGGGAAGCTAGTGGAAGGCTACCTGAAACGTTTGACCCAAGTTAAACAATTTAAAGGCAATGCTACCAAATACTAATTGAGTGCATGTAAACTTCTGACCCACTGGGAATGTGATGAAAGAAATAAAAGCTGAAATAAATCATTCTCTCTACTATTATTCTGACATTCCACATTGTTAAAATAAAGTGGTGATCTGACCTAAGAAAGGGCATTTTTACTAGAATTAAATGTCAGGAATTGTGAAAAACTGAGTTTAAATGTATTTGGCTAAGGTGTATGTAAACTTGAGACTTCAACTGTACATTTTCCTATCCAAATCCTTGCATTTAAGTTGTCCTGATCACACCCAAATTGGGTTTTTATTTGTGCTGGGAATTCAGCTGGCTGTTCTAGATGCTCTCCTTCCCCATCTCACTTCACACACGGTGGGTCAAGAGTACAGCTTGCCAGACAAGTACATAAATCTTAATCAGCTAACCTGTCAACTACTAAAAAAGGTTTATTCATCTGGTGTAAATGTTTGTTGCAGGACTATCAACAACTTCACCTAGGCAGTACCCCAAAAAGACAGCGAAACCGCTCTCGTTCTTCCTCCTCTACCCATGTTGTAGTTGGTTAGAGACAATCGTTAACTTCTTGTCAATAGGGGGGCGCTGTTTTCACTTTGGAAAAAATCGTGCCCAAATTAAACTGCCTCGTACTCTATTCTAGATCGTACAATATGCATATTATTATTACTATTGGATAGAAAACACTCAAGTTTCTAAAACTGTTTGAATTATATCTGTGAGTAAAACAGAACTCATTTTGCAGCAAACTTCCAGACAGGAAGTGAAAAATCTGAAAACGAGGCTCTGTTTCAGGGCCTGCCTATTCAATTGCCTAATATTTATCGATATGCATGCACTTCATACGCCTTCCACTAGATGTCAACAGGCAGTGGAAGGTGGAATGGGGTGTCTAGCTTGATCTGAGGTCGAACAAGAGCTCTTGGAATGACGTGTCCAGAATTTCCTTTCTCTACCTAGGCGCGGGAAGCACCTCCATATTGTCTTATGATAAGCGTTCGGTATACACGGCTAATATCTCCGGCTCCTGAATTATTATGCTCCTTATTATGTCCTAAATAATGAGTACAGATCAACTCTCTGGTACACCTATACATTATTTTGTGTTGTTTTCACTGTTCCAAGCAATCAGAAAAAATATATAGTAGCCTACAGTACTTGTTTGGCTCATGCACGCAGCGCTGGCTCCTTCCTCTTTCTATGAGCTCAAGTCAAATGTCTTCCAAACATCTGACATTTCCTTTGTCTCCTGAGCAACCAGTCGGCTAAACATTCCCCCGTTTCAAGTTGAATTTTTTACTTGCGATCTCCGCATATTGACAAATATATTAGGCTACAGTGTTCAGAGTTTACCAATGAATGTGATTATAATAGGGAGGAGCGAAAGAGACAACTTGCGCCATTCAAACAGGCCCTCGTCTTTTCTACACTGCGTGCAAGTTCGAGCCCGGCCCTAATCAATTGTCAGCCCCTGAGAAGGACAACTTTAACCAAACTTATCTTGTAAATTGCTTTTTGTCTTTGATAGACATGGAAAAACAAACACGTTTATCCACATTTACCCACAAATTATTCTGAACAAATGTAATACATTATCATTATTACTGCACAACACAAAATATCCACCATTGGTTAGTGATAAAGCGGTGGTTTGAGCTCTGAATGCTGATTTAAGTGCCGTGGGGAACCTGTAAGATGCTCCATACCCATTAGTCTTTTCTATAACTTAGTGTGTTTATTTTGGTGTTACAGCTGCAGTCAAGAAATGGAACAGCAAGGCCACTGACAATGATGTTCAGCGAGCTGTGGTAGACTACCTCAAGCATGCTCCTGGTAGAGCCGGGGGCGGTGGTTTTCACGTCACCACCACACAGGGCCGTTGCTAACGCAACAAAATATATCTATAATTTTGATGGAAAATTATTCAATGAATATAATTAATTACATTCATTTGAACGTCACTGCATTTTGTCTGTTATCACTGCACTAGATAGTGTTCTTTGACTGAACGTTTTGTGAAAATACTGGAGTAATGTAATGAGTAGTGGGATTGTTAAGAAAAAAAGTAACAGACCATGTTTTGGTTGCTACATCCATGTGTATAGGCTACAAGTAAATACTTTTCAACGACATGAAAAATATGAAAAAAATGTCTTTTCAACTTTCACTTTCAACCAAAACTGAACGTACATTAGCCGTCGGGCATAGTCGTCTGTTCAACGTCTTTTTAACGACAGTTTGCTGGGTGGGACGTGCAAATTCACAAGCATCATGCTCCCTTCCTCCGTGCAAAGAAATTCGACTGCAACCAGAGACCTGTATATAATGTAGAGATGCTCATGTCTCTGCCCTGACAATGGGGGTCGTTTTCCTAAAGGCGTGAGGCAGCCGACAAGCTTAGGCCCAAAATAAGCCTGTAGAAACGCATTGGGTTTATTTTGGACAGATTTGGGCGAGAGGGAAACCTCTCGCTTTGCCTCCTCCTCTCTGCAGCGCTTCCCTGTCATCGCTAACTTTGTAACTGACAGGCGCCTATGCTATCACTAGATCGCTACAAGATGCATATCGTTCATTCTAGCAGTAGAGGGCTCGACGGACTAGTGAATTGAAACTTTTAAATTAAAAGTAGCCTTGTTAATATAAAGTGGAAAATGTATCTGGCTGATAATGAGTCTGTAACCGGCTGATTCAACAACAGCCAGCGCTAATAGAAAACACTGCTACAGTAAGCCATTGACCCGTCTAAAATGTTTTGATGTGGGTATTCTATTCAGATTATGTCCTGGATCACTGTATTGACCCAGGGGTGTGCTTATCCTTAGGCTTACTGATGATAGATATACT
Source organism: Salvelinus namaycush (assembly GCF_016432855.1). Taxonomy (NCBI): domain Eukaryota; kingdom Metazoa; phylum Chordata; class Actinopteri; order Salmoniformes; family Salmonidae; genus Salvelinus; species Salvelinus namaycush. The sequence continues at coordinate 25,060,423 of NC_052341.1, forward strand.
TGATCTGGTGTCTGCAAAACTCAGACAGGCAGCGACATGAAGGGGAGATTCAGTGACGACACATTGTCTACTAGCGAAAACAAAGTAGCCAATGATTGCATTGGAAATGGCAACTTTCACACTTCCATCGAGACACAGCTGATATGGGATCATGCAAAACAACAGAGGTGCTTCAGGGAATTATGGTCATGTGATGAGTAAGCTGAGATGTCCTGGAGAGGTCCCAGAGAGAAATGCTGAGCTTCAACCCAGGTTTTTTACCCAAAAAGTAATTGAGACTAATAACTGCCAATAGAAGCGTAGTCCTTTTAGGAAGGAATGGATAGGGCTGGGGGCATTAGTAGAGAGGACAACCATTTGATTTGATTCCAGAGACCTATGTGTGCAATATTAAGAGTTGATGCTGCAGTTTAATCTATGTGTTCAATCTCAGCAAAACCTCTCCATGACCAGCTAGATTTCGCTCTCTCTTCCTCTCTCGCTCACTCTGTTGGGAGACGTAGGGATTTTGAGCTGGTTGACATGTACATGAACAGCCCTATTCCCACTACGAGATATAATGGAGAGTCTGAAGAGCGGTGTGGCGAAAGAGAATTCTACTTTTCGATTCACATTACATCCTTGCCTTACCTTTTGTTGAGAATGGCAATGTGATAATTGAGCGTAAATATCACAGTAGCTACTAGCTAGTAACCCCAACCTATTCAATAATTACGGAACTTTTCTTCTAAAACATATTAGACTATTGAATAATGCAACCAAACCATATTACACTCTTGAATAATGCAACAATTCACAAGCATGTATGTGCAGATAATTAAAGGGTTTATTGTAGGCTACACTCAATACATTTGAGCTTCAAGACAAAAGCACAGAGATACTATAAATGAACAATTAACCCTCTAATACGACTATGAAAGTAAAGTAGGCCTACGGTACAACAAACCAGGCTTCATTTTTTGTATCAATATTGTGCAAATCATTACATGTGGTAAAAGCAAATTGCGACTGAAAACGTGGGTAATTTTTACCCACAGCCATGAGGCTTTTTAATGAGTATGATGGATTAACTGCCTTATGAGGTCTTTCTATTGGAAAATGTTGTTTCCTGTTTTCCCCAGTGTAGGATAGAAAACAGCACTTGAATCAGACTATTATTTTAGGGATACTATGGTTGGTGCATGTGGCTTTGTCATAATGTGTTTTTTTTATTTTTTTATAAATAATGTGTTGGTCATAGTTGCGTGTTCTGTCATTGTAAATCATTGATGATGCATGCTGTGATAAAACTATTTTCCAAATTGGGATTAATAATATAATACTCTACTCTATTCTATAAGTGAATTCACCATGACGAGCAGTTTTATATGGAAGCCCATACCCGCCACCAAAAATGATTTGTCAACATGCACAATTAGTCTGTGTTTCAATCTGATCAACTGTAGCCTATTGATAACAACCAAAGCTGCAGGTAGCATAGAGAAACCTATGCGCTCTGATCCCATCTACGACTGGCCAGGAAAATGTAAAGTAATGCACTCGGAAAGTATTCAGACCTCTTTCCCTTTTCCACATTTTGTTACTTTACAGCCTTATTATAAAATGTATCAAATATAGTTTTCACTCATTAACCAACACACAATACCCCATAATGACAAAGCAAAAACTGGTTTATAGAAATGTTTGCATTTCTTATTTACGTAAGTATTCAGACCCTTTGCTATGAGACTCAAAATTGAGCTCAGGTACATCCTGTTTCCATTGATCATCCTTGAGATGTTTCTACAACTTGATTGGAGTCCACCTGTGGTAAATTCAATTGATTGGACATGATTTGGAAAGGCACACACCGGTCTATATAAGGTCCCACAGTTGACAGTGCAAAACCCAAGCCATGAGGTTGAAGGAAAGCTCTGAGGCAGGACTTGTGTCGAGGCACAGATCTGGGGAAGGGTACCAAAACATTTCTGCAGCATTGAAGGTCCCCAAGAACACAGTGGCCTCCATCATTCTTAAATGGACGAAGTTTGGAATCACCAAGACTCTTCCTAGAGCTGGCTGCCCGGCCAAACTGAGCAATCACGGGGAGAACAGTCTTGGTCAGGGAGGTGACCAAGAACCCGATCGTCACTCTGATAGAGCTCCAGAGTTCCTCTGTGGAGATGGGAGAACCTTCCAGAAGGGCAACCTTCCAGAAGAACCTTCCAGAAGGGCATCTCTGCAGCACTCCACCAATCAGGCCTTTATGGTAGAGTGGCCAGACGGACGCCACTCTTCAGTAAAAGGCACATGACAGCCCGCTTGGAGTTTGCCAAAAGGCACCTAAAGGACTATCAGACCATGAGAAACAAGATTCTCTGGTCTGATGAAACCAAGATTGAACTCTTTGGCCTAAATACCAAGCGTCACGTCTGGAGGAAACCTGGCACCATCCCTACGGTGAAGCATGGTAGAGGCAGCATCATGCTGTGGGATGTTTTTCAGAGACCTGAAAATAGCTGTGCAGTGACACTCCCCATCCAACCTGATATAGCTTGAGAGGATCTGCAGAGAAGAATGGGAGAAACTCCCCAAATACAGGTGTGCCAAGCTTGTAGTGTCATACCAAAGAAGACTCAATGCTGTAATCGCTGCTGAAGGTGCTTCAACAAAATACTGAGTAAAGGGCCTGAATACTTATGTAAATGTGATATTTCAATTTTGTATTTAAAAATAAATACATTTGCACATAAAAAATATGACCTGTTTTTTTTTTTTTTTTTTTTTTTTTTTTTTTTTTTTTTTTTTTTGGGGTGGATCAGCTTAATATTGCGGAAAGAATGTTGCTTCCAATGTAATTGTCTGCATCATTTCCAATCCCCCATATTTTTTTGGCACAGCTGTCAGTTTTTTGGTCCTTAAATGAAATTGGTATATGTTTTTATTTATCACACTTTTCTTTAACCATTTATGTTCTTTAATACAGGGCCGACATACAAGTTCCTTACTTTTTTCCCCTTCTACTTGCCTCTTCCATTTTTGTGGTAATGCTGCAATTAATTGGTTGTAATTTTGGGTAGAGCAGACATTTCCATATGTCTGTGTTAGCTGCATGTGTGACATAACTCCACCAGTCCTATTTATGATATCATTCACAAAAATTATACCTTTTTTAAACATTTCTTCGATAAATACAGTTTTTTTATCAATTACTATATTTGAATTTAACCACAATATTTGTTGTACTATTTGTTCCGTCCTTTCAGGTGGATTAAACTGAAATTGCAACCAACTTTCTAAGGCTTGTTTAAAAAATAAGGATATTTTGGAGATTATTTCCTTTTCAAACAACCGAAAGTGAGCAGGTGTAATCTGAATAAAGGGAAAAAGGCCCTTCTTGAACATAGGATGAGACATTCGTACCAATTTACTAGAGAACCAGTTTGGATTTAAGTATAACTTTTGTATGACTGATGCCTTTAGTGAGAGGTCTAATGCTTTAATATTTAATAATTTCTGCCCTCCGAATTCATATTCGTTATATAAATAGGCCCTTTTAATTTTATCTGGCTTGCCGTTCCAAATAAAATGGAATATTTTTTGTTCATATAATTTAAAAAGCAGGTCACTAGGTGTAGGCAAAACCATAAGCAAATAGGTAAACTGTGATATGACTAAAGAGTTAATCAGGGTGATTTTTCCACAAATAGACAAGTATTTTCCTTTCCATGGTAGCAAGATCTTATCTATTTTTGCTAACTTTCTATAAAAATTTATTGGAGTGAGATCATTTCTTTCTTTTGGGATTTTTATACCGAGTATGTCCACATCTCCGTCAGACCATTTAATTGGTAAACTACATGGCAATATAAAATGTGTATTTTTTAGTGATCCAATACGTAATATGGTACATTTATCATAATTTGGTTTTAATCCAGAGAGGATAGCAAAGGTATCTAGATCCTCTATGAGGCCGTGGAGAGACTCTAGTTGTGGTTTTAAAAGAAAACATGAATCATCAGCGTACAATGACACCTTAGTTTTTAAGCCACGGATTTCTAATCCATTAATATTAATGTTTGATCTAATTTTAACAGCTAACATTTCGATGGCAATAATAAATAGATATGCCGATAGTGGACAACCTTGTTTTACTCCTCTAGATAGTTTAAAACTTTCTGAGATGTAGCCATTATTTACTATTTTACACCTAGGGTTACTATACATAATTTTAACCCATTTTATAAGAGATTCCCCAAAATTGAAATATTCTAGGCATTTATATATAAAATCCAGTCGTACTTTATCAAAAGCCTTTTCAAAATCAGCTATGAAAACCAGACCTGGTGTCCCCGATATTTCATAGTGTTCTATTGTTTCCAGTACTTGCCTTATATTATCTCCAATGTATCGTCCATGTAAAAAACCTGTCTGATTAGGATGAATAATATCTGACAAAACTTTTTTTATTCTATGCGCCAAGCATTTTGCTAGGATTTTTGCATCACAACACTGAAGTGTAAGAGGTCTCCAATTTTTTAATTGGACTGGATCTTTATATATACCACTTGGGTCCTGTTTCAGTAATAACGATATCAGACCTTCTTGTTGCGTGTCTGATAATCTACCATTTATATAGGAGTGGTTAAAACAAGCTAATAATGGTCCTTTGAGTATATCAAAAAAAGTTTTGTATACTTCCACTGGTATGCCATCCAGCCCTGGAGTTTTCCCATCCTTAAAGGCCCCAATTGCATCAAGCAGTTCCTCCTCTGTAATTTGGCCTTCACATGAGTCTTTCTGTACAGATGTTAATTTTACATTATTAATAGGAAAAAAATCCATACAATTAGTTTCAGTTAGTGGAGATGGAGGAGCCTGAAACGAAAACATATTCTTAAAGTACTTTACTTCCTCTTTCAAAATATCATTTGGTGAATCATGCGTGACTCCATCATTTGTAACAAGTTTTAATACATTTTTTTTGGTAGCATTTCTATATTGAAGATTGAAAAAGAATTTGGTGCATTTTTCCCCATATTCCATCCAGTTCGCTTTATTTTTATAATATATTACACTGGATCTTTCTTGAATAAGTTCCTCCATTTCTTTTTGTTTTTCCTCTAACTTATTCTGTGCCTCTATGGTACTGTTTTTATTGCTATCTAACTGTACTGTTAGTCCTTCAATTTCCTTTGTTAATATGGACTCTTTTGATCTAAATTCCCTTTGTTTTATAGATGAGTACTGAATTGCATGGCCTCTAAAGGCACACTTAAAAGTGTCCCATACAATAAGGGGATCTGCTGTACCTATGTTATGTCTGAAAAAGTCAGTTATAAAATCTTCTGTCCTAGTTCTAAACAATTTATCATCTAGTAGACTTTGATTAAATTTCCAATATCCTCGCCCACGTGGAAATTCTGTAAGAGAAATATATATGCCAATTATGTGATGATCCGACCGCATTCTGTCCCCTATCAACACTTTTTTAACTTTTGGTGCCAGAGAGAATGGTATAAGAAAGTAGTCAAGACGACTAGCTTGATTCAGCCTCCGCCATGTATATCTCACTAAATCAGGGTATTTAAGTCTCCATATATCCACTAATTCCAATATATCCATGACATTCATGATTTCCTTAAGTGCCTGAGGGTGATAGTTTGTAGTGTGATTTCCTTTCCGGTCTATAGAGGTATTTAAGACCGTATTAAAATCTCCCATTATAATAATAGAGTCTAGTGTTGCTTGTAGAGTTGATAAATTCTTATATATATTTTCAAAGAAGCTTGGATCATCATTATTCGGACCGTATAGGTTAACAAGCCATATTTGTTTATTGTCCAATAACATATTTAAAATAATCCATCTACCTTGAGGATCTGTTTGGACAATTTTCACATTTGGATCAAAATTATTGTTAATTAAAACCATCACCCCTTTTGAATTTCTTTGCCCATGGGAGAAATATATTTTGCCCCCCCAGTTCTTTTTCCACAAAACTTCATCTAAAACTGTTGAATGGGTTTCCTGTAAACAATAGATATTATAATCCTTCTCTTTTAGCCAGGTAAATACTGATCGTCTTTTCTTATTATCTGCTAAGCCATTACAATTGTAACTGGCTATACTTATTTCACCACTTACCATAATGAGACACACCTTTCATTCTTTTAATCAGAATATATTTTTGTAAACGTACTATTAAAAAGTAACATAATGATTGAGTGTCTATATAGTTGTACCATGATATTTGCATTTCTACTAAGTAAACCTCCAATTGGTCCCTACTATTCCACCCGCTAAAAGGCCTCATCTCGAGATGGCTTGTCATCCCAATGCCCGGTAGACCACCCTCGACCCCCTGTATCCCATAGCCCTGAACCGACTGGGATCCATTCTTTGAAAAGAGCATACAGTGCCATTTACCGAATTGAAGAAGATCAATTACCATATGCATTTCCATTGCCCTCACCTCGATTTGTATTATATATATCTGTGGATCATCCTCTATTGTCCCTAACATCTTTTACTTCTTCCTTCGCAACAGTTGTGGGATACACACATACACCCACACACACTCAGCCCTTACCCCCACACAACCATAAGCTCACTTTCTCAACAATTGCACCATCCCAGAGCCCAACTCAAGATGGGTCATGATTTACAAATGCACTTGCAGTTGCAGCTGCATGAGAAGGCCTGCAAGACCGCACAAAAAATTAGCAAAAATTGAGAGATTTATTTACCATTGTCATATCCTAGATAATGGAGGTCAAATGTACACCTTATTCCTGAAACACCCACAATACGGCCACCCGTCATGACCATGTCCCCACGCATCTCCATGCAGTCCGACTTTGATTTTGTGCCGCCAGGGCCACAATAATATACCCCCTCTCTGAATGTCCGAGTGTGACCCCCTCCCCATGGGTTACTGCAGCTAGTGTTGCCAGCACTGCCACTGCCTGGGTGGGGGCACCCCACCGGAATCCCCACCGGCTAGGTACAAGGTCGTCAAGGTTCTCATTAGCAGCTTTGAGAATTTCCTTGTATATTATGCTCTCCCTTTATGGGGCTTTGGCTTTGCAGGACCAACCCTGCCAAGCAGGCTCAGAATCTTGAGGGGGCAGTGCTGCTCTTGGTCTCTGACCTCATTTTAGCTGCATACAGACCGCTTACAGCGGGCACATAAAACAGTTAGGGACTTCTCCTTAGTATCTGGATCATTCAGGTGGGTGTCTAGGGTATAGTGCCATGGACCGTACCATTAAAACAGGATAATAAATAATTAGATATAATTTATAAAAAAATAAATAAAAAATGTAGTTCTCCATGATAGGACAATAAATAAATAAGACGTATAATTCATTATAAAAGTATATCCATCATCTGAACAACATTGAAAGCCCTCTCATACCCGGCTCACAGCAATACATTGGCTCTGGGATATGCAACCATTTCATTACTCACTCACTCAACTTTCCAAACACAACAAATAAAATAAAAAATAAACACAAACCATACCATCCACACATACTGTGCCTTCTGTTTACTTAGTTTTTATCTTCACTATGTTGAATTAGTGCTTGTGTGTTCAATTAGTTATATGTGAAGATTTATAGAAAAGCTATATTTTTTATTGTATTGTTACAATCAGTAACCGGGCTTGAATTGTGTTTATTTCCCTCGTCTATGAGAACTTTGTAATTTTTTAAAATAACCATGGAGTAGTCTTTGTGTCTCTGAACAACTGGTTATCAATATATAGTTTATCAACGACGAGAGCTACTCGTTTCGCTTTTAATCTATTTTCTTTGAAAATTGGATACAGAACTTTGCGCCGTTCTGCAATTTCCTTCGGAAACTGATCATTCATGCCAATTTTGGTCCCAGCAAGTCTTTTACCCAGGTTTTTAACCATTATTTTATCTTTAAATGAAGCAAATTTGGCAACGATTGGGCGTTCGTACCTCTGCCCTCTCTGTCCGAAGCGGTGAACACGTTCAAGTTGGATTTTGTCGATAACTTCGCGTGGAATCTGAAGCGCTGTAAGGAGGAACTCTCTAACTATAGATTCAGGAACTTCTCCTTCTTTTTCTTGGATACCTGTAAGTACCAAATTCTCTCTCATGGATCTAGTTTGTATGTCCAGTAAGGTTTCTTTCAGAACGGTGTTCTCCTTTTTAATTCCATTCATTTCGGTTTCAATCTTATTGACTGTCCCTTTTAGCGCGTGTGTTTGCTTCTCCAATGTCGCAGCTTTTTCATCACTCATCTCTAGGCTTGCCTTCAACTCTTTTATATCCTTACTAACTAATTCAAGTATACCCAGTTTGTCATTTATTGATTTTAACAGATCGGTTTCGACCTTTACCATTCCCGGTGGTGAGAATATTAAATCATCAGTGTCTGTAGAAGAGTCACGTTTTCGTTTTGTAATCGGTTCCCCTGTCTTACTCTCCGTCATGTTTGGTTGTTGCCTGTTTTCGTAATATTTGTCGATAAATGTCTCTAGTTTTAGGATTTGTTTTGTGTTATTGTCCAGATTGAAGGTTATCACTCACCAGATTAAGTAGTGCTAATATTTTTGTCTAATTTAGCAGATATTTCGAATATTATGTTTTATCTTGAGGTGCTCTACATAAATCCCTTCAGTCCGCCATTACCCTTACGTTACCTTTACGTCATACGTCAGCCAGTGTTTTTCTCCATTGTTTGTTGTTACGTTCCCCCCTAACCTGTTTTTTCTTTGTCATTAAGGGGTATTGTGTGTAGATTGATGAGGAAAAATACAAAATAATCAATTTTAGAATAAGGCTTTGATGTAACAAAATGTGGAAAAAGTCAAGGGGTCTGAATACTTTCCAAATGCACAGTATTTATAGCCTAAAATAGGCCCATTTATTTGTGTTCTGAGAAAATGTGAATGTGATCAAATTTGATTTATATTCACACTTCGGGTGGTCCTTTTAATAATATTGCAGATGCAAAGGCCTACACAATGGAACCCTGCATACAGCGAGCACAGCCCTGTTAGTTCTTGTCCAATCACAGTTGTTGTCTCTGTCTGTGTAAAGGGTTGTAATGTTTCCATCCTCCCTAGGGCCAGGAATTTTTCCAGGAGTTTTTTTTTTTAAACCATATGACCTGATTAGACAAATAATCGGGTCCCATCATAGCCCATATAAAACCGTTGATTTATTACGATGTCATACGCTACAACTAGGGTCCAGAGTTGGTTAGGTTAGCCTAGTACAAGATCAGGAAAAACTCTGGGCCCCAGGCAAACAATTTCACCCACACCACTCTTGGGCCTGTGGTGCCACCTCTGAATTCACCACACAATTTTCCCAATGACAAAAACATATCCCATTTTTCATATCCTATATCTACATTTGACATGTTTCTGGTGGTGGGGATGGGGATGGCCATTCATAGTTTTACTTGTCTCAGTGCAGCTGGCAGCTGCTGCAACAATTTCAGACTGTGACAGTCTGTTACTGCAATTTCAGGTAAAAACTCAATAAAACAAAGTCTCAAATATAACGAAAATGTCTATACAATTCAGCTTTTCAAAAACATTTCTCTGCTATTATCATTTATACTGTAGGAGTGTTGTCTCAGCGTTACAATTCTGTTTACACTGCTATGCTTCAAGGGGGGCAACTGTCTGCGAGTGTTGTGCACTACCTCCGGAGGTAGCGGTCAAGATGTACTGTAGCAAATACGCAAGTTTACATTTGAGATTTTTTACGAAAAGTGTAGTAAGTGTGAAAAGGTTCTTAAGTGGATAGAAAGGCATGAGCATGTAGTTGAACAAAATGAGAACAGAGAAGAAAATGGTTTACTTGGCACTCACAGTCAACGGAAAGCCTAGCAGTATCCGACAAGACAATTGAGGATAAGTGAGACTTGTTTTGCTCTCACTTTGAGAAATGACAGTCTACAACAGTGTTATTTCTGAAAGTGTCAAAGCTTCAAACCGAATAGTCAGTTGTAGGCCTATTGTGGTCTCATGATACAGCTGATACAGTCCCCGGGTTGGCTGTTTTTATTGTAGAGATTAAACAAATGCTTAAGCCATCAGGATCAATAACTTTCAGCAGTTCAATGATAATCATAAATCTCCCTTTTTTAGATCAATATGGCATTGTATTAAAATTTAGCTCAGATAGGTAGAGTCCCATATAATATGAAACCTTTTACAGATGGAATTTTGTTTAAAAAAACGTAAGGCAGAATGAGACATAATGTATGTCTTTGACAGTTAGTTAGTGTATATTTTGTTCCAATGCTAAAACAGAGTTGGCTGGTCTCGATTGGCTGGTTCTGGAGATGCTGTGTATACCTACACTGTGGTAGTAGGTTGGCCAGATATTGGTCCCATGATGTAAAGTTGTAAAATTGGGGTTGTGCCTATTGTATCAGTTGAGGAGATAAAGCCATGTAATGCAGTACTTTTTCAAACCTTTCAACTTTTACACAATCAAGCTGATCATCATAATGTGTCTTCTATGACCTTTTGCAGAAAGGAGCATTCTGACCGGGTTCAAAGGTAAGCTGTCCAGTCTCCGAATATTACGTTGGCTAATCTCCTTGACTACATTACATGGGGTATCAAATGCATTGACCTGCGTGCGTGGTCCTTTATAACTATCCTACAATCCTAATTTAGTCCAGCTGTAGGGAACATGTGGAAGTGCCAAAGGACAGCCCGGCGTAATTCATGTGCTCACAGATCTGAGAGAAAGGGAAGGAGGGAGAGTGAGGTTTTGAGCACATCCAAGTCACAAATATGCCTATCCCTGATCGTCACAGCAAACGACTGGGCGCACGCCTCTAATGTACAGCACTCGACCCCTCAACGGGTACCCGCTTCAATAATAGGCTATAAGAGTAACACCGGGTTTTGATACAAGAACAGGCAGGTAGTCCATACCAACAATATTACATTCCTTTTCTCCAATGTTGGTATAACAAATTGTTGGCAGATGAGCAGGTGGATTTGCATTGCAGAGTGATGATGGATCTAGCCGAATGCATTTTACCTAATAGTCAACGGGAGTACTCATGATGGCACAACCCAGCAGCGCACCACCACAACCAGCGCTCGCTGATGCGCACACTTACCCCAATTTTGATCAAACTCGAAATAATGTGATACTATAGCCCTGAGCCTCACATGATAAAGAGAAGTCAATACTGTTCCTATCTACTACGCAGGACATATCCACTCACATTAACAGTGTAATAGCTATAATAGTTCTGGAACAGCCATTGCGCCATGGCCAGTGCATGTGTTGATGTTACTGTGGTGATTATTCATGCACGTGTAGCACTGTCTCGTTATAACAGTTCAACAGTAGTGGTAGCCTAATACTACACTATCACTTTCCATTCATAATTTAACGAAATACACCGCAATTTCCCCCGATGCAAAATTGGGCAAACGTCAGCCCTGAGCCTGAACCTGTTAAAGAAATATGTCGAATAATTTATAATATAGATATAGATCTTTTTTTACGAAATCATTCTCACACAACCTCTGTCCTGGTGATCATACGTTCAGTTGACCCTTTCTAATTGAAATCAGTTTTTAAACACTTGCATAATTCAATACTGCACTTAATAAAATACACCACAAACACAATTTGCCCTCAATATAGGCTACCAATTTATAGGCTGTCCCATATCTATTCCGAGGGACATTCACAGACCACAACTGATGAGATCCGAGTTTAGGGCAAATTCTGCCCGTAAATGTCTTCGTTCTCAGATGAATCATATCAATAGATCCTATAGCAATTGGCCTATCAATTGATCCAACCATCAACGGCACACATAATTCGTAACGTTTTCATTCATTTCAACATTTTCAGCAACATTTTACAACTTCGTTACCAAATATCCCTCCCTCCGTTCTCATCCAACGCACAAGCCCTTTTCTCCGTCTCACAACGGACCCATCAAGAATATAAATTACTAAAAACGTACCTGATATACAGATGATGAAATTGGCGTGAAGAATAATAAATAGTTCCCATATAATATCCATTCTCTGTCTTCATGCCAGGTGCATTACGCTCGGTAAAAACAGGGGTAGCCTATCAGTTGCCGATGTCGAGTCCTCCCAGTCTGTAGCCCGCTGCACACCTTCCAAGAGGTATTTTCCACGCCAGACTCATAGCAAGATCTATCTCCAAGTCATGACGCCACACTCTCCCACAAAACAACAATCCCAGATGACAGAACCACTGAACTTTAGACCCAAATATAGAACCAAAGGTAGAATCCTGGAAGCAAAAGTCAGTTGGTAGGCTATTCATACAGTAGTAGAGTTCCTATGTGCCCCGCCAAGACCGTCCATAAATGTACTTCTTCCTTGCGTCAGTTGCGATTTGAAAAGATGAGTTTCAGTCATTCCGTGTAAACACAACCATGGTCGAAGTATCTTCCTCGTTATCCTGGAACGAGAAACAGTTCAACTTAGTTATAGATCAGACAGAGGAATAACCTAGTTTAAAAATATCTGCTTAACTCTATAACTATGAATGGTAAAACTCCGTCGGGGGGGGGGTTTAACTGCCATTGACAGCGTATGGACAGGAGAGCAGGGGAGACTGGGCGTTCATCTGCAAGGGGGCGTGCTTCGCTCATATTCACTGTTCAACCGGAGGATACAGAACGTGCCAAGCGCGCTATCGCGCATCTCACGCGTACATAGACATAGGCTTCTACACACTAGATTTCATGAAAACTTTACGAACCCCTCATAACCTATTAGAATGTTTGATAACATCTTCAAGAATATAATCACTAATACTTCACACATCAATCCCTGCACTACGATCAAGCTTGAGCCATCAGCACACAGAGGCACCCCTCCTTATCAGCGCAGCCCGGTGCCCACTCACAGGTCCCGCCAAGCAACACACTGACGCAGTTCACAATACCTGCACTGTAGCTGTGAAAATAACCATCTGCAGGCTAAATTTAGCCTACATCCAATACACAAATACCAAGAGTGAGGGATTACCTACCGTTCTTGAGAAAAATGTAAAATCAAAATACTGTTATCCTAATGTAAAATAAAGAATCTGACTGATGCTATCGAGTCACCAAAAACTTCCACACGGAGTTTAAAAGTGAGTATAATTGTTGATTTTGTCCTTTTTTATCCCGAGGTGAAAAATTGTGACGGTAGTCTTCTGGCACGCGAGTACCAGGCTATGCCAAGAGCCCAGGGAGAGAGCTTCCAGATTAGCGGACGTCAGAAAAGGATGCGCAGGCACGTGTGGTGCTCCAGGCGCGCGCACGCGGGCACAGGTGAATGGGAGACTGTGGCCCAGCCCTCGTGGTAAGGGCAGAAGCTGGTTTGAGAGAGCGAGAGAGAGCGGGGGGCAATAGCATTGCTACCTGTGTCATTATCATTATTTAAATATTGTTCTCAATTAATGCACCACACAACCAATAAACAAAGCATACCGACTTCAGGCACTTAAATATCATGGTTTGCGGTTTTAACGCCACAATAAATGTACTACGTCAATCTCGACAAACGGAAAATACATCCCCTCCTAATTTGTAGGCCTACCCAGTATTGAAGGCTTGACTTGACAATCTCTGAATGTCATTAAACTTTTGGGTGTTTTGTAACACGTGTGGAATAAAGTCTGTGGGTAAATACGTAGTGCATATAAAAATAACTTTGGCAGTTAAATTCCCATGTACCGAATACAAAACACAAGTTCAATTTATTTCCATCGCATTTTAAACTCTAGGCTTACTGATGGTTTGCTCACATTTTTTTTTGCATAAGTATAGCAAATGTACCCACTCTGGTATTGGCATGTGCGCTCTAGACAACAGCTCGCAGATACAATGTGGGTGCAGCCAGCATGATGAGATAATTATGGACAAAAGTGTGAGATTAGTGTAATCATCATGTCATATTTACTGAAAAGAGCAGCAAGCTCATTACCGTGCAGTTTCACCACCCGGTGAAGTTCATCATCATTTATTTATCTGTAGCCTAATAAACTGCATGCTTTCCCAAGATGTAGTGACATATTTTTATCCGACATGTACTTTACTTGCATGAAAAGGTTGCATGGAAACCTGGTTAATGCCAAGACATTTTGAGGATAATGTAATTACGTTTTGGACAAACGTGCGCATGCCTAAAGGATACTTTTAAAGTAGCCTAATCATATTAAGACATTGTGACTCGTTGTGTTTATGCCACATATAAAAGGTAACACATTTTAAAAGTTATATGACAAATATTTAGGCTATATTGAATCGTTAGGTTCTAGGTAGGCGAAGAATAGCGGCTCAGATTGGAGAGGAGGCAGAGCGCACTTTAAGCTTTCCTGAATAAGAATAACTGTGGCTGCCGCGAACATAATGCGGCCGCATTATTATAGGAGGAATTTGGAGAATGATGATCTGCAACAGACAGTGCATCTCGGTATCACAAGTAAAAAAAATACAGCCAGACTGGCCTGATACTGTGCCTTTCTAGACCGTATAAACTGTCGAGAGTAGACCCACAACTGAGCCAAATGGAATTAAACATTATTAAAATCACAGGAATTTTGCACCTTTATTCAAAAGACAGAGGGCAGGATAGACAGTTAGACTGGTAGACTATATTGACCTGTGGTCTGTGGAGGCTCCTCAGATGAGGAAGGGGAGGACCATCCTCCTCAGTGAATTTCATAAAAATAAAAACAGTGAAACAGTTATCCTTTTTAGATACAAGTATACTAAATATGTTCATGTTACAAAATAATTGATTAAAACACACTTTTTTGCAATGAATGTCTACATGTAGCCGCAACAGCACTCGTTAGGGTAGCACTGTGGTTTAGCAGGATGACAGCTAGCTTCCGTCCTCCTCTGGGTACATTGACTTCAATACAAAACCAAGGAGACTCATGGTTCTCACCCCCTTCTATAGATTTACACAGTAATTATGACAATTTCCAGAGGACGTCCTCCAACCTATCAAAGCTCTTGCAGCATGAACTGACATGTTGTCCACCAAATCAAAGCATCAGAGAATTAATCTGGTACTGAAAGCTACAACTAGTTAGCACTGCCGTGCATAAAATGTGGTGAGTAGTTGACTCAAAGAGAGAGAAAGACAATAGTTGAACAGTTTTGAACAAATTCATTTCTTAAAAAATGGAGACGCGAGAGAGAGAGAGATTTAGTATATTTTTCACTTTCACTTACTTGGCTAGCAAATGTATTAACCTAGTTTAGCCTACTCAAACACCTGGCTCAAACAGATGGATGCTATGTTAGCTAGCCTTCTATGACTATCCAACACAACACTGGAATTCTTCCAAGGCAATGTAAGCTGATGATTTTACGAATGTATTGCTACAGGTGTCCGCCGGTGTAACTGCCAAACTGCTTATTGACTGTACACTGTACTGCATGATTTTAGTGGGTATACTAATGCGTTAGTTATATCAGCTATGTTGACTATGATTTTACTTTAGCTAATATGGTGAGAACGATGTAGTTGTAACGTGTCACGGCAGCCTTCCCTCTCTTCACTAAAAGAGGGGGTGAAACAGGGATCGGACCAACACGCAGCGTAGCCAGTGCTCAACATGTTTAATTAAACAAAAAACAGTGAACACTTACAACGAACAAAAAATAACAAAGTGTGGCAAACCCAAACAGTCCTATCTGGTGCAGAACACAAACACAGAGACAGGAAACAACCACCCACAATCCCCAACACAAAACAAGCCACCTATATATGAGTCTCAATCAGGGACAACGATTGACAGCTGTCTCTGATTGAGAACCATATTAGGCTGAACACAGAAACAGACGAACTAGACACACAACATAGAATTCCCACCCAGCTCACGTCCTGACCAACACTAAACAAGCAAAACACATAAGAACTCTGGTCAGGACGTTACATAACGGCTTTCGTTGGTGGAAGGAGAGGAGGACCAAAATGCAGCGTGGTACATATCCATTATATATTTAATCGAAAATGAATACAAAATACAAAACAAAACAAGAGAATCAAAAAATAAAACCGAAACAGTCCCGAATGGTGCAAACACTGAAACGGAAAACATAGGAAACAATCACCCACAAAACACAATGAAAAACAGGCTACCTAAATATGGCTCCCAATCAGAGATAACGACTGACACCTGCCTCTGATTGAGAACCATACTAGGCCAAACACATAGAAATATAACATACAGAACAAAACATAGAAAAACAACATAGAATGCCCACCCCAACTCACGCCCTGACCAAACTAAAATAAAGACATAAAAAAGGAACTAAGATCAGAACGTGACAGTAGGTGTTTGAAGTGGTTCTGATATGGTTTGGCTTGGAAAGGTTTGTTTGCCTGGTCATATACAGCCAATGTGTTGTGCATTGAAGTCCACAAGCGAAGGGAAAAGGTGAGAGGAGGAGAGCGCGTAGATGCGAGAAAGAATACAATGTGTCTGCTATGAAAGTGAACTGTGTTTACATGTGATCAGGGATTTATTAATTCCACCGATTCGGTTGAAAATAGTTTCTTAAATGCAAGCAAACGGAACGAAACAGGGATAAACATACCTACATATGTCCAATATAAACTCTCGTTTCAAATTGTTAGACTAATGATTAAAACCTAGATCAGCAAGATGCAGGCAAGTGTCACCGTCTATCCATATGTCACTGACTGTCACCTCCAATGTTTCTCACTACCTGTGTGGACCTACGTTGTAAACTTTCATTCATAATCTAGGTTATAGCAATGTCACGATGGGTTGAGTATCATGTAGTAGCCTAAACGTATCGATGTTACATTGAACTGAGTGAATGGAATATGAATGACAATCATCCAGTATGCTGTAAAATAAACAAGGCCATTCTCATGAAAAAATATAATCGTCCTCCCTCATCTTAAACAGCACCGACCGCCACTGCGTGTGGTATTATAAAAGTTAGCGCATGTACAAGCAGAGTGCATAAGCGAAGCACCAAAACACCTTGATATAAGGGAGGGGCATGCAAGCAGATGAGGATTTTTTGTTGTTGTTGCATTTATTAGGGATCCACTCTTCCTGGGGTCCAAACACATTAAGGCACTCACATCACATATAAAACAAAGTTAAAACAATACACCATATAACAATATTACACCACTACATATCTACAATACAAAATGTATAATACCACCATACAATAATATACAATGATCGGCCGATCCGTGCTGCCCTGTTCTGAGCAAATTGTACTTTTCCCGAGGTCTCTCTTTGTGGCACCTGACCAGACAACTGAACAGTAGTCCAGGTGCGACAAAACTAGGGCCTATAGGACCTGCCCTGTTGATAGTGTTGTTAAGAAGGCAGTGCAGTTATTTATTATGGACAGACTTCTCCCCATCTTAGCAACTGTTGTATCAATGTGTTTTGACCATGACAGTTTACAATCCAGGGTTACTCCAAGAAGTTTAGTTACCTCAACTTGCTCAATTTCCACATTATCTATTACAAGATTTAGTTGAGGTTTAGGGTTTAGTGAACTATTTGTCTCAAATACAATGCTTTTAGTTTTTGAAATATTTAGGACTAACTTATTCCTTGCCACCCATTCTGATACTAACTGCAGCTCTTTGTTGTGTTGCAGTGACTTTAGTTGCTGTAGTAGCTGACGTGCATTGTGTTGAGTCATCCGCATACATAGACACACTGGCTTTACTCATTAGTAAAGATTGAAAAAAAAGGGGCCTAGACAGCTGCCCTTGGGAATTCCTGATTCTACCTGGACTATGTTGGAGAGGCTTCCATTAAAGAACACCCTCTGTGTTCTGTTAGACAGGTAACTCTTCATCCACAATATAGCAGGAGATGTAAAGCTAAAACATACGTTTTCCAGCAGCAGACTATGATCGATAATGTCAAAAGCCGCACTGGTCTAACAAAACATACTTTTTTAATCATCAATTTCTCTCAGCCAATCATCAGTCATTTATGTAAGTGCCGTTGAATGTCCTTATCTATAAGCGTGCCTGAAAGTCTGTTGTCAATTTGTTTACAGTAAAATAGCGTTTTATCTGGTCAAACACATTTTTTTCAGAATGTTTACTAAGAGTTGGTAATAGGCTGATTGATTGACTATTTGAGGCAGTAGAGGGGTAGCTGTTCTATTCTTGGGTAACTGAATTACTTTTGCTTCCCTCCAGCCCTGACGGCACACACTTTCTAGTAGGCTTAGATTTGAAGATATGGCAAAAAGGGGTGGCAATATTGTCCGCTGTTATCCTCAGTAATTTTCCATCCAAGTTGTACGACCCCGGTGGCTTATCATTGTTGATAGAAAACAATCATTTTTTTACCTATTCCACACTCACTTTATGGAATTCAAAATTACAATGCTTGTTTTTCATAATTTAATCAGTATATATTAATATACTTGGATGTGTAGTGTCAGTGTTTGTTGCTGGCATGTCATGCCTAAGTTCAATAAACGATGGAGCTGTATTAATAGTGCGTGCTGGTGTAACAGCAGTCTACTTCGTCCTCCTCCTCAGACGAGGAGAGGCGAGAAGGATCAGAGGACCAATGTGCAGCGTGGTAATTTGACATAATGAATTTAATGGACAAAACAAAAACACTATACAAAATAACAAAAGAACATACCGTCACAGTCCTAGCTGGTGCAGAACACAAACACAGAGACAGGAAACAACCACCCACAATCCCCAACACAAAACAAGCCACCTATATATGATTCTCAATCAGGGACAACGATTGACAGCTGTCTCTGATTGAGAACCATATCAGGCTGAACATAGAAACAGACGAACTAGACACACAACATAGAATTCCCACCCAGCTCACGTCCTGACCAACACTAAACAAGCAAAACACATAAGAACTCTGGTCAGGACGTTACAGTACCCCCCCCCCTGAGGTGCGGACTCCGAACGCACCCCTAAAACTCAAGGGGAGGGTCTGGGTGGGCATCTGTCCGCGGTGGCGGCTCCGGCGGTGGACGAGGACACCACTCCACCACTGTCTTTGTCCCCCTCCTTAGCGTCCTTTGAGTGGCGACCCTCGCCCACGACCTTGGCCTAAGAATCCTCCCCAAGGCCCCCACATGATTTAGGAGGTAGCTCAGGACAGAGAGGTAGCTCAGGACAGAGAGGTAGCTCAGGACAGAGAGGTAGCTCAGGACAGAGAGGTAGCTCAGGACAGAGAGGTAGCTCAGGACAGAGGGGCAACTCCGGACAGAGAGGCAGCTCAGGACGAATGGCAGCTCCGGACTGAATGGCAGCTCCGGACTGAGTGGCAGCTCCGGACTGAGTGGCAGCTCCGGACTGAGTGGCAGCTCCTGACTGGGTGGCAGCTCATGACTGTAGGGCAGCTCATGACTGTAGGGCAGCTCATGACTGGAGGGCAGCTCATGACTGGAGGGCAGCTCATGACTGGAGGGCAGCTCATGACTGGAGGGCAGCTCATGACTGGCTGGCAGCTCATGACTGTAGGGCAGCTCATGACTGTAGGGCAGCTCATGACTGTAGGGCAGCTCTGGCAGCTCCTGACTGTCTGGCGGCTCTGGCAGCTCCTGACTGTCTGGCGGCTCTGGCAGCTCCTGACTGTCTGGCGGCTCTGGCAGCTCCTGACTGTCTGGCGGCTCTGGCAGCTCCTGACTGGCTGGCGTCTCTGGCAGCTCCTGACTGGCTGGCGTCTCTGGCAGCTCCTGACTGGCTGGCGTCTCTGGCAGCTCCTGACTGGCTGGCGTCTCTGGCGGCTCCTGACTGGCTGGCGTCTCTGGCAGCTCCTGACTGGCTGGCGTCTCTGGCGGCTCCTGACTGGCTGGCGTCTCTGGCGGCTCCTGACTGGCTGGCGGCTCTGGCGGCTCCTGACTGATGGACGGCTCTAGCGGCTCCTGACTGACGGACGGCTCTAATGGCTCGGGACAGACGGGCGGCTCTAATGGCTCGTGGCAGACGGATGGCTCAGATGGCGCTGGGCAGACAGATGGCTCAGATGGCGCTAGGCAGACAGATGGCTCAGACGGCGCTGGGCAGACGGATGGCTCAGATGGCGCTGGGCAGACGGATGGCTCAGACGGCGCTGGGCAGACTGATGGCTCAGACGGCGCTGGGCAGACGGATGGCTCAGACGGCGCTGGGCAGACGGATGGCTCAGATGGTGCTGGGCAGGCAGGCAGCTCAGACGGCGCTGGGCAGACGAGCAGTGCAGGTGGCGTTGAGCAGACGAGCAGTGCAGGCAGTTCAGACGGCGCTGGGCAGGCAGGCAGCTCAGACGGTGCTGGACAGACGAGCAGTGCAGGCGGCGTTGAGCAGACGAGCAGTGCAGGCAGTTCAGACGGCGCTGGGCAGACAGGCAGCTCAGACGGCGCTGGACAGACGAGCAGTGCAGGCGGCGTTGGGCAGACGGCCGACTCTGACCTGCTGAGGCGCACAGTAGGCCTGGTGCGTGGTGCCGGAACTGGTGGTACCGGACTGGAGACACGCACCTCAAGGCTAGTGCGGGGAGCAGGAACAGGGCACACTGGACTCTCGATGCGCACTATAGGCCTGGTGCGTGGTACCAGCACTGGTGGTACCGGGCTGAGGGCACGCACCTCAGGGCGAGTGCGGGGAGAAGGAACAGTGCGTACAGGGCTCTGGAGACGCACAGGAGGCTTGGTGCGTGGTGCCGGAACTGGAGGTACTGGGCTGGAGACACGCACCACAGGGAGAGTGCGTGGAGGAGGAACAGGGCTCTGGAGACGCACTGGAAGCCTGGTGCGTGGTGTAGGCACTGGTGGTACTGGGCTGGAGCGGGAAGGTAGCGCCGGATATACCGGACCGTGCAGGCGTACTGGCTCCCTTGAGCACTGAGCCTGCCCAACCTTACCTGGTTGCATGCTCCCCGTAGCCCGTCCAGTGCGGGGAGGTGGAATAACCCGCACTGGGCTGTGTTGGCGAACCGGGGACACCATGCGTAAGGCTGGTGCCATGTACACCGGCCCGAGGAGACGTACTGGAGGCCAGATATGTAGAGCCGGCTTCATGGCACTTGGCTCAATGCTCACTCTAGCCCGCCCAGTGCGGGGAGGTGGAATAACCCGCACCGGGCTATGCACCCGTACAGGAGACACCGTGCGCTCTTCCGCATAACACGGTGTCTGCCCGTACTCCCGCTCTCCACGGTAAGCATGGGAAGTGGGCGCAGGTTTCCTACCTACCTTCGCCACACTACCCTTTAGCCCCCCCCCCCCCCCAATACATTTTTGGGGTTTCTTCACGGGCTTCCAGCCACGCTTCCGTGCTGCCTCCTCATACCACCGCTCCTGGGCTTTAGCTGCCTCCATCTCTTCCCGAGAGCGGCGATATTCTCCAACCTTAGCCCAGGGTCCTTCTCCGTTCTCACGCTGCTTGATCCGGGTTTGGTGGGTGGTTCTGTAACGGCAGTCTACTTCGTCCTCCTCCTCAGACGAGGAGAGGCGAGAAAGATCAGAGGACCAATGTGCAGCGTGGTAATTTGACATAATGAATTTAATGGACAAAACAAAAACACTATACAAAATAACAAAAGAACATACCGTCACAGTCCTAGCTGGTGCAGAACACAAACACAGAGACAGGAAACAACCACCCACAATCCCCAACACAAAACAAGCCACCTATATATGATTCTCAATCAGGGACAACGATTGACAGCTGTCTCTGATTGAGAACCATATCAGGCTGAACATAGAAACAGACGAACTAGACACACAACATAGAATTCCCACCCAGCTCACGTCCTGACCAACACTAAACAAGCAAAACACATAAGAACTCTGGTCAGGATGTTACAGCTGGACTGGTAAGGGCAGGGGTGAGGTGTCTGCATAATTAAGGTGATAATGAATGAGGGTAACAATAATTACAGGCCCAGTGCAGTTGAAAACATGACTTTCCTATGTTTGTATATACACTGAGTGTACAAAACATTAGGACCACCTTCCTAATAATAAGTTGCACCCCCTTTTTCCCTCAGAACAGCCTCAATTCGTCGGGTCATGAACTCTACAAGGTGTCGAAAGCGTTCCACAGGGATGCTGGCCCATGTTGACTCCAATGCCTCCCACAGTTGTGTCAAGTTGGATGTATGTCCTTTGGGTGGTGGACCATTTTTGATACACACGGGAAACTGTTGAGCATGAAAATCCCAGAAATGTTGCATTTCTTGACACACTCAAACCGGTGCACCTGGGGTACTACCATACCCCATTCAAAGTCACTTAAAACTTCTTCAGGATCGGTGTCCCTTCCACGGGACGGTTGAGCTAACTTAGGCTAATGCGATTAGCATGAGGTTGTAAGTAACAAGAACATTTCCCAGGACATAGACATATCTGATATTGGCAGAAAGCTTAAATTCTTGTTAATCTAACTGCACTGTCCAATTTACAGTAGCTATTACAGTGAAATAATACCATGCTATTGTCTGAGGAGAGTACACATTTTTGAACATGAAAAGTTATAAATAAACAAATTAGGCACATTTGGGCAGTCTTGATACCAAATTTGAACAGAAATGCAATGGTTCATTGGATCAGTCTAAACCTTTGCACATACACTGCTTCCATCTAGTGGCCAAAATCTAAATTGCACCTGGGCTGGAAAAATACATTATGGCCTTTCTCATGCATTTCAAATATGGATGTACAAAGAAAATACAAAACAACTGTCGTTTCTTTCTTTGCATTATCTTTAACCAGATCTGATGTGTTATATTCTCTTACATTACTTTTACATTTCCACAAACATCTAAGTGTTCCCTTTCAAATGGTATCAAGAATATGCATATCCTTGCTTCCAAGCCTGAGCTACAGGCAGTTAGATTTGGGTATGTCATTTTAGGCGAAAATTGAAAAAAAGGGGTGGATCCTTAACCAACAATGCAGAGTTTTAAAAAAGTAAGTAAGAAATTATTGCTCAATAAACGAAAGGAAAAATAGTAACACAATAAAATAACAATAATGAGGCTATATACAAGGGGTACCGGTACAGAGTCAATGTGCAGGGGTACGGGTTAGCCGAGGTAATATGTAAATGTCGCCTACCGTTCAAAAGTTTGTGGTCACTTAGAAATGTCCTTGAATCGAACCCACAAATGCTGATGCTCTAGATACTCAACTAGTCTAAAGAAGGACAGTTTTATTGCTGCTTTAATCAGGACAACAGTTTTCAGCTGTGCTAACATAATTGCAAAAGGGTTTTCTAATGATCAATTACTTTTAAAATTATAAACTTGGATTAGCTAACACAATGTGCCATTGGAACACAGGAGTGATGGTAGCTGATAATGTACGCATATGTAGATATTCCATAACAAATTTGACGTTTCCAGCTACTATAGTCATTTAAAACATTAACAATGTCTACACTGTATTTCTGTTTCATGTTATTCAATTTCATGTTATTTTAATGGACAAAAAATGTGCTTTTCTTTCAAAAACAAGGACATTTCTAAGTGACCCCAAACTTTTGAACGGTAGTGTAGGTAGGGGTAAAGTCACCATGCACAGATTATAAACAGAGAGTAGCAGCAGCGTGCGAAGAAGTGTGAATGTGTGTGCATGAACCGGACGCAAGACAGACTGGTAGAGATACCTACTGTAAACCTCATCCTCTACATGCAACGCCCGTTCTGCCAGTCACATTCTGTTAAAGGTCCCCAAAGCATAGGTCCCCACAGGAGGCCTTTTGCCTCTTGGTAGGCCATCATTGTAAATAAGAATAATATAATAATGTGTGTGTCTGTGTGTGGCATCAATATGCATGTGTGTGTGTGTGTTTTGTGTGTGTGTCTCTGTGTGTGTGTGTTGGAGTGTGAGTTCAGGGTTAGAGTCCAGTCAGTGTACATTGAGCTTGTGCAAGAGAGTCAGTGCAGAGAATATTGATAAATGAGAATAAAATAAGGGGGTCAATGTAAATAGTCTGAATAGCCATTTGATTAACTGTTCAGCAGTCTTATGGCTTGGGGGTAGAAGCTGTTCAGGAGCCTTTTGGTCCCAGACTTAACACACCGGTACCATTGCCGTTTGATAGCAGAGAGAACAGCCTACGAGTTGGTGGCTGGAATCTTTGACAATTTTTAGAGCCTTCCTCTGACACCGCTTGGTATAGAGGTCCTTGATGGCAGGAAGCTCAGCCCCAGTGATGTTCCCTCTGTAGTGCCTTGCGATTGGATGCCGAGCAGTTGCCATACCAATCAGTGATGCAACCAGTCAGGACGCTCTCGATGCTGCAGCTGTAGAACTTTTTGAGGATTTGAGGACCCATGCCAAATCTTTTCAGCCTCCTGAGGGGGAATAGGCGTTGTCGTGCCCTCTTCACGACTGCCTTGGTGTGTCTGGACCATGATAGGTCCTTACTGACGTGGACATAAAGGAACTTGAAGCTCTCGACCCGCTCCACTCTGCCCTCCTTTTCCTGTAGTCCATGATCAGCTCTTTTGTCTTGCTCGTGTTGAGGGAGAAGTTGTTGTCCTGGCACCACACTGCCAGGTCTCTGACCTCCTCCCTATATGCTGTCTCATCTGTGATCAGGCCTACCAACGTCATGTCCACGTCATTTGAGTATAGCCTGTAGATCTGGAATACCCATTTGGTAAAGAAATGGAATTGTTTTTTTTTCCATGATAAATGATACAAACACAACAATAGCATTGATAGGAAATAATGCAGTATTTCCGAGAGCCTAACCTACAGTTATTGAGAGATTGGTTTTCTGAAAAAGATCCTGACACTGAATCCTTTGTGGATGTGGGTGTTTTCAGCTGTAAAATACTGCCTGTTCCTCCTTTTGATCTAATTTTGGATTTTTACACCAGCTTCACTGTCTTAATTATCGTCGTTTTAACTTAACTGTGATATTTCACAGCTTTTTGCCTAGTTAAATAAAGGTACAAATAAATAAATAATTTGTGTGTGTGGCATCAATATGCATGTGTGTGTGTGTGTGTGTTTTATGTGTGTGTATGTGTGTTGGAGTGTAAGTGTAGTATGTGTGAGTGCAGAGTTAGAGTCCAGTGAGTGTACATCGAGCATGTGCCAGAGTCAGTGCAAAATATATTAACAAATAATACTAAAATAAGGGGGTAAATGCAAATGATAGCATTGATGAGAAGTTAGAAATAATGCAGTAATTCCGAGAGCCTAGCCTATAGTTGTTGAGAGATTGGTTTTCTGAAAAGTATTGAATGAGAAATATCTATTTTGAAAAAGATCCTGACGCTCAATCCTTTGTGGAAGTGGGTGTTTTCAGCTGTAAAATACTGCCTGTTCCTCCCTTTGATCTAATTTTGGATTCATACAGCAGCTTCACTTTCCTAATTATCATCATTGTTCACTTAAGTGTGATCTTTCACTGCTTTCGGCAGCAAGCCATTTATTTTGATGAAAATGTTGAATAAGACAAAAACATATTTGACAGCTGCCATCTTCCAGGTGTCTCTTCGTCTTGTAGCCTATGTGTTGTCTTTTGATCTCCGTCTAGATGATTGTTGAGAGAAAATAACTATGCTATGATATTGAAATTCATTTTTTTAATCTACTTGTTCTGCTTTAAATATGTTTGAAGAAAAACACAGATGAAATGGAATAGAAAAGAAGGCTTGTAAATGCATGTCATATAATCAGAGAGTAAGAGAGAGAGGGGAATCTACTTTTAAGCAACATCAAAGGGAAGTTGAAAATTTACACCTGCCAAAAAAGAAAACCCTTACACCTGATGCAAAATTCCACTGTGAAAAAGGGAAGTGACTCACAGTTGATGGCATGAATTGGGTGCTGGGATGCGTTCAGTATGAGAAAAAAAACGTACTGCAATGTTAAATTACATTTGAACGGCGCTGTTCTGAACGACAGTTGGGAAAAAGGGAGGGGTTGGGTTGTGGGTTGGGCAATGCTCCTGCCCTTTAAGTACGTCACTCATTGAGGGAGTTCGATTAAGCTGAACCGGCAATTGCCCGTGACATGATCAGGCAAAAGCGGTAAGGGAGGAGCGCGGGCGCCCTTCAACGAGGCAGCATGATGCATCGTTCAGAAATATAAAATATGTGTTTGAACTAGTTTTCATTAGGAAAGCAGAAAAATCATTTTTATCTGAAGCAATCACTTTTGTATGTGAAAACATTACAATTCTGCTCTACGTGTTTGACCTACATCACTTATGTTTTGAGCCGACTTCACCGTAGGCCAAAACGGGGCATCAGGCGTCAGCCCTAGAGGCAGCCCGGTTACAAAACAAATGCAATCAACACTAACCTGGCTCACCCGGGGCAGGCCTGGGGCATTAATCGAATCCCACCATCGCTTCAAGCCACACCTCGCCACACCCACCAAACGGAGCAAACATACCTCAAAGACTGTTCAAGAATGTTGAAGACTGTTTTGGGGAAATGTGTCTTTCAGGACAAATGTCACGCAACGTAGTAAACTTTCAGTTTAAGTCAGGTGTTTTATTTACAGCAAGGAGTTCAGCAGCCGACATGAAAATGAGTTCAGGGATAATAAGAAAAGTTCTAGAATAAACTGTCAAGCAAACATTTCAGTTGAAAGATTTGGAAAACCATAGACAATCAATCAACAATATAATAATACTTTTAGTACAAATATTCATCTTTAATTTGCAATCTGTATATACTATGCGATTAGACAGTGTCAGAATTCATTTGAAACATCACAGCACAGTTGAAAAATAAATGCCACATGGAAATCATAATAGGGCGGTTTACGGAGATAGGTGGGATGGACTGAGAGTAGGTGAGGGGTGGGTTTAAAAGCTCATGTTCTATAATAGTTATGACTGAAAACACGATTTATAATGTATAAGTACTATCTATCTAGAAGTAATGTACACTACATAACCAAAAGTATGTGGACACCTGCTAGTCAAACATCTCATTCCACTAGATGTTGGAACATTGCTGCGGGGACTTGCTTCTCATCATCCACAAGAGCATTAGTGAGGTCGGGCACAAATGTTGGGCGATTAGGCCTGGCTCGCAGTCGGCATTCCAATTCATCCCAAAGGTGTTCAATGGGGTTGAGGTCAGGGCTCTGTGCAGGCCAGTCAAGTTCTTCCACACCGATCTCGACAAACCATTTCTGTATGGACCTCGCTTTGTGCACGGGGGCATTGTCATGCTCAAACAGGAAAGGGCCTTCCCCAAACTGTTGCCACAAAGTTGGAAGCACAGGATTGTCTAGAATGTCATTGTATGCTGTAGCATTAAGATTTCCCTTCACTGGAACTAAAGGGCCTAGCCAGATCATTATTCCTCCTCCACCAAACTTTACAGTTGTCTCTATGCATTTGGTTAGGAAGCGTTCTCCTGGCATTCGCTAAACCCAGATTTGTCCTTCAGACTGCCAGATGGTGAAGCGTGATTCATCACTTTACACAACTCCAGCTGACGCTTGGTGATCTTAGGCTTGTTTGCAGCTGCTCACCCATGGAAGCTCCTGACGTTGCTTCCAGAGACAGTTTCGAACTCGGTAGTGAGAGTTGCAGACAATTTTTACGTGCTATGCCCTTCAGCACTCGGCGGAACCATTCTGTGAGCTTGTGTGGCCTACCACTTCGCGGCTGAGACGTTGTTGCTCCTAGATGTTCCCTATTCACAATAACAGCACTTACCGTTGACAGCTCTAGCAGGGCAGACATTTGAAGTACTGACTTGTTGGAAAGGTGGCATCCTAGTACGCCGACTTCGAGCCAGGCCTAATCGCCCAACATCTGTGCACGACAATAATGCTCTTGTGGCTGAATGGAAGCAAGTCTCCGCGGCAATGTTCCATCCTATGACAATTTTATACACCTGTCAGCAACGAGTGTGGCTGAAATAGCCGAATCAACTAATTTGAATATACTTTTGTATATTGTGTATATCAAAATATCAACTGACTTTACTCTTGCTATGTAACTACTGTAAAAAAAAGCCATGTATGTGAAATGTGTGTATAATGTACTGTCAAAGCTGTAAAAAACAAACAAATGTTGTCCTCTGATGAGGGGGCCCAATAAAAAAAGAGAAAACATTTCACAGTGTACTACAGTTCCTTTAGGACTACATCTAAGCTGCATCACAACAAGCATCTAGCTGGCGGGTGGACGGACAGGCTGGTAACAATCTGTTCAACCTGAAGGTCTGAAACAGACTGGCATAAATACCAGTTCATTACTCTCCTACCTGGATTTGGTTCATAACTTCTCTGGAGGTGACAATGACATCACCTCTAAAATACATCACAGTACACTCGTTAAAAAATGTAATGACATTCATAATTTCATCTGCATGGAACAAACCACACATACAATTCATCAATTCAAAATAATAATAGAGCACGTGCATGTTATTCCTCAAAATAACAAACACGGAGAAACTAACTAGGCACCTCAACTCTGGGTATGAATGGATGCCACTACGCATGTGCTTCCCCCTATGACCACAAAGAACACGTTGGACACAGGGGAAACTTTGTATAAAGGAGCGGGCAATGAACATTTCAAAAGTGAGTAATACATTACTTTTAACGACAGCTAAATGCATACATTTTAGTGGACCATGTAAACTAAATGCTGAAACAAGTTTCATAAACCAAATTTGTGTGTGGGAGCAACTATTGAGTTGACTAAAGTATGTGCATATCTTCAACCACAAGCGATTGATATACAGTAGTTTGAAAATGAGTTTGAATAATTATGCGGCATAATAGTAAATGTTTAGACATAAACTCGGCAATAGCTAGACAATCAAATGAATGCAATTAAGGGGGAACATGCATTAATTTAATGTCATAGGTTTGTAATATGCCAATTAAACCTATTTCTTCACCTTTATAGGTTATAGTATCCCGGGCCACCAACATGGACACCAGAGAGTCAGAGGTAAGTACAAAAGTATGAACAAAGCTATGACAGAGACATATGGCTGCTTTCTAGGAGTAGAATTGAAGAATAAATCAATGTATTTCAATACATAAGTAAGCAATAATGGCTTTAATTGTATACATGAATGTGAATAGTGTAGTTGTCCACATTGATTTCCATTCAAACACAGTATTTCTCAGACTTCTCACATAACAAAACTTGAGTACAGATAGCGGTGTCTCTTATGACAACTCAATGTAGACTTATTCTCTAAGCAACACAAACGTCAGACATCATTGGAGCATTTTTGTCTGCTGGCCTATGAGTTTCTTACAATCCTGCAATTGTTACAATGTTTTTCAAGTCGGAGCTGACTGTATCCCTTTCCGTTGGTGAGTCCCTCTGAGACATTGAGTAACGAAAGCCATGCAGGAGGCCTGGGCTGATGGGCGATCAATGGAGTACACAGGGTTTTATAAGTGGCCCTTTTCCACATCACAGTGGTTCATCCCTGCAGACTGCTGCATCTTTTGACCGCAATGCTTTTACCCGCCAGGTCTCATGCCGTATCTCTTTCCCTTCACGAGGTCCTTGATACAGTCGATGCTTTTAAAGAGGACCTTTGAAAGGTTATTCACTCCTGGTAGCACAATACTGCTTTGTGTTGGACTAGACTCGAGGCAGGATTGTGTACTCTAGCTGATTCACTATTCTTGGTAGATGTATTTTGGGCAATTTCCAAGAAACTTACTGATTTTGTATTTTTATATTCATCAATTTTATGCAATCTTGATAAATGAACCTGAATGTTATAGTGTTTGCATAATATAATATTTTCTGATTAAAATCAAATAAATTGTCATATGCTTGGTAAACAACAGGTGTGCAGAATACAATGTAGAATGCAATGAATAATAATAAAACATGATTATAAAAATAGAACAGAAATAGTAACACGAAGACTAAATACACAATGAGCAATGATAGCTTGGCTATATACGTACATGGGGTTGAACCTGTAGTTCCCCAAAGCATGGTGTTGAACTAGTAGTTCCACAAAGCTGAATGCACTTAGGAATACGATTTAATGTGAGAGCTGGAGTAAATACTCTCTGAACGCTCTCTCACAATGTGGCAATCTGTTTCAGGAGTTATGCTACTAACTAGCCCCCCAAAGTTATAACGGCTTCATTCCATTTGGCTGAGAATAACGTCTCCGTTCTCCTGCAGGGCATGCAGGTGTTAGGATCCAGTCCAACTGACTCAACACACCTCAAATGGAGCAATGACTAACATGGTCTTGTCAAAGGCCAGAGGACCTTGGTTCTTGCCATCCAGGCTGGGTATTGAAGAGCACTGAGCTAGATAATAAGTCTAACTGGAGTTTAGGGTAAAGAGATTGGAGTGTTAGTGTGAGCTCGATGGTGCATGCATTCGTGGTATCCTAGTGTGGATGTTGAAACATGTGCACGTTTTCTTTCGGTTGTTGTGCCAGTTACAGTCCCTTCAGAAAGTATTCACACCCCTTGAGTTTTCCACATTTTGTTGTGTTACAGCCTGTATTTAAAATATATTAAATTCAGATTTTGTGTCATTGGCCTATACACAATACCCCATAATGTCAAAGTGAAAATATGTTTTTTAAATGTTTACAAATTAATGAAAAGCTGAAATGTCTTGAGTCAATAAGTATTTGACCCCTTTGTTATGGCAAGCCTAAATATGTTCGGAGTAATTAACAAGTCATATGGACTCACTCTGTGTGCAATAATAGTGTTTAACATAACATTTTTAATTACTACTTCCTATCTGTACCCCACACATACAATGACTCTCTTTTTAAGGTCCCTCGGTCGAGCAGTGAATTTCAAACACAGATTCAACCACAAAGACCAAGGAGGATTTCCAATGCCTCACAAAGAAGGGTACCTATTGGTAGATGGGTAAAAAGAAGCAGGCTTTCAATATCCCTTCGAGCATGGTGAAGTTATGAATTACACTTTGGATGGTGTATCAATACACTAAGTCACTACAAACATACAGGTGTTCTTACTAACTCAGTTGCCGGAGAGGAAGGAAACCGTTAAGGGATTTCACCAAGAGGCCAATGGTGACTTTACTTTACTGCCTTTGAAGTAATATGGCTATGGGTTCACCTGCCTCACCTAAATCCTATTCTTTTGGGGAGCTGCTATAGACTACCAAGTGCTAAAAGTCAGTATCTGGATAATATTTGTGAGGTGCTTGATAATGTATGTGATATGTATGTGATGTATGTGATATATTTTCTGGGTGACCTAAATGTTGACTGGCTTTCATCAAGCTGCCCTCTTAAGAAAAAGCTTCAAACTATAACCAGTGCCTGCATCCTGACTCATATTGTCAGTCAACATATCCAGGGTATTTACAAAAGGCACAGGAATAGAATCATCCACATTGATCACATCTTTACTAAGGCTGCAGAAATCTGCTCTAAAGCAGTATCGAAAACCATCAAATATAGTGATCATAATACGGTAGCCATATCTAGGAAAACCAAAGTTCCAAAGGCTCGGCCTAATATAGAGTACACTGTAATTGGTCATACAATAATTGTTCTAGTGATTTCTATATTGAATATTTGCTGGTCTGTGGTGTGTAGTGAGGAGCAACCAGACGCTGCACTTGACACATTTATGAAATTGCTTATTCCAGTTACTAATAAGCATTCACCCATTAAGAAAATGATTGTATAAACAGTTAAATCCCCATGGATTGATGAGGAATTGAAAACATGTATAATTGAGAGGGATGAGGCCAAAGGAATGGCAAATAAGTCTAGCTGCACAGCCAATTGGCAAATGTATTGTAAATTGAGAACTCAAGTGACTAAACTTAACAAAAAGAAGAGACTGTACTATGAAACAAAGATAAATTGTATAAAAAATTATAGTAAAAAGCTTTGGAGCACCTTCAATTAAATGTTGGACAAAAAGGCAAACTCGGCTCCACCATTCATTGAATCAAATGGTTGTTGTCTATTAACATAAGCCACCTGGGTCTGACAACTTGGATGGAAAATTACTGAGGATGATAGCGGACGATATTACAACTCCTATTTGCCATCTCTACAATCTAAGCCTACAGGAAAGGGTGTGCCCTCAGGCCTGAAGGGAAGCGAAATTCATTCCGCTACCCAAGAATAACAAAGCACCATTTACTGACTCAAACAGCCGACCAATCAGCCTGTTACCAACCATTAGTAAACTTTTTGAAAAAAATTGTGTTTGACCAGATATACTGCTATTTCACAGTAAACAAATTAACAGATTTGCATAAGACAAATGACTGAGAGAAATTTATAATAAAAAGATTGTGCGATCTGTTTTTGTTCTGTTTTGTCTTCAGTGCAGCTTTTGACATTATCGATCATAATCTGTTTCTGGAGATACATACAGTACCAGCCGATAATAGTGAAGACATCACAACTATGAAATAACACATATGGAATCAAGTAGTAACCAAAAAAGTGTTAAACAAATCAAAATATATTTTATATTTGAAATTCTTCAAAGTAGCCACCCTTTGCCTTGATGACAGCTTTACCGACTCTCGACATTCTCTCATGAGGTAGTCACCTGGAATGCATTTCAATTAACAGGTGTGCCTTGTTCAATTTAATTTGTGGAATTTCTTTCCTTGTTAATGCGTTTGAGCCAATTAGTTGAATTGTGACAAGGTCGGGGTGGTATACAGAAGATCATTTGGTAAAAGACCAAGTCCATATTATAGAAAGAACAGTTCAAATAAGCAAAGAGAAATGACAGTCCATCATTACTTTAACCTCTACTTCCACACAATCCCGGATCCGGGAGCACCCCCATCAGTAAAAAAGCTGACTAGCATAGCCTAGCGTCACAAGTAAATACTAGCATCTAAATATCATTAAATCACAACTCCAAGACACCAGATGAAAGATACACATCTTGTGAATCCAGCCATCATTTCTGATTTTTAAAATGTTTTACAGGGAAGACACAATATGTAAATCTATTAGCTAACCACGTTAGCAAAAGACACAACTTTTTTTACTCCACCATTTTTTTCCTGCATAGGTAGCTATCACAAATTCGACCAAATAAAGATATAAATAGCCACTAACCAAGAAACAACTTCATCAGATGACAGTCTGATAACATATTTATTGTATAGCATATGTTTTGTTAGAAAAATGTGCATATTTCAGGTATAAATCATAGTTTACCATTGCAGCCACCATCACAACTCTCACCAAAGCGACTAGAATAACTACAGAGAGCAACGTGAATTACCTAAATACTCATCATAAAACATTTCTGAAAAATACACAGCGTACAGCAAATGAAAGACAAAGATCTTGTGAATCCAGCCAATATTTCAGATTTTTTAAGTGTTTTACAGCGAAAACACAATATAGCATTATATTAGCTTACCACAATAGCCAGAAACACAAGCCATTTACCAGCAGCAAAGGTTAGCGATCGTAACAAGCAAGCAAAAGATATATAATTTTTGACTAACCTTCATAAACTTCTTCAGATGACAGTCCTGTAACATCATATTACACAATGCATATAGGGTTTGTTCGAAAATGTGCATATGTAGCGGCACAAATCGTGGTTATACAATGTGATTAGTAGCCAAACTTCAAGCAATCTGTCCGGCGCCATCTTGGAGAGGCACCTAATCTAATCGATAACTAATCCTAAACTTGACTAAAAAATACAGGTTGGACAGCAAATGAAAGATACATTAGTTCTTAATGCAACCGCTGTGTTAGATTTTTAAAATTAACGTTACTACGACATACAGCGTGCGCTAAAGCGATACCGCACCGAAATTCATGGCGGAATTATTGTTTAACATTTTTCAACATAAATACGAATTAACAGCATAAAGACTTCTTACTATTTGATGAGCTTCCATCAGAATCTTGGGCAAGGTGTCCTTTCTCCAGAACAATCGTCTTTTGGTTGAAAGATGTCCTCTTCTCCTGTAGAAATAGCAGCTAACGCTAGCCGTGTGCCGGAGAGGTGTCCAACTCGCGATAGCGCGTGACAAAGAAATTCCAGAAAATCGCAATAAACTGATATAAACTGCTATAAGTCGGTTTAAATGAACTACCTTATGAAGTTTTTAAGACAAAAATCAAATTAAATCAGAGCCAGAGATATAGAACTGCTAAAACGAAAGCTTTTCAGGACGCCATGGTGATGTCCCTCCTGCGTCAGGCCCCTCGTTGAAAAGGTCGGACCTTCCGTTCCAAGAGCTTTTATAGTGCCCCAGATGGTGCAATCCACTCCATTCAAATTCTCACCGCTTACTGACACCTAGGGGAAGGCGTATGCAGTGCATGTAGCCCCATAGCTTACATGGGAATTTATAAACTGGCCCTAGAACAGAGACCTCGATTTCAGAAATCTCACTTCCTGACAGGAAGTGTGCTGCAGAATGAGTTCTGTTTCACTCAGAGAAATAATTCAAACGGTTTTAGAAACTAGAGAGTGTTTTCTATCCAATAGTAATAATAATATGCATATTGTACGAGCAAGAATTGAGTACGAGGCAGTTTAATTTGGGAACGAAATTTTTACAAAGTGCAAACTCTATTGCAGTCAGTCAATTAGGAAAATTTGAAGAACTTTGAAAGTTTCTTCAAGTGCAGTCGCAGAAACCATCAAGAGCTATGATGAAACTGGCTCTCATGAGGACCGCCATAGGAAAGGAAGACCCAGAGTTACCTCTGCTGCAGAGGATACGTTCATTAGATTTAACTGCACCTCAGATTGCAGCCCAAATAAATGCTTCACAGAGTTCAAGTAACAGCCACATCTCAACATCAACCGTTCAGAGGAGACTGTGTGAATAAGGCCTTCGTGGTCGAATTGCTGCAAAGAAACCACTACTAAAGGACACCAATAATTAGAAGAGACTTGCTTGAGCCAAGAAACAAGACCAATGGAGATTAGCCTGTTGGAAATCTATCCTTTGGTCTGATGAGTCCAAATGTGAGATTTTTGGTTCCAACCACCATGTCTTTGTGAGACGCAGAGTAGGTGAACGGATGATCTCCGCATGTGTGGTTCCCACCAGGAAGCATGGAGGAGGAGGTGTGATGGTGTGGGGGTGCTTTGCTGGTGACACTGTCTGTGATGTATTTAGAATTCGAGGCACACTTAACCAGCATGGCTACCACAGTATTCTGCAGAGATATGTCATCCCATCTGGTTTGCGCTTAGTGAGTCTATCATTTGTTTTTCAACAGGACAATGACCCAAAACACACCTCCAGGCTGTGTAAGTGCTATTTGACCAAGGAGAGTGATGGAATGCTGCATCAGATGACCTAGCCTCCACAATCACCCAACCTCAACCCAATTGAGATGGTTTGGGATGAGTTGGACTGCAGAGTGAAGGAAAAGCAGCCAACAAGTGCTCAGCATATGTGGGAACTCCTTCAAGACTATTGGAAAAGCATTCCTCATGAAGCTGGTTGAGAGAATGCCAAGAATGTGCAAAGCTGTCATGAAGGCAAAGGGTGGATACTTTGAAGAATCTAAAATCTAAAATCTGTTTTATATTAGATTCCATATGTGTTATTTCATAGTTTTGAAATCTTCACTATTATTCTACAATGTAGAACATTTAAAAAATAAAGAAAAACCCTTGAATGAGTAGGTGTGCCCAAACATTTGACTGGTACTGTATGTGTGATGGCTTTACATCCCCTTCTATATTGTGGATCGATGTTCTTTAATGGAAGCTTCTCCAACACAATTAAGGTAGAGTCAGGCATTCCCTAAGGCAGCTGTCTAGGCCACTTATTTAAAAAAAATCTTTACTAATGACCCTGGCTCTGAGTACAGCCTGAGTGTCTATGTATGTGGATGACTCAACACTTTACACGTCAGCTACCACACCAAGTGCAATCACTGCAACACTTAACAAAGAGCTGCAGTCAGTTTCAAAATGGGTGGCAAGAAATAAGTTAGTCCTAAATATTTCAAAATCTAAAAGCATTGTATTTGGGACAAATCATTCACTAAACCTCTTGTCATGAATAATTTGGAAATTTAGCAAATTGAGGAGAATAAACGACTCGGAGTAACCCTGATTTGTAAACAGTCATGGTCAAAATAATATTGATGCAACAGTAGCTAAGATGGGGAGAGTTGTGTCCATAATAAAGCGCTGCTCTACTTTCTAACATCACTATCAACAAGGCAGGTCCTACAGGCCCTAGTTTAGTCACACCTGGATTACAGTCGTGTGGTCAGGTGCCACAAAGAGGGATAGGAAAACTGCAATTGGCCCAGAATAGGGCAGCACTGCTGGCCGTTAAATGTACACGGAGAGCCAATGTTAATAATATGCATGTCAATATCTCCTGCTGCAAAGTAGAGTAGAAATTAACTTCATCACTACTTGTGTTTGTGAGAAATATTGACATGTTGAATGCACCGATCTGTCTGTTTAAACTACTGTACTAGCACACAGCTTAGACACCCATGTATACCCCACAAGACATGCCACCAGAGGTCTCTTTACAGTCCCCAAGTCCAGAACAGACTATGAGAGGCGCAGAGTACTACATAGAGCTATGACTACATGGAACTCTATTCCATATCCAATAACTCATGCTAGAAGTAAAATCAGACAAACAGATAAAAATACCTCTTGTGGAACAGCGGGACTGTGAAGAGGCACACACACAGGCACAGACACACGCATACACATACACATAATAACATACACACTATACACACACGTACACTACCATTCAAAAGTTTGGGGTCACTTAGAAATGTCCTTCTTTTTGAAAGAAAAGAAAAAAAATTGTCCATTAAAATAACATCAAATTGATCAGAAATACAGTGTAGACATTGTTAAGAATGATTATTGTAGCTGGAAACTGCTGACTTTTAATGGAATATCTGCATAGGCGTACAGAGGCCCATTATCAGCAGCCATCACTCCTGTGTTCCAATGGCACGTTGTGTTAGCTAATCCAAGTTTATCATTTTAAAAGGCTAATTGATCATTAGAAAACCCTTTTGCAATTATGTTAGAACAGCTGAAAACTGTGTCCTGATTAAAGAAGCAATAAAACTTCTTTAGACTAGTTGAGTATCTGGAGCATCGGCATTTGTGGGTTCGATTACAGGCTCAAAATGGCCAGAAACAAAGACTTTTCTGAAACTCGTCAGTCTATTCTTGTTCTGAGAAATGACGGCTATTCCATGCGAGAAATTATCAAGAAACTGAAGAGCTCGTACAACGCTGTGTACTACTCCCTTCACAGAACAGTGCAAACTGTCTCTAACCAGAATAGAAAGAGGAGTGGGAGGCACCTGTGCACAACTGAGCAAGAAGACAAGTACATTAGAGTGTCTAGTTTGAGAAACAGATGCCTTAGAAGTCCTCAACTGGCAGCTTCATTAAATAATACTCGCAAAACACCAGTCTCAATGTCAACAGTGAAGAGGCGACTCCGTGATGCTGGCCTTCTAGGCAGAGTTCCTCTGTCCAGTGTCTGTGTTCTTTTGCCCATCTTAATATTTTATTTTTATTGGCCAGTCTGAGATATGGCTTTTCCTTTGCAACTCTGCCTAGAAGGTCAGCATCCCAGAGTCGCCTCTTCACTGCTGAACAATAACCTAAAACACAAGGCAAAATATACACTGGAGTTGCTTACCAAGATGACATAATGTCCATAAGTGGCATAGTTACAGTTTAGACGTAAATCGGCTTGAAAATCTATGGCTAGACTTGACAGAGCTTGAAAAATTAAAAAAATAATAATGTGCAAATATTGTACAATTCAGGTGTGCAAAGGTCTTAGAAAGTTACACAGAAAGACTCACAGCTGTAGTCGCTGCCTAAGGTGATTCTAACATGTACAGTGGCAAGAAAAAGTATGTGAACCCTTTGGAATTACTTGGATTTCTGCATGAATTGGTCATAAAATTTGATCTGATCCATCCAAGTCACAACAATAGACAAACACAGTCTGCTTAAACTAATAACACACGAACATTTGTACAATGTCATGTCTTTATTGAAAACACTGTGTAAACATTCACAGTGCAGGGTGGGAAAAGTATGTGAACCCTTGGATTTAATAACTGGTTGACCCTCCTTTAGCAGCAATAACCTCAACTGAACGTTTTCTGTAGTTGTGGAAACGCCCCGCACAACGATCATGAGCAATTTTGGACCATTCCTCTTTACAAAACTGTTTCAGTTCAGCATTATTCTTGGGATGTCTGGTGTGAACCGCTCTCGAGGTCATGCCACAGCATCTCAATCGGATTGAGGTCAGGACTCTGACTGGGCTACTCTAGAAGGCATATTTTCATCTATGGAATCTGTTTTATTTTCATCTCTATACCAGGCGGTTTAGACTCCAGCCACCCAAGTCATAGACTGTTCTCTCTGCTACCACATGGCAAGCGGTACCGGAGCGCCAAGTCTAGGTCCAAGAGCCTCCTAAACAGCTTCTAACCCCAAGCCATAAGACTCCTGAACATCTAGTCAAATGGCTACCCAGACTATTCACATTTCCCCCCCCTCCTCTCTCCACACCATTGCCTCTCACTGTTGTCATCTATGCATAGTCACTTTAATTAACTCTACCTACATTACATACTACCTCAACTAAACGGTGCCCCCGCACATTGACTCTGTACCGGCACCCCCTGTATATTGTTATTTTTTACTGCTCCTCTTTAATTACTTGTTACTTTTATCTCTTATCCGTATTTTTTGAAACTGCACTGTCGGTTAGGTGCTCGTAGGTAAGCATTTCACTGTAAGGTCTATACCTGTTGTATTCGGCGCATGTGACTAATACAATTTGATTTGATTTGAAGCCATTCTGTTGTTGATTTACTTCTGTGTTTTGGGTCGATGTCCCGTTGCATCACCCAACTTTTGTTGAGCTTCAATTGGTGGACAGAGCCTTACATTCTCCTGCAAAATGTCTGATAAACTTGGGAAATAATTTTTCCATTGATGATAGCAAGCTGTCCAGGCACTAAGGCAGCAAAACAGCCAAAACCAGGATGCTCCCTCCACCATACTTTACAGTTGGAATGAGGTTTTGACGTTGGTGTGCTGCGCTTTTTTTTTCTTTTTTCTTCACATGGTGTTGTGCGTTCCTTCCTTCCAAACAACTCAACTTTAGTTTAATCTGTGCACAGAATATTTTGGCAATAGCACTGTGGAACATCCAGGTGCTCTTTTGCAAACTTCAGAACATCCAGGTGCTCTTTTGGACAGCAGTGGCTTCTTCCGTGGTGTCCTCCCACAAACACCATTCTTGTTTAGTGTTTTACAGTGTTTTAGACTCATCAACAGAGATGTTAGCATGTTCCAGAGATTTCTGTATGTCTTTAGCTGACACTCTAGGATTCTTCTTAACCTCATTTAGCATTCTGCACTGTGCTCTTGCAGTCATCTTTGCATGACGGCACTCCTAGGGAGAGTAGCAACAGTGCTGAACTTTCTCCATTTATTGACAATTTGTCTTACCATGGACTGATGAACATCAAGGCTTTAAGAGATACTTTTGTAACCCTTTCCAGCTTTATGGTAAGTCAACAATTCTTAATCTTAGGTCTTCTGAGATCTCTTTTGTTCAAGGCATTTTTCACATCAGGCAATGCTTCATGTGAATAGCAAACTCAAAAAAAAAGGGCAGGGCAGCTTTAACCAACATCTCCAATCTCGTCTTATTGATTGGTCTCCAGGTTAGCTGACTCCTGACTCCAAATAGCTTTTGGAGAAGTAATTAGCCTACAGGTTCACATATTTTTTCCAACCTACACTGTGAATGTTTAAATGCTTTATTCCAGTGGATGCCAAACTTCTTATAGTCCCATACCCCTTCAAAGATTCAACCTCCAGCTGCGTACCCCCTCTAGCACCAGGGTCAGTGCACTCTCAAATGTTGTTTTTGCCATTATTGTAAGCCTGCCACACGCACACCATACGATACATTTATTAACTTCTTTGGGCTGCAGGGGCAGTATTGAGTAGCCTGGATAAAAGGTGCCCATTTCAAACGGCCTCGTACTCAATTCTTGCTCGTACAATATGCATATTATTATTACTATTGGATAGAAAACACTCTCTAGTTTCTAAAACCGTTTGAATTATATCTGTGAGTAAAACAGAACTCATTTTGCAACAAACTTCCTGACAGGAAGTGGAACATCTGAAATCGATGCTCTGTTCTAGGGCCTGCCTATAAATGTCCTTGATATTTTGGAGCGCGCGAGAAGGGACCTGGTATTGCCTTCTGAAAAGCTGTCGTTATAGACGACTAATATCTCCGGCTTTGATTTTATTTGATAAATGTGACAATATCATCGTAAAGTATGTTTTTTCAATATAGTTTTATTAGATTATTGAAATTTTTTCGGGACGTTAGGCGTGTTGCTTTGTCTGAGTTTGTTGACGATGGAGAGCTTCGCGCCACTTAGCTAGTGTGCTTGCTAATTCAAGAGGGAAAAATGCCATTCTAAAACCAAACAACGATTGTTCCCGACAAAGGACCCCTTGTACAACATTCTGATGGAAGATCATCAAAAGTAGGACCCATTTAATGATGTTATTTCATATATCTGTCGTACATGTGTACTAGTAGTTTGCGCCCAGATTTTGGGCACTCTCTCGCTATAACGTAAGCTGGATTTCGTAATGAAGTTATTTTTAGAATTCTAACACGGCGATTGCATTAAGAACTAGTGTATCTATCATTTCCTATACAACATGTATTTTTTAGTAACGTTTATGAATAGTTATTTGGTCAGAATAGGTGATTGTCATAAAAATATCCGGACTTTCTGGGAAAAAGATGCTACGTTAGCACAATGTATAACCACTGATTTCAGCAACAAAACATAAGTGTATGTATAACCTGATGTTATAGGACTGTCATCTGATGAAGCTTATCAAGGTTAGTCAAAAATTATATATCTTTTGCTGGTTTGTTACGATCGCTAACTTTTGCTGCTGGTAAATGGCTTGTGTTTCTGGCTATTGTGGTAAGCTAATATAATGCTATATTGTGTTTTCGCTGTAAAACACTTAAGAAATCGGAAATATTGGCTGGATTCACAAGATGCTTGTCTTTCATTTGCTGTACACCATGTATTTTTCAGAAATGTTTTATGATGAGTATTTAGGTATTCCACGTTGGTGTCTGTAATTACTCTGGCTGCTTCGGTGCTATTTGTGACGGTAGCTGTGATGGTAGCTGCAATGTAAAACTGATTTATAGCTCAAATATGCACATTTTTCGAACAAAACATAGATTTATTGTGTAACATGTTATAAGACTGTCATCTGATGAAGTTGTTTCTTGGTTAGTTTGGTTGGTTCTTGGTTAGTTAGGTTGGTTTTGTGCATGCTACCTGTGCTGTGAAAAATGTCTGTCCTTTTTTGTATTTGGTGGTGAGCTAACATAAATATACGTGGTGTTTTCGCTGTAAAACATTTTAAAAATCGGACATGTTGGCTGGATTCACAAGATGTTTATCTTTCAATTGCTGTATTGGACTTGTTAATGTGTGAAAGTTAAATATTTCTAAAAAATATATTTTGAATTTCGCGCCCTGCACTTGAGCTGGCTGTTGTCATAAGTGTACCGACGTCGGGCTTGCAGCCATAAGAAGTTAAACATAAGAATGAGTGTGAGTTTTTGTCACAACCCGGCTCGTGGGAAGTGACAAAGAGCTCTTATAGGACCAGGGCACAAATAATAATATTATAATAATCAATCATTTTGCTCTATATTTAGCCATCTTACATATAAAACCTTATTTGTTCATCAAAAATGGTGAATAACTCACCATAGTTTAATGAGAAGGGTGTGCTTGAAAGGATGCACACAACTATGCAATGTTCGGTTGTATTAGAGAGAGTCTTGGTCTTAAATCATTTTCCACACACAGTCTGTGCCTGTATTTCGTTTTCATGTTAGTGAGGGCCGAGAATCCACTCTCACATAGGTACGTGGTTCCAAAGGGCATCAGTGTCTTAACAGCACTATTTGCCAAGGCAAAAAACTCTGAGCACAGCCCTATCCAGAAATCTGTCAGTGGCTTCTGATTAAATTCAATTTTCACAGAACCGCTTGTTGCAATTTCAAAGAGGCTCTCTTGTTCAGATATCGGTAAGTGGACTGGAGGCAGGGAATGAAAGGGATAACGAGTCCAGTTGTTTGTGTCATCCGATTCGGGAAAGTACCTGCGTAATTGCGCATCCAGCTCACCCAGGTGCTTTTGACATTGATATTGTTCGTGAACTTGAGTTCGTTTGCACACAAAAAATCATACAATGATGGAAAGACCTGTGTGTTGTCTTTGTTAATGCAGACAGAAAAGAGCTCCAACTTCTTAATCATAGCCTCAATTTTGTCCCACACATTGAATATAGTTGCGGAGTCCCTGTAATCCTAGATTCAGATCATTCAGGTGAGAAAAAACATCACCCAGATAGGCAAGTCGTGTGAGAAATTCATCATCATCCAAGTGGTCAAGCAAGTGAAAATTATGGCCAGTAAAGACAACTTTAACTTTTTGTCAATAGGGGGAGCTGTTAGCACTTTTTTTTTTTTGACGTTGCCAAATTAAACTGCCTAGTACTCAATTCTTGCTCGTACAATATGCATATTATTATTATTATTGGATAGAAAACACTCTATAGTTTCTAAAACAGTTGGAATTATGTCTCTGAGTGAAACAGAACTCATTCTACAGCACTTTTCCTGACAGGGAGTGAGATTTCAGAAATCTTGGCCCCTGTTCCCAGGTCAGTTTTAAGGTCCCTGTGAATGCTATGGGGATACAAACACTGCCTACGCCTTCCTCTAGATGTCAGTAAGTGGTGACAATTTGAATGGAGTCGATTGCGCAATCTGGGACTGTATAAAAGACCACAAGGCGGAAGTAGCTTTCTTTTCCTCCCTGCGCCTGACGCACGATGGACGTCGGACTGGCCTCCTTCCAAGCTTTGGTTTAGCCACTTCTATATCCCCGGTCATGT
Organism: Salvelinus namaycush; assembly: GCF_016432855.1. Classification (NCBI taxonomy): domain Eukaryota; kingdom Metazoa; phylum Chordata; class Actinopteri; order Salmoniformes; family Salmonidae; genus Salvelinus; species Salvelinus namaycush. The sequence continues at coordinate 25,103,395 of NC_052341.1, forward strand.
TTTTACTCGTTATAGGTGTTAAAAACATCATAAGGTAGTTAATTTAAATCCGTTTAGTGCGATTTTCTGGTATTTCTTTGTGACGCACTTCCAAGAGCTGGGCACTTTTCCAGTACATGCCGAACGTTAGTGGCCATTTCGACAGGACAAGAGGACATCTTTTGACCAAAAGACGATTAGACCGGAGAAAGGATACATTGCCCAAGATTCTGATGGAAGATCAGCTCATAGTAAGAACTATTTATGATGATAAATCGTTGTTCTGTTGAAAAATGTTAAACGCATATATCGCCATTTTTTTTTGTGTAGCTTCGCTTTGGCGAACCCTGTATTGCACAGTAAGGATAATTTTAGAAATGTAATTCAGCGATTGCATTAAGAACTAATTTGTCTTTCAATTGCTGTCCAACTTTTATTTTTTTAGTCAAGTTTATGAATAGTTTTCGATAAAAATAGGTGTCTTTTCAAGATGGCGCCGGGCAGATTGCTTGAGTAGTTGGATATTATTTCCATTGTGTAAGCACGATTTGTGCCGCTAAATATGCACATTTTCGATCAAACTCTATATGGATTGTGTAATATGATGTTACAGGAGTGTCATCGGAAGAATTCTGAGAAGGTTAGTGAAAAAATTAATATATTTTGGTGATGATAACGTTATCGCTCTCTTTGCCTTGAATCAATGCTCGGGTAACGTTTGCACATGTGGTATGCTAATATAACGATTTATTGTGTTTTCGCTGTAAAACACTTAGAAAATCTGAAATATTGTCTGAATTCACAAGATCTGTGTCTTTCCATTGCTATGCGCTGTGTATTTTTAAGAAATGTTTTATGATGAGTAAATTGGTAATACACGTTGCTCTCTGTAGTAATTCTAGTCGCTTTGGTGAGATTTGTGATGGTGGCTGCAATGGCAAACTATGATTTATACCTGAAATATGCACATTTTTCTAACAAAACCTATGCTATACAATAAATATGTTATCAGACTGTCATCTGATGAAGTTTTTTCTTGGTTAGTGGCTATATATATCTTTATTTGGTCGAATTTGTGATAGCACCTGATGGAGTTAGAAAAGTGGTGTCTTTTGCTAACGTGGTTAGCTAATAGATTTACATATTTTGTCTTCCCTGTAAAACATTTTAAAAATCAGAAATGATGGCTTTATTCACAAGATCTGTATCTTTCATTTGGTGTCTTGGACTTGTGATTTAATGATATTTAGATGCTACTATTTACTTGTGACGCTATGCTAGTCAGTGGGGGGGGGTGCTCCCGGATCCGGGTTTCTGAGGCGGTAGAAGTTAAGCTTGTCTCTCAATTTTAAAAATCGTGTCAATACTTTACCCCTTGATGACCAGCGCACTTCTGTATGTTGTAAAAGCGTTACATGGTCGCTGCCCATATCATTGCATAATGCAAAAAATACACGAGAGTTCAGGGGCCTTGCTTTAACAAAGTTAACCATTTTCACTGTAGTGTCCAAAATGTCTTTCAAGCTGTCAGGCATTCCCTTGGCAGCAAGAGCCTCTCGGTGGATGCTGTAGTGTACCCAAGTGGCGTCGGGAGCAACTGCTTGCACGCGCGTTACCACTATGTCTCCCTGTTTTGGCTTTTGCTCTATCAGTACAGATACCAACATATCTTGACCACCAAAGTCCATTTGATGCCACAAAGCTGTCCAGTACTTAAAAAATATCCTCTCATGTTGTCCTGGTTTCCAATGGTTTGCAGAAGAGGATGTCTTCCTTAATTAACCCCCCATTAACATAACGGACATATACCAGGAGATATGCCAGGCCCGCCACGTCTGTTGACTCATCCATCTGTAACGCATATAATTCACTGGCTTGTATACGAAGCAGTAATTGTTTCAAAACATCTCCTGCCATGTCACAGATGTGTCGTGAAACAGTGTTGTTTGATGAAGGCATTGTCTGTATAGTTTTTTGGCCTTTTCCCCCAGCATTGTCCCAGCCATATCTGCGACAGCAGGAAGAATTTAGTCCTCCACAATAGTATGGGGCTTGCCTGTCCTAACCACTCGGTAGCTCACCATATAAGACGCTTCTAGCCCCTTCTTATTAATGGTATCTGTTGCATTTATGCATGTCTTACTACTCGAACGTCGTCTTTATTCTCGCTCAAAAAACTCCTGTGGCTTATTTGTCTAATTGTCATGTTTCATTTCTAAATATCTGCGCAAGAGTGAAGGTTTCCTGCTAGAGAGTAACAGTTAATGTATTTGGATGTTAATTATTTGACTAGGCTACCTGTATTTGACATTGTGTTGTTATTTCGCTGAACCCTAAATGTACTGTTTGAAAATGTGAAGATTTCTTTTGTTTTTTGTGTTTTTAAAAATGTGAATCACATTTTATTTGCCGTATCCCCGACGGCATTGCCAGTTTGGGAATACCTGCTGTGTTCAATATAGACAAGAAATATACAATAATTAGTGTGTTATTAGTTCAAGCACACTGTGTTTGTCTATTGCTGTGACAATTCATGCAGGAATCCAGGTAATTCCAAGGGTTCACATACTTTTTCTTGACACTGTATAGACCAATGGATTTTAATACTTATGTAAATTAGATATCTGTATTTAATTTCCAATACAATTTTCAAACATTTCTAAAAACGTTTTCACTTTGTCATTTTGGGGTATTGTGTGTAGATGTGTCACGCCCTGACCTTAGAGAGCCTTTTAATTTCTCTATTTGGTTAGGTCAGGGTGTGATTTGGGTGGGCATTCTAGTTTGTCTATTTCTTTGTTGGCTGGGTATGGTTCCCAATCAGAGGCAGCTGTCTATCGTTGTCTGTGATTGGGGATCATACTTAGGTAGCCCCTTTTCCCACCTTCAGTTGTGGGATCTTGTTTGTGTCTAGTTGGTTTCTGCACTGCATATAGCTTTACGTTCGTTTTGCATTTTGTTGTTTTTTTGGTGTCATTTAAAATAAAAGTATAATGTACGCCTACCACGCTGCACCTTAGTCTCCTTCTAACAAAGGACGTAACAAGATGGTTGTGAAAAAAAAGCATATTTAATCCATTTTGAATTCAGGCTGTAAACACAACAAAATGTGGAATAAGTTAAGGGGTATGAATACTTTCTGAAGGCACTGGAGGGTTGATATCTGTAAATGCATGTGTGTCTGAGGCACTGAGTATGTACATGCGTGGTGGTGTTGAATGGAAACTGTAAACAAGTCGCTTCCTCACTCCCCTCTCATCTGACCTGGAATGCTTCACCTGACACCATTCCAAGAACGGTAATGAGATTTCCACAGAGGCCATTAGATTGGTGAGTGGAGAGTGAAGGAATGAGTAAGAGAGAGAGAGAGTGAGAGAGAGAGAGAGTGAGAGAGAGAGTGAGAGAGAGAGAGGCAGCTGTGTGGCTACACATGCCAAGGTCAGTGGAGTGAGTGAAGAGGAAGAGGACCTGGGTCATTTCCTGACTATTACCCAGAGTTCAGCAGCTGTGTGTATGTGTAGTGTGTGTAATGTGTGTGTGTGTCCAGCCACACAGCCTGCAAGAGCATCACAGATGATCGATTATAAGTCAACTTGAGTTTTCCGTGTCAGGCAAGAGGCATTTGTGGCCAGATGACAGAACTAAGCAGAGGGGTCCACTTCTGCGCAGTGCTATACCAACCAGCCAACCAGGCAAATGGAAAGTGACACGAACAATGCTCCCTGTAATGTAGGCTACCCCTCTGCCTATTGGCTTATTTGCATATTCAAGCCTGTCTCAAAATACAACACTGACCCTTTAATTTAGAAATAAGATTTTACCTGACTGGCTTTTCAAAGACAGCTTTAAACGTAGCCTACACGTTTTGTGCTATTGTAGGTAGCAGTAACTCCCCATTACTGACCTAAAATGATCTATAACTGGGCAAATAATTTGCTAACTAGCAAAGAATATGAACAAATGTTCATATCTGATCTGAAAAATACATTCATTCACTTGCGGGTGATTGAAAATTGTGAATCAGGTAGCCTAGTGGTTAGAGGGTTGGACTAGTAACCGGAAGGTTGCAAGAGCGAATCCCAGAGCTGACAAGGTAAAAAATCTGTGGTTCTGCCCCTGAACCAGGCAGTTAATTCACTGTTCCTAGGCTGTCACTAAAAATAAGAATTTGTTCTTAACTGACTTGCCTAGTTAAATAAAGGTCAAATATATATAAAAGAAGACCCTCTTGTGGACTACCTGCCAATAGAATATGATTCTACTCTGGCTTTGCCTACCACTCAATCACAAGAGGTTGGTGGCACCTTAATTGGGGAGGATGGGCTCGTGGGAATGGCTGAAGCAGAATAGGTGGAATGGTATCAAATACATCAAACATATATGTTTGATGTCATTCGCTACATTCCGACCATTATTATGAGCGGCCTCAGCAGCCTCCATGGACTCAATCTTGCTAAGTTAGATTTGTTTTGGTTTGTTGCGTTTAAAAGGGGCTGATATAATGTTGATTCGATCACAGAAAAATTGTTAATCTGTATAGTGCAAACTAATGGGGCGAACTCAGTGAAGTTCAATCTCGTGTCTCTGCCTGGCCTGGCGTTTCTTCTGCATGACAGTCTTGGAGGGCATAAACACAGACAGGTTGAATGCGCTTCTGAACAGTGGGACCCACCCTCACTTCAAACAAATCAGGCAGTCTGTCGGACTGGGCTAGGCTATACCTGAGCAATTCTTCCGCAGGTAAGCTTTGATCGCAGCGCAATCAATGATCTGGCGGTTCAGAAATCCAAATTATGTAGATGAAAGACTACTAATTACATTGATGCAGCCGCTAGGAGGAACGACTTGCCTGCTAATGGGCAAATCACAACACATTAAGAACAGCCAAATGATTCGATTTGTTTCTTAAACGACTTTACCTTCTCACAGACAGATGGACAGAGCTGGCTGGAGGAGGCAGATTATCAGAGAAGAGAAAGTGGTAGAGAATACAACATGCCTGAAGATTTCGTTTGGCCTAATTATGATCAATGCAGAATACATCAGCCTGACTCAGTGTCCTAACTGTTCTCACTATTATCTGCACAGAGAAAACAGGCATGCTCTTGCAGACAGTCACTGCTTCATTATAGTCACTTTACATAGAACTAAGAGTAACATTTGGGTACCTTAAAAACTCACTGTTACTAACTACCAGACAGACTACAGTCATTTGAAGACACTTCCAGTTGACAGAATACTGTGTACTTGGATGTTGACTAAATCCTTGCATTTCCATATTAAAAATAGATATTAGCAAACATATCTTCAGAAATAAAAAAGAACAATAGATCAAAACACAATTAGAATATGCTTATGGAAATTGATCACTTCGGTCGTTTGATCTATTTCAATTCCAACATACATAGTCTGCTGTATGTGTTATACCCATACTTTATTTTCAATATAGCCTATTATATATGTATTATCAATATGGTTTGTTTATGGGTACCATATTCTATTCCTGACACTTGTGTTGTTTCCTCTTGGCTTTGTCTTCCGCCATTAGGCCCCTATGTCCATTTAGAATGGATGAACAGTCATTTGCATGTATTTAAATATGCTGATTATGATTGGGTGAATGTAATGTAAAAGCACGGAATGAGGCGAGGCAGTGGCCATGGCCACAACATACTACTTTTGGTGTGTTCTAGACAACTGGGAACTTGTAAACAAAACAAGCTCAGACTGGGAAAAATCGTGACATCAGTGATATTCAGGTCGGAGAAGTTGAAGCTCTAGGATGCCAGAATTTCCGAATTGTAATTGAGAGTTGGAGCTCGTTTCATTCTGAGTTCCCTGTTGTCTTAAACGCACCAACAGTTATGGCTTCGCATATGAACTGGAAAGGATTGTCTGTAGCCCCACCCAGGGACCTTTCACTACAGTGTTGTGCTAAGTAGCTAGCATTTGGAAGAAAATATTTGGAGTAACATTGAGTTAACCGTAGGCCTAAGCATGCATCAATTGAAGAGTCACCTGACGCTTGAGAGGATAGGGAGATGCATTAGGGCAGGGATCATCATATAGATTCAGTCGTGGGACGTTTTTCTCTTGAGTGGATGATCGGGGGGCCGGAACAGACAGGGTTGGTAGGTAAGGTAGCCTAGCGGTTAAGAATTTTGGGCCAGTAATTGAAATGTCACTGGTTTGAATCCCCTAGCCGACTAGGTGAACAATCTGAAGATGTGCCCTTGAGCAAGGCACTTAACCCTATTTGCTCATGTAAGTCGGTCTGGATAAATGACTGAAATGTAAACATAATTATATATAATTTGTAGACTGCAAATTGACAGCAAGAAGACCAAACAAATACTGTATAATGTTTGACTAAACATAGTAATTTCAAATCTCGCTTACATTTGTATACGAACACTTGCCTCTCTTATATTTGGAAACAGATTTCTTAAATTAAAATCACTTGGAACTGACTTCCTGGTGCTTTTACAGTCTATGTCTAACAAAATAAAAAATACATATAAAAAACTTAATCAAATGTAATTTTGTTCAGAAAACTTGGGGGGCCAAATCAAAACACCCACGGGCCAAAATAGGCCCACGGGCCGCCAGTTGGGGAACCCTGCAGTAGGGGAATGCAGTGCTGAGGCAGAGGGCTCGTAACGAGGGCGACTGGCTAGCTACTACTCTGAGCTGTGTGTGGTGAGCTTTCTGGAACCCAGAGCTGCTGAGGTATCACCCACGTTTGGTGCCATACATTGTGAAGGAGAAATGCAGTGGTTAGACGACTCAGTCTGGCTCCCAGAGTAGCTAGCACTTTACAAGATTGTCACAGACTCCATTTTCATCAACCATCTCCCCGACAACCTTCTTCTGATCAATGTATTGCTTGTTTTTTTGCACATTGAGATTAATATGAAAAGCGTTATAGAAATGTAATACGTTTTTATATGTATTGTACCCAAGATGGTTTATTTCGTTAAAACTTCTTCGGGGTAGGGGGCAGTATTCGGAAGTTTGGATGACTGAGGTGCCCAAAGTAAACTGCCTGCTACTCAGGCCTAGAAGCTAGGATATGCATATAATTGGTAGTATTTGATAGAAAACACTCTGAAGTTTCTAAAACTGTTTGAATGATGTCTGTGAGTATAACAGAACTTATTTGGCAGGCGAAACCCCGAGCACAATCCATCCAGGGATTTTTTTTTTGAGGTCAATCTGTTTTCCATTCGTTTTCTATGGCAAGCCCGTTTTAATAGAAATATGCTTGCAGTTCCTATCGCTTCCACTGGATGTCAACAGTCTTTAGAAATTGGTTGAGGTTTTTCCTTTGTGTAATGAAGAAGTAGCCCTGTTCAGAATGAGGGTAGAGTGAAGTGTACTGTTTCATAGAGGCGCGTGACCTGAAAGCACGCTCCACTTTGTTTTCCTCCGGTATTGAACACAGTTTAAAACTTCTTGTCAATAGGGGGGCGCTGTTTTCACTTTGGAAAAAATCGTGCCCAAATTAAACTGCCTCGTACTCTATTCTAGATCATACAATATGCATATTATTATTACTATTGGATAGAAAACACTGTGAAGTTTCTAAAACTGTTTGAATTATATCTGTGAGTAAAACAGAACTCATTTGGCAGCAAACTTCCATACAGGAAGTGAAAAATCTGAAAACGAGGCTCTGTTTCAGGGCCTTCCTATTCAACTGGCTTTTATTTATCGATATGCATGCACTTCAAACGCCTTCCACTAGATGTCAACAGGCAGTGGAAGGTGGAATGGGGTGTCTAGCTTGATCTGAGGTCGAATAAGAGCTTTTGGATTGACAGGTCCGGTATTTTCTTTGTCTTCGAAGGCGCGCTGGGGAGCTCAACATTGTCTTCTGAAAAGCGTTTGGTATACACGGCGAATATCTCCGGCTCTGATTTTATTTGATACATATGATAATAACATCATAAAGTAGGTTTTTTCAACCGAGTTTTATCAGTTTATTCAACGTTTATTGGGACTTTTGGAGTTTTCCGTTCTTTGCGCCAAGAGAGGATGGGAATGTTAGCAACCTTGGCTAGCATTGTGGCGCGAATTCGACAGAAGAAATGGACATTCTAAAACCAAACAACGATTTATTCTGGACCAAGGACTCCTTGTACAACATTCTGATGGAAGCTCAGCAAAAGTAAGAAAACATTTATGATGTTATTTCGTATTTCTGTGTAAAATGTTGACTCCTATTCTCCGCCGTGTTGGTGAGTGCTGTCTCACAATAACGCAAGCTGTATGTTATGGTAAAGTTATTTTTAAAAATCTAACACAGCGGTTGCATTAAGAACCAGTGTATCTTTCATTTGCCATACAACAAGTATTTTTATGTAAAGTTTATGATGAGTTCTTTGGTCAGATTAGGTGAGTGTCCAAAATATCTCAGGACATTCTGGGAAATTGCTACGTATTCACAATGTATAACCACGATTTGCAGCTCTAAATATGCACATTTTCGAACAAAACATAAATGTATTGTATAACATGATAATTATAAGACTGTCATCTGATGAAGTTGTCCAAAGGTTAGTGATTAATTTTATATCTTTTGCTGGTTTTTGCGAAAGCTATGAATAAATGCGGTGAATAAATGCGTTTGTGTGTTTGGCTATTGTGGTAAGCTAATATAATTCTATATTGTGTTTTCGCTGTAAAACACTTAAAAAATCGGAAATATTGGCTGGATTCACAAGATGTTTATCTTTCATTTGCTGTACACCATGTATTTTTCATAAATGTTTTATGATGAGTATTTATATATTTCACGTTGCTCTCTGTAATTATTCTGGCTGCTTTGGTGCTATTTTTGATGGTGGTTGCAATGTAAAACTAGGATTTATACCTCAAATATGCACATTTTCGAACAAAACATAAATGTATTGTATAACATGTTATAAGACTGTCATCTGATGAAGTTGTTTCTTGGTTAGTTACTAATTTTATCTCTATTTTGTCAGTTTTGTGAAAGCTACCTATGCGGTGGAAACATGGTGAAAATATGCGGTTGTGTGTTTGGCTATTGTGGTTAGCTAATAGAAATACATAGTGTTTTCGCTGTAAAACATTTTAAAAATCGGAAATGATGGCTGGATTCACAAGATGTTTATCTTTCATTTGCTGTATTGGACTTGTGATTTCATGAAAATTATATTATATGATATCCCTGTCCCGTTAGGCTAGGCTATGCTAGTCAGCTTTTTTGATGAGGAGGATCCCGGATCCAGGAGAGAGAAGCGGTAGAGGTTTTAACCCGTCTTAAATTTTATCGATTATTTACGTAAAAAAATACCTAAAGTTGTATTAGGAAAGTTGTTTGAAATGTTTGGACAAAGATTACAGCTGGAACCAGTGTTTTTCTGGATCAAACGCGCCAAACAAATTGACATTTTGGATATATAACGACGGAATTAATCGAACAAAAGGACCATTTGTGATGTTTATGGGACATATTGGTGTGCCAACAAAAGAAGATCTTCAAAGGTAAGGCATGAATTATATCGTTATTTCTGAGTTTTGTGTCGCGCCTGGCGGGATGAAATATGATTGTCTGTGTTTTTATCATGGGATGCTGTCCTCAGATAATCGCATGGTTTGCTTTTGCCGTGAAGCCTTTTTGAAATCTGACACCGTGGCTGGATTAACAAGAAGTCAAGCTTTAATTTGACATATGGCATGTGCATTTTCAAGAATGTTAAATATTTACAATTCTGTAGTTTGAATTTCGCGCTATGCAATTTCCCTGGATGTTGGCCAGGTGGGACGCTACTGTCCCACGTACCCTAGAGAGGGTTTAAGTAGAGCAAAAACCTCTGATGAAGGCCAAGAGGCCTCAATAAAAAAGTGAAAATAGCAAGAGCAGTGTGCAGATTTCTTTTTTCTTTCAACTTATCTAATGGTTACCAATCACCTGCAACAAGATAGCTCAGATGTGCCAGTGCATTTTATTATGTTGAAATGTTGAAAGTAAAACAGGCCAACAGTAGATGTACCGATATCAAATATTTTTGTAAATTAAAAACAAGAAACACTTGTCAATGAGAATAGAAATCCACTTTGGGTTTAAAAAAAGGACAAAATAGTACCTGAGAACCACTGCACTTCTCCTTCACAATGTATGGCACCAAACGTGGGTGATACCTCAGCAGCTCTGGTTCCCAGAAAGCTCACCACACACAACATCCTGTCATCAACATCCTGGCATCAACATCCTGGCATTTAAAGCATACTTGATTTTAGAAAATTCACATAATACAAAACTTTATATTTTCGCATACTGAGAATGTGTCATGCGCGATTGCTTTGTTTCCTGATATTTGTTGATTTCGGTAGCGCATTCCCATATTTAATTGATCAGCTGTTGTCATAGCTGAAATTAGTTTGACATCCGTGTATTTAAAGTATACTAGAGTTTCGAAATGTCACATACAGTACAAAAAAACATATTTTTTCTGCGTACTCAAACAGACTACTATTTAGGATGCAGGTATGGGTAATCTGCTAAATTGTAATTATTCGCTCCTATGGCCTATTTATTGCCTACCTCCTCATGCCTTTTGCACACAATGTATATAGACACATTTTTTTTCCTACTGTGTTATTGACTTGTTTATTGTTTACTCCATGTGTAACTCTGTGTTGTTGTCTGTTCACACTGCTATGCTTTATCTTGGCCAGGTCGCAGTTGTAAATTAGAACTTGTTCTCAACTAGCCTACCTGGTTAAATAAAAAAATATATTAAAAAAATTCGGACACAACCAGTGAATCTAAATGTTTCTGTGGAGTTGTTATCTTACTTTTCTCTCTTTCAGAATTCAGTTCGGCATTAGTTTAAGCACCTTTCCTCAATTGTCAGGACATCATTAAGAAGAATAAATAAAATCCATTATTTCATGAGGGCACCCAATTGCAGTTATGCGGCTGGGGGCATATAAAACATAAATATATTTCCTCACCTCTACAGCACTTCTTGTCATGCCAAACTGCATTTGACCATTTTCTCCCAAAAAGAAACTTTGTTAAATGCAGGTGGTGTTGGCTAGTGACAGTATGTTACTTAAAATAATTCAACACATCTGGTAAGATAATTATTGTAATGGCTGTCTTATCGAGTCTTCAATGCTTGTTGAATCAAACTAAATAGACATTTTTAGGTATTAAGCAATAGCCAATTCATCATACAATTTCCAAGTAAATAGCAGCTAAATTGTGGCCTTTTAGATAAAGTACAAACCACATTTTTGTTCTATCCTAGACCCACGCCACCCTTTCAGAGCCAAATAAACCGATGAACATTGTGTCTCATCTGCCAATCAAACAAATGGTGGCTGTTGGGGTTAAAAATACTCTCTGTCTCCATCCTGGTGCTTATCAGCTTAGCACCACTAATGACAAGTGTATCATCCACACTGTTGGCTTGCCTGTTTGATGTGGAATGATGTTTTAAAGGTTTCCTTTTAACTAAAGGGAAAGCATGTGGTTTCTCAATTATGAAGCCTGACGCACATTTTTTCGCTGATCCCTTTTTTGATAATGGGCATTAGTTCAGGCTGTTGTCATCCGTCTCCATTTAACATAAGTGCATTGAGTATTTGAGGTACGTATGTCTGTGTTTTTGTTTAAATCATTCCATTGACAGTGAGAATATTTCATGTATCTGATGATAGGGTGTACTGCAAGATATCATTAAGCACTACAAAATCAATTTATAACCCCATTTTACCATTCCCCATGCCCATACAATCATTGTTATTCCCCAGTCCACACCACACAGAGTACTCTGATGCTCACTTGGTTGGTGTAAAGTTATCTTTCGCAGAAGGACTCGTGTCATACAGAGGCGAGATCGTATGCAGGTAGGCTACATGTATGCACGTGTGCATCACGTTGATGTTGTGCCTGACAGCAAATTTAATTTCAAGTGTCCTCCGAGATTTCAGTAGGTATATTATGTAAAGATTATACAAAGATATGCACCATACTGCTAAGACACACGCGCACACACACACACACACACACACACACTATTTCAGGTGGTTGTTGGTTGCACCATGGGAGCAGAGTCTTCCTGGAATGCGTTATCCAAACAGCAGGACCTGTAATACAACATGCTTCTTAGAGCCACAGTTCTCCCGCATACAATGCATTAACACAGCTCACCCACACAATAGTTGATGACTTTACACAAGATACGTACAGAGCCCACAGTGACAATCTAGCAATTCATTTCTACACTAAGAAGGAAATATAAAGATGTCCTATACATACAGTGCATTCAGAAAGTATTCAGACCCCTTGACTTTTTCAATACTTTGTTACGTTACAGTCTTATTCTAAAATGGATTAAATAAATAAGAAATCCTCATCAATCTATACACAATACCCCATCATGACAAAGTGAAAACAGATTTTTAGACAGTTTTGCAAATGCATAAAAAAAAAAAAAAAACAGAAATACCTTATTTACATAAGTATTCAGACCCTTTGCTATGATTGGACATGATTTGGAAAGGCACACACCTGTCTATATAAAGTCCCACAGTTGACAGTGCATGTTAGAGCAAAAACCAAGCCATGAGGTCGAAGGAATTGTCCGTAGAGCTCCGAGACAGGATTGTGTCGAGGCACTGATCTGGGGAAGGGTACCAAAACATTTCTGCAACATTGAAGTTCCCCATGAACACAGTGGCCTCCATCATTCTTAAATGGAAGAAGTTTGGAACCACCAAGACTCCTACTAGAGCTGGCCATCTGGCCAAATTGAGCAATCGGGGGAGAAGGGCCTTGGTCAGGGAGGTGACCAAGAACCTTTGTCATTATGGGGCATTGTGTGCAGATTGATGAGGGGGGGAAAACTATTTAATACATTTTAGAATAAAGCTGTAGCGTAACAAAATGTGGAAAAAGTCAAGGCGTCTGAATACTTTCCAAATGCACTGTACGTAAATACAGTATAGTAGAGACATACTTTGCATAAACACATTCAGTCTTTAGTCTAGTTTCAAGCAACATTTAACTATCTCCTAGCACCTTTCTCACCTGTTGCCATCTCTGTTGACTTACAAGGCCAAACCAGGAAGGAAACTGAGTGAAACGTGTCCAAAAATTACTATCTGTAATTTGACACAAAATGGCTGTTGTCGCGCCAGATTTAGGGGTTTAGTGCGGTAAGGTGACATTGACCTATTTCCTGCTGATAATTCACACAGAGTAACGCTAAGCTGGCGCACCTAGACCTTAATACCAGACATTTAGTCTGATTAAAACACAGGACGCAGATGATCTGTTTTGAACCTGTGAACACTAAGGACATATTCTGGGATTATGCAGAGTAATACAATTACAACAATCTGCTACAGAGGGCCACAATATCAATTGTGCTAATGCAAACAACTCTGTTTATTGACTTATTGTATCTTGAAATATAAAAGTTGTGTTGTGAGAGAGCTCTTATAGAGAGGCATGATTAGAAGATAATAGAGCTTCGCTCCACTCTCTGTACACTGTATACAGGCTGGGAAAATAAAGCAGAATTTAGTTTCTGAGAACATTCTTACTTGTGTTGACCTAAAAGCATACTTGCTTATATACTATTTCAACATTTGGACAGAGCCATTTCATGCGTGAAATATCACAGATTTATATTATTATTACTCCAAAGTTGTAATGGAAATACAGATGTGATGGAAATATTGTCCTAAGCAATAACTACTCATCTAGTGGACTCAAAGACACACACACAACATAAATAATTGTAGCCATCTTACCACCAATCGATAAGACGTTTTAATGCAATTTAATAAATGAAAAATGTCAGGATGTTGTTAGGAAGGTATTCTACAAATGTTGGTATGTTCACCTAACAGAGGTCTTTCTGTTAAATTGGTCAACAAATCACTGCCCACACAACACCACACACGTACAGAAGGCGCAGCGTGGGATCATTATCTCTCGGCAGTCCACATATCGGGTGGTCAGTCCTCCTGCTGTGTGAGAGATGGATGCCGGAGTGTTCTGTGTTACTGGACACTTAACCTCCTGTAACCTGGATAGCAACTACCTAGCTCAGAGAGAGACATCCATTGTTGTGCTGCAGAATGAGGACCCAAAAGCGACGTAATAGTAACAGAGTCTTTATTCCAGAATAAAACAAATAATGATTCTCCTGGATACTATCCTCTCGTCAACAGAGAGGAACGACTGGAGACGCGACCACAGACTGCAGGTCGCTTCAGGAAGGCACTGGCCGTAGCTGACATTGACACCTGCTCACACGCAGCATCTGAAGAAGGCAAAGAACACGACAGGGCGGAACAAGGACACAGGAACAGCAAACGTCAAACAAGAATCCGACAAGGACAGAAGCGGAAAACAGAGGGAGAAATAGGGACTCTAATCAGAGGGCAAAATAGGGGACAGGTGTGAAAGAGTAAATGAGGTCGTTAGGAGAATGAGAAACAGCTGGGAGCAGGAACGGAACGATAGAGAGAGAGAAAGAGGGAAAGAACCTAATAAGACCAGCAGAGGGAAGCACAGGGACAAGACATGATGAAAGACAAAACATGACAGTACCCCCCCACTCACCGAGCGCCTCCTGGCGCACTCGAGGAGGAACCCTGGCGGCAACGAAGGAAATCATTAATCAACGAACGGTCCAGCACGTCCCGAGATGGAACCCAACTCCTCTCCTCAGGACCGTAACCCTCCCAATCCACTAAGTACTGGTGACCACGTCCCCGAGAACGCATGTCCATGATCTTCCGTACCCTGTAAATAGGAGCGCCCTCGACAAGGACGGGGGGGGGGGAGGGAAGACGAATGGGGGCGCGAAGAAAAGGCTTGACACAAGAGACATGGAAGACAGGGTGGACGCGACGAAGATGTCGCGGAAGAAGCAGTCGCACAGCGACAGGATTGACGACCTGAGAGACACGGAACGGACCAATGAACCGCGGAGTCAACTTGCGAGAAGCTGTCGTAAGGGGAAGGTTACGAGTGGAAAGCCACACTCTCTGACCGCGACAATACCTAGGACTCTTAATCCTACGTTTATTGGCGGCTCTCACAGTCTGCGCCCTGTAACGGCAAAGTGCAGACCTGACCCTCCTCCAGGTGCGCTCACAACGTTGGACAAAAGCCTGAGCGGAGGGAACGCTGGACTCGGCGAGCTGGGACGAGAACAGAGGAGGCTGGTACCCAAGACTACTCTGAAACGGAGATAGCCCGGTAGCAGACGAAGGAAGCGAGTTGTGAGCGTACTCAGCCCAGGGGAGCTGTTCTGCCCAAGACGCAGGGTTTCGAAACGAAAGGCTGCGTAATATGCGACCAATCGACTGATTGGCCCTTTCTGCTTGACCGTTAGACTGGGGATGAAACCCGGAAGAGAGACTGACGGAAGCACCAATCAAACGACAGAACTCCCTCCAAAACTGTGACGTGAATTGCGGACCTCTGTCTGAAACGGCGTCTAACGGGAGGCCATGAATTCTGAACACATTCTCAATGATGATTTGTGCCGTCTCCTTAGCGGAAGGAAGCTTAGCGAGGGGAATGAAATGTGCCGCCTTAGAGAACCTATCGATAACCGTAAGAATCACAGTCTTCCCCGCAGACGAAGGCAGACCGGTAATAAAGTCTAAGGCGATGTGAGACCATGGTCGAGAAGGAATGGGAAGCGGTCTGAGACGACCGGCAGGAGGAGAGTTACCTGACTTAGTCTGCGCGCAGTCCGAGCAAGCAGCCACGAAACGGCGCGTGTCCCGCTCCTGAGTAGGCCACCAAAACCGCTGGCGAATAGAAGCAAGCGTACCCCGAACGCCGGGGTGGCCAGCTAACTTGGCAGAGTGAGCCCACTGAAGAACAGCCAGACGAGTAGAGACAGGAACGAACAGAAGGTTACTAGGACAAGCGCGCGGCGACGCAGTGTGAGTGAGTGCTTGCTTTACCTGTCTCTCAATTCCCCAGACAGTCAACCCGACAACACGCCCCTCAGGGAGAATCCCCTCGGGGTCGGTAGAAGCCACAGAAGAACTAAAGAGACGGGATAAGGCATCAGGCTTGGTGTTCTTATTTCCCGGACGATAGGAAATCACGAACTCGAAACGAGCGAAAAACAACGCCCAACGAGCCTGACGTGCATTAAGTCGTTTGGCAGAACGGATGTACTCAAGGTTCTTATGGTCAGTCCAAACGACAAAAGGAACGGTCGCCCCCTCCAACCACTGTCGCCATTCGCCTATGGCTAAGCGGATGGCGAGCAGTTCGCGGTTACCCACATCATAGTTGCGTTCCGATGGCGACAGGCGATGAGAAAAGTAAGCGCAAGGATGGACCTTATCATCAGACTGGGAGCGCTGAGACAGAATGGCTCCCACGCCCACCTCTGAAGCGTCAACCTCGACAATGAATTGTTTAGTGACGTCAGGAGTAACAAGGATAGGGGCGGATGTAAAACGCTTCTTGAGGAGATCAAAAGCTCCCTGGGCGGAACCGGACCACTTAAAGCAAGTCTTGACAGAAGTCAGAGCTGTGAGAGGGGCAGCCACTTGACCGAAATTACGAATGAAACGCCGATAGAAATTAGCGAAACCGAGAAAGCGCTGCAACTCGACACGTGACTTAGGAACGGGCCAATCGCTGACAGCCTGGACCTTAGCGGGATCCATCTGAATGCCTTCAGCGGAAATAACAGAACCGAGAAATGTGACAGAGGAGACATGAAAGGCGCACTTCTCAGCCTTCACGTAGAGACAATTCTCTAAAAGGCGCTGGAGTACACGTCGAACGTGCTGAACATGAATCTCGAGTGACGGTGAAAAAATCAGGATATCGTCAAGGTAAACGAAAACAAAAATGTTCAGCATGTCTCTCAGTACATCATTAACTAATGCCTGAAAGACAGCTGGAGCATTAGCGAGACCGAACGGCAGAACCCGGTATTCAAAATGCCCTAACGGAGTGTTAAACGCCGTTTTCCACTCGTCCCCCTCTCTGATGCGTACGAGATGGTAAGCGTTACGAAGGTCCAACTTAGTAAAGAACCTGGCTCCCTGCAAAATCTCGAAGGCTGACGACATAAGGGGAAGCGGATAACGATTCTTAACCGTTATGTCATTCAGCCCTCGATAATCCACGCAGGGGCGCAGAGTACCGTCCTTCTTCTTAACAAAGAAAAATCCCGCTCCGGCGGGAGAGGAAGAAGGCACCACGGTACCGGCGTTGAGAGAAACAGACAGATAATCCTCGAGAGCCTTACGTTCGGGAGCCGACAGAGAGTATAGTCTACCCCGAGGGGGAGTGGTCCCCGGAAGGAGATCAATACAACAATCATACGACCGGTGAGGAGGAAGGGAGCTGGCTCTGGACCGACTGAAGACCGTGCGCAGATCATGATATTCCTCCGGCACTCCTGTCAAATCACCAGGTTCCTCCTGAGTAGAGGGGACAGAAGACACAGGAGGGATAGCAGACATTAAACACTTCACATGACAAGAAACGTTCCAGGATAGGATAGAATTACTAGACCAATCAATAGAAGGATTATGACATACTAGCCAGGGATGACCCAAAACAACAGGTGTAAAAGGTGAACGAAAAATCAAAAAGGAAATGGTCTCACTGTGGTTACCAGATACTGTGAGGGTTAAAGGTAGTGTCTCACATCTGATACTGGGGAGAAGACTACCATCTAAGGCGAACATGGGCGTGGGCTTCCCTAACTGTCTGAGAGGAATTTCATGTTTCCGAGCCCATGCTTCGTCCATAAAACAACCCTCAGCCCCAGAGTCTATCAAGGCACTGCAGGAAGCAGCTGAACCGGTCCAGCGTAGATGGACCGACAAGGTAGTACAGGATCTTGATGGAGAGACAGGAGTAGTAGCGCTCACCAGTAGCCCTCCGCTTACTGATGAGCTCTGGCTTTTACTGGACATGACATGACAAAATGTCCCGCAGAACCGCAATAGAGGCAAAGGCGGTTGGTGATTCTCCGTTCCCTCTCCTTAGTCGAGATGCGAATACCTCCCAGCTGCATGGGCTCAGTCTCTGAGCCGGTGGGAGGAGATGGTTGAGATGCGGAGAGGGGAAACACCGTTAACGCGAGCTCTCTTCCACGAGCTCGGTGACGAAGATCTACCCGTCGTTCTATGCGGATGGCGAGTGCAATCAAAGAGTCCACGCTGGAGGGAACCTCCCGGGAGAGAATCTCATCCTTAACCTCAGCGTGGAGTCCCTCCAGAAAACGAGCGAGCAACGCCGGCTCGTTCCAGTCACTGGATGCAGCAAGAGTGCGAAACTCTATAGAGTAATCCGTTATGGATCGATCACCTTGACATAGGGAAGCCAGGGCCCTGGAAGCCTCTTTCCCAAAAACTGAACGATCAAAAACCCGTATCATCTCCTCTTTAAAGTTCTGATAAACGTTAGAACACTCAGCCCTTGCCTCCCAGATAGCTGTGCCCCACTCCCGAGCCCGACCAGTAAGGAGTGATATGACGTAAGCGATCCGAGCTCTCTCTCTTGAGTATGTGTTGGGCTGGAGAGAGAACACAATATCACACTGGGTGAGAAAGGAGCGACACTCAGTGGGCTGCCCAGAGTAACATGGTGGGTTATTAACCCTAGGTTCCGGAGACTCGGAAGACCAGGAAGTAGCTGGTGGCACGAGACGAAGACTCTGAAACTGTCCTGAGAGATCGGAGACCTGAGCGGACAGGGTCTCAACGGCATGACGAGCAGCAGACAATTCCTGCTCGTGTCTGCCGAGCATTGCTCCCTGGATCTCGACGGCAGTGTTGCGAGAATCCGTAGTCGCTGGGTCCATTCTTGGTCGGATTCTTCTGTTGTGCTGCAGAATGAGGACCCAAAAGCGACGTAATAGTAACAGAGTCTTTATTCCAGAATAAAACAAATAATGATTCTCCTGGATACTATCCTCTCGTCAACAGAGAGGAACGACTGGAGACGCGACCACAGACTGCAGGTCGCTTCAGGAAGGCACTGGCCGTAGCTGACATTGACACCTGCTCACACGCAGCATCTGAAGAAGGCAAAGAACACGACAGGGCGGAACAAGGACACAGGAACAGCAAACGTCAAACAAGAATCCGACAAGGACAGAAGCGGAAAACAGAGGGAGAAATAGGGACTCTAATCAGAGGGCAAAATAGGGGACAGGTGTGAAAGAGTAAATGAGGTCGTTAGGAGAATGAGAAACAGCTGGGAGCAGGAACGGAACGATAGAGAGAGAGAAAGAGGGAAAGAACCTAATAAGACCAGCAGAGGGAAGCACAGGGACAAGACATGATGAAAGACAAAACATGACATCCATGTAGGAATGATGCACCTTTTATGAATGTAATACATATGCATAAAAGACAGGAAGAAAATTGACTCGTCAGATTGGCAGGGAAGGGCCAGGGACATGACTCATAGCATCTGTTGTCGAGGGATGTTTGGCATATTCTGCATGCTCTAGGATGACTCATGCTATTTGACCATGAATGTGTGAATCAATGACCAGAGTCATATAGTTTTATTGGGTGATCACTTGCAGTGGTTTCCAACCCCGGTCCTGCAGTACCACCAACAGCACACATTTTTGTTGTTCGCCACCAATAAACATGCATGATTCAACTCATTGAGGGCCTGATGATTAGATCCGGGGCTACATCAAAAATCTGTACTGTTGGGGGTACTAAAGGACTGGAGTTGGGAACTAGAATCGCTTGAAGCCTATAGACATGACTATAGCTCATAAATGCCTGTGGAACTGCCCAAAAATATTTCTGGAACACAATCGATAAACAGGCCCCTATTCAAATATATTGATAAGAAAACATTCCCTGTAGATTTCTTTGGTAATCTTCTGTTCTATTCCTTCACTCCCTCTCTTCTCCACTTCTCTTAAATTCTACCTGATTCTACCATCTGTTTCCCAAGCACTACACTAGCATGTTGTGCCCTCTACACCATGTCCCCTACATACCTTTGAAGCCCTAGAGCCCTCCCTCTGCACCCTACACCCAGACCTGCACCCTACCATCTGTCTCCATCCATCCATTCAGCAAGGCCCTCTTCATCGTTGTGTTTATACCTATATCGGCCTTCACAGATCCCTAGGGTGGAACAGTCTTCCTACCCACAGGAGTTCACAACTCAATCCCCTTGTGTCTCCTTCCAAATCTGTTTGTTGCATATTTCGTGTGTTCCAGTCTTTGATTGCGTTGGCTTAGAGTGGGATGTGATCGTCTACAGGGTCCTGTGGGTTTTATTTCATGTTGGTCTTGTTTCATCACTCACTCTGTTTCGTATGATTCACTCTGGAACTTTCTGGAATTCAAGGCATGTAGCGAAACATACAAATGTGATCATGATATTTCAGTCAGGTCCAAAACTATTGGCAACCTTAATAAAGATGAGCAAAAAAGACTGTATAAAATAAATAATACTAATATATACTGAGCTATATTGCATGCTCAAAACAATTTGACAATTATTTTATACTAATACAATTGCTCAGGGAAAATGATTTTGTTTAACAAGTAATACAATTTTATTTAAAAAAATTATCAAAATTATAGGCACACCTATTTTCAGTACTCCAGCACCCTACCCTTGTGAAGATAACAACGCTGAACCTTTTTCTCAAATGTTTAATGAGATTAGAGAACACATTGGAAGGGGCCTTAGACCAATTCCTCCATACAGAATCTTTCCAGATCCTTGATATCCTTCGTCTGCACTTACGGACTGCCCTCTTCCATTCTAACCACAGGCTTTCAATGGGGTTCAAGTCTGGAGACGGCCGTTGCAAAATGTTGATTTTGTGGTCAATTAACCATTTCCTTGTGGATTTTGATGGGTGCTTGGGGTTATTGTCTTAGTGGAAGATTGACTTGTGGCCAAGTGTCATCTTTCTGGCAGAGGCAGCCAAGTTTTTACGAAAATGTCCTGGTACCTAGTAAAGTTCATGATGCCATTGACCTTAACAAGGGCCACGGGACCAGTGGAAGCAATAAAGCCCCATAACATCAAATATGCACCACCATATTTTACCATAGGTATGAGGTACTTTTTTGTATAAGCCACTACAAAAGACACTACACATAAGCCACTACACAACACAACACCAAACAATACATTAATTGCACTATAACGGTGACAAACGGTGCCCAAAAACTGTTAGGGTCCACATAAAGATGTCTCAACAGCGGAGCTTTCCTTTCAGCACCATTGAGTGAATCCTTTCCACCGCTACCAGCGGAGCCTCGTCTGGCAGCGAAACAGTTCATCCAGCCTCATTTACTGCCTTTTTTAAAAACCATAGCTGATATGGATGACTTGCTTAAATAAATATGGTTTCTAACAGACTCCTTGTGGATTTGTGTTTCTCGATAAGAACCACATTTTCCTTCAAAAATGACGAATACCGACATACACAAACGTTAATACATTTGTGTTCAGTAAATTCATCATGTTTGTTCTTATATCATTAATGCTGAACTCTAAGTATAAGCAAGTGCAAGCAAACGAGCTGCGACGAGGTAGACCTTCGTTCAACACTTTCAAAATGGACACTGACAGAAATTTAGACAGATGTTAGTTCAGATAAATTCAGCAAGATGTTGAGGCCTTAACTTTATTCTTCTTTAAGTCACCAGATATAGAGAGAGAGAGTGAGAGCGAGAGAGAGACACGGTCAGCCTACCATTCAAAGTATTTTATTAGGCCTAGAGTATGTGGTCTAAAAAGGAAGGAAAATACAATCCCCTATTGTACATTGTATATTGTAAAGACAATATACAATCCACATTGTACATTGTATATTGTAAAGACAATATACAGTACCGACACACAGACCTCAAAATATCAACTGGAATTACATGGGTCTTTTACTGAAGAGAAGAGACTGTCACTGGCAAACATGATTAATGAAGCTAGGGGGCAGTATTTTTATGTTTGGAAAAATAACGTTCCCAAAGTAAACTGCCTATTTCTCAGGCCCAGATGCTAGAATATGCAGATTAGGATAGAACACACTCTAAAGTTTCCAAAACTGTCAAAATATTGTCTGTGAGTATAACAGAACTGATTTTGCAGGCGAAAACCTGAAGAAACCCAACCAGGAAGTGCATCTTATTTTGAAAAATCCCTGTTCCATTGCCTGCCTTTCCTCCATTTAAAGGGATATACACCAGATTCCTTTTCCTATGGCTTCCACAGGGTGTGAACAGTCTTTAGACATAGTTTCAAGCTTTTATTCTGAAAAATGAGCGAGATTTATCACATCGCATCAGTGGACTGCCAGATGTCCTTCGATTAGTTCATGCGACAGTGGTAGCAAGACATTTTCTTTCTCTCTTGTATTGAATAGTTTACCGTCCGGTTGAAATATCATAGATTATTTATGTTAAAAACAACCTGAGGATTGATGATAAAAAATGTTTGACATGTTTCTACGAACTTTACGGAAACTATTTGGAATTTTCGTCTGCCCGTCATGACCTGCACGAGCCTGTGGATTACTCAACAAAACGCGTCAACCAAATGGAGGTTTTTGGATATAAAAATTATTTTTATCAAACAAAACGAACATTTATTGTGTAACTGGGAGTCTCGTGAGAGCAAACATCCGAATATCATCAAAGGTAAGCGATTACATTTATTGCTTTTCTGACTTTCGGGACCAAGCTACTTTGCTGCTAGCTGTTTGTAATGTTTTGTACACTGATCGATGTCCTCACACAAACGCTTGGTTTGCTTTCGCTGTAAAGCTTCTTTTCAAAATCTGACACGACATGTGGATTAACAACAAGCTAAGCTGTGTTTTGGTATATTGCAATTGTGATTTCATGAAATTAAATATTTGTTGTAATTTAATTTGAATTTGGCGCTCTGCAATTCAGCGGATGTTGACGAAAATGATCCCGCTAAAGGGATCTGTGCGCCAAGAGGTTTTAAAGACCCAACATGTATACTATCCCTTCGTTGTGGATAAAAGCACATGAGCTAATTACAATAGCCTACACAAAGTAAGCAAAATAATGAAATGCTTCATTCCAAGCTCATTTCTCTAAAACAGGCTATAGGCTACATGTGCACCACCAAGCCAGAACAGTAGGCTAAGTTCTGAGTGGTGGAGATACCAAATTCTTAGGGTGACACACATGGGCTACGAACAGCTTACTACAAAACATACACTTTCTATTACTTTCTTAGCTACAGTATACATATCCTGGCATATTGCGATCATCTATGCAGCAGCATACAAGACATACACTATATATACAAAAGTATGCGGACACCCCTTCAAATGAGTGGATTAGTCTATTTCAGCCACACCCGTTGCTGACAGGTGTATAAAATCGAGCACACAGCCATGAAATCTCCATAGACAAACATTAGCAGTAGAATGGCCTTACTGAAGAGCTCAGTGATTTTCACATGGTATCGCCATAGGATGCCACCTCCCAACAAGTCAGTTCGTCAAATTTCTGCCCTGCTAGAGCTGCCCCAGTCAACAGTAAGTGCTGTTATTGTGAAGTGAAAACGTCTAGGAGTAACAATGGCTCAGCCGCAAAGTGGTAGGCCACACAAGGTTACAGAACAGGACAGCTGATTGCTGAAGTGAGTAAAAATAGTTTCTCCTCTGTTACAACACTCACTACCGAGTTCCATACTGCCTCTGGAAGCAACATCAGCACAAGAACTGTTCGTCGGGAGCGTCATGAAATTGGATTCCATGCTCAGCAGCCGGCGAAACAAGCCTTAGATCACCATGCGCAATGCCAAGCGTCAAATGGAATTGTGTAAAGTTCGCCACCATTGGAAAATACGCCACCAATGGAAATACGTTCTCTGGAGTGATGAGTCACGCTTCTCCATTTGGCAGTTTAAATGACGAATCTGGGTTTGGCGGATGGAGAACTCTATCTGCCCCAATGAATAGTGTCAACTGTAAAGTTTGGTGGAAGAGGAATAATGATCTGGGGCTGTTTTCATGGATCAGGCTAGGCCCCTTAGTTTGGGGAAGGCCCTTTCTTGTTTCAGCATGACACTACCCCTGTGGACAAAGTGAGGTCCAGACAGAAATGGTTTGTCAAGATCAGTGTGGAAGAACTTGACTGGCCTGCACAAAGCCCTGACCTCAACCCCACCGAACACCTTTGGGATGAATTGGAACACCGACTTTGAGCCAGGCCTAATCGCCGAACATCAGTGCCCTACCTCACTAATGCTCTTGTGGCTGAATGGAAACAAGTCCCCGCAGAAATGTTCCATCATCTAGTGGAAAGCCTTCCCAGAAGAGTGGAGGCTGTTATAGCAGCAAAGGTGGGACCAACTCCATATTAATGCCCATGATTTTGAAATTAGATGTTCGACGAGCAGGTGTCCACATACTTTTGGTCATGTAGTGTATTTTTGGACTTACCGATGTTGTGCTGTGCTCACTTGAACAGGAAGGTGGTGCGGCGGTCCTTATTGTGCAAAACTTTGTCATCAAAGTCTTACATTCTCTGGATGTATGATGCTTTCAAGACAACTGGCAAAACTAGGTTGAATCATGAAATCAGTGATCTTCAGGTCGGAAAGTCAGAGCTCTAGAAAGAGGCCCGAGTTCCCGACTTGGAATTCCGAGTTGGATGACCATTCAAAACATATTTTCCCAGCCTCCCAAGTGGCACAGTGGTCTAAGGCACTGCATTGCAGTGTTAGCGGTGCCGCTAGAGATCCTGGTTTGAGTCTGAAGTTGGACAGTTCTGAGTTCACAGCTGTTTTGAATGCGGCAGAAGTCATGCTGGATTGATTGACAGCATGGCCAATGCATTCAACCTATTCTGGTGTTGCGTGTGAATGATTATCTTTTTAAGCTTGGAAAAGAGACCCTTTCAGACAGATGTTTTTAATCATTAAACCCAGACTTGGACCACACACCCTCTCCACCGAAAATCAGGCAGAGGAAGCAAAATAGTGATTGCTTTGCATCAGAGTTAGCCACTGATTCCTTCTGAACCACACATTGTTGAATTTGTGATTTCCAACTCGTTGTGTAATGTTTATGTCTAATGGCCGATAAGCACCGACACAATTACTCTTCATATGACAAGGATTGAAAAGGATTTGCCAGTAGATTGTGATGATTCATGATGATGACTGCTTGTCTAGCTATATTTTGAAAGTATGATGTTGACCTGATCATTCCAATCAAAGCTATGGTAGATATATCCTGATTTTGCCTATCTCTCCCTGTAGATTCTGAGGTGACGTAGCATCCCCATGACTGGCAGAACACTGAGCCAATCACGGCGCTACTAGAGAAGATTACCAACGCCTATAATCTGTTATTTTTCTGGCTACCACAGAAAGCACTGAGCTTGGCGGAAGCACCTGCATTTTGGAGCTGCCTTACTCAAGAAAGTTTGTATGCAGCTTTTTTAACTCAATGTTTTAAGATTTTTTTAAAAATTGTTTGCATACTAATATGTAACACAAACTAATGACAAAATAACACGCAAAACAGGCCATTATTATTTTTTTTAGCTAAACGGGTGGTGCTCTGAATGATGGGTTGACACTGGCCATGGCATTGGGACAACACAAATCTTTTCACGACTATCTTGAACTTTATGCAGCATAATTGTCAAACCTTTCGACCTTAAGTGAAACTGATACATTTGACGATTTATACTAGTCATTGTAAGCCATGCATGTTCATCTGTTTTTGCTTGTGTGCATGATGTTGTGGTCAAATACTTTGTTAATTACATATATTTTCAGCATCACATTGATGCAATAAACCGTTGATATAGAATTAGTTCCTCAGTGTCCACATCACTAAGGATCTATACGGTGCTTCTACACCTGCATTGCCTACTGTTTGGGGTTTTAGGCTGGGTTTCTGTACAGCACTTTGTGACATCAGCTGATGTAAGAAGAGCTTTATAAATACATTTGATTCATTGATTATGGTCCAAACACACCAACACCGTCGCAAAGATGGCACAACATCTGGCTGGATCACCGCTTTGTATGGCAACTGTTTGGTTTACGACCGCAAGGCGCTACAGAGGGTAGTGCAGACGACTCAGTACATCACTAGGGCCGAGCTCCCTGCCATCCAGGACCTCTGTACCAGGCGGTGTCAGAGGAAGGCCCTAAAAACTGTCAAAGATTCCAGCCACTCAAGTCATAAACTGTTCTCTCTGCTACCGCACGACAAGCAGTACTGATGCACCAAGTCTGGAACCAACAGGACCCTGAACAGCTTCTACCCTGAAGCCGTAAGACTGCTAAATAGTTAGTTAAATAGTTAACCAAATAGCTAACCGGACTATGTGCATTGACCCTTTTTTGCACAAACTTTTTTGACCCATCACATACACTGCTGCTACTGTTTATTATCTGTCACTTTCTTCCTAGTGATATGTACTGCACATATCTACCTTAATTACCTCGCACCCATGCACATCGACTCTGTAATGGTACCCCTTAGACAAATTATTGTGTATCTATTATTACGTGTTTTACTTTTCTATTATTTCTCTGTTCTCTTTCTCTCTGCATTGTTGGCAAGGTCCCATAAGTAAGCGTTTCACTGTTATTTCACAACTGTTGTTTACGAAGCATGTGACGAAAAACATTTGATTTGTTTTTCGAAATTCTTTATTAGCCTGAACTCACATCAAGGTAGTGTCTGATTGCTCATCTTGTGAAAAAAACAGAGTTCTTCCTCACCACTAGAAAGAGTTTATACAATGACTAATGTTTGTTTACTATATTGCTAATATGTCGTTATCAATAAAACATCACAATAAGGCGCAGAGCATTCAATTTGCCTGTTGGAGGGGCAAGGAGTCCCCCAGCTAAGGTAAAACAATTGACAACTGCGTGCTGTTTTCAAGGGATCGTTAAACAAATGTTAACTATTTAGTTGTAATATCATCACCTCTGGAAGAGAATAGTCACATATCTGGTTATTCCATGCAAAACAAGTGTGCACATGTAGCTCTATCATCTACTATACAGCAAGTAACTGCCTGATTTTCATGATCAGTAAAAATCAATTGATCATGTCACTTCAGATACGTGAGGGTAGCCTCACGATATCTGTCAATATTGGCAACCATTAATTGGATTCTTCAGTGATATAACAAAAAGTAAACTATACCTGACGAGTATGAGTAGTTTAGGTTAATTTCCCGTCCTTCGTGGGCTCTGCCTGTCAAGCAGCAGAAAGGCGCATTTGCCGATGTACTGTTAAGCTGATCATTTTTACTTTGCAAGCTACCGGTAGAAACCTTGTACAGTTGGCTTAACATAGTGGTAAGTAGACATAATGCACTTTTTTCTCCAACAAACGAAGGCCTACCTAGCGAAGTTAGCTTAAATTATACCCTTTTCAACATTGTTTTTGAGAGTGGTTAATCACGATTGCTGCTGACAGGCATGATTGGCTACATTGATTGATAGACTACGTCAAATTGGCGACCTAGCTATTAACAGATTCCGTCAATATGGCTAGTTAACAAGCTGACTGTTCAGGGTATAAACTTGATGGCTACAGTATATCCAAATATTGTTTGATTTGATGCCATCTATAGTGGTGATGACAGTAGTGCGACTGACAACTTTACCAGGACGAGGACATCTCTTATCTCAGATAAAGCAAGCTACAGTAAATTACACATTGTTTGCTTAGCTAGCTAGCATGCCAAATGGATAGGCTACCTTCACGTATACATGATCAATCCCAGGCTGTATCACAACCGACCGTGATCGGGAGTCCCATAGGGCGGCGCACAATTGGCCCAGCTTCGTCCGGGTTAGGGGAGGGATTGGCCGGGGTTGGCTGTCCTTGTAAAATAAGAATTTGTTCTTAACTGACTTGCCTAGTTAAATAAAGGTTAATAAATAAAAAAAATACAAATACAAATGTATGTTAACTAATCATGAAAAAGCATGCAGTTACTGAATG
The DNA here is from genome assembly GCF_016432855.1 of Salvelinus namaycush. Classification (NCBI taxonomy): domain Eukaryota; kingdom Metazoa; phylum Chordata; class Actinopteri; order Salmoniformes; family Salmonidae; genus Salvelinus; species Salvelinus namaycush. The sequence continues at coordinate 25,131,378 of NC_052341.1, forward strand.
CTAAATATGGAATAATCGTAAATATGTAGTTCTGACTATGCTCTTCAAGAGGTGATGAAATTAAAACCAAAGAGTGCTAACACTTATTTAACATCCCCTTGAAAACAGCACGTGGTTGTCAATGGTTTTAGCAGAGCTGGGGGTCTCCTTGCCTTGAAGCAGCCAAATCTAACACTCTGCACCGTATTGTGACGTTTTATTGATAACGTTCCTCTGCCCCATAAGTGTGATGTGATGTTGTGTGTAAGGCCGCTGACACTATTGTCCCATGCTGTCTACTTAACATCCATTACATGGCCAAAAGATGCTCGTCGAACATCTCATTCCAAAATCATGGGCATAAATATGGAGTTGGTCCCCCCTTTGCTGCTATAACAGCCTCCACTCTTCTGGGAAGGCTTTCCACTAGATGTTGAAACATTGCTGTGGGGACTTGCTTTCATTCAGGTACAAGAGCATTTGTGAGGTCGGGCACTGATGTTGGGCGATTAGGCCTGGCTCGCAGTAGGCGTTCTAATTCATCCTAAAGGGGTTCGATGGGGTTGGGGTCAGGACTCTGTGCAGGCCAGTCAAGTTCTTCCACACTGATCTCGACAAACCATTTCTGTCTGGACCTCGCTTAGTGCATAGGGGAAAGGGCCTTCCCCAAACTGTTGCCACAAAGTTGGAAGCACAGAATCGTCTAGAATGTCATTGTTGCTGTAGCTTTAAGATTTGCTTTCACTGGAACTAAGGGGCCCGACCCATGAAAAACAGCCCCAGACTATTATTCCTCCTCCACCAAACTTTACAGTTGACACTATGCATTTGGTCAGGTAGAAATCTCCTGGCATCCGCCAAACCCAGACTCGTCCGTCAGACTTCCAGATGGTGAAGCGTGACTCATCACTCCAGAGAACCCATTTCTACTGCTCCAAAGTCCAATGGCGGCGAGCTACACCACTCCAGCCGACGCTTGGCAATGCACATGGTGATTTTAGGATTTTGTGCAGCTGCTCGGCTATAGAAGCTGATGTTGCTTCCAGAGACAGTTTGGAACTCGGTAGTGAGTGTTGGAACTGAGGACAGACGATTTTTACGTGCTTCAGCACTCGGCGGACCCGTTCGTGAGCTTGTGTGGCCTACCACTTCGCGGCTGAGCTGTTGTTGCTCGTAAATGTTTCCACTTCACAATAACAGCACTTACAGTTGACCTGTGTAGCTCTAGCAGGGAAGAAATTTGATGAACTGACTTGTTGGAAAGGTGCCATCCTATGACGGCGACACGTGAAAGTCACTGAGCTCTTCAGTAAGGCCATTCTACTGCCAATGTTTGTCTATGGAGATTGCATGGCTGTGTGCTCGATTTTATACACCTGTCATCAATGGATGTGGCTGAAATAGCCGAATCCACTAATTTGAAGGATAAAAGGTCCTATTCTAAAATATCCTATTCTTAAAGTGATGCTCTAGATTTTTTGTTTTAAATATTATTTAAAAAAATTTAAGTGCAATTTGTATGATATGTTATGAATTCCAATTCGTACAATATGTTACTAATTTGTAAGCTCTTAAGATCCTGGATGGGATCTTTAATTTGAAAAACCTGAATGAAGCTAGATTTAATCGTTATTTCAAAAGAGAAATAATAGTGTTCCTGTTTTCCTTCTAAATGTTACTATGACTTTATACAGTGACACCACCAACGACCAGTCGACCTCCTGTAGAAGTTATGCCGTAATTCCCATCAGATCCCATTGGCTGAACACAGCTGCCATAAATAGACATATGTGTTAATTGTGTCTGTCGTATTGAGACAGGTGCTGGGAGTATCAGCTCTAATGAACTGAGTGAAATGGAGTCTAACAAGATGATGCAGCCCCTTGATCGGGCGACACCTTAATGGTCTGTAATTGATGGCTCCAGGCAGCATGTTGTGGTGATCTGTTGTTGAAGGGAATGTTTTTTTCCCCCCCGATGTCCAAGGAAAATAGCATTTTGTTTGTTTGCACTGTAGGTGCGGGGAACAGATGGGTTGAATTGTGGTTGATTATTTCTAAAGGTTACATCACAATTCACTATCAGTTGTATTCTCTCGCAGCATACTGTAACACTTACCAGCCAATCTTTAGGTGTCCAACTATTCATGTTCTTATTTGATGCTCTTTCCCCACAGCCAGCCTGCCTCATGTACATATGATTACCTAAACCCCAAAAGCCTGATGTTTCATAAGAATGCATGCCACCCACACCGCCACCTCCTTTCAGCTGTCTCATTACTTAGCCAGTCATTTTCTCTCCCGTCACAATTAGCGCTCACTCTTTCAGCTCCCCTCCTCTCTCTCTATCCAACACTAATGATCCTTCAGAACATTGGGATTAACTGAGGCAGTCTCCCTTAGAGACTGAAATGAATTTCAAAACAGAATTCCCTGGTGCCGTGCGGTAAAGAAGGGCACTCCCTCATTGAAGCTTCTAATTTGGGGGACTTACAAATATGATCAGAGGATTTCTCTAACAGAGATCTTCAGCTATAGGACTTATAGGATCCATGTCAAAGTGGGATTGAAATGGATTTAGTTGTGATCTTTTGGGGGGTCATTAATCTACACAAAATACACCATAATGTCAAAATGAAAACAAATTATACATATGTTAACAAAAGTAAAAAAAAAACATCTTGTGAAATAGGGGTTGACATGATTTTTTTGTGACAACCCCTTCCTCTGTCCCCCACACATGTCAAGTATTGCATTTCAACCACAGATTCAAATACAAAGACCAGGGAACTTTTCGAAAGGGTCATAAAGAAGGGCAGTGACTGGTAAATGGGTAACAATAACACAGCAGACATTGAATATCTCTTTAAGCACGGTCAACTTAAAATGTATACTGTGGACGATGTATTTAACCACTCAGACAGAACAGAGATACAGGTCCTTCGGAACTGAGCTGCAGGAAGGATACTGCTCAGGGATTTCACCATGAGGTCATTGGTGTTTTTAAAACAGCTACAGAGTTAAAGGCTGTAAATGGAGACCTGAGGATGGATTAACAACATTATAGTTACTCCACAGTAATGACCTAAATGACAAAGTGAAAATAAAAATAAAATATTTCAAAATATACATCCTGTATGCAACAAGGTGCTAAAGTAATATTTAAAAAAACAAAACAGCAAAAGTATGTCATTTTGGCCTAAATGCAAAGCCTTATGTTTGTGGCAAATACATCACTGAGTAACTGCCTCCTCATTTTCATGAATGGTGGTGGCTGCATCATATTATGGGTTTGCTTGACATCGGCTAAGACTGGGGAGTTTTTCAGGATTAAAAGAAACGGATGGACCTCAGCACAGGCCTAGAGGAAAACCTGCTTCAGTCTGCTTTACACCTGTCACTGGGAGAGGGACAATAAGCTACAACACAAGGCCACATCTACACTGGAGTTGCATACCAAAAAGGCAGTGAATGCGCTGACCAGCTGGCAATTGTCTTGACTGACATTTTCAACCTCTCTCTGACCCAGTCTGTAATACCTACATGTTTCAAGCAGACCACCATAGTTTCTTTGCCCAGAAACTCAAAGGTAACCTGGGGCGGCAGGTAGCCGACTGGTTAGAGAGTAACCAAAAGGTTGAAAGCTGTTCCTGAGCTGTTCCCCGGGTGCTGAAGATGTGGATGTCAATTAAGGCAGACCCCCACACCTCACTGATTCAGAAGGGTTGGGTTAAATGCAGAAGACACATTTCAGTTGAAGGCATTGTTGTACAACTGACTAGGTATACCCCTTTCTTTTAAATGACTATCGCCCCGTAACACTCACATCATTAAATTCTTTGAAAGGCTGGTCATGGCTTATATGAACACCATCAACCCAGACAGCTTGGACCCACTCCAATTGACATACTACCCCAACAGATCCTCAGATGACTCAATCTCTATTGCACTCAACACGGACCTCTCCCACCGGGACAAGAGGAACACCTATGTGATGAATGCTGTTTATCGACTACAGCTCAGCATTCAATGCGCTCAAAGCTCATTACTAATCTGAAAAACTCCCCCTCTGCAACTGTACTTGACTTCCTGATGGCCGTGAGGAAGGTACTGTAGGCAACAACACATCCGCCACGCTGACCTTCAACACGGGGGCCATTCATGGGTGAGTGCTTAGTCCCCTCCTGTACTCCATGTTCACCCACAACTCCAACACCATTATTAAGTTTGCTGACGACACAACGGTGGTAGGCCTGATCACCAATAGCATACTATAGCTGATACATCTTTTGCACACAAAAACCGTCAACATCTATTTAAAAATGTATTTAAGATAATATGTCAAACCAAGTCAGGCAACTAAAATTTCTAGACAATGTTTGGTTTGTTGCAAGCTTGTTAGCTAGCTATCTAGCTAGCTGGCTAGCCGGGTAATACAGAATACTGTAATTACCAGAACATATTTGACAACGTTTTGAGTTTTTATTAATCATAACATGAAAATTAACACATTACAAAGTCATTATTTTCAAATTATGTACAAGTATGGCGAGCTAAAATAGCTAACCTACAGTTGGGAATGTGAAGAAAAATAAAAGCATTCCATTTTGACAGAGCAATTTAGAACTTGATTAACAGTGTCATCTCAGGTTACCATTGCAACAACAGGGCCAAAGTAAAAAAAAAAAATGGTACGTCTCTTGCTCGTCTACCCCTCCCCGGTGCTGGCTACGCAACGGGATGTATATAACGGGTACACCGGCAAGAAAGTGGTAAAAATTGGACATTTTGAAATGGGATCATATAAACATTGCCAGATTTGTATTTTTGTGAATTCTGTGTGAAATAGGTTTTAGACACAGTTCAGTAGGTTTTAGACACCATTCAGTTGTAAAGCTTACATGCAATTAAAGTGCCCACAATATTAGCCTACTTGCCAGTTTCTCACCAATTGCCATAAAATCCTCTAGCCCTTCACTACATTAATAAAATCCTTTGAGAGACATTAAACCATTAAATATTATACAATTATAAAATACAAATGATTATTTCACTAATTTCAATAAAAAATCTTTGTTTATACTGTAAGTCCACCATCCTCTAGAAACTGAACATATTAATATCAGGGAACGATAGAACGTTGAAAGGACATGGAGCTGGGTTATCCCAGCTGTGAGGCAAACCCTAGTCTCTACTACCAGTCTTGTACTGCCTGATCCAGAGAGACTCAGTGGGGGAATAGTGATTCAAACAAAGAGTTCTCCCCCCTCCCTCTCTCTCATCCCCTCCCTCTTTCGCTCGTCCTCTCTCTGCTCTCTACTGACGCACTAGGACCTCCCACGTCATTCTCTACATCCAGATCCAGCTCTTTTCCGCCCCCTCTAATAAAGACTTCGAAACTACTCAGCAGGCATACCTAGACTGATTAAACAAATAACTCAGCTCCCTGTATGTGTGCTGTGTGTGTAAGTGTGTGTTTGTGTGCGTGCACGAATGAGGGACCATGCCTGCGCGCGTGTGTGTGTTTGTGTGTGGAGCGCTTATGAACTGAGTCAACGAGATCTTTTAGCACCTATTAGTACTACTCTCTGATTTCCATTGTTTTGATGGAGCTTTTCTATAATGCCATTAAGAAGCTAAAACGGAACACAGGGCTCTGTGCGCCACCCACACCCACAGCAATTATCCAGTCAATCCGGTGACGCAATCATATTTCAGTAGAGAGGAGAATAGTGTAAGTATTATCTTATGCAAACTTTCACAATTCTAATTTATATCTCCTTAGACAGCCAACGTCACCAGCAGTTTGATCACTATATTGAAGCTAATCAATTAACAGCGCCTGTGTATGAGATAATTGGTCATACTAAGCATGGGGTCATGTTCATTGAGAATGACGACGAGTCAACTTGATGGGGAGAAGAACGGAGAGTAAGTGTGAAATACCATTTCTAATTTCTCTAATATGGCACCATTTCATCAAATAATTATCACAGCCAAAGTGCGACTTCTTCTGAGCCCTTCCATAGTTCCTACAACTTAATTTTACCATACATGCTTTATTGGTCATTTGCACAGATATTCTGTCACAGTGACCAACCTGTCACACAAAACACACCTCAGGCTGGGAGCAGCTCATGGACACTTAGGGGTAAAGTGCCTTGCTCAAAAGCATAACAACAATAGATAATGTAGCTGGTAACCGTCTGGCTGCCAGATCACTCCTTGTCGGTTGAAACCGGCAATCTGCCGGTCACAGGCCTGCCTTTCTAACCTGGACCCTACTGCCACCCCTATTCATTTTGCTCGTTCCTCTCTCCCTTTGCTTTGTTCAACCATTTGACCTGGCTTATCAACCCGTCCCTCCTCAAAGTATGTAATTTTTTAAAATGTTGGTGAAACTATCCCATTTAAAGTCTGCTGAATACTCTAGAAATGATGGGTTAAAAGTTGTAATAAAAACTGACTTGAACTTGATTCTGTTTGCTGTGATTAACTAGCCTGGCTGACGTGACCCACGAGACTCACAGTGCAGGGAGAGCTGTGACCACACTTGTCTGGAAAGGAGGACGTTTGTTAATGCAATATTTGCTCAGAAATTGTGCGAGGGGTTTGACTGGTTCTCTCAAATGTTTTTTCTTCTTCTGAGATTGAGACCTCTCATTGTTTGGATTTGAAAATCCAACTATTGTAATAGAATGGGCAGCGCTTGGGGGCTGTGTGTGGCTGTGCATGTGGGTGTTGGAATGAGAAAGACACAGAGGAGCGCCAACCAGTAAGAGCACAGCCCCCTTCATTGTCGACACACTGTGCCAACAAAATCAAAGAGCCATTCCAGACGGAGGTCAAGAGGACTTCAAAACTTAGGTGCTAGCCAGACTAATGATTAACTGCAATTGAAAAGTAATTGTTTGTCTGCTTTACGACAAATTGCTCAGGACTTCTCCATTTTCAACCTGGACTGCTCGGCGAAACTCACTGAGAACTGGATTGCGGTCTTCATGTACAAAATACTTTGCTTCGCCAGCCAAGAGAAGCAGGCCCAAGATCTTTTCTTCAAAGAGCAGGTATAGTTTGAAATGACCCTGCTGGTCATGCCTCAGATGCTCATGAATTTTTGGCCTAAAACAATCAAGTTTATCACTAAACATTCTTCTCTCCGGATAGAAAAGGAAACATCGCCTTAAGACTTCTGTCAATGGCAGGAAGACATTAGAACCCAGCTTGGAAGAGACCAGAAAGTATTTCATCAACTTGTACGTTTAAATAGTGGATAGGCATAAGGGTATTCATGGGAAAATTAGATGACAGCATTTGTAAACACTGAATGAAAGGAACAGCATTTCAAAATATGTTATGCATAACTGCACACTCCAATGCATTGCTGTGTACATTAACCTTAGCCCCAAATTTATGGAAGATGTAGGCATCAAACAGGGAATGAGTGTTTATATGGATATAAATGGCTATATAGTATACAAAATAAATAGTGTGTGATGACATTGTCAGTGTGCTTCCATGCTTTGCACAAGTCCTCATATTGTAAAATCTAATGATTTCTATCTAACAGGTTGGGACCAACATGGTTGAGTACTTGCACCAGGCGGAGGCGACCAGACCCTATCTATTTGTGTTGGCTCTTGGGGACAATTGTCTCTGCTCACAGGTGTTTACAGTCATTAGTGGACAGGCATTGGAGCAAGGTACACTTTTTGGTGCACTGGATCTGTGCTTGAAGTTCTATTATGTGTTTGATATCAACTTTGCCAGACTGTGTGCCCCAGCATGGGCATTCCTACATTCCAGTGTATCAGCTGCCAGGCTGTTGCGAGAATACATTTTTTTCCACTGAACAAGAATGTATAAGTACCTGCTCTTGTATGTAGTGGGAGAAGTGACAGGATAATTATTTGTGTTCCTGTGAGTTAATAGATCAATGGCTGGATGAGCCATGAGTGTCTCATATTACAATGCTAATATGCTCTTAAGACACTATTTATAGCTCTGTTAAATGTACTTTTAGTTTGTTTTAATGAATTTGTGCCTGCTTTTTGCCTAGTCAATGGTATGTGCGTCTTTGCCTTTAGTTCAACTACTGTTGCACATAAATCTCTATATATTTGTATGATTAATATATAATGACATTCTTTCTATAACAATTTATATTAAATACAAATGTTACTGTCACGTTCTGACCTTAGTTTCTTTTTTATTTCTTTATGTTATGTTGGTCAGGGCGTGAGTTGGGGTGGGCAGTCTATGTTCTTTTTTCTAGGTTGTTTGCTTTCTATGTGTTTGGCCTGGTGTGGTTCCCAATCAGAGGCAGCTGTTTAGCGTTGTCTCTGATTGGGAGCCATATTTAGGTAGCCTGTTTTCCATTGTGTGTTGTGGGTGGTGGTTTCCGTTTTCAGTGTTTTCACCATTCGGGACTGTTTCGGTTTTCATTTTGTTTCTTTTGTTCTTTTTGTATTTTGTATTCATTCTATTAAAATATATTATGGATACGTACCACGCTGCACATTGGTCCAATATTTCCTACTCCTCCTCAGACGAAGAGGACGAAAGCCGTTACAGAACCACCCACCAGAAAAGGACCAAGCAGCGTGATAACCAGGATCAGAGGGTTCTGGACTCCTGGACATGGGAGGAACTTTGGACGGCAAAGGACCCATGGCACAGCCGGGGGAGTATCGCCGTCCGAAAGAGGAGCTGGAGGCAGCTAGAGCGGAGCGGCGCCACTACGAGGAATTGGCGCGAGGTAACGGGCACGAGAGGCAGCCCCAGAATTTGGGGGGAGGCACACGGGTAGATTGGCGGACTCAGGTAGGAGACCTGAGCCAACTCCCCGTGCTTACCGTGGCGAGAGAGTGACTGGGCAGGCACCGTGTTATGCGGGGGAGCGCACGATGTCCCCAGTGCGCACGCATAGCCCGGTGCGTTACATCGCAGCTCCTCGAATCGGCCGGGCTAGAGTGGGCATCGAGCCAGGAGGGATGATGCCGGCTCAGCGCATCTGGTCTCCAGTGCGTCTCCTCGGCCCGGGGTATATTGCACTAGCCCTATGTACGGTGTCTCCAGTTCGCCAGCACAGCCCAGTGTGGCCTGTTCCAACTCCCCGCACTTGCCGGGCTACAGGGGGAATCCAGCCAGGACGAGTGGTGCTAGCTCTACGCTCGAGACCGCCAGTGCGCCTCCACGGTCCAGTGCATCCGGTGCCTCGGCCAAGGACAGGGCCTCCTGCATGTCTCCCCAGCCTGGTGAGTTCTGTGCCTGTGCTAAACACTAACCCACCTGCATGTCTCCCCAGCCTGGTGAGTCCTGTGCCTTCTCCCAGAGCCAGGCCTCCTGTGTGTCTCTCCACTCCAGTGGTGATCCATGGCAAGAAGCCTCCAGTGATAATCCATGGCACGAAGCCTCCAGTGATGATCCATGGCACGAAGCCTCCAGTGATGATCCATGGCACGAAGCCTCCTGTGAGGATCCATGGCACGAAGCCTCCGGTGAGGATCCATGGCACGAAGCCTCCGGTGAGGATCCATGGCATGAGGCCTCCAACAAAGGACGTCAGTCCGGAGCCTCCAGCGTCGTCCTCCTGTCCGGAGCAGCCGGAGTCCCCCTCCTGTCCGGAGCAGCCGGAGTCTCCCTCCTGTCCGGAGCAGCCGGAGTCTCCCTCCTGTCCGGAGCAGCCGGAGACGCCCCTCTTGTCCGGAGCAGCCGGAGCCGCCCTCCTGTCCGGAGCAGCCGGAGCCGCCCCTCTTGTCCGGAGCAGCCGGAGCCGCCCGACACTCCGGCGCTGCCGGAGCCGCCCTTCACTCCGGCAGCGCCGGTTACATTTTGAGGATTGTGAAGAGGGCTTTATGAATGAAATACAGTAATGACAGTCATTATTCCACACAATATTTTACACTTGTTCTCTATCTAACAATATTTTGACTCGATCCAAATGTTATTTTATGGCAAAACAGCAAGATGTGTGTGCTATCACCTAAGATAGCTGAAGCAGTATGTGTCAGTGAATTTTAACATACACTGCTCAAAAAAATAAAGGGAACACTTAAACAACACAATGTAACTCCAAGTCAATCACACTTCTGTGAAATCAAACTGTCCACTTAGGAAGCAACACTGATTGACAATAAATTTCACATGCTGTTGTGCAAATGGATTAGACAAAAGGTGGAAATTATAGGCAATTAGCAAGACACCCCCAAAAAAGGAGTGATTCTGCAGGTGGTGACCACAGACCACTTCTCAGTTCCTATGCTTCCTGGCTGATGTTTTGGTCACTTTTGAATGCTGGCGGTACTCTCACTCTAGTGGTAGCATGAGACGGAGTCTACAACCCACACAAGTGGCTCAGGTAGTGCAGTTCATCCAGGATGGCACATCAATGCGAGCTGTGGCAAAAAGGTTTGCTGTGTCTGTCAGCGTAGTGTCCAGAGCATGGAGGCGCTACCAGGAGACAGGCCAGTACATCAGGAGACATGGAGGAGGCCGTAGGAGGGCAACAACCCAGCAGCAGGACCGCTACCTCCGCCTTTGTGCAAGGAGGTGCACTGCCAGAGCCCTGCAAAATGACCTCCAGCATACCACAAATGTGCATGTGTCTGCTCAAACGGTCAGAAACAGACTCCATGAGGGTGGTATGAGGGCCCGACGTCCACAGGTGGGGGTTGTGCTTACAGCCCAACACCGTGCAGGACGTTTGGCATTTGCCAGAGAACACCAAGATTGGCAAATTCGCCACTGGCGCCCTGTGCTCTTCACAGATGAAAGCAGGTTCACACTGAGCACATGAGCACATGTGACAGACGTGACAGAGTCTGGAGACGCCGTGGAGAACGTTCTGCTGCCTGCAACATCCTCCAGCATGACCGGTTTGGCGATGGGTCAGTCATGGTGTGGGGTGGCATTTCTTTGTGGGGCCGCACAGCCCTCCATGTGATCGCCAGAGGTAGCCTGACTGCCAATAGGTACCGAGATGAGATCCTCAGACCCCTTGTAAGACCATATGCTGACACATGCACATTTGTGGCCTGCTGGAGGTCATTTTGCAGGGCTCTGGCAGTGCACCCCCTTGCACAAAGGCGGAGGTAGCGGTCCTGCTGCTGGGTTGTTGCCCTCCTACGGCCTCCTCCACGTCTCCTGATGTACTGGCCTGTCTCCTGGTAGCGCCTCCATGCTCTGGACACTACGCTGACAGACACAGCAAACCTTTTTGCCACAGCTCGCATTGATGTGCCATCCTGGATGAACTGCACTACCTGAGCCACTTGTGTGGGTTGTAGACTCCGTCTCATGCTACCACTAGAGTGAGAGCACCGCCAGCATTCAAAAGTGACCAAAACATCAGCCAGGAAGCATAGGAACTAAGAAGTGGTCTGTGGTCACCACCTGCAGAATCACTCCTTTTTTGGGGGTGTCTTGCTAATTGCCTATAATTTCCACCTTTTGTCTATTCCATTTGCACAACAGCATGTGAAATTTATTGTCAATCAGTGTTGCTTCCTAAGTGGACAGTTTGATTTCACAGAAGTGTGATTGACTTGGAGTTACATTGTGTTGTTTAAGTGTTCCCTTTATTTTTTTGAGCAGTGTATATTGACTAGCTCTGGCACTGTCTGGTCAATAGATCGGTGTTAATTCCACTGAAGACAGACAGTGTCACACCCACCAATGCTTTGTTTTTCTCAAATTGCGATCTGAGTGTGCACAGCAATTTTAGCTGAGGCTTCAGTCATGTTTGGACTGTTTGGTTCATGAAATAATATCAATCAATTTCAATAATCAATCCTAGCTTTTGAAATCTGAACTTATGAAATAACACATAATTAGACAGTTGGGCTTTGTTTCAGCGTGCTATTTAAAAAATATATATTCTTTGTTCATTATTGTGGACAATTCTCTGACGTGCTGTGATGTATGTTCTGAAATGCAGGCAAAACAAATGAATTATTTTAAATTCAACATTGTTTCTTGATTGTGTGTGTGTGTTTGTAGGAAAGGGAGAGGGCACGATGGTAGAGTTCGCAACAAAATGCAAGCAAAATTGAAATTACGATGACACTGAAAATAACCCAAAGATTACATAAAAAATTACCCAGCTGCTGGCCAACTCATCTCAATCATCTTTAATGAATGGTAAAGCAGCATGGCAATAATCCTCAAATCCTGGACAGCTGAGACTTAATGAGGCAGTCCACCTCTACCTACAGCGGTGTGGAGTCGAGGTCAGCACAGTGGTCTTCTGAAGCTCCAACAACCACACTAAAACACGGATAAGATTTATTACACCTAATTGGTTCTGCATGAGGCCACAAGAATAGTAATTTTATCAGAAACGGCTAAAAAAACGAGCAGTTTTGTGTTAATTAGCATAGGACTGTAGTCTGGACGGAGCTCGGAGGTCCTTAGAGATTGCTTGATTGGTTGGGTGTTGGAGTCCTGGGAATAGGATAATAATATAATTCACTGTTTTTATGAAGGTTAGAAAGTGGTGAGAAGTCTGGAGACTTAGACAAAAATAAACTTAACACAAGTTAAAGTTAATGCAAGTATTGGCTGATAATGAATTGTCATTCCGTACTGCATTTTTGTGAGTTGCAGTAAAACTGTAGAATCTGTTTCTCTGTGATGGAAGTTCAACCCACATGCAGACATCAGGCAGATCAGATCTCAACTCTCCTGCTGGGTGGTGTGAGTGCCAAAAACTGTATGGACGGCCTCCAGCCAGGCCTCTCTGAACCCCTGTGGAGTTTAAAAGACCTCACACCACACATACACAACCCTCACACTAAACAAACAAGAACCAGGACTTGGCTAGAGGGAGGGATCACCCACGCCCTGTCAAGCTGTTTTGGGGTAAAAATATCTGATAAATACCCAGCCTGGCTGCTCAGATGTAGAGGCTCTCTCCTTTCGAGGCTCTGATTGTAGGTCTAGCTAGCTATCTACATATATTGTGTTAACAGTGTGTTGTGGCTGGGTCTGACATCAAGAACCAGTACCGCTACAGTATCTCTGTACTGTCTGCCTGCCGACACAGGGATAAGAACAGGGATGGTGCCGATAGAAGAGAGGAATCCAGATGGAGTCTTTGGAAAGTTTATTTCTACAACACTGTTGACAATTCAAACTCGCTGGCACTCAGGTGTGTGGACAAAATAGGAGACAGATATAGAGATAGACAGACACACATGCGCACACACCTGCAATTGTACACAAGCACACAAACACACACACCACAAGAATCCACGTTGTTGTCCATAGTAACACTAAGGACCGACGCTGGAGATGAGAAGCAGGTACGGGGAGTCAACATTTATTCAAGAACAGACAGGTAACAAAACAGGAACAGAGTCAGCACACGGGTAAACAACGACAAACGACAATTAATGCTGAAGCTGGGAATAGAGCAAGGAAGCTGATAGATATAGGGGAGGTAATGACAGAGGGGATTGAGTCCAGGTGAGTCCAATGATCACTGATGCGCGTGACGGAGGAGCACGTGTAGGCGTGACAGTACCCCCCCCCCCCCCCCTCTAGGGGCGCCAACCGGCGTCGCACCTGTGGGAGCCTGACGGGCCGGCCGAGGCACGGGCACTTGACAAGCCAGCTGAGCGTAAACTCCCGAATAACCGGCAGAGGCAGAGGCATGGGAGCATGGCGAGCCGGCTGAGGCAAAGGAGCCCGACGTTCCGGGGGGGACGTGAAAGCCTGGCAAACCCGTTGAGGCGTGGGAGCCCGATGATCCAGCGGAGGCGTAGCAGCCTGACGAGCCGGCTGGGCATTAAAACCTGACGATCCGGCTGAGGCCCGACGTGGGTTGTGCGCCTTCCGAGCCAACCGGGACAAGAGCCTCTCGAGCCAGCTAGTGCGTGACAGCCCGACGAGCTGGCTTAGGCACCCCTGGTTCCATCGGTGGCGGCCGCCAGACATGATGTCACCCACAACCGGAACGCCAGCACTCCCCAATGCTTCGTATGAAGTCTTTAGCATTCTGTAACGACCGATGCTGGAGATGAGAAGCAGGTATGGGGAGTCAACATTTATTCAGGAACAGACAGGTAACAAAACAGGAACAGCGTCAGCGCACGGGTAAACAACGACAAACGACAATTAATGCTTAAGCAGGGAACAGAGCAGGGAACCAGACAGATATAGGGAAGGTAATGACAGAGGTGATTGAGTCCAGATGAGTCCAATGATCGTTGATGAGCTTGATGGGGGGAAGGCAGGTGTGTGTAACGATGGTGGTACGAGTGCGTAATGCTAAAGGGGGAGCGGGAGCAGGCGTGCCAAACACGATATACACTGCAAGTATTCAGAGCCCTTGACTATTTCCACATTTTGTTACGTTACATCCTTATTATAAAATGTATTAAATAAAACTATCTACACACAATTCCCCATAATGACAAAGCGAAAACAGATATTTATAATTTTGTATAAAACAGAAACCTAATTTACCGAACTATTCAGACCCTTTGCTATAAGACTTGAAATTGAACTCAGGTGCATCCTATTTCCATTGATCATCCTTGAGATGTTTCTACAACTTGAACATCTCTGGAGAGACGTGAAAATAGCTGTGCAGCGACGCTCCCCATCCAACCTGACAGAGCTTGAGAGGACCTGCAGAGAAGAATGAGAGGAACTCCCCAAATCCAGGTTTGCCAAGCTTGTAGCGTCATACCCAAGAAGACTTGAGACTGTAATCGCTGCCAAAGGTGCTTCAACAAAGTATTGAGTAAAGAGTCTGAATACTTATGTAAATGTGATGTTTCATTTTTTTTTTATATACATTTGCTAAAATTTCCCAAAATGTTTTTTGCTTTGTCACTATGGTGTATTGTGTGTAGATTGATGAGGAAAAAAAGTCTATGTAATCCATTTTACAATAAGGCTGTGACATAAGAAAATGTGGAAAAAGTTAAGGGGTCTGAATACTTTCCGAATGCACTGTAAATGTATAGGAGACCAGGCAGTACTCAGGGTGAGAAGTAACAAATCTAACAGCTGTAGACTCTGTAGTAAGTTCTCTAACAGTGCTGACCAAACAGATTACTACCACAGTGTTCCAGAGAACGGCGAGAATCAGCACTGAATCATCCGTTAATATCTGGCTTTTAAATACGTTTACATTTGGGAAATGTTCATAATTTACTGCTACCAAAACTGTTTAGACCTACTTCTGCTAACTTCCGCAACAGAGTATGAACCATCGCTCAGAGCAGCATGCAAGGTTTCTGGTTTATTTTAGTTGCTCAACCTTTATTTATACAGCTGATCCCATTGGGGTTAAACATATTTTTTTCAGGAAAATCCTGTACATTTTGAATTGCCTGCTGAAGCTTACTTTCGGCTGTTAAAAATAAAATAAAAATAACATACAACTAAGCTAAATTAGATTAAACGTGTGAAAATTCATCCAAGACAATTATTCCATTAAATGCATCGATATGAGAAGGGTGTGTGTTGTGACATCCTCAATCTCTTTAAAAAATATTCAAGCAAGTTAAATAGTCTGCTTGCAAGTCTACACATACAAAATGACCCCCAAACATGGATATTCATTAGGAAAATGTGCATTCCAGGAAATAGCCCAGACTTTTCCCTCAGACATATCAATGGGATTTTCAATTGATAAATGAAGACATGTATGTGGCTTGCGCAAGCATCATCCCCTGAGTTGAGGGCGCCATATCTACATAAAGGATGGGCACTGTGTTTTTGGGAGGGAAATGCATTGAAAGTACATGTCCATGAACACCCACAGTGTTTATTCAACAACTTGGTGTTAACCCAGCAGGCAAAACTGGTTGAAATGACATAATAATTCATGTAAAACTTCTTGTAATGACAAAATTTCAACCAGTTTTTACCCTGTGGCAAGTTAAAAGCTGTTCATTAAACACATGAATTCCCTTTGATACAGTCACAGTGCACACACAACAGAGAAATGCATGGTAAAACCGACATGTCTTTAACATACTTCACATGTTCTTAAGATATGTTTTCAGGTCAGTGTCTCATACATTACACATACTGTATCTTGTTGATAAAATATGTTCTGGTGTCACTAACATGTGACTGTTCAAATATGATCGACAAATGATTGACACTGATCCAATGATTTCACGTAAGAGTGGCATCTCAGCAGTGATAAGTTGTCCAGGCCCCATGGCATGTGTGAAGAGAACTAGGGTTCAGACAAATGTACATTTTGTGTTAACGTTTAAAAAATGTTATCGTTTAAACGATAAGAAAAATCATAAAATGACATGAATTCACAATTCAGATATAGCAATGCAGCCCAATCTACCGCAGACATGGCTACCTACCAGACTAGCCTAGGCAGCCGATAGAGCATGGCCGCTAGATCTCCACAAAATCATCTAGGCTTGATGTGCATTCCCGGGTAATACACTTGTGTCCCTTTAGGACCGGCTCGTACATAAAACATCCTCCATTCAGGCTGCAAAGGAATCATTTTCCTCCTTAACTAGCTTTATTGGTGAGAATGCTGATTTTTATTTGGACTTTCTTTATGAAACACCATTTTCACAACCATGCTTGAGTGGCTACTGCCTAGGAATGTTATACCCGGATGTTGTGTATCACGTTCAGCCAATCAGGTTGCAGCAGTCTGTTGTTTACCCCTGGCTGAACGTGGAGCGCAACATCAGGAAGTAGCATTAGCCACTCTAGCATGGTGGTGGAAAATGGCGTGTCATAAAGAAAGTATGCATATTTTCTAGACGATTGTGCAGATCTAGTGCCCATGCAAAATTCTTAACCTTATGCCTAACCCGACATCTGGACTAACTTTGTTTTCATTCATTTTTACAATATAGCCAATTTTGACTTTGTGGCTGTGCTATCTAGTGGAAACCCCACCAGACGGCGCTCACCTTACTGCTGTCCCACACTCACTCAGCAACAATGGTAGTGAATGCAGTTTGAGGTTCTCTGCTGTGTGCCTCTCCTCCATGGTCTCAGTTGTCAGTAGTACATGGGACTTCGTGTCCCACTTCTCATTAATGTGATGGGTCTTTGCAGTGATGTATGACAGCGTGTTCACGGACGTCCAACAATCTGTTTTGCCACATATGGTGTTTGAGAGCTGGCGCTTTGTAGGCCTACTTGCAGAGCAATCATTGTACAATTTCTCCATCCGGGCCGTCACGGTTTTTCGACCTGGCATCTTGTAGTCTGGTTCTAGACATACCATGAGGGCAACATTGAAGCCGACATCGTCTACCATTGGCAATGGCTGCATATCAACTGCAATCATTTCTGTAATCAGCCCTGCGTCCCTTATCGCACTGCTGCCAGCAACGGGTTGGGTGACTTGGGTCTCACTGTGCCTCCCTTTAAGCATTGCACCTGTACTGCCACTGTAGCTCAATTCCACCTTGCAAAGTTTACATTTCACAACCTTCTCATTTAACATCTCAAATTTGTGCCATAGAAGAGTCTCGCTGCTGTCGCATCCCTGTCTGGCTCTTTGCCATTTTCTCCACTGTTATTAACGAGGATGACTTGAGGAGCGCTTTATATCCATGGCAAATCATTTTAACGATGCATATCTCCTCCTACTAACGTTATAGAATTGTTACGTTAGCTGTTTGTATATTTTTTTGAAATCACCCTTTATAATGATGATCTGGACCAGTTATCAGTAGTTTTGTAAAAATATATATTTAAAAAAATTGGTTAGGGATCTTTTCTAAACGTTAATGAAACCATTTGCATTTAAACGTCACAGCCCTAAAGACATTATTTCCGTAATGAAAATTGAATGCTGAGAAATAGAAAGATAGAATAAGTAAACATTCCATTAATGCTTCCTGTATCTAACTAGCAGATGGTCTGTGTTCTCTCTGTTCTCCCTGCCTGCCTGGCGTTGCTTACACACAACTTACAGAAGAGCTTTCCTGGGCAAAGCCCCGCTGTAAAACAGCCTTTATTCTCACATAGTATAAGCTTATCTATACTGTGTGTTTATCACAGCGTACTCTCTCTGTGTGTGTGTGTGTGTGTGTGTGTGTGTGTGTGTGTGTGTGTGTGTGTGTGTGTGTGTGTGTGTGTGTGTGTGTGTGTGTGTGCGTGCGTGCGTGCGTGCGTGCGTGCGTGCGTGCGTGCGTGCGTGTGTGTGTGGCAGCGTAGGTTCTGTGTAGCAATGTAAGCCCACACACCAACACAAATCTTTTCTAACCTCCAACTTCACACCTAAGCCTGGGATAAATTATACAGTATACAGAACATGCACACCCTCCCACACAGACATCTACAGTACGCACACACACACACACACACACACACACACACACACACACACACACACACACACACACACACACACACACACACACACACACACACACACACACACACACACACACACACACACTGAAAGAGATTAGTATTATGGTACTGTATATTGTTAGCTGTGTACAAGGCGGTTGTTGTTTTGTGCAGATCTTCTCCCCACGGTTTTCCTACTGTCAACCACCCAGAGAGAGACGTGTCTCATTACAGTCCTACTTGGGGGCATTTCCACCTCACAATCTCTCACTATGTCTCTGCTCTGTAAATACACATGTGAATAGTGAACACAGAGAAAATAGAGCATTCCGTTAGTTGCCCAAGAAACAAATACTATGATTACAATTGGAAGTTCATTACTGTTCAGAGTGACAATTCAATTAATCTTCTGTCAGACTTCTCTTTACTGTTTTACCGTCATGAGGTTTTCTAATCATCTCATTAAATAAAGGAGAAATGTTGCAATTTGGAAAGCGGGAAGGGCTCAAACATGGCTACCATCTACATGTAAAATACCTGTTATGTTTATCAGTCTGTTTGGGAACAGGATTCATGGACTCTATGCGTTGCAGTAGGTAAAACATTAAAGATACAAATTCCTGTTCATTATATGTAGTTTGGATAAACAGCCAGGCATGTGACAAATATATATATATCAGGGTTCTTCCCCGGGATTTTCTAACAGGGTGATGCTGCTGAGAATGGCGGGGGAGGCTTGGAAGTGGGTGGTGCTCCCCTTTGTACTCCAAGATTTTTGCGTTATTGAACACATGTAACTGCCATTTCATTTACATTTAAGTCATTTAGCAGACGCTCTTATCCAGAGCGACTTACAAATTGGAAAGTTCATACATATTCATCCTGGTCCCCCCGTGGGAAATGAACCCACAACCCTGGCGTTGCAAGTGCCATGCTCTACCAACTGAGCCACACATTTCCTGCAATCTAGTTCCAAATAATTGCCTTTAATGATTATTAACAAAGTAATAGTTGCGCAGCCAGTCCACAAGGTGACACAGCTCCCCTCTTACATTCTTTGGGAAGAACCATGAATATTTACAGTGCCATTTTGTCTGTTTTCGGTCCCATGTGTTCCATCCCCAACAAATCCCACAGAGTTGTTTTGCTAGTATGCTTGTCTCATATCCAGGGTGTACTGTTCTTTGCACTGTATAAATTGACCCCCCCTCCTCACCCCCACATTTTACACTGATGAAAATAGATTGCATCGCACCTACCGCTATAGTGCAGCCGAGACACTTGACACACCAGATCCCAGCTCATAGCTCCAATGCAAAACCATGCCATTACACAGAATATAGATTACTTCTGGGATCAATCCCTGCCACTCGGAGAATGGAGAGGAAGCCAAAAGTAATGGAACGTTTGTGTGTGTGTGTGTGTGTGTGTGCATGTATGTGTGTGCGCGCATGTGCGCATTTAAGCTAAACGTCTATCCGTATTTATGTGCATGCGTGTGTGTGTGCGCACGCGTATGGCAGTGAAAATGCATTCAGAATATTGAGACAAATACTGGCGCCGTATTTCTTTCCCTGCGCCAAGATAAGGCCTTTGGCAGCAGTAGTGACTTTACAAACGGTGACCTCGGGATCAGAGCCTTACGACAAGTAGCCTTGTTCCCCCCACACATTTGCAGGAGTCATTCAGAAAGCTTGAAAGTTGGCCTTGTGATGATAACAGGGTTAAAGAAGAGGTTCCAAACTGTCAGATAGATGCGTGTCTAGCTTTCTTTCCCCCTCTGTATCTTTGGGCGAGGAATGAAAACGAGTATACTGGTAGCAGACGGCTTACTGTAAGCAGTGCCGGATATGAGTAATGTGCAGAGAGGAGGTATAAATGTATACACCTCTTTCTATCTATGGGTTTTCAGCTGGAATCATCACACTGACTTTGATGTTGTGGCATAGGTATTTTGAGGAGGCAGATGTGTTAGAAGACAGTATAGCAGGTGTGTGTGTGTTTGTGTAGGAGAATCACTTTGCTTTAATGAACCGTATTATTTTATACCCAATCTGTGCTGTGCATTATGTTATGCTTCAGTTAGGGCAGATGTGACTGTCCATATTCCAAACTAAATACATTCCCTCTACCTGGAACGTCATACCTCGGTATAGGCCTAGGCGATATACCATATTTTACTATATACAGGTATTGATGCATGGACTGGTTTGGGTTTTTATATTGTTATTTTGTATATTGGTATTTCGATGTTTGGTTTGTTAAATGTTTTATTCTACTCCGAGTGTAATGTCTGTTTTTAATAGTTTAGTCAATTTGCTACTTGAGTCATCTCTCTCCCGCTCTCCTTCCACACAAGCCTCACACCTGTCATTCAAGGAGAGCAGTTTGGAATAAAATCAAATCTTATTGTATTGGTCGCATACACGTATTTAGCAGATGTTGTGTGGGTGTAGCGAAATTCTTGTGTTCCTCGCTCCAAAAGTGCAGTAATATCTATCACGTTTTAAGGTAAGATGCAGACGAACGGCTGTAAGACATGGTTTTAATTCTAGACACAGGAAAGGGAGGAAGAGGTACAGGGAATCAGAGGATGAACACCAGAGGGGCTAATGATCTTGGAGCATGGGGAGAAAGGTCTCGGCTTCCGGGGGTGTAGCCGCGGGGCTATAGCAGCGTGCCGGCGCATCTGGCTTAACATCCTTGGATACCAGTTGGTGCTGCGGAAGCGAAGTGGCCCGGGCCTTACTGAACCCCTCCCGGAGGTCCTGGTACTCCGCGGGACTGGCGGAGAGGTCTGGGGCAATTTCCAAGCCCCCAGGAAGACGTCCCGGGGCAGGCAGAGCTGACTTCAGGTAATGAGTGTGGCAGGACGGGCTCCAGCACACGATGGTACCAGTAGCCCAGGCAATAGAAGGATTTTCTTGCTGGAGCCAAGAGAATCCCAATACCACGGAAACCTGAGGAGACTCAACTAGCAGGAATTGAATCGTCTCGCTGTGGTTCCCTGACACTCGTAGGTTGATGGGGGTGGTATGGTGGGTGACCCGGCCCGTCCAGTGCTCTAACATCCATGGCAATGGAGAGGGGTTGAGTTGGGATGCCATATTGGAAGATGCCAGGTGTATATTTCCTCATAAACAATTCCTAGTATACCAAAGTTTAAAACATTGTGAGCTCCTGTTCACCTGACCTGGAGTTTCTGATGCTAAAATGCTGACCCCACTATATACATATAGATTTCACGTGTGCTATTATCACAGCTGTGTACAGTGCATTCGGAAGTATTCAAACTCTTAATCTAAAACTGATGACATCGTATTTTTTCTGTATCAATCTAAACACAATACCCTATAATGACAAAGCAAAAACAGATTTTTAGAAATATTTGCACATTTATAATAAAAGTAACGGAAATATCACATTTAAGTCTCTAGACCCTTTACTCAATACTTTGTTGAAGCACCTTTGGCAGCGATTACAGCCTGGAGCCTTCTTAGGTATGACGCTACAAGCGTGGCACACCTGTATTTGGGGAGTTTCTCCCATTCTTCTCTGCAGATCCTCTCAAGCTCTGTCAGGTTGGATGGAGAGCCTCACTGCACAGCTTTTTTTAGGTCTCTCCAGAGATCTTGGATTGGTTTCAAGTCCGGGCTCTGCCTATTCAAGAACATTCAGAGACTTGTCCCGAAGCCACTCCTGCATTGTCTTGGCTGTGTGGTTAGGGTCGTTGTCCTGTTGGAAGGTGAACCTTCCAGTCTGAGGTCCCAGACTGAGGTCCTGAGCATTCTTGAGTAGGTTTTCATCAATGATCTCTCTGTACTTTGCTCTGTTCATCTTTCCCCCCGATCCTGACTAGTCTCCCAGTCCCTGCTGTTGAAAAATATCCCTGCAGGATGATGCTGCCAGCACCATGCTTCACCGTAGAGATGTATGTTAGGTTTCCTCCAGACGTGAAGCTTGGCATTCAGGCCAAATAGTTCTTGATTTCATTAGACCAGACAATCTTGTTTCTCATGGACTGAGGGTCCTTTAGGTGTCTTTTGGTGAACTCCAAGCGGGCGTTCATGTGCCTTTTACAGAGGAATGGCTTCCGTCTGGCCACATTACTATAAAGGCCTGATTGGTGGAATGCTGCAGAGATGGTTGTCCTTCTGGAAGGTTCTTCCATCTCCACAGATGAACTCTGGAGCTCTGTCAGAGCGACCATCTGGTTCTTGGTCACCTCCCTGACCAAGGCCTTTCTCCCCCGATTGCTCACT
The DNA here is from genome assembly GCF_016432855.1 of Salvelinus namaycush. NCBI lineage: Eukaryota > Metazoa > Chordata > Actinopteri > Salmoniformes > Salmonidae > Salvelinus > Salvelinus namaycush. The sequence continues at coordinate 25,153,927 of NC_052341.1, forward strand.
TTGGCTAGGCAGATAGCTCTAGGAAGAGTCTTGGTGGTTCCAAACTTCTTCCATACAAGAATGATGGAGGCCACTGTGTTCTTGAGGACCTTCAATGCTGCAGACATTTTTTGGTAGCGTTCCCCAGATCTGTGCCTCGACACAATCCTGTCTCGGAGCTCTACGGACAATTCCTTTGACCTCATGGCTTGTTTTTTGCTTCTGACATACACTGTCAACATTGGGACCTTATAAAGACAGATGTGTGCCTTTCCAAATCATGTCCAATCAATCGAATTTACCACGGGCTGACTCCAATCAAGTTGTAGAAACATCTCAAGGATGATGAATGGAAAAGGGATGGACCTGAGCTTAATTTCGAGTCTCATATCAAAGGGTCTGAATACTTATGTACATAAGGTATTTCAGTTTTTTTCTTTTTCATACATTTGCAAACATTTCTAATAACCTGTTTTTGCTTTGTCATGATGGGGTATTGTGTGTATATTGATGAGGATTTTTATTTTTTTAACTTCTTATGGATAGGGGGCAGCATTTTCACGTTTGGATGAAAAGAGTGCCCAGAGTAAACTGCCTCCTACACAATCTCAGATGCTAATATATGCATATTATTATTAGTAGTGGATAGAAAACACTCTGAAGTTTCTAAAACTGTTTAAATCATGTATGTGACTATAACAGAACTTATTTGGTTGGCAAAACCCAGAGGACAAACCATTCAGATTTTTTTTTTTAGGTCACTCTTTTTTCAATATATTTAATTGGGAATCCAGATTTCTAAGGGACAATCCTGCAGTTCCTATCGCTTCCACTGGAGGCCAACAGTGTTTAGAAATTGGTTGAGGTTTTTCCTTTAAGAAATGAAGAAGTAGCCATGTTCAGAATGAGGCTCGAGTGAAATGTACTGTTTTTTAGAGGCGCGTGACCAGAAAGCATGCTACACATTGTTTTCCTCCGGTATTGAACACAGATCATCCCGTCTTCAATTTTATCGATTATTTGCGTAAAACAATACCTAAAGTTGTATTACAAAAGTACTTTGAAATGTTTGGACAAAGCTTACAGGTAACTTTTGTAGTCATGTTGAGCGAGTTGGAACCAGTGTTTTTCTGGATCAAACGCGCCAAATAAATGGACATTTTGGATATATATCAACGGAATTAATCGAACAAAAGGACCATTTGTGATGTTTATGGGACATATTGGAGTGCCAACAGAAGAAGCTCGTCAAAGGTAAGGCATGAATTATATCTTTATTTCTACGTTTTGTGTCACGCCGGGAGGGTTGAAATATGATGGTCTGTGATTGTTTGCTTGGGTGCTATCCTCAGATAATAGCATTGTTTGCTTTCGCCGTAAAGCATTTTTGAAATCTGACACGTTGGCTGGATTCACAACAATTGTAGCTTTAATTTGCTATACTGAATGTGTGATATCATAAAAGTTACATTTTTATAGTAACTTATTTGAATTTGGCGTTCTACAATTTCACTGGATGTTGGCCAGGTGGGACGCTACCGTCCCACATATCCCAGAGAGGTTAATCCATTTTAGAATAAGGCTGTAACGTAACAAAATGGGACCGGGGTCTGAATACTTTCACGAATGCACTGTATATACAGTAAGCAAGTGCATTGGCGATGTCGTACCCACAGCAACTATTAAAATATTAAACATTAAAACATTAAAACATTCCCCAGCCAAAAACCGTGGATTGATGGCAGCATTCGCGCGAAACTGAAAGCGCGAACCACTGCTTTTAACCAGGGCAAGGTGACCGGAAACATGACCGAATACAAACAGTGTAGCTATTCCCTCCGCAAGGCAATCAAACAAGCTAAGCGTCAGTATAGAGACAAAGTAGAGTCGCAATTCAACGGCTCAGACACGAGAGGTATGTGGCAGGGTCTACAGTCAATCACGGATTACAAAAAGAAAACCAGCCCCGTTGCAGACCAGGATGTCTTGCTCCCAGACAGACTAAACAACTTCTTTGCTCGCTTTGAGGACAATACAGTGCCACTGACATGGCCCGCTACCAAAACCTGCGGACTCTCCTTCACAGCAGCCGACGTGAGTAAAACATTTAAACGTGTTAACCCGGCATCCCCAGCCGCATCCTCAGAGCATGCGCAGACCAGCTGGCTGGTGTGTTACGGACATATTCAATCAATCCTTATCCCAGTCTGCTGTTCCCACATGCTTCAAGAGGGCCACCATTGTTCCTGTTCCCAAGAAAGCTAAGGTAACTGAGCTAAATGACTACCGCCCCGTAGCACTCACTTCCGTCATCATGAAGTGCTTTGAGAGACTAGTCAAGGACCATATAACCTCCACCCTACCTGACACCCACTCCAATTTGCTTACCGCCCCAATAGGTCCACAGACGACGCAATCGCAACCACACTGCACACTGCCCTAACCCATCTGGACAAGTGGAATACCTATGTGAGAATGCTGTTCATCGACTACAGCTCAGCATTTAACTTTTTAGGGATAGGGGGCAGCATTTTCACTTTGGATGAATAGCGTGCCCAGAGTGAACTGCCTCCTACTCTGTCCCAGATGCTAATATATGCATATTGCTATTGGATAGAAAACACTCTGAAGTTTCTAAAACTGTTTGAAAGATGTCTGTGAGTATAACAGAACTCATATGGCAGGCAAAAACCTGAGAAAAAATCCAAACAGGAATTGGGAATTCTGAGGCTGGTCGATTTTCAGCTCATCGCCTATTGAAATCCCAGTGGGATATGGATCTGTTTGCACTTCCTACGGCTTCCACTAGATGTCAACAGTCTGTAGAACGTTGAATGATGCTTCTACTGTGATGTTGAGCCGGATGGGAGCTGTTTGAGTCAGTGGTCTGGCAGAGAGCCAGGTCCTGGTCACGCGTACATGATATCGACTTGCGTTCCATTACTTCTATAGACACAAAGGAATTCTCCGTTTGGAACGTTATTGAAAATTTATGATAACAACATCCTAAAGATTGATTCTATACTTAGTTTGACAAGTTTATTCGACCTGTAATATAACTTTTTGAAGTTTTCGTCCGACGTTCGCCTGGACCTGCACGAGTGTTTGGATATGTGTACTAAACGTGCTAACAAAAGTAGCTACTTGGACATAAATAATGTACATTATCGAACAAAACAACAATTTATTGTGGAACTAGGATTCCTGGGAGTGCATTCTGATGAAGATCATCAAAGGTAAGGGAATATTTATAATGTAATTTCGTATTTCTGTTGACTCCAACATTGCGGAGAAATGTTGTTTCTATCTGAACGCCGTCTCAGATTATTGTATGGTGTGCTTTTTCCGTAAAGTTTTTAAAAAATCTGACACAGCGGTTGCATTAAGAACAAGTGTATCTTTAATGCTATGTAAAACATGTATCTTTCATCAAAGTTTATGATGAGTATTTCTGTTATTTGATGTGGCTCTGCAATTTCTCCTGATATTTTGGAGGCGTTTCTGAACATGGCGCCAATGTAAACTGAGATTTTTGGATATAAATATGCACATTATCGAACAAAACATACATGGATTGTGTAACATGATGTCCTATGAGTGTCATCTGATGAAGATCATCAAAGGTTAGTGATTCATTTTATCTCTATTTCTGCTTTTTGTGGCTTCCATCTTTGGCTGGGAAAATGGCTGTGTGTTTTTTGGACTTGGCGGTGATCTAACATAATCATATGTTGTGTTTTCGCTGTAAAGCATTTTTTTTTATCGGACACGATGGGTAGATTAACAAGATGTTTATCTTCCATTTGCTCTATTGGACTTGTTAATGTTTGAAAGTTACATATTTCCCCCAAAAAATTTGAATTTCCCGCGCTGCCTTTTCAGCGGAATATTGTTGAGGGGTTCCGCTAGCGGAACGTGTGTCCTAGAAAGGTTAACACCATAGTACCCTCCAAACTCGTCATCAAGCTCGAGACCCTGGGTCTCGACCCCGCCCTGTGCAACTGGGTACTGGATTTCCTGACGGGCCGCCCCCAGGTGGTGAGGGTAGGTAACAACATCTCCACCCCGCTGATCCTCAACACTGGGGCCCCACAAGGGAGCGTTCTGAGCCCTCTTCTGTACTCCCTGTTCACCCACGACTGCGTGGCCATGCACGCATCCAACTCAATCATCAAGTTTGCAGACGACACTACAGTGGTAGGCTTGATTACCAACAACGACGAGACGGCTTACAGGGAGGAGGTGAGGGCTCTCGGAGTGTGGTGTCAGGAAAATAACCTCACACTCAACGTCAAGAAAACAAAGGAGATGATCGTGGACTTCAGGAAACAGCAGAGGGAGCACCGCCCTATCCACATCGACGGGACAGTAGTGGAGAGGGTAGTAAGTTTTAAGTGTCTCAGCGTACACATCACGGACAAACTGAATTGGTCCACCCACACAGACAGCGTGGTGAAGAAGGCGCAGCAGCTCCTCTTCAACCTCAGGAGGCTGAGGAAATTAGGCTTGTCACCAAAAACACTCACAACCTTTTACAGATGCACAACCGAGAGCATCCTGTCGGGCTGTATCACCGCCTGGTACGGCAACTGCTCCGCCCACAACTTTAAGGCTCTCCAGAGGGTAGTGAGGTCTGCACAATGCATCACCGGGGGCAAACTACCTGCCCTCCAGGACACCTACACCACCCGATGTCACAGGAAGGCCATAAAGATCAACAATGACAACAACCACCCGAGCCACTGCCTGTTCACCCCGCTATCATCCAGAAGGCGAGGTCAGTACAGGTGCATCAAAGCAGGGACCGAGAGACTGAAAAACAGCTTCTATCTCAAGGCCATCAGACTGTTAAACAGCCACCACTAACATTGAGTGGCTGCTGCCATACTTGTCAAAAATGTATCACTAGCCACTTTAAACAATGCCACTTAATATAATGTTTACATACCCTACATTACGCATCTCATATGTATATACTGTAATCTATACCACCTACTGCATATTGCCATCTTTATGTAATACATGTATCACTAGCCACTTTAAACAATGCCACTTAATTTAATGTTTACATACCCTACATTATTCATCTCATATGTATATACTGTACTCTATACCATCTACTGCATCTTGCCATCTTTATGTAATACATGTATCACTAGACACTTTAAACAATGCCACTTAATATAATGTTTACATACCCTACATTATTCATCTCATATGTATATACTGTACTCGATACCATCTACTGCATCTTGCCTATGCCATTCTGTACCATTACTCATTCATATATCTTTATGTACATATTCTTCATCCCTTTACACTTGTGTGTATAAGGTAGCTGTTGTGAAATTGTTAGGTTAGATTACTCGTTGGTTATTACTGCATTATCGGAACTAGAAGCACAAGCATTTCGCTACACTCGCATTTGATTTGATTTCGTTTGATATACAGCCACAAGCAAACACCAAGGCGGCACTCAGCAAACGGTACAAGATCATGCCCCAACAAGAATCCTCTCAACCAGAAGCAGTCTTTATTGTCACAGGTGAATTTAACCAAGCCCGTCTAAAACATATTTCCCCAAAATATCACCAACATCTATCCAGCCCCACAAGAGGATCCAGCATGCTTGACCATGTAAACACAAAGATCCATGAAGCATACAAAGCCATCCCTTGCCCCCACTTCCGCCAAATCAGATCATGTCTCTCTGTTCCTACTCCCCTCCTACAAGCAGCAACTCAAGAGACAGCCACCAACACAGAGAATAGTGAGGCACTCGACAGAGGAGGGAGACTCAACGCTGCAAGATTGTTTTGAGAATACTGATTGGAATATGGTCAAAGACTCATCCACCTAGGACTCATCCATCAACATTAGTCACAAGCCTCATTAGGAAATTTGTTGCTGATGTTGTACCCACAATAACAATCCGGACATACCCCAACCAAAAACCCTGAATGAACGACTATATCTGAACAATGCTGAGGACCGTACTGCAATATTCAATGTCAGCAGAACGAATCCTGTACAAGGCAAGCAGGTACGACCTCTGCAGTCCATCAGGGATGCAAAAAGACAATACACACTCAAACTTTAATTGATGTTTGACATCTCAGAATCGTGCCACACGTGCCACGTGTGGCAAGGACTACAGACTATCACAGACTACAAAGGCAAATCCAGCTGTGAGGTAGCCACTGGCACCTCCCTCCTAGACGAGCTTAACACATTCTATGCTCACTTCGAGTCAGACAATACCGAGCCATCCTGGAAGATTCTCGCTGATCAGGACAACCAGGTGCTTTCGCTCTCCGAGGCTGACGTGAATAAAACTCTCAAAATAGTGAATACTCACAAAGCCGCTAGCCCAAATGGCATCCCTGGCCGCATCCTCAGTGTGTTTTGACTAGTTGGCGGGCATCTTGTCGGACATCTTCAACCTGTCCCTGTCCCACGCTGTAGTCCCCACCTGCTTTAAGGAGGCCACCATCATCCCAATGCCCAAGAAAAACAAGGTGACATGCCAAATGACTATTCCCAATCTGCCGGAACTTGGTCATCATGAAGTGCTTCGAGAGGCCAGCATGCCGGGCATGCTGGACCCACTCCAATTTACCTACCGCTCCAATAGAGCCACGGAAGATGCCATTTCCATCGCTGTTCACATGGTCCTATATAACATCTGTTTTTTTATTATCAGTTAAGCACTTGGAAAAACACTTCAGAGTGTGGGGTCGACGGTTTCATTATTGGAATAATGAATCGATATTAAATAAAGATGATTGTTTGAAGACATGACCAAGTCTCTCTCAGTACTGAATTTCCACATCAAAGGCCAGCAGCATCATCAAGGACACAACACACACCCCAAACAGCTAGTTTGTCTTTTCTTAGGAAGTTGTGGCTAAAATAAATTGTGTTAGCCACTAATGCTAATCACTAGTTAGCTGGCGAGCTAGCTAGCTAGCTAGCTAGTTATCTAAATCTTGCTAGTGAGAGCAAATGTAGCTAGCCAGCTAATACAGCCTGACACCAGTGCTGGTGTAGGCCTAGATCAGCATGTTGTTTGTGCAGCGGTATATTCTAAATCAGAGAGGAATGCGTAAACATACATTAATTGTATAAAACAATCAGAATGGCGAAACCCCAATTAATGTATGTGTTGCCACCCTAGGGTTATGCACTACGCATAAAGCATCATTGAACTTGTATTATTCAAAAACCTACAATCCGTCAAATACCATCATACCGTCATAGATATTGTGATATGATATTTTAGCCATATCGTCCAGACCTACCTCGGTAACATAATTATGAAGATGTAGGTTTACAGATTCTCAGAATCCTTTAAAACCAATAACACAGGAAACCAACAGCAGAATGCTTTTATCCCATTTTAAACCATTCCATGGAACCATAATCTATCAAATGATACAATACAATCTTGTTTTTCTCTCTAATGACATCTCAGAGATGGGCTCGTACTGTGTGTGTGTGTACGTGTGCACGCATGCGTATGCGAATATTGGTGTGTGTGTCTGTGTGAATGTGGACATTTACAAGACCTCCTCATAAAAGCCTCTCATAATCATCACCTCCTTCCAACCCGATCCGTTAGACTCGTCCTTGTGCTACCCGAGCAGCGACATGAAAATCCCATCACTATTTCAGAGGCAGGAGAGTACAGAGTACAGCATCTCTGAAGGCCTGGGTAAGATGTGTTTGTTTCCTGACATTCCTGACATAACAATAAGGAAAGGGTTTCATGTTCTGCTAGATACAGTACCTTAAGTCATATACCTTAAGCATCACAAAATAATTGAATCCCACCATGGCATGTTCACTATCTGGATGCTACTACTAATTGTAATTACTACATAAAAAAAATAGTCTCACTTCTTGGAAATGATCTTATCCATCTCATTTTCCTCTCTTCGATAGCAGGAAAGCTGATTGTCAGAGTGGAGGAGAGAAGACAACAGGGGCATGGCATTGTTAGTGGTTTCTTCAATCAATTAAAAGGAGCCCGGGGGGACTGTGTGATTCCAGACGGCCCTGGCTGTGATATCCATTCATTAAGGAACCCCTTTAGTTTCTGGCGGATGGTTCTGGAACTTAAACCTGGAGTCACTGTGTTTCTGACACTGTGTAATTAGAACTTCCTTCACCGTGGAACTGGAGAGAACACCAAAGACTGGTACTACTACACACAGAGGAACCTTAGAGAACACCTAAGACTGGTGCTGTTACACAGAAGAACTGTAGAGAACGCCTAAGAATGGTGCTGTCACACAGAGGAACCGTATGCATTCTAGGTTTGGTTTGCTCCTAGCAAAGCTCGGCTAGGCGTCTCAGCCGCAAAGTGCTTCTCTGGGATAGGTGGGACGGTAGCATCCCACTTGGCCAAAATCGAGAAAAAATGTAGCGCACCAAATTCAAATATATTACTATAAAAATCAATCTTTCATGAAATCACACATGAAAGACACCAAATTAAAGCTACACATGTTGTGAATCCAGCCAACATGTCTGATTTAAAAAAGGATTTACGGGGAAAGCACACCAAACAATTATGTTAGCTCAGTACATAGCCACAGAAAAACACAGCCATTTTCCCAGCAAAAGATAGTAGTAACAAAAACCAGAAATAGAGATAAAATGAATCACTAACCTTTGAACATCTTCATCAGATGACACTCATATGACATCATGTTACACAATACATGTATGTTTTGTTTGATAATGTGCATATTTATATCCACAAATCTCGGTTTACATTGGCGCCATGTTCAGAAATGCCTCCAAAATATCCGGAGTAATTACAGAGAGCCACGTCAAATAACAGAAATACTCATCATAAACTTTGATGAAAGATACATGTTTTACATATAATTAAAGATACACTTGTTCCTAATGCAACCGCTGTGTCAGATTTTAAAAAAACTTTACGGAAAAAGCACACCATGCAATAATCTGAGACGGCGCTCAGATAGTAACAACATTTCTCTGCCATGTTGGAGTTAACAGAAATACGAAATTACATCATAAATATTCCCTTACCCTTGATTATCTTCATCAGAATGCAGTGCCAGGAATCCTAGTTCCACAATAAATTGTTGTTTTGTTCGATAATGTCCATTACTTATGTCCAATTAGCTAATTTTGCTAGCATGTGTAGTGCACGTGTCCAAACACTCGCGCAGATGCAGGCAAACGTTGGACGAAAACTTCAAAAAGTTATATTCCAGGTCGAATAAACTGGTCAAAGTAAGTAGAGAATCAATCTTCAGGATGTTGTTATCATTTATATCCAATAAGGTTCCAACCGGAGAATTCTTTTCAGTCTCTATAAGTAATGGAACGCAAGACGATATAATGAGGAAAGCGCACGACCAAGAACTGGCAATCTGCCAGACCACTGACTCATTCCCCTTCCATCCGGTCCCACAATACAGCATAAGCTTCATTCCACGTTCTACTGACTGTTGACATCTAGTGGAAGGCGTAGGAAGTGCAAACAGATCCATATATTACAGGGAATTGAATAGGCGATGACTTTAACAACGACCACTCTCAGATTTTTCACTTCCTGTTTGGATTTTTTCTCAGGTTTTTGCCTGCCATATGAGTTCTGTTATACTCACAGACATCGATCAAACAGTTTTAGAAACGTCAGAGTGTTTTCTATCCAATATTAATAATAATATGCATATATTAGCATGTGGGACAGAGTAGGAGGCAGTTCCCTATGGGCAAGAAATTCATCCAAAAGTGAAAATGCTGCCCCCTATACCAAAGAAGTTAACGAACGTGCAGTACGTAGCGCACATAGGCACTAAACAAAACAATATCCCACCACGCAGGTGGGTAAAGGGACACACTAAGTATGATCCCCAATTAGAGGCAACGATATTCAGCTGCCTCCAATTGGGAACCATACTCACACACCAACATAGAACTATAATAACTAGAAACCCCCCCTAGTTACGCTCTGACCTATTACACCATAGAGAACCCCGAGGGCTCTCTATGGTCAGGGCGTGACACATCTGGTTCCTCGCTGTCTTCCACGCGTCATTCAACACGCTTGTGGGCGTGCTGGCAGGGTGTACTGTTTTTTATTCTGTATATATGAATTACAAAGCAGCCTTTACTTAAATCATGTTTCTAGTCTATTGCATAGTTACAATGTGTAATCATTGATGTCCCAGGAGCAGGAGTGATAAACACTGTTAAAGTGTATAATTGTAATACATATACATGCAGACACAGCATCATTCACAGAATGGAGTTTGATACACCTGGTACTTGCTAAATAGCGATTTTCGTAAATTAACTTTAGGACAAAACAATATGCACAATCGTTTGTCTCTACATTAACTAACATATTTCTCTCAATTGTACATTTTTTGCTTGACTCGTTATGACGTTATGACTACTTACATTTGCTTCCCCCGTAATGTTTTGTCAGCCATCTTGCTGAAGAAAGTCACCAGGGAGCGGTGGCTAACGTCAAATTCGTCATTGGAACCACTCGATATGATTGGTCATATAAAAACCTTGGTACTCAAATGCATAATGAGTGCTCTAACTCCCCCTTGTGGTGGTCTGGAGCAATGAAGCCGTGACGCTGGGTACCTCTAAGTCCCGCAGTATAAACTCGCAACTTTTAAAGGAGGAACCACTGTACTTACCCGTATTTCTGTCTGAGGTTATCCCACCAAACAAAGTGACCCACCCCTCTCACTTTGATCCAGGAGAGACTGACTGCCCCCTCTTATTGAAGCCACGGAAGTTCAAGGCCGACAAGCAGTACTGAAGGCATTGTAAGCAGAAAGTAGGATCCCCCATTATAGTGAATGGAAAAATAACAATCTTCGTGGTCAATCTTCATGCAAGTAAAACTGTTTCTAAGATAATCATGGTACCAATAATTGCTTCTAATAAACCAGATGTATGTCCTTGAACTGATTATTTAAAAATCGCACACAGAAGATAGAAGGATTAGTTGCTAATGACAGTCTGCAGTACCCCGGTCGGTCTTCAACTTGAGTTATGGTATCATGTGGTCATTGGCAATGTCCATTCATAAATACACTCATTGCTTTGATCCCTCATTCTCTCCACATGCTGACTCAAGATGCCATTGAATCTGACAGCAGCTAATCATTCACATCAAAGGGCCAGATTAACCCGACCCGATCGCTATTCGCTCCCCAGTACTTCAAATATACACACCTCTTCCTGCTTCATTGTTGACACACAGGGTTTTCATCAGAGCCGAAGTAAGACCTTCCACGTGTTCCGCAGATTCTGACGTTCCACAGACAATGCAGGGTTGCCACAAAACAAATCTGTCCATGGCTTTCAATAATAGCTCCTATAGTGGTGTCGGTTTGAATCACAACAGGCAGACATTACAGAGAGTGGATTTGTAATACCAACCAGCGGTCTAAAAAAAGTCTCAAACAGATTAGAAGGTGATTTAAGACCCCTTAATCTCATAAAGCTGGAAAGGAAACACACATTGGGATTGGGGCTGAGGAACCTAATGCTGGTGAATTCCCACACCATCACAAAGGCTCCTCTGTGTTTTCAACCCACATACTTTCCTCTGTACACAGTAAGCCCTTTTGGAATTCACAGTGGGACACTTGAACACCAACCTGCAGCTTTACAGACACAGAAGAGATATGGAGGTGGAAGACAAAACATGAGCAGAAGAGGACCGCTTCCATTTTCAAATCAAATCAAGGAGGGGAGGCAGAGGAGAGATGGAAATGAAAGAGAAGAAAGGTGAGGAGAGTCAGAGGAGGAGGAAAAATCTAACTTGGAGGGACGACACAGAGGAGAGGTGGAAGTGCAAAGGAGGGCAAGAGAAGAACAGAAGGACTGATGAGAAATACTAGCCAGCAAAAGTTAGATGTTTGAGATATCCTATGGAAGGGAGAGAGGAGAGAGAGAGGAGGAGAGGACAAGGAGAAAGAACAATGGAGTGTTTTTAAATAGAAGCCTCCAGATAGAAGCAGCAGATCAACAGAAGGAGTCCTCTTTGCTTAATAGGGCATATCGGAATATCGTATCCGTGGAAACCGGAGAATAATCACAATTCTGGTCAGGCGCAGAGAGACAGATACCATATGCTAATGTTTGACTATCCTCCTCAGTCTCAAAGAAATTATCAAGGCCAAGTTGAACACTGCAACGCATTAGTGCCATTAGTGAATACATTGTCTAACAGGCAAAACCACAAGTCCTCCTCCCTTCTTTATCCTAACTATCTATCATGAAGGTGCTATAGTCTCGTTATTAGTCAGGAGGACTGGTGGAAAGTGATTTGATCCTGGTCTGTCATCTTAACAGAGTTGAATGGGGCTAGGAGTTTTTCCTGACTATAAGACCTGACCTGGTGGAATGGGCTATAACTAGGACCCAAAGCTATTCCTAGTCAGTCATATCGTGAAGAAAAACTCAGATTCACCCTTCACGAGGAAATCGAAATTGTATTAATGGGATTAATTATCACTAATTCCAAGTCTAATTCCTGTTGTATAGTTTCAGCGGGAGAGTCTCCAAAGAGGGCTTTGAGTCTATCCTAAACAATGGTTATGGGGTGCAATTGTGCTGAATCATACCAAGAGGGGAATTTGCCTATGATTATCTTGTCACTGGAGAATGGGTTATTTCTCTGTGGTGAAAATGGGTTGGTTTGAGTTTTGTGAAGAACTCCCATTCCCCCAACCCCAGCAATATATCCTACTGCTCCTCAACACAAGAAAATACATCCTCATCCCCAGCCTAACCAGCGCCAAAAAACTACAACAACATGTGTCTCCACCACTGGAGCTGTCTGCAGTGAGTCTTTGGGGTCCCATAGCTGCACTAGTCCGCTAATTGGCTACTAAAAGACCACTAAACGTCTTTACATAGCTCAGATCAGCTTTAAAACACTCCCCCAATTAACTGACAGATGAAGACTGCTTATCTGAGCACTTAGTACTAATGTGAAGCAGGTTGGATGTGGTTAAAAAGGTCATCTAAAGAGGGAGGGAGAAGGACGCCTTGGTTGTGTGGGGCTCATAGAGACTGGGGTAATGTCACTGGGGAACATGTTCTCAGAAAATGTGTTTTTCAATCAAACGAGGCGACAGCCTCTTGTTGAGGTTCATACCCAGTAAATGTCAACAAGAAATGTGTATTTTCTCTATGAAGAAAGTTTGAAAAGAAAGACACACACAGCCTTACTATACCACAAATTACATCTACAACAACAGCAATGCATTATATTTGCATTGACACACAGTGTGCCAATGATCTATAACCTTGCAGTGCAGATATATGGCACCCAATTACCCATTCCTCTCTCTTCTCTCTGCCTCGTTGCCATTAAAATGCATTGTTGGCATCCTAATTAAACTGTTATTTCATCCAGAACGCTGCTGAGATAGCTCCTCTATCTATCAGGTGGAAATGTTGGAGTTGAACATAGTCCAGGATTTTATTTGGGAGGCAGTCATTAGCACAAAAGGCTCCTAGGCTTTCTTTGCATTAGCATCCCAGCCGAAACGTGAGAAAACTGGTGGGAAAAAATGTGTGGAAACATGACAGCGATGGCGAGGGATCACGGAATGTTGTTATCTAATGAAGTGTGAAGGAACGGTATGGTAACATGCTTAGATTATGCGGTATGTAAAACAGGGAGATTAACCTACATGGTGTTAAATCTGGTGCTAACATGAACTCATCTAGCTAGGTATGTTGATGACACTGGAGCATGATACATCAATACATGTATCACACATGTTATCAAGCCACCGGCACAAAGCTATATCTTCCAATCCAGCTGTGCCAGTCATACTGATCTCTCCTCACCTCATCTTCTATCATTAGACAAAGTGATGTTGATCAATTAGCAGTGATATGCTAAGGCTAACATACGTTAGTGTGTAATTGGTATGTAATCCTGTTAATTGCCCCACTCTTGAACTGTGGCTGAAGATAATACTAGACTTTTGATCTGTCATTAGCACTAGAATACTAGCAACAGAACACTGGGTGCTGATCGCTTTTAGGAAATTAAGAAGAGTGGGGAGAGTGAGTGAATGAGAGAGAGAGCGAGAGAGCGAGAGAGAGAGAGACCAAATATATCCCTGGCTATGATGAAGAATAGGTAGAAGCATTATGTTTGTGGTTTTCGTCCCTTTGATGTCTTCAGTGGTGCAGTTACCCATGACACTACTTTTATGGGTAATAACACAAGCAATTATCTCTTTGCGTTCCCTCAGCCTGAAAACCACTAACACTATTTACCTTGGCTTTGTCAAAATATTGAAGGGATTGGTTGATTTCCTTTTGAGTTCCCCCTAAATGCACATGATAGCATAGTTGACTGGCAAAACGCAGCACTTCAAAACTTCAAACGAGACTCAGGAGATAAAAGAAATGCAAAACACCTCTCAAGTTCCTCTGCTTCCATAATTTTAAGAATCTCTCTACACCAGGTTGTATCTCAAGCTACACTTGATTGAAACAACTATTTTAATGTAGTGTACTGTAAACAATACCAAAATCATATAAACTCAGCAAAAAAAGAAACGTCCCTTTTCAGGACCCTGTCTTTCAAATATAATTCGTAAAAATCCAAATAACTTCACCGATCTTCATTGTAAAGGGTTTAAACACTGTTTCCCATGCTTGTTCAATGAACCATAAACAATTAATGAATATGCACCTGTGGAAGGGTCGTTTAAGACACTAACAGCTTACAGACGGTAGGCAATTAAGGTCACAGTTATGAAAACTTAGGACACTAAAGAGGCTTTTCTACTGTCTCTGAAAAACACCAAAAGAAAGATGCCCAGGGTCTATGTTCATCTGCGTGAACGTGCCTTAGGCATGCTGCAAGGAGGCATGAGGACTGCAGATGTGGCCAGGGCAATAAATTGCAATGTCTGTACTGTGAGACGCCAAAGACGGCGCTACAGGGAGACAGGACGGACAGCTGATCGTCCTCGCAGTGGCAGACCATGTGTAACAACACCTGCACAGGACCGGTACATCCGAACATCACAACTGCAGGACAGGTACAGGATGGCAACAACAACTGCCCGAGTTACACCAGGAACGCACAATCCCTCCATCAGTGCTCAGACTGTCCGCAATAGGCTGAGAGAGGCTGGACTGAGGGCTTGTAGGCCTGTTGTAAGGCAGGTCCTCACCAGACATCACAGGCAACAACGGCGCCTGTGGGCACAAACCCACTGTCGCTGGACCAGACAGGACAGGCAAAAAGTGCTCTTCACTGACGAGTTGTGGTTTTGTCTCACCAGGGGTGATGATCGGATTTGCGTTCATCGTCGAAGGAATGAGCGTTACACCGAGGCCTGTACTCTGGAACGGGATCGATTTGGAGGTGGAGGGTTTGTCATGGTCTGGGGCGATGTGTCACAGCATCATCGGACTGAGCTTGTTGTCATTGCAGGCAATCTAAACTCTGTTCGTTACAGGGAAGACATCCTCCTTCCTCATGTGGTACCCTTCCTTCAGGCTCATCCTGACATGACCCTCCAGCATGACAATGCCACCAGCCATACTGCTCATTCTGTGCGTGATTTCCTGCAAGACAGGAATGTCAGTGTTCTGCCACGGCCAGCGAAGAGCCCTGATCTCAATCCGTGAGTGAGGGCTAGGGCCATTACCCACAGAAATGTCCGGGAACTTGCAGGTGCCTTGGTGGAAGAGTGGGATAACATCTCACAGCAAGAACTGGCAAATCTGGTGCAGTCCATGAGGAGGAGATGCACTGCAGTACTTAATGCAGCTGGTGGCCACACCAGATACTGACTGTTACTTTTGAGCCCCCCCTTTTGTTCAGGGACACATTATTCAATTTCTGTTAGTCACATGTCTGTGGAACTTGTTCAGTTTATGTCTCAGTTGTTGAATCTTGTTATGTTAAGTTTTCTGAAAATAAACGCAGTTGACAGTGAGAGGACGTTTCTTTTTTTGTTTAGCAAGTTTAGCAAATGGTTGAGGAAACATAAGTCAAATAACAATATGTAAACGTACCCTTATGTATTGATTTGGGTATGCTCTGAAGTTAATCTCTGGAGTTAACCTTTAAAGTCTATACTTTGTTTACATCACATACATAATGCATGATCTGATGTTTCAGTTAACCTCTTGAGCCTATGGGGGGTGCTATTTCGATCTTGGAAAAATTGGTCTCCAAATTAAACTGCCTCGTACTCAATTCTTGCTTGTACAATATGCATATTATTCTTACTATTGGATAGAAAACACTCTCTAGTTTCTAAAACCGTTCGAATTATGTCTGTGGGTGAAACAGAACTCTTTCTACAGCGAAATCCATGACAGGAACTGCGAAGGTCTGAAAACTAGGCTCTGCTCTCAGATCAGTTTAAAGCTCTGTATGTATCCTATGGGTCGACATGAACTGCACCCGCCTTCCCCTGGATGTCAGTAACCAATGAGAAGTGGAATGGACTTTCTACATAGCTCTCAGAGTTTATAAAAGGCCAAGGAACGAGGGGACCTCTCTTTTCAACGCTCGCCATTACGCAAAGCAAGACCTCAGGATGGCGTTTTGAAACGCTCAGTTATCGACCTTAGATATATCCGTCTGTAATTTAATTCGATATAGGTGTTAGAAACATCATAACGAAGTTATTTTAAACCGAGTTATATCAGTTTATGCGAGTATATTGCTATTTTCGGAATTTCCTTAGTATTGAGTTTGAGGATTTGGAAATGCTGTGGCCACATAGCTACTAGTTAGCTGCTACTTCCGAAGTTGAACACAACGTTTTACAACCAAGCAACAATTCTTTTGGACAAAGGACCACTTGGCCAAGATTCTGATGGAAGCTCGTCCAAAAGTAAGAGCTATTTATGATGTTATTCTGTATTTATGTGGAAAAATGTAAACGGATTTGTCCGCCATTATTGCGGCACTAGTCTGGCTGTAACGCACACTGTATGTCTAGTAACGTTAATTTTAAAAATCTAACTCAGCGGTTGCATTAATAACTAATGCATCTTTCATTTCATGTCCAACCTGTATTTTTTAGTCAAGTTTACGATTATTTATACATTAGATTAGGTGCCTTTCCAAGATGGCGCCGGCCAGAATGCATGCCCTGTTGCCACTGATCACATTGTATAACCACGAATTGTGCTGCTAAATATGCACATTTTCGAAAAAAAACTGTATGGATTGTGTAATATGATGTTACAGGACTGTCATCTGAAGAATTCTGAGAAGGTTAGTGAAAAATTAATTTATTTTGGTGGTGAATACGTTATCGCTGTGTTTGGCTGGAATCAATGCTGTTGTCTGGTTTGCTATTGTGGTAAGCTAATATAACGATATATTGTGTTTTCGCTGTAAAACACTTAGAACATCTGAAATATTGTCTGGATTCACAAGATCTGTGTCTTTCAATTGCTGTAGGCTGTGTATTTTTAAGAAATGTTTTATGATGAGTAATTAGCTAATACACGTTTCTCTCTGTAGTTATTCTAGTCGAGTTGTGATGGTGGGTGCAATTGTAAACTATGATTTATACCTGAAATATGCACATTTTTCTAACAAAACCTATGCTATACAATAAATATGTTATCAGACTGTCATCTGATGAAGTTTTTTCTTGGTTAGTGGCTATCAATATCTTTATTTGGTCGAATTGGTGATAGCTACTGGTGGAGAGAAAAAATGGTGGACTAAGAAAAATGGTGTCTTTTGCTAACGTGGTTAGCTAATAGATTTACATATTGTGTCTTCCCTGTAAAACATTTTAAAAATCAGAAATGATTGCTGGATTCACAAGAAGTGTATCTTTCATCTGGTGTCTTGGACTTGTGATTTAATGATATTTAGATGCTAGTATTTACTTGTGACGCTATGCTAGGCTATGCTAGTCAGCTTTTTTACTGGTGGGGGTGCTCCCGGATCCGGGTTTGGGAGGAACTAGAAGTTAACCCCTTTATTCAGTAGAACATGCCAGTGACTTCTGTGTATACCATACAATTATGACTCATCATTTTCAACACACTTGAAGTTGCCTCCACTATTTTGAAATCATTTCTGTTTTACCTAACATCCTCCGAAAACCGATGTACTGTCACGTTCCTGACCTTATTTCCTTTGTTTAGTCTTTGTTTAGTTGGTCAGGACGTGAGCTGGGTGGGCATTCAATGTTTTGTGTTTCTATGTTGGGTTTATTGTTTGGCCTGATATGGTTCTCAATCAGAGGCAGGTGTTTGTCATTGTCTCTGATTGGGAACCATATTAAGGTAGGCTGTTTCTCACTGTTTGTTTGTGGGTGATTGTTCCTGTTCGTGCGTTCATGTGTTTTATGTTCTCTCGTTCAAGACTGTAGCGTCGTTGGTTTCGTTTTGTTTATTGTTTAGTTCGTGTTAAAGTAAGTGTTCCAACAAATATGGAAACGTACCACGCTGCACTTTGGTCCTCCTCTCCTTCAACCAACGACGAAAGACGTTACAGAATCATCCACCATAATCGGACCAAGCAGCGTGGTAATGGGCAGGAGCGACAGCAGCAGCAGCAGCGGCCCATTACGCAGGACTCGTGGACTTGGGAGAAGGATCTGGGCTATATAACCTGGGAGGAAATAGAGCACTGGTCGATCGATCCAGAGAGAGTGCCGGAGCCTGCCTGGGATTCGTTGGAACAGTGCGAGGAGGGATACAGGAGAATGGAGGAACGGCGACGTTATCAAGGTACGCGGCTAGCACGGAAGCCTGTGAAGCAGCCCCAAAAATTTCTTGGAGGGGGTTAAGAGGGAGTGTGGCGAAGTCAGGTAGGAGACCTGCGCCAACTCCCCGTGCTTACCGTGGAGAGCGAGAGTACGGGCAGACATCGTGTTATGTGGAAGAGCGCACGGTGTCTCCTGTACGTGTGCTTAGCCCGGTGCGGTACATTCCAGCTCCACGTATCGGCCGGGCTAGAGTGGGCATCGAGCCAGGTGCCATGAAGCTGGCTCAACGTATCTGGGGTCTCCTCGGGCCGGCATACATGGCACCAGCCTTACGCATGGTGTCCCCGGTTCGCCAACACAGCCCAGTGCGGGTTATTCCACCTCCCCGCACTGGTCGGGCTACGGGGAGCATTCAACCAGGTAAGGTTGGGCAGGCTCGGTGCTCAAGGGAGCCAGTACGCCTGCACGGTCCGGTATATCCGGCGCCACCTCCTCGCCCCAGCCCAGTACCACCAGTGCCTACACCACGCACCAAGCTTCCAGTGCGTCTCCAGAGCCCTGTTCCTCCTCCACGCACTCGCCCTGTGGTGCGTGTCTCCAGCCCGGTACCACCAGTTTCGGCACCACGCACCAAGCCTCCTGTGCGTCTCCAGAGCCCTGTGCGCCCTGTGCTGCTCCCCGCACTAGCCTTGAGGTGCGTGTCCTTAGCCCGGTACCACCAGTTCCGGCACCACGCACCAGGCCTACTGTGCGCCTCAGCCGGCCAGAGTCTGCCGTCTGCCCAGCGCCGTCTGCGCTATCCGTCTGCCCAGCGCCGACTGAGCTACCCGTCTGCCCAGAGCCGCCTGCGTTGTTCGTCTGCCCAGCGCCGCCTGCACTGCCCGTCTGCCCAGAGCCGTCTGAGCTGTCCGTCTGCCCAGCGCTGCCTGTGCTGCCCGTCTGCCCAGCGCCATCTGAGCTACCCGTCTGTCCTGAGCCTTCAAAGCCGCCCGTCTGTCCTGAGCCTTCAGAGCCGTCCGTCAGTCAGGAGCCGCCCGTCAGTCAGGAGCCGCTAGAGCCGTGCGTCAGTCAGGAGCCGCCAGAGCCGCCCGCCAGACAGGAGCCGCCAGAGCCGCCCGCCAGACAGGAGCCGCCAGAGCCGCCCGCCAGACAGGAGCTGCCAGAGCCGCCCGCCAGACAGGAGCTGCCAGAGCCGCCCGCCAGACAGGAGCTGCCAGATCCGCCCGCCAGCCAGGAGCTGCCAGAGCCGCCAGCCTGCCAGGAGCTGCCAGAGCCGCCAGCCAGCCAGGATCTGCCAGAGCCACATGCCAGCCAGGATCTGCCAGAGCCAGCCAGTCAGCCAGGATCTGCCAGAGCCGTCAGTCAGCCAGGATCTGCCAGAGCCGTCAGTCAGACAGGATCTGCCAGAGCCGTCAGTCAGCCAGGATCTGCCAGAGCCGTCAGTCAGCCAGGAGCTGACAGAGCCGTCAGTCAGCCAGGATCTGCCAGAGTCGTCAGTCAGCCAGGAGCTGCCAGAGCTACCTGTCACGCCGGCGATGCCGGAATTGCCGCTCAGTCCGGAGCTGCCCCTCAGTCCGGTGCTGCCCCTTAATCCAGTGGGGTTAATATGGAGGGTCGCCATGAAGAGGAGGCCACGGAAGCGGGGATTAACTATGGTGGGGTGGGAGCCACGTCCAGAGCCAGAGCCACCACCGTGGACAGATGCCCACCCAGACCCTCCCCTATAGGTTCAGGTTTTGCGGCCGGAGTCCCACATTTGTGGCCTGCTGGAGGTCATTTTGCAGGGCTCTGGCAGTGCTACTCCTTGCACAAAGGCGGAGGTAGCGGTCCTGCTGCTGGGTTGTTGCCCTCCTACGGCCTCCTCCACGTCTCCTGATGTACTGGCCTGTCTCCTGGTAGCGCCTCCATGCTCTGGACACTACGCTGACAGACACAGCAAACCTTCTTGCCACAGCTCGCATTGATGTGCCATCCTGGATGAGCTGCACTACCTGAGCCACTTGTGTGGGTTGTAGACTCCGTCTCATGTTACCACTAGAGTGAGAGCACCGCCAGCATTCAAAAGTGACCAAAACATCAGCCAGGAAGCATAGGAACTGAGAAGTGGTCTGTGGTCACCACCTGCAGAATCACTCCTTTATTGGGGGTGTCTTGCTAATTGCCTATAATTTCCACCTTTTGTCTATTCCATTTGCACAATAGCATGTGAAATGTATTGTCAATCAGTGTTGCTTCCTAAGTGGACAGTTTGATTTCACAGAAGTGTGATTGACTTGGAGTTACATTGTGTTGTTTAAGTGTTCCCTTTATTTTTTTGAGCAGTGTATGTTTTGTTTTCTGAATTTTTATAATGAGTGTTTCTGTATTTGAATTTGGCGCCCTGCAGTTTCACTGGCTGTTGAAGAGGTGGGACGCTACCGTCTCACGTACCCTAGAGAAGTTAACCAACAAGGCAGTTTTAAGAAAAAAAAGAAAGAAAAAAAAGAAAGAAAAGTAACAAATAATTAAAGAGCAGCAGTAAAATAACAATAGCGAGGCTATATACAGGGGATACCGGTACAGAGTCAATGTGCGGGGGCACCGGTTAGTTGAGGTAATATGTACATGTAGGTAGAGTTATTAAAGTGATAATAACAGAGAGTAGCAGCAGGGTAAAATGGGGGGGGGGGGGCAATGCAAATAGTCTGAGTAGCCATTTGATTAGATGTTCAGGAGTCTTATGGCTCAGAGAGTCTTATAACCTCTGTAGTGCATTGCGGTCGGAGGCTGAGCAGTTGCCATACCAGGCAGTGATGCAACCCATCAGGATGCTCTCGATGGTGCAGCTGTAGAACCTTTTTGAGGATCTGAGGACCCGTGCCAAATCTTTTCAGTCTCCTGAGGGTTTTGTCGTGCTCTCTTCACGACTGTCTTGGTGTGCTTGGACCATGTTAGTTTGTTGGTGAGGTGGACGCCAAGGAACTTGAAGCTCTCAACTTGCACCACTACAGCCCCGTCGATGAGAATGGGGGCGTGCTCAGTCCTCCTTTTCCTGTAGTCCACAATCATCTCCTTTGTCTTGATCACATTGAGGGATAGGTTGATGTCCTGGCACCACACAGCCAGGTCTCTGACCTCCTCCCTATAGGCTGTCTCGTCGTTGTCGGTGATCAGGCCTAACACTGTTGTGTCATCGGCAAACTTAATGATGGTGTTGGAGTCGTGCCTGGCCGTGCAGTCATGAGTGAACAGGGAGTACCGAAGGGGACTGAGCATGCACCACTGAGGGGCCCCCGTGTGAAGGATCAGCGTGGCGGATGTGTTGTTACCTATCCTTACCACATGGGGGAGGCCCGTCAGGAAATCCAGGATCCAGTTGCAGAGGGAGGTGTTTAGTCCCAGGGTCCTTAGCTTTGTGATGAGCTTTGAGGGCAATATGGTGTTCAACACTGAGATGTAGTCAATGAATAGCATTCTCACATAGGTGTTCCTTTTGTCCAGGTGTGAAAGGGCAGTGTGGAGTGCAATAGAGATTGCATCATCTGTGAATCTGTTGGGGCGGTATGCAAATGGTAGTGGGTCTAGGGTTTCTTTGATAGTGGTGTTGATGTGAGCAATGAACAGCCTTTAAAAGCACTTCATGGCTACAGACGTGAGTGCTACAGGTCAGTAATCAATTAGGCAGGTTACCTTAGTGTTCTTGGGCACAGAGACTATGGTTGTCTGCTTGAAACATGTTGGTATTATAGACTCAGACAGGGAGAGGTTGAAAATGTCAGTGAAGACACTATCCAGTTGGTTAGCACATGCTCAGAGTACACGTCCTGGTAATCCGTCTGGCCCTGTTTAAATGTCTTACTCTCATCAGCTGCGGAGAGCGTGATCACACAGTCGTCCGGAACAGCTGATGCTCTCATGCATGTTTCAGTGTTACTTGCCTCGAAGCGAGCATATAAGTAATTTAGCTCGTCTGGTAGGCTCATATCCCTGTGTAGTCTGTAATAGTTTGAAAGCCCTGCCACATCATCAATGCACTTATTGATAAAGCCAGTAAATTATGTGGTGTACTCCTCAATGCCATCGGAAGAATCCCGGAACATATTCCAGAGTGTGCTAGCAAAACAGTCCTATAGCTTAGCATCTGCTAAGATGCAGGAGGATAGAATTATGGTCGGATTTGCCAAATGTAGGGCGAAGGAGGGCTTTGTATGTGTCTCTGTGTAGTGGAGTAAAGGTGGTCTAAAGTTTTTTTTTTCTCCCTCTGGTTGCACATTTAACATGCTGGTAGACATTAGGTAAAACGGATTTAAGTTTCTCTGCATTAAGGTCCCCGGCAACTCTGGATGAGCCTTTTCCAGTTTGCTTATGGCCGTATACAGCTCATTGAGTGCGGTCTTAGTGCCAGCATCGGTTTGTGTTGGTAAATAGACAATTTAGAAAATAGTAACAATAAAGAAAAACCTTTGGTTGGTGTTCCCAAACTTTTGACTGGTACAGTATATTTATCATTCCTGGCCTATACTTAATGTTAAACCGGAAATCTGACAGGTCTCCAACGCAGCGGTGGCCGACAGCATTAAACTTTGCGGTGCTTATGACATAGGTTAGGGAGTTGTTATATGTATAAATGGAAAGGTGCGTAGAATAGGTAGTCCCTAAACTTTTCACACACTGCCCATTTTAGAGCAAGGAACTCAAGCTTTCCACAGTGCAAATTGTAGTTCCTCATAGCTGGTGTCAATGTTCTTAATCCATACCTGATGACTCTCAACTTCCCATACTGTTGCTGATAAAGGACGGCTCCGAGGCCCTTCTCTGAAGCGTCAGTATGTAGTAGAGTGGTAAGTTAACGTTAGGGTATGCCAACACAGGTGGTTTCAAACCAAGGATCCTCCTGACGTCGCCCACTGTCTGTGGTGTTTTGGTTTTCAGGGACAGCACCTCTTCCAGGTCCTTAGGGTCAATCCTCACCCCTTCGGCCGACACGAGGTGCCCCACGTACCGGACCTCCTCATTCGTCCCTGAGGGAGCTCAGCATCTCCTCCATTCTCCTCTGCAATACTGTGGGTGTGTTGGAGAGTCCAAACGGAATTCTCACCTATTCACAGAGTCCCCAGGGGGTGATGATGGCGGTGAGATGTCGGGAACCCTCTACTGTGAAACCTTGATAGTAGACTTTACCCTGGTCTAAGATGCTGAACCAGGAGTAGCCACCAAGGGTGTCTGTCAGGTATTGGATTCGGGGAAATGGGTGCCTGTCAGGTACCGTCTTCTGGTTTAACAGGCGGTAGTCAGAACAGAGGCGCAACGTTCCATCCTTTTTACGGACGCACACAACAGGAGCGGAGTACGGAGTTTTTCACCATCAACCCCTTCATCAGGAGATCCACCCCTTCATCAGGAGATCATGAACCTTTTCACACGTACCAACAAACGGGTGTGATCATTCTATAGTGGTCCCTGTTGTGTACGATCAAACCGGTGTGATTAGAACGCTTGATTAGAATGCTTATTTAGAACATGGCAACACTTTTTTCACAGAAACATTTTGCACAAAGTTATTTCCAGAATGTGACCAGTTTATTTTTGGATGCAATGTTCAGACATTCACAGAAGTAGCTACAGCATAACACAATCAGTCAAACTGACAATTGTAGGCTACATTTATCCTTGCGCTAACTGAGGAAAGATTGACGTAACGCAAGCGGTCATATGTTTAGAACTCTTGGCTGACAGAAACTACAATATGAATTAGCTAATAGCAATTACTATTTATAATTAATCACATCACGTGTGAGCTACAGAATGTTTGTTTTTTCGCATCAACCAAAGATAATAGAGGAGACAAGATGAGTTTTGTCTGTTTATTGTATGCATGTTGAAGGGGATGTGTCGCCTATGATCATCCACTTCCCTTCATTCACTTCCGGTTACTCGAAAGATGAGCGAACCATTCCTTCACCGCATGATAACATTTTTGGTCTGATAGATTACGTGACACCCAGAATGCATTGTATATTGCCAACAAACATGGCACCACACGTAGCTGGCAAATAGCTTAGCTCAGTATAATCAGTACAACCTTCAAAAAAATATTTTACACACATCATCGGTGTCTATTACAATATATGCAATAATCGGAATGCATTATTTGTCACCAGTACTTGTGAATAAAACCTTAAATACATTATGCTACATACATACATACATACAGTATGCGCCTGCAGTAGAAATGACAACACGATATACAGAAAATAAAGAACTTACTTTGATAGGAACGCACACATGTCCAAAGTTATTATTTGTGAGGAAAACAACAAGGAAGTTAAAGCGATCGCCAGCAAGAAAATGTTCCAATTCTTGCAAGACTGCGCAAATATATACATACTTGATCTGCGCAAACATGAATGAAGTGTGGGGGGCTCTCCTCGAAGAGAGAAGTTTATCGGCTCAGTAAAGCCTCAAACATAAATTGTCCGCAACGCTGAATGTGAATTAATGAGGAGGCGGAACACACCTCAATTCAAACTGTTGTTAGAAAATACAACTTGTTAGAAAATCATTTGAAATAGACAAGTTGAAAGAGCCTATAGATAATTAGCAGGCAGCGCGTGTTAACTTTCCTGTTGCGTAATAATCACATTTTGGAACAGTGAGTGCATTCTGACATCACGTGCATAAAACAACTAACGCTGGGGCGACCGTTAGAGATATTTGGAACTCATGTGTGAAAAGGTTAACTTCTTTGAACAATGGCTTCGGGACTGACGAGTACGCTTTCTGCACAGGAATGTCATCTTTGAGGTTGAGTGACATTTGCAGACCTGGAATACACCGAAGGTCATTGCTGTCTCGAGCAAATGCTGCTGATTCTTCATATAACATCTTCTTGGCTGTCTCTTGCTGCCTCTCATCTAGGTGAATGATGTCAACTGGCAGGTGCCACAGTTGGTGGGGTGGTAATGCTGTTGACCTTCACATTGAACTCTGATTTGCTGGATGAGTCTGTTTCAACCACCTTCTGAATGTGCTGAACACTGCCCAGAAATGTATTTTGTAGCAGGATGATGTTGTATTTTGTGTTGTTGCCTACCGGCACTGCTACATATGGCCTCCTTGGGTTCTAGATTTCTAGCAACTGTTTTCATCTGGCTCAAACAACACCGGGGCTTCGGATTGGTCCATACTAGGCGGAACTCTACAATTAACCCAAGCTACCTAGCCAGCGGCGATGACTACGTCCTGTTGGCCACCTCTCAGGTGTCCTTGCTGCACATTGGGTTTTATGGTCTGCGTACAGCTCACAATGGTCTTTGGTTTGTCAATTGGGACAGAGATGGCCCCACAGAGTAGGATAATGAGGGTAGGTATGAGTCTCTCTGGTTGCCCTTGGACCAGTTCTTCAAGTATGCTGAAACCAAGCATTGGCCTCTCCAGTGGTAGACTACTCACTAGAAAAGGGATGTTGATTGACAGGCAACCAAACCAATGAAAGGGATGAGGCAGTCACTGCTAAGCCAATCAAGATACATTGGGTCAGGGCTTTTCTCCCCATGGGTCTTGCAACATTTAAATTTTTAGCAGCTGGTGGGTCTTGTGAGGGTGGAGGTCTTTCACGGCCTACATATATGTTGTACGCTGACAACTTCTGGTGTGATACAGGGAGGAGTATTGGTATTACTACATGGCTCTGTATTAAGCTCAGTTCTTTGGACACTATTAGCGTGGCATGGTTGTCAGGGCCTGGTCAATGGGCATCCCCCTGCAGTGACCGGCTCCAGTTTTCCTAGCGCTTTGGTTTCTTTAGACAGCCCATGCATGGCCCTGTGACCTTCCTCACCGCAAACTACAATTAGATAGACCCTGTTCGACACATTGTGAACAGCCTTAAGGTTTCTCTCTTCTCGGCAGCATTATTTTACTGGTGGAACATCTGCACATATGATCTGATTGCCGTTGCGGTATTGACTGTTTCATTGAATCGATTATGCTGATGAAGGCATCTAGTTTGGCTGAAAGTTGTTGTATAGTGTCAATCTTGGATTTACGACCAGATGCTTCTGGATTGGCACTGGAGTCTGGTTCTGCATCTACTTCTAACTGCGTGCTGTGTGCATGTGACGTGTGTTGACGAGACATCGGGCCTAGCCTTCGTTGTCTCTCACTTTACTCACTCGTTATTCTCATCACGTCTCAATATTGTACCTTGTCTATCAATCAATCAATCAAATGTATTTATAAAGCCCTTTTTACATCAGCTGATGTCACAAAGTGCTATACAGAAACCCAGCCTAAAACCCGAAACAGCAAGCAATGCAGATGTAGAAGCACGGTGGCTAGGAAAAACTCCCTAGAAAAGCCAGAACCTAGGAAGAAATCTAGAGCGGAACCATGCTCTGAGAAGTGGCCAGTCCTCTTCTGGCTGTGCCGGGTGGAGATTATAACAGTACATGGCCAAGATGTTCAAACGTTCATAGATGACAAGCAGGGTCAAATAATAATAATCACAGTGGTTTTCAAGGGTGTAACAGGTCAGCACCTCAGGATTAAATGTCAGTTGGCTTTTCATAGCTGATCATTCAGAGTTAGATACAGCAGGTGCAGAAGAGAGAGAGAGTCGAAAACAGCAGGTCCGGGACAAGGTAACACGTCCGGTGAACAGGTCAGGTTTCCATAGCCACAGGCAGAACAGTTGAAACTGGAGCAGAAGCACGACCATGTGGACTGGGGACAGCAAGGAGTCATCAGGCTAGTTAGTCCTGAGGCATGGTCCTAGGGCTCAGGTCCTCTGAGAGAAGAGAGAAAAGAGAGAAAGAGAGATAGAGAAAGAAAGAGTTAGATGGAGCATACTTACATTCACACAGGACACCGGATAAGACAGGAGAAGTACTCCAGATATAACAGACTGACCCTAGCCCCCGACACATAAACTATTGCAGCATAAATACTGGAGGCTGAGACAGGAGGGGTAGGGAGATACTGTGGCCCCGTCCAACGATACCCCCGGACAGGGCCAAACAGGCAAGATATAACCCCACCCACTTTGCCAAAGCACAGCCCCCACACCACTAGAGGGATATCTTCAAACCACCACCTTACAACCCTGAGACAAGACGGAGTAAAGCCCAAGATCTCCCCCATGGCACGAACCCGAGGGGGGCGCCAACCCAGACAGGAAGATCACGTAAGTGACTCAACCCACTCAATTGACGCACACCTCCTAGCGACGGCATGGAAGAACACCAGTAAGCCAATTACTCAGCCCTCGTAATAGGGTTAGAGGCAGAGAATCCCAGTGGAGAGAGGGGAACCGGCCAGGCAGAGACAGCAAGGGCGGTTCGTCGCTCCAGTGCCTTTCCGTTCACCGTCACACCCCTGGGCCAGGCTACACTCAATCATAGGACCTACTGATGAGATGAGTCTTCAATAAAGACTTAAAGGTCGAGATCACGTCTGCATCTCTCACATGGATAGGCAGACCATTCCATAAAAATTGAGCTCTATAGGAGAAAGCCCTGCCTCTAGCTGTTTGGTTAGAAATTCTAGGGACAATAAGGAGGCCTGCATCTTGTACGTGTAGGTGTGTACGACAGTACCAAATCGGAAAGATAGGTAGGAACAAGCATATATAATGCTTTGTAGGTTAGCAGTAAAACCTTGAAATCAGCCCTAGCCTTAACAGGAAGCCAGTTAGAGGCTAGCACTTGAGTAATATGATAATATTTTTGGGTTCTAGTCAAAATTCTAGCAGCCGTGTTTAGCACAAACTGAGGTTAATTTAGTGCTTTATCCGGGTAGCCGGAAAGTAGAACATTGCAGTAGTCTAATCTAGAAGTGACAAAAGCATGGATAAATTGTTCTACATTTTTGGACAGAAAGTTTCTGATTTTCGCAATGTTATGTAGTTGAAACAGTCTTGATATGTTCATCAAAAGAGAGTTCAGGGTCCAGAGGTCTTTCACAGGTTTTTTTGAGACAACTGTACAACCATCAAGATGAATTGTCAGATCCAACAGAAGATCTCTTTGTTTCTTGGGACTTAGAACTAGCATCTCTGTTTTGTCCGAGTTTGAAAGTAAAACATTTTTCGCCATCCACTTCGCCATCCACTTCCTTCCACAGGCTTCCAGGGAGGGCAATTTTGGGGCTTCACCATGTTTCATGGAAATGTACAGCTGTGTATCGTCCTCATAGCAGTGAAGGATAACATTATGTTTTCGAATGACATCACCGAGAAGTAAAATATATAGTGACAACAATTGTGGTCCTAAAACGGAACCTTGAGGAACACCGACATTTACAGTTGATTTGTCAGAGGACAAACCATCCACAGAGACAAACTGATATATTTCCGACAGATAAGATCTAAACCAGGCCAGAACTTGTCCGTGTAGACCAATTTGGGTTTCCAATCTCTCCAAAAGAATGTGGTGATCGATGGTATCTGAAGCAGCACTAAGGTCTAGGAGCACGAGGACAGATGCAGAGCCTCGGTCTGACGCCATTAAAAGGTAATTTACCACCTTCACGAGTGCAGTCTCAGTGCTATGATGGGGTCTAAAACCAAACTGAAGCGTTTCGTATACATTGTTTGTCTTCAGGAAGGCAGTGAGTTTTTGCACAACAGCTTTTTCAATTTTCTTTGAGAGGAATAGGAGATTCAATATAGGCCAATCTTTTTTTGTATTTTCTGGATCAAGGTTTGGCTTTTTCAAGAGAGGCTTTATTACTGCCACTTTTATTGAGTTTGGTACACATCCGGTGGATAGGGAGGCGTTTATTATGTTCAACATAGGAGGGCCAAACACAGGAAGCAGCTCTTTCAGTAATTTAGTTGGAATAGGGTCCAGTATGCAGCTTGAAGGTTTAGAGGCCATGACTAGTTTCATCAATTTGTCAAGTGATATAGTATTAAACAACTTGAGTGTCTCCCTTGATTCTAGGTCCGTCCTGACAGTGTTGTGCAGACTCAGGACAACTGAGCTTTGGAGAAATATGCAGATTTAAAGAGGAGTCCGTAATTGGCTTTCTAATGATCATGATCTTTTCGTCAAAGAAGTTCTTGAATTTATTACTGCCGAAGTGAAAGCCATCCTCTCTTGGTGAATGCTGTTTTTTTGTTAGCTTTGCGACAGTATCAAAAATGCATTTTGGATGATCGAGCAGCAGTGAGGGCTCTTCGATACTCCAATTTTCTGGAAGCTTGCTTCAGGGCTTGGGTATTTTCTGTATACCAGGGAGCTAGTTTCTTATGAGAAATGTTTTTTGTGTTTAGGGGTGCGACTGCATCTATGGTATTACGCAAGGTTAAATTTAGTTCCTCAGTTAGATGGTCAACCGATTTTTGTACTCAGGCGTCCTTGGGTAGATGCAGGGAGTCTGGAAGGGCATCTAGGAATCTTTGGGTTGTCCGAGAATTTATAGCATGTCTTTTGATGATCCTTGGTTGGGGTCTAAGCAGATTATTGGTTGCGATTGCAAACGTAATAAAATGGTGGTCTGATAGTCATAGTCCAGAAATATGTGGAAAAACATGAAGATCCACAATATTTATTCCACGGGACAAAACTAGGTCCAGAGTATGACTGTGTGTGGCAGTGAGTAGGTCCGGAGACATGTCGGACAAAACCCACTGAGTCGATGATGACTCAGAAAGCCTTTTGGAGTGGGTCTGTGGACTTTTCCATGTGAATATTAAAGTCACCAAAAATGTGAATATTATCTGCCATTACTAAGGTCCGATTGGAATTCAGGGAACTCAGTGAGGAACGCTGTATACGGCCCAGGAGGCCTGTAAACAGTAGCTATAAAAGTGCTTGAGTAGGCTGCATAGATTTCATGACTTGAAGCTCAAAAGACGACAATGCGGTCTTTTTTTTGTTTTTGTCAATTGAAATTTGCTATCGTAAATGTTAGCAATACCTCCACCTTTGTGGGATGCGCGGGGGATATGGTCACTAGTATAACCAGGAGGAGAGGCCTCATTTAAGCCATGTTTCAGTCAGGCCAATCACATCAAGATTATGATCAGTGATTAGTTCATTGACTATAACTGCCTTGGAAGTGAGAGATCGAACATTAAGTAGCCCTATTTTGAGATGTGAGATATCACAATCTCTTTCAATAATGACAGTAATGGAGGAGGTCTTCATTCCAGTGAGATTGCTGAAGCGAACACCGCCATGTTTAATTTTGCCCAACCTACATCGAGGCACAGTCTCAATGGGGATAGCTGAGCTGACTACACTGATTGTGCTAGTGGCAGACTCCACTAAGCTAGCAGGCTGGCTAACAGCTAGAGGAGTTAGAGCGTTGTCTATGTTCATAGATAAGATGAGAGCACCCCTCCAGCTAGGATGGATGGAGTCCGTCACTCCACAGCAGGCCAGGACTCCATCCTAGCACACATTAGCTCCTGGAATAGTTCATTACTGTTCTTTTCTCTTAAGTGGGCCAGGAGGAACCCCTTGAGCTCCGCTAGTGTAATTTCCTCTTTCTTCATCGACATGTCTTTGAAATGTCCTGGTTTTAATATTTTCAGCCCTCCTCTGACAATTTCCTAATCACTGAAGTCTTCTTTGACTCCTTCCTCTATCTGCTTGCACACACTGTTGTAGGTGATGTCTGATGTGTAGTCACCAATTTGACCCCCCTGTATTTTGAATTCCCTACGGTGGAGATAGGAGAAGTCTCTTAAGGAGATTACCTTCTCGTGTTTTGGGTGTGTCGCCAACCCAGACTGCAGGCTTGTGCATGGCGTGTCACTGTATTATGTTGTAGAGGACGGTGTGGACACAGGCTGTGAGGTAGGTAAGGTAACGTGTTGGAGAAGTCTCTTGCCAAGCTCCTCATAGCTTGCGAGCACTCTATGCAAATCAGAATTTGGTGTCGTTTTGACTGTGCTAGCTGTGACTGTATGGGCTATGTCAGTAGGTTGAGTAGCATCAGCTGGACTAGCTGTGACTGTTTGAGCTATTTCAGTAGGAGGAGGGATTATTCATGTGTCGCACGGCTCAATATTATCACTTGGGTCAAACAGTGGTGTTCCATTATGAGTCTGTATAACAGCATCAACATTATCTTTCAAAACCAGCAATTCAACCATACACCCATCCTCTGACTCAAGTAATGACTTACTGTGCATAAAGGTGCCGATGTACTCAAAGCAACCTTAATGATCACCCTCTTCGAGCTCTAACATTGTTCTTTGTCTTCCACTTCCTCCGTGATATTGGCAATTTAAAAAAAGTTTATTTGCTGATAGGTTGAGCAGGCTCTTCCTGATGTCCCACACCAGGCTCTTCCTCCCACTCTACAACATTGTAACTTCTTCCTTTTCCTCACGAACGGTCAACACAGTCCAGAATCAAGAATCAGTCTCTGCTCACATCAGTCTGTCCGTGACATGGATTTCAGCCGCAGCTCCGTCTTGGTCCCAGATGTTATCTATCACTGGATAAGCTCCCGACCAACAGGTGGCGTCAATCCCGGACGAGTCCCCAAAAATCTGAAAATAGTTCTCGTAACACAGGACAAATGATCAAATAGGAAAACGTGGCATCTCTTTCAAAGGGTCTCTCAATTATTTTATTCAACATTCTCTCAAGTGCAAATCGTCGTTTTCTGTCCTTTCATTGTATTTCAATGTGCGCCGCCCTACGGTACTCCCAATCACAGCTGGATGTGATACAGCCTGGATTTGAACCAGGGACTGTAGTGAAGCCTATTAGCACTAAAATGCCATGCCCCACTCAGGAGCCCAAATTATACAATTACTATGTTGTTCAAAACCATTACATTCACATTAACAGGCAAGTTACAAAACTATATCGTGGTATTCAGTGTATTTTTGCACTTTACTGACCTGTAACACAGGATAAAGGCTATTGGGGGCGGCAGGTAGCCTAGTGTTTAGAGCATTGGGCCAGTAACCCGAAAGGTTGGTGGATTGAATCTCTGAGCAGACAAGATTAAAATGTGTCGTTTTGCCCCCGAACAAGGCAGTTAACCCACTGTTCCCGGTAGGTCGTCATTGTAAATAAGAATTTATTCTTAACTGACTTGCCTAATTAAATAAAGGTTACATTTGATAAATAAATTATGAACAGGAGAATGTGGCTTCTCTTTCAAAGGTTCTCTCAATTATGAGAACACACAGGTGCAGGATCGCAAATAGTCCCATTGCGAAGTGAACACGTCTCACTGCCCCCTACTGGCCAAAAGTAGTATAAACGCATTGCAATGGCGAAACCTTGGAGTACTGACATTTGAGTAAAAGCATTATTCCCCAGTACATAAACACAAATTACACAATTATGACAGTCGACTGCAGTTTCAAAACTGCTATCTTTTTTTGTAAAGGCTAATACAATAGCCCAACTACTTGACCATTGTTTTGATAAGGATGTCACTTGGTCAAGTCATAAATCATACTCTGTAACAAAAGCATTGCCTATCAATAAACTCCTTACAATGTATACATATCATGTATGTTTATAGTATGTTCCCTATTATTTACTTTCTATTATAAAACTTCATCCAGATATTACACTGTTGATGTGAATTGAGTACAAAATTAATAGTTTGCTTGCAGTCTCCAAATAACACCAGTGTTCCTTTAACATAATGTGTGTACTGTAATATAGGTTATAGTCAAGCAAGGAGGAAGTGGCGGCTTGTTAGAGGACAGACATGGTTCTAATTTCAGTGGTGGTCATGAGGTCCCTCATAATAATTGAAAAGTAAATGTGGCCACGCTCAAACATATTGTAACATTGGGAACCCTCAGTAGTCAACGTGTGATAGGACCCTTAGCGCAGGAGTAGACTATAATGAACATGTAGGATGTCTGTACATAGTAATCATTTATGCTCCATTCCACTATTTGCTCAGCTTGTAATTGTAGTTGGTTAGAAAACATTATCAGAACAGACATTAAATGATAAACAGAACAATACATGGTACCATTCTGTGATTTTCTTCATTCACGTCCTCACTTTATGTCAACATTTAAATATTGCTGCTTGATCAACCTCTGTCATTGGTCTGCATCACACAGCCCAGGAGTCCTCAGTCCTGTAAGACACATGAAACACATACTGTACTGTAGGTAGGTTGGTTGGTGAATTGCCATTATGTCTGTTATGGATCCGGTCCTTACGTTACCATTTTGCTGTTCTCAGTTTAGCCCAGAGATCTGAGAATCAGGCGGAGATTCTCTCTTCTGTATACAGTCAAGACAGTGCTGTTGGGGCCCTACTCACTGTCTACATCAACACCCGGGTCAAGCCACCCGTGATTGTCCATAGGTTGTTGTAGTCCTGACTCTACTCTACTTCACCTAGGTGGTGGAGGGATTTTAGCAGTGTTGGACAATCATGGACGGTGACCTAATTTGCATTTTTTGGGAGAGCGAGAATCCTCTCTTTCTCCGTTTTCTGGGCATGTGTGAGCTTTGATGTTATTTACAGTGACAAAGGCCTACCTTTACAATAATCTACTCAAATGAATGTGTACACTGCATTTTTATGGACAATCTTCAGTGAGGCTGAATTGTTATTGTCTGTTGACACCAGAAACACAGAGACAAAGGTGGAGTTTGTGCACATTCACACTGTCTGTCTATCATGGATACGTTCTATGAACTTGACAATGACATACAATGGAATACTCAAACATTCTCTGTGGAGAGGAAGGTGTCTGCCTGGCCATGGTTTCACTTCTGTGGTCATGCAGAGTAGGGCCGGGACGATACCAGTATTGCAATATTTTTTCCCATGCCAAAAATGAAAACACGAAGCAGATCAAACTCTTTGGTCCTCTAAAAACTTGCTGTATGTAAAATATTGTGTGCTACAGCTTGGAAAATAAATACGTGACTATGGATGACAACATAATGATGTTTGTTTCCAACATTAGGGCTGTTTTCCGAAATAAGTTAAATCCGCTTCGTGTTTTCTTTCCTTGGCACGATACTAACGAGTATTGCTATACTGGTATCATCCCGAGCCTAATGCAGAGCAGAGGGGGGCTGGGATGGGTAGCCTAAGAGAAAATCGCATATAGGCAACTACAATATTAGATCTCACATTTGGTGCCTGTTGGACAGGTCAGAATGTTACTCTGCTAAACACAGAAGAGCAAAATTGAGGGATGAACTCATATCAGTAGCAACATGCTGTACACCAAATCTCTCAACTTTGAAAGCACGCTAGCTAATTAAAACATCATTATGTTTTGTTCTTACAACCTGAACTGTCATTTGCATGTTTTGACATTACTTTGCAGCATTTTGTATCACACTGGCCAGCAAGAACATTCCCTTTAACAGCAAGAATTATTACTGTGGAGCGTGGTCACCAACCTTTTCTGAGTCAAGATCACTTTTGCAGTCAAAAAGCAAGCCGAGATCTACTGCTCAGATTTTTTTTACGTGACTTTATAAATGTAACATTAACCTAATAAAACAGTTCTGTAGGAAAGAGGTTTGTGCAGTAGGCCTAATGCATTATCACAGCATATTGGCTATGCTGTATGCCTGTACTGCCAACAATGTTCTTCTCAGACCATATTATATTTCAAAAGTGTGTCGCACTTGCGAGGCACAGCTTAGCATGAATTGAAATAATTTTCAAATCATTAGCTTTTTATTTTACTGGACTGATGGTACCTGCATCTGATGGTCATGGCCACCTTTCCAAAAAGTCAATTCGTCAAATTTCTGCCCTGCTAGAGCTGCCTGGTTAACTGTAAGTGATGTTATTGTGAAGTAGAAACGTCTAGGAGCAACAAAGGCTCAGCTGCTAAGTGGTAGGCTCACCTAACGGGAACGAACAGCACCGAAGGGAACGAAAAGCGCTCCCGACCCCTCCTGTCTCAGCCTGCAGTAGTTTATGTATCAGGGGGCTAGGGTCAGTCTGTTATATCTGGAGTATTTATCCTGTCTTTTCCGGTGTCCTGTGTGACTTTAAGTATGCTCTCTCTAATTCTCTCTCTCTTTCTTTCTTTTTCTCTATCTTCCTTTCTTTCTTTTTCTCTATCTTTCTTTTTCTCTATCTTCCTTTCTTTCTTTTTCTCTATCTTTCTTTCTTTCTTTCTTTCTTTCTTTCTTTCTTTCTTTCTTTCTTTCTTTCTTTCTTTCTTTCTTTCTTTCTTTCTCTCGGAGGAGGACCTGAGCCTCAGGACCATGCCTCAGGACTACCTGGCCTGATGACACCTTGATGTTTCTGCTGCTCCAGTTTCAACTGTTCTGCCTGCGGCTATGGAACCCTGACCTGTTCACCGGACGTGCTACCTGTCCCAGACCTGCTGTTTTCAACTCTCTAGAGGCAGCAGGAGCGGTAGAGATACTCTGAATGATCTGTTATGAAAAGCCAACTGACGTTTACTCCTGAGGTGCTGACCTGTTGCACCCTTGAAAACCACTGTGATTATTATTATTTGACCCCCGCTTGTCATCTATGAACATTTGAACATCTTGGCCATGATCTGTGAGAATCTCCACCTGGCACGGCCAGAAGAGGACTGGCCACCCCTCATAGCCTGGATCCTCTCTAGGTTTCTTCCTAGGTTCTGGCCTTTCTATGGAGTTTTTCCTAGCCACTGTGCTTCTACACCTGCATTACTTGCTGTTTGGGGTTTTAGGCTGGGTTTCTGTACAGCACTTTGTAACATCAGCTGATGTAAGAAGGGCTTTATAAATAAATGTGATTGATTGATTGAAGCACAGCGCGTAAAAACATCTGTCCTCAGTTGCAACAGTCACTACCGAGTTCCAAACTGCCTCTGGAAGCAACGTCAGCACAAGAACTGTCTGTTGGGAGCTTCATGAAATCACAATGCGCAATGCCAAACGTCGGCTGGATTGATGTAAAGCTCACCGCCATTGGACTCTGGAGGAGTGGAAACGCGTTCTCTGAAGTGATGAATCCCGCTTCACCATCTGGTAGTCCGATGGATGAATCTGGGTTTGGCGGATGCCAGGAGAACGCTACCTGCCCCAATGCCAACTGTAAAGTTTTGTGGAGGAGGAATAATGGTCTGGGGCTGTTTTTTATGGTTCGGGCTAGGCTCCTTAGTTCCAGTGAAGGGAAATCTTAATGCTACAGCGTACTGTACAATGACATTCTAGAAGATTCTGTGCTTCCAACTTTGTGGCAACAGTTTGGGGAAGGCCCTTTCCTGTTTCAGCATGACAATGCCCCATTGCACAAAGTGAGGTCCATACAGAAATGGTTTGTCGAGATCGGTATGGAAGAACTTGACTGGCTTGCACAAATCCCTGACCCCGACCCCATCGAACACCTTTGGGATGAATTGAAACGCTGACTATGAGCCAGGCCTAATGGCCCAACATCAGTGCCCGACCTCACTATTGCTCGTGGCTGAATGGAAGCAAGTCCCCGCAGCAATGTTCCAACATCTAGTGGAAAGCCTTTCCAGAAGAGTGGAGGCTGTTATAGCAGCAAAAGGGGGACCAACTCCATATTAATTCCCTTGATTTTGGAATGAGATGTTTGACGAGCAGGTATCCACATACTTTTGGTCACGTAATGTATCGATACACTTGGCGACTCATTCATTGCAGCTGCAGCTAGAGTGGAAGTAAGGAGAAGCACATTTTATATTTTGTAATAGTGTGAAATAAAAACAGTGTTGGCAGTGCTGAATTAAAACTTAGACATGAACTCACTCATGAAAACAGCAGCTCTTTGCTGTATTTTTTGACAGTCTCTCTCTGGCCATGGTTTTAAAAGTTAGGAAATCTCATGTAGGCTAGTATCAAACTTTGCTGTGGCCGGGGTTGTGGAAGCTGTACACATGGTGATTTGAGCTATCCGCTTGGCCAGCCACACTTGATTTAGCCACAGATCTGACGGTCCGCCCGTTAGGTGGAGTTTGTCTTTTGAGACAAATTAAATGGTTCACAATGGGAACACTTTGGATACCTCGTGCGCAGGGATTCTGAATCAAGTACACCTACCGCCAACAGTGCAACATGTTTAAAAATAAAAAAGGGAGAGCAAGCCTTTATCGTTGGTTTTTCTACAGAAATGTTTGGTGATTGACCAGGAATGCCTTACTGCAGACCGCAGTAAGCCACAGTAGCAACAGGTTGTAAACAGGTAATAAGGAGCCCACAAGTGTTAACCCTAAGATTTTTGTAGGTTGGTGGTTTCAAATGAACTAAAGCGAGCCCTGTAACTGACACGTGATTCCCACTTCAAGCCCAAATATACAGTATTTACTTTGACAAAAATTATGACTTATTTACTTAAATCGTTGTGCAACATCATGGGTAAGCTCTGGGCATCGTCTTCCGGTTGAAATGTTGTTTTGTTTTACTGGTGTAGGCATTTAATCATTACATGATGTTCAGCTTACTAGTAATTAACCTTTACAGGATCGGTGTCTCTAAACTGGGACGGTTGTTGCTAACGTGCGCTAATGTGACTAGAATGACTTGTAAACAACAGACAACTTTCCGGGACATAGATGTCTTATATGGGCATAAAGCTTAAATTCTTGTTAATCTAACTGCAGTGTCCAATTAACAGGAAAAATACCATGCTATTGTTTGAGAAGAGTGCACAACAACAAAACACTTTTATCACGGCAACTGGTTTGATACATACACCTCTGAAGGTAAATTGTCACGCCCTCACCTGTTCCTGTGATTGTCTCCACTCCCTCCAGGTGTCGCTTATTTCCCCCAGTGTATTTATCCCTGTTGTTCCTGTCTCTCTGTGTCAGAATGTTGCTATTCCTATTTCTATTCCTATTCCTATTCTCTTTTTGATATTCTTCCCAGTTTTGACCCCTGTCTGACTCTGGACTACTTTCCCGCCTGCCTGCCCTGACCTTGATTCTGCATGCTCTTTGGTACCTTTTGGACTCTGAACTGGTTTTGACCCTTTTGCCTGTCCACGACCATTCTCTTGCCTTACCCTATTGGATTAATAAATATTGTAAGACTCCAACCATCTGCCTCCTGTGTCTGCATCTGTGTCTCGCCTTGTGTCATGATATAAATAATGTACTTGTTTCAGTAAACTTGCTAAGATTTGTCATCCAGAGGGTCCCAGAGATAAAATGTAGCATAGTTTTGTTTGATAAAATCAATTTTTATATTCAAATGTGGGAACTGGGTTTTACAGTTTAAACCCCTGCTTACAGTGAAATGCTTACTTATGGGCCCTTCCCCCAACGACTACAGCCCTGTCGATTTGGATAGGTTAAGATTAAAGTAAATTGTTTTCCTGATTATGCAAGCCATTAACAAAACACAATAGCAGCCCCACCTTCCCTATTACTCCTGAACACAACAGCATGTCGGTGTTTATATTAGGATGGGCTCCGCGGCTCCAAATATAATGAAATAACAGGGAGGAGCAGGACTGACGTTGGTAATGAATCCACACCCACAGCCACAACCCTATTTCTCAGAGTGAGGAGAGAGGGTGTAAGGGCTGGAGCAAATTAAAAGAACATCAATGCGCGTTGAGAGATTGATGCTCCTTAGCGCGTCGGAGATGTAAAGTCAATGGAGCGTCAGCACCATCTGTTTTCAATGAGGAAGGGTTTTTAACAAAAGGGGATCTGATGGGCTGGCAAACTGCACTGTGGATACATACTGAGTGGTTAAACATTAGCTATCGCTAAGATCCTCATTTTTCCCTACAGTAGTATTATAGCCTTCTTATTATCTCTTTTTAATTGTTTAATTGTGATTTTACTTTCGTTTGTATACTGTACCCCTCCTTGGGAACAACTAGAGGTTACTGTTATTGCTTTGTATTGATTTGTTTTATTGGATTCTCATTACCAGGCATACAGCCAGGTACAATACGGTATGATTCTTACTCTTCTTACTGTTGGAGGAGATAAGAGCCAGAGCGTTAGTGTTGTCTAGCTACATTAATTGACACAGTTAGTAATGAAATGCCTTGGCTGATTTGTACTGCTAGAAACAGTATGCAGAGATCTTGACTTCTGCGGTGGGAAATTGTGGTGGAGATTCTATTCAACGATAATCCATAAAACGTGTTTTTCTTGGCAACGTTGCAAATATATTGAAAACATTGTTTTTCACAACGGAAATGGAGTAACTTAGAACCACGACCATCTGGTCATATCTCCTTATATTTTCAACTCATCTGTTCTTTCCAAGACCTCCACACTACGGGCTCGATTCAGTCCGTAGTGTGGAAGACCTGCACTACAGCACAATGTACATTTATAGGCAATGTACTCGCGTTTGCAGAGACTGCATTCACAGTAAACGCTGCATACGTTGTCTCAATCATAAATTACCTTTAAATTGAAATCGCTCTACAGCACTGATTTTCAGCACTAGGATTGAATAGAGCCCTTACATCCATTCACTCATGCATGAAGCTGTATAATTGTTTATAATTGTATAGACTGTACTGTATGAATGGCATTTTATACTGTATGGCATTTGAATAAATGGCATTTTATACTTAATCAGGAAACTGTAATTTATACGGTATTTTGGGATATTAACCTGTCTGGCACCGGCGTTCCGCTAGCGGAACTCCTCCCACATTCCACTGAAAAGGCAGAGCGCGAAATTCAAAAGATATTTTTTAGAAATATTTAACTTTCACACATTAACAAGTCCAATACAGCAAATGAAAGATACACATCTTGTGAATCCAGTCAACATGTCCGATTTTTAAAATGTTTTACAGCGAAAACACCACATATATTTATGTTAGCTCACCACCAAATACAAAAAAGGACAGACATTTTTCACAGCACAGGTAGCATGCACAAAGCCAACCTAACTAACCAAGAACCAACCAAACTAACCAAGAAACAACTTCATCAGATGACAGTCTTATAACATGTTATACAATAAATCTATGTTTTGTTCGAAAAATGTGCATATTTGAGGTATAAATCAGTTTTACATTGCAGCTACCATCACAGCTACCGTCAGAAATAGAACCGAAGCAGCCAGAGTAATTACAGACGCCAACGTCAAATACCTAAATACTCATCATAAAACATTTCTGAAAAATCGATGGTGTACAGCAAATTAAAGACCAACATCTTGTGAATCCAGCCAATATTTTCGATTTTTTTCAGTGTTTTACAGCGAAAACACAATATAGCATTATATTAGCTTACTACAATAGCCTACCACACTACCGCATTCATTCATCAAGGCACGTTAGCGATAGCAATAGGCACGTTAGCGATAGGGAATAAACCAGCAAAAGATATTAATTTTCACTAACCTTCATAAACCTTCATCAGATGACAGTCCTATAACATCAGGTTATACATACACTTATGTTTTGTTCGAAAATGTGCATATTTAGAGCTGAAATCAGTGGTTATACATTGTGCTAACGTAGCATCTTTTTCCCAGAATGTGCGGATATTTTTATGACACTCAACTATTCTGACCAAATAACTATTCATAAACGTTACTAGAAAATACATGTTGTATAGGAAATGATAGATACACTAGTTCTTAATGCAATCGCCGTGTTAGAATTCTAAAAATAACTTCATTACGACATCCAGCTTAGTTATAGCGAGAGAGTACCCAAAATCTGGGCGCAAACGACTATTTCACATGTTCGACAGATATATGAAATAGCATCATAAAATGGGTCCTACTTTTGATGATCTTTCATCAGAATGTTGTACAAGGGTGTTTTGTCGGGAACAATCGTTGTTTGGTTTTAGAATGTCCTCTTCTCCAGTCAATTAGCACGGAAAGCTAGCAAAGTGGCGCGAAGCTCTCCTTCATGAACAAAGGCACACAACGCAACACGCCTAACGTCCCGAATAAATTTCAATAATCTAATAAAACTATATTGAAAAAACATACTTTACGATGATATTATCACATGTATCAAATAAAATCAAAGCCGGAGATATTAGTCGTCTATAACGGCAGCTTTTCAGAAAACAGGAAACTGGTGACATGTCATACCGAGAGCTTTTATTCGACCCCTTATCAAGTTATACACTCCATTTCTTCTCTCACTGCCTGTCGACATCTAGTGGAAGACGTATGAAGTGCATCTATACTAATAGGCAGGCCCTAGAACAGAGCATCGATTTCAGATTTTCCACTTCCTGTCAGGAAGTTTGCTGCAAAATGAGTTCTGTTTTACTCACAGATATAATTCAAACGGTTTTAGAAACTAGAGAGTGTTTTCTATCCAATAGTAATAATAATATGCATATTGTACGAGCAAGAATTGAGTACGAGGCCGTTTAAATTGGGCACGATTTTCCCCCAAAGTGAAAACAGCGCCCTCTGTCCTCAACAGGTTAATTAATATCAACATTAAAATACTGTGAAACATTTTGCTGCAGAATACTGTAAATTATAGTGCAGTTCGGGAAATGTTTGTGACCGGAGAAATAATTGCTGTATTTCGAATGGTACTGTAATTCCATCTCACAGAATACGGTACTGTACAGTATTTTTGGAGTGAAAACCTTTTGACCATCATTTTTATCATCTCCAGCACCACCCCAACATCAACTTACCTTATGTGAAAATGGCACGT
Source organism: Salvelinus namaycush (assembly GCF_016432855.1). Lineage (NCBI taxonomy): Eukaryota > Metazoa > Chordata > Actinopteri > Salmoniformes > Salmonidae > Salvelinus > Salvelinus namaycush. The sequence continues at coordinate 25,196,186 of NC_052341.1, forward strand.
GTCGATGTTTTGTAATAAAAAAGATAGAGGAAATGAGTGTTTCCAATGACATCATCAGTGTGCATCATGTGATTTTAAGAAAATATGAAAATACATTGGCTGCAGTCCAAATGCAAAGTAGACAGCCCTCAGCCCTAAACCCTCAGCCTTTGAATGACGTCACATACCGTACATCGTCACAATGTCACTTACCCAAGCGAGGGAGACGCAATGTCCTTTGTGGAAATCTTGAAGTTGAGCTGAAAAACAGCCAACTTAGAGCTATTAATGTACCTAGCAAGCGAATGGAGATAGCAGTACCCCTGTCAGGTAGTTAGCTAAAGTTACCCATAGCTGGCTAGCTAGTTTTAGAGTTTGGTCATTTATTCCAATATAAAAAATATATGTTTATGAAGCTACGTATGTTTTATGGCTCCTCATTATGACACTAAGCCAATTTGAGCGTCATTCCCATTTTTCCGATGCTAAAATCAGTGCCATCAACAGTGCCAGTCAAAGTTTGGACACACCTACTCATTCAAGTGTTTTTCCTTATTTGTACTATTTTCTACATTGTAGAATAATAGTGAAGACATCAAAACTATGCCAAAACCATGCCAAGAGTGTGCAAAGCTGTCATCAAGGCAAAGGGTGGGTCCTTTGAAGATTCTCAAATATATAATATATTTTGATTGGTTGAAAACTTTGTTGGTTATTGCGTGATTCCATACGTGTTAATTCATAGTTTTGATGTCTTCACTATAATTCTACAATGTAGAAAATAGTAAAAATAAAGAACCTCTTGAATGAGTAGGTGTGTCTCAACTTTTGACTGCTACTGTAAATATTATTTTTAGCAAGCTAACTTCATAATTTTCTCACATGCCAAACATGCAGCCGTGTTGATTGAAAGTGGCTAGCTCGAGGGCTGAGGGGGTAAAATGTACGTGTTTGGACTGCAGCCATTGCCTACTAATTGCCTACTAAAAGCCAATTTATGCTTGATCCAAAAATCTGGTAGGAGGCGTCTTATGGATGGTGTGACACAATTCCAGAGCCTCCTGAGACATGCAGAGGCCAAATTGAGCTCCATACTGCATCGCTGTGCGCCGCCCAAATTGTGTAACAATGCAGTGGGCTTCGTATAGCTCCGCAATGACATGATTGGTTGACTGTAAGTGGGAGCGGGAGGTCCTGTATAAACACAAACTCACTTCCTTGACTACTTCCTTGACTAAATGCAGCACCTTTAATTGTCTGCTAATTGGTTGATGATGTTATTGGAAACACTTAATACAAAACAAAATATAGGAATGCGCCATTTTCACATATGTTGTGGTGCTGGAGATGAAGAATATAATTGTGACATTTTCCTTTAAGGCCTCTAGAAGTGGAAGTGATATAAAACACCAAATATGAATTGATACGTAAAATACTATTTTACTGCCTTCAACCTGCTTGCACCAATCCTGTGTAATTACAGTAAAATACAGTGAGATAGAAACCCCAATATCCTCAATGAATTTCATTCATCCATCCATCCATTCATTAATTACGATTACGGTAGCCTTGACTTTTTTACAGTATAATACAGTCAATTATACGGTACTGTATTTCGAATGTATTTCGCTGATTTGTTTGATATTAATAGTTTATATAATAGTATCATAGTTTATACGATTATATACTTAACTAATAGTAAGACATTTCTGTTCTATTAAATGCTGTGTTTCTGTAAAGGATGGTTTCCACTCTAGCTTCCTGCAGTTAGTCTGGGCGTATGGTCAGGTGAATGGGTTTTCCTAGAGATAGCTTGAGCTGACAATGACTTGGTGATAAAAACCTAAAGCTGGCATTCCATAGACAAGATGTGGTGTGTGTGACCCGAGATAGAGATAGCCTGGAAGAGTTTAGAACAATCCCTTACTGTCTCATTTTCATCCTGGCATCTGGGAAACTAAGCCGGGGTCAGGTTAAAACGGCACCGGGTTTAGATGACCACAGGATGAAATCAGGATGGCTTGTGGTGCCCCCCAGCCATGACTAAGCATCTTTAGTGTCAGGTATATAAAACCTCTACGTTGTCTGTAAAGGTTAGACTGCTCGGCCCAACAGCCAAGAGTTTTGGGTTGACTAGTCAAATTATTGCAATAATTAATCAATATTAAATAAAGATGATTCTTTGAAGAAATGACAAAGTATCTCTCAGTATGAATTTCCACGACAGTCATTACACAGTACTTGTTTTGATGCTGTACTTAAATTACAGTAATGTATAATACAGTAACTTACCACTAGCTGTCTGTAAGTTACTGTATTTAAATTACAGTAATGTATAATACAGTAACTTACCACTAGCTGTCTGTAAGTTACTGTCAAATTCACAGAAACCCCTTTACCCCTTTGCCCTTGAGGTGATTCAGGGGTCATCTGTAAAAGAGACCTTTGTCTCAACATGACTCCCGGTCAAAGTAAAGATTAAATAAATAAAGGTGTATTATATGGTTGTCCTATTGCTTATTTTGCAAGGCACCTGGAATTGCAGAGTAATTTTGGTTAAACATTTCTGGTAATGATGTTGCTGTTTTGCCATTGACACTGATAATGTACAATTGGAGGGCAAAATAAATCAAGATATTTTAGATCAAGTAACCAGCTGAGGAATAATTGTACACTTAAAATCCACCACTGTCCCACAGGCACATGCAAACTGTGCCTCAAATAGCTGGTCACTAAGCACCCGACTACTTACAAATCCATGGTTCTGGAGTATGTGTTATTATGAAGGAACAGTGCCACCGTTTCCCCAAATGCGGATTTGATTTTAAATTGTCTCTCAATCAATCAATCAATCAATCAATCAATCAATCAATCAATCAATCAATCAATCAATCAATCAATAACATGTATTTTATAAAGCCACATCAGCAGTTGTCATGAAGTGCTTTACAGATACCCAGCCTAAACACCAAAAATCAATCAATGCACAAGCACAGTGGCTAGAAAAAACTCCCTAAAAGGCAGGAACCTAGGAAGAAACCTAGAGAGGAAGCCAGCTCCAAAGGGTGTCTAGTCCTCTTCTGGCTGTGCCGAATGGAGATTGAAGAGTACATGGGGCATTAAGACCAGATTGCTTTTCAAGACTTTCAAACTATCATAGATAACCAGCAGGGTCAAATAATAACCATGGTGGCTTTAGAGGGTGCAACAGTTCAACACCTCAGGAGTCTATGTGCGTTGGCTCTCCTAACCTGTTATGTGAAAGTGAAGGCAGGGGAGCTGTATATAAAGGGGTGTTTGGTGCAGCATAGCACTCCTCTCACTTTATATCATCATAGAATAGGAGCTATTCGATCCCATCTCTTTGCAGAGTTTCTCAGGAAATTTCATTACGTTACTCTCTCAATTCAGTTAGCAGAGCTCGAGGTTGTATGATTAATCTTTCCCAGGTAATTCAATCGCTGCTCATACATTGTATTATTCTGTAGACTAGAGACACAGCTTAAGGATTAAGTTGTGTTCATCTTTTTGAATCTCCTCAGGCTGAATAGAAGTATATTGCGTCATAACCTCAGTTTGGATATTAGGCTGACTCACATGTTAGATACCTTGCTATGGGGAGGTAGCGATAATAGCTTACTGTAAACATTCTAATCAGATCAACTTCTGGGAGGAAATTACAATGCCAGCTAGAATATTAGGAATACAAGGTATTTCTTGTTAACAGACTTGCAGTTGACCCCTCTTGTATATAATGAATAGTTTGTTGCAGTGGTGGGTGGACAAATCAGAGGACATATTCATTGTTCAGGCAAATGAGAAATAAGTGCACTCAGGCTATCTGGAAGGCCAAAGTTAGTTACTTTAAGGGGCAGTTCTCTCTCTGGGTTTAACCCCAAGAAGTTCAGGGAAACGGTTAAAGACCTGGATAATAAACCCTCCTCCTCACAGCTGCCGATGTCCCTTAAAGTTGATGATGTGGTTGTTACTGACAAGAAGCACATGGCTGAGCTCTTTAATCATCACTTCATTAAGTCAGGATTCTTATTTGACTCAGCCATGCCTCCTTGCCCATCCAACATTTCCTCTTCTCCCACCCCTTCTAATGCGACTAGCCCTGATGCTCCTCCTTCTTTTTCCCCTTCCCCGCTACAAAGTTTCTCCCTGCAGGCGGTCACTGATTCCGAGGTGCTAAAAGTCGAACTTCTTGTGGGCAGGGGCCAGCATTTTCACTTTCGGAAAAATCCCCAGAATATAAGAATATATATCATCCCCAGAATATAAGATATGCATATTATTAGTAGATTTGGATAGAAAACACTCTGAAGTTTCTAAAACTGTTTGAATCATATCTGTGAGAATAACAGAACTTATGTAGCAGGCAAAACCCTGAGGACAAACCATTGTAGAAATTGTACTGTCTTTTCAATGAGGTTTTTTAGAGACACTAGATTTCTAATTGACTTGCTTGCAGTTCCTACCGCTTCCACTGGATGTCACCAGTCCTTGGAAATTGGTTGAGGTTATTCCTTTGTGTACTGAAGAAGTAGGGCTATCGTAAATGAGGGTCACATGAAGTACATTTTTTGAGAGAGCCACGTTACGAAAAAAGTTGCGTCAGTTTGTTTTCTTTTGTATTGGACACAGATCATCCCGACTTCAAATTGATCGATTATTAACGTTTAAAAATACCTAACGTTGTATTACAAAATTAGTTTGAAATGTTTTGGTAAAGTTTACATGTAACTTTTGATATATTTTGTAGAGAAGTGGCGATAGTTGGAAGCTGTGTTTTTCTGGATGAAACGGTCCAAATAAATTGACATTTTGGATATATATCGACGAAATTAATCGAACAAAAGGACCATTTGTGATGTTTATGGGACATATTGGAGTGCCAACAAAAGAATTTCGTCAAAGGTAAGGCATGATTTATATTTTATTTCTGCGTTTTGTGTCGTGCTTGCAGTGTTGAAATATGCTACTCTCTCTTTGTTGACATTGTGCTGTCATCAGATAATAGCATCTTATGCTTTCGCCGAAAAGCCCTTTTGAAATCTGACATGTTGGCTGGATTCACAACGAGTGTAGCTTTAATTTGGTATCTTACATGTGTGATTTAATGAAAGTTTGATTTTTATATCATGTTATTTGAATATGCCGCTCTGTATTTTCCCTGGCTATTGGCCGGTGGGACGTTCGCGTCCCACCTGCCCCAGAGAGGTTAAAGGACACACCACTTCACTCTATACTCCTCTGTAAACTGGTCATCTCTGTATACCCGTCACAAGACCCACTGGTTGATGCTTATATATAAAACCCTCTTTGGCCTCACTCCCCCCTGTCTGAGATACCTACTGCAGCACTTATCCTCCACGTACAGTACAACACCTGTTCTGCAAGTCTCATTCTGGCAAAGGTCCCCAAAGCTCAGACATCCCTGGGTCACTCCTCTTTTCAGTTCACTGCAGCTAGCGACTGGATCGAGCTGCAAAAAACACTTAAACTGGCAGTTTTATCTCCATCTCTTCATTCAAAGACCTAATCATGGACACTCTTACTGACAGTTGTGGCTGCTTCGTGTGATGTATTGTTGTCTCTACCTGTCACGACTTCCACCGAAGGTGGCTCCTCTTCCTGTTCGGGCGGCACTCGGCGGTCGTCGTCACCGGTCTACTAGCTGCCACCGATTCCCTTTTCCTTTTCTGTTGGTTATGTCTTTATTGGTTTCACCTGTTTCTGGACCGATGGGAGAGGAGTGGTCTCCCTACCTGGCCTCCAGCGCCTCCTTCGTCAACTCAAACGACGCCTCTGGCGGCGTCCGGATCCAGCGCTCTTCGTCTCGCGCCCCCGAGGGAGTACGATGGAGCGGCGGCTGGGTGCAAGGGATTTTTGCTCCAGCTAGAGCTATACCTGGCTACCATTCGCCCGACTCCCTCTTGTGAGGAGAGCGTGAGTGTCCTCGTCTCCTGTCTGACGGGTAGAGCCCTGGAGTGGGCCAACGCGGTCTGGAATAGTCTGGACTCTGCAAGGGACCACTACCCAGAGTTCACCCGCCGTTTCTGGGCTGTGTTCGACCACCCACCAGAGGGTCGAGCGGCGGGGTAACGGCTGTTCCACCTTAGGCAGGAGACGAGGAGCGCGCAGAACTTCGCTCTGGAGTTCCGGACCTTGGCCGCTGGAACGACAGGGCCCTGATGGACCACTACCGGTGTAGCCTCCGGGAGGACGTCCGCAGGGAGCTAGCTTGTCGGGACGCCACCCTCTCCCTCGACGAGCTCATAGACATGTCAATACGACTGGACAACCTGCTAGCTGCCCGCGGGCGTCCTGTTAGTTCCACTTCCCGGCCCTCCCGCTCCAACACCTATGGAGTTAGGGGGGGGGGCGCATCGAGGGGAACCGGAGGAGGAGGAGTGCGCTTTTTCACAAAACAGGACCTCAGGAGCGCGTATAATCTGGTGCTTTTCCGGGAGGGAGTTGAGTGGAAGACCGCATTCAGTACCACATCTGGCCATTATGAGTACCTCGTCATGCCATATGGGTTGAAGAATGCTCCAGCCGTCTTCCAATCCTTCGTAGACGAGATTCTCAGGGACCGGCACGGGCAGGGTGTGGTGGTATATATCGATGATATCCTGATCCATTCCGCCACGCGCGCTGCGCATGTGTCTCTAGTGCGCAAGGTACTTGGGCGACTGCTGGAGCATGACCTGTACGTCAAGGCTGAGAAATGTGTGTTCTCCAAACAAGCCGTTTCCTTCGTGGGTTATCACATTTCCACCTCTGGGGTGGTGATGGAGTGTGACCGCATTACAGCCGTGCGTAATTGACCGACTCCGACCACGGTAAAGGTGGCCAGGTGGCGGCTCCCATTACCTCACTGCTGAAGGGGGGACCGGCGCGGTTACGGTGGTCCGCGGAGGCGAACAGAGCCTTTTGTCGTCTGAAGGCGCTGTTTACCGACGCTCCAGTGTTGGCTCATCCGGACCCCTCTTTGGCGTTCATAGTGGAGGTGGACACGTCCGAGGCTGGGGTTGGAGCCGTGCTATCACAGCGCTCGGGCACGCCACCGAAGCTCCGTCCCTGAGCTTTCTTTTTCGAGGAAGCTCGGTCCGGCGGAGCGAAACTATGACGTGGGGGACCGGGAGTTGTTAGCTGTGGTCAAAGCTCTGAAGGTGTGGGGACACTGGCTTGAGGGGGCCAAGCACCCTTTCCTCATCTGGACTGACCACCGTAATCTGGAGTATATCCGGGCAGCGAGGATACTGAATCCTCGTCAGGCAAGGTGGGCCATGTTTTTTTTAACCAGATTTAGGTTCACCATCTCCTATAGACCAGGTTCCCTTAACACTAAGGCCGACGCGCTGTCCCATCTCTATGACACAGAGGAGCGGTCCATCGACCCTACTCCCATCCTTCCAGCTTCGTGTCTGGTGGCACCGGTGGTATGGGAGGTAGACGCGGACATCGAGCGGGCATTACGGTTGGAACCTGCACAGTGTCCAGCGGGTCTTCAGTACGTGCCGCTTGGTGTTCGTGACCAATTGATTCGGTGGGCCCATACGCTACCCTCTTCGGGTCATCTGGGTATTAAGAGGACAGTGCGGGGTCTTAGGGGGAAGTACTGGTGGCCCACCTTAGCTAAGAACGTGAGGTTTTATGTTTCCTCCTGTTCGGTGTGCGCTCAGAGTAAGGCTCCTAGACACCTGCCCAGAGGGAAGTTACAGCCCCTCCCCGTTCCACAACGGCCGTGGTCGCATCTGTCGGTGGATTTTCTCACCGACCTTCCCCCGTCTCAGGGGAACACTACGATCCTGGTCGTTGTGGATCGGTTTTCTAAGTCATACCGTCTCCTCCTGTTGCTCGGTCTCCCTACGGCCCTACAGACTGCGGAGTCCCTGTTTATCCGCGTCTTCCGGCACTACGGGAATGCCTGGGGACATCGTTTCCCAGCTCACGTCCCGAGTTTGGAGGGCGTTTATGGAGTGTCTGGGGGTCTCGGTCAGCCTGACCTCAGGTTTCCACCCCGAGAGTAATGGGCAGGTGGAGAGAGTGAACCAGGATGTGGGTAGGTTTCTGCGGTCGTATTGCCAGGACCGGCCAGGTGAATAGGCGAAGTACGTCCCATGGGCAGAGTTGGCTCAGAACTCACTCCGCCACTCCTCCACGAACATGTCACCTTTCCAGTGCGTGTTGGGCTACCAGCCGGTCCTGGCACCGTGGCATCAGAGCCAGACCGAAGCTCCTGCGGTAGAGGAGTGGGTGCAGCACTCAAAGGAGACCTGGAGAGCCGTCCAGGAATCTCTCAAACAAGCTGGTGGGCGGCAGAAGAGGAGCGCTGACCGCCACCGCAGTGAGGCCCCCATGTACGCACCGGGGGATCGGGTCTGGCTCTCGACCCGAAACCTGACCCTCCGCCTGCCCTGCCAGAAGCTGGGGCCGCAGTGTGTGGGGCCATTTAAAGTCCTGAGGAGGATAAACGAGGTGTGTTAAAGGTTACAGCTCCCTTCTTACTACCGTATTAACCGCTCGTTTCATGTGTCTCTCCTCAGGCCGGTGGTAGCTGGTCCCCTGCAGGAAGGTGAGGTGCCGGAGGTCCCCCCCCTCTGGACATCGAGGGGTCCCCGTCCATTCTGGACTCTAGACGCCGGGTGCGGGGCCTACAGTACCTCGTGGACTGGGAGGGGTATGGTCCGGAGGAGAGGTGCTGGGTACCGGTGGAGGACATCCTGGATACATCACTGCTGAGGGATTTCTATCGCCTCCATCCGGATCGCCCTGCGCCTCATCCTCCGGGTCGCCCTCGAGGCCGGTGTCGGCGCTGCAGGAGCCGCGCGTCAGGAGGGGGTACTGTCACGACTTCCACCGAAGGTGGCTCCTCTTCCTGTTCGGGCGGCGCTCGGCGGTCGTCGTCACCGGTCTACTAGCTGCCACCGATTCCCTTTTCCTTTGGTTATGTCTTTATTGGTTTCACCTGTTTCTCGTTTGGGGTTTTTGTTCAGGGCTATTTAAGCCGTTTATGTCCGCCTGCTTTTGTTCTGTGTGTGGATGGATGCGTTTGTTTATTTGTTGGACAGTTTTGGTGTCCTGTTTGGGTAGGTTGTTGTGATGTCTCTCTTGCCGTGATGTGTGTTCTGTCCTATATTTTGTGATTTCTAATCCCATCCCCCGTCCCCGCAGGAGGCCTTTTTCCTTTTGGTAGGCCGTCATTGTAAATAAGAATTTGTTCTTAACTGACTTAAATAAAATGTTTTAATACAAATTGTAATAGCTGGTATGGAATGATCTGCTACCTCTGGTTTGTTGATAGGGTTTCCATTTACAGTCTCTTGCTTGCTATATTGGAGGGGCGTCACAGATCTGAGGGTGAATGTGTGTGGTACGTTTGTGTTTTTTTGTGTGTTTTGTGTGTGCATGTGCGGCCGTCCAGCATCCTCATTCCTCTCATTACAGATCGATACGGCTATAATATGAGCTTTCTGATTGTAGTGGGCCGAATTAGAGGCCGTCAGACAGAGAGACTAGCTGCATTAGTCAGCTCCGGCTGATTATTGAAAGCATTGGAACGGTTTAACAATTCATGGTTCCAATCACAACACAAAACACTTAACAGACTGACCCAGTACATTGTCTTTGTCTCTGATTGTTAATTAGTTGGGAGCCCACTTCACTACTGCATGGGCCTGGCTACTGACGTACATTAATATTGGAAGCATTTATTTGAATTATTCATTGATGATTAATTGTATGCATATGTATAGTTTGTGTAACACACCCCTGTATACCATAAAGATATAAGTATTGTTTCTCTACCTGAGAGGGTGTCTAATAGAGTTGCACAGTAATATCGCAGAATCAAAACGTCATGATAATTATGAAACCAACATTTTAGAATACTGTAGTACCTTTTCATATGATACTACCACATTTTTCAGCCCTACCGATCTAAAAAACCTGCTGGCATCTGTTTTACAATGTTTATAAAGTCAGTGTTGTTTATAAATTCAGTTAAACATTAAGTAAGAGCAAATAGTATCTTTCATGCGTCGGCCAATAATGTCCACTTCACTTCAATGTGCATTTCACGTGTGGCAGCTGTAATCAGCCCCATACGAGCAATCAATCACCTGCTTTACTCTGTCCGCTCTTCCTGCACATCCAATCCACTGTCTAAAATACTCCTGCATAGAAATATGACCTGAATATTGATCCTTGACTAACACTCAACCTTCTGACTTTGTGTAATATCATCAACCAGGCAGTGACATGTATTCATGTATGCAAAGAGGAACCAGGCTTCCCCAAAATATTAACACCCCCCCCTCAAAAAAGCGGGATTTTAGACAGTGATTTTAGACAGTGTCATTTGCTCCCGCCTGCCGAACATCCACTAGCACAGCAGGCGGAAGGCTGGGGCAACACAGCATGCTAGCTAACTAGCTAGCTTGCTAGCAATAACGTGTGCAAGCTTGCTAGTTAGCTAGCACACTGCCTCCTGCCTGCTGTGTACCAGAGAAAACCGTGCCAGAAAGACAGGGGCGATGTACACGGTCTACCAATTATTCCCGCCTTCCACTTGCACAATAGATGGGAGGCTAGGGCGACACCGAGCACTAGCTAGCTTGATAGTATGTGACACTGTGTGCTAGCTAGCTTGCTAGTTAACTAATACACAGTGTCGCGCCCGCCTCCCACCTTCTGTGTACCAGAGTTCTCCTTAGGCCTATCTGGCTAAGCTAGTACACAGTGTCCACCTGCCCTCGCCGTCTTTATCAGAACTGAGGCAAAAGAGTCCCTGACAGGCGGGGGTGAAGGACACTGTCTACCGGCTAGCTACCATTGTCGCCCCCACCCTTTCTTCTGTGGGTTTTATCTGCGGTTGGCATCCAACATTATTGTGCATTACCACCACCTAGTGTACTGGAGCGCCCCTGCCTCCCACCTGTCCCAACTTAAATATGGACCAATAGCAGTATAAAGAGGGATGCAGGAACGCCCAAATAGCGGGCCGCAGTTGCACCCTTCTCGCCATGGGTGCTATCTGAACTCATGGACTCTTTAACTAAGGAACCGCTCGGGGCTGTGTGTGTTATCGAGTCTCCTTTTGAAAAGTTGATAGAATAAGTGATTTCTGCCCAGGACAGGGGGCTACTATTCCTGAAAATAGAAACAACGGAGAGTACTTACACTATCTAGCTAGCTAGCTTGTAGCGGGATAGATGGCTTGGTGCACACAGGCATCACTTGAAACAGCCCAATCGTGATAGCTAGCCATCCAACTTAGCTAGCTTACTGACAGGCTAACTAGCAACTGACAACTCACAAGATAGCTAACAATTCGCTCTCTTAACTTTACTTTAGCGATCATGTCCTACAGTGCACACAACTAACCAACTCTGGCCGTGAAGGTTGGAACATAAAACAATTGTTTTAAAACATATGTACCAAAAGTTGCGTCCGTCTTTGTGTCACACACTCAAAATATCCTCAGGACTAAATTCCACCCCCCGGCTAGTCTCATTCGTCCCCCTCCCTCCTCTTACGTTCTCTCTATTGGGCTAAGGGGACCTTTACTCAGTAACAGACAATAGCTCTGGGTTACATTAGCATATTTTAAATGTTCTTCAAATGCTTCAACTGGCCAATGTCCGTAATTTTTTTTCAATTCTTTAATTGAGTAAATGGCTAGTAGTGTGGTTGTGTATTCATGTATAGTACTGAATGTTCTAGCCAAGTGTGTCGAAAATAGTTCTAAATCTCAAAGGAACCTAGAGAGAAAGCTTAAGCCTGTGTGGCTGACATTTCCTCATGCAGGAATAAAGAACATCAAAACACTGACAATAACTAACCTGGAGAGAGACTCATCATTATAGTCACATTTGAGGTTTATTTCAGAACCCCCCAAAAAATGTCAGGTTCTGAAGAGAAGTTCATCCACCTACATGAGGTTAAAGCAGTCAAAAAACGTTTTGTGCTTTGGTAAGAGTAGGATGACTCATCATAGTTAGAACACATTTTGCAAAACACATTTTATATCTTCCACTGATACACCAGCACTTCCAGACAGCGGGGACAATAATAGCCGTGTGTTGGCCTTGAGGTTATAATTTGTCTTTGTATGGTTAAGCTCTAACAAGTATTACATACGGTATTGAAGCTCTGCATTTCAATCAAGGTTAAAGATGTTTTTATGAACCTAAACCATCATGCTGCACTAACAATAGAACATCAGACTCTTCAGACAGTTATTGATTCTAATGCATTGAGTTCATTGTCAGTTATTGATTTTAGATGAGAAAATGGTGTGGGTCACTCATTCAAGACCCACTCAGACTTGTACCTGCTCATTGACCACACCATACTATTCTCCCGAAAGCACATTTGTTCTAGTCTGGCTGACACCAAACACTGACTTCATAGTCTGGAAAGGCTCCTTAATGTTGTAGGCATAAAGGGTTGATATTGAAGGAGGCTGTGCTTTTTTACTGATTTGGTTCTTTCTCACTCCCACACCCACATGGACAGCCACACACAGCCTAAGAGCGCCACCCTCTACCAATACAAAACAACGAGAGGTCTCAACCCCCCACAAAAAAAATGTCTGAGAGAACCAATCAAACTAAATCCAACTTTTGCGAGAATATTGCACCAACAACGGACTTCTGTGTATCACGTGAGTCGTGTCAGCCAGGCTACCTTTGTAGTCTGTGTGTTGATATGCAAGGCCTGCCTTCAGCTTGACCACCTGTAGCCTAGTTGGCTCCCAGCAATCTATCTGTCCTGATTGCTTTTCTCCTTCTTTGACTTGTCAAAATAATTTCTTGCCCGTTCAGCCTGGCGAGTCTTTAACAAGGAGAAAACTCATTTATAACCAGGATCAGTAATTATTTGCTGGGAGCTGTGTGAGAACTGAACATATTTGTTATTCTGTGTTATTATTTTCTTTCTAATTGTGTTCTGCCTTTGGCATAATCAGTTCATTAGAATCCTCACTCTGTCACAGAGCGCTTTCACAACTGCCGCTAATTGCCACGACGACTGCTACTTGTCATATCCCGCTACGACTATTGAATTTGTGACTTGTCTTTGGTATTATGCTGGAGCTTTACTGAATTTTCTACAAGGAATTGAAGCTTATTATAACACAGTTTGTTGTTTTGCAAAGTCCATCAAGTGGGTTTATCAAGACAGAGCATCATTATTTCATTGGCTTTTGATAAAAAAAGGTTATACATTTGTCTTAACCATATGCTGCTTATAATCAGGTTACATTTATTGGTTAACAGTAAGCAAAAAGTGCATGGTGAATATGAACAAGGGGACCTTTAAAGCAATCGGAGATAGTAGTCGTAAATGCAGGCAACAGAGATTACAGAGTGTGTTCCTGTCTGTAAACTGTTAGCTATCAGTCAAATTTCGCAAAATATGAAACCGAAACTTAAGTTTAGGCATTCATTCTGTGTAAGTGTTGAGGTTTGGGTTAACTTTAGGCATTAGGGTCAAGCAAAGGAATTCATTCTGAGTGGTTAAGAGCAGCCTGGTCTCAGAACAAAGCATATTACATTGTATGATTTTTTACTTTTCGGGTGACAGTAGATTACTGAAGGCAAAAACGAAAGGAGGGGGGGTGGTCGGGGTGGATGATAGCTGTATAACACAAAAGTCTAGCAACTCAAACATCTAGCAACCCAAAGGTTCTGTGTTTTAATCTCATCACGGACAACTTTAGCATGTTACCTAAATAGCAACTATTTACTAATTTTTAGCTACTTTGCAACTACTTAACATGTTCACGAACACTCCCCCTAACCCTAATCCTCACCATAACCTTACCCAAAATAACATATCATACTAAAGCAGTAGAACATAATATATCATATTAAAGCAGTCAAATGTAATGTATGATACTAAACGGGTAAAAGCAAACTGGTGCGATCAAGACATAGGATACTATACGTTCTGCAATTCTTATGATATTGTATAACCACTATTACATTGGTAGGCCAATGTAATAATAACTTAACGTAACCTAACATATCATACTAAATGGTGTGGCACAGATTTGAGTAAAATATATTATGTTTTGTTCTGACACCAGGTTGGGTAGGGACACAGGAGAGGAGTGCTTCTTTGGTTATAGTTGAATACCATGCGGGGGCTCTTTGATAATGGGATGAAATACTATAGATCAAAACTAAGTTGATGCTGGATTGTGAACACACAGAAAACTTTGTGCAAACAAACTTATAGAAGTAATCTTTGTTTATGGCTTGAATGAAATGAATAGATACACACCGTCACGTAGCAGCTACAACAGCTTTCATCAATCAGGGTGTCAAAGAATAGGGGTGTACAGACAGGTGTATATCCCAACTATCACAGGAAGTGACTAAATTCATTACCATATGTAATTGATCAAGAAACGAGAAAGCTTTTAACGCTCGTAATCGAACACCTGCCTCAGTGCATTGTTAGATGCTTTTTTGCCCTCTCACTTTATACACGGAAGATCTCCGCTAAACATAGAATCGCATGGTTTACCTGTATCTCTGTGACTGCTGATAACTTCCTAACAAAGTTGACTACAAACACAAAGTTGCCAATGTGTTTGCGTTTGATACAAACAAGCAAAGTATAAAAACATGATTCAAATGAAAACCGAGATGACGGCTTTGAAATATAAACAGTAGCCTACAAGTAACAAAATAGAACAATAATTGATTGAACATGCAATGTATTTCAATATGATTAAAATACATTTAATGTTAAATCAATTATGGTTCTGTTTTGCTACTTGTAGGCTAATGTTTATAATTTGTCTCAATATATTTAATGATATGTAGCTTAACATGTGCACAATGACGTGAAAAAACAATGATTTTCTGAATTTTGATTGGGTAAACATTAAAATAAGCCAGCTCAATATTTGCGTCTGTAGGCGGTAATATCTCTCTAGTAGCTGATCCGTTGTTAGTGTTGTGAAATAATTTGAATGTTAAGGAAAGATTTGAATGGAGGAAGCTGATCCGAGAGCAGTGCTCCCGTTCTTTTGATATTATCCTTATCACATGCGCCAAAGGACGCACTTAGCGACCGATCTCTCTGCGTGGTGTTTTGGGAAACGCATGTTACATCTTCGGTCATTGTAGAAAAGATGCATCTTTTTTTTTTTTACGTAAGCCTATCGGGAAACGGGGCCCTGTTGTGTATTTAGATGTGTTGTACTCAACTGTTATTTAGATTATTCACATTTCGAAAACTGGTATGTGCTAAGTGTGTGACTGTGTACATGACAAATTGCATCATTAATGTAAGAAGAAAAAAACTGCAACAGTGACTGTTTTAGTATTATCTGTCAGCAACATCAAATTAAAGGCTTCTTTGGAGGTACATTAATATTTTATGAATGTGAGGTATTTTCATTATTAAACTGTAATTTAAAGCTAATGGGTTATTTCATAGTGAGCATAATGTCCATTCTGTCCGCACATCATTTATCACTATACTAATATATCAGGCAAATGGACTATTATAAAATATTACCATGATTAGATGTGTAGCTTCAAGCCATTGTACTGCACATGTATTACAAAGAGAGAGAAAAAGAAAATCACCAATAACCTTGTTCTTTCTCCATTAAACGGTCCGCCTTATCCTGTACTCTCTAAAGTGTGATTTAAAATGCATCTGTGTGTTTATGGTGAGCATCCTGACAGCAGCGTTTAGCAGAGCAATGTCCTTAGGGATAACATGCACTGATTAAGCTTCGTAGACGTGTATGGTCAATTGTGGGATGAAATATTTAATTATGTTTCTTTGAAAAAGTGCAACCAACTAATCGATATTCAATTAACGGAGACTGTGGAATTTGTTGATTCCAGAGAGAGAGAGAGAGAGAGAGAGAGAGAGAGAGAGAGAGAGAGAGAGAGAGAGGGAATGGCAGAGGGAAAGAGAGTTAGAGAGAGAGAAAAGATGATTAAGATTGCCCTTCTTTCATGTTAAGAACTCCAACTCCCACCGAGAAAGAAAATACTATATTTAAGAGGCTTTGCCTTATTAAGTAATCCATTTGGGTTCACTTTCTCTGCTGTGGTTTCTTGCGACTCCATGTAATCACCTCACCAACCATTATACTTATGTATAATACCTCATTTTAAATGACAACGTCCGACAGCACAACTGTTGGGTGCGTCACTCTGCTGTTTGTATGGTGATCATTATGAAAAGTCAGCTGCTAATGACCTATTAAGGCTGCTAATTGAAATTAGATGGCTAATTGTCTTGTCATTATTGTTGTTTTTTAATGGCAGAAAGCAGGCTGAGGGACCCTGGAGAGGGAAACCAGAGTTAATATACAAATAAAAGCCCTACCATGAACAAGGGAAAATGTGTATTTCGATTTCTCTCCTGTTTGCCTCCCAACAACATGCTAACATGCAGTTTTCTAAGTAAACACATCTCCTCACAGTGACTGTACTTTTCCTCTTCTGTTAGTGTTCTTAGAACAAAGTAGGTGCCATATCAGTGCAGAATGGCGAAACAGGCTACACTGATGACAATCATGATGAAAATGCTACTTCTGTCTTGTCCCGCATGGGCATCTAACTGCCTTGTCACCTTAGTAGAAGGTTCACTTAGGGTATTCATGGTGAATCTCAGACAACAAACACACTTTGCTTGTAGAGAAGGGCATGAGTCAGATAAGGACACATTAGAGACTGGACTTTCCTGAGCTAAACAGCTAAAGACCTGCTGCTGTGATTCTAGCTTCAGCTCTTCCATGTGGCAGATTTGAGAAGGTAAGATTCAGGTGCAGTCCCTTAAGGCAGCATTTCTCAACCCCCCCCCCCCCCCCCCCCCCCCAGCACTATACAGCTCATTCAAATATCCAACTCATCATCAAGCTTTGATTATTTGAATCAGCTGTGTACTGTAGTGCTAGGGCAAAAACAAAACGTTCACCCAGGGGGTCCCCCAGGGTCGAGTTTGCGAAACACTGCCTTAAGGTGTGTGGGTGAATGGTGGAAGCAGGTGGTGGAAGGGGAGCTTTACAGCAGGCTTTCTGGAAGAGTATGTTTACTGTCGGTTTGAGAAACGCTGTAAAAAAAACAAAAAACGGTTGTTTGAGTAGTGTCCCCTTACAGTTTTTTTTCACAATCCTTTGTGAGACGGTATAGTGGCCAGGGAAGAGGGGAAGGATGATTGGTGTCCCTCCCGTGTGTGTTGTGTATGGAAGGGGTGCTCTATGGGGAACACCACTCAGACATGCAGGACTGCCCCTCTTCCCCCATGTTCCCCTCTGTTGTTCCACATCACTCAGCTACAGTACAATATTAATGAGTGACCATCGTGAGTGGATGCGTCCTGACAAGATAAAACAAGAGTTCAAGCTTTTTAAAGTACCTCCTGTCAAGCAGGACATTCTTCTGTGTCCCCCCCTCCCCTACATCAGCTTACATCTACATCTCAACAGTGTGCTTCAATTCACCTGGGGACCTAGTCACAGAATGCAATTCAACCTCTATCTTTGGGCTCTTTCAGTTGGATTTCAATTTACACTGTTTCTCTATTGGTCACTCTAGATGGCTCTCTTAAAGTGAATTGAAGCTGATGTAGGGGAGGGGGGACACAGAAGAATGTCCTGCTTGGCCCTCCTACCAAGCTAATGTTCTATCTTGGTCTGCTGCCACTTTGCTTGGTCCTGTAATCAAAGAAAGATCAATTTAAAAGGCAAGGCATGTGAAAGTCCCAATGATTATTGTTCTAAAGCGATGTTTGCAGTGTTGTGCTACCCCCTGACCGGGCGGCTTTATTATTCTATTCATAGTCCTCAGTTGCTCGCTGTGCATTTCAGTGTGTGAGTGCACGTGGGTGGTTGTCTTTGAGTTTCCGCTTGTTCTATTTGTTCCTTTTCTCCCTGATGAGTAGAGGAAGCCGTGTGTTCCCTCTGGTAGCAGCAGACTCCCCATTAGAGCTGTTTCGCTGGGGGGGGGGGGGGGGGCGAGATGCGATGAGATGGACGTGGTTCATGAACGCACACACTGTTTTTTAATGCCTGAGATGCTGACGGGTTGCCCACATACACTCCACGCACATACACTGCTCAGATGCACACACGCACACACCCACACAGAAGCACACACCCACACAGCCATGCATATAGAGAGACATAAACAGAGAAAGAGAGGCAGGCTTCCCTCCTGCTCTCTGCATACCCCCTCCCTGTCCCCCTCCCCAGGGTGTTTGAAGATCTTAGATGTGTTGCGTTATAAACGGCAAAGAGTTGTTAGTGAGTACTGGCCTGGAAAGATTGAGATGGAGATGAGGATGATGATGATGATCGTCGTTGAGGGCTGGTATATGCTATTGAGGGGGAGAATTTAGACGTTTTAGAGGGAAAGGGAAAATGTACTTGCTACGACTGTGATATGTGGTTGTCTCACCCAGCTATTTTAAGATGAATGCACTGATTGTAAGTCACTCTAGATAAGAGCGTCTTCTAAATGACTTAATGTAAAATGTTATCTGCTGTTGCTGAAAAACAATAGCTAACATATTTAAACATGAATTAATTTGATTTTAGAGTACATTGCCAATGATGTCTGAACAATGCCAAATCCCATATCTCTCCATTTTTGGGGGTTTTAGTCCTTGGGTCGTTCGACGAAATGAGTGCCTTTTGCGTCCCTTAAATATCTTACGTAGACATTTTTAAAGCCTGTTATTTTAAATGAAGTCTCCGTTTAACGTAGACCCCCATGGACAATTCGATAAACAGAGACTTACTAAAGTGCCAACATTCAGCTCTGTGCCAGCTCTGTCCCTCTGTGCAACCTAGGAAGATTTGAACCCTCTTAATCCCAACATTTATCCACCATCCGTGTAAAGCCCTAGTTATTTTCTTGCATTTCTGAATATTATTATTTATTTCATGTGATTAGTGATTCATTTTAAGTTAAAAACAACCCTGTCCATAATTTTAAGGTCAACCCTATTACAGTACGTAAACTGGCTTGTTTTAATATGGTGAAACTATTCCTTTTTAAATAATATCAAATAAAGAAACATTTAACATCTAACAGTCAAATCATAGTGTAAAAGCAGGTGAGATGTTCTACTCTTTTGAGACATTTGTGGGTGCTTTGTGGTGGAAACTGAGCGGGTCGAGCATCAACCCTATTACCCATAGATAGACAGACTAGAAATCTTTTAGAAACTTGAATGTCTTAGTGAAGCTTGCATTCAATTTCCCCTCGTTGTTGCACACAACAAGCTTCCATTTCCCTTGTCACAAGGGGATACATGGATGATTTAACCTTTATACTACCAACATATTTTACAACATGGATTACCAACTGGTGTGATTTTGACCCCAAGAAGAAACTATAGGGAAAAGCAACAATCATAGCAAATGATGAACTTAATTCCTATCTAAACATAATTAGACATGTAAATAAGGTAATCTGAAATAAAAATCCCCAAAATACACTGTTATTTTAGCAAATGTTTTGTTACTTTGCTTATTGTGTCAAACAAAACCCAAAATTTTCCCCTTGAATAATGTGCAGCTTTTTTCCCAAAGTACCACGTATATTACTAGTAAAAATCTGATTTACTGTCACTTCCTGACCATAGAGAGCCCTTGGATTCTCTACAGGGGTTTAGGGTGTGACTAGGGGGGTGTTCTAGAATGTCTATTTCTATGTTGGTGATTTTGTATGGTTCCCAATTAGAGGCAGCTGGTAATCATTGCCTCTACCTGCTTTGTGGGATATTGTTTGTGTTAGTGTGTTTGGGCACTGCGTCTTCACAAGTTTTGTTTCTAGTTTCACTTTGTATTAAAAAGATGTGGAACTCAATGCACGCTGCGCCTTGGTCCGCTCATTTTGAAGTTCGTGACATTTACCATAATTTGATTGTAGTATCGTTTATTTTTTTGAATTTTGAAGTAAATATAAATGTTATATTTGCGATAAAAACGACTGCCATTTAACCCTCCTAATATGTTGCGGGTCAATTTGGCCCATTTCCACTTTTGAGTTCAAATACTAGTTGACCTCTCTTTTTCTCCATGAAATTAAATGACTTTTCCTCATTTAGGGTCATGAACCTAACTTCAAAATGTGGACACACTGATGTTGTGGAATGTACACCATAGTACCCTCCAAACTCGTCATCAAGCTCGAGACCCTGGGTCTCGACCCCGCCCTGTGCAACTGGGTACTGGACTTCCTGACGGGCCGCCCCCAGGTGGTGAGGGTAGGTAACAACATCTCCACCCCGCTGATCCTCAACACTGGGGCCCCACAAGGGTGCGTTCTGAGCCCTCTCCTGTACTCCCTGTTCATCCACGACTGCGTGGCCATGCACGCCTCCAACTCAATCATCAAGTTTGCGGACGACACTACAGTGGTAGGCTTGATTACCAACAACAACGAGACGGCCTACAGGGAGGAGGTGAGGGCCCTCGGAGTGTGGTGTCAGGAAAATAACCTCACACTCAACGTCAACAAAACAAAGGAGATGATTGTGGACTTCAGGAAACAGCAGAGGGAGCACCCCCCTATCCACATCGACGGGACAGTAGTGGAGAGGGTAGTAAGTTTTAAGTTCCTCAGCGTACACATCACGGACAAACTGAATTGGTCCACCCACACAGACAGCGTTGTGAAGAAGGCGCAGCAGCACCTCTTCAACCTCAGGAGGCTGAAGAAATTCGGCTTGTCACCAAAAGCACTCACAAACTTCTACAGATGCACAATCAAGAGCATCCTGTCGGGCTGTATCACCGCCTGGTACGGCAACTGCTCCGCCCACAACCGTAAGGCTCTCCAGAGGGTAGTGAGGTCTGCACAACGCATCACCGGGGGCAAACTACCTGCCCTCCAGGACACCTACACCACCCGATGTCACAGGAAGGCCATAAAGATCATCAAGGACAACAACCACCCGACCCACTGCCTGTTCACCCCGCTATCATCCAGAAGGCGAGGTCAGTACAGGTGCATCAAAGCAGGGACCGAGAGACTGAAAAACAGCTTCTATCTCAAGGCCATCAGACTGTTAAAGAGCCACCACTAACATTTAGTGGCTGCTGCCAACATACTGACTCAACTCCAGCCACTTTAATAATGGGAATTGATGGACATTTATGTAAAAATGTATCACTAGCCACTTTAAACAATGCCACTTAATATAATGTTTACATACCCTACATTACTCATCGTATATGTATATACTGTACTCTATATCATCTACTGCATCTTGCCATCTTTATGTAATACATGTATCACTAGCCACTTTAAACTATGCCACTTTATGTTTATATACCCTACATTACTCATCTCATATGTATATACTGTACTCTATACATCTACTGCATCTTGCCTATGCCGTTCTGTACCATCACTCATTCATATATCTTTATGTACATATTCTTTATCCCTTTACACTTGTGTATAAGGTAGTAGTTGTGGAATTGTTAGGTTAGATTACTCGTTGGTTATTACTGCATTGTCGGAACTAGAAGCACAAGCATTTTCACTACACTCGCATTAACATCTGCTAACCATGTGTATGTGACAAATAAAATTTGATTTGATTTGATGTCTGTGTAGATTTTGTATACAAACATGCTGTTGTGGGGAATTTTGACCCATACGCTTTCATATGTATAGATTATGGACATGTCCAAAATAGACAAGTGTATTTGATCTATTTTGTTTTGACTGGTTCTGATTGCACTTTTATAATTATGTTTGCGTGAAAAGGAGCTTTCCCAAGCTTCTCCTTCTCAGTGAGAGAGCAGTAGATCTCTAACAGACATTCAAAAATTAGCTCCAAACAGAAAATGCTTGTTTGTGAAAAAGGAAATATTTTAAACAAATATTTCTCAAAAATATTTAATTTTTAATTTTTAACAAGACAAGTCAGTTTAGAACAAATTCTTATTTACAATGTCAGTTGAAGTTGGAAGTTTACATACACCTTGCCAAATACATTTAAACTCAGTTTCACAATTCCTGACATTTATTCCTAGTAAAAATTCCCTGTCTTAGGTCAGTTAGGATCACCACTTAATTTTAAGATTGTGAAATGTCAGAATAATAGTAGAGAGAATGATTTATTTCAGCTTTTATTTCTTTATTTCACCCACATTCCCAGTGGGTCAGAAGGTTATATACACTCAATTAGTATTTGGTAGCATTGCCTTTAAATTGTTTACCTTGGGTCAACCTTCCCAAATTGTTTACCTTCACAACCTTCCCAAATTAAGTTGGGTGAATTTGGGCCCATTCCTCCTGACAGAGCTGGTGTAACTGAGTCAGGTTTGTAGGCCTCCTTGCTCGCACATGCTTTCTCAGTTCTGCCCACAAATGTTCTATATGATTGAAATCAGGGTTTTGTGAAGGCCACTCCAATACCTTGACTTTGTTGTCCTTAAGCAATTTTGCCACAACTTTGGAAGTATGCTTGGGGTCATTGTCCATTTGGAAGACCCATTTGTGACCAAGCTTTAACTTCCTGACTGATGTCTTGAGATGTTGCTTCAATATATCCACATACTTTTCCACCCTCATGATGCCATCTATTTTGTGAAATGCCTCAGTTCCTCCTGCAGCAAAGCACCCAAACAACATAATGCTGTCACCCCCCTGCTTCACGGTTGGGATGGTGTTCTTTGGCTTGCAAGCCTCCCCCTTTTTCCTCCAAAGATAACAATGGTCATTATGGCCAAACAGTTCTTTTTTTGTTTCATCAGACCAGAGGACATTTCTCCAAAAAGTACAATCTTTGTCCCCATGTGCAGTTGCAAACCGTAGTCTGGCTTTTTTATGGCGGCTGAGCGGCCTTTCAGGTTATGTCGATGGAGAACTCGTTTTACTGTGGATATAGATACTTTTGTAGCTGTTTTCTCAGCATCTTCACAAAGGTCCTTTGCTGTTGTTCTGGGATTGATTGGCACTTTTCGCACCAAAGTACGTTCATCTCTAGGAGACAGAACGAGTCTCCTTCCTGAGCGGTATGATGGCTGCGTGGTCCCATGGTGTTCATACTTGCATACTATTGTTTGTACAGATGAACGTGGTACCTTCAGGCGTTTGGAAATTGCTCCCAAGGAAGAACCAGACTTGTGGAGGTCTACAATTTCTTTAGATTTTCCCATGATGTCAAACAAAGAGGTATTGAGTTTGAAGGTAGGCCTTGAAATACATCCACAGATACACCTCCAATTGACTCAAATTATGTCAATTAGCCTATCAGAAGCTTCTAAAGCCATGACATAATTTTTGGGAATTTTCCAAGCTGTTTAAAGGCACAGTCAACTTAGTGTATGTAAACTTCTGACCCACTGGAATTGTGATACTGTGAGTTATAAGTGAAATAATCTGTCTGTAAACAATTGTTGGAAAAATTACTTGTGTCATGCACAAAGTAGATGTCCTAACCGACTTGCCAAAACTATAGTTTGTTAACAAGAAATTTGTGGAATGGTTGAAAAACTAGTTTTCATGACTCCAACCTAAGTGTATGTAAACTTACGACTTCAACTGTAAATAGCCCAGTACTGTACTGCCGACCATCATGTTGTACAGCGCCATTTTTCCCGTTCCATCCTAACAGAAACTCAGAAGGTTTTCTTTTTCATGGAATAGAAACACCATAATATTTATCAAATTAATTAAGCAAGTACCAGTCAAAAGTTTGGACACACAAACTAATTCCAGGATTTTTATATATTTTTACTATTTTCTACATTTTTAATAATAGTAAAGACATCACAACTATGAAAGAACACATATGGAATCAGTTAAGAACAAACTCTTATTTACAAGGACAGCCTTCTCTTTCCTCCCGGTCGGGGAATTGAACCCCGGTCTCCCGCGTGCCTGGAATATGGAAGACTATTGAATGCTTCTCAATGATGCCCTCTGGTGGTCAAACTAGCACTAACTTGCATTATCAATAAAAATGGCTGACAATTAAATGATGTGCCACAGAATGCTGCAGCAGCCCGCAAGCTGTGCCGCAGTATGACGCAACTTTTAATGGAGGAACCACTGTACATATTACCTCAGCTAACCTGTGCCCCCGCACATTGACTCTATACCGGTACCCCCCTTTATATAGTCTCACTATTGTTATTTTACTGCTGCTCTTCAATTACTTGTTACTTTTATTTCTTATCCTTATCCATATTTTTTTTAACTGCATTGTCGTTAGGGGCTCGTAAGTAAGCATTTCACTGTAAGGTCTGCACCTGTTGTATTCGGGGGATGTGACAACACTTTATTTTATTTTATTTGGTGCTAAAACTCCCTGTTATAAACCAATCAGCATCCAGGATCCAAACAACCTGTTTATAATCTCAGAATATTTATAATGCTATGCTTTGAAACATCAAAACTCAGAATTCCAGGGATGATGCTCTAAAACTCTCTCCACATACAGAGATAGAACTCTTTCCCTTGCAACCATGAACAAAGTTGCTTTGTAAAAACATTTGTTTTCCTTGCCACAGTAAACACTAGGGTCTGTAAAGTGTGTACAACAACGATTACACATTCAGCACATTTAGATTCCCTGTGGATACAGAAGGACAAGGGTCAGGAGTTTTTTTGTTTCTTTAGAGAATGGCACGTACAAAGTAACGGTTGGAGTGCCCTGCTGCAGTCATCAAGGGCTGTAAGGACAGCAGAGATGGCTGGATTGTTCCAATGCCCTTTGTTCATTATTCTGTAAAGGCCTTGGAAGTCCTTGAAGACAACTGCCAGAAGACTAACGTTAACTAGTCAATAGACAGTGAGGGCTTTTAGAAAATCGGATTAATTAAGGCTGAGTATGTTTTTTTTAAGCTTGCAGGATGCATTACTTACCAACAACAGAGGCAAATACCAATAAAACCACATCACATTTTGAAGATTACTTTCCTTGCTTTGTCTGACAACACAATCATGAATCTAACAAATACGTTTTGTGATTCAGAATGCAGTATTTATTTTGTTTCATAGTGAAAATGCACGTTTCTCACACTGGCTTTAGCCGCAGCGGGAACAGACCTGCCCGGGCAAGTCCAGGTGGTTGCCTGAAACACTTGCCTCAGAAGGAAGGCAACGTCAGCATAGTGCGACAAATCCTCATGTTTCTATGCTAGATTCGGACCAAACAATTAGCACAATAGCTAAAATGGTTTTGAAAAAAATAGTATGTAACAAAATAAGTATACTATAGCATTCCCTAATCATAAACTATTTACAGTGCCTTCATATTTGTGTCACTGATCTACACACCATACCCAATAATGTTTTTTATTTTATTTTTATAAATAAAAACTGAAAAGCTGAAATATCTTGAGTCAATAAGTATTCCACCATTTTCATATGCCAAGCCTTAATAAGTTCAGGAGTAAAAATGTGCTTAACAAATCACATAATAAGTTGTATGGACTCATTCTGTGTTCAATAATAGTGGTTAACATGATTTTTTAATGACTACCCCATCTCTGTACCTCAGATATACAATTATCTGTAAGGTTCCTCAATCGAGTAGGGAATTCAAGAACAGATTCAACCACAAAGACCAGGGAGGTTTTTTCAATGCCTCTCAAAGAAGGTCACTGATTGGTAGATATGTATAAATAAATAAAAGCAGACTCTGAATATCCCTTTTTAGCATGATGATTAATTAGGCTTTGGATGGTGTATCAATACACCCAGTCACTACAAAGATATAAGCATTCTTCCTAAAATCGTTTGCCAGAGAGGAAGGCAACTGCTCAGGGATTTCACTATTAGGCCAATGGTGATTTTAAAACTGTTATAGAGTTTAATGGTTGTGGTATGAGACAACTGAGGATGGATAAACAACATAGCAGTTGCTCTACAATACTAACCTAAATGACAGAGTGAAAAGAAGGAATTCTGTACAGAATCCTGTTTGTAACAATAATACTGCAAAACAATTGGTAAAGCAATTCACTTTTTGTTCTGAATACAAAGCACTATGTTCAGGGGAAATCCAACATAACACATCACTGAGTACCACTTCATATTTTCAAGTATGGTTGTGGCTGCATCATGTTATGGGTATGTTTGTCATCGGCAAGGACTAGGGAGTTTAGGATAAAAATAAACGGAATACAGCTATAAGCACAGGAAAAATACTTGAGGAAAACCTGGTTCAGTCTGCTTTCCAACAGACACTGGGTGACCAATTCTCGTCTCACAGGACAATAATCCAAAGAACAAGACCAAATATACACTGGAGTTGCTAATGAAGACAACATTGAATGTTTCTGTGTTGTCTAGTTACAGTTTTGACTTAAATCGTCTTGAAAATATACGGCAAGACTTGAAAGTATCTGTCTAGCAACGATCAACAACCAACTTGAATAATTTTCAAAGAATAATGGGTAAATATTGTACAATTAATGAATACTTGTCACGTCTACTCCCGCTCCTCCTCTTTTGCGCTCATTGTCGTCAGTTTACTCATTATTACGCACACCAGTCACCATCGTTACGTGTACCTGCGCCTCATGAGACTCAGCTGGACTCCATCACCTTCCTGATTACCTCCCCTGTATCTGTCACTCCCTTTGGTCCTTTCCTCAGGAGTTACTGTTTCATGTCTGTACCCCTCTCGTGTTTCTTGTTTTGGTCCATGTTCATTTATTTATTAAATTCACTCCCTGTACTTGCTTCCCAATTATTAGCATACACGTTACAATACTTATCTAATCAAGATATTAGTGTTTTATTTTTCATTTATTTTTTATAAATGTGTCACACCCTGATCTGTTTCACATGTCCTTGTGATTGTCTCCACCCCCCTCCAGGTGTCACCCATCTTCCCCATTATTCAGTTATCTCCTCTGTTTGTCCGTTCCCAGTTGGTCTTGTTTGTCAAGTCAACCAGCGTTTTGTTTCTCAGCTCCTGCTTTTCCCCAGTCTCTCTTTTCATGCCCTCCTGGTTTTGACCCTTGCCTGTCCTGACTCCGAAACCGCCTGCCTGACCACTCTGCCTGCCCCTGAGCCTGCCTCCCGACCTGCACCTTTGCCCCCCTGCTGGATTTTTACTTACCTTTACCTGCCTTGACCTGTCTATTGCCTGCCCCTATTGGATCATTAAACTATTGTTTATTCGAAAGTTGTCTGCATCAGGGACTCATTCCTGCAATTTTTTAATAATATTTCTACCACTTTGATATTACAGAATATTCTGAGTAGATTGTTGACCAAAAATGACAATTAAATTCATTTTAATCCCACTTTGTAACACAACAAAATGTGTAAAAAGTCAAGGGGTGTGAATACTTTCTGGAGGCCACATTTGTGGACAAATCCTACATACAATTATTTTACATTAGCTGGGGTAAGAAAAGTATTAAATTACCTTGAATTAGTCAAACCAACACATAACTGTGCAGATGCAAACTTTGGTAATGGAATTACGATAAAATCTCCCTCAGATTTTTGTGTGACCACATTTTGCCAACAACTGTTAAATATCTTCTCCGAATTAAGATTCAAAGATGTCAGCAGAAAGAATGGGTTGTCAGCTATGACATGCAGTATATTTTGGTTATTGAACTACAGTAAGTGAAGTGGATTTATACCCGTTAGCAGAATTGCATCATGGGTCCCTGATCTGTACTACACAGAAATCACAGGAGGTTGGTGGCACCTTTATTGGAGAGAACTGGCTCGTGGTAATGGCTGGAGCGTAATCACATGGTTTCCATGCGTTTGAAGCCATTCCATTTGCTCCGATCCAGCCATTTTTGTGTTTTTTATTTAACCTTTATTTAACTAGGCAAGTCAGTTAAGAACAAATTCTTATTTTCAATGACAGTCTACCCCAGACGATGCAGGGCCGATTGTGCGTCACCCTATGGGACTCCCAATCACGGCCGGATGTGATACAGCCTGGATTCGAAACATGGACTGTAGTGGCACCTTTTGCACTGAGAAGCAGTGCCTTAGACCGCCGCGCCACTCGGGAGCCCATAATAATGAGCTGTTCTACCCTCAGCAGCGTCATGTGACAGAAATGTATAGTTATGAATATGAATGTCATTCTCCTCAAGTTTAGACAGCATAGCACAGCGGAGTACAGTACAGTGCAGTACAATACAGCACAGCAGAGCAGTGTAGATGGTGGCTGGTAGCTTAGCGTTTAAGGGCCAGTAATCTGAAGGTTGCTGGTCAATTCCCCGAGCCAACTAGGTGAAAGATCATGCCGATATGCCCTTGAGCAAAGAACTTAACCCTAATTGTTCCTGTAACTTGCTAAAATGTAGAGTACAATATAATGGACTATACTTTTCTGTAATATTGGACTGTACTCTACTCACTGTAATGTCCAAACTTGTGAAACATACACTACTGTTCAAAAGTTTGGGGTCACTTAGAAATGTCCTTGTTTTTGAAAGAAAAGCACATTTTTTGTCCATTGAAATAACATCAAATTGTTCAGAAATACAGTGTAGACATTATTCACGTTGTAAATGATTATTGTAGCTGGAAACGTCTATTTTTTATACAATATCTACATAGGCGTATCAGCAACCGTCAATCCTGTGTTCCAATGGCACGTTGTGTTAGCTAATCCAAGTTTATCATTTTAAAAGGTGAATTGATCATTAGAAAAAACCTTTTACAATTATGTTAGCACAGCTGAAAACTGTTGTTCTCTGGCAGTCTCTATGGTGGTACCACAGGGTTAAATTCTGAGAAGTAGTTGAACTCAATCAGAGAAGTAGTTGGTGAACCAGGCAAGGCAATCATTTGAGAATCCAAGGCTATCGAGTCTGCCGATGAGGATGTGGTGACTGACAGAGTCGAAAGCCTTGGCCAGGTCAATGAATACAGCTGCACAGTATTGTTTCTTATCGATGGCGGTTAGGATATCGTTTAGGACCTTGAGCGTAGCTGAGGTGCACCCATGACCAGCTCTGAAACCAGATTGCAGGAGAAGGTGTGGTGGGATTTGAAATGGTCGGTAACCTGTTTGTTGACTTGGCTTTCGAAGACCTTAGAAAGGCAGGGTAGGATTGATATAGGTCTGTAGCAGTTTGGGTCAAGAGTGTCCCCCCCTTTGAAGAGGGGGATGACCGCAGCTGCTTTCCAATCTTTGGGAATCTCAGACTACACGAATGAGAGGTTGAACAGGCTAGTAATAGGGGTTGCAACAATTTCGGCAGATCATTTTTGAAAGAAAGGGTCCAGATTGTCCAGCCCGGCTGATTTGTAGGGGTCCAGATTTTGCAGCTCTTTCAGAACATCAGCTGACTGGATTTAGGAGAAGGAGAAATGGGGAAGGCTTGGGCTAGTTGCTGTGGGGGGTGCAGTGCTGTTGATCGGGGTAGGGGTAGCCAGGTGGAAAGCATGGCCAGCCGTAGAAAAATTCTTATTGAAATTCTCAATTATAGTGGATTTATTGGTGGTGACAGTGTTTCCTGTCCTCAGCTCAGTTGGCAGCTGGGAGGTATTCTTATTCTCCAGTGTCCCAGAACTTTTTTGAGTTTGTGTTGCAGGAAGCAAATTTCTGCTTGAAAAAGCTAGCCTTGGCTTTTCTAACTGCCTGTGTATATTGGTTTCTAGCTTCCCTGAAAAGTTGCATATCACGGGGGCTGTTCGATGCTAATGCAGAACGCCATAGGATGTTTTTGTGTTGGTTAAGGGCAGTCAGGTCTGGAGAGAACCAAGGGCTATATCTGTTCCTGGTTCTAAATTTCTTGAATGGGGCATGCTTATTTAAGGTGGTGAGGAAGGCATTTAAAAAAAATAACCAGGCATCCTCTACTGACGAGATGAGATCAATATCCTTCCAGGATAACCCGGCCAGGTCGATTAGAAAGGCCTGCTCGCTGAAGTGTTTCAGGGAGCGTTTGACAGTGATGAGTGGAGGTTGTTTGACCGCTGAACCATTACGGATGCAGGCAATGAGGCAGTGATCGCTGAGATCTTGGTTGAAAAAGGCAGAGGTGTATTTAGATGGCAAGTTGGATAGGATGATATCTATGAGGGTGCCCGTGTTTACGGCTTTGGGGTGGTACCTGGTAGGTTCATTGATAATTTGTGTGAGATTGAGGGCATCAAGCTTAGATTGTAGGATGGCTGGGGTGTTAAAACTTCTCTAGGATAGGGGGCAGGATTTTCACGTTTGGATGAAAAGCATACCCAAATTCAACTGCCAGCTACTCATCCCCAGAAGATAAGATATGCATATTATTATTAGATTTGGATAGAAAACACTCTGAAGATTCTAAAACAGTTTGAATCATGTCTGTGAGTATAACCGAATATATTTAGCAGGCGAAACCCCGAGGACAAACCATTCAGAATCTTTTTGTTGTTGAGGTCACTCTCTTTTCAATGAGATTTCATTGGGAATCCAGATTTCTAAGGGACCTTCTTGCAGTTCCTACCGCTTCCACTGGATGTCAACAGTCTTTAGAAATTGGTGGAGGTTTTTCCTTTGTGTAATGAAGAAGTACGGCCATCCAGAACGAGGGTAACTTTTAGATATAGGCGCGTGACCAGAAAGCTAGCTACAGTTTGTTTTCCTCCTGTATTGAACACAGATCATCCAGTCTTCAATTTTATCGATTATTTAAGTTAAAAAATACCTAAAGTTGTATTACAAAAGTAGTTTGTAATGTTTTGGCAAAGTTTACAGGTAACTTTTGATATATTTTGTAGTAACGTTGCACAAGTTGAAACCAGTGTTTTTCCAGATCAAACGCGCCAAATAAATTGACATTTTGGATATATATCGACGGAATGAATTGAACAAAAGGACCATTTGTGTTGTTTATGGGACATATTGGAGTGCCAACAAAAGATGCTCGTCAAAGGTAAGGCATGAATTATATTTTTATTTCTGCGTTTTGTGTCGCGCCTGCAGGGTTGAAATATGCTTCCCTCTCTTTGTTTACTATGGTCCTATCCTCAGATAATAGCATCGTTTGCTTTCACCGAAAAGCCTATTTGAAATCTGACATGTTGGCTGGATTCACAACCAGTGTAGCTTTAATTTGGTAACGTTCATGTGTGATTTAATGAAAGTTTGATTTTTATAGTAATTTTCATAGTAATTCATTTGAATTTGGCGCTCTGCATTTTCTCTGGCTTTTTGCCAAGTGAGACAGTAGCGTCCCACCTAAACTCACATTTTTGGATATAAATATGAACATTACCGAACAAAACATACATGTATTGTGTAACATGAGTCCTATGAGTGTCATCTGATGAAGATTATCAAAGGTTAGTGATTAATTTTATCTCTATTTCTGCTTTTTGTTACTCCTCTCTTTGGCTGTGTAGCTTTAATTTGGTATTTTGCATGTGTGATTTAATGAAAGTTTTATTTTTATAGTAATTTATTTGAATTTGGCGCTCTGCATTTTTACTGGCTTTTGGCCAGCTCGGACGCTAACGTCCCACATATCCCAGAGAGGTTTTAAGCATGTTCCAGTTAGCAGCACGAGCTCTGAAGATCGATGGGGGGCAATCAGTTCACATATGGTGTCCAGAGCACAGCTGGGGGCAGAGGGTGGTCTATAGCAGGCGGCAACGGTGAGAGACTTGTTTTTAGAGAGGTGGATTTTTAAAAGTAGAAGTTCAAATTGCTTGGGTACAGACCTGGATAGTAGGACAGAACTCTGCAGGCTATCTTTGCAGTAGATTGCAACACCGCCACCTTTGGCCGTTCTATCTTGTCTGAAAATGTTGTAGTTAGGAATGGAGATTTCAGAATTTTTGGTGGTCTTCCTAAGCCAGGATTCAGACACGGCTAGAACATCCGGGTTGGCAGAGTGTGCTAAAGCAGTGAATAAAACAGACTTAGGGAGGAGGCTTCTAATGTTAACATGCATGAAACCAAGGCTATTACGGTTACAGAAGTCATCAAAAGAGAGCGCCTGGGGAATAGGAGTGGAGCTAGGCACTGCAGGGCCTGGATTCACCTCTACATCACCAGAGGAACAGAGGAGGAGTAGGATAAGGGTACGGCTAAAAGCTATGAGAATTGGTCGTCTAGAACGTCCGGAACAGAGAGTAAAAGGAGGTTTCTGGGGGCGATAAAATAGCTTCAAGGTATAATGTACAGACAAAAGGTATGGTAGGATGTGAATACAGTGGAGGTAAACCTAGGTATTGAGTGATGATGAGAGAGATATTGTCTCTAGAAACATAATTGAAACCAGGTGATGTCATCGCATGTGTGGGTGGTGGAACTGAAAGGTTGGATAAGGTATAATGAGCAGGGCTAGAGGCTCTACAGTGAAATAAGCCAATAAACACTAACCAAATGCAGAGAGGGAGAGAGAGAGGGAGGGGTTGTCCATACTCAGACTGTTTTATCACTCTTGGTTTGACCACCAGACAACAGAAAGACAAAGAAAATAGTTATGATCTGAATATGACAGTAGCAGGTAACCCAACTGTGGTTTGTGACTAATATAATCTCCAGGGGCGCAACTTTGATTTTAGAAGTGGGGGGGGACGTAACCTGGCGAGGGGTCTGGGGGTCCTACCTCAGAAATGTTTTGGCCATCTAAAGCTAATATCATGCATTTCTACACAAACTAATATGACCCTTTTGGGATCATTTTGGGGTCACTTTTATTGTAAATAATAATGTTTCTAAGCACTTCTACATTAATGTAGATGTTACCATGATTATGGATAATCCTGAATGAATCGTGAATAATGATGATTGAGAAAGTTACAGACGCACAAATATGATACCCCCAAGACATGCTAACCTCTCACCATTACAATAACAGGGGAAGCTAGAATTTTTGGGGGGGATATTTGTGCGTCTAACTTTCTCACTCATCACTATTCATGATTCATTCAGGATTATCCGTATTCATGGTAGCATCTACATTAATGTATAAGTGCTTAGAAACATATTATATTATTTTTTACTATAAAAGTGATTCCAAAATAACACAATACATTATTTAGCTTTCATTTCTCCTGGGCACTAAATAATCTGAAACACAACCAAAACAAACAGGAAATTCATCCAATAAATTTGTAGTCACAAGCTTGATGTAGTCATTGTGTGCTATGAATATAAGACCAATTACTTCACTTTTCACTACTTTAATACACTTACAAGTGAAGTTGTCCCAATGCTTTTGATCCCCTAAAATTGGGGACTACTGTATGTACAAAAAGTGCTGCAATTTCTAAACTGTTCACCCAATATGGACGAATACGTTCAAATAAAAGCTGTCAGTCTGCACTTTAACTTCAACTTTTGGAGTATGGAGCTGGATTGCCCCGTCCTGCCCCTAGGAGTCCACCGCCCTGCAGCGCCCGCAACCCAACACACCTCACTCAGCTTTAGGTTCTTAGTGAAACATTCATTATTGCCTAAATAAGTATTTTCCTGACATGGGCATGTTTTCAATACAGACCCCTGCGAACAGAACCCTTTGGTCGAACTGTTTTCCATATAAGGCATCCAGACCTTATGAAGTTGCACAGTATACCCTTAATCTAGTAATAAATCTAGTGATACATAACGTAACATTTCTGCTATCCGTTGTGACAGGTTACACAGTTTATTCTGATAACAGTCTCCAGTATCAACATTTCTTAGCAAACAAAAACAGGGAAAAGGGAGTCTGTAGACATGTTGAGACAAAATAACATACTAGAATTCTGTCAGCCTTCACAAGAGCATACCATATGAAACACTGTATGTCCCCTTTTGTGTTTACACCTTACACCTCCAGCAGAGGTATTACATTTCTAAGTGCATGATATTCAGTTTCAATGGCATACAGTACATTCTATGGATGGTCTTAACCTGTTTGGGCTGCAGGGGCAGTATTGAGTAGCCAGATAAAAGATGCCCATTTCAAACGGCCTCGTACTCAATTCTTGCTCGTACAATATGCATATTATTATTACTATTGGATAGAAAACACTCTCTAGTTTCTAAAACCGTTTGAATTATATCTGTGAGTAAAACAGAACTCATTTGGCACAAACTTCCTGACCAGGAAGTGGAAAGTCTGAAAACTATGCTCTGTTCTAGGTCCTGCCTATAAATGGGTATGATACGTATTAGTATACATGCACGTCATACACCTTCCCCTAGATGTCAAGAGGCAGTGAGAGAAGAAATGGAGTGTTTATCTTGGTCTGAGTTGGAATAAATCCTCTTGGAATGACGTGTCACCCATTTCCTGTTTTCAGGAAGGCGCGAGAAGGAACCGGGGATTGCCTTCTGTACAGCTGTCGTTATAGGCGACTACTATCTCCGGCTTTGATTTTATTTGATACATGTGACAATATCATCGTAAAGTATGTTTTTTCAATATAGTTTAATCAGATTATTTAAATTTTTTCGGGAGTTTTGCCGTGTTCCGTTCTCTTCCGTTTGTTGACATGGAGAGATTCGCGCCACTTGGCCAGTGTGCTTGCTAAATCGAGAGGGAAAAAGGTCGTTCTAAATCCAAACAACGATTGTTCTGGACAAAGGACCCCTTGTACAACATTCTGATGGAAGATCAGCAAAAGTAGGACCCATTTTATGATGCTATTTCATATATCTGTCGTACATGTGAACTAGTCGTTTGCGCCTAGCTTTTGGGTACTCTCTCGCTATACCTAAGCTGTATGTCGTAATGAAGTTATTTTTAGAATTCTAACACGGCGATTGCATTAAGAACTAGTGTATCTATCATTTCCTATACAACATGTATTTTTTAGTTATGTTTATGAATAGCTATTTGGTCAGAATATGTGTGTCAGAAAAAGTGTCAGAAAAATATCCGGACGTTGTGGGAAAAAGTAGCTACGTTAGCACAATGTATAACCACTGATTTCAGCTCTAAATATGCACATTTTCGAACAAAACATAAGTGTATGTATAACCTGATGTTATAGAACTGTCATCTGATGAAGCATATCAAGGTTAGTCAAAAATTATATATCTTTTGCTGGTTTGTTACGATCGCTAACTTTTGCTGCTGGGAAATGGCTTGTGTTTCTGGCTATTGTGGTAAGCTAATATAACGCTATATTGTGTTTTCGCTGTAAAACACTTAATAAATCGGAAATATTGTCTGGAATCACAAGATGCCTGTCTTTCATTTGCTGTACACTATGTATTTTTCAGAAATGTTTTATGATGAGTATTTAGGTATTTGACGTTGATGTCTGTAATTATTCTGGCTGCTTTCGGTGCAATTTCTGATTGTAGCTGCAATGTAAACTATGATTTATACCTGAAATATGCACATTTTTCGAACAAAACATAGATTTATTGAATAACATGTTATAAGACTGTCATCTGATGAAGTTGTTTGTTGGTTAGTTTGGTTGGTTCTTGGTTAGTGAGGTTGGCTTTGTGCATGCTACCTGTGCTGTGAAAAATGTCTGTCCTTTTTTGTATTTGGTGGTGAGCTAACATAAATATACGTGCTGTTTTCGCTGTAAAACAAGTTTAAAACTCGGACATGTTGGCTGGATTCACAAGATGTGTACCTTTCATTTGCTGTATTGGACTTGTGTCACGATCGTCTTGATAAGAGAGAGAGGACCAAGGCGCAGCGCGTGAAAAATACATCTTCTTTTAATGAAGGAAAAACAAACACTTACAAAATGAACAAAACAAACGATCGTGAAGCTAAACCTGAACTAAGTGCACACATGCAACATAGACAATTACCCACAAAACCCAAATGCCTATGGCTGCCTTAAATATGGCTCTCAATCAGAGACAAGTAAACCACAGCTGCCTCTAATTGAGAACCAATCTAGGCAGCCATAGACATACAAACACCTAGACAAGTCACTGACCCATTAAACGTACAACCCCCTAGACAAACCAAAACACATACATTCCCCATGTCACACCCTGACCTAACTAAAATAATAATGAAAACAAAGATAACTAAGGCCAGGGTGTGACAACTTGTTAATGTGTGAAAGAAAAAATGTGTGAAAGAAAAAAAAAAAAATTTGAATTTCGCGCCCTGCACTTGAAGTGGCTGTTGTCATATTGATCCCGACTTAGGGCTTGCAGCCAGAAGAAGTTAAACAGCAGTAATTTATGTCTGAGATTATATGAACATGACTAGGCATTGTAACATATCTGTGTCCATTCAGCATCATCAATAGTGTCTCAAAGGTCTTCCTCACATTTTGTTTGACATGTTTTGTGTCATCAGAAAAAGCCTCTATCAACCCTTGATACAGTTTGGAAATAAACTTTTGAGGTTTGTAAGACTGTCTTAAAATAGTTTTAATCTTTGAAGCATCTAGCTTGTCCAGTGTTTGCTGCAAGAAATAATAAAGTGTTCACCTCAGCACTGTCACAGAATGTAACATATACGCTGAGAGTAAGGCAGATTAACAAAACAGGAGAAGCGCACTGAACGTGACAAAAATCAATACTGCCTGATGACTGAGGCTACTGAGGGCTAAATGAAGGCAGTAATCAAGATGATGAGGT
This sequence comes from Salvelinus namaycush, assembly GCF_016432855.1. Taxonomy (NCBI): domain Eukaryota; kingdom Metazoa; phylum Chordata; class Actinopteri; order Salmoniformes; family Salmonidae; genus Salvelinus; species Salvelinus namaycush. The sequence goes on from NC_052341.1 coordinate 25,232,654, forward strand.
CCATGTGTGCGTAACGATGGGGAGCAGGTGTACGTAATGATGGTTGCCAGGACTGATGGTTAGTACCTGCCACGTTGAGCACTGGAGCGAAGGAGCGATAGTAGGCATGACAATACCTCTACGCAGCATGGTTTCAGCCACAGGACAACACCAGCCAGGAGGACGGCCCAGAAGGCAAGGAGCGGGCCGGTCCAGACGGCGTAGATGGAAACGATGTTGGGGTCCAGGATGTTGGCCGCCGGGACCCAATAGTGCTCCTCTGGGCTGTATCCCTCCCAGTCCACCAGTTACTGGAACCAACCCCATGATGTCGGGAGTCCAGGAGGGACCTGACAGCATAGACGGGAGTCCCATCGATGTCCAGAGTATGCGTAGGGTGTCGCGGGGGATGGCACCAGCCAGGCGACCAGGAACCACCGGCCTGAGGGAAACATGAAAGAGGGTGAGATCCAGTAGTTGGTGGGGAGTTGTAATCGATATGTTACCTCATTGACCATCCGAAGGACCTTGAAGGGCCGCACAAACTGGTGGCTCAATTTCCGGCAGGGCAGGTGGAGCGGGAGTTTCTTGGTGGAGAGCTAGACGCGATCACCAGGATGCAACACCGGAGCCTCACCGCTCCTTCTGGCGGTGGCGGCGCATTGGAGCCTCACATGGGCAGCGTTCCAAACCTCCTCTGTGCGCCGGAACTGCTCGTCCATCTCAGGGGCTTTGGTCTGGCTCGGGGTCCACAGGGCCATGACGCACTGGAAGGGAGTCAGCCCGGTGGAGTAGTGACGAAGTGAGTTCTGGGCGTACTCTGCCCAGGGAAGGTCGGTGCCCAATCCGCCTGGCAGTAATTCCTAAGGAACCTACCCAGCTCCTTGTTGATCCTCTCCACCTGCCCGTTGGACTGAGGCTGGTACCCGGATGTGAGGCTGGCTGTGGTCCCTACCTTCTCCATGAATACTCATCATACCCGCAATGTGAATTGGGGGCCACAGTCAGAGACGATGACCTGCTGGAACAGTGCCTCAGCAACCTGGAGAGCAGTAGGGAGACCAGAGAGAGGGATAAGACAACAGGAGTTAGAGAATCTGTCCACAACAACAATGAAAGTGGTGAAACTGTCAGACGGGGGGAGATCAGTAACAAAATATTTGGACAGATATGACCAAGAGCCGCTGAGGCATGGGAAGGGGAAGGGGTTTTCCCTGCTGGAGTGTGCTGAGGGGATTTGTTTTCGGGACATATGGAGCTGGAGTTGGCATAGCGTGCGACGTCTCATGCCAAGGTGGGCCACCTGTACCTTGCGGAGATGGAATGAATGATGTGGGTGATACCTGGGTGTCTAGCAGCGAGGGATGTGTTTGCAGCCGATTGCAGCCGATCCTTACCCCCTTGGGGACGTAGGTGTGTTCCAGAGGGCAGGTAGCAGGCACGGGTTCCCTCTCCAGAGCCCGGCGGATGTCCACGTCTATGACCCAAAGCACGGGGGCAACGATTCGGGAGGGTGGAATGATGGGCGCACTCAGGCCAGGAGCCTCTCCCGAATTGTAGAGACAGGACAAGGCATCGGCTTTGATGTTCTTTGAAACTGGGCGATATGACAGGGTGAAGTTGAAACTAGTGAAGAGCCCACCTTGCTTGGCGCAGGTTCAGCTGCCTCGCTGTCCGTATGTACTCCAGGTTCTGATGTTTGGTGAGGATGAGAAATGGGCCCTTGGCACCCTCCAGCCAGTTTCTCCACTCCTCTAATGCCAACTTCACCGCCCGTTCACCGACATCATAGTTCCTCTGCAGGAGACAGTTTTTTGAGTGGTATGCACATGAATACAATTTCTGTGGGTTACCTTGGCATTTGGACCGGATGGCCCCGTGCCCACTTCTGAGGCGTCCACCGCCAACACGAAGGGCAGCGTAGGATCTGGGTGTTTCAGCAACGGGGCGGAGGTGAAACGCTCCTTCAGCAAGCGGAAAGCCTCATTAGCTGGAGGACTCCACACTAACTTACCGCCCTTGAGGAGAGAGGTGAGAGGAGAGGCGATGATGCTAAAGTTTTTAATGAAGCAGCAGTAGAAGTTGGAAAACCCGAAAAACCATTGTGGCCCCTTAATGTTGGTTGGGATTGGCCATGACCTGACTGCTTCGCCTTCCTTACATCCATCATCACTTCCTGGGGGCTGATCCGGTATCCAAAGGAGACAACAACCTGATGGAATTGGCACTTCTCCGCTTCCACATACATGTGTTTCTCCAGAAGGCGTCCCCAGGACTATTCGGAGGTGGGCGATGTGATCCTCCATGGTGGCCGAGTAGACCAGGATGCCATCGATATACACAACCACCTGGCGCCCGAGAATATCCCGGAACACCTCATTCCCTAATGCCTGGAACATTGACAGAGCATTGGCTAATCCATAAGGCATCGCCAAGTACTTGTAGTGCCCAAATATCATGCTGAAGGACGTTTTCCATTCTTCCTCTCCTGGATGTGGATAGGATTGTAGGTGCTCCGTTTAGTAAAACCCCGGGCCCCGCAGAGCTGTTCGACAGCAGCCGGCACCAACGGGAGATGGTAGCAGTACTTGGTGGTGATGGAAGTGAGTCCTCTAATGTATGTACGGACGTAGACCATCGTCCTTCTTGGCCACAAAGAAGCCTGCCAACGCTGGGGAGGTGAATGGGCGGATGAAACCTTGTTGGATAGCCTCCTGGATGTCTTCCTCCATGGCCTCGGTTTCAACCACTGACAGATGGTAGACCTGGCTGTGCGGAGGTGCAGAGCCTGCAAGCAGGTCGATGACACAGTCCTAGGGGCGATGAGGAGGGAGACTGTTAGAAATGGGTCTTGTAGAAAACCACCCGGAGATCCTGGTAAACCTCTGGGATGTCGGGCAAGAGGGAAACCACAGGACTCTCAACTGATGTGGAACCACAGGGTAAAAGCAGGTCCTGCGGCACTCGGGTGCCCAGGCAATGATTCTCATCCTCGACTAGGAGATGGTGGGGTCATGACGTTGGAGACACGGGAGGCCGAGGATGACTTTGTGTACTGGTGCGGTGATGAAGAAGAAGGGAAAGCTTTTTTGGTGCATGGGTCCCACGATGAGGGTGTGTGGTGCTGTGATGTGAGTGATTGTGATCTGTTTCACCTGTACTTGTGCTTGTCTCCACCCCCCTCCAAGTGTCGCCCATATTTCCCATTATCCCCTGTGTATTTATACCTGTGTTGTCTGTCTGTCTGTTGCCAGTTCGTCTTGTTTGTTCAAGCCTACCAGCGTTTTGTCTCAGCTCTTGTTTTTCCCTAATCTCTCTTTTTCTCGTCCTCATAGTTTTTGACCTTTGCCTGTCCTGAACCTGTACCCGCCCGCCTGATAACTGCCTGTCTCTGACTCTGCCTGGCGTCCTGTACCTTGGCCTCTGCTCTGGATTATCAACCCCTGACTGCCTTGACCTGTAGTTTGCCTGCCCCTGTGGTTACAATAAACATTGTTACTTGACACAGTCTGCACTTGGGTCTTACCTTGATTCCTGACAGACACGATAAATTCCAAGCTTGCCGGTGAATAAATGTATTCCTTAAAACCTCTACCGATTCACCCTCCCGGATCCGGGATCCTCCTCATCAGAAACGCTGACTAGCATAGCCTAGCCTTGCGCCACAGGGATATCATATAATATAATTTCATGAAATCACAAGTCCAATACAGCAAATGAAAGATAAACATCTTGTGAATCCAGCCAACATGTCTGATTTTTAAAATGTTTTACAGCGAAAACACAATATATATTTATGTTAGTTCACCACAATAGCCAAACACACAACGCCATGTTTTCACCGCCAACATGGCTTTCACAAAACCCACAAATAGAGATAAAATTAATCACTAACCTTTGAACAACTTCATCAGAAGACAGTCTTATAACATCATGTTATACAATACATTTATGTTTTGTTCGAAAATGTGCATATTTATAGGTATAAATCGTAGTTTTACATTGCAGCCACCGTCACAAATAGCACCAAAACAGCCAGAATAATTACAGAGAGCAACGTAAAATCCAAAATACTCATCATAAAACATTTATGAAAAATACATGTTGTACAGCAAATGAAAGATAAACATCTTGTGAATCCAGCCAATATTTCTGATTTTTTAAGTGTTTTACAGCGAAAACACAACATATATTTATGTTAGCTCACCACAATATCCAAAAACACAACGCCATTTTTCCACCGCAAAGGTAGCTTTCACAAAACCCACAAATAGAGATAAAATTAATCCCTAACCTTTGAACAACTTCATCAGATGACAGTCTTATAACATCATGTTATACAATACATTTATGTTTTGTTCGAAAATGTGCATATTTATAGCTACAAATCCTGGTTTTACATTGTAAATACGGCGCCATAATGCACCAAATTGTCCGGAGAAATTTTGGACAGTGACGTAATCTAACCAAAAAACTCATCATAAACTTTACTAAAAAATACATGTTGTACAGCAAATGAAAGATACACTGGTTCTTAATGCAACAGCTGTGTTAGATTAAAAAAAATAACTTTAGTACAAAGTACAGCATGCAATATTCTGAGACAGCGCCCAGCCATTCTCCGCCATGTTGGAGCCAACATATTCCACAAAAATACGAAATAACATCAGAAATATTCTCTTACCTTTGATGATCTTCCATCCGAATGTAGTGCAAGGAGTCCTAGTTCCACAATAAATCGTTGTTTTGTTTTAGAATGTCCATTTCTTCCGTCGAATTTGCAACTTTGGCTAGCATAGTGGAGCGCACATGTCCATGAACTCTTGGCGCATGGAACGAAAAATTCCAAAAGTCACAATAAACGTCGAATAAACTGGTCAAACTCAGTTGAAAATCCATCTTTATGATGTTTTTCTCATATGTATCCAATAAAGTCCAAGACGGAGCATTTCGTCGTGTATACCTAACGCATTTCAGAAGACAATGTGGTGTTCCCTGGTGCGCGGCTAAATACTGGGAATAGGGCGGACCTGTCACTCCAAAAGCTCTCATTCGGTCTCACATCAAGCTAGACACCCCATTCAACATTCTACTGCCTGTTGACATCTAGTGGAAGGCGTATGAAGTGCATACAGATCCATAAATATAAGGCAATTGAATAGGCAAGGCCTGACACAGAGCCCCATTTTCAGAATCTTCACTTCCTGTTTGGAAGTTTGCTGATATAATTCAAACAGTTTTAGAAACTTCAGAGTGTTTTCTATCCAATAGTAATAATAATATGCATATCGTATGATCTAGAACGGAGTACGAGGCCATTTAATTTGGGAACGATTTTTTCCCAAAGTGAAAACAGCGCCCCCTATTAAGAAGAAGTTATTAAGAGTCTATTGACACACCAATGCGTCAATCTAAATAACATAATAAAAAATCCCCACCAAAATTCATCAGTTTAACCTTTACTACTCCAGCGTTCCGCCAGCGGAACTCCTCCCACATTCCACTGAAAAGGCAGAGCGCGAAATTCAAAATATATTTTTTTGAAATATTTAACTTTCACACATTAACAAGTCTAATACAGCAAATGAAAGGTACACATCTTGTGAATCCAGCCAACATGTCCGATTTTTAAAATGTTTTACAGCGAAAACAGCACGTATATTTATGTTAGCTCACCACCAAATACAAAAAAGGACAGACATTTTTCACAGCACAGGTAGCATGCACAAAGCCAACCTAACTAACCAAGAACCAACCAAACTAACCAAGAAACAACTTCATCAGATGACAGTCTTATAACATGTTACACAATAAATCTATGTTTTGTTCGAAAAATGTGCATATTTGAGGTATAAATCAGTTTTACATTGCAGCTACCATCACAGCTACCGTCAAAAATAGCACCGAAGCAGCCAGAGTAATTATAGAGACCAACATGGAATACCTAAATACTCATCATAAAACATTTCTGAAAAATGCATCGTGTACAGCAAATGAAAGACAAGCATCTTGTGAATCCAGCCAATATTTCCGATTTTTTAAGTGTTTTACAGCGAAAACACAATTTTGCATTATATTAGCTTACTACAATAGCAATGTATGACGTGCATGTATACTAATAGGTCTCATGCCCATTTATAGGCAGGACCCAGAAGAGAGCATCGATTTCAGATTTTCCACTTCCTGGTCAGGAAGTTTGTGCCAAATGAGTTCTGTTTCACTCACAGATATAATTCAAACGGTTTTAGAAACTAGAGAGTGTTTTCTATCCAATAGTAATAATAATATGCATATTGTACGAGCAAGAATTGAGTACGAGGCCGTTTAAATTGGGCACGTTTTTCCCCCAAAGTGACAACAGCGCCCTCTGTCCTCATCAGGTTAAGCGATCTGTTTTTTGGATGGGCTGCATCTCAATCCACCACATCCGCCTATGTCGGCCTTCTGCGTATACGGTGGAAGGTGGCCGAGCTACAGCAGTGTTTCGTCAGACCATGAGACATTACAAAAAATATTTTTACAAAAACGTCTGTAGCTTCCAAACGGTTTGGCCTAAAAAAACTTACATGACCAATCTTTCAAAATATGAGACTCTCATGAACACGATGGTGTTCTCTGTTTTGCTCTAAGACTCAGACTCGTCTGAAGGTAACCCATACAAATGAATGGAAGTATGGAGGTAGTTTTGTGCCAAGGAAAATAAGGGGTTAAACATGTGTCCAAAAAAAACAAAAAACAAATCCTGAGCTTTCTTATACGCTATCACCTAGATATAGGACAGACACTTCAAAGCCTTTTTTCTTTATGATACATTTTTGACTGTAATTTTGCCATTTATGAATGTGCTATTCACTATGTTTCTATGGGCTATAGTAGTAAATGCCAAATTCAATATTTAAAAAAATCATTTTAAAACGTTTTTTTTATGCCTAAAGGGATCCTTAAATTATAAATCAAAGAGCTAAATGATCCACGGCGTGACCATCTTAAAACAATTCCATATGTAAACTTAGTAGAAACCCCCCCATGGCTGTCACAACTTCCGCCGAAGTTGGTGCCTCTCCTTGTTTGGGCGGCGTTCGGCGGTTGACGTCATCGGCTTTCTAGCCTCCACCGATCTACATTTCTTTTTCCATTTGTTTTGTCTGTATTGTACACACCTGGTTCCCATTACGTTTGAATTATTTCCCTATTTAACCCTCTGGAGCCATCATGGTTTTGTGCGTGTTTATTGTTGTCAGTTGTCTCGTTTATGTGATTCTGGATTTTCGTTCTCCTTGTTGGAAGATTATTTTTGAGTAGAGTTACTATTATTACTCATCTCTGTGTCCTGCGTCTGACTCCGCCTTACCCACATCACCTAGACTCTGACAACGGCTTATACTTTTGGAGGTTAAACTCCTCTTAAAAATGTATTTATTCATGACAGACTTTTTTACATGGAGCCACCAGGAGTGATTTAAGATGAGTCAGGGAGAGCGAGAGAGCGAGAGAGAGAGAGAGAAGTATTTCTGTGTTCAGTGTGTAGCTCAGAGGTGCCACATTCTGGAAATGCATTAAATTGCATAAATTGCTGCTCTGTGCTGTGTCCAAATCATGCCAGGTGCAGGACACAATCTCTTGATCTGCAATCTAATATACCTACAAATTCACAACACATATTTTTGGGGTTTTAAAAACATCTCCTGTGCGGGCCACATTAAGTTATTATAGTATTTACACAATGTACATGCTGCTAGATAACAATATAGTGAGTGTGTCGTGTAGTAGAGGGGCTGTGTGTGTTCTTTAAAAATAATCACTTTTATTTCACCTTTATTTAACCAGGTAGGCCAGTTGAGATCAAGTTCTCATTTACAACTGCGACCTGGCCAAGATAAAGCAAAGCAGTGCGACAAAAATAACAACACAGAGTTACACATGGGATAAACAAACGTACAGTCATTAACACAATATGAAATATACCTGCTGGAGCGCGTGCTACGAGTGGGTGTTGCTATGGTGACCAGTGAGCTGAGATAAGGCGGAGCATAACCTAGCAAAGACTTACAGATGACCTGGAGCCAGTGGGAATATGTAGCGAGGACAAGCCAACGAGAGCATACAGGTCGCAGTGGTGGGTAGTATATGGGGCTTTGATGACAAAACAGATGGCACTGTGATAGACTGCATCCATTTTGCTGAGTAGAGTGTTGGAGGCTATTTTGTAAATGACATCGCTGAAGTCAAGGATCAGTAAGATAGTCCGTTTTACGAGGGTATGTTTGGCAGCATGACTGAAGGAGGCTTTGTTGCGAAATAGGAAGCCGATTCTAGATTTAACTTTGGATTGGAGATGTTTAATGTGAGTCTGGAAGGAGAGTTTACAGTCTAACCAGATACCTAGGAATTTATAATTGTCCACATACTCTAAGTCAGAACCGTCCAGAGTAGTAATGCTAGTTGGGTGGGCGGGATACGGGCAGTGGTCGGTTGAATAGCATGCATTTCATTTTACTATCATTTAATAGCAGTTGGAGGCCACGGAATAAGTGTTGTATGGCGTTGAAGCTTGTTTGGAGGTTTGTTAACCTGTTATGGCTGCAAGGGGCAGTATTGAGTAGCCAGTTAAATCGTGCCCATTTCAAACGGCCTCGTACTCAATTCTTGCTCGTACAATATGCATATTATTATTACTATTGGATAGAAAACACTCTCTAGTTTCTAAAACCGTTTGAATTATTTCTCTGAGTGAAACAGAAGTCATTCTGCAGCACACTTCCTGACCAGGAAGTGGAATGTCAGAAATCGATGCTCTGTTCAACTTCCTGCCTATACATGGGCATGATACGTAAGAGTCTACATACACTTCATACACCTTCCCCTGGTTGTCAAGAGGCGGTGAGAGAAAAAATTTCGTGTTTATCTTGGTCTGAGGTGGAATTAAAGCTCTTTGTTTGACGTGACCGTCCACTTCCTGTTTCTGGAGCGCGCGAAAGAGGACATGGATTTGCCTTCTGTTTTGCTCTCGTTATGGACGACTAACATCTCCGTCTTAGATTTGATTTGATACATGTGACCATATCATCGTAAAGTATGTTTTTTCAATATAGTTTAATCAGATTATTTAAATTTTTTCGGGAGTTTTGCCGTGTTCCGTTCTCTGACTTTGTAGACGTTGGAGAGATCCGTAGCACTTGGCAAGTGCCCATGCTAAATGAAGAGGGAAATTTGCCGTTCCAGATCCAAACAACGACTGTTCTGGACAAAGGACACCTTGTCCAACATTCTGACGGAAGATCACCAAAAGTAAGAAACATTTTATGATGCTATTTCTAATATCTGTCGTGCATGTGAACTGGTCGTGGGCGCCCAAGTGTTTCTGGCTATTGTGGCTACGCTAATATAACGCTACATTTTGTTTTCGCTGTAAAACATTTAATAAATCGGAAATATTGTCTGGAATCATAAGATGCCTGTCTTTCAATTGCTGTACACTATGTATTTTTCAGAAATGTTTTATGATGAGTAATTAGGTATTTGACGTTGGTGTCTGTAAATATTATGGCTGCTTTCGGTGCAATTTCTGATTGTAGCTGAAATGTAAACTATGATTTATACCTGAAATATGCACATTTTTCGAACAAAACATATGCTATACAATAAATATGTTATCAGACTGTCATCTGATGAAGTTGTTTCTTGGTTAGTGGCTATTTATATCTTTATTTGGTCGAATTTGTGATAGCTACTGATGGAGTAAAGAACTGATGGAGTAAGAAAAGTGGTGTCTTTTGCTAACGTGGTTAGCTAATAGATTTACATATTTTGTCTTCCCTGTAAAACATTTAAAAAATCGGACATGTTGGCTTGATTCACAAGATGTGTACCTTTCATATGCTGTATTGGACTTGTTAATGTGTGAAAGTTAAATATTTAAAAAAAACATTTCGCGCCCTGCACTTGAGCTGGATGTTGTCATAAGTGTACCGGTGTCGGGCTGCACCCCAAACAGGTTAACACAGTGTCCAAAGAAGGGCCAGATGTATACAGAATGGTGTCGTCTGCGTAGAGGAAAAGAATCACCCACTGCAAAAGCGACATCATTGATATATACAGGGAAAAGAGTCAGCCCGAGAATTGAACCCTGTGGCACCCCTATAGAGACTTCCAGAGGTCCGGACAACAGGCCGTCAGATTTGACATACTGAACTCTATCTGAGAAGTAGTTAGTGAACCAGTCAAGGCAGTCATTAGAGAAACCAAGGCTGTTGAGTCTGCCGATAATAATACGGTGATTGACAGAGTCGAAAGCCTTGGCCAGGTCAATGAAGACAGCTGCACAATACTGTCTCTTATCGATGGCGGTTATGATATCGCTTAGGACCTTGAGCGTGGCTAAGGTGCATTCGTGACCAGCTCGGAAACCAGATTGCATAGCGGAGAAGGTACGGTGCGATTCTAAATGGTCGGTGATCTATTTGTTCAATCTGCTTTCGAAGACTTTAGAAAGGCAGGGCAGGATGGATATAGGTCTGTAACAGTTTGGGTCTAGAGTGTCTCCACCTTTGAAGAGGGGGATGACCGTGGCTGCTTTCCAATCTTTAGGAATCTCAGACGCTAGGAAAGAGAGGTTGAACAGACTAGTAATAGGGGTTGCAACAATGGCGGCGGATCATTTTAGGAAGAGAGGGTCCAGATTGTCTAGCCCAGCTGATTTGTAGGGATCCAGATTTTGCAGCTCTTTCAGAACATCAGCTGTCTGGATTTGGGTGAAGGAGAAGCGGGAGGGGGGGGGCTTGGGTCAGTTGCTGCAGGGGGTTCTAATAAAAGGCACAGTCAAACAGAGGTGGAACGGAAGGGGGAGGGAGGCGATTGGTTTTCTTTCATTTTTTAAATATAATAATTCTTTAAAATTGTATTTTACCCCCTTTTTGTCCCCAATTTCGATCTTGACTAATCGCTGCAATTCCCCAATGGGCTCAGGAGGCGAAGGTCGAGTCATTCGTCCTCCGAAACATGACCCGCCAAACCGTGCATCTTAGGCAATTGGTTTTCTTAATGACTGACCATTAAGCTACATTATAGTTGATATGAAATTGATTCGTTTGTTTTGGGAGCTGGTTTGCATATGGAAAGGAAATGTATCCGAATCAAGATTATCTCTGCCTCCTGCGTGACTCCTAATCATATGAAAGGAAACCATTTGAACATAATCTATTTGTGTCGTTTTTCATCAGAGTACATGAGATGTGATTCGCCTCACACACAGACAGCCTTTGCTGTAAACACCAACCATCTTAAACAACTTGGGAGGGATGAAGGCTACTTAAACAAATCTTGACACTGACGCTGCTGCTAGTATGACCCTTTCAGGGGGGGGGGGGTCTGAATTGATCATATAATAATAGTACAGTAGCAAACATTGGTGTCCAAATCAACTGACAGTTCAGTCTTCTATTCAATATGGTGTTGCAGACACCCTGCTGAAGCACCCCCTTCCCTGGTGTTTAAAGTGCATGAAATGAGGCCATGATATGATATCATACTCCTTCACAGAGGTATTGATCCAGAGGCCTAATGGCCTGAGTTTGTTCCTGATAGTCTTCAGAGACCAGAGGAGAGGACACATGTCTAATACGCATAGGCTACTGCACTCCAGATGAAAATAGATGGCGTTTGAGGGTTTTGAGGAGAGGGAAATACTCAAGAAGAGTAGCTGCTGCTTCTGCAAAAGCTAATGGGGATCCAAATAAACTTTTGCATACTATACATTTTTGTGTCTGTATTTGAATATTAAAGGTGCTGTAGCATCTCATATAAGGGTATCTATAACAAGAGTTTATAGAGGTGTAATAGGTAAACCCTTGAAAACAGAATTGCACCTTTTGTATCACAATACATTATTAAGAGTTACTAAGCAATTTAAATCATGATCTATAAAGGGTCATCAATGTGGAAGTAAGCATAAGCCATTTTCTTCAGCATGGGGTTGAGAGCTTGTTTATGACACTAGGTGGTAAGGAGAGAAGCCATGCTGTTATCAGTCATCTGGCTTTAATCACAGAGAGAGCTCTGACTAGGTAGTGTGTGTCAGTCCGTGTTTAAAGAGCTGTTGCATTGATTAGCCATTATCCGCACTGATAGGCCCGTCAGATGGACTCAGGCGACATGCACGTGTCGCTAACCGCTCGGCGGTGCTTAAACCCTCAAGAGCTATCTAACCTGTACTGACACTGCTGTCTCTGTCTTCATTACTTCTGGGCTATGGATCAGTGATTAGTGGACAGGGGTCTCTTTATGAGTTGTGTCCATGGATTGACCGGGGAACCTGATACTTGGATTGGCAGTATCAACTGTGATGTATGATGGGTAATGTTTTAGTGGATGGCAAAATTATACAAACCTAAATCTGACTGCCCCAAATTAGAAGTGGGAAGAGAAAAAGGGAAGACATTTTTTGATGAACTTTGCTTAATGTAGTAACCAAAGATTGCATAGCAACCGGTTAAGTTCATCGTGTAGAGTATATTCGGAAGGAGGGGCTAGTCGGTAATCTCAATAGCATTCGTCCATTTTGGTATGCAGAGACAGTCTTCTCTCTCCTGCCTTGTCATTTAGGTCATTGATTTCCTTTAAGCACAGTTGTGCATGCTAAGTGGCTTCTGGTCGAAACCCTCAGGTCTTGCACAAACTGCCCTCGCAGTCAAACACACATTAGCTGTAAAGGAAGGTTAATCAAAACCAATGATTAACAAGACTCCTTCTATTTAGGGGACACCCTTCAGCACAAAGGTTGTGACCCAACAACGGGGTCTGTCTCTCTTACCGTCAGAGACTAGGAAAATAAGGGTCTGACCCAACAACTGGGTCTGTCTCTTACCATAAGTGAACAGGGAAATAGGTTTGTGAGTACAGATCTCCTTGACTAACACTAATGTTGCCCGCCCTTTCCATCCCCCGTAAATGTTTTATTATGACTGACCTGACATTCATTGGTTTCTTTGTCAAATCTGGGTTTTCTTCACTCACCAATTTGCATTTTTATTTTACCTTTATTTAACTAGGCAAGTCAGTTAAGAACAAATTCTTATTTAGAATGACGGCCTACCCCAGCCAAACCCAGACAACGCTAGGCCAATTGTGCACCGCCCTACTCCCAATCATGACCAGATGTGATACGGCCTGGATTTGAACCAGGAACTGCAGTGACACCTCTTGCACTGAGATGCAGTGCCCTAGACCGCTGCAAACTGCATTGAGGAAGAAGTTATTTGAATTTTAAAATAAATGCTGTCACGTGATAAATAAAACTGTCAGAAGCGATCTAAAACACTTCCAACAGTTACAGCTCTATGTTGTTTCAGACGTGAATTAAACACTGCATCAAAAAGTAATATCTCTAAACAAATCAGCATATCAGAGCACATCCGCAGCAAAATAAACATCTTGGAGATCACACAGTATGAGGAAAAACAAAGACCTTGTTTTATTTATTTACAAATCAAATGCAGGCCTCACATGAAGAGATATAACAGTCAGGGAAGACATCACAACACGGATCCAATTTATCACCCAAGCATCACTGCAGCCACATATTAACTAGTTGTTGGTCCCACGGGATCTGAACGTGCTCCTACACTTTTCATTCTCATTCTCATGTGTCTTTCCATTTACTCAGGTAAATTGATAGGTCAATCACTGTTAATTGATGAATAGATTAGTCGTTAGATGAGTCATTATTAAAGGAAGATTACACAGGTTTTTTTTTTACATATCCAAGCAGTAGGATACTGTACATACGCTGCTTGAGGGGAAGCCGAGGAAAACATACAGTAAGAATAAGCATATAGCTAGATTGAATGGATCTTTGCCATGTTGTTTCGTACAGCATTGCACCAGAGTCCAACGCAAAAACATTGTTGCCTTTCTATAGGTTTGGTGATATGACTTTCTTGTGGCAATGCCAGACATTGTTGCCTTTCTATAGGTTTGGTGATATGACTTTCTTGTGGCATTTTGATGAGAAAGAACATTTTCGGGTTGCCATAGTATTTCACTGCATGTTCTAGAACTGCCTGAAAACTCTTGCTCCCCTGCTGTTTCACCTCTTTGCTTCGATTCTACCAACTGGAAAGGTACCACTTTCCTCTACTAGAATGTCTTCATCCATACCACCGGAACCTCCTAACCCCCCTCTACCTCCCCCCCCCCCCCCCCCCCCCCCCCCCCCCCACCCTCCACCTCCTCTCCTGTCCCTCTCTACTCTGCTAGTCTACAGTAGCAGCAGGAGGAGCTTGTAAGATTTTATTGATTTTGACCCTCAGTGCCCCGCTCATTGAGTCCCGGGCTACAAACTCGGTGCTTTAGAGTTCAGAAAGATTGCATTTTAGATAAACACTGTCAGCCACTGTAGCGAAGGTGCTAGGCCGATAAAAAAAACAGGTTTGCGCAAACACCTGGAGACATTTCCCGATTACTATCTTCAATGTGAATTACTGTGGAAATGGTGTGTTCCAGCTGGAAATGACCCCCCAAGTAGTGACAGGAAGGTCTGGAGGATGGTCAGAGGAGGAGGGTGTCTCTAGCAGATAGGAGCTGGTCAGAGACGGAGATCAAGGTGGAGTTGGAGGGCCTGGGGATAAAATTGAGAGATTGGTCTGTAATTTGACATTTTAACTTGTACACAAGTTGTAAATAGGAGATAAAAAATGTATACCTCTAATTTGATACATCATATTTAAGTAAGTGGATTAATTTAAAACAGTTTGTAGATGTCCAATCGTCTTGTTAATAGTGTGTAGTGGGAATATGGGTCACGAATCAATCTAAATATAAATGAATCAATGACTAATTTAATATTTATTCCTGGTCCCTAGGCCTTGGTAAATTTCCTAACTTACTGTAAGGTTTAGTAAACTGTCACAACACTCTTAGAGCAGCACTAACCTTCTAATCTCTCTCTCTCTCTCTCCCGCTCTCTCTTCTACCTACCCCCCCTCTCTCTCTGCTCTTTTTTTCCACTCTCTCCGCTCTCTCTCTCAATTCAATTCAATTCAATTCAAGGCCCTTTATTGGCATGGGAAACATATGTTAACATAACCAAAGCAAGTGAAGTAGATAATATACAAAGTGAAATAAACAATAAAAATTAACAGTAAACACTACACTCACAGAAGTCCCAAAAGAATAAAGACATTTGAAATGTCAAATTATGTATATATACAGTGTTGTAATGATGTGGAAATGGTTACAGTAAAAAAGGGAAAATAAATAAACATAAATATGGGTTGTATTTACAATGGTGTTTGTTCTTCACTGGTTGCCCTTTTCTTGTGGCAACAGGCCACTAATCTTGCTGCTGTGATGTCACACTGTGGTATTTCACCCAGTAGATTTAGGAGTTTATCAACATCGGGTTTGTTTTCTAATTGTTTGTGGATCTGTGTAATCTGAGGGAAATATGTGTCTCTAATATGGTCATACATTTGGCAGGAGGTTAGGAAGTGCAGCTCAGTTTCCACCAAATTTAGTGGGCAGTGTGCACATAGAATGTCTTCTCTTGAAAGCCAGGTATGCCTACGGCAGCCTTTCTCAATAGCAAGGCTATGCTCACTGAATCTGTACATAGTCAAAGCTTTCCTTAAGTTTGGGTCAGTCACAGTGGTCAGGTGTTCTGCCACTGTGTAGGACCAAATAGCATTCTAGTTTGCTCAGTTATTTTGTTAATTCTTTCCAATGTGTCAAGTAATTATCTTTTTGTTTTCTCATGATTTGTTTGGGTCTAATTGTGTTACTGTCCTTGGGCTCTGTGGGGTATGTTTTTGTTGTGAACAGAGCCCCAGGACCAGCTTCCTTTTAGGTGGTTGTAGAATTTAGCAGCTCTTTTCTGGATTTTGATAATGCTCTGATGATGATGCTCTGCATCATTAGGATATTTTTGCAGATTTCTGCATGCAGAGTATCAATTTTGTGAATTATTGGTTGGTGAGCGGACCCCTGTCCTCACAACCACAAAGGGCAATGGGTTCTATAACTGATTTTTAGTCAGATCCTAATTGGTATCTCAAATTTTATGTTCCTTTTGATGACATAGAAGGCCCTTCTTGCCTTGTCTCTCAGATCGTTCACAGCTTAGTGGAATTTACCTGTGGCGCTGATGTTTAGTCCAAGGTATGCATCGTTTTTTGTGTGCTCTAGGGCAAAGGTGTCTAAATGGAATTTGTATTTGTGGTCCTGGCGACTGGACCTTTTTTGGAACACCATTATTTTGTGCTAACTGAGATTTACTGTCAGGACCCAGGTCTGGCAGAATCTGTGCAGAAGATCTAGGCGCTTCTCTAGGCCCTCCTTGGTTGGTGACAGAAGCACCAGATCATCAGCAAACAGTAGACATTTGACTTCAGATTCTAGTAGGGTGCTGCAGACTGTTCTAGTGCCCTTGCCAATTTTTTGATATATATGTTGAAGAGGGTGGGGATTAAGTTGCATCCCTGTCTCACCCCACGGCCCTGTGTGAAGAAATGTGTGTTTTTTGCCAATTTTAAACGCACAATTGTTGTTTGTGTACATGGATTTTATGTCGTATGTTTATCCCCCAACACCACTTTCCATCAATTTGTATAGCAGATCCTCATGCCAAATTGAGTCGAAGGCTTTTTTGAAATCAACAAAGCATGAGAATACTTTGCCTTTGTTTTGGTATGTTTGTCAATTAGGGTATGCAGGGTGAATACGTGGTCTGTCGAATGATAATTTGTTAAAAAGCCAATTTGACATTTGCTCAGTACGTTGTTTTCACTGAGAAAATGTACTAGTCTGCTGTTCATGATAATGCAGAGGATTTTTTCAAGGTTGCTGCATATCCCACAGTAGTTATTGGGGTCAAATTTGTCTCCACTTTTGTGGATTGGGGTGATCAGTCCTTGGTTCCAAATATTGGGGAATATGCCAGAACTAAGGATGATGTTAAAGAGTTTAAGTATAGCCAATTGGAATTTGTTGTCTGTATATTTCATTGAGGATACCATCAACACCACAGGCCTTTTTGGGTTGGAGGGTTTTTATTTTGTCCTGTACTTCATTCAAGGTAATTGGATAAACCAGTGGGTTCTGGTAGTCTTTAATAGTTGATTCTAAGATTTGTATTTGATCATGTATATGTCTCTCTCTCTGTCTCTCTCTTGCTCGGCTCTCTCTGTATCTTGGCTCTCGCTATCATCTCTACTGAAGATCACATCCCAAAATTCACTGGGGTGATCACTAGAGCATGAAATTTCACTTCAGTTATCCTATCTGCTCTCTCTCTCCTTCTCCTTCTCGTCGCCCCATAATACTGCGGTGCCATGTCTTGCGCCCAAAGCAGCCACCGATACAACCCTACTGCACCATGGGAGAAACAATCTCTCTGCCTCTGCCAAAACTCATTATGCTAATTTGGCATCCGAGTGCTTACAGCATGGAATCGTCTAGAACTGTAGCAGTGAGAGGAAGAGAGCAGGGGAGACTAGGGTTGCATACCACAACCAAATGCCAGACTTCTCCTTGATCTGTATTACGTAAACGTAGGACTCTTCATACACTAACATATCTGAGTGTTTGTAATGTTTATGTAACTATATGTAACTATACTGTTTAGGATTCCTCTCCGCTAACTCTTTTGCCTGTCTGTAGAATTCACGTGTTAGATAGATGCAAGGTAAAACTCATTACGGATAGGTTAGCCAAAGGCTCCCATGTTCAACATCAGTATTCTGCGTTTCCTCCCGCTGCGTCTGGGATGGATGTTCCCAGATTAAGTTTAGGGAGAGGAGTGGGTTTGAGGGGCTAGTGTGGGGTAGGGGATGGGAGTAGGGACAGAGGGGGACATTTGGGGTGAAGGGGTGCACTGAGAAGAGAAAGTATGTGAGAAAGAGCGTTTGACAGTCTTTGGGGGGGGGTGTGAGGCAATGGATGGATCACAAGAGGGGAGAGAGAGGTGGTTTGCGAGACGGAAAGAGATAGTAGAGGATACTAAAGAATGATGGCAGAGGGGAGAGGATTAGTGGGGGCTGCACTGAGACAGGACAGAGGAGAGAGGAGGTTTTGGGGACTGGGAGATCGAGAGTTTGGTGAAAAAGGAGGAGAGGGAGCAACCGACAGCGTGGTGGAGTGTGGTCTTATTATCTTATTTCCACTGCTGCTGACGGATAGTGGGTGAGATGGGATAATTCCCATCTCATCCATTAATGTATGATTAATAGACAAGCAGCAGATATGAATCGATGCATCAGCAGCCTCCACTAAATCAGGACAGGAGTGGAGTGTTATCTTTCTGCTGACAGACCCCTGATAGCCCGTGGGGAATCACTGTGAATGTCAACGGGAGCGCCACTAGTCTCTCTTCTTACTCTGTCTTCTCTCTCCATCTCTTTCTTTCTCTCTACCTATCAATCTCAGAATAGCAAGTACCTCAGTTTACTGGGGGGGGGGGGGGTCTACTTGTCTACTTTCTTCAATCAGGCATCCTAGTACAGCTCCATATTAATTGAAAGTCATCTGACTGAGAGTCCATGTAGCATTTTACTTCAGTCATTTATTCAAGCCACGTCCATAACTAAATTTCTGTTACTTCTTATCATTCAATCATTTAATTGTGTCCACTCTACACTCACCCATTACTAAGCACACACCTACTTCACCAATCCCATCAACGATGGGGTTAAATGGTCATCTAGTCCTCCGTCCCTCTGCAACCATCCACATCCCTTAGCCTCCGATCCTTGAGCCATTGTAAGGGTGTTTGTCTGCTGTCTTGGCCTTATTGAAAGGTAACACCCACCACATCTCATTCATCAAAATGTTTTTTGAAAAAAATATATTTGTCACATGGACCGGTGTTGACTGTACCCGGGAAATTCTTACTTACGAGCCTTTCCCCAAAAATGCACTGTTAAAAAGGACGAAAAATGTACCAAATATAACACAATAAAACAACAAGAACAAGGCTATCTACAAGGAGTACCGTTACAGAATCAATTTGATGGGGTACGATGGCGCCGACAGACATGGCAGCTCTGCTTGTAGCTCGTAAGCAATTTCGCAGTATTTCGTTTTTGTGTATGTTATTTCTTACATTATTAGCACAGAAGGTTTTTTGTGTTATTAACAGCCGGAAATAACTTTTGACTAACAGAGCGGAAGGTAACTCACCAGCATTACGACCAGGAATACGACTTCCCGAAATGGATCGTTTCTTTGTTCCCCTCAGGGCAATTTAAGTTATCACATAAGCTGCTCCAAGAAGCCGCCGGCGGAGAAGAGGTATTCGGAATGGACTTCTAGTCCAACTCAGCAGGCGTGCACATCATCCACCAATTCTGAGTATATTACTCGCTAATGTACAGTTATTGTACAATAAAGTATACGAGCTCAGGGTGAGGATCTCCTTCCAGAGAGACATCAGGGACTGTAACATACTCTGTTTCACAGAATCATGGCACTCTCAGAATATACTGTCCCCGTCGATACAACCAGCTGGGTTCTCAGTACATCACACAGACAGGAATAAAGAACTCTCCGGGAATAAGAAAGGCAGGGGTGTATGTTTCATGACTCATGATGTGATTGTGATAACATACAGAAACTCAAGTCCTTTTGTTCACCTGACCTAGAATACCTCTAGGTATAGAGGTAATACAATCAAATGCCAACAGTATTACCTCACAAGAGAATTATCTTCGGTTATAGTCACAGTCTTGTATATTCCCCCTCAAGCTGATACCACAACGGCCCTCAAGGAACTACACTGGACTTTATGCAAACTGGAAACCACATATCCTGAGGCATTTATTGTAGCTGGGGATTTTAACAAAGCAAATTTGAGGAAAATGTTACCGAAGTTCTATCAACACATTGACTGTAATATTCACTCTGGAAAATCTCTTGACCACTGCTACTCCCCCTTCCGGGATGCCTACAAGGCCCTCCCCCGCCATCCCTTTGGCAAATCAGACCACGGCTCCATTTTGCTCCTCCCTTCCTATAGGCAGAAACTCAAACAAGAAGTCCCCATGCTAAGATCTATTCAACGCTGGTCTGACCAATCAGAATCCATGCTTCAAGATTGTTTTAATCATGTGGACTGGTATATGTTCCGGGTAGCCTCTGAGAATAACATTGACGTATACATGGACACGTTGACTGAGTTGATCAGGAAGGGGATGTTGTTCCCACTGTGACTATTAAAACCTACCCAAACCAGAAACTGTGGCTATATGGCAGCATTCTCATAAAAATTAAAGCGCAAACCACCGCATTTAACCATGGCAAGGTGACTGAGTATATGGTCGAATACAAACAGTGTAGTTATTCCCTCCGTAAGGCAATCAAACAGGCAAAACGTCAGTACAAAGTGGAGTCGCATTTCAACGGCTCAGACACGAGACGTATGTGGCAGGGTTTATAGACAATCACGGATTACAAAGGGAGCTAAACATCTTCTTTGCCGGCTTTGAGGATAAAACAGTGCCACCAACGCAGGACTGCGGGCTCTCATTCTCCGTGGCCATAGGACATTTAAGCGATTTAACCCTTGCAAGGCTGCCGGTCCAGACGGCATCCCTAGCAGGGTCCTCAGAGTATGCGCAGACCAGCTGACTGAAGTGTTTACGAACATATTCAATTTCTCCCTATTCCAGTCTGCTGTCCCCATTTGTTTCAAAATGTCCACCATTGTTCCTGTACCCAAGAAATCAAAGGTAACTAAACTAAATGACTATCACCCCATAGCACTCACTTCTGTCATCATGAAGTGCTTTGAGAGGCTAGTTAAGGATCATATAATCTCTACCTTACCTGACACCCTAGACCCACTTCAATTTGCTTACCACCCCAATATATCCACAGACGATGCAATCGCCATCGCACTGTCCACTCAGGCTTCAACACCATAGTACCCTAGCTGGGACCGAGAGACATCTTAAGGCCATCAGACTGTTAAATAGCCATCACTAGCACTACCACCCGGTTACTCAACCCTGCACCTTAGAGGCT
The DNA here is from genome assembly GCF_016432855.1 of Salvelinus namaycush. Lineage (NCBI taxonomy): Eukaryota > Metazoa > Chordata > Actinopteri > Salmoniformes > Salmonidae > Salvelinus > Salvelinus namaycush. The sequence goes on from NC_052341.1 coordinate 25,253,645, forward strand.
GCTGCTCTATATACATAGAGATAGAATCACTGGCCACTTTAATAATGGAACACTAGTCACTTTAATAATATTTACATACTGCCCTACTCATGTCATATGTACTGTATTCTATTGTACTGTATTTTAGTCCATGCCACTTCGACATTGCTCGTCCTTATACAGTATTTATATATTTACATTTACATTTACATTTAAGTCATTTAGCAGACGCTCTTATCCAGAGCGACTTACAAATTGGTGCATTCACCTTATGATATTTCTTAATTATATTCTTTTACTTTTGGATTTGTGTGTATTGTTGTGAATTGTTAGATACTACTGCACTGTTGGAGCTAGGAACATACACATTTCGCAACACCTGCAATAACATCTGCTAAATATGTGTATTTGAAATGAGGTAATAGCAGCCGTTCTTCATCACTCAATAGCTAAGGTGTCTATACTCACTTCTCTCTGACCCTCTCCTCTACCACACACAAGCACGCGCACACACAGTCTTTTTTCTCTCTGTCTCATGGGGCGTAGCAGTGGGAGGGTGGTATTGATTGCGGAGTGGTCAATCGATACACCTCTATTATACATCACTCCCTCTTTCTCCCTTCTCTCTCTTTCATCCTCCCATCCCCCACCCCTCTCTGGACCTCTCATCCCTTGCTTCAGCCAAGCTGTGAGGTACTGTGAGATGTCCCCTGTGTGTTCTCTAAGAGCTGCCCATCCATCAGTCCTGTGACACCTGTGACATCCAACCCGGCACCAGGCACAGACAGACAGACAGCAATACCGCACACTGAAATACAGCCATCGTCTGTCCACACAGTAACATTTATGAGCAACGAATCTGTTACCCAGGAGAAATGTATCTCATGAAAGTTTGTAATTTCCTGTTTTACTTCTGGGGAATGCCGTTAACAATTATGATTACCTTGTGCAAGGGAACAAAGCGAAGTCTCCTCCCTCACAAACGGAAACCCTCGGACAAACCCTTCCGTTCCGCTAATTTCACCCATGTTTATCATGGGCAAAAAGCAAATGTTTGTTTTCATGAATTTTTTGGATACAGCCAATTTTGAGTTTGTGGCTGTGGAATCTAGAGGAAACCGTTAATCATCCGCACACAGGCTTAAAAATCCCTGGGCCAATTTAAGCACCCCTTCGCCTAATCCTGATTCGTCCAAATACGAAATTCGTCCAATGACAAAAACGCAAAACAAGGAACTACTTCTGCTGCTAGTAATTCTAAGTGACTTTGACAGATTCTTGCCGTTTCATTGTCTGAGAATCTGTCCATGAGAGATTCATGAGCAACTATTTTCCAGGATGTACAGTACTTGTCCAAAGATTGGACACACCCACTCATTCCAGGGTTTTTCTTTCTTTTTACTATTTTCTACATTGTATAATAATAGTGAAGACGTCAAAACTATTAATTAACACATATGGAATCATGTATTAACCAATTTTTTTTAAACAAATCTAAATATTTTTTATATTTGAGATTCTTCAAAGTAGCCACCCTTTGCCTGACAGCTTTGCCCACTTGGCATTCTCTCAACCAGCTTCACATGGAATGCACAATTTTGCATCTAAATGCAGTATTTTTCAAGGGAAAACGTATGCATGAAAACGATAAGTCTCTCGTTCAATAACAACAAACACTTCATTGAAGACTCCCGACTTCGGCTACCGAGGCTTTAGCTACCGACTTTAGCTTACTTCAAGAAAAAACACCAGAAAAAACCCTTCCCAAAGACCAAAGCAGCCAGTAGCCTAGTGGTGAAGGGCGTTTGCCCAGTAACCAAATGATCACTGGTTTGAATCACCGAGCCGGCAAGGTGGAAAAAATCTACTGTTCTGTCCTTGAGCAATGCAGTTTACCCCAAACAACAGCTGACGATGTTGATTAAGGCATCTCCCTGCACCTGTCTGATTCAGAGGGGTTGGGTTACATGCAACTGACTAGATATCCCCTTTCCAAAAATGAACAAATATGTTATCATAACACATGCACAAACTGTTTTGGATGGGAAGCATGCGGACGCCTTTACAAACCAACACTGCAATGTACACTTTTCTGCACGGAATCTATGCACACACACTGGACTCTACCAACACACACATACAGTGCATTCAGAAAGTATTCAGTTGCAGCCTTGTTCTAAAATGTAAAAAATCCTCAATCTACACACAATACCACATCATTTTTGCAAATGTATTAAATATAGAAAACGGAAATACCATATTTACATAAGTATTCAGAATCTTTACTAGGTACTTTGTTGACACACCTTTGGCAGCAATTACAGCCTCGAGTATTCTTGGGTATGACAATACAAGCTTGGGCACACCTGTATTTGGGGAGTTTCTCCTATTCTTCTCTGCAGATCCTCTCAAGCTCTGTCAGGTTGGATGGGAGCTTTGCAGCGCAGCTATTTTCAGGTCTCTCCAGAGACCAAGTCTGGCAAACGCAAGGATATTCAGAGACTTGTCCCAAAGCAACTCCTTGGCTGTGTTCTTAGGGTTGTTGTCCTGTTGGAAGGTGAACCTTCACCCTAATCTGAGGTCCTGAGCACTCTGGAGCACTTTGGAGCATGTTTTCATCAAGGATCTCTCTATACTTTGCTCCGTTCGTCTTTCCATCGATCCTGACTAGTGTCCCAGTCCCTGCCGCTTGAAACCAGCCCCACAGTATGAAGCTGCCAAATCCATGCTTGGCCGTAGGGAGGGTGCCAGGCTTCCTCCAAACATGACGCTTGGCATTCAGACCAAAGAGTTCTTGGTTTCATCAGACCAGAGAATCTTGTTTCTCATGGTCTGAGAGTCCTTTAGGTGTCTTTTAGCAAACTCCAAGCGGACTGTCATGTGCCTTTTACTGAGGAGTAGTTTCCGTCTGGCCATTCTACCATAAAGGCCTGATTGGTGGAGAGCTACAGAGATGGTTGTCCTTCTGGAAGGTTCTCTCATCTCCACAGAGGAACTCTGGAGCTCTGTCAGAGCCATCGGGTTCTTCGTCACCTCCCTGACCAAGGCCCTTCACTTCCGATTGCTCAGTTTGGCCGGGCGGACAGCTCTAGGAAGAGTCTTAGTAGTTCCAAACTTCTTCCATTTAAGAATGATGGAGGCTACTGTGTTCTTGGGGACCTTCAATGCTGCTGACATTTTTTGGTACCTTTCCCCAGATCTGTACCATGACACAATCCTGTCTCGGAGCTCTACGGACAATTCCTTCGACCTTTGCTTGGTTTTTGCTCTGACATGCACTGTCAACTGTGGGACCTTATGTAGACAGGTGTGTTTCTTTCCAAATCATGTCCAATCAATTGAATTTACCACTGGTGGACTCCAATCAAGTTGTAGAAGCATCTCAAGGATGATCAATGGAAACAGGATGCACCTGAGCTCAATTTCGAGTCTCATAGCAAAGGGTCTGAATACTTATGTAAATAAGGTATTTATATTTTTTATGTATTATACATTTGCAAAAATGTCTTAACCTGTTTTGGCTTAGTCATTATGGGGTATTTTGTGTAGATTGATGAGGGAAAAATATAATTTTATCCATTTTAGTATAACACTAATGTAACAAAATGTGGAAAAAGGGAAGTGGTCTGAATACACTGTATATACACTGATGACCCAACACACACACACACTGAATACACCCACACAGACGTAACATGCGTGCACTGCATACTGATGCCACACACACACTCAAACACACGCACAAACACGTTATAGTATTCTATCCTTGTGGGGACTTAAAATGTATTTCCTTTCAAAATCCAATTTTCCATAACCCCTAGCCCTAACGCTAACCCTAAACCTAACCGTAGCTCCTAACCCTGAACCTAAACATTAACCCCTTACCCTAATTGTAACCCTATCTCTAACCTAATCCCTAAACTTAAATAGCATTTGTCCTCATGGGGACCTGGGAAATGTTCCTTGTTTTACTATCCTTGTGGGGACTTTTTAGGTCCCCACAAGGATAGAAGAATCAACCAACCAACCAACCCCCACAAACACACATATACTTTCACACTCACCACATACAGTATACTGCTGCTACTGTCTATTATCTATCCTGTTGCCTAGTCAATTTACCCCTACCTATATGTCCATAGCTACCTTGATTACCTCATACCCCTGCACATCAACTCAGTAATCTGTTTAAATGTTGGAATTCAAACCATTGTGTTTACAGTAGGAAACATGACATTCTCTGGTAAACATTGTTCATTCACTGGAATGATCAGCAACCCGTATCCTGTTTGTTTGAGGCTCATGCTGATTTGAATGGCTTCCAGAGGACAGAGGGGGTATGTTAGCAGAGAAGCTGGAGAAGATTCAAACTGCTCAGACGGAGATCATTAGCTGAGAGGAGAGAGAGGAGAAGGAGGAAGAAAGGAGAGAGAGAGAGAGAGAGAGGGAGTGAGAGAGGTAGAAGAGAGCGATAGAGAGGTAGAAGAGAGAGAGAGCGAGGTAGAAGAGAGGTAGAAGAGAGAGAGAGGTAGGAGAGGGAGACGTAGGAGAGAGAGAGAGGTAGGAGAGCGAGAGAGAATAAGAGAGAGAGAGAGGTAGGAGAGAGAGAGAGGTAGGAGAGAGAGAGCTCGATTAGCAGGCTAGTGCTGCTCTTAGAGTGTTGTGACGGTTTTCTAAACCTTACGGTCAGTTAGGAAACTTATCAAAGCCTAGGAACCAATTCATATTTAATTAGAAGCGTGACCCATATTCCCACTACACACTATTAACATATTAAGAAGACGATTGGATATCTACAAACTGTTATAAAAAGAGAGGAAGCTAAATTAATACTTCTATTTTGATAAATCATATTAAAGTAAGTGGACTAATTAAAAAAACAGTTTGTAGAGGGAAGCTAAATTAATACCTCTAATTTGATAAATAATATTCAAGTAAGTGGACTAATTAAAATCTCCTATTTACCGTTTTTGTACAAGTAAAAGTGACAAATTACAGACCAATCTCTCCATTTTATCTCCAGGCCCTCCAACTTTATGTTATATAATTGTGCACATATTGATGTCAGACATGCACCTACCCCAATGCTCTGTTGCTGATGACTGGGAAGAATGCAGGAGCAGATATCAGGAGCAGGACAAAGACACCCTGTTTTTGACTGATGGCTGACATAAGGGCATGTACGTGATAGGCCAATCTGGCTTATATGATTATGATGGTCATAATGCCTCTTGACAGTGTCATAAAGTGTATTTTCTTAGTCCAGTAAAGTGGTACAGAATGGTCATAATGCTCCTTGACAGTGTCATAAAGTGTTTTATCTAGAAGTTATTTAAACATATTTGTGTGTGCATTTGCTTGTGTAGGGTCGCACGTTTTCTATCACTCCTTTTTGGGGGTCGGGGGTCAAAAAGTTTGAACACCTCTGCCAATACTGTACATGATAGTAGCAACAAATGGATTTGGATTGGGTATAGTAATGGTAGGCTACAGTATTTCTTACAATCTTATATTTCGACTGGAAGTGTGTTGGTCATTGTTAATAAGTGCAGCATTTATTCCATTTCAAAATAGTTTTGCTTATCAGATTAGGCTGCTTTCCCTTGTAATAATTGCTCAACAAATCTTGTGGGTGAGCACATGCCTCCCAAAATGTCTGTGCATGGCCCTGATTACATTTACATTATTTACATTTCAGTAGTTTAATAGATGCTCTCATCCAGAGTGACTTAAAGTTAGTGCATTCATTTTAAGATTGATATGTAGCTGTCACACCTAGCATAGGCATGATGGGGGGGGGGTTAGGGTGTCAGGTGCTTTCGGAAGATAGGCAGGGACTGCTGTCCTAGCTTCAGTGGGAAGCTGGTTCCATCATTGGGGTGCCTGGACAGAGAAGAGCTTGGACTGGGCTGAGAAGGAGCTGCCATCCCGTAGGGGTGGGAGAGCCAAGAGACAGACCAAAGGTGGCAGAACGGAATGCTCAGGTTGGGGTGTAGGGTTTGAGCATAACCTGGTTGGGAGGGGCAGTTCCTCTTGCTGTTCCGTAGGCAAGCACCATGGTCTTGTGGTGAATGTGAGCTTCGACTAGAAGCCAGCGGAGTGTGCGGAGGAGCGGGGTGACATGGGAGAACTTGGGAAGTTTGACGGACTGCAGCATTCTGGATAAGTTGTAGAGGTTTGATGGCACAAGCGGGGAGCCCAGTCAACAGCGAGTTGCACTAGTATAGATGGGTGATGACCAGTGCCTGGATTAGGACCTGCACCGCTTCCTGTCTGCGGTAGGGTCGTACTCTACGGATGTTGTAGAGCATGAACCTGCAGGAACGAATCAATGCTTTGATGTTGGCAGAGAACGACAGGGTGTTGTCCAGGGTTACGCCAAACAACAACAAAAGACCAGCTATAAAATAAAACAATTTATGTCACAACAGGTGTAAATATATGGGTCATGACAGTGTTATGGCAGCTGTTATGACAGTCTGACATGGTTATGACCGTAAGTAAAGTGTTACAGAATACTGAATGTAACAGTGAAAATACAGTCCATTGAACAGACCAGATGTACAGTAATTGACATTCATTCATTATTATCTAGTTAAATGGGTGAAATAGACACAGTGATCAATCAATATGAAACAGATTAACAAATAAATTGCAAATTACCGACAAACGCAAACACCAATCTATCTCCATGTACTGTATGTGGAAAATATAATGACAACACTATATAGGCAATAGAGCAGAAATAACAATAGTGGCAGTGCCTTGACAATTATCCCACTATACCATCCAAACAATGCTTTCAATCTCTCATTACACATTTTAATTTCACACCGAAGCTTGAGGATGTATTGGAGGCAGGATATTCAATTATTAATACTCAATAACCTCGACAATTGCAATATCAGAATTCTTATTATTTTGGTTTGATGCTCACCCACACATCATTTTCTATCAGGCGATTCAATGAAACTAATTCATAGTGTATCTATCTATTCTATTTTCCTCTTCTGTTGTTGTGGACTTAAATGTGCCACGAGCCACACTGCTGTAACTTATGACTTTGTTTCCATAACCCACTAAATCTGTTAATTGCAAAATATGTTATTACCTCCATCTTGACTATTGACTTGTCTTGAATGGGCGACACTGAGATCACTATCAGTCAAATGGAAAATCTAATTGGTTCAGAGAAAGTCTGTAATATGCAGACCACCTATGAATAGCTTGCCAAACAATTCTGAAAGTCAATCAATCAATCAAGTTTATTTTATATAGCCCTTCGTACATCAGCTAATATCTCGAAGTGCTGTACAGAAACCCAGCCTAAAACCCCAAACAGCAAGCAATGCAGGTGTAGAAGCACGGTGGCTAGGAAAAACTCCCTAGAAAGGCCAAAACCTAGGAAGAAACCTAGAGAGGAACCAGGCTATGAGGGGTGGCCAATCCTCTTCTGGCTGTGCCGGGTGGAGATTATAACAGAACATGGCCAAGATGTTCAAAATGTTCATAAATGACAAGCATGGTCAAATAATAATCAGGAATAAATGTCAGTTGGCTTTTCATAGCCGATAATTAAGAGTTGAAAACAGCAGGTCTGGGACAGGTAGGGGTTCCATAACCGCAGGCAGAACAGTTGAAACTGGGACAGCAGCAAGGCCAGGTGGACTGGGGACAGCAAGGAGTCATCATGCCCAGTAGTCCTGACGTATGGTCCTAGGGCTCAGGTCCTCCGAGAGAGAGAAAGAAAGAGAGAAGGAGAGAATTAGAGAGAGCATACTTAAATTCACACAGGACACTGGATAAGACAGGAGAAGTACTCCAGATATAACCAACTGGCCCTAGCCCCCCGACACAAACTACTGCAGCATAAATACTGGAGGCTGAGACAGGAGGGGTCAGGAGACACTGTGGCCCCATCCGATGATACCCCCGGACAGGGCCAAACAGGAAGGATATAACCCCACCCACTTTGCCAAAGCACAGCCCCCGCACCACTAGAGGGATATCTTCAGCCACCAACTTACAATCCTGAGAAGAGGCCGAGTATAGCCCACAAAGATCTCCACCACAGCACAAACCAAGGCATGAAAGAGCACCAGTAAGCCCCTGTAATAGGGTTAGAGGTAGAGAATCCCAGTGGAGGGGAACCGGCCAGGCAGAGACAGCAAGGGCGGTTCGTTGCTCCAGAGCCTTTCCGTTCACCTTTACACTCCTGGGCCAGACTACACTCAATCATATGACCTACTGAAGAGATAAGTCTTCAGTAAAGACTTAAAGGTTGAGACCGAGTCTGCGTCTCTCACATGGGTAGGCAGACCATTCCATAAAAATGGAGATCTATAGGAGAAAGCCCTGCCTCCAGCTGTTTGCTTAGAAATTCTAGGGACAATTAGGAGGCCTGCGTCTTGTGACCGTAGCGTACGTGTAGGTATGTACGGCAGGACCAACTCGGAAAGATAGGTAGGAGCAAGCCCATGTAACGCTTTATAGGTTAACAGTAAAACCTTGAAATCAGCCCTTGCCTTAACAGGAAGCCAGTGTAGGGAAGCTAGCACTGGAGTAATATGATCAAATTTCTTGGTTCTAGTCAGGATTCTAGCAGCCGTATTTAGCACTAACTGAAGTTTATTTAGTGCTTTATCCGGGTAGCCGGAAAGTAGAGCATTGCAGTGGTCTAGCCTAGAAGTAACAAATGCATGGATTAATTTTTCTGCATCATTTTTGGACAGAAAATTTCTGATTTTTGCAATGTTACGTAGATGGAAAAAAGCTGTCCTTGAAACAGTCTTGATATGTTCGTCAAAAGAGAGATCAGGGTCAAGAGTAACGCCGAGGTCCTTCACAGTTTTATTTGAGACGACTTTACAACCATCAAGATTAATTGTCAGATTTAACAGAAGATCTCTTTGTTTCTTGGGACCTAGAACAAGCATCTCTGTTTTGTCCGAGTTTAAAAGTAGAAAGTTTTCAGCCATCGACTTCCTTATGTCTGAAACACAAGCTTCTAGCGAGGGCAATTTTGGGGCTTCACCATGTTTCATTGAAATGTACAGCTGTGTGTCATCCGCATAGCAGTGAAAGTTAACATTATGTTTTCGAATAACATCCCCAAGAGGTAAAATATATAGTGAAAACAATAGTGGTCCTAAAACGGAACCTTGAGGAACACCGAAATGTACAGTTGATTTGTCAGAGGACAAACCATTCACAGAGACAAACTGATATATTTCCGACAGATAAGATCTAAACCAGGCCAGAACTTGTCCGTGTAGACCAATTTGGGTTTCCAGTCTCTCCAAAAGAATGTGGTGATCGATGGTGTCAAAGGGAGCACTAAGGTCTAGTAGCACGAGGACAGATGCAGAGCCTCGGTCTAACGCCATTAAAAGGTCATTTACCACCTTCACAAGTGCAGTCTCAGTGCTATGATGGGGTCTAAAACCAGACTGAAGCATTTCGTATACATTGTTTGTCTTCAGGAAGGCAGTGAGTTGCTGCGCAACAGCTTTTTCTAAAATTTTTGAGAGGAATGGAAGATTCGATATAGGCCGATAGTTTTTTATATTTTCCGGGTCAAGGTTTGGCTTTTTCAAGAGAGGCTTTATTACTGCCACTTTTAGTGAGTTTGGTACACATCCGGTGGATAGAGAGCCGTTTATTATGTTCAACATAGGAGGGCCATGCACAGGAAGCAGCTCTTTCAGTAGTTTAGTAGGAATAGGATCCAGTATGCAGCTTGAAGGTTTAGAGGCCATGATTATTTTCATCATTGTGTCAAGAGATATAGTACTAAAACACTTAAGTGTCTCTCCCGATCCCAGGCCCTGGCAGAGCTGTGCAGATCCAGGACAGCTAAGCCCTGGAGGAATACGCAGATTTAAAGAGGAGTCCGTAATTTGCTTTCTAATGATCATGATCTTTTCCTCAAAGAAGTTCATGAATTTATTACTGCTGAAGTGAAAGCCATCCTCTCTTGGGGAATGCTGCTTTTTAGTTAGCTTTGCAACAGTATCAAAAATAAATTTTGGATTGTTCTTATTTTCCTCAATTAAGTTGGAAAAGTAGGATGATCGAGCAGCAGTGAGGGCTCTTCGATACTGCACGGTACTGTCTTTCCAAGCTAGTCGGAAGACTTCCAGTTTGGTGTGGCGCCATTTCCGTTCCAATTTTCTGGAAGCTTGCTTCAGAGCTCGGGTATTTTCTGTATACCAGGGAGCTAGTTTCTTATGACAAATGTTTTTCGTTTTTAGGGGTGCAACTGCATCTAGGGTATTGCGCAAGGTTAAATTGAGTTCCTCAGTTAGGTGGTTAACTGATTTTTGTCCTCTGACGTCCTTGGGTAGGCAGAAGGAGTCTGGAAGGGCATCAAGGAATTTTTGTGTTGTCTGAGAATTTATAGCACGACTTTTGATGCTCCTTGGTTGGAGTCTGAGCAGATTATTTGTTGCGATTTCAAACGTAATAAAATGGTGGTCCGATAGTCCAGGATTATGAGGAAAAACATTAAGATCTACAACATTTATTCCATGGGACAAAACTAGGTCCAGAGTATGACTGTGGCAGTGAGTAGGTCCAGAGACATGTTGGACAAAACCCACTGAGTCGATGATGGCTCCGAAAGCCTTTTGGAGTGGGTCTGTGGACTTTTCCATATGAATATTAAAATCACCAAAAATTAGAATATTATCTGCTATGACTACAAGGTCCGATAGGAATTCAGGGAACTCAGAGAGGAACGCTGTATATGGCCCAGGAGGCCTGTAAACAGTAGCTATAAAAAGTGATTGAGTAGGCTGCATAGATTTCATGACTAGAAGCTCAAAAGATGAAAACGTCATTTTCTTTTTTGTAAATTGAAATTTGCTATCGTAAATGTTAGCAACACCTCCGCCTTTGCGGGATGCACGGGGGATATGGTCAAAAAAAAGTACATGCAATTTTCACGTTCCACCGCAAATGGTCATAAACAAATCTCACAAGTATCAGACACCGCAAGCTCCCAGCTACTATCTAGCCAATGCAACATTGACATTATCTCACCCCTGGTTAGCCACTATTGGCTTAAAAACATTGGTTGGAGTGAAAACCTACAGGACGGTAGCTCTCCAGGAACAGGGTTGGAGAGCCCTGCTGTAGAGCATCTACAGATGGACTATCCAGATAAAGTGTTAGCAGAAAGGGTTGTTTTAACATGTTTGCCAGTTGCTCATTAAAAGCATACCCCCTAGAATAAAGGCCTCTCGAGTGGCGCAGCGGTCTAAGGCACTGCATTGCACTACAGACCTGCGTTTGATCCCAGGCTGTGTCGCAGCCGGCCACGACTGGGAGACCCATAAGGCAGTGCACAATTGGCCCAGCATCGTCTGGGTTAGGGGAGGGTTTACCCGGCCAGGATGCCCTTGTCCCATTGCATTCTAGCGACTCCTTGTGGTGGGCCAGGAGCATGCACACTGACTTCGGTTGCCAGCTGTACGGTGATGCCTCCAACACATTGGTGCGGCTGGCTTCCGGGTTAAGTAAGCAGTGCGTCAAGAAGCTTGGCGGCGTTGACCTTTGCCTCTCCCGAGTCCGTATGGGAGTTGCAGCGATGGGACAAGACTGTAACTACCAATTGGGGAGAAAAATTGGTAAAAAGTACATTTTTTTTTTGAATATAACATAGTATCAAATTCCATCTGTTTAAGTTAGAGATATGTTTTTTTTTTACATGGGCTGCGTTTCAATCCACGGCATCGCCAATGGCTATGAAAAGCCAACTGACAATTACTCCTGAGGTGCTGACCTGTTGCACCCTCAACAACCACTGTGATTATTATTATTTGACCCTGCTGGTCATCTATGAACGGTTGAACATCTTGGCCATTTACTGTTAATAATCTCCACCTGGCACTGCCAAAAGAGGACTGGCCACCCCTCAGAGTTCCTCTCTAGGTTTCTTCCTACGTTCCTTCCTTTCTAGGGAGTTTTTCCTAGCCAATGTGCTTCTACATCTGCATTGCTTGCTGTTTCGGGTTTTAGGCTAGGTTTCTGTATAGCACTTTGTGACATCGGCTGATGTAAAAAGGGCTTCATAAATAAATGTGATTGATTGATTAAATGGCAGGCTTCCGCATCTGCAGTGGAAGGTGGCCACGAGCTACAGCGGTCTGTGCCATACATAAGACATCCCGAAAATCTGTCTTCTCAGGAAACCCTCTGTAGTGTCCGAGCGATTTGGCCTAAAAACTAGTATGACCACTCTATGGAAAGATGAGACCCTCACGAACATGAAAGTTTTCTCCCTTTTGAACAGTTTGGGATACACATTAAAATTACCCCTTTATGGACAGGTGAGACTCTCACGAACACGTACATGTTGGTTGTCTGAAGACTTGTCTGAAGGTTAAAAAAATGAATGGAAGTACATATGGATGTAGTTTACTGCACAAAAAAACGGGTTAAATATGGGTAAAAAAAATATTTAAAGGATTTCCTGATCTTTCATACAGTTGAAGTTGGATGTTTACATACAGTACACCTCAGCCAAATACATTTAATCTCAGTTTTTCACAATTTCTGACATTTAATCTGTGTAAAAATTCCCTGTTTTAGGTCAGTTAGGATCACCACTTCATTTTAAGAATGTGAAATGTCAGAATAATAGTAGACAGAATGATTTATTTCAGCTTTTATTTATTTTCTCACATTCACAGTGGGGAAGAAGTTTACATACACTCAATTAGTATTTGGTAGCATTGCCTTTAAATTGTTTAACTTGGGTCAAACGTTTCGGCTAGCCTTCCACAAGCTTCCCACAATAAATTGGGTGAATTTTGGCCCATTCCTCCTGACAGAGCTGGTGTAACTGGGTAAGGTTCGTAGGCCTCCTTGCTCACACACACTTTTTCAGTTCTGCACACAAATGTTCTATACGATTGAGGTCAGAGCTTGTGATGGCCACTCCAATACCTTGACTTTGTTGTCCTTCAGCAATTTTGCCACATCTTTGGAAGTATGCTTGGGGTCATTGTCCTTTTGGAAGACCCATTTAACTTTCAGACCGATGTCTTGAGATGTTGGTTCAATATATCCACATAAATTTCCTTCCTCATAATGCCATCTATTTTGTGAAGTGCACCAGTCCCTCCTGCAGCAAAGCACCCCCACAACATGATGCTGCCACCCCCGTGCGTCACGGTTGGGATGGTGTTCTTCGGCTTGCAATCCTCCCCCTTTTTCCTCCAAACATAATGATGGTCATTATGGCCAAACAGTTATTCTTTTGTTTCATCAGACCAGAGGACATTTCTCCAAAAAGTACAATATTTGTTCCCATGTGCAGCTGCAAACCGTAGTCTGGCTTTTTTATGGCGGTTTTGGAGCAGTGGCTTCTTCCTTGCTGAGCGGCCTTTCAGGTTATGTCGATATAGGACTGGTTTTACTGTGGATATAGATACTTTTGTACCTGATTCCACCAGCATCTTCACAAGGTCCTTTGCTGTTGTTCGGGGATTGATTTGCACACACTGTACATAGACTTTTTCTATTGTGTTTTTGACTGTATGTTTGTTTATTCCATTTGTAACTCTGTGTTGTTGTTTGTGTCGCACTTAGCCACTTTATCTTGGCCAGGTCGCAGTTGTAAATGAGAACTTGTTCTCAACCAGCCTACCTGGTTAAATAAAGTTGAAATAGGAGACAGAACGCGTCTCTTTCCTGAGCGGTATGACGGCTGCATGGTCCCATGGTGTTTATACTTGCATGCTATTGTTGGTACAGATGAACGTGGTACCTTCAGGCGTTTGGAAATTGCTCTCTTGGATGAACCAGACTTTTGGAGGTCAACAATTTTTTTTCTGAGGTCTTGGCGGGTTTAGGCCTTGAAATACATCCACAGGTACACCTCCAATTGACTCAAATTATGTCAATTAGGCTATCAGAGTCTTCTAAAGCCATGACATCATTTTCTGGAATTTTCCAAGCTGTTTAACTTCTCTATCTAGGGTAGGTGAGACGCTAACGTCCCACCAGGCCAACATCCGGTGAAACTGCAGAGAGCTAACATTCTAAATACACCATTCGTTGTATTAAACATTCTTGTAAATACATGTATCTTACATCATTTAAAAGATGAACGTCTTATTAATCCAGCCGCTGTGTCAGATTTCAAAAAGGTTTACTGCAAAAGCAAACAAGCGATTTTCTGAGGACGGCGCCACACATACAAGTATTACTAGCATTTTCCAACCAAGTGTCATGTTCTGACCTTAGTTCCTTTGTTTTGTCTTTTGTTTTAGTATGGTCAAGGGCGTGAGTTGGGTGGGTTAGTTTTTCTATGATTTTCTATTTCTGTGTTTGGCCTGATATGGCTGTCAATCGTTGTCCCTGATTGGGAACCATATTTAGGTAGCCTGTTTTCTGTTGGGTTTTGTGGGTGGTTATTTTCAGTCTTTGTGTGTCTGCACCAGACAGAACTGTTTTCGGTTGTTTATTTGTTATTTTGTTATTCAGTGTTCTGTTTTGATGATTATTAAACATCATGAACACTTACCACGCTGCACCTTGGTCCTCACCTTCTTCCACCGACGACAGCCGTTACACCAAGCATTAGCGTCACGAAACTCAGAAATAACAATAAAATAAATCGCTTACCATTGAAGATCTTCCTCTGGTGGCAATGCCAAGTGTCCTAACTACACAGTGAATGTTCGTTTTGTTTGATAAAATCAATTTTTATAGCCTAACACGAAACATTTGTAAACCGGTTGCGTCGTGATTTACCTCTCATTCAACTTTGGACGAAGCGTTCGTGGTAATTACACACACTAAACAAACGTTTATCCAGTCATGGTTGGTTTCATTGCAATCCTCTGGTTGTTACTAACACAACCATACATGATGGCTCTTTTCCCGGGACGTATTGACCGAAACAAACCGATTTTAAGACACCAATCAATCACCTCATTGCGCACCAATGGTAGGACCGGTCTATCGTTGATTGACTGTATTTTGGCCCAATGACCACTGATCATCTTGAAATCTAGCTTGGAAGATAGCCAATGAGCTGATGTAAACGGCAATATGTAATGGTTATACTTTTGAAGACCAGCCTTTGTCGTAAACTCTGGCGTAAAAGAGGTTCATTCGCCATTGCAAATCCTACTTGACGGAGCCACGAGTGTTACGCATAGCAGTACATATTCAATAGCATTTTCAACAAGTTTATATATTTAAATTATGGCGAATAAATCAGGAAAAGCAAAAACAAAGTCTAGGTATACAGATTTAACCCAAATTATAGAGGAAATTTATAGAGACAGCCCCCCATCTCACAGCTAGCCTTCAGGGAGTTGCTCATCCAGGAGCTTGCTACCTACAGCAAGTCCACTGCAGCACCTTCTGCTCCAACCAGTGGTGTTCACCTGCCCAGATTCATCTCTGCAGACATGAATGTGCCTCAGGGCAAAAAGGGCACAGTGGGGAGGCGACGTTGTGCCCTTTGTCACAGGAAATGCCCCATCACCTGCACCACCTGTTCAGTAAGCCTCTGCTATGGGCCATGGCCAAAAAAAGAGACTGCTATGGGCCATGGCACCAGGACTGAGGGCTGAGGGTCTTCACAATATTTATCTATTTATTTATTTATAAAATATACAATATTGTAAATAGAAAATGTGTAAATAGTTACCCTTGTTATTTGTTTGTTTATTATATATATATATATATATTTATTTTTTGGGGGTGTGTTAGAATAGCATTTATGTATTTTGTATATAGTTATTTCCTTCAAAATGTATCACTGTACCAATTCGGCCACTTGGGTACATTTGGGTACATTTGTGTGGGACACCTGGGTGACTTCATGCTCAATGTCATGTAGCTCGCTCATTTTTGAAGTTGTCTAAAACTTTGCTCAGCTATTGTTGCCATCTTATGTTCTTCATTAAAATCATCCACATCATCCTATCTGTATGTTTGGCTGTTCTTGGTCATTTGAAAGATGATGCAGCAACAATAAAAAACAAAAAACGTATGTTTATTTCCTTGTATTTTCTTCTACCAGATCTATTGTGTTATATTCTCCTACATTCAATTAACATTTCCAGGAAATTCAGAGTGTTTCCTTTCAAATGATACCAAGAATATGCATATCCTTGCTTCTGTGCCTGAGCTACAGGCAGTTAGATTAGGGTATGTCTTTAGGCGGAAATTGAGAAGAAGTTAAAGGACCCCAAAGAAGTTAAAGGCACAGTCAACTTAGTGGATGTAAACTTCTGACCCACTGGAATTGTGATACAGTGAATTATAAGTGAAATAATCTGTCTGTAAACAATTGTTGGAAAAATGACTTGTGTCATGCACAAAGTAGATTTCCTAACCGACTTGCCAAAACTATAGTTTTTTAACAAGAAATTTGTGGAGTGGTTGAAAAAAAATGAGTTTTAATGACTAACCTGTTTGGGGTGCAGCCCGACACCGGTACACTTATGACAACAGCCAGCTCAAAGTGCAGGGCGCGAAATTCAAACGATATTTTTTTTAAATATTTAACTTTCACACATTAACAAGTCCAAGACACCAGATGAAAGGTACACATCTTGTGAATCAAGCCAACATGTCCGATTTTTAAAATGTTTTACAGGGAAGACACAATATGTAAATCTATTAGCTAACCACGTTAGCAAAAGACACCACTATTCTTACTCCATCAGTTTTTTACTCCATCAGTAGCTATCACAAATTCGACCAAATAAAGATATAAATAGCCACTAACCAAGAAACAACTTCATCAGATGACAGTCTGATAACATATTTATTGTATAGCATATGTTTTGTTCGAAAAATTTGCATATTTCAGGTATAATGTCACGATCGTCTTGACTTTGTAGAGAGGACCAAAACGCAGCGTGTCAGAAATACATTCTTCTTTTATTTGAGAAGAGCAACGAACGAAACAAAACAACAAACTGACGACCGTGAAGCTATATAAACAGAAATGGTGCTGACACTGACCACTACACACTGACATAGACAATTACCCACAACAGCTAAAGCCTATGGCTGCCTTAAATATGGCTCCCAATCAGAGACAACAATAACCAGCTGTCTCTAATTGAGAACCAATTCAGGCAACCATAGACTTTCCTAGACACCTACACTGAACACTAAACCATCTACTCTACTTAACCCCCTAAACCATACAACACCCTAGACAATACAAAAAACACACAAAGACAACCCACCCCAACTCACGCCCTGACCAACTAAATAAAAGAAAAGAAAAAGGAACAATAGGTCAGGAACGTGACATAACCCCCCCCTTACGGTGCGAACTCCGGGCGCACCAGCATAAAGTCTAGGGGAGGGTCTGGGTGGGCGTCTGTCCACGGTGGCGGCTCTGGCACTGGTCGTGGTCCCCACCCCACCATAGTCACTACCCGCTTTCGTAGCCTCCTCCAAATGGCCACCCTCCACATTAACCCCACTGGATTAAGGGGCAGCACCGGACTAAGGGGCAGCACCGGACTAAGGGGCAGCACCGGACTAAGGGGCAGCACCAGGATAAGGGGCAGCACCAGGATAAGGGGCAGCACCAGGATAAGGGGCAGCACCAGGATAAGGGGCAGCTCCGGACTGAGGGACGGCAGCTCCGGACTGAGGGACGGATCCTGGCTGGATGGCGGATCCTGGCTGGCTGGCTCTGGCGGATCCTGGCTGGCTGGCTCTGGCGGATCCTGGCTGGCTGGCTCTGGCGGATCCTGGCTGGATGACGGCTCTGGCGGATCCTGGCTGGATGACGGCTCTGGCGGATCCTGGCTGGACGGCTCTGGCGGATCCTGGCTGGACGGCTCATGGCTGGCTGACGGATCTGGCTGCTCATGGCTGGCTGACGGATCTGGCTGCTCATGGCTGGCTGACGGATCTGGCTGCTCATGGCTGGCTGACGGATCTGGCTGCTCATGGCTGGCTGACGGATCTGGCTGCTCATGGCTGGCTGACGGATCTGGCTGCTCATGGCTGGATGACGGCTCTGGCTGGTCATGGCTGGATGACGGCTCTGGCTGGTCATGGCTCGCTGACGGCTCTGGCTGGTCATGGCTCGCTGACGGCTCTGGCTGGTCATGGCTCGCTGACGGCTCTGGCTGGTCATGGCTCGCTGACGGCTCTGGCTGGTCATGGCTCGCTGACGGCTCTGGCTGGTCATGGCTGGCGGAAGGCTCTGGCTGATCCTGTCTGGCGGAAGGCTCTGGCTGATCCAGTCTGGCGGAAGGCTCTGGCTGATCCAGTCTGGCGGAAGGCTCTGGCTGATCCTGTCTGGCGGAGGGCTCTGGCTGATCCTGTCTGGCGGAAGGCTCTGGCTGATCCTGTCTGGCGGAAGGCTCTGGCTGCTCCTGTCTGGCGGAAGGCTCTAGCGGCTCCTGTCTGGCGGAAGGCTCTAGCGGCTCCTGTCTGGCGGACGGCTCGGAAGGCTCATGGCAGACGGGCGGCTTTGCAGGCTCATAGCAGACGGGCGGCTTTGAAGGCTCAGTACAGACGGGCAGTTCATGCGGCGCTTGGCAGACGGACAGTTCAGACGGCGTTGGGCAGACGGGCAGTTCAGGCGCCGTTGGGCAGACGGGCAGTTCAGGCGCCGTTGGGCAGACGGGCAGTTCAGGCGCCGCTGGGCAGACGGCAGCCTCTGGCCGGCTGAGACGCACTGTAGGCCTGGTACGTGGTACCGGAACTGGAGGTACCGGGCTAAAGACACGCACCTTCAGGCTAGTGCGGGGAGCAGGAACAGGGCACACTGAGTTCTCGAAGCGCACTCTAGGACTGGTGCGTGGTACCGGGACTGGTGGTACCGGGCTGAGGGCACGCACCTCAGGGCGAGTGCGGGGAGAAGGATCAGTGCGTACAGGGCTCTGGAGACGCACATGAGGCTTGATGCGTGGTGCCGGAACTGGTGGTACCGGGCTGGGGACACGCACCTGAAGGCTAGTGCGGGGAGAAGGAACAGGGCATACTGGACCCTGGAGACGCACATTAGGCCTAGTGCGTGGTGCCGGCACTGGTGGTACCGGGCTGAAGACACGCATCTCAGGACTAGTGCAGGGAGCAGCAACAGGGCACACTGGACTCTCAAGGCGTACTATAGGCCTGGTGCGTGGTACCGGCACTGGTGGTACCGGGCTGAGGGCACGCACATCAGGGCGAGTACGGGGAGAAGGAACAGTGCGTACAGGGCTCTGGAGACCCACAGGAGGCTTGATGCGTGGTGCCGGAACTGGAGGCACTGGACTGGAGACACGCACCACAGGGAGAGTACGTGGAGGAGGAACAGGGCTCTGGAGACGCACAGGAGGCTTAGTGCATGGTGTCAGCACTGGTGGTACTGGGCTGGGGACACGCACCACAGGGCTAGTGCGAGGAGCAGTAACAGGACGCACAGGACTCTGGAGACGCACAGGAGGCTTTGTGCGTGCTGTAGGCACTGTCTTAACCAGACGGCTAGCACGCACCTCAGGACGAGTATGGAGAGCTGTTCCCGATGACATTAAGTCACCAACACGTTCATTCGGACGGATGCCGTGCCTCATGCACCAAACCAATACATCCCTCATAACTCTCTCCTCCAATTTCTCCATTAACTCCTTTACTGTCTCTGCGTCACTCTCCTCCAAATCCGCCCTCACCGGCTCCTTACGGTAAACAGGAGGAATTGGCTCACGTCTCCCGACTGACCCAACTAAACTACCCGAGAGCCCCCCCCCCCAAGAAATTTTTGGGTTTGACTTACGGGCTTCCAGCCTTGTTTCCGTGCTGCCTCCTCATATCGCCGCCTCTCTGCTTTCGCTGCCTCCAGCTCAGCTTTGGGGCGGCGATATTCTCCTGGTTGAGCCCAGGGTCCTTTTCCGTCCAATATTTCCTCCCATGTCCACGAGTCCTGGTTTGTTTGTTGCGCTCTCCCACGCCGCTTGGTCTTTGGTTGGTGGGTAATTCTGTCACGATCGTCTTGACTTTGTAGAGAGGACCAAAACGCAGCGTGTGAGAAATACATTCTTCTTTTATTTGAGAAGAGCAACGAACGAAACAAAACAACAAACTGACGACCGTGAAGCTATATAAACAGAAATGGTGCTGACACTGACCACTACACACTGACATAGACAATTACCCACAACAGCTAAAGCCTATGGCTGCCTTAAATATGGCTCCCAATCAGAGACAACAATAACCAGCTGTCTCTATTTGAGAACCAATTCAGGCAACCATAGACTTTCCTAGACACCTACACTGAACACTAAACCATCTACTCTACTTAACCCCCTAAACCATACAACACCCTAGACAATACAAAAAACACACAAAGACAACCCACCCCAACTCACGCCCTGACCAACTAAATAAAAGAAAAGAAAAAGGAACAATAGGTCAGGAACGTGACATATAAATCATAGTTTACATTTCAGCTACAATCAGAAATTGCACCGAAAGCAGCCATAATATTTACAGACACCAACGTCAAATACCTAATTACTCATCATAAAACATTTCTGAAAAATACATAGTGTACAGCAATTGAAAGACAGGCATCTTGTGATTCCAGACAATATTTCCGATTTATTAAATGTTTTACAGCGAAAACAAAATGTAGCGTTATATTAGCATAGCCACAATAGCCAGAAACACTTGGGCGCCGACGGCCAGTTCACATGCACGACAGATATTAGAAATAGCATCATAAAATGTTTCTTACTTTTGGTGATCATCTGTCAGAATGTTGGACAAGGTGTCCTTTGTCCAGAACAGTCGTTGTTTGGATCTGGAACGGCAAATTTCCCTCTTCATTTAGCATGGGCACTTGCCAAGTGCTACAGATCTCTCCAACGTCAACAAAGTCAGAGAACGGAACACGGCAAAACTCCTGAAAAAAATTCAATAATCTGATTAAACTATATTGAAAAAACATACGTTACGATGATATGGTCACATGTATCAAATAAAATCTAAGACGGAGATGTTAGTCGTCCATAACGAGAGCAAAACAGAAGGCAAATTCATGTCCTCTTTCGCGCGCTCCAGAAACAGGAAATGGACGGTCACGTCAAACAAAGAGCTTTAATTCCACCTCAGACCAAGATAAACACGAAATTTTTTCTCTCACCGCCTCTTGACAACCAGGGGAAGGTGTATGAAGTGTATGTAGACTCTTACGTATCACGCCCATGTATAGGCATGAAGTTGAACAGAGCATCGATTTCTGACATTCCACTTCCTGGTCAGGAAGTGTGCTGCATAATGAGTTCTGTTTCACTCAGAGAAATAATTCAAACGGTTTTAGAAACTAGAGTGTTTTCTATCCAATAGTAATAATAATATGCATATTGTACGAGCAAGAATTGAGTACGAGGCCGTTTGAAATGGGCACGATTTAACTGGCTACTCAATACTGCCCCTTGCAGCCATAACAGGCTAACCTAAGTGCATGTAAACTTCTGACTTCAACTGTATATCTCTCAGATATAGAACAGACACTTTAATTTGCGGTTCAGTGGGACGCTAGCGTCCCATTTCGAAAACTTCCGGTGAAATTGCAGAGCGCCAAATTCAAATTAAATTACTATAAATATTAAACTTTCATGAAATCACAAGTGCAATACATCAAAATAAAGCTTAACTTGTTGTTAATCCAACCGCCGTGTCAGATTTCAAAAAGGCTTTACGGCGAAAGCAAACCATGCGATCATCTGAGGACAGCGCCCAGCACACAAATGCATAACAAATCATTTTCAACCAGTGAGTTGCGACACGAAAGTCAGAAATAGCGATATAATATACGCCTTACCTTTGAAGTTCTTCTTCTGTTGGCACTCCAAAAGGTCCCAGTTACATTACAAATGGTCCTTTTTCTTGATAATGTCCTTCTTTATATCCATAAAAACTCAGTTTAGCTGGCGCGTTTCAGTCAATAATTCACTCGGTTTCCCTCCAAAATATATACAAAATGAATCCCAAACGTTACCAATAAACTTATCCAAACAAGTCAATCATTGTTTATAATCAAACCTTAGGTACCCTAATACACAAATAAACGATACAATTTAAGACGGAGAATCGTTATTGTCTTTACCAGAGAAAAATACCAAAGAACGCGCTCTCATTCACGCGCTTGGAAAAACTACAGCCCAAATGGGAGCCACCTAGAAAAACTACAATTTCTGGTAATTTTTTTCAAAAACCCAGCCTGAAAACTCATTCTAAAGACTGTTGACATCTAGTGGAAGCCCTAGGAACTGCAATCGGGCATGATTTCGCCCTATTATAAAAGTGCCAGCCATTGAAATCAGTGGAAGGATTACATTTTTTGGGGGGGGTTGGTTTGTCCTTGGGGTTTCGCCTGCCATTTCAGATCTGTTATACTCACAGACAATATTTTAACTTCTTATGGTGGGGGCAGTATTGAGTAGCTTGGATGAATAAGGTGCCCAGAGTAAACTGCCTGCTACTCAGGCCCAGAAGCTAAGATATGCATATTATTAGTAGATTTGGATAGGAAACACTCTGAAGTTCCTAAAACTGGTTGAATGATGTCTGAGTATAACAGAACTCATATGGCAGGCAAAAATCTAACCAGGAAGTGGGAAATCTGAGGTTTGTAGGTTTGCCTATCCAATATACAGTGTCTATGGGGTCATATTGCACTTCCCAAGGCTTCCACTAGATGTCACCAGTCTTTAGAACCTTGTTTCAGGCTTCTGCTGTGAAGGAGGAGGGAATGAGAGCTGTTTGAGTCAGGGGTCTGGCAGAGTGCTATGAGCTCAGTCAAGCTCGCCCCCTTGAGAGGTAGCTGCGTTCCTTTTCGTTTCTAAAGACAAAGGAATTCTCCGGTTGAAACATTATTGAAGATTTATGTTAAAAACATCCTAAAGATTGATTCTATACATCGTTTGACATGTTTCTACGAACTGTAATGGAATCTTTTTACTTTTCGTCTGGCCTGCGCGTCATGAATTTGGATTTATGAACTAAACGCGCAAACAAAAAGGAGGTATTTGGACATAAATTATGGACTTTATCGAACCAAACAAACATTTATTGAAGAACTGGGAATCCTGGGAGTGCATTCTGATGAAGATCATCAAAGGTAAGTGAATATTTATAATGCTATTTCTGACTTCGGTTGACTCCACAACATGGCGGATACCTGTATGGCTTGTTTTTGTGTCTGAGCGCCGTACTCAGATTATTGCATGGCGTGCTTTTTCCGTAAAGTTTTTTTGAAATCTGAGACAGCGGTTGCATTAAGGAGAAGTTTATCTAAAGTTCCATGTAAACCACTTGTATCTTTAATCAATGTTTATTATGAGTATTTCTGTAAATTGATGTGGCTCTCTGCAAAATCACCGGATGTTTTAGAGGCAAAACATTACTGAACATAACGCGCCAATATAAACTATGATTTTTGGATATTAATATGAACTTTATCGAACAAAACATACATGTATTGTGTAACATGAAGTCCTATGAGTGTCATCTGATGAAGATCATCAAAGGTTAGTGATTAATTTTATCTCTATTTCTGCTTTTTGTGACTCATCTCTTTGGCTGGAAAAATGGCTGTGTTTTTCTGTGACTAGGTACTGACCTAACATAATCAGATGGTGTGCTTTCGTTGTAAAGCCTTTTTGAAATCGGACACTGTGGTGGGATTAACAACAGGTTTATCTTTAAAATAATATGTTTGAGGAATTGTAATGATGAGATTTCTGTTTGAATTTGGCGCCCTGCACTTTCACTGGCTGTTGTCAAGTCAAGGATCTCAGCCGTTGTCAAGTCAAGGATCTCAGCCGTAAGAAGTATTAACAGTTTTAGATACTTTAGAGTGTTTTCTATCCAAATCTACCAATTATATGCATATCATATATAGCTTCTGAGCCTGAGTAGCAGGCAGTTTACTTTGGGCACGCTTTTGATCCGGACGTCAAAATACCCCCCCCCCACCTATCCCAAAGAAGATAAAACAAACGTCCTTTTGATTTATATTTTGACTATCTGTTTTTTCCATGAATAAATCTGTTATTAAGTGCGTTTGTAAGGTAACGTCACTTCACTATCCAAAACGAACCCAATAGGGATTTCACTCCTCCCACCACTTAACTTTCTATCCTCTAGGCTACTTATACTGTACATATAGTAACTCCCCTACAATGCCAGCCAAAGCCAACCTAGACAATCCTGTCTAGAGTTAACCCATCCCCTTTGGGCAGTAGAACTAAAGGCATTATCCTTTCGGTGGTTTTCTCAACTTTTTGGGGAGAGAAAGAAGATTAAGTCTGGCAGGGACACCACATCCTGTGACATCATGTAATCCATGATACTGGCATACCAGCCCACGGCACTAACATAACTCCATTACATTAGCCTGTCATTTCCTATGCTTAGCTGTGACTTTTCTCCAGACACTACTTCCAAAGGCGTGGCGGTGGATGTCTTCATTTGGACAGTTACTACGCCAGGGGAGCTCTGACACACAGCAGAGACACCATGTCAAGAAGCCATCATCCCCTGGCTTTATTTGATTATCATTATCTTGACAGAGGCACAGAGAGAGAGAGAGAGAAAGGCAGAGAGGGAAGAGAGGGGAAGAGAGAGAAAGTGAAGGCTTGAGAGAGAAGGAGCTTGACTGGAAGGAGAGAGAGAGACAGAGTAAGAATGATGGAAATGGAGAAATAGGAGCAGAAAAAAAGAGCCCGAAAAAGAGGAGGGAATGAAAGAGCGAGAGATAATGAAAAGCAAACAGAGGATATGTAGTAAGTAATAACAAGTGTGGTATCCAACTCCCTCAGTGTTCACCCACCCAATTTATTTTCTTTATAGAATACACGTTGTGTTTTGTAGACTGCTCTTCTGATCTCCATCTAAATCCACTTGACCTAAACGTTACCTTCATACAATATTGCATCTAGAGAAAGCATGGTGAGTGAATGTTGACTGACACAGCAATAGTCCACGCCACGGTCCTTTTGTCAGGTGAAAATACAACTCAGGTTTAAGCCCAAATCACAAAGAAATGCTGTCAATGGCGTCATAATTTGCGAGAGAGAGTAGAGAGCTTCAATTCACATGCATAGCGTATGACAACTTCATTGTCAAGAGAATCGATAATAAACAGTTGTATTTGTTATGTTTGCTATTTAACCCTTGTGATTTATTGTTGTGTGTTCCTTTTGACTCACCTTATTATGTCTTACAGGAGCCACAGTACCTGCCTGCTCTAAACAGTTGTTATGTTAGTTCACGAACGTGAGGACAGTTGTAGCTAATAACAGCCGAACAGTTTATAAAGAATTTAGCGAGTCTTGTTCTTTCTACTAACAGTATTCTTTGTTCAAATCGGATTTCCTCGAGTTTCCCAGCTGTAGCCTGCTTAGGCTACGTACATGTGATCGAAAGCAACACAATAATGATATCGTTTTCAAATATGTATTATTGGCACCAGCAGTATTATTATTATCAACACTAAATAGCCACTTAACTGTAAATGTCACAATTTCAGCCATAACAATGCACAAACAGTAAATTTTTTTGGCAATTTCTAGGCTCATTTTACCAGCATTACTTCGCGTAGCCACATAGAAGTGAGAAAAATAGACGTACTTTATAATTTAACACGCTATGACTCCGTTGATGCCGTTGACTCTTGTGGGCCATCTGTTCTCTCTCATTCACTACCATGCATTCTAATTCCAGCATGTACGTGCTCGTTCACGGTAGCATCTTTCATAAAAATGTATTCAACATAAGATATTCATTATTTTCATACATCATTGCAATCTACAATAAATGTATCTAAAGACATTTTCATGTCACAGTGAAAAATCATCCCTGAAACATGCTTCTAACTAATCTCTTGTAGCTTTAAGGCATCTCAGTCAGGTATAATATAGGAAGGTACATATGCTGAAGTCTTCATTTCCTGAATCCCATCACAGGGTTTAGTTTGATGTTGGGGAGAGGAACCATGGGGTGGTTGGGAATTCTATGTTGTGTGTCTAGTTAGTCTGTTTCTGTGTCCAGCCTAATATGGTTCTCAATCAGAGACAGCTGTCAATCGTTGTCCCTGATTGAGAATCATATATAGGTGGCTTGTTTTGTGTTGGGGATTGTGGGTGGTTGTTTCCTGTCTTTGTGTTTTGTCTGCACCAGCTAGGACTGTGACGGTTAGTTTGTTTTGTCATTTTGTATAGTGTCTTGTTTTGTGTTAATTAAATCAAATCATGGAAAATTACCACGCTGCACATTGGTCCTCAGATCCTTCTCGCCTCTCCTCGTCTGAGGAGGAGGACGACTTAGACTGCCGTTACAATTTTAAAGGTTGCTAAGCTGGTGCTTTTTACTGGTTAGGATCTCTGTGGATTTGGAAAAGAGATATACAAGCTAATATGTGCTACATGTATTTGACGATTTTTTTTAAGCAAGAAAACAAATAGCTTTTCAAGAGGCTTGTGCAGGAATGCACATACAGTATGTATGTATAGGTAAACAGACCTTTACTCTATGGCGATATCAGAGTTGTGGTGCATTCCACTTCAAATCCATCTATTCTTAAGATGCATTGAAATTCAGGTTCAAGATTCAGATGGATCGAATGGCTTTTCTAACTCCTAAAACTATTCAAGTTTGAACTGAACTGAGACTGACACCAACATGGGCTGTATCACATGTTCAGTGGTGGTCGAGGGTCATTCATAGTCTCTCTCAAATGAGTGGCCTTCATCCATCCTGTTCTTTACCTCGAGGTGGAGAAACCCTGGGGCACGTTATAGTTCCTCTGTCCAGTGTCTGATCTCTTGCCCATCTTAATCAGTTATTTTTATTGGCCAGTCTGAGATTTGGATTTTTCATTGCAACTCTGCCTAGAAGGCCAGCATCCCGGAGTCGCTTCTTCACTGTTGTTACAGATACAGGTATCCTGTGTGTGTGTATACTGTGTGTATTTATTTTCTCTCCTTCTCCCCTCACAGGTGGCAATCATCATTCACCAATCAGTCGCTAATCAGAAGACACCTGCTCCTTTTCTCTTACCTTATGTCGTGACGTTGTTTTAGTTAATGTGGCGACTGTTGCTCATCGAATGATTACAAGTTTCTAATTACGTGATTAACTGAATCAAGCAATTATTAACTCATTAACCTGGGGCACCATGGGAAAACTAGTTTTTATTGAGTTTCTATTTCCCAAATTAACTCAAAGAATGTCAGAATATCGATTTTACCACAGCCGCTAATTAACCAGTTGCCTCTAACAGTCTCGTTCTGAACGTCGTATAGCCCCGGATTCTGCACGGACCCGGGTCTCACTAATGAATTCGCACCACACCAATCTTAGTTGAATGTTTATTTACTAAAAAGCTAAAATGATGATAAAAGATACACATACACAAAAACACATTCTAGGCTATTGATTAGAACTTAGTATAACGGGCCAACACACTAGGGCGCGTGTTACCCAAAATGGTGATTTAAAAGAGAGAGATTACAGGAGAGGAATATACATTTGGGTGAAATTGTCAACTATGCTCATTCTAACCCTAGCCTTGCCCCAAACTGCCGCTGTTATGAGTCAGAATATAATGATGTTATTACTTGTGGAAGGTCTCCGTGGATTTTCCCGCGTGGACCGTTCAAGCTGCTCAATGACGCACTTCTCCTGCGCACCTCTCTAGGTGTCCTCACGACACGATGTCCGTGTCCTTTGGCTTTACTGGCCTGTTCCTTTGTCCTCGCTCTGGAAGGGGTCTTCGGAGGACAGATAGCTCTGTAGCTCAGAGCTCACAGCGTAAAGCTGAAAGAGTGTAGATACTACGATTCGATGGGGAGTGGAGGCTAGGTGGTTCGGCTTGAATACACCCGCTTAGACCGCTACTCATCCGTAGCTTGGGTAGAAAAAGATTTCTTTGTCTTCAACTTGTTGCGTTTTGGGTTCGTTGACCTTTTAGACCTTTGGCTGCAGCTCGGGTCACTTAGTCTAATCTGTTAATTCTGCACTCACAGGTTTTATACCCTCGGGTCAGAAGTGGGCGTAACCGCCTTCAGGGCAATTCTCCGGGCGTACCAAGTTTGAGGGGCAAGGTATAGATTTTACTCAAATCCAATTTTAGACAACTAACTTCACATTTCATCTCTACCGAAACATTCTCTTTGATTTGGACATTTTCCACACAACGTACAATGTATAAACATCAAGCATATACGAGGAAAACTCTTAACGTTACAATGTTTTCATAATAACGTAATCTATTAACCTTTAATAACAAAACAAAAATGACATACATTTTCATATTCCATCTATCGTCATGACCACCATTGTAGTTGACGGAAACCATTGTTCCAAAGTCCCTTTATTGCATGTTTAAAGTTCTGAGGCTGGTTCTCCATAGTGAGAGGGAATGTTTCCTGTGGCCTCAGAATTACCATGGGTGTGAGGGGTCATAAAACCCCCACATCTTCAGACCCATAGATCTCTCCTCATCTGTTGGGGTTGAGAGATAATCTGTAGGGTTGTGGTCTCCTGTAACCTGACCTGATCAGGACAGTCAGGACAGTCCCCCTCTGGTAGGTTCAACTTGGAATGATTCTGCATGTTGCAACCCACCATAAGAATGACCATCGGATGTCCTGGTTTGTGGATCATCATAGCAGTCCCCCCCTTGGTGGTTCACCTTGGTAGGATTTCCGCAAGCTGCGGACCACCACCAGAATGGACCTGGGAGGTCCGGCAGTGGCTCCGTGTTCCGGCCCGTCATCCAGTAATCCCGGCTAGTGGATCTAGGCAGTAACTTGGCAGACGTTAATAACGCACAACACTCAGGCAATACATCATTACATTTCCTCCCCAAACGAGCAGCATTGGGCTCTACTGTTTCCTAAGTGTCAAAGGAAATTAAACGAAAAATTGGAATAAAAACATAAAAGTATACAAAATGTGTCTACCACACCTAAATCATCTAATTTGGACTATGTCCTATATATGTCCATGGTCTTGGCTAAATGACTCTATCATGGCATTGTCTCTAATGTCCTGTCTAGGGTGATCCTACTTGCAGGTGGGTAGTTAAGGCACTTGGAAAAACTTGGCCCCTGAAGGCCAAAGCTTACATTGGGCACATTACTGGGCTGACCTAGCGAGTTCGGGAGAGGAGGCTGGGACTGGGTCCCCAAAGGGGCTTTCAGGATCTATTGCCGACTTTCCAACAATTGGGATCGCTTCCGTCCCACAGGTGATCCTAGTATAAGACCTCATTAGGTCTTCCATTGCACGTGTGCGCCTGTGTACGTAGTAGGTGCACACGCCAAGGGAAATAAGACCAAGGATCATGGTAACAGTCAGGATAGTTTTGTTCAGGAGAGTAGCGTGTGTGTTGACCACCAGCATAGTGTCCTGGAGAGACTTTCCCACATGTTGCAACTTGAGTGCCTGTGCCTTCATCTGCTGCTGGAGAAGTGGCATCTCTTCAGTAATCTCCCTAACATTCCTCTTGACTGTGGCTAGACTGACTGCGTTGATGGCAGTGGTGCCTAGGGCAAATAGTGACCCTACGGCTGCCCCTATCGATAGTAGGGCCCCGACGAATCGTTTCTCTCGCCTGGGCTCGGCTAGTTCTGACTGGGTTACTGTGAACTTTTGGAGTTGGGCCAACATATGGGCAGTGTCTAGCTGGGCGTGCTTAATTGCCTGACTGGTCCAGTCAGCCCCGGCCCAACTCAAATGCGCCGCAGGTGGAATGTGTTGGCGGTACACATTCTCTGCATCTAGGCGGACATACACTCTCTGCGTGTGTACTCTGCAGTTAGTTATGAGGAGTCCTGGATCGTCGCGGAGAACGATTCCCGTAGGAGGTCCGTTCGTGATTACGTCTGCTGGGTTGGTTTTGACCAGGGCGCAGAGTGTCAGGATCAGCCAAAGGAACTCCATCCTACAGAAACGCCTAATCAGAGATTGTTGGATTATTTAAGTTTTGTTTTGGTAAACTATTATTTAAGTTTTGTTTTGATAACTATTTTTCTGGTTTTGTTTTGAAACAGTACAGCGCAGGGCGATATCAATAGTGTCAACAGATGTGTATCTGGTAGCTGGGAAGAAAATAAGAGATTTTAGGTGCAACGTACTGATCCCCTGGGAGGGATCAGCTGAGGGTACTTAAGAATTTTCTTAGTACCTCTGACTTTGCTAGGTTTTATCTATTCGGTGCTGGCTAGCACCCCTTCTATTCCCATGGGGGGAGTGTACAACTTGATTTGGTTCCGGTGGACCCACTTTAATGTGGCGTTTTGTCGACCTTTGTTGATTCTGATCTGGTAAGCTACAGGTGATAGCTTCACCAGAATCTCGTGTGGCCCCGTCCAGTGGGGCAGGAACTTTCTTGCAACGCCCACGGGTTTGGCGTATATGTAGTACCACACCTTATCCCCGACCTCGAACACCTGGTGTGAGGCCTTTTTGTCATAATAGGTCTTGTCACCTTCTGCACTTCTTTCCAACTGTCCTTGAGCATACGCAAAGGTAGTCTGGAGATGGTTCCGCAAGTCGGCCACGTATTGATGAGCCGTGTAGGCGGTGGCTGCGGCGACATCTCCCGGTTGGTACAGGAGATGCAGTGGAAGTGTCATTTGCCGCCCCGTCATCATCTCGAAGGGTGTTATTCCTGTAGACCTGTTGCGTGTGGCTCTGATCGCCATCAGTACCAATGGGAGTTTGAGGTCCCAATCTTTGTGGTTGGCTGCCACATATTTCCTCAAGATTCTGACGATGGTCTGGTGACTCCTTTCCACCCTGCCCGAACTCCTAGGGTGGTATGCGATGTGGAGTTTAGCTTTGACTCCCAGAAGCCTCCACAGTTCGGTCATTACGGCTGCCGTAAAGTGGGTTCCTCTGTCGCTGTCCACGGTTTCTCCTGGCAGGCCGAAACGACTGAAAACGTGGTTTAGCAAAAGAACGTCCGTGGTTTCCGCTGTGTCATTGGTCGCCGGCAGGCACTCCACCCACTTTGTGAATGCGCAAGTCACTGTGAGGAGATACTTGTTGCCTCTGGCCGACCTGGCATCTGGGCCGACCCAGTCGATCTGGATCGAGCTCCAGGGGAAAGACACACCCTTGCGTTGCAGGGGTGCTCTGTGAAGTGGCTTGGAGGGTTGAAACTGGCAGCAAACTAGACACCCCCTCACGTATTGTGCCACGTCTTGTTCCATGTGAGGCCAGTAGGCCACCTGTCGCAATGTTTCACATGTAGCCTTGACACCCCTATGGCCTCCACATGGCTCGTCGTGGGCATGGGCTATCATTATCCCCCTCTGTGTTTTAGGAACCACCCACCTTCGAGCGGTGTCGGTTTCTGAAACATACACCAGTAGGTCATCTACAAGTGTGAGGTGCTGCTTAGTTGCGTACAGCGAACGCAAATTGTGTGAACCTGCCAAAGCCAGTTCGGACACTGGGTGGTTGACAGGATCCGACAGGAACGCCATCAAAGTGGCGAGGGACTCATCTTGGTGTTGCATTGCTACCAGGTCGCCATTCAGGAATGAATGCGTTAGCAACACATTATGTTCGTGCGAAGACGTTTTCCCTGGTGCACATGGCTACGCGTTACCGCAGACACCATAGCATCCTCAGTGTTTTTTTTTGTCTCGAGCATCAAACACCCAAGGGGTGCCGTGAATTGCACCGGATTTTGCCATGCTGTCTGCATGGTCGTTGCCAAGTTTGTCACGACCAGGTGATTTGGAGTGTCCTTTGACTTTTTTCCAATACACCTGTATGTCGTGTTTGGTGATGAGGTCATCACAAGCTAGGATGAGCTCTTTGTTTTTCACCTCCTTACCACTTGAAGTAGTCATGTGCTTTTGTTTCCAAACCGGCAAGTGGCATAAGAAGGTGAGTCTCGCGTAGTTTGAATCGGTGCAGATCGCCAGTTCTGACAATTCGTGTTTCACCGCCGTTTGCAGGGTGATCAGCACGCCAGCCACTTCTGCAAACTGGCTGGTCTTGTTGCCAAGCTGAAATTGAAGTGGCTTGCACGGAATGTCGTTGTGTCATACCAATCCCACACCAGCTTGCAAGTGATCTAGATGGCGGTAAGAACAGCCATCTACAAATGCCATCGGCATTTCAAGACACACGTTCTCTTCGAAGTAGTGATGGTTCGAAGGCAATGGCGGAGCGATGTCGCGCGGGGGTGGTGCGGAGTCGGTTTCATCGTCACCACAGCGTTGACACACCGCCAAAGCACTGCCCAAAGGCAGGTTTTTCGCTTTTGCGTAGTTGATTACTACATCATGGCTCTGTAGCGTCATGAGCCAAGCCGCTATCCTGCTGTTGTGTACCGCACCTTCACGGATTCGTTAGCTTTTCAGGAAAGTCACAGGCTGGTGACATGTTTCTATGATCACCTTTTGTCCTCCGACATAACTGGTGAAGTGTTTGATTGCCCAGACTGTCGACAGCAGTGCTTTTTCGCAGTCTGAGTAATTGTGTTCTGCAGGGTTGAGTGTTTTGCTCGCGTAAGCAACCACACGTTTGTCTTGGTCGTATTTTTGGTACAAGCCAGCGCTAAGGCAGTGCTCTGAGAAACCAACTTCCAAGAAGAATGTCTTGTCTTTGTTGGGGTATACCAGGCAGGGTGCCTTGCAAAGCTGGTTTTTCAAGGAAGCCACAGCTTCGTTGTGAGTGACCTCCCAAATGAATGGGGTGTCTTTCTGAAGAAGATGAGTCAACGGTTTTGACAAGTCGGCGTAGTTTTCGATGAATTGGCGGGAGTAATTACATACTCCCAAGAAGCTGCGCACCTCGTGAAGGTTCGTAGGTGTTTTGATGTTGCGGACAGCCTGGATTCTGTTCGACTGTGGCAGGATGCCCTCGGCACCCACCAGAAGCCCAACGTAGTTTACCTTGGTTCTGCACCATTGTCCCTTCATGATGGCCAACTTAGCCCCTGCAGTCCCGAGTTGGGTGAGAACGTGGTCCATTTCATTGAGGTGATGTGACCAAGTCTCACTTCTCATGAGAACGTCGTCCACGTAAATTATCGTCCCCCTAGAGGCTGCGTCTGGCATTGCCTTGTGCAGGAAGATGTTGAACTCTGAGGGGGAGTTCGCATACCCGAATGGGCAGCGATTGAACGTAAAGAGCTTGTTCGAGAAAGAGAAAGCCAACTTGTGTTGGTCACGAGGGTCGACTGTCATGGTCCAGAAACCATTAGCCACGTCGACGGTGGAGAAGTACTTGGCGTTTGCCACCTTTGGCAACTCTTGGTCTAGCTGTGTCATTGGCCAACGAGACAGCGGAACCAGTTTGTTGAGTTGTCTATAGTCAACGGTAAGACGCCATTTACCCGTTGGTTTTAGAACAGGCCACACGGGAGCGCTGTACGTACTGTTACATTCCCTGATTATCCGTTTAGCTAATAAGGAATCGATAATCTCTTGTACCGCTGCGTATGCTGCGAGCGGGATTTTGTATTGTCTAACAAACGTAGGAGTTGCTCCGGGTGGCGTAGGAATACGCACCACATGGATATCCGTAACCCCACAATCCAGTGAGTCTGTTGACCAGATCTCACTGTGTTTGTTAAACAATTCTCTCAACTGATGGCGTTCATTGTCATTGACAAGAGCATCAGCCTCCGACAGTAGTTGTATTACCTGCGCATGAAAACCAGGATAAGGTTCGGCGACGTTGTTCAGGTCTTCATCGGGTGGTGATGGCATGTCACCTTTGGGAGAGTCATCGGTTGTTACCTCACAAGAGTGTACTTCGAGTGCAGGAGGAGACGCAATATCATCCTCCGTGACGATGGAGTATATTAACAGGTTGCTGTCAGAATCGACATCCAGCCTGAATGTTGATGTGTCGTCAAGTGGCAATACGGGAGTTAGTGCGATTGCTTTTGACTGACAAGTAAACAGCGTACCTCCCTCGCCATCTAGGTCTAGAGAGGACGGAAGAGGCCCAATCACGGGAACAACCAGTTCAAAATCATGGAAGGAGTAATCGATCAATGTTCCTAGCTGAGTGTGCCGAGAAATGGAAATATCCGCTTGAGTCAGATTTTGTACCAGGAGGTAAGTGGATCTAGCGGTTAGTTCCAACAGCGGGTTGCCATTGATAGTTAGCCCCAAGTCGAATAGTTGCGGAGAGGGTTGGAAGAACGCAGTGGTGCCTTCCATCCGGTATCCGGGCGCCAGGTTCAGTCTTACAGAAACCTCTGTAGTTCTTGCCGGGATCAACATGGCGGACTCAGTAATCACCTTGCAAGCTTCGGGAATAGTCTGCCCGGATGCCATTCGCACCGGGTCGAAAGACAAGGCATGTTGGTTTGGCTGTGCCAAAGACCAAAGAACTTGGTGTATGGTGTCGAGTTTTAACACCCAATCTTACCAAAATGTCCGCTCCCACATAGACTGTATGTGGGAGGTCCGCGACAACCAGTAGGTAGTGAGATACTTCCTTGGTTCCAATGCGGATCGATAGCGCACACACCCCTACTGCGGGGAGTGTTGTCTGGGGAGTCGTTCCCAGTGGAAATCTAAACGTTTTCGGCACAAGGGGATGGCAGTTAACCGTTTTCGAAATTTCGTTGAACAATTCCAGACTGATTGCGGATTTTTCTGACCAGGTTGCCAGTATGGCATCCTCAACCTTAGTACCGTTTAGGCACACGCCCCCTATCAGAGGAGGGCGGTAAGTGTCAGCTGGTGAGTCACCCAAGCCACACAGGAAGACCTCATGTTCGGTTAAGTTCCGAGTTGAACTAACCTTGTCATTTGCCACCAATGGCGGGCTCATGGCCAAGTTCACCGGGTTTGCGTCAGATGCTGGCGTCGAACCCACGTCGTTGCACAATGTATGGCAGGTAGCCTTGGAAGAATGCGGTGCAGTCAATGGAGTTGGCATCGGTATTTGTGACCAGATTTGATTGGTTTTCCAATCCATTAGTGGTACCAGACGGTCAATTAAATCAATCCCAATCAGCATCCGTTCAATTTCGATGCTAGTCACATACACGGGGTGGATCAGTGACACGCTTTCGAAGTTGAGTTTAAGTAGGAGACGCTTGGTTAGGGGCGAGGTGGCTTGCGTGAAGCCTCGAAGATTCGTATCGCAATGTTCCG
This sequence comes from Salvelinus namaycush, assembly GCF_016432855.1. Lineage (NCBI taxonomy): Eukaryota > Metazoa > Chordata > Actinopteri > Salmoniformes > Salmonidae > Salvelinus > Salvelinus namaycush. The sequence goes on from NC_052341.1 coordinate 25,288,756, forward strand.
TTTTCAACCAACGTTTTGCAGGGTCGACTGCCCTTTTTAGGTCATCCAGCAAGGTTTCGGATATGAGGGAAATTGTCGAACCCGAATCTATCAGAGCATGACAGGTCAAACAGTCCTCCAGGACTGTTCTAAGGTATGGCCTGTTCGAGTTGGTTTTTCTCGTCATATCTCCAACAAAATGGAGTGGGTTGGGAGAACGGAGCGGTTTGTAATCTGTGTCGATTTCCAAGACAGATAAGTCACCAACGTGACCCAGTGGGTCCTCTATCGGAATGGGAGAGGAATCGTCTGTTGCAAAGCTACTTATCTTGTGCATCTCCACATCCGCATCCAAGTCTGTAGACAAAACCTGCGGGCTTGTGTCTAGAACGAGCGGTTCTTGGACGGGGTTTTGAGTGGGGGCGGGGGTAATGGAAATGTTTGCGTCCTCTTGAATTGCAAGAGTTTCGGCGGACTTGGTTTCCGACGATTTTACGCCTAGTCATGATGACTTAGCCTTGTCCTCTTTTTCAGGTTTCTTACGCTGCAGTATCTCTCTTACCATAGCTTCTATATCATTTCGGTTAGCGTTTAGATCATTGTTGAACACTTTGTTGCTCTTGTTACGCTTGTTACCCTTAGGTCCTGACCATTTGTGAGAGTTAGGCGCAGGGGCATATCGGCTAGGTTGATCTCTACGGGACCTGTTAGATTGGGAACGTTCATCGTTGCTATTGTTACGGCGGTGGTTGTCGGAGTGGTGGTTACTTGGTAGCCACCCCCTTTGATCGTCATCTGTCGCAATGTCTGCATTTTTCTCGCTTATGGCTTCGAAATCTAACATTTTCAGCCCCTCGGCATAGTTAGGATTTGCATCGTTGCTGAGGTCAGCGATCAATCTTTCCGTGGGTGAAGGTCCACTGATGAGAGGGGAAATGGGTGGAAACCCATCTGATGGATTGCTCATTGTTACGATTATCAGTTATTTCAATTTACGTAATGTTTTGGTATTTGAGTTGGAGGCTGCAAACACGATTTAACTCAGTTTGTAAACGTCAATGAATAATCAAGACTGGGTCAGTAATGTGAGTTGGTTATTACTGAACTTGCCTAAACAGGTTTAATTGATTAAATCGATTTTAATGATAAATCTAACCTGTATAGGCTATTTGGGAATTTTAATTTTAATTCACCTGAAAGAGTTGCTATCTCTAAGTTAACGTTGAAAAGTTTAACTATGTCTCATTGGTTAGAACACATTAGTTTGTGTATTGTTCAATTAACCAACCTGGAAAGGTAGGGTATCAATTTAATGTATGTATAAAATTGAATGAGACAATGATATCCAATCAGTTGAGAATGGTTAGATATCGTACAGCATAACCTGAATTATTTTAAAATAATTACTGTTGATTCTTCACCACCGGAGGTCGCTGTTAACACAAGCTAAAATCGACCAGGTACCAGTAAAGGTAGAATTTCACAATGCTGTAAAAAGGTCTCCCTAAACACCATGAAGCTGGTAAAAAATATTTAATTAATTAATCAATTTGAATGATTAGTCAACCCCGTATAGGCTACAGGAATTAGCTTTAACTTCTACTTCATCACAATCCCGGATCCGGGAGCACCCCCATCAGTAAAAAAGCTGACTAGCATAGCCTAGCATAGCGTCACAAGTAAATACTAGCATCTAAATATCATTAAATCACAAGTCCAAGACACCAGATGAAAGATACACATCTTGTGAATCCAGCCATCATTTCTGATTTTTAAAATGTTTTACAGGGAAGACACAATATGTATTTCTATTAGCTAACCACGATAGCAAAAGACACAACTTTTTTTTCTCCACCATTTTTTTCCTGCATAGGTAACTACCACAATTTCGACCAAATAAAGATATAAATAGTCACTAACCAAGAAACAACTTCATCAGATGACAGTCTGATAACATATTTATTGTATAGCATATGTTTTGTTAGAAAAATGTGCATATTTCAGGTATAAATCATAGTTTTACAGTCTTGAAGGAGTTCCCACATATGCTGAGCACTTGTCATCCCAAACCATCTCAATTGGGTTGAGGTTGGGTGATTGTGGAGGCCAGGTCATCTGATGCAGCACTCCATCACTTTCTTTCTTGGTCAAATAGCCATTACACAGCCTGGAGGTTTGTTTTGGGTCATTGTCCTCTTGAAAAACAAATGACAGTCTCACTAAGCCCAAACCAGATGGGACGGCGTATCACTGCAGAATGCTGTGGTAGCCATGCTGGATAAGTGTGCCTTGAATTCTAAATAAATCACAGACAGTGTCACCAGCAAAGCACCCCCACACCATCACACCTCCTCCTCCTCCATGCTTCACGGTGGGAACAACACATGCGGAGATCATCCGTTCACCTACTCTGCGTCTCAGAAAGACACTGCGGTTGGAACCAAAAATCTCACATTTGCAATCATCAGACCAAAGCACAGATTTTCACCGGTGAAATGTCCATTGCTTGTATTTCTTTGCCCAAGCAAGTCTCTTCTTATTGGTGTCCTTTACTAGTGGTTTCTTTGTAGCAATTCGACCACGAAGACCTGATTCACGCAGTCTCCTCTGAACAGTTGATGTTGAGATGTATCTGTTACTTGAACTCGGTGATGCATTTATTTTGGCAGAAATTTCTGAGGCTGGTAATTCTAATGAACTTATCCTCTGCAGCAGAGGTAACTCTCAGGCTATCTTCTGTATACCACCCCTATCTTGTCACAACACAACTGATTGGCTCAAGAAGGAAAGAAATTCCACCAATTAACTTTTAACAAGACACATGTTATTTGAAATGAATTCCAGGTGACTACCTCATGAAGCTGGTTGAGAGCATGTCAAGATTGTGCAAAGCTGTCGTCAAGGCAAAGGGTGGCTAGTTTGAAGAATCTCAAATATAAAATATATTTTGATTTGTTTAACTTCTCTAGGATAGGGGGCAGTATTTTCACTTTTGGATAAATAGCGTGCCCAATTTCAACTTCCTTCTACTCATCCCCAGAATATAAGATATGCATATTATTAGTAGATTTGGATAGAAAACACTCTGACATTTCTAAAACTGTTTGAATCATGTCTGTGAGTATAACAGAACTTATATAGGAGGCAAAACGCCGAGGACTAACCATTCATATTCTTCTTTTTTTTAGGTCACTGTCTGTTCAATGAGATTTCATTGGGATACTAGATTTCTAATCAACCTGTTTGCAGTTCCTACCGCTTCCACTGGATGTCACCAGTCTTTGGAAATTGGTTGAGGTTATTCCTTTGTGCAATGAAGAAGTACGGCCATCTGGAATCAGTGTAACGTTATGTGTACTGTTTGAGAGTTGCGCAAGACTAGAAAAGTAGCGTTAGATTGTTGTCCTCCTGTATTGAAAACAGATAGACCCGTCTTCAATTTGATCGATTATTAACGTTTAAAAATACCTAAGGTTGTATTACAAAAGTAGTTTGAAATGTTTTGGCAGAGTTTAGAGGTAATTTTTTAGATATTTTGTGGTGACGTTGCGCAAATTGGAAGCTGTTTTTTTTCTGGATCAAACGCGCCAAATAAATGGACAATTTGGATATATATGGACGGAATTAATCGAACAAAAGGACCATTTGTGATGTTTATGGGACATATTGGAGTGCCAACAAAAGAAGCTCGTCAAAGGTAAGGCATGATTTATATTTTATTTCTGCGTTTTGTGTTGCGCCTGCAGGGTTGAAATATGCTACACTCTCTTTGTTTACTGTTGTGCTATCATCAGATAATAGCATCTTATGCGTTCGCCCGAAAAGCCTTTTTGAAATCTGACATGTTGGCTGGATTCACAACGAGTGTAGCTTTAATTTGGTATCTTACATGTGTGATTTAATGAAAGTTTGATTTTATATAATTTTTGGGAATTTGGCGCTCTACATTTTCCCTGGCTATTGGCCAAGTGGGCGTCCCACATATCCCAGAGAGGTTAACACTTTTTTGGTTACTAGATGATTCCATATGTGTTATTTCATAGTTTGTCTTATTCTACAGTGTAGAAAATAGTCAAACTAAAGAAAAACCCTTGAATGAGTAGATGTGTCCAAACTTGTGACTGGTACTGTGTGCCAATTTTAAGAATTTTCCAAGTTAGTGATACCCACTTCCCCGGAGAGTAGTATGTATTTGTACTTTTTAATTGGTCACGGCACTTGATACCTTGTATTAGAACCAATACTGAAGTGTCTGCCAATTTACTACTGGAGAATATGGGAGACCTAATGTCTTATGTTAGTGTCACGCTTCACATCTTGTTGTTGACAACACATATTACCAAAATACGGTCCATCTTCTGGCCATAATATAAATCTCTCGTCAACACACTCAGGAAACAGTATTTGGTTAGGAACGTCTTCCTTTCTTATAATTTTTTTTTGTAATTTCTTCTTGATCAAAAATGTTGTACCCACATGGTAGTTCCTATGCACATATCCCATGTATATTTTAAATATATAGCTGGATTCACAATCATAACCAACTGTTTTAGCAGTCCGCTATTTTTTTTTCTTCTAACCTGTAGGAATATTTTATTTTTTCTATGTCAGGATTGTGCCCTGGGATCACATAACTCATAACCGTGTCATATCATCCCATGGCCATTTCTCTTCTTCAACAGAAAAACACAACCTCTGTCTCTAACCAGGATACTTCTGCTTCCACTAAAAGATCCCAATTGGAGATATCCCTGCTCCTACAGCGTCACCCTGATTCAACATGGTGTTTGCCCTAGAATTACCTCTAGGTCTTCACCTATTCAGAAAAAACTCTGCTACACAAAGTTTCAAACTAAGGTTGTCTTTTGCTCCAACAAAATACCTAATGTGCACAACCTGTTCACAGAACAGGCTTTTCTATGATGTTAAAAAGAAAATCAGTCTCACCCTTAATTTATTTAATTTATCCACTCACTGGCGCTCCCTGCCGGTCCTAGCGGGTTCCTTTTCTGCTCTGCTTAGTCAGAGTGTGCGGCTTCCTGAGCCACGTCTAATGCAGCCCCTGTGCACAGTTTAACCTCGGTCTCCCCTGGAGCAATCAGCAAGCAGAGTTAGCCATCCCATCCTCGTCGCCAAATTGTCAGAGAAATTATATGGGAAGAGAAACTGCAGATACTTTCAAACAACAATTTTATAAGATTTGCAAAAATTAACCTGTTTGGGCTGCAAGCCCGACACCGGTACACTTATGACAACAGCCAGCTCAAAGTGCAGGGCGTGAAATTCAAAAGATATTTTTTTTAAATATTTAACTTTCACACATTAACAAGTCCAATACACCAGATGAAAGGTACACATCTTGTGAATCAAGCCAACATGTCCGATTTTTAAAATGTTTTACAGGGAAGACAAAATATGTAAATCTATTAGCTAACCACGTTAGCAAAAGACACCACTTTTCTTACTCCATCAGTTTCTTACTCCATCACTAGCTATCACAAATTCGACCAAATAAAGAAATAAATAGCCACTAACCAAGAAAAAACTTCATCAGATGACAGTCTGATAACATATTTATTGTATAGCATATGTTTTGTTCGGAAAATTTGCATATTTCAGGTATAAATCATAGTTTACATTTCAGCTACAATCAGAAATTGCACCGAAAGCAGCCATAATATTTACAGACACCAACGTCAAATACCTAATTACTCATCATAAAACATTTCTGAAAAATACATAGTGTACAGCAATTGAAAGACAGGCATCTTGTGATTCCAGACAATATTTCCGATTTATTAAATGTTTTACAGCGAAAACAAAATGTAGCGCTATATTAGCGTAGCCACAATAGCCAGAAACACTTGGGCGCCCACGACCAGTTCACATGCACGACAGATATTAGAAATAGCATCATAAAATGTTTCTTACTTTTGGTGATCTTCCGTCAGAATGTTGGACAAGGTGTCCTTTGTCCAGAAGAGTCGTTGTTTTGATCTGGAACGGCAAATATCCCTCTTCATTTAGCATGGGCACTTGCCAAGTGGTACGGATCTCTCCAACGTAAACAAAGTCAGAGAACGGAACACGGCAAAACTCCCGAAAAAATTTCAATAATCTGATTAAACTATATTGAAAAAACATACGTTACTATGATATGGTCACATGTATCAAATAAAATCTAAGACGGAGATGTTAGTCGTTCATAACGACAGCTAAACAGAAGGCAATCCCACTGTCCAAGTCGCGCGCTTCAGAGTACCGGAAGTGGATGGTCACGTCAAAGAAATAGCTTTTATTCCACCTCAGACCAAGATAAACACAAAATTTCTTCTCTCACAGCCTCTTGACACCCAGAGGAAGGCGTATGAATTGTACGTAGACTCTTACGTATCATGACCATGTATAGGCAGGAAGTTGAACAGAGCATATATTTCTGACATTCCACTTCCTGGTCAGGAAAAGTGCTGCATAATGAGTTCTGTTTCACTCAGAGAAATAATTCAAACGGTTTTAGAAACTAGAGAGTGTTTTCTATCCAATAGTAATAATAATATTCATATTGTACGAGCAAGAATTGAGTACGAGGCCGTTTGAAATGGGCATCTTTTATCTGGCTTCAATACTTTCCCTTGCAGCCATAACAGGTAGGAATCAATAACAACCACTCAATCAGTACATCATTAGGAAAGCCGAACGGACAGAGTTGTCTCCTTCCTCTTATAGAAAAAGTACAACCTATTTTGTTTATGTGGCAGTTTAGGAGATGGGTGGAAACAGGGATGGAACATGTTGTGAAAAAGCGGATTTAGCTTGTCTGTTCAGAATAAGATAGCTGACGTTTCCACCATTGTATGTTCATTCCTGCATGTTTCCACACATCTAAGTTCCTGTAGGTTGTGAAAACAGGATGTCATATACTGAGGTCACACCCAAATGGTTCTTATCTGTATACCCAGACTTATGACTAAGTCACATAAGACAAGCCTGTATCAGCAAAAATACTAACATATAACAATGGACTATTCTCTAAGTAAAAACAGCATAGTAGGTCTAACTAAACAGTATAGCACACCACCACAAAGGTCCCCAACAGCACAGTGGCCTCCATCATTCTTAAATGGAAGAAGTTTGGAACCACCAAGACTCTTCCTAGAGCTGGCCACCTTTTAATCTGAGCAATCGGGGGAGAAGGTCCTTGGTCAGGGAGATGACCAAGAACCCAATGGTTACTCTGATAGAGCTCCATAGTTCCTCTTTGGAGATGGGATAACCTTCCAGAAGGACAACCATCTCTGTAGCTCTCCACCAATCAGGCCTTTATAGTAGAGTGGCCAGACGGAAACCACTCCTCAGTAAAAGGCACATGACAATCCATTTGGAGTTTGCCAAAAGACACCTAAAGGACTTTCAGACCATGAGAAACAAGATTCTCTGGTCTGATGAAACCAAGATTGAATTATTTGGCCTGATTGCCTAGAGTCACATCTGGAGGAAACCTGGCACCATCCCTACGGTGAAGCATGGTGGTGGCATCATCATGCTGTGGGGATGTTTTTCAGTGGCAGGGACTGGGAGACAGGTCAGGATCGAGGGAAAGATGAACAGAGCAAAGTATAGAGAGATCCTTGATGAAAATCTGCTCCAGAGCACTCAGGACCTCAGACTGGGGTGAACGTTCACCTTCCAATAGGACAATGACCCTGAGCAAACAGCAAAGACAACGCAGGAGTGGCTTCAGGATAAGTCTCTGAATATCCTTGAGTGGCCCAGCCAGAGCCAAGACTTGAACCCAATCCAACATTTCTGGAGAGACCTGAAAATAGCTGTGCAGCGACACTCCCCATCCAACCTAACAGCGCTTGAGAGGATCTGCAGAGAAGAATGGGAGAAACTCCCCAAATACAGGTGTGCCAAACTTGTAGCATCATACCGAAGAAGACTCATGGCTGTAATCACTGCCATAGGTGCTTCAACAATGGACAGAGTAAAGCATCTGAATACTTATGTAAATGTTATATTTCAGTTTTTTACATTTGCAAACATTTCTAAAAACCTGTTTTTGCTTTGTCATTATGGGGTATTGTGTGTAGATTGATGAGGAAAAATAACAATGTAATCCATTTTAGGCTGTGATGTAACAAAATGTGGAAAAAGTCAAGGGGTCTGAATACTTTCTGAATGCACTGTATATAGCGTTTTGCTAAAAAACTATCCAAAAGCCATGAATAAAAAAATCTGAGAATAGTCATATTTTACATACACATGAAGGTACCCATATGCAAACATTTCTGATGGAAAAAACTATTGAAAAATTGGTGGATAGTGTTTTTTTTCAAACTCTTAAATTGTAGTTCAGTTTAATTTCTGTAATGCTGGAGCTATATCAGTGTATGAACCCTCTATGAGTAGAAGGGGGCTCCTGAGTGGCACAGCCGTCCAAAGCAACTCAGTGCTAGAGGCGTCACTACAGACCCTGGTTCGATTCCAAGCTGTATCACAACTGGCCGGGATTGAGAGTCCCATAGGGCGGAGCACAATTGGCCCAGCGTCGTCCGGGTTAGGGTTTGGCTGGGGTAGGCCGTCATTGTAAATAAGAATTTCTTCTTAATTGACTTGCCTAGTTAAATAAAATAAATAAATGGGTGAAAGAGACTCAGTTACTGAATTATCACTAATCAGTGATTTGGAGGAAACCAAACCACGGTCATTCTCCCAGCCATTACTTTTTTTTTTGTTGGTAGAACTGTCTAGGCCTATACTTAATAAAAAATATGACCCTTGTAGTGCAATCATTTCCAATGTTATTCTATTATATTATCTGAATCTTTGATCATTTTCCAGACAAATCGCTAGCAATAAAGTGTAGAAGATTTCCAGACTGATGCGTAAAGGCTCAAAGTTTTCTGTACATATGAGCGAGGCCACTGTCCATTTTATAATGTACAATACAAAGGACTCTTTAGGCTACTTTTATGTGGCATCCGACCACAATGTCAGTAGGCATTTGGTTTCTAATGAAGACCATGATCTTCATTCTGAAGGAATTGTAAAGGTATCGTTGTACATAATTAGGCTACTATCGCAACTGTCCAGTGTGATTTTTTGTTGTTGAAGGAAAGGCCAAATGTGATCCTGGCCGAATTTATATTATTTCGTTGTCAGGATTGATTTACACTTCAAGGATATCCGTAAAAGATGCGTCTTTGACTACCTCCAGAGGTGGACAGGAAGATCTAATTGTCACGCCCTGACCGTAGAGATCTTTTTATTCTCTATGTTTGGTTGGTCAGGGTGTGACTCGGGTGGGAAACTCTATGTTCTTTATTTCTATGTTTTGGCCCGGGTATGGTTCTCAATCAGGGACAGCTGTCTATCGTTGCCTCTGATTGGGAGTCATACTTAGACAGCCTGTTTTGCCACCTTAGTTTTGTGGGATGTTGTTTTTGTTAGCTCTGAGAAGCCTTCAGAATGTGACGTTCGTTATTCTTTTGTTGTTTTGTTTGTGTGTTCTGAGTAAATAAAGTATCATGAACACGTACCATGCTGCACCTTTGTCCACTTCTTCCGACGGGCATTGCACTAATCACAATCAGTTCACAATGCGTCCTTTGATTGTCTACACCTATGGACAAATGTGGGCACAATCAGAATGTGAACAAAATCAAGACAATGGACACATGCTAAAACCAGGTATAAACAGGGCTAGAGTGAAGAGCATGGAGGTGTTTGGTCGCATCCTGCGTTAAATCAGAGGGACGGTAGTGTGCAGGGTTGGCGTCAATTTCATTTGAATTCCAGTCAATTCAGGAAGGACCCTGAAATTTAAATTCCAATTCTCTCCAATGTTTTTCAATGAGGAAAATGGGGAATTGGGTTTACTTTCTGAATTGACATGGAATTGACCACAAACCTGGTACTGTTTTATGTGGTGCATCAATGCAAGATGGTGAGCATGCAACCGGCGGACTCTAGAGTTCATGGATGTCAAGTAGTGTTTGTAAACAGTCTGGTTACTTATACCTGTGTTCTCTGTTTGTCTGTTGTCAGTTCGTCTTGTTTGTCAATTCAACCAGTGTTTTTCTTCTCAGCTCCTGCTTTTCCCAGTCTCGCCCCCCTAGTTTTGGCCCTTGCCTGTCCTGACTCTGAGCCCGCCTGCCTGCCCCTGCCTGCCGACCTATACCTTTGCCCCACCTCTGGATTATTGACCTCTGACTACCCTGACCCTGAGCCTGCCTGCCATCCGGTACCATTGCCCCACCTCTGGTTTACTGACCCCTGCCTGCCTTGACATGTCTATTGCCTGCCCCTGTTGGATTATTAAACCATTTTTAATTCGACGTTCATACCTGATACTTGGTCTCAGTGGTTGATTATTCAGGGTACAGCTAGGACCACTTTACACACTGGCAGCAACCCGGCATGTTTTGGTCTGTATTTAAATTGCAACCATTTCAACAAGCAGCCACCGCTCCACGTTTTCTGGTCGAATGAACATTTCAGTTGGCAGTCCTTTTATGCCCTCACCTTGGAGGGTGGTTCCATCACGTTGCCACAATGTCTGTGCTCACATGGGCGTGGTTACTGACTTGGCAAAAGTCTATATGAAAAACAATTATCTCATTTAGAAGGTTAAAATCACATTTCATCTTCTCACAAATAGCTTCATATTTAATCATATAAGTTCCACAACATTTAGATGTAAATCTGATAACTGGGATGTATACATTTGTAGAGTTACAGTTATTTAATTATACCGTCGTTAATGATATCACAACACAACAACTGATTTGTCATGATTATTTATGTTGGAGATATTGTTTCAATGTCCAATCTTTTGATGTTAAAGTACTGCAAAGTCTCTCTCTGTTGTAACACTCAGACCTTCCATTCTCCATACTGCCGGGCCAGAGAGAGAAAGTTTACAACCGGTCGTTAAAGTCATCAAACCCCCCCCCCCCCTTCCTCTCTGGTGGGAGTGAAGGGGGGCTCTCTTTGATCCTCACCCAGGAGGGAAAGTCATGACACTTGCTTGCATGTGTATGTGTGCCCTCTCATGTGTATACTGTATGTGTGCTTGCCTTTGTATGCCTGTTGTGGTTGTACTGTATATCATCTGCATGCCTAAATTCATGCCTAAACTTCACCACAGGCCGTGCCACACTGCCACGTCCCCCCTCAGCTCACAATAAGTGAATGAATCATCCCTTTCCATATACTGTACATGATCCACACATTTATTCACATCATACTGCTAGAGTGGAGGTGTCCAGAATGGAGCCAGAATGGAGGTATATCCCCTTGGCTGTTTGATGCATTCAGACTTTCACAGTTCACATTTTCCCTGCAGCAGCCCAGCAAATCCTGTTTTTCCAGAGCAAGTATTCAATGCCGGAACGTGTCGGCTGTCAAATGGACATGGGCCTGTAAATAAAACTTGGATCCCATGGACCGCCCGGCCACTCGGCCAAATGGAGGTTGTTGTTGGTCTAAGGCTGGCTGACTGAACAGGGAGATATGGCCAAGTGAGAGATGAACTGTAATGAATGTGGAGCACACAATGTCAACTGCCAAAGGTACCTCAGGGATGTATGGAGAATGTGGAGCATGTCTAGGAACAGCTTGAGACATAAAGGAGGAGAAAGATATATTATGTAAACAGGTTGTTATGGGTGAATGTGAGATGAACGTTGAAGAGATTACTGTACTGTACATGCATAAGGGAAAATGCCTGAACAAATTGTCTAAGAGCCCCTTCAAAGAAAAAATGTGTGTTTCTCTCTCGTGTTTGTCTTGTCTAATATGTTAATTTGTTTTTATTGTTCCAAGCCAGAAGCCGCCGTCTGTAGCATTGTCTGGACTAGACAAGCCTTGTCATTGTCAGTAATTACATGAACAAACCGGAACATCTCCTAGACTCCTACTGTGTTAAACTCCGCAAAAAGAACACATACTGTATAACACATGACAGTAGTACTCGTGACAGGCTGGAACTGATAGTATTATGGAACACAGGCTATGTTGACAGATATTGTACATAGCACATTTACATGTTGGCTGCTGCTGCTGCTGTAGCAGGAAGATTCTCAGGTTGTCAGTTTGATGAGGTTTGTCTGTGTGCAGAAGAATCTACTACAACTATTGAGTGTCAGCCTCACTCTCTCCCCCTTGTTTTTTCTGTATTGCTCTTTTTGTCCGTCTTGCTCTCTCTTCCTCACTCCCTTCACTGCTCTTGCTTTCATCCTCTCTCCTTCTCTCTCTCTGTTTCGCTCTCTTTTGCCCTTGTTTTTTCTCTGTTTTACTGTCTCTTCTCTCCCTGTCTGATGCTCTTGCTTTCTCACTCTCCCTCCTCTCTCTTTCACTCTCTCTCTCCCTTACCTTGCTCTCTCTCACATTCTCCATGTCCATGCTCCCTTGTTTCCTCTCCATTACTCTCTACCCTCCCTAACCCACTCTCTCTCTCCCTCCTTCATCCCTCTTCCTTTCCCTTTATCTCTGTCTTCACTCAGAATGATGCAGCCACCTGCTGTATAGTTTGGTCCCTCTCATCACAGTGACAGCCTGAACCAACTGACAAGATAAAACAAATTCCACAGCAGCAACTAGATATTAATGGAGTGAGCTTTTTGTTTTGGCCGTCCCACACACTCACGAACACCGCAAACAGACACGTGCACACACACAGAGTGAATGGCAACAGCTGGTCTTACTGGGGTCCGACACATAACAAAAAAGCTATTACAAACAAAAAGACTTAACAATACATACATTTTAAAACATTAACATTCCAGACATATATATATATACAGTTGAAGTCGGAAGTTTACATACACCTAGGTTGGAGTCATTAAAACTAGTTTTTCAACCACTCCACACATTTCTTGTTAACAAACCATATTTTTGGCAAGTCAGTTAGGACATCTACTTTGTGCATGACGAAAGTAATTTTTCCAACATGTTTACAGGCAGATTATTTCACTTATAATTCACTGTATCACAATTCCAGTGGTTCAGAAGTTTAAATGCACTAAGTTGAATGTGCCTTTAAACAGCTTGGAAAATTCCAGAAAATGATGTCATGGCTTCAAGCTTCTGATAGGCTAATTGACATAATTTGAGTCATTTGGAGGTGTACCTGTGGATGTATTTCAAGGCCTACCTTCAAACTCAGTGTCGCTTTGCTTCACATCATGAGAACATCAAAAGAAATCAGCCAAGACCTCAGAAAACAAAATTGTAGACCTCCACAAGTCTGATTCATCCTTGGGAGCAATTTCCAAACGCCTGAAGGTACCACGTTCATCTGTACAAACAACAGTACTCAAGTATAAACAACATGGGACCACGCAGCCGTCATACCGCTCAGGTAAGAGACGCGTTCTGTCTCCTAGAGATGAAAAAAGTGCAAATCAATCTCAAACAACAGCAAAGGACCTTGTGAAGATGCTGGAGTTAACAGGTACAAAAGTGTCTATATCCACTTTAAAACTAGTCCTATATCGACATAACCTGAAAGGCCGCTCAGCAAGGAAGAAGCCACTGCTCCAAAAACGCCATAAAAAAGCCAGACTACGGTTTGCAACTGCACATGGGGACAAAGATGGTACTTTTAGGAGAAATGTCGTTTGGTCTGAAGAAAAAAAAATAGAACTGTTTGGCCATAATGACCAATGCTATGTTTAGAAAAAGGGGGAGAGTTGCAAGCCGAAGAACACCGTCCCAACCGTGAAGCACGGGGGTGGCATCATCATGTGTTGGGGGTGCTTTGCTACAGGAGGGACTGGTGCACTTCACAAAATAGATGGCATCATGAGGTAGGAAAAGTATGTGGATATATTGAAGCAACATCTCAAGACATCAGTCAGGAAGTTAAAGCTTGGTCGCAAATGGGTCTTCCAAACGGACAATGACCCCAAGTATACTTCCAAAGTTGTGGCAAAATGGCTTAACCTCTAATTCCTCCCAATCCCGGATCCGGGAGCACCCCCATCAGTAAAAAAGCTGACTAGCATAGCCTAGCATAGCGTCACAAGTAAATACTAGCATCTAAATATCATTAAATCACAAGTCCAAGACACCAGATGAAAGATACACATCTTGTGAATCCAGCCATCATTTCTGATTTTTAAAATGTTTTACAGGGAAGACACAATATGTATATATATTAGCTAACCACGTTAGCAAAAGACACCACTTTTTTTACTCCACCATTTTTTTCCTGCATAGGTAGCTATCACAAATTCGACCAAATAAAGATATAAATAGCCACTAACCAAGAAACAACTTCATCAGATGAGTCTGATAACATATTTATTGTATAGCATATGTTTTGTTAGAAAAATTTGCATATTTCAGGTATAAATCATAGTTTACCATTGCAGCCACCATCACAACTCTCACCAAAGCGACTAGAATAACTACAGAGAGCAACGTGAATTACCTAAATACTCATCATAAAACATTTCTGAAAAATACATAGCGTACAGCAAATGAAAGACAAACATCTTGTGAATCCAGCCAATATTTCAGATTTTTTAACTGTTTTACAGCGAAAACACAATATAGCATTATATTAGCTTACCACAATAGCAAACCACACAACAGCATTGATTCAAGCCAAAAATAGCGATAACGTATAACCCAGCAAAAGATATTAATTTTTTCACTGACCTGCTCAGAATTCTTCAGATGACAGTCCTATAACATCATATTACACAATACATATAGAGTTTGTTCGAAAATGTGCATATTTAGCGGCACAAATCGTGGTTATACAATGAGAAAAGTAGCCAAGCTGCAAAGAAAATGTCAGGAGAAATCTTGGGAGAAGCACCTATTCTAATCGATAACTAATTATAAACTTGACTAAAAAATACAGGTTGGACAGCAAATGAAAGATACATTAGTTCTTAACTTCTTATGGCTGCAGCCCGACACCGGTACACTTATGACAACAGCCAGCTCAAAGTGCAGGGCGCGAAATTCAAAATATATATTTTTTAAATATTTAACATTCACACATTAACAAGTCCAATACAGCATATGAAAGGTACACATCTTGTGAATCCAGCCAACATGTCCGATTTTTTAAATGTTTTACAGGGAAGACACAATATGTAAATCTATTAGCTAACCACGTTAGCAAAAGACACCACTTTTTTTACTCCATCAGTTTTTTACTCCATCAGTAGCTATCACAAATTCGACCAAATAAAGATATAAATAGCCACTAACCAAGAAACAACTTCATCAGATGACAGTCTGATAACATATTTATTGTATAGCATATGTTTTGTTAGAAAAATGTGCATATTTCAGGTATAAATCATAGTTTACATTGCAGCTACAGTCAGAAATTGCACCGAAAGCAGCCATAATAATTACAGGCACCAACGTCAAATACCTAATTACTCATCATAAAACATTTCTGAAAAATACATAGTGTACAGCAATTGAAAGACAGGCATCTTGTGATTCCAGACAATATTTCCGATTTATCAAGTGTTTTACAGCGAAAACACAATAGAGCGTTATATTAGCTTACCACAATAGCCAAAAACACAAGCAATTTCCCAGTAGCAAAAGTTAGCGATCGTAACAAACCAGCAAAAGATATATAATTTTTGACTAACCTTGATTTTCTTCATCAGATGACAGTCCTATAACATCAGGTTATACATACACTTATGTTTTGTTCGAAAATGTGCATATTTAGAGCTGAAATCAGTGGTTACACATTGTGCTAACGTAGCATCTTTTTCCCACAACGTCTAAACAGCAACGATATTTTTCTGACACACATATTCTGACCAAATAGCTATTCATAAACATAAGTAAAAAATACATGTTGTATAGGAAATGATAGATCCATTAGTTCTTAATGAAATCGCAGTGTTAGAATTCTAAAAAATAACTTCATTACGACATCCAGCTTCGGTATAGCTGAGTACCCCAAAGTTGGGCGCCCACGACTAATTCACATGCACGACAGATATATGAATTAGCATCATAAAATATTTCTTACTTTTGGTGATCTTCCATCAGAATGTTGTAGAAGGTGTCCTTTGTCAAGAACAGTCGTTGTTTGGATTTAAAACGTTCATTTTCCCTCTCGATTTAGCACGCGCACTTGCCAAGTGGCACAAAGCTCTCCAAGTCAACAAACGGAAGAGAACGGAACACGGCAAAACTCCCGAAAAATTTTCAATAATCTGATGAAACTATATTGAAAAAACATACTTTACGATGATATGGTCACATGTATCAAATAAAATCATAGCCGGAGATATTAGTCGTCCATAACGACAGCTAAACAGAAGGCAAATCCATGTCCCCTTTCGCGCGCTCCAGAAAACAGAAAATGGACGGTCACGTCAAACAAAGAGCTTTTATTCCACCTCAGACCAAGATAAACACGAAATTTCTTCTCTCACCGCCTCTTGACATCCAGGGGAAAGTGTATGAAGTGCACGTAGACTCTTACGTATCATGCCCATGTATAGGCAGGGAGTAGAACAGAGCATCGATTTCAGATTTTCCACTTCCTGGTCAGGAAGTTTGTGCCAAATGAGTTCTGTTTGACTCACAGATATAATTCAAACGGTTTTAGAAACTAGAGAGTGTTTTCTATCCAATAGTAATAATAATATGCATATTGTACGAGCAAGAATTGAGTACGAGGCCGTTTGAAATGGGCACCCTTTTATCTGGCTACTCAATACTCCCCCTGCAGCCCAAACAGGTTAATGCAATCGCTGTGTCACATTTTTAAAATTAACGTTACTACGACATACAGCGTGCGTTAAAGCGAGACCGCACGGAAATTAATGGCGGAATATGCATTTTACATTTTTCAACAGAACAACGAATTAACAGCATAAATAGTTCTTACTTTTTGATGTGCTTGCATCAGAATCTTGGGAAAGTTGTCCTTTGTCCAAAAGAATCGTTGCTCGGTTGTAGAATGTAGTCTTCAACGTTGCAATTAGCAGTAAACATTAGCCATGTGAGCCAGAGATACCCAACTCCCTAGAACGCCACACAAATAAATACCCGAAAATCGCAATATACTGACATAAACTGATATAACTCGGTTTAAAATAACAACATTATGATGTCTTTAACGCCTATATCGAATAAAAACACAGCCGGATATATCTAAGAGCTATAACCGGAGCTTCTAGTACGATATGCCAAGGTCCTTCCTGCGTCAGAGCGAAGAGGGCAAAGACCGGACCTTTCCTTCCCAAGCCATTTATAACCTCTCAGATCTGCCTAGAGACTCCATTTCAAGTCTCACTATTCGCTGACATCCAGGGGAAGGCGTATGCAGTGCATCTCAACCAATAGAAGACAGGCAAATTAATAAACTGATCTGGGAACAGCTTGCAGAATTCTGCATTCTCACATCCACATAGGAAAATTGCTCTAAGTCCAGTTCTGTTTCACTCACAGATATAATTCAAACGGTTTTAGAAACTAGAGAGTGTTTTCTATCCAATAGTAATAATAATATGCATATTGTACGAGCAAGAATTGAGTACGAGGCAGTTTAATTTGGGAACTAAATTATTACAAAGTGCAAACAGCACCCCCTATTGAGAAGAAGTTTTAAGGACAACAAAGTCAAGGTATTGGAGTGGCCATCACAAAGCCCTGACCTCAATCCTATAGAAATTTGTGGGCAGAACTGTAAAAGCGTGTGCGAACAAGGAGGCCTACAAACCTGACTCAGTTACACCAGCTCCGTCAGGAGGAATGGGCCAAAATTCACCCAACGTATTGTCGAAAGCTTGCGGAAGGCTACCCGAAGCGTTTGAACCAAGTTAAACAATTTAAAGGCAATGTTACCAAATACTTTAGACCAAACGAGGAATGTGATGAAAGAAATAAAAGCTGAAATAAATCATTCTCTTTACTATTATTCTGACATTTCACATTCTTAAAATAAAGTGGTGATCCCAACTGACCTAAAACAGGGATTTTTTTACTAGGATTAAATGTCAGGAATCGTGAAAAACTGAGTTTAAATGTATTTGGCGAAGGTGTATGTGAACCTCCGACTTCAACTGTATATATACACTACCGTTCAAAAGTTTGGGGTCAATCAGAAATGTCCTTGTTTTTGAAAGAAAAGCACGTCTACACTGTATTTTGATCAATTTTATGTTATTTTAATGGACAAAATGTGCTTTTCTTTCAGAAACAAGGACATGCCTAAGTGACCTCAAACTTTTGAACTGTTGTGTATATAAATATATACAGTGCCTTCAGGAAGTATACAGACACCAACATTTTGTTATGTTACAGCCTTATTCTAAAATGTATTTTTAAAAAAATGTATCATCAATATACACCCAATACCCCATTATGCTAAAGTGAAAACAGCTTTTTAGAAATGTTTTCAAATGTATAAAAAAACAAAAAAAAAACAGAAATACCTATAATATAAGCATTCAGACCCTTTGCTATGAGACTCGAAATTGAGCTCAGGTGCATCCTGTTTCCATTGATCATCCTTGATGTTTCTACAACTTGATTTGGGAGTCCAACTGTGGTAAATTCAAGTGATTGGACATAATTTGGAAAGGCACAATTTAATACATTTTTGAATAATGCTGTAACGTAAGAAAATGTGGAAACAGTCATGGGGTCTGAATACTTTCCGAATGCACTGTAAATATCATACCCCCCCAAAAACGCTAACCTCCCCTGTTGTTGTAATGGTGAGAGGTTAGCATGTCTTGGAGTTATATTTGTGCGTCTAACTTTCTCACTCATAAGTATTGAAGATTAATTCAGCACTATCCATAATTTTGGCGCTCAGTGTATCAATATGGGCTATTTTTGACCCTTTGCAGTGTAGCTTACTGATACACATAATATGATGGAAAAAAAACAAAGCATGAAAATAATTTTGCTTGGATAATAGTGTCAGTCAATCAGGCACTTGTGAGTAGGGATTAATATTTTCTCGAATCTACCAAGTTTCAATAACGTGATTAATTCACATATATCCCGAGAGTCCCGGGAAATACCGCAAAAATCGGAAGTGCCCATATAAGGTGTTTAAAACCAAGATATAGTCACTATGCCTGGGTTCTACCAAAATAAGATTGTCACTGCGTCACATTGCCAGCTTGGCTGCACCACTATGTAAAGTGAAACTGATATTTAGTAATGATAGAGTCACTTTTATCGGCAATTACATTGTTGTGAATTGAGACAGGCTGTTCATAAATTCACAACATTATCATGTACCTCAATTAATTCAGTGCATTTTAGGAGTATGCCTAGGCTATCTCGACACAGCTCATGCTTAGGAGTGCACCCCGAGCAGGCAAAACACTTGTCAAATCATAAACCTTGTAACAGCAGTCAAACAAAAGTCAAATGAACAAAGTTGCTAAGCTTGCTAGATAACCTCCAACGAATGACAGAATATCTCCTATATGGCAAAATGTAGTTGATGATTATACACATACAGTGGCAAGAAAAAGTATGTGAACCCTTTGGAATTATGGATTTATGCATAAATTGGTCATAAAATTAGATCTGAGTCACAACAGACAAACACAGTCTGCTTAAACTACTAACAAACAAATTATTGTATTTTTCTTGTCTGTATTGAATACATAATTTAAACATTCACAGTGTAGGTTGGAAAAAGTATGCGAACCCCTAGCCTAATGACTTCTCCAAAAGCTAATTGGAGTCAGAAGTCAGCTAACCTGGAGTACAATCCTTGAGATGAGATTGGAGATGTTGGTTAGAGCTGCCCTGCCCTATAAAAAAACGAAACATTTGAGTTTGCTATTCACAAGAAGCTTTTTCTGATGTGAACCATGCCTCAAACAAAACAGATCTCAGAAGACCCAAGATTAAGAATGGTTGACTTGCATAAAGCTGGAAAGGGTTACAAAAGTATCTCTAAAAGCCTTGTTCGTGTTCATCATTCCACAGTAAGACAAATTGTCTGTAAATGGAGAAAGTTCAGCACTGTTGCTCCTCTCCCAAGGAGTGGCTGTCCTGCAAAGATGACTACAAGATCACAGCGCAGAATGCTCAATGAGATTAATAAGAATCTTTGAGTGTCTGCTAAAGACTTACAGAAATCTCTGGAACATGCTAACATCGCTGTTGATGAGTCTACGATATGTAAAACACAAAAAAATAGCTTGCTATCATCGATGGAAAAATGAATTCTCAAGTTTATCAAGACATTTTGCAGGAGAACGTAAAGCTAACTGTCCGCCAATTGAAGCTCAACAGAAGTTGGGTGATGCTAAAGGACAACAACACAAAACACAGAAGTAAATCAACAACAGAATGGCTTCAAAATAAAAAAAATACGCCTTCTGGAGTGGCCCAGTCAGAGTCCTGACCTCAACCCGATTGAGATGCTGTGGCATGACCTCAAGAGAGCGGTTCACACCGGACATCCCAAGAATATTGCTGAACTGAAACAGTTTTGTCAAGAGGAATGGCCCAAAATTCCTCCAAACCGTTGTGCAGGTCTGATCCACAAGGTTATTGTTGCCAAAGTAGGGTCAACCAGTTATTAAAACCAAGGGTTCCCATACTTTTCCCACCCTGCACTGTGAATGTTTACATGGTGTGTTGAATAAAGACATGGAAACTAATAATTGTTTGTGTGTTATTAGTTTAAGCAGACTGTGTTCGTCTATTGTTGTGACTTAGACGAAGATAAGATAAAAAATGTTGACCAATTTATGAAGAAGTCCAGCTATTTCCAAAGGGTTCACATACTTTTTCTTGCCACTGAAGCAGATCAGCTCTTGAATAACAGGAAGATGGAGAAGACATTGTTTAGATTTAAAAAAATATATATCCATATCTACTCTCATACCTTTTGTTGATCACACATTCTCTACTGAAGCTCTCATATGTGCAGCAATACGAGACAGCACAGCGAAGCGGGGGAAATGTTATAGCGGTGTTTGGACATGCACAGGCAAGACATGCTTTGATATTGCATCCTTTGGATGAATTTTAATTTGAGACATGATTTGGGGTTTCAGTGGGATTGGGACTATAGGGCAAAAGCCTAGGCTCTATTTGAATGGCCCCACAAACCGGGGGCTCAGCTTTTAGCATGTCAGGTGGAGCGGAATGTTCCTGGTGGAGAACCAGACACGTTCACCAGGATGGAACACAGGAGCCTCACTGAGGTGGCGATCTACCTGCTCCTTCTGGCAGCGGATGACGCATTGGAACCTCACGTGGGCAGTGTTCCAATCCTCCTCCTCATGTCAGAACCACTCGTCTACTGCAGAAGCTTCGGTCAGGCTCGGGGTTCATGGGGCCAGGGCCGTCTGGTACCTCAGGACACACTGGAAGGGAGACAGCCTGGTGGAGGAGTGATGAAGTGAGTTCTGGGCTTACTCCACCCAGGGAAGGAACCGGGCCCACTCCCCCTGTCGGTCCTGACAGTGACTCCTTAGGAACCTCCCCAGCTACTGGTTGGTCCTCTCCACCTGCCTGTTGGACTGAGGCCGGTATCTGGATGAAAGTCTGACCGTGACCCCCAGCTTTTCCATGAAAGCTTTCCATACTGTATGAATTGTGAATTGGGGACCACGGTCGGAGACGATGTCCCCCGGAAGAACATAGTGCCGGAAGACTTGCTGGAATAATGCCTCAGCGACCTGGAGTGTGGTAGAGAGACAAGAGAGAGGGATAAAATGGCAAGATTTTGAGAATCTGTCCACAACAACCAAAACAGTGGTGAAACCATCAGACAGATGAAGATCAGTAACACAATCTATAGACATATGGGCCCCTGAGGCATGGGGAGGGGAAGGAGTTTCCCTCCTGGGTTGTGCCGTAGAGACTTGGTTTGAGCATGCAGGAGTTGACATAGCGGGCGACGTCCGGCACCAAGGTGGACTACTAGTAATTAACGGAGAGGTTTTTAGTGCTGTGAGTGATACCTGGGTGTCCAGTGGCAAGGGATGTGTGCTACCATGTCAATAGCCGAGCCCTTACCTCTGTGGGAGCGTAGGTGCAGGTAGCAGGCACGGGTTCCCTCTCCAGAGCCTGGCGTATGTCCACATCTATGTACCAAAGCACAGGGGAAACGATTCGGGTGGGCGTTATGATGGGCGCACTCAGGACCGGAACCTCTCCCGAATCGTGGAGACTGGACAGGGGATCGGCTTTGATGTTCTTTGAACCTGGGCGGTATGACAGAGTGAAGTTGAATCAGGTAAAGAAAAGGGCCCACCTTGCTTGGTGCAGGTTCAGCCACCTCGGTGTCCATATGTACTCCAGGTTGGCTGAGGCTGAGGCTGAGAAATGGGTCTGTGGCGCCCTCCAGCCAGTGTTTCCACTCCTCTAATGCCAACTTCACCGCCAGGAGCTCCCGATCACCGATGTCATAGTTCCTTTCTGCAGGAGACGTATTCTTTGAGTAGTATGCACATGACACAATTTGTGGATTACCTTGACGTTGTGACATGACGGCCCCTACACCCACTTCTGAGGTGTCCACCTCCACCACGAAGGGCAGTGCAGGATCTGGGTGTTTCACCAACGGAAAGGAGGTGAAACACCCCTTCAGTAGGCACAAGGCCACATCGGCAGCAGGATTCCACACCAACTTATGGGGACCACTTTTGAGGAGAGAGGTGATGGAACTGAAGTTCCTAATTAAGCGGCGGTAGAAGTTGGCGAACCCCAAAAACCGTTGTAGTGCCTTTATGGTGGTTGGGACTGGCCATGACCTGACTGCATCTACCTTCCTCTCCTCCATAACCACTCCCTGCGGGCTGATCCGACATCCCAAGAAGGAGACGGTGGCCTGATGGAACTGGCACTTCTCTGCTTTGATGTACAGATGGTTCTCAAGGAGGCATTCCAGGATTATCCGGACGTGGTCGATGTGCTCCTCCAAGGTGGCCGAGAAGATCAGGATGTTGTCGATATACACGACCACCTGACGCCCAAGCATGTCCCGAAACACCTCGTTCACGAATGCCTGGAATACAGATGGAGCATTGGCTAATCCATAAGGCATTACCAAGTACTCGTAGTGCCCAGACATTGTGCTGATGGCCGTCTTACACTCATTTCCCTGCCAGATATGGGTCAAATTGTAGGCACTCCACAGGTCCAGCTTGGTAAAAAACATTACCCCTGGATGTACTCCTCCATAGCCTTGGTTTCAGCCACTGACAGGGGTATATGCGGCTGCGTGGAGGCTCAGAGTCTGTTAGCATGTCTGTTAGCAGTCCCAGGGGCGATGAGGAGGGATACAGGTGGCACGAGTCTTGGAGAAAACCAAAGGGTATCCGACATCCATCCGACATCCAGGTGCCCAAGCCGTGATCTCCATCCTCGACCAGGAGATGGTGGGGTTGTGGGGTGCAGGGGTACCACGGTGATGGCGAGTGGTGCTGTGATGTGTTACTGTCTCATATCCCAATGGTCGTTTATCCAGCTATTGAAAAGGAAACGTAGAGGATCTCCTTATGTTCAGGGAGGAGGCAGGGGCCTGGTCAATTAAATTCACTGTCGCACCGGAGTCCACTAGAGCTGTAGAAACAACACGAGGGCCAGCCAGCTAGTGAAATCGATACTAAAAAGGGTTTGGTGGAGAGTGAAGATGATAGAATACTCACATCTACCCAAGTAGACGGATGATCACGGGGCCGTCCCTCTGCTCAGTGGCTCCCGGGTTGGGAGGTAGCACCGTTGAAGCTGGTGCCCCTCTTGACCACAATAGGGACAGAGCCCCAGATGTCTCCAAAAGTGTTGGCGTGTAGCCCCTACTTGTGAGTGTCAGTTAGTGTATACTGTATGTGTGTGTGATGTGGGGCTGCATACACACACACATACACACACACACTAATGTGGGCACACACACATGCATGCATGTAGGTGGGTACACCCCCCCCCCCCCCCCCCCAAACACACACACACAAGCACAAACAGAGCCCTCAGCCTTAGTCTGAAGTCCATCCTGAATTCAAAAACATTGTGTTACCAGCAGCTCACCTCCAGCTCCCTTCCCTGTGTTGCATGGATGGAGCTGTGAACATGGCATAGAAAATGGAGGCAATATCCCTAAGCCTAGTATGTCTTGCTGTGCCCTGAATGTATTGTACCGTAACTGGGAACAGGGCTCCTGAGTGGCGCAGTGGTCTAAGGCACTGCATCTCAGTGCTAGAGGTGTCGCTACAGTCCCTGGTTCGATTCTAGGTTCATTACTAGCCGTGATTGGGAGTCCCATAGGGCGGAGCACAATTAGCCCAGTCTCATTAGGGTTTGGCCAGGGTAGGCCTTCATTGCAAAAGAATTAAAAATATTAATTGACTTGCCTAGTTAAATAAAGGTTAAATAAAAAAAAACTGAGAGGTAATCATACCCCGCATAGCAGTGCATATGAAAATATATATTGTTTATTAATGATCCACTTCCATCCTACTGAAGGGGTGCTTCAGATATACAGAGCAGAAAGGGAGAGGGATGGTGTATCGACTGGTGTGTGTGTGTGTACATGCATGTGCCTTGAGCCCACCCTGTGAGCCAAATGTGATTCCCAATAAGATGCCTCATCTTTAGTCTGCATAACTAACACTCTCTGTATGCCTCTCTGAGTTGAAAGAAGAGGGAGAGAGGGAGAGAGAGAGAGAGAATGAGGGAGGGAGAGAGTGAAGGGAGGGATGAGGGAAGAAGAGAAAAAGGGGTAGGAAAAGTGAGGAATGGCTTAGTCCTGCTCATTAATATACACTATGAGATGGATTCAACCAAGTAGTTTCTCAAAGTCTATAGTACAGTATGTGCACAGAGAGCAGCTTTGACTTATGATGGTATCCATAGATGGTATAACCTAGGGACCTTAGGGATAGGCGTCCCGTCAACGGGACAGTTGTAAATCATGCAGTGCCTTGTCACGATCGCAGATTTTAGAGAAATAACAAATGTCGGTACATATAAGTGTCTTATATCGGCTGAAAGCGTATATTTTTTGTTAATGTAACTGCACTGTCCAATTTACAGGAGCTATTACTGCGGAAAAAAATGGAATGCTAATTTGATGGGGAGAGCTCCTAACAACAAAACACTTTTTTCACCGCGATAGGTTTGATGAAATCACCTCTGAAGGTGAAATGTGTACTTACATTCTGAAATCTTGCTCTGATTTATCATCCAAAGGGTCCCAGAGATAACATGAAATGTCGTTTTGTTAGATAAAATCATTTTTCATATCCTAAAAAGGTCCATATAGCATGCACGATCAATTTTGTATTTCCACTTGTTCAATTTGTAAAGAAAGGAATCTGTGAAAATCAGAGATTCTAGAACGTAACCAGACTTCACTATATCATTAGGGGTGTAGTATATCATATAGGACACCAAATATGGTCAGAGAGCGATGCCTTCATGGCACACCGATGACGCGGGCAGTCTTTACTTGAACGACTAACTTTGTCAAATAAGCACCAATCGGGGTAAAACAAAGCTAGCTAGATAGCCACTGAGCTGTGCTTTATGGGAGTATCCGGAAAATGTAGCTACTAACCTTGTATGACAGCATGCCTTTTCCTTTTGGACAAAAGTAAGAATATTCAGAGTTATGAAGTTATGAAAACTGGTTATTTTGCAAATGTTTAATGTATAATATGGCTACTAATACTGGAAAAGCTAAATCAAAATCCAAGTATACAGATTTGACAATATTCTTGCAAAAAAATGTAATATGAATGCAAATGTCTCCTTCACGATTTGCCCAAATGTACCTGGGTGACTTCACACTAAATGTCATGTAGTTCCCTCATACTTCAAGTTATCTGTCTGAAACTTTGCATATACACTGCTGCCATCTTGAATTAGAGTGATTGAGTGATTGCTACAACTGGAAAATCTTTGTATTTTCTTCTACCAGAACTATTGTGTTATATTCTCCTACATTCAAATCACATTTACACAAACATAAAAGTGTTTCCTTTCAAATAATATGCATATCCTTGCTACAGGCAGTTAGATTTGGGTATGTCATTTTAGGTGAAAATTGAAATAAAGGGGGCTATCCCTAAGAAGTTTTAATTGGTCATATTTGCTTATTCACAGGGGGTAATAATCAGACTGCTGAACTATTGAACTGACTCTTCACACCTTAGCACACACACACCTGATTCTTATTTACTGTTGCTAATACTGCACAATTTAAACACTTGCCCCCCAATCAAATTTGTCACATGCGCCGAATACCGTGAAATGCTTACTTACAAGCCCTTAACCAACAATGAAGTTAAAACTTCTTGTCAATATGGGGGCGCTGTTTCCACTTTGTAAAAAATCGTGCCCAAATTAAACTGCCTCGTACTCTATTCTAGATTGTACAATATGCATATTATTATTACTATTGGATAGAAAACACTCTCAAGTTTCTAAAACTGTTTGAATTATATCTGTGAGTAAAACAGAACTCATTTTGCAGCAAACTTCCAGACAGGAAGTGAAAAATCTGAAAACGATGCTCTGTTCCAGGGCCTGCCTATTCAATTGCCTTATATTTATGGATTTGCATGCACTGCATACACCTTCCACTAGATGTCAACAGGCTGTGGAAGGTGGAATGGGGTGTCTAGCTTGATCTGAGGCCGAACAAGAGCTCTTGGAATGACGTGACCAGAATTTCCTTTCTCTACCTAGGCGCGGGAAGTACCTCCATGTTGTCTTATGATAAGCGTTCGGTATACACGGCTAATATCTCCGGCTTTGTTTTTATTTGATACATATTAGAAAAACATCATAAAGTAGGTTTTTTCAACTGAGTTTATTCAAAGTTTAATGGGACTTTTGGAGTTTTCCGTTCTCTGCGTCGAGAGAAATTGGGAACGTCATCAGCATTGGCTAGCCTTGTGGAGTGAATTCGACAGGAGAGAAGGACATTCTAAAACCAAAAAACGATTTATTCTGGACAAAGGACTCCTTGTACAAGATTCTGATGGAAGTTCAGCAAAAGTAAGAACAATTTATGATGTTATTTCGTATTTCTGTGGAAAATGTTATTTCTATTATCTGCCGTTTTTGGCGGGCGCTGTCTCGCTATAACGTAAGCTGTTTGTTATCGTAAAGTTATTTTTAAAAATCTAACACGGCGGTTGCATTAAGAACCAGTGTATCTTTCATTTGCTATCCAACATGTATTTTTTAGTAAAGTTTATGATGAGTTCTTTGGTCAGATTAGGTGAGTGTCCAAAATATCTCCTGACATTCTGGGGAATCGATGCTACATTTTCACAATGTATAACCACAGGTTGCAGCTCTAAATATGCACATTTTCGAACAAAACATACGTGTATTGTATAACCTGATGTTATAAGACTCATCTGATGAAGTTGTCCAAGGTTAGTGATTAATTTTATATCTTTTGCTGGTTTTTGCGATCGCTACCTTTTGCTGCTAATAAATGCATTTGTGTGTTTGGCTATTGTGGTAAGCTAATATAATGCTATATTGTGTTTTCGCTGTAAAACACTTTAAAAAATCGGAAATATTGGCTGGATTCACAAGATGTTTATCTTTCATTTGCTGTACACCATGTATTTTTCATAAATGTTTTATGATGAATATTTAGGTATTTCACGTTGCTCTCTGTAATTATTCTGGCTGCTTTGGTGATATTTTTGATGGTATCTGCAATGTAAAACTATGATTTATACCTCAAATATGCACATTTTCGAACAAAACATAAATTTATTGTATAACATGTTATAAGACTGTCATCTGATGAAGTTGTTTCTTGGTTAGTGACTAATTATATCTCTATTTGGTCAGTTTTGTGATAGCTACCTATGCGGTAGAAAAATGGTGAAAATATGCGGTTGAGTCTTTTGCTATTGTGGTTAGCTAATAGAAATACATAGTGTTTTCGCTGTAAAACATTTTAAAAATCGGAAATGATGGCTGGATTCACAAGATGTTTATCTTTCATTTGCTGTATTGGACTTGTGATTTCATGAAAATTATATGATATCCCTGTCGCGTTAGGCTAGGCTATGCTAGTCAGCTTTTTTGTTGAGGACGCTCCCGGATCCGGGATGGGTAGCAATGAAAGGTTAAGAAAATATTTACCAAATAGACTAAAGTATAAAAAAAAGTCACACAATAAAATGACATAACAATACCGAGTCTATATACAAGGGGTACCGGTACCGAGTCAATGTGTGATGGTACAGGTGATTAACCTAGGTAGTTTGTAAATGTAGGTTGGGGTAAAGTGACTCTGCATAGATAATAAACAGCGAGTAGTAGCAGTGTAAAAACAAAGGGGGGGGGGGGCGTTATGTTAATATCATCTTCTTCAGGCTAGGGTCCTTTTTTCTCAATTTCCGCCTGACTGACATGCCCAAAGTAAACTGAAGCCAGGATATGCATATTATTGGTACCATTGGAAAGAAAAAAACTTTGAAGTTTGGAGAAATGTTAAAATAGTGTAGGAGACTATAACACAATAGATATGGTAGGAGAAAATCCAAAGACCAACCAGAATTTTTTTTGTTGAGAGCCCATGCTCTTACAATGGAAAGTATTGGTAAAAAAATGTAATCTAGCTCCCAGTATGCAATTCCTATGGATTCCACAGGGTGTCAGCACTCTATGTTCAAGGTTTCAGCCTTGTTTCTTCCAAAACGAGTAAGAATAATGAGTTTTAGTACTGGAACACACCATTGGAAATTCGTGTATGCGCACTCAATGAAGACAAGACGTACCTACTAATATCGGTTTCCTATTGAACATATTTCTTTCCATATGAAATATTATAGTTTGATTACATTTTAGGGTATCTGAGAAGTCAATAGAAACATATTTTGACTTGTTTTAACAAAGTTAAGTGGTATATTTTTGGATTCCTTTCTCTGCATGTTGAACGAGTGGATTACTCAAATCGATGGCGCCAACTAAACTGACATTTTGGGATATAAAGAAGGATTTTATCTAACAAAACGACACTACATGTTATAGCTGGGACCCTTTGGATGACAAATCAGAGGAGGTTTTTCAAAAAGTAAGTGAATATTTAATCGCTATTTGTGAGTTTATGACAAATATTTTGATGTGGGGCGCCGTCCTCAAACAATCGCGTAGCATGCTTTCGCTGTAATGGCTACTGTAGATCGGACAGTGCTGTTAGATTAACAAGAATTTAAGCTTTCAACCGATATAAGACACTTGTATGTACATACATGTTTAATATCCATAATTTTGATGATTATTTATTTGAATTGCGCCTCCATTTTCACCGGAAGTTGTCCCACAAGTGGGATGCCTAGCCCTAGTCTAGGTGACCATTTGGTTGGGGACAGAAGCACCAGATCATCAGCAAACAATAGACAGTTGACTTCAGATTCTAGTAGGGTGCTGCAGACTGTTCTAGTGCCCTCGTCAATTTGTTGATATATATATTGAAGACAGTGGCCCAGAGGAAAGAAATGTGTGTGTATCTTTTGCCAAATTTGTGTACATGGATTTTAGAATCCTCCCTTCCCCGATAGAGTATTTGTGTAAATATTGTATTATAAATTATGCCTTGCTTTATTGTAAAGAGTTGCAAAGAAAAATCCACATCTTAGACTGGCCAATAAAAAGTAAAGATTCTACTGCGCCTCTCGGATGGCGCAGTGGTCTTAGGCACTGCATCGCAGTGCTAGCTGTGCCACCAGAGATTCTGGGTTCGAGGCCAGGCTCTGTCGCAGCTGGCCACGACCGGGAGGTCCATGGGACGACGCACAATTGGCCCAGCGTCGTCCGGGTTAGGGAGTGTTTGGCCGACAGGGATATCCTTGTCTCACTGCGCACTAGCGACTCCTGTGGCGGGCTGGGCGCAGTGCACGCTGACCAGGTCGCCAGGTGTACGGTGTTTCCTCTGACATATTGGTGTGCCTGGCTTCTGGGTTGGATGTGTGTTGTATCAAGAAGCAGTGCAGCTAGGTTGGGTTGTGTTTCGGAGGAAGCATGGCTCTCTCCCGAGTCCGTATGGGAGTTGCAGCGATGAGACAAGACTAACTACTACCAATTGGATACCATGAAATTGGGGAGAAAAAAGGGCTAAAAAAAACATGGGCAAAAGAACACAGACACTGGACAGTGAAACTCTGCCTAGAAGGCCAGCATCCTGGAGTTGCCTCTTCACTGTTGACATTGAGTGTTTTGCGGGTACTATTTAACAAAGCTGCCAGTTGAGGACTTGTGAGGCGTCCGTTTCTCGAACTAGACACTCTAATGTACTTGTTCTCTTGCTCAGTTGTGCACCAGGGCCTCCCACTCCTCTTTCTGTTCTGATTAGAGACAGTTTTCACTGTTCTGTGAAGGGAGTAGTACACAGCGTTGTACGATATCTTCAGTTTCTTGGCAATTTCTCGCATGGAATAGCCTTCATTTCTCAGAACAAGAATAGACTGACAAATTTCAGAAGAAAGTTCTTTGTTTCTAGCCATTTTGTGTCTGTAATCGAACCCACAAATGCTGATGCTCCAGATACTCAACTAGAGAAGGCCAGTTTTATTGCTTCTAAAGGCCAGTTTTATTGCTTCTTTAATTACGATCTAAAGCAGCAGGTTTATGTAGGCTAACAATGCTATTCTTTATATGCTATACCTTTATCTGCTGTAATGTTATTTTCTAGGAAATGCATCAGGGAATATAGCTGTTTCTAGGAATTCATCTGAAGGTGCTATACTGTGTGTTGTTGGTATGTTGTGTGCTTGGAACACATGATTATACATTTAGAGAGGGCATCTCTAGTGTAGTGTGCTCCCTACAAATCAAAGAGAAATGGCAAGAGGGTGAGAGAGTGAGAGGGAGAGATAGAGATCCCACTGTCATAACACCAGGCCAGGCCCTGGAATATCTAAAAAGATTGGGAAGAGTTCAGCAGTGTATCAGCCCATTTAGATAGGTGACAGCGTGGGGGACGATTTAATAACACTCTACAGATGCACGAAAAGGGATGCTTTTAACGGCCTGAAGATATGAATCCTCTACTCTAGCTGTATACAAGACTCGCTGGGGCTGAACCGTTCATTTAAAAATTCATTTCTGTGTGCTTGCAGCGGCGGGCAGAGTGGTGTGGAGCCCGTATTAAGATGTCTCCAGTCTCTTAGCTCTCCCGGATATGGCTTGTCGCCCGTCCTGATGCGGCTTGGCTCGCTGTATGGGTGATATTCATCTTTGAGTGCTCATCTGGCTAAACAGCAGAAGCAGAGGAATGAGGCTCCATGCTGTTCTCAATGCCAGTTAGGATAGGAGTGCCTGGATAAAATACATGGCAGTGTTGTTATCCTTCTAGCTCAACCAAGCACTATGATAAAAAGAGTATTGCATGTATATCAGACAGCTGGCTACAGTATGTATACAAGAGGACAGTTATTTAAGGTACCCACACATATATGAAGTATGACATAGTGCTAGTTGGCAGTCACTCTGTGGGTAATGACAACAGTGTCTTGGTGGTATAGTAGTCTGTAGACCAACGGTGTCAAACTCATTCCAAGAGGGCCGAGTGTCTGCAGGTTTTTGTTTTTTCCTTTCAATTAAGTCCTGACAACCAGGTAAGGGGAGTTCCTTACTAATTAGTGTTCTTAATTCATCAATCAAGGACAAGGGAAGAGCGAAAACCTGCGGAGTTTGACACGTGCTGTAGACTTTGGTTATTTTAGCATTAAGGCTTTGAAATGCCAAAAGCATGTTAGCAAATTAGAACATGGAAAACATTAGGTAGCAACACATTTACAAACTACCACAAACTGTTACTTTCACTTACAGTTCTTGGCTGTACTCATGTGGTGAGCTATGGGCTGTGGTGTTATGGCTATGAAATGTTTAAGGCCTGGTAAGTCACTTTAAACATGGACAACTTTTAAATCCTCCTCCTCTACAGGAGGGAGGGGGGACCTCAGTAGCTGTGACACTCTAACAAGCTAATTATGGGTGCCATTTGTGGTGTGTGTAATTACCTCCCTGTCAAAACCCCTCTTTTTTCCTACCCCGTTTTCTCTTTTATTATTATTTCATTTCCCTCCACGTGAGGCTGATATGGCCTTATAAAAGATTAAGGGCAAAATAATTCCCCGGTCTACTGACTTTGCAAATTGGTCGTGTCAGAGAGTGCTCAGGGACTGCAGACTCAGCATGGACAGAGAGGGATGGCGCACGGCAACCCAGCCAGGCCAATTATGAACGCCCTTTGCCTCGCCCCAAATCACACAAACGGGTGTGATAGACTCATTTAAACATACCTTACATTGGCTCAGGTGACTCCAGGTCTTTGGAAGATTAAGTAAAAGTATGACTAATGAAGAAAGCTATTTTTTCCTGAGCTTTCATTGTATAAAGGTTTTTATTTTTCATGGCGTTTAATATGGTGCTGTCAGGTTTTCTGAGTGAGTAGGGAAATTATGGTGGAGGCGGACAGCGAGCGGCTGGCTCAGTGGCATATTTGTTTGTCAGCTTTAAGAAAATCTCACAGGACGTCATTTAATATCCCCTGGCACTCCTTATAATGCTGTCTGTGACATCTGCACTGTAGTTACAGTGCCTTCGGAAAGAATTCAGATCCCTTGACTTTTCCACATTTTGTTACGTTACAACCTTATTCTAAAACGGATTAAATTAACAAAATTCCTCAGCAATCTAGACACAACCCCATAATGACAAAGCGAAAACAGGAGTTTAGAGATGTTTGCAATTTTTTAAATAAATACCTTATTTACATAAATATTCAGACCCTTTGCTATGGGACTTGAAATTGGGCTCAGGGGCATTCTGTTTCCATTGATTATCCTTGAGATGTTCTACAACTTGATTGGAGAACCACCAGTGCTAACTTAAGGCTAGGCGGCCCGCAAGTGGGACAACTTCCGGTTTAACTGGAGGGCGCGCAATTCAAATAAATGATGGATATTAAACATTTTGAAACATACAAGTGTCCTATATCGGTTAAAAGCTTAAAACCTCTTATGGAACACATAAGCGCGAATCCCGCTCGAATCCCGTTAGCGGGATTGATTTGACAACATCCAGTGAAAATGTAGCACGCCAAATTCAAACTAGAGAAATATCAATATTCAACCTTCACAAAAGATTAAGTAATACATCAAAATAAAGCTTAACTTCTTGTTAATCCAGGCGCTGTGTCAGATTTCAAAAAGTCTTTACGGCGAAAGCAAACCATGCGATTATCTGAGGACAGCGCCCCGCATACAAACACATGAAAAACATATTTCAACCAGGCAGGTGCGACACAAAAGTCAGAAATAGCCATATAATAAATGCCTTACCTTTGAAGATCTTCTTCTTTTTGCAATCTCAAATGTCTCAGTGACACAATGAATGGTCGTTTTGTTCGATAAATTCTTTCTTTATATCCCGAAATTGTCCATTTATTTGGCGCGTTTGATTCAGAAATACACCTGTTCCAACATGACTACAAAGTATCTAATAAGTTACCTGTAAACTTGGTCCAAACATTTCAAACAACGTTCCTAATCCAACCTTAGGTATCCTAAAATGTAAATAAACGATACAATTTAAGACGGAATAAACTGTTTCTAATACCGGATAAAAACAATGTGAAGCGTTCTCCAGTTCACGCGCAACAAAAGACTAAAGCCCTTCAGAGTGACACCTACAAAGAACAGCCCTACTTCTTCATTTCTCAAAAGAAAAAGTTCGAACAATTTCTAAAGACTGTTGACATCTAGTGGAGGCCATAGGAACTGCAATCTGGGCCATATTAAATCAGGTCTCCCATAGAAAACAATTGGAAAACACAGTGACCTCAAATGTTTTCCCTGGATGGAATGTGCTCGGGGTTTTGCCTGCCAAATCAGTTCTGTTATACTCACAAACATTATTCTAACAGTTTTAGAAACTTCAGAGTGTGTTCTATTCAAATTATATGCATATACTAGCTTCTGGGCCTGACTAGCAGGCAGTTTACTTTGGGCACGCTTTCATCCGGACGTGAAAATACTGCCCCATGTCCCAGAGGTTTTAAATTCTTGTTAATCTAACTGCACTGTCCGATTTACAATAGGCTTTACAGCAAAAGCATGCCATGCAATTGTTTGAGGACGGCGCTCCACATCAACATATTTTTCCAGCGGCACAGGTTTCATCAATTCACAAATAACGATTAAATATTGAATAGAGAAATAGAGAAAAATTCTATAGTATTCCTGTGGAAATTAGTATATACTATAGAATAACTATAGTAATTTTAAAGGAATACTATAACATCTTCTTATAGTGATACTATAGCAATACATAATACTACTATATACTATACACTACTATACAAAGATAAACTAATGGTACAGTTGAAGTTGGAAGATTACATACACTTAGGTTGGAGTCATTAAAACTCGTTTTTCAACCACTCCACAAATTTCTTGTTAACAAACTATAGTTTTGGCAAGTCGGTTAGGACATCTACTTTGTGCAAGACACAAGTCATTTTTCCAACAATTTTTTTCAGACAGATTATTTCACTTATAACTCACAGTATCACAAGTTCAGTGGGTAAGACATTTACATACACTAAATTCACTGTGCCTTTAAACAGCTTGGAAAATTCCAGAAAATTATGTCATGGCTTTAGAAGCTTCTGATAGGCTAATTGACATCATTTGAGTCAATTGGAGGTGTACCTGTGGATGTATTTCAAGGCCTACCTTCAAACTCAGTGGATCTTTGCTTGACATTAGCTGATGTACGAAGGGCTATATAAAATAAACTTGATTTGATGTGACATCATGGGAAAATCAAAAGAAATCAGCCAAGACCTCAGAAAAGAAATCTAGACCTCCAGAAGTCTGGTTCATCATTGGGAGCAATTTCCAAATGCCTGAAGGTACCATGTTCATCTGTACAAACAATAGTACCCAAGTATAAACACCATGGGACCACGCAGCCGTCATACCGCTCAGGAAGGAGACGAGTTCTGTCTCCTAGAGACGAACGTACTTTGGTGCGAAAAGTGCAAATCAATCCCAGAACAACAGCAAAAGGACCTTGTGAAGATGCTGGAGGAAACAGGTACAAAAGTATCTATATCCACAGTAAAACAAGTCCTATATCAACATAACCTGAAAGGCCGCTCAGCAAGGAAGAAGCCACTGCTCCTAAACAGACAACGGTTTGCAACTGCACAGGGGACAAAGATCGTACTTTTTTTTTTGTCCTCTGGTCTGAACAAAAATATAACTGTTTGGCCATAATGACCATCATTATGTTTGGAGGAAAAAGGGGGAGGCTTGCCAGCCAAAAAAAAGATTAAAGAAATAAAAGCTGAAATAATTCTTTCTCTCTACTATTATTCTGACATGTCACATTCTTAAAATAAAGTGGTGATCCTAACGGACCTAAGACAGGGAATTTTTACTCGGATTAAGTGTCTGGAATTTTATAAAACTGAGTTGAAATGTATTAGGCTAAGGTGTATATAAACTTCCAATTGTATATTTTATGGTAATATTATAGCAATACCTACAGTATACTTTAGAGTTTTTTTGTTCAGTGTACAATAAGAAGTTGACATACTAGGACCTCATATTTGAAAAATTATACATTTTCATACTTTTTCACTGAGTTAACAATTCAAATAGTAAGGCCTTAGACTCCAAGTTACTCCCTTAGAGTAAAAAACATTTTTAAACCTAAATCTTGGACTTATCTTCTTATGGCTGCAGGGGCAGTATTGAGTAGCTTGGATGAAAGGTGCACAGAGGTGCCCAGAGTAAACGGCCTGCTCCTCAGTCATAGTTGCTAATATATGCATATTATTAGTATTGGATAGAAAACACTCTGAAGTTTCTAAAAACAGAACTCATATGGCAGGCAAAAACCTGAGAAGTTCCACTTCCTGTTTGGATTTTTTCTGAGCCTGGTAGATTTTCAACCAAGCTCCCATTGAAATTACAGCGAGATATGGATGAGTTTTCACTTCCTACGGCTTCCACTAGATGTCAACAGTCAATAGTACTTTGTCTGATGACTCTACTATGAAGGGGGGCCGAAGGAGACAGGAATGAGTCACCACTGCCATGAGGTGACCATTTTTTCACCATGCGCGTTCACATAAGAGGGAGCTCCGTTTCATCGCTCATCTGAAGTCAATGTAATTCTCCGGTTGGAACGTTATTCAAGATGTATGTTAAAAACATTCTAAAGGTTGATTTAATACATCGTTTGACATGTTTCTACGGACTGTTACGGAACTTTTGGACATTTCATCAGGTTTTAGTGAACGCGCTTTCCTGGCGTTGGATTTGTATGCCAAACACGTGACTAAAATAGCTATTATGGACATAGATGATGGACATTACCGAAAAAACCAAACATTTATTGTGGGAGTCCTGGGAGTGCATTCCGACGAAGATCAGCAAAGGTAAGTGAAGATTTATAATGCTTTTTATGAGTTTTGTTGACTGCACAATTTGGGCGGGTAACTGTATGGCTTGCTTTTGTGGCTGAACAATGTTTTCAGATGATTGAATATTGTGTTTTGCCGTAAAGCTTTTTGAAATCTCTCCGGATATTTTGGAGGCATTTCTGAACATGGCGCCAATGTAAACGGAGGTTTTTGGATATAAATATGAACTTAATCGAACAAGACATATATGTATTGTGTAATATGAGGTCCTATGAGTGTCGTCTGATGAAGTTCATCAAAGGTTAGTGATACATTTTATCTCTATTTGTGATATTTGTGACTCCTCTCTTTGGCTGGAAAAATGGCAGAATTTTTCTTTGAGTTGGTGGTGACCTAACATAATCGTTTGTGGTGCTTTTGCTGAAAAGCCTATTTGAAATCGGACACTGTGGTGGGATTAACAACAAGATTACCTTTAAAATGGTATAAGACACATGTATGTTTGAGGAATTTTAATTATGAGATTTCTGTTGTTTGAATTTGGCGCCCTGCACTTTCACTGGCTGTTGTCATATCGATCCCGTTACCGGGATTGCAGCCATAAGAAGTTAAACATTTACTTTAAATCAATCAAAACTGCACATGCATACAGTATTTTTCTATTAGGGATCACGGTAAGACCCAAATGCAGACTGTGTGAAGTAACAATGTTTACTGTAACAACAGAGGCAGGCAAACGACAGGTCAAAGCAGGCAGGGGTCGATAATCCAGTGTAGGAGCAAAGGTACAGGACTGCAGGCAGGCTCAGGGTCGGTAGGCTTGAACAAACTAAACGAACTGGCAGAGACAAAGAGAGGCAGGGGTTTCCACCAGGTACTGGAAACCCCTGCCCCATGGTCAAACCCTCAGGAGGCGTCTCACCGTGTACACTGGCTGACCATCAATGACACGGAGAGGGATGGGCTTAGAAACAGAAGACAAGGGGCAGTCAGACATGGTTTTGACTCTAGTCACAGAAAAGGTAGGGAAAATACGGAGGGTATGGGGCAACAGAGGACGAACAGCAGAGGGGCTAATTATCTTGAAGCGGGGGGGAAAGGTCTCGGCTTCCAGGGTGTAGCCACGGCACTATAGCGGCATGCCAGCACCTTCTTGGATACCGGTTGGTGCTGCGGAAGCGAAGTGGCCCGGGACTTACTGAACCCCTCCCGGAGGTCCTGGTACTCTGCGGAGCAGTCCGGGGCAATTCCCAAGCCCCCAGGAAGACGTCCCAGGGCAGGCAGAGCTGACCTCAGGCAATGAGTATGGCAGGACGGGCTCCAGCCCACAATGGCACCAGTAGCCCAGTCAATGGAGGGATTGTTTTGCTGGAGCAGGAATTGGATCATATCGCTGTGGTTCCCCGACACTTGTAGGTTGACGGGGGTGGTCTGTTGGGTGACCTGGCCGATAGAGCGAGTGTCCAGCGCTCTAACACCCATGGAAATGGAGAGGGGTTGAGTGGGAATGCCCAGCTCGCACGCCAGGTTAACGTCCATGAGACTCACATCGGCCCCTGAGTACCTGGAGCCCCACAGCAGGGTGGCATGGAGGGGAGGGGGGGGTGGTGGTGAGTAAGGGATGAACAATTATGCATCGGATCCTCTTGGCGACGAAGATGCTTCCGGAGACTTCCGGAGTTCAACAGCTGCAAGGTGGGATCCCCGAGTGAGCGTTTGGGACCACAATCAGACCTCTTCTCCCTTCTACGTTCCCGTAGCCGACCATCGATCCGGATGGATAAAGCGATGAGTGAGTCGAGATCCATCCGTAGTTTTCGGGCTGCCAGATCATCATTTACCTCCTCCGATAATCCGTGCAGGAACGTGTCGAACAGCTCTTCCGGGTTCCAGGTACCCTCCGCTGCTAGCGTGCGGAACTCCACCGCATAGTCTGCCACACTGAGGGTGTCCTGCCGAAGCTGGAGTAACTTCCGGGCAACCTATCTCCTGGACACCGAAGCCTCAAGCTTTTCTCACCTCCGTCACGAATACCTCCAGACTGAGGCAGACAGCGGATTATTGCTCCCACACCGCCGTGGCCCAGGCGAGTGCCTTCCTGGACATCTGCGTAATAATGTACGCTATCTTCGAGCGGTCCGAGGGGAATGAAGAAGGCTGCTGCTCGAAAACGAGGCAGCTCTGGGAGGGAAAGGCCCGGCAGATTATGGAATCTCCATTGCAGCGCTCCGGGGAGGTAAGCGGGGTTCCCGGGAAACCGGGGTGACGGCACTGCTACCAGCCGGGTTACAGAGGGACTGGGGGGTTACCGTCGTGGTAGGCTGCCTAGTAGGCAACCCACGGAATTGCTCCCGCAATGCGTCCAAGGCTAGGTCGTGACGTTCGGCCACCGGCTGGAAACCTTCCATCAGACAGCGAAGCAACTCCTCCTGCCTACCAATGGTGGCTCCTTGGGAGGAGATGGCATTGCGGAGCTGGTTCAAGTCTGCTGGGTCAGTCATGGCCAGTTCGTACTATCAGGGATCAAGGTAAGACCCAAGTGCAGACTGTGTGAAGTAACAATGTTTATTGTAACAACAGTGGCAGGCAAACGACAGGTGAATGCACTCAGGGTTCGATAATCCAGAGTAGTAGCAAAGGTACAGGACGGCAGGCAGGCTCAGGGTCAGCAACAGGCAGAGTTCAGTAATCCAGGGGTGGAGCAAAGGTACAGGACAGCAGGCAGGCTCCGGGACAGGACAAGATAGGGTCAAAACCAGGAGGGCGAGAAAAG
Organism: Salvelinus namaycush; assembly: GCF_016432855.1. NCBI lineage: Eukaryota > Metazoa > Chordata > Actinopteri > Salmoniformes > Salmonidae > Salvelinus > Salvelinus namaycush. The sequence continues at coordinate 25,327,911 of NC_052341.1, forward strand.
AGAAACTGGAAAAGGCAGGAGCTGAGACAAAACGCTGGTAGACATGAACAAACAAGACGAACTGGCACAGATAGACAGAAAACACAGGTATAAATACCCAGAGGATATGTGGGGAAGATGGGCGACACCTGAAGCGGGTGGAGACAAGCACAAGGTCATGTGAAACAGATCATGGCGTGACATTTCCTGCTTGCTGTACTGTTACAATGTTAATACACCTGCTTTTGTATTCAAATTGTGACTAGTTTGCATCCCCACTTTACAGCTCAATGTTTAAAGTCACCCTACCATGCTGTCTGATAGAGTTGTGTCTTGGCTATGTCTTGGAGTACTGCTTTCGGGGGTTGGAGGAAGTGTGTGGATCCACCAGCCATGTCTGGGAACACACAGTATGACAGACAGTTAAAGAGATGTAAAACAGATTCATTCAACAACCTCATTACAATTTCTAATCATCCCTCCTACTCTCAATCTCTACTCCTCATATTCTGATCATCATGCTTAAACCAAACACACACACACACCTTTTAGAAACGATGTTTTTTCTCTCACCATTCTGAGTTTTGGAGCCTGCTGTGGATCCACTAGCCATGATCTCTGGGAACACACAATATGACAGACAGTTAGAGAACCACCTCCTTCCAACTTCTAATCAGCTTTCCTACTCTCAATCTCTACTCCTCATATTCTTAAACCAAAAACACAGACGCCCTTTGAAGTTGTGTCTCATTCTCTCCTTCTTTAGGTTTTTTACCTCCTGGAACAAACCTGGCAACTCTGAAAATATAGAACATAATGTGCTATCATTACACTTGCATGCAATATGCATTCAACGAATAGATTGGTAGTCACAATACAACTGCACCTACTCACAGATACACCTACAACTGAACTGATTCACAGTATCTATGGGTATTTAAAAAAATATATATATTGAACCTTTATTTAAATAGGCAAGTCAGGTAAGAACCAATTATTTTTTACAATGACGGCCTACCGGGGAACAGTGGGTTATTCTTGTCAAATCTTCTGTTGAAGCTTCTGATAGGCTGTTGAATTTGCAGACGTGTTGCTGTGCGTTTTGTTGCTGTGCGTTTTGCTGCCAACTTTACTTTGCTAGCTGACAACTTTACGTTTTGTTTTGTTTTTGTTTTTAATTACCGTTTATATTTTTAGTTTTTCCATCGCAACTTTTTTCCCTCATTCAACATTTTCGCTCCGGACGCTTTATCTGGACATGGTTCGTCAACACCTTCAACAGCCGAAGCTAAGTAGTAACATTAACATGATGTCTTCTAATTGCAGTCGCTGTACTCATAATATACAGGAGAACGATCGCCTTTCGGCGAGAATAGCTGTGCTACAAGCCCAGCTTCAGACGCAATCGTTAGGCAAGGGTATTTTCAGTGTAGGAAAGGAAGAAACAGCGTCTGTGCCACCAGTAAGTACAGATAGTAACGTTAGTATAAACCCTCCCGCACAGTCCCCGCAGCCGGACAACTTTCTCATGGCTTCTGGAGGGAAATGCTGTAGGAATGCTGAACTGGTGTCGCTCATTCAGCCGACAGAAACTTTCAACCGGTTCTCCCCATTATGTAGCGAGTCGGAGTCTGAGTCTGTCTTCTCTTGTCTCTACTCCTCCCGTTACGGGGTCTGAGACGCCGAAGGCTCCCACCATTAGCTCTGACAAATTGAAAACCCTAGTCATTGGCGACTCCATTACCCGCAGTATTAGACTTAAAACGAATCACCCAGCGATCATACACTGTTTACCAGGGGGCAGGGCTACCGACGTTAAGGCTAATCTAAAGATGGTGCTGGCTAAAGCTAAATCTGGCGAGTGTAGAGAGTATAGAGATATTGTTATCCACGTCGGCACCAACGATGTTAGGATGAAACAGTCAGAGGTCACCAAGTGCAACATAGCTTCAGCGTGTAAATCAGCTAGAAAGATGTGTCGGCATCGAGTAATTGTCTCTGGCCCCCTCCCAGTTAGGGGGAGTGACGAGCTCTACAGCAGAGTCTCAGCACTCAATCGCTGGTTGAAAACTGTTTTCTGCCCCTCCCAAAAGATAGAATTTGTAGATAATTGGCCCTCTTTCTGGGACTCACCCACAAACAGGACCAAGCCTGACCTGCTGAGGAGTGACGGACTCCATCCTAGCTGGAGGGGTGCTCTCATCTTATCTACCAACATAGATAGGGCTCTAACTCCTCTAGCCCCACAATGAAATAGGGTGCAGGCCAGGCAGCAGGCTGTTAGCCAACCTGCCAGCTTAGTGGAGTCTGCCAATAGCACAGTCAGTGTAGTCAGCTCAGCCATACCCATTGAGACTGTGTCTGTGCCTCGACCTAGGTTGGGCAAAACTAAACATGGCGGTGTTCGCCTTAGCAATCTTATTAGGATAAAGACCTCCTCCATTCCTGCCATTATTGAAAGAGATCGTGATACCTCACATCTCAAAATAGGGTTACTTAATGTTAGATCCCTCACTTCAAAGGCAGTCATAGTCAATGAACTAATCACTGATCCTAATCTTGATGTGATTGGCCTGACTGAAACATGGCTTAAGCCTGATGAATTTACTGTGTTAAGAGGCCTCACCTCCTGGTTACACTAGTGACCATATCCCCCGTGCATCCCGCAAAGGCGGAGGTGTTGCTAACATTTACGATAGCAAATTTCAATTTACAAAAAAAAAAATGACGTTTTCGTCTTTTGAGCTTCTAGTCATGAAATCTATGCAGCCTACTCAATCACTTTTTATAGCTACTGTTTACCGGCCTCCTGGGCCATATACAGCGTTCCTCTCTGAGTTCCCTGAATTCCTATCAGACCTTGTAGTCATAGCAGATCATATTCTAATTTTTGGTGATTTTAATATTCATATGGAGAAGTCCACAGACCCACTCCAAAAGTCTTTCGGAGCCATCATCGACTCAGTGGGTTTTGTCCAACATGTCTCTGGACCTACTCACTGCCACAGTCATACTCTGGACCTAGTTTTGTCCCATGGAATAAATGTTGTAGATCTTAATGTTTTTCCACATAATCCTGGACTATCGGACCACCATTTTATTACGTTTGCAATCGCAACAAATAATCTGCTCAGACCCCAACCAAGGAGCATCAAAAGTCGTGCTATAAATTCTCAGACAACACAAAAATTCCTTGATGCCCTTCCAGACTCCTTCTGCCTACCCAAGGACGTCAGAGGACAAAAATCAGTTAACCACTTAACTGAGGAACTCAATTTAACCTTGCGCAATACCCTAGATGCAGTTGCACCCCTAAAAACGAAAAACATTTGTCATAAGAAACTAGCTCCCTGGTATACAGAAAATACCCGAGCTTTGAAGCAAGCTTCCAGAAAATTGGAACGGAAATGGCGCCACACCAAACTGGAAGTCTTCCGACTAGCTTGGAAAGACAGTACCGTGCAGTACCGAAGAGCCCTCACTGCTGCTCGATCATCCTACTTTTCCAACTTAATCGAGGAAAATAAGAACAATCCAAAATTTCTTTTTGATACTGTTGCAAAGCTAACTAAAAAGCAGCATTCCCCAAGAGAGGATGGCTTTCACTTCAGCAGTAATAAATTCATGAACTTCTTTGAGGAAAAGATCATGACCATTAGAAAGCAAATTACGGACTCCTCTTTGAATCTGCGTATTCCTCCAGGGCTTAGCTGTCCTGGATCTGCACAGCTCTGCCAGGGCCTGGGATCGGGAGAGACACTTAAGTGTTTTAGTACTATATCTCTTGACACAATGATGAAAATGATCATGGCCTCTAAACCTTCAAGCTGCATACTGGATCCTATTCCTACTAAACTGCTGAAGGAGCTGCTTCCTGTGCTTGGCCCTCCTATGTTGAACATAATAAACAGCTCTCTATCCACCGGATGTGTACCAAACTCACTAAAAGTGGCAGTGATAAAGCCTCTCTTGAAAAAGCCAAACCTTGACCCGGAAAATATAAAAAACTATCGGCCTATATCGAATCTTCCATTCCTCTCAAAAAATTTAGAAAAAGCTGTTGCGCAGCAACTCACTGCCTTTTTGAAGACAAACAATGTATACGAAATGCTTCAGTCTGGTTTTAGACCCCATCATAGCACTGAGACTGCACTTGTGAACGTGGTAAATGACCTTTTAATGGCGTCAGACCGAGGCTCTGCATCTGTCCTCGTGCTACTAGACCTTAGTGCTGCCTTTGACACCATCGATCACCACATTCTTTTGGAGAGACTGGAAACCCAAATTGGTCTACACGGACAAGTTCTGGCCTGGTTTAGATCTTACCTGTCGGAAAGATATCAGTTTGTCTCTGTGAATGGTCTGTCCTCTGACAAATCAACTGTACATTTCGGTGTTCCTCAAGGTTCCGTTTTAGGACCACTATTGTTTTCACTATATATTTTGCCTCTTGGGGATGTTATTCGAAAACATAATGTTAACTTTCACTGCTATGCGGATGACACACAGCTGTACATTTCAATGAAACATGGTGAAGCCCCAAAATTGCCCTCGCTAGAAGCCTGTGTTTCAGACATAAGGAAGTGGATGGCTGAAAACCTTCTACTTTTAAACTCGGACAAAACAGAGATGCTTGTTCTAGGTCCCAAGAAACAAAGAGATCTTCTGTTAAATCTGACAATTCATCTTGATGGTTGTAAAATCGTCTCAAATAAAACTGTGAAGGACCTCGGCGTTACTCTTGACCCTGATCTCTCTTTTGACGAACATATCAAGACTGTTTCAAGGACAGCTTTTTTCCATCTACGTAACATTGCAAAAATCAGAAATTTTCTGTCCAAAAACGATGCAGAAAAATTAATCCATGCATTTGTTACTTCTAGGTTAGACTACTGCAATGCTCTACTTTCCGGCTACCCGGATAAAGCACTAAATAAACTTCAGTTAGTGCTAAATACGGCTGCTAGAATCCTGACTAGAACCAAGAAATTTGATCATATTACTCCAGTGCTAGCTTCCCTACACTGGCTTCCTGTTAAGGCAAGGGCTGATTTCAAGGTTTTACTGTTAACCTATAAAGCGTTACATGGGCTTGCTCCTACCTATCTTTCCGAGTTGGTCCTGCCGTACATACCAATACGTACGCTACGGTCACAAGACGCAGGCCTCCTAATTGTCCCTAGAATTTCTAAGCAAACAGCGGGAGGCAGGGCTTTCTCCTATAGATCTCCATTTTTATGGAACAGTCTGCCTACCCATGTGAGAGACGCAGACTCGGTCTCAACCTTTAAGTCTTTACTGAAGACTTATCTCTTCAGTAGGTCATATGATTGAGTGTAGTCTGGCCCAGGAGTGTGAAGGTGAACGGAAAGGCTCTGGAGCAACGAACCGCCCTTGCTGTCTCTGCCAGGCCGGTTCCCCTCTCTCCACTGGGATTCTCTGCCTCTAACCCTATTACAGGGGCTGAGTCACTGGCTTACTTGTGCTCTTTCATGCCGTCCCTAGGAGGGGTGCGTCACTTGAGTGGGTTGAGTTACTGACGTGATCTTCCTGTCTGGGTTGGCGCCCCCCCTTGGTTTGTGCTGTGGTGGAGACCTTTGTGGGCTATACTCGGTCTTGTCTCAGGATTGTAAGTTGGTGGTTGAAGATATCCCTCTAGTGGTGCGGGGGCTGTGCTTTGGCAAAGTGGGTGGGGTTATATCCTTCCTGTTTGGCCCTGTCCGGGGGTTTCTTCGGATGGGGCCACAGTGTCTCCTGACCGCTCCTGTCTCAGCCTCCAGTATTTATGCTGCAGTAGTTTATGTGTCGGGGGGCTAGGGTCAGTTGGTTATACCTGGAGTACTTCTCCTGTCTTATCCAGTGTCCTGTGTGAATTTAAGTATGCTCTCTCTAATTCTCTCGTTCTCTCTTTCTCTCTGAGAACCTGAGCCCTAGGACCATACGTCAGGACTACCGGGCATGATGACTCCTTGCTGTCCCCAGTCCGCCTGGCCTTGCTGCTATTCCAGTTTCAACTGTTCTGCCTGCGGTTATGGAACCCCTACCTGTCCCAGACCTGCTGTTTTCAACTCTTAATGATCGGCTATGAAAAGCCAACTGAGATTTATTCCTGATTATTATTTGACCATGCTTGTCATTTATGAACATTTTGAAAATCTTGGCTCTCTAATTTTCTCCTTCTCTCTTTCTTTCTCTCGGAGGACCTGGGCCCTAGGACCATGCGTCGGGACTGCCGGCCGTGGTGACTCCTTGCTGTCCCCAGTCCGCCTGGCCTTGCTGCTATTCCAGTTTCAGCTGTTCTGCCTGCGGTTATGGAACCGCCACCTGTCCCAGACCTGCTGTTTTCAACTCTTAATGATCGGCTATGAAAAGCCAACTGAGATTTATTCCTGATTATTATTTGACCATGCTTGTCATTTATGAACATTTTGAAAATCTTGGCTCTCTCTAATTTTCTCCTTCTCTCTTTCTTTCTCTCGGAGGACCTGGGCCCTAGGACCATGCGTCGGGACTGCCGGCCGTGGTGACTCCTTGCTGTCCCCAGTCCGCCTGGCCTTGCTGCTATTCCAGTTTCAGCTGTTCTGCCTGCGGTTATGGAACCGCCACCTGTCCCAGACCTGTTGTTTTTCAACTCTTAATGATCGGCTATGAAAAGCCAACTGAAAATTATTCATGATTATTATTTGACCATGCTTGTCACTTATGAACATTTTTGAACATCTTGGCATAGTTCTGTTATAATCTTCCCCCGGCACAGCCAGAAGAGGACTGGCCACCCCTCATAGCCTGGTTCCTCTCAAGGTTTCTTCCTAGGTTTTGGCCTTTCTAGGGAGTTTTTCCTAGCCACCGTGCTTCTACACCTGCATTACTAGCTGTTTGGGGTTTTAGGCTGGGTTTCTGTACAGCACTTCGAGATATTAGCTGATGTACGAAGGGCTATATAAAATAAAAAAATAAAATTGAAAAAATTGATTAATAACTGCCTTGTTCAGGGGCCGAACAATAGACCTTTACCTTGTCGGCTCCGGGATTCCATCCAGCAACCTTTCAGTTACTGGCCCAACAATCTAACCACTAGGCTACCTGCCACCCTGTCACGTTCTGACCTTAGTTCCTTTTTTATGTCTTTATTTTAGTTTGGTCAGGGCGTGAGTTGGGGTGGGCATTCTATGTTGTTTTTCTATGTTTTGTTCTGTACGTTATATGTCTATGTGTTTGGCCTAGTATGGTTCTCAATCAGAGGCAGGTGTCGATCGTTGTCTCTGATTGAGAATCATACTTAGGTAGCCTGTTTTCCCACTATGGGTTGTGGGTAGTTGTTTTCCGTTTGAGTGTTTTCACCATTCGGGACTGTTTCGGTTTTCATTTTCATTCTCTTGTTCTTTTTGTATTTTGTATTAATTCTCATTAAAAGTTATTATGGATACGTACCACGCTGCATTTTGGTCCTCCTCTCCTTCCACCAACGAAAGCCGTTACATACCCCGGGTATATACACAACTAAACCTGGACTTGCATGCAGGGTGAGAATATTCAGTGGGAGCATCTACAAACAGGAAAGCTTACCTTCAATCACAGAGAGAGATTGTCTGAGTGCTGCATTTTCTCTTTTGAGCTTATTTGAAAGTTTGCAGTGGTTAGCCGCATTTGCATTTCCTGTTTTGACACTAAGGTGGGGTCTTCCTCACTCTCTGTGTCACTTTGAGGTCTGGCCTGGAAGGACAAAGACTTTGTACAACTGACAAATTTAGACATAGACAGACAAAATCCCCCAATTGACACTATTTGTAGTGTTGGAGGTGTTTCAGACATAACTATTAACCACATAACTATTTTTTTTTTAAAATATATTAGGTTGTGTTGAGGAGAAATTCGATTTTTATGACACAAAGTGTTATGCTGATATTAGTGATTAGTACATTAATAAGTAGGTGAGACAGGGTTAAATTCACCTTAAATGCATCAACTTAAATTGCACAAGCAATGCTACAAAGTGTTATAAACTTACTTGACGTGATACACTGGTCATTAGTTCCCGCCTGATGTTTTTTCCGGACTCCGCCCTCTTTTTTTCTGTCATACACTCTGGTAGAGCAACATAGCTACAGTCAGGAAATTACAGGTTTTGCGCAAAGATATTGCTAGTCAATTTCACAACTAAGTATACCTTTTGAGTAGTATTTTCCACTTCTTCCATATAATGTGGGTTCTTTATTTTCTCCCTCATTTCTCTCCCTTTCTTCTCTTGCACATTCTGACCTGGTCCTTTAAAAAAAAATTCTACTAGTCTCTTGCGATCTTCTACAAAGTAAAAATTAACATTATTAACTAGGCGATAGCTAGGAGCGGCTCACATCACTCACCATGTTGCATACACCCCTCACCCCATAATATCATAAGCTGTATTTGCAACTTAGCTTACTAGCTAGATATATATTTTATTTTACCTTTATTTTAACCGGCAAGTCAGTTAAGAACAAATTCTTATTTACAACAACGGCCTGGCAATCAGCCCAGTTAGTATGTGTTAACTAGCTTTCGTGCTAACCAGCTAACTAGCCAGTGGTTAGCATGCTACCTACACATACTAGTGAACTTAAGTGATATATCTTTTTCCTTAGCTAGCTAACGTTAGCTACATGAGTTGTCATTGTTATAGCCAATGTCTTGGCTGTATTTCTTTTTATAACGATTGATACCATTAACCATATCTTGTTAGCTAGCTACGTTATACTGTGTAATTAGCTGGGTAGCTAACGTAAACTCGTACATCGCCTTGGTCCCTACAATTGCCCTTATTTTAGCGCCCCAAAAACGTAATACTTCCAGATCAACTGTAATGTCAATACCATTGTAAAGCACAATTTCTCCCCTTTCCAACAAAATTCATTACATGACCTAAACACTGCCCGTTTCTGCATAATTCAAGCAGGCAATGAGCCCCGTCGGGTCTTTTAAAACTGGCGGGTGGGGAAGCGAAACTAATGCGTGATAGTGAGAATGACAGATGTCGTGTGGGAAAATTGCTTTTTTCACTCGACCTATCCAACTTATCGCCTCTAAAATGTAAATAAAACACTATAAAGAGTTTATAAAATGTGTCATTACATACCTATTTGAAGGTTTGTGTCGAATTTGAATCGGGTTTTTACGGCGGTGCTAAAGTGATCTTAGAAGTAAACAGCGGCTTTGAGAATGATGATCGCATGCAATGATGACGAAAAAAATTACTAGGTATCCCCCCTTACCCCCGTCACAGTCCATTTCTTGTTTTTAAACGATGAGAGAAGTGCTACACCTGGTGGAGAGAGATGATAAGACTTTACGACATGACACGTCAAGATGTAACGGAGGGTCAGTTTTTTCAACTTTTCTTCAATACTATAGAGCCATTACCATGTCGATCAACGCTTGAATAGAAACCTAGTTCACACCCCCGATTTTGAAGTCAACACAGTCCCATTAGTTTTCTTTGTAGCCTTGTTTGAATGTCGCGGTTACGCACATTTGTACGGAATGGGGTGAGTTTACGTTAGTTAGTTAGCTTACCATCCAGAGCCATGACATAGGTGGGATATCTCTTCCCCATGCGCTGCCAATTAAAAATAGATTCTTTCAAATTGTCGCACGTCCCATCAAACTCTTCAATATTTTCCACTGGAACCATTTCTGAAGTCCCTTCAAAAAAATCCACAAGTGCATACATGTTTGGTGATATTTTGCTTGTGCTGCAAAGTGCAAACAGAGTAAACCGTTATTTTCTAGTTTTTTTAAAAACTTTCGCCCATGCGCACAATTTAGTTACGTAGAGCTTGACGCCTTTTATGCTTTGCCGCAAAGTTTTTTTTTATAGCTAGCTATGGAATCAGTTTCATTAGTAGTTGATATGATGCAAGATGTTTACAACAATTAGCTAATTTACTTACCCTTGTAAGAAATGGCTCAAGTCCAAGTGATAAGGGGACCATATCAAAAATGGATGCGTGATGAAAACGTTCCTTTTCCTCGGCAGACCAGGTCAAGCAGGAATATTAAGGTAAGGTATTGTTGTTGTTATATTGCCTTTGCTAGGTGTTAGCTCTAGAACACTAGATTGATTTTTTAATGTATAGCTACAACCATATTACTGCTTGGGGTGCTCAGTTGCTTATGCTATGCTGTTACTGGTATGTATACACTAGCTTGCAAGCTATATGGTACATTGTCAGTGTTTGTATTCAGTACCTTGTTTCAAGCTGATTACTCAGTGATTATGCCCCTGAGATGGTTAGTGTCAAGTGCACAAACACACACACAGACATTCAGTTTCTTTTCTACCTTTGCAGATGTATTATATGTTTCCTCCTGGCTTAAACAAATGTCTAAATATACCTTGCATCTAACTCTTTTCAGAACGAAGAAAGGATTTACCCTGGGGCATCAGTAACAAAGGGGTAGTGCCTTATGGCAATAACGCTCTTTGTTCTGCGTCATCACCAGACTGGGGCTGCCCTGATAGACCTACATGCCTTGCTGAATATGCTTGTCCCCAACATCTAAATATCTCTTCAAAACGTTTTTGGGTAATCCAGCCCTGACAGCTGTCTCTCATTTCTTTTGCGATGAATGCCAAAATGACTTATGAAAGCAACCCGAAGACACAAATTGCTTGCATTGTGGAAAGTCCTTCATCAGAGAAACAAAACGTTTATTTTTGTCAATACCTTTTAGGGACCTTCCGCGAGATACACTGGAGAACCATGGAATAGATATTTTGAGGAAAACATTGATGGAAGAATAATATGAAATCGAGGATGTCATGGATGGAAAGACGTACAAGACATTACTGAAAGATAATAGGCTATCTGCTGATGATTTAACATTAACCTGGAACTGTGATGGAGTACCCATTTTTAACTCCTCAAATTACTGTTTGGCCCCTTCAATTTACCATAAATGAACTGCCTTACATACATCGGAAAGAAAATTAGATGGTTGCAGGACTTTGGTTTGGCCCAGAAAACCCCAGAATGGATACCTTTCAAAAACCTTTTATTGATGAATTTTCCCAAAACCCATTACTATGGAGAGATAGCAGTGAGATTCTGAAGAGGACAAAGGTCTTCTTCTTGATTTGTTCGTCAGATGAAATTGCCAGGCCAATCCATCGTTACTGTAAGCAATTCAATGGTGAATATGGTTGTGACTGGTGCTTGCACCCCGGTAAAGTTGTCCCCAAAGGCAGAGGATCAGTAAGATCCTATCCTTACAGTCAACAACTGCAAATTGAAAGATCACACAATCAATTTAAGGATAATGCATTTCACACTGCTCGCACTGACATTCCGCAAAATAGTGTAATGGGGTTGTCAACACTGTTTTTGCTTCCATTGTTCAACATTATGTTTGGTTTTGTGTGTGACTACATGCATTCTGTTCTCCTCGGCATATCTCGGCAACTTCTGTCTCTTTGGTTGGACACGTGCAACTGTTTGAATCCATGGTACATAGGTCGACAAATTACAGAATTAGACTCTCGACTTCTAAATCTCAAGCCACCAAAGCAATAGAGAATACCACAATCACCTCATATAATAACATTTTGGAAAGCATCGGAGTGTTGTGCATTTTTTCTGTTTTATTCAGTCACTGTTCTGCCTGGCATCCTTCAGGCTCCATTACTACAAAAAAATGATACTTACATTCAGCATGCATATTTTGCTTCAAGGATCTATTTCACAGCTTGACCTTATATTAGCTCACATTTCTTTAGTCATCTTTGTCAATAAAATTTAAGAATTATATGGACAAGAAAATGTTTCTTTCAATTGTCGTCAGCTAATCCATCTTACTGATAGTGTACTGAACTAGGGGCCTCTGGGCAACGTCATCTTTTACTTTTGAGGGTAACAATGGAAGTTTGAAATCTCTTTTCCATGGGACGTAGTGTGTTCCGCAACAAATTTGCCAGCTTTTCCTTCTTTGGCGAGACGTCTTAGTGTTTTCGAATTTCACCCAGAGTTTGGTATATTCCTTACAAAGCTTGCAGACAGGAGACTGAAAGGACAAAAAATCTCGGGCTCCCTCAAAACTCTTGGAAAATCTGTACCTCTTCACCCCACGGCTTCTCTACAACTTGCTGTAGAATAATTAGTTACCGGATCTGTCCCGTCCCAGCCTGTGGAGTCAAACGGCCGATTAATTTATGAACAGATTGTTTATCACACAAATAACTACAAAATCTCAGAAAAAAGGGATATTACCTATGTCGTGTTCAAAAATGGATGTTGTGCACAACTGCTGTTCTGTTTCTTTGTTAGACTGAATTGCATTTGTCAAACAAACTGCGTATGTCAACCTATTCCCATTGTTGTGGTTCAACCATATGTCATTCAAGCTGACAGTTTGTTCATCAATCGCAATCTAGGCATCTCATCAAAAGAAATGTGTGTGAAAGTTGAGAGGTCGAGACAAAAAAAAGCTTTTTCTTTGGAAGATATCAAGTGTAAATGTATTTATGGATGGCTGGCTTGTCCCTCTGCCAAACACTTATGAGAGAGATTAGTTTTGGTGTTTTTTAGAGAGCTGGTTGATGTTATTGAGCTGATTCATAATGAGAGCTGATTCTCATTTGCAATGGGGAACTGGCGAAGAAAAGCATCAACATACTTTAATTCAGGTCCGTCCAGTGTGAGGATATGTTAGGGACGTGCAGCTTCCAGTTAAAACGCATGCATTTAGTTTCACTGGAATTGAGCAATAGTTGGAGATCACAGAATGTGTGTTGTATGTCATTGAATCTGTGTGATTCTAATAGTATCACTCGTTGATAACTTATCAGGGACATACATCAGTGATGCAAGGGCCATCATTTGTATATTATATTGTACATGTGGTTACTTTAGTGATCCCTTCGCGCGCCAATCCCGTTAACGGGATTGATTTGACAACACCCAGTGAAATAGCAGCGTGCCAAATTCAAAAACAGAAATACTCATAATAATAATTCATAAATCATACAAGTGTTATACATCGGTTTAAAGATGAACTTCTTGTTAATCCAGCCACAGTGTCAGATTTCAAAAAGGCTTTACGGCGAAAGCAAACCATGCTATTATCTGAGGACAGCACCCCATCAAACAAACACATGAAAATCATATTTCAACCCGCCAGGCGCGACACAAAAGTCAGAAATAACGATATAATTCATGCCTTACCTTTGAAGATCTTCTTCTGTTGGCACTCCAATATTTCCATTAAACATCACAAATGGTCCTTTGGTTCAATAAATTCCGTCGTTATATCTCCAATGTCCATTTATTTGGCTCGTTTGATCCAGAAAACACACCGGTTCCAACTCGCACAACATGACTACAAAGTATCTAATAAGTTACCTGTAAACTTGATCCAAACATTTCAAACAACTTTCCTAATACGACTTTAGGTATTTTTAAACGTAAATAATCTATAAAATTTAAGACGGAATAAACTGTGTTCAATACCGGATGAAAACAAAGTGGAGCGAGCTTTCAGGTCACACGCCCCAACCACAACCGTACACTTGGCTATCCACCCAGATAGGAAATGGCTTCTCAAAGGAAAAACAACAAACCAATTTCTAAAGACTGTTGACATCTAGTGGAAGAGATAGGAACTGCAAGCAAGTGCCTTAGAAATCTAGATCCACATAGAAACCTAATTGAAAAGAGAGTGACCTCTAAAAAAGAAATTCTGGATGGTTTGTCCTCGGGGTTTCGCCTGCCAAATAAGTTCTGTTATACTCACAGACATAATTTTAATAGTTTTAGAAACTTTAGTGTTTTCTATCCAATTATCCTTTCTATCCAATTATATGCATATCCTAGCTTCTGGGCCTGAGTAGCAGGCAGTTTACTTTGGGCACACTTCATCCGGATGTGAAAATACTGCCCCCTAGCTTTAAGAAGTTTTAAATATATTTTTTTTTAAATAAAAATACATTAACCTGTCTAGCCCCCCCCCCCCCCCCCCCCCCCCCCACATTCCACTGAAAAGGCAGCGTGCGAAATTCAAAATATATGTTTTAGAAATATTTAACTTTCACACATTAACAAGTCCAATACAGCAAATGAAAGATAAACATCTTGTGAATCCAGCCAACATGTCCGATCTTTTAAATGTTTTACAGCGAAAACACCACGTATATTTATGTTAGCTCACCACCAAATACAAAAAAGCACAGACATTTCTTTCACAGCACAGGTAGCTTGCACAAAACCCCCAAATAGAGATAGAATTAGTCACTAACCAAGAAACAACTTCATCAGATGACAGCCTTATAACATGTTATACAATAAATCTATGTTTTGTTAAAAAATTTGCATATTTCAGGTATAAATCATAGTTTTACATTGCAGCTACAATCACAAATAGCACCGAAGCAGCTAGAACAATTACAGAGACCAACGTGAAATACCTAAATACTCATCATAAAACATTTATGAAAAATACATGGTGTACAGCAAATGAAAGAAACATCTTGTGAATCCAGCCAATATTTCAGATTTTTTAAGTGTTTTACAGGGAAAACACAATATAGCATTATATTAGCTTACCACAATAGCCAAACACACAACCGCATTCATTCACAGCAAAGGTAGCTATAGCGAAAAAAACAGCAAAATATATACATTTATTCACTAACCTTGACAAACTTCATCAGATGACAGTCCTATAACATCATATTACAAAATACAGATATGTTTTGTTCGAAAATGTGCATATTTAGCGGTACAAATTGTGGTTTTACAATGTGAATACGTAGCCAAACTGCACAAAATTATCCGGATATATTTCTGACACTCACCTAATCTAATCAAAGAACTCATCATAAACTTTACTAAAAAATACATGTTGTACAGCAAATGAAAGATACACTAGTTCTTAACCTCTAACACCTCCCAAACCCGGATCCGGGAGCACCCCCATCAGTAGAAAAGCTACTAGCATAGCCTAGCATAGCGTCACAAGTAAATACTAGCATCTAAATATCATTAAATCACAAGTCCAAGACACCAGATGAAAGATACACATCTTGTGAATCCAGCCATCATTTCTGATTTTTAAAATGTTTTACAGGGAAGACACTATGTAAATCTATTAGCTAACCACGTTAGCAAAAGACACCACTTTTTTTACTCCACCAGTTTTTTACTCCATCAGTAGCTATCACAAATTCGACCAAATAAAGATATAAATAGCCACTAACCAAGAAACAACTTCATCAGATGACAGTCTGATAACATATTTATTGTATAGCATATGTTTTGTTAGAAAAATTTGCATATTTCAGGTATAAATCATAGTTTACCATTGCAGCCACCATCACAACTCTCACCAAAGCGACTAGAATAACTACAGAGAGCAACGTGTATTACCTAATTACTCATCATAAAACATTTCTTAAAAATACACAGCGTACAGCAATTGAAAGACACAGATCTTGTGAATCCAGACAATATTTCAGATTTTCTAAGTGTTTTACAGCGAAAACACAATATAGCGTTATATTAGCATACCACAATAGCAAACATCACAACCGCATTGATTCAAGCCAAACATAGCGATTACATATAAACCACCAAAAGATATAAATTTTTTCACTAACCTTCTCAGAATTCTTCAGATGACAGTCCTATAACATCATATTACACAATGCATATAGAGTTTGTTCGAAAATGTGCATATTTAGCGGCACAAATCGTGGTTATACAATGAGAAAAGTAGCAAAGCTGCCCAGAAAATGTCAGGAGAAATCTTTGAAGAGGCACCTATTCTAATCAGTAACTATTCCAAAACTTGACTAAAAAATACAGGTTGGACAGCAATTGAAAGACAAATTAGTTCTTAATGCAATCGCTGGGTTACATTTTTAAAATTAACGTTACTTCAAGCATACAGCGTGCGCTAAAGCGAGACCGCACCATAATTCATGGCAGAATTATTATCTGACATTTGTCAACATTTGTCAACATAAGTACGAATTAACAGCATAAAGACTGCTTACTATTAGCTGAGCTTCCATCAGAATCTTGGGCAAGGTGTCCTTTCTCCAGAATCATCCTCCAGAATCGTCTTTGGGTTGAAAGATGTCCTCTTGTCCGGTCGAAATAGCCGCTAATGTTAGCCGCCAACTGGAGAGGTGTCCAACTCGTGAAAGCGCATGACAAAGAAATCCCAGAAAATCGCAATAAACTGCTATAAACTGCTAAGTCGGTTTAAATTAACTACCTTATGATGTCTTTAACACCTATAACGAATAAAAACATGACCGGAGATATAGAACTACTAAAACAAAAGCGTTTGCAGGACGCCATTGTGATGTCTTCATGCGTCAGGCGCACCGTTGAAAAGGACGGTACTTCCGTTCCACGGTCTTATAAAGGGCCCCAGATTGCGCAATCCACTCCATTCAAATTCTCCCCGCTTACTGACATCTAGAGGAAGACGTATGCAGTGCATGTAGCCCGATGGCTTACATGGGGACTTATAAACTGACCTCAGAACAGGGACCTCGATTTCTGAAATCTCACTCCCTGACAGGAAATGTGCTGCAGAATGAGTTCTGTTTCACTCAGAGAAATAATTCAAACGGTTTTAGAAACTAGAGAGTGTTTTCTATCCAATAGTAATAATAATATGCATATTGTACGAGCAAGAATTGAGTACGAGGCAGTTTAATTTGGGAACTCATTTTAACCTGTCTAGGATGAGTGTGCCGCTAGCGGCACTCCCCCCCCACCCCCACTGAAAAACCAGTGCCGCGAAATTCAAAAAAAATATATTTTTTAAAATATTTAACTTTCACACATTAAAGTCCAATACAGCTAATGAAAGACACAGATCTTGTGAATCCAGTCAACATGTCCGATTTTTAAAATGTTTTACAGGGAAGACACAATATGTAAAGATGTACATCTATTACCTAAAAACACATTAGCATAATCCACCATCTTTTATTTGTCCACCAACACCAGTAGCTATCACCAATTCGGCTAAACTAAGATATTTATAGCCCCTAACCAAGAAAAAAACTCATTAGATGACAGTCTGATAACATATTTATGGTATGGGATAGGTTTTGTTAGAAAAAAGTGCATATTTCAGGTAGATGGCATAGGTTACAATTGCACCCACCGTCACAAATGGAATAGAAAAACTACTTAGAGCAACGTGTTTACCTACTTACTAATCATCAAACATTTCGTAAAAATACACAGCATACACGAATCGAAAGACACAGATCCTGTGAATACAGACAATATTTCAGATTTTCTAAGTGTCTTACAGCGAAAACACAATAAATCGTTATATTAGCATAGCACATAGCACATAGCAGCCCAGCATTGATTCTAGCCAAAGTGAGTGATAAAAGTCAACATCGCCAAAATATATTAATTTTTTCACTAACCTTCTCAGAATTCTTCAGATGACACTCCTGTAACATCATATTACACAATCCATATAGAGTTTGATCGAAAATGTTTATATTTAGCCACCAAAATCATGGTTAGACAATGTGAAATGTAGCTCAGCTGGTCAGAAAATGTCCTTGCGCCACTTAGACAGTGATCTACTCTTATACATAAATACTCATAAACGTGACTAAAAAATATAGGGTGGACAGGGATTGATAGACAATTTAATTCTTAATACAATTGCGGAATTACATTTTTTAATTTATCCTTACTTTTCAATACAGTTTGCGCCAAGCGAAGCTACGTCAAAAAACATGGCGTCCTAAGCCACTAAAATTTTTCGACAGAAACACGATTTATCATAATAAAAATGTCCTACTTTGAGCTGTTCTTCCATCAGTATCTTGGGCAAAGGATCCTTTCTTGGGAGTAATCGTCTTTTGGTGGAAAGCTGTCCTCTTGCCATGTGGAAATGCCAACTGCGTTCGGGATGAACTGGAAGCGTGCCCAGCTATTCACAGCGTTAAAGAAATAAATGTCCCAAAATCGCACTAAACGGATATAAATTGCTATAAAACGCTTTAAATTAACTACCTTATGATGTTTTTAACTCCTATAACGAGTAAAAACATGACCGGAAAAATATAACAGGCTAAACTAACGCTTGGAAAAATAGCAGGTCGATGTCCTCCACGCGCATGACGCAGCTGCAAAGGAGCTCCTACCTACAGGGTTTTTTTATTTATAGGGCCTGTGAACGCGCAATCGACCCCATTCAAATCGTCATCACGTAAAGGCATCCAGGGGAAGACGTAAGCAGTGTCCGTATAGTCATAGCAATAACAGTGCCCTTTTAACTGACTCCAGAACAGTGGCCAAAATTTCTGAAATCTGACTCCATGTCAGGGAAATTGCTGTAGAATGGGCTCTGTTCCACTTAGAGACAAAATTTCAACTCCTATAGAAACTATAGACTGTTTTCTATCCAATAATAATAATAATATGCATATTGTACGATCAAGGATTTTGTGGGAAGCCGTTTCAAAAATTACACGATTAGCATAAATAGTCACAACAGCGCCCCCATCCTCAACAGGTTAACAAAGTCGAAATGGCGCCCCCATAGGCTCAAGAAGTTAATGCAATCGCCGTGTTAGAAGTCTAAAAATAACTTTAGTACGACATACAGCTTACGTTATAGCGAGACAGCGCCTGCAATGAGGGCGGAAAATAGTACTAAACATTTTCCACAGAAATCCGAAATAACATCATAAATGGTTCCTACTTTTGCTGAGCTTCCATCAGAATCTTGTACAGGGGGTCCTTTGTCCAGAACAATCGTTGTTTGGTTTTAGAATGTCCTTTTCTCCTGTCGAATTAGCAACCAAAGCTAGCCAAGTGGCACGAAGCTGTCCATCTTCACCAAACGCAGAGAACGGAAACCGCCAAAACTCCCGATAAACTTTCAATAATCTGATAAAACTATATTGAAAAAACAGACTTTACGATGATATTATCACATTTATCAAATAAAATCAAAGCCGGAGATATTAGCCGTCTATAACGAAAGCTTTTCAGAACGCAATCCAGGGTTCCTTTCCGCGCCTTGCTGAACAAAGGAAATAGTGGTCACGTCATTCCAAGAACTCTTGTTCGACCTCAGATCAAGCTAGACACCCCATTCCACCTCTCACTGCCTCTTGACATCTAGTGGAAGGCGTATGAAGTGCATGTATATCCATAGATTTCAAGCAAATGAATAGGAAGGCCCTGGATCAGAGCCTCGATTTCAGATTTTTCACTTCCTGACAGGAAGTTTGCTGCAAAATGAGTTCTGTTTTACTCACAGATATAATTCAAACGGTTTTAGAAACTTGAGTGTTTTCTATCCAATAGTAATACTAATATGCATATTGTACGAGCAAGAATTGAGTACGAGGGAGTTTAATTTGGGAACGATTTTTTACAAAGTGAAAACAGCGCCCCCCTATCCCAAAGAAGTTTTAACATTAATATTATTGGTCTGTTTTTACTAAGATGCAACATGTTTTTAACCTTTTCTCAATATAAGGGGTGCTGTTTCAACTTTGGAAAATATCATCTCCAAATTAAACTGCCTCATACTCAATTCTTGCTCGTACAATATGCATATTATTATTACTATTGGATAGAAAACAATCTCTAGTTTCTAAAACCGTTTGAATTATGTCTGTGGGTGAACCAGAACTCTTTCTGCAGCGAAATCCATGACAGGAACTGCGAAGGTCTGAAAACGAGGCTCTGTTCTCAGATCAGTTTAAAGCTCTGTATGTATCCTATGGGTCGACATGAACTGCACCCGCCTTCCCCTGGATGTCAGTAACCAATGAGAAGTGGAATGGAGTTTCTACGTAGTTCTCAGAGCTTATAAAAGGCCAAGGAACGAGGGGAGCTCTCTTTTCGACGTTCGTCACTGCGCAAAGCAGGACCTCAGGATGGCATTTTGAAACGCTCAGTTATCGACCTTAGATATATCCGTCTGTAATTTAATTCGATATAGGTGTTAGAAACATCATAACGAAGTTATTTTAAACCGAGTTATATCAGTTTATGCGAGTATATTGCTATTTTCGGAATTTCCTTAGTATTGCGTTTTGAGGATTTGGGCATGTTGTGGCCACATAGCTATTGTTAGCGGCTAATTCCGAAGTTGAAGACGACGTTTTACAACCAAGCAACGATTATTTTGGACAAAGGACCACTTGCCCAAGATTCTGATGGAAGCTCGTCCAAAAGTAAGAGCTATTTATGATGTTATTCCGTATTTATGTGGAAAAATGTAAACGGATTTGTCCGCCATTATTGCGGCACTAGTCTGGCTGTAACGCACACTGTATGTCTAGTAACGTTATTTTTAAAAATCTAACTCAGCGGTTGCATTAATAACTAATGCATCTTTCATTTGATGTCCAACCTGTATTTTTTAGTCAAGTTTACGATTATTTATTGATTAGATTAGGTGCCTTTCCAAGATGGCGCCGGCCAGAATGCATGACCTGTTGCCACTGATCACATTGTATAACCACGATTTGTGCTGCTAAATATGCACATTTTCGAACAAAACCTGTATGCATTGTGTAATATGATGTTACAGGACTGTCATCTGAAGAATTCTGAGAAGGTTAGTGAAAAATTAATTTATTTTGGTGGTGAATACGTTATCGCTATGTTTGGCTGGAATCAATGCTGTTGTCTGGTTTGCTATTGTGGTAAGCTAATATAACGATATATTGTGTTTTCGCTGTAAAACACTTAGAAAATCTGAAATATTGTCTGGATTCACAAGATCTGTGTCTTTCAATTGCTGTACGCTGTGTATTTTTAAGAAATGTTTTATGATGAGTAATTAGGTAATACACGTTGCTCTCTGTAGTTATTCTAGTCGCTTTGGGGAGATTTGTGATGGTGGCTGCAATGGTAAACTATGATTTATACCTGAAATATGCACATTTTTCTAACAAAACAAATGCTATACAATAAATATGTTATCAGACTGTCATCTGATGAAGTTTTTTCTTGGTTAGTGGCTATTTATATCTTTATTTGGTCGAATTGGTGATAGCTACTGATGGAGTGAAAAAATGGTGGAGTAAGAAAAATTGTGTCTTTTGCTAACGTAGTTAGCTAATAGATTTACATATTGTGTCTTCCCTGTAAAACATTTTAAAAATCAGAAATGGTGACTGGATTCACAAGAAGTGTATCTTTCATCTGGTGTCTTGGACTTGTGATTTAATGATATTTAGATGCTAGTATTTACTTGTGACGCTATGCTAGGCTATGCTAGTCAGCTTTTTTACTGGTGGGGGTGCTCCCGGATCCGGGTTTGGGAGGAACTAGAAGTTAATGGATTTAATGTATTGAAAGTATCCATTCCAAAAATGCACACTACTTCAAAAGTAACCTGGCTATACCCATGTTGGCATACAAAATAAATATTGGTTGGCTTTCTTTTTTTTCTTGGATAATTTTCATCACCTCAATTAGAATACTATTACAAACCCGACAGGAATAGCCTATAGGAATGCTGTAGGGGGTGCGTACTGGCGGCAGAGAAGTCAGGCGCAGGAGAGCAAAAAACTGATTTACAACGGCGCAATTTAATAAACAAAACCACCGTAAACAGAACAATAACTCAATGGGAAAACAAAACCTGTTACACACCAGTATAACGTGCACAAGCACTACAAATAAACAATTCCGGACAAGGATATGGGGGGGAACAGAGGGTTAAATACACAAAATGTAATGATGGAATAAAAACCAGGTGTGTGGGAAGACAAGACAAAACAAATGGAAAATGAAAGGTGGATCAGCGATGGCTAGAAGAACGGTGACGTCGACCGCTGAACGCTGCCCGAACAAGGAGAGGGACCGACTTTGGCGGAAGTCGTGACAAATAACTTCAGGGGAATACTATAGAAAATAATACAGGAACTCTATTTAAATTCATAAGAATACTATAGAGATGCTGCATAATATTTATACTATTGAAATCTTATTGGATATTATTATAGGTAAAAAAAATACATACTATAGTGACTCCTATAATCATTCTATAGTATTATCATAGCATACTATAAGCTAGCTATAGGGTTTTATAAAAAACATACAGTTTCTTATAGGAATTTTATAGGAATGCTATAGAGCTTTTTCGTAAGGGCAGTTCTGGGGAAGGGTCCCAAAACATTTCTGCAGCATTGAAGGTCCCCAAGAACACATTGGCCTCCATCATTCTTATATGGAAGAAGTTTGGATCCACTAACTCTTCCTAGAGTTGGCCGTCCGGCCAAATTGAGCAATCAGGGGAGATGGGCCTTGGTCAGGGGAGAAGGGCCTTGGTCAGGGAATCTTTCTCTGCTGCACAATACAGGTGTGCCAAGCTTGTAGCGTCATACCCAAGAAGACTCAAGGCTGTAATCGCTGCCAAAGGTGCTACAACAAAGTACTGAGTAAAGGGTCTGAATACTTATGTAAATGTGATATTTCCATTTTTGCTTTGTCATTATGGGGAATTGTGTGTAGATTGATAAGGAAAAAAATACAATTTAATCCATTTTAGAATAACTCTGAATACTTTCTGAGCGCTATGTATATCCAATGGAATGTTATGCCACACAGGCCTCCTAGGGAGAGAATGCTATGCCCCACAGCAGGCCTATAGAGGAAGCCATTTGGATGGAGAGAATCGATGGATATGGAAAACCATGTACAGTTCAAGTCGGAAGTTTACATACACTTAGGTTGGAGTCATTAAAACTCGTTTTTCAACCACTCCACAAATTTCTTGTTAACAAACTATAGTTTTGGCAAGTCAGTTAGGACATATTCTTTGTGCATGACACAAGTTATTTTTCCAACAATTGTTTACAGACAGATTATTTCACTTATAATTCACTGTATCACAATTCCAGTGGGTCAGCAGTTGACTGTGCCTTTAAACAGCTTGGAAAATTCCAGAAAATGATGTCATGGCTTTAGAAGCTTCTGAGAGGCTAATTGACATCATTTGAGTCAATTGGAGGTGTACCTGTAGATGTATTTCAGGGCCTAACTTCAAACTCAGTGCTTCTTTGCTTGACATCATGAGAAAATCAAAAGAAAATCAGCAAAGACCTAAAAAAAAATGTTTTTTAATTTTTTTAACCAAATTGTAAACCTCCAAAAGTCTGATTCATCCTTGGGAGCAATTTCCAAATGCCTGATGGAGCCACGTTATCTGTACAAACAATAGTATCCAAGTATAAACACCATGGGACCACGCAGCCGTCATACTGGTCAAGAAGGAGACGCGTTCTGTCTCCTAGAGATGAACATACTTTGGTGCGAAAAGTGCAAATCAATCCCAGAACAACAGCAAAGGACCTTGTGAAGATGCTGGAGGAAACAGGTACAAACGTATCTATATCCACAGTAAAACAATTCCTATATCGACATAACCTGAAAGGCCGCTCAGCAAGGAAGAAGCAACTGCTCCAAAACTGCCATAAAAAAGCCAGACTACAGTTTGCAACTGGCCATAATGGCCATCGTTATGTTTGGAGGAAAAAGGAGGAGGCTTGCAAGCCGAAGAATACCATCCCAACCGTGAAGCACGGGGGTGGCAGCATCATGTTGTGGGAGTGCTTTGCTGCAGGAGGTTCTGGTGCACTTCACAAAATAAATGCCATCATGAGGATGGAAAATTGTGGAAATATTGAAGCAACATCTCAAGACATCAGTCAGGAAGTTAAAGCTTGGTCGCAATTGGGTCTTCCAAATGGACAATGACCCCAAGCATACTTCCAAAGTGGAGCAAAATGGCTTAAGGACAACAAAGTGAAGGTATTGGAGTGGCCATCACAAAGCCATGACCTCAATCATATAGAACATTTTTGGGCAGAACTGAAAAGCGTATGTGAGCAAGGAGGCCAACAAACCTGACTTTGTTAAATAAAAGCTGAAAAAAAATATTCTCTCTACTATTATTCTGACATTCCACATTCTTAAAATAAAGTGGTGATCCTAACTGACCTAAGACAGGGAATTTTTACTAGGATTAAATGTAAGGAATTGTGAAAAACTGAGTTCAAATGTATTTCGCTAAGGTGTATGTATACTTGTAAGAAAATATAACATTGTGTGCAGTATTGCAGAGCCAAAAAATATTATTTCATCATCTAGATATCATTTCAAAAGGAAGGGATCACTGCCAATACCTCACTTTCCAAAATATCTGAAAGCCAAAACGTGTTAACTTTTTTAGTTACTTCTATTATTCTCCAAGAGTTGCTGAATTTCCTCTCTACATCATCCAGATATCAAGACAATCAAAGCTTGGCCCATAGAGGTGTATTCGTCAGGTGAATAGACTTTTGAGAGCAGCATGTGTGTGGAAGTTTTCCAGTTCATAATCCTTTCTTTCATCACCACACAGGCGGTGAGTAAACGGACAGAACACGTTTCCACCATATTGCTTTTTCTGCTACCACCTGCAGTTAAAATAATCTGTGCTTGTTAATTATTATAGCGAATACATTATTGAAGTGTATTTGGCCAGACAGAGGCATGGTGAGTCACTCTTTTAGCTTTCACCCCATCTTACAGAGTAGCTCTCTGCTTTAAGTTTCTCTCGTTCTCTCCTCTCTCTCTCTCTCTCTCTCTCTCTGTTAAAACGACTGCATAGGGCAGACAGTAGATTTGGGTAATACACTTCTTCTTCAGATCAAAAGAGAAGCAAAACAACTTCTGAACAGCTTTTTTGGATGAGAGAGAGAGGGGGGGTGAAATTGTCTACGTGAGAGAGAGTACATTTTTCAAATTAAACTTAGAGGTTGTGGTGGTACACAGCCTTGTGGATCAACATATATTCCATCTATATATTCATATCAATAACATCCTCTGTCTCCCTCACTTTCACCTCCTCTTCTCCCCCTAGTCTCCCCCTTTCCTCCAGCAAATGGAGATCCACATAAACAGCTTTGGCTGTATCCAAGCCTGTTATACGATCCTCAATTTTCAGTTGATGTTACTCCATGCTTCCGACGCATTCAAGTGACTACAGAATGGCACCGTGAAGTGTAAAATTGCTTTGGGTACGAAGCAAAGACTGGAGAAAATAGGGCACAGTGTTTGCGTGTGGTCCAATATGTTTTATTCAACCATGTGGCTGTGTGCTTTTGAAATGTGACAGGTTGTGTTTACAAATCTTTGTCAATTTGTTAAGCTTGACGGCAGCATGTCAACATGTTTTTTGGCCTTACTGAATGCACTACTTTTATGGGCTGTGGTTTTGATAGGAATTTGAAGTGACTGATTCGCAAAAAAAACTGCTCCTGACAAAATAAGATGCATATATCTTATGGATGAAGCTTTGGCAGGATAAAGATATTTTTTTCTGTTCGGTTTTTCATTCATTCTCATTAGCTGTAGCATTAGTTTTCTTTTTCTGATGAGTCACGTTAGCACAAGGAAAATCAACGATTAGGACACACTTAGAAACGATTGAAACGTTCATCGAATGTTCCTTAAAGGAATAACAGTCATGCGTAATTTCATGGTTACGGAATTACGCTGAGACTCAGATTGAGGCTAATCGTGTCTCACAGACGCTGTGGTATCATACCTGGAAAAGGAATTTGATGAAGTACCTTCTATAAACTACACACACACCTATGCAATACTGGAGTGTCTCTACCTTAGAACAGTGACTGACTATGAAGGAAGTCAAGCCCCAGACCTGTTGATACATTGCTGTAATAGTAGCACACTGTCAGTTTTTTTTTTAAAGCCTAAATTCTGCATTCTTACCACAAATATGAATAAATCAGCATGAGGTGGCAAAATGGATTGAGCTTAAAAACGAGTTATTTACTTATTCATGGGACTTAAAATTAGGCAGTAAAAATAGCAAAACAAATGATTAATCATGCTAATACGATCGTTGGATCCTGTGGAGTAATCAATAGCACATACAGTATTTCTGTCAGGGAATAATACTGCAGGGCCAAAATAGCTCTCAAGATACCTCATTCCCTCACTTTCTAGCCTAGGACCGCCATAAGACAGAGGAAAGAGGGAGGAGAGAGGGCGGTATTCTGATTTTTGCTAATAAGTGGCTGGTTAAAATGAATTGGCTTCTCCGATGGTTGCAACCAGAGGTTGTTGAGGCGACATCCCGTTCGAATAATATATAGCCCAAACCCAAGTGTGTGTAGGTGCGTGTATGTGTGGGTGCTTGCGTGCCTGTCTGAGTGTGTGTCGTGTGGTTGAACGGAGACTGTTTATCAACATTCTCTGTTTTCATGGCACCCAGCAACTTCATGCTTGACGTGGTGTGAGCTATTGGGCAAAATGTGCTTTTGATTTATTCTGGACATGATTGAATTAGCGAGTGTATGAATTTTCTGTTATGTGCTCCTTTTGTGTCCCTTGGCTAAAATAAAATATACTCTGTATATTGAGATCCCTGAGAATGTACTTTAGCTACTGTTGGTGGAGAATCATGATAGAATGCCTCATAGCAGAGAGAGGCTGGTAAACAGAGTGAATAATAATAGATAGAGGATGTTGGAGAACAGAGATATGGTGTGCCTGGTGAGCTCGCTACAGTACTGTACTGCCCTTAGAATATTTGCACCTGTTTGGCTAATGAATTGGTACTCGGGGATCTGCTGGAACAAACTATTTGCTTTAATACAAGTTCAAACTGTTATACCCTACACTGTTTCGTAATATGAATGTGCCTCCTGTAGTTTCTTCAAATAATTAATTCAAATCAATCCAAATACTGCTGAGAAGTATGTAAAACCACAGTCTTAACCACTTTTAGGCATCACTTAGGAATTTTAAGGTCAAATACCAGTCCAACATCAACCACTATCCTCACTGCTATTCCTATCCCTAGACCTTAGGTTGAAAAATAACAAAGGTGTAAACCTCATGTGGTTAGGTACAGCTGTTACTATATTGCCAATAGTTTACAATCTGCCTTATCATCTCAGCCCTACCAGAAGTGTGAAAAGATATGAGGTATGTGTTGATGAGTTGATTTCACACTTGGCAACATGGAGAACTGAATGAAGTGTGGCACAGTGGGTATCCATCCCTCCCTCCAGACTACAGGACTAAAATAGGACAGTGCCAAAGGATTACACTTATCCCTGTCTCTGTTTCTGGCAGACAGATATCTCATCCTCCCCTAAGCTAAGCATGCTACTGCTTTAAACCAGAATAGATAAGACAGTATACGTTTCCTCTGACAGCACCATGAGAAGTCTCACAAATAGGAGTCCCTTCTATCTTTGTCCACTGCATGTTTAAATGATTAATTAAGTAGGTACAGTTGAAGTCGGAAGTATACATTCACGTAGGTTGGAGTCAATTAAACTCCTTTTTCAACCACTCCACAAATTTCTTGTTAACAAACTATAGTTTTGGCAAGTCAGTTAGGACATCTACTTGGATCATGACACAAGTAATTTTTCCAACAAATGTTTACAGACAGATTAGTTCACTGTCTCACAATTCCAGTGGGTCAGCAGTTTACATACACTAAATTGACTATGCCTTTAAACAGCTTGGAAAATTCCAGAAAATGATGTCATGGCTTTAGAAGCTTCTGATAGGCTAATTTAAATCATTTGAGTCAACCAGCCAAGACCAAATTGTAAACCCCCAAAAGTCTTGTTCATCCTTGGGAGCAATTTCCAAACGCCTGATGGAACCACGTTTATCTGTAGAAACAATAGTACGCAAATATAAACACCATGGAACCACGCAGCCATCATACCGCTCAGGAAGGAGACGGGTTCTGTCTCCTAGAGATGAACGTACTTTGGTGCGAAAAGTGAGTGTATGTAATGTGAGTGTATGTATTGGAGTGGCCATCACAAAGCCCTGACCTCAACTCCTATTGAAAATTTGTGGGCAGAACTGAAAAAGCGTGTGCGAACAAGGAGGCCTAACAACCTGACTCAGTTACACCAGCTCTGTCAGGAGAAATGTGCCAAAATTCACCCAACTTATTGTTGGAAGTTTGTCGAAGGCTACCTGAAACGTTTGACCCAAGTTAAACAATTTAAAGGCAATGCTACCAAATACTAATTGAGTGTATGTAAACTTCTGACCCACTGGCAATGTGATGAAAGAATTAAAAGCTTAACCTGTTTGGCGTGCAAGCCCGACGTCGGTACACTTATGACAACAGCCAGCTCAAAGTGCAGGGCGCGAAATTCAAAAGATATTTTTTTAAAATATTTAACTTTCACACATTAACAAGTCCAAGACACCAGATGAAAGGTACACATCTTGTGAATCAAGCCAACATGTCCAGGGAAGTTTTACAGGGAACATGTTTTACAGGGAAGACACAATATGTAAATCTATTAGCTAACCACGTTAGCAAAAGACACCACTTTTCTTACTCCATCAGTTTTTTACTCCATCAGTAGCTATCACAAATTCGACCAAATAAAGATATAAATAGCCACTAACCAAGAAACAACTTCATCAGATGACAGTCTGATAACATATTTATTGTATAGCATATGTTTTGTTCGAAAAATTAGCATATTTCAGGTATAAATCATAGTTTACATTTCAGCTACAATCAGAAATTGCACCGAAAGCAGCCATAATATTTACAGACACCAACGTCAAATACCTAATTACTCATCATAAAACATTTCTGAAAAATACATAGTGTACAGCAATTGAAAGACAGGCATCTTGTGATTCCAGACAATATTTCCGATTTATTAAATGTTTTACAGCGAAAACAAAATGTAGCGTTATTTTAGCATAGCCACAATAGCCAGAAACACTTGGGCACCCACGACCAGTTCACATGCACGACAGATATTAGAAATAGCATCATAAAATGTTTCTTACTTTTGGTGATCTTCCGTCAGAATGTTGGACAAGGTGTCCTTTGTCCAGAACAGTCGTTGTTTGGATCTGGAACGGCAAATTTCCCTCTTCATTTAGCATGGGCACTTGCCAAGTGCTACAGATCTCTCCAACGTCAACAAAGTCAGAGAACGGAAAACGGCAAAACTCCCGAAAAAATTTCAATAATCTGATTAAACTATATTGAAAAAACATACGTTACGATGATATGGTCACATGTATCAAATAAAATCTAAGACGGAGATGTTAGTCGTCCATAACGAGAACAAAACAGAAGGCAAATCCATGTCCTCTTTCGCGCGCTCCAGAAACAGGAAATGGACGGTCACGTCAAACAAAGAGCTTTAATTCCACCTCAGACCAAGATAAACACGAATTTTTTTCTCTCACCGCCTCTTGACAACCAGGGGAAGGTGTATGAAGTGTATGTAGACTCTTACGTATCACGCCCATGTATAGGCATGAAGTTGAACAGAGCATCGATTTCTGACATTCCACTTCCTGGTCAGGAAGTGTGCTGCAGAATGACTTCTGTTTCACTCAGAGAAATAATTCAGAGAGTGTTTTCTATCCAATAGTAATAATAATATGCATATTGTACGAGCAAGAATTGAGTACGAGGCCGTTTGAAATGGGCACGATTTAACTGGCTACTCAATACTGCCCCTTGCAGCCATAAGAAGTTTTTAAACATTCTCTCTTGTATTATTCTGACATTTCACATTCTCAAAATAAAGTGGTGATCCTAACTACCCTAAAACAGGGAATTCTTACTCGGATTAAATTGTCAGGAATTGTGAAAAACTGAGTTTAAATGTATTTGGCTAAAGTGTATGTAAACTTCCAACTTCAACTGTAGGTCTACAGTGCTGCACTGCATGGGGTATTTTGAGAGTCGGAGTGTATTGAAAACAACTTTGTTTGAAAAGGTAACAGGAGTCTAGTAACCTCTATTCAATAGAAAGCTTGTCAACATTCAAAAGGGCTCTGTTCAAGCATTCAGGCTTACTTCACCTTCTTTAACTGTACATTTACTACAAACTCGCTAACAAGGCGCTTGGTAGTTGTTTGTTGAAACACAACACACCCTTGTCGAACAGGAGTCTAATCTGTTTATCTCAACATTACCTGCCTGGTGTTCCATGTCAAGTTCTGTAAGGCAAATATCATCCTTCTCCTTCAAAGCTCCCTCCATGTACTGTATATACACACACACACACACACACACACACACACACACACACACACACACACACACACACACACACACACACACACACACACACACACACACACAGTACATAACAGGCGAGCATTGAAAACACACCCGTTTGATTTGTCATCCCGTCTCAATGCGTATTGATTGGAGCTGGGTGGTTTTACACCACACAAATAGAAAGGCAGAGATTGATTTTGTGCCTTGGGCTTGACAGAGCTGCCTTGCATTAGAGACAGCTGAGCCGAGTGGAGTGGAGAGAAGGAGAGAGGAGGCTGGGGCTGGGGCTGGTTGGACTGGAGGAAAAAACGTAATAGAAAGAAGGAGATAACATCGGAAATATTCAATATGATTAAAAGGGGAAGCATTGTGTGTGAATCAGATAAAGGAAAATACCAGTGTAGAGTTTATACTTGGAGGGCCGCTCATTACAAAGTTTGGCCTCTTCCTGACTACTTGTACCAGATACACACTTAAAACAAATGGTTCTATATAGTGCCAAATAAGGATTATTTTTCTTGTAACCATAGCGAAACCTTTTGGTGCTATATGGAACCTTTTTTTGAAGGTTCTATAAAGAACCATGCTCTTAGTTCTAAAGTTCTAAATGGAACCTGCATGGTGTATAAACCCATCTATCCAAATCAAAGGGACAGCGGTGGAGAAGATGGAAAGTTAAGTTCCTCGAAGTACACATCACAGACAAACTGAAATAGTCCACTCACACACAGTGTGGTGAAGAAGGTACAACAGCGCCTCTTCAAAATCAGGAGGCTGAAAAAATGTGGCTTGTCACCCAAAACCCTGACAAACTTTTACAGATGCACAATCGAGAGCATCCTGTCAGGCTGTATCACAGCCTGGTACGGCAACTGCACCGCCCTCAACCCCAAGGCTCTCAAGAGGGTAGTGCAGTCTGCACAACGGGGGCAAACTACCTGCCCTCCATGACACCTACAGCACTCGATGTCACAGGAAGGCCAAAAAGATATTCGAGGACATCAACCACCCGAGCCACTGTCTGTTCACACCGCTATCATCCAGAAGGTGAGGTCAGTACAGGTGCATCAAAGCTGGGACCGAGAGACTGAAAAACAGCTTCTGTCTCAAAGCCATCAGACTGCTAAACAGCAATTACTAACTCAGAGAGGCTGCTGCCTACATTGAGACCCAATCACTGGCCACTTTAACTTCACTAGGGTAGGGGCAGCATTCGGAATTTTGGATGTGAATATGCATAAAAATAGTAGATTTGGATAGAAAACAATCTGAAGTTTCTACAACTCTTTGAATGATGTCTGTGAGTATAACAGAACTCATATGGGCAGGCAAAAACCTGAGAAAAAATCCAACCAGGAAGTGGGAAATCTGAGGTTTGTAGGTTTTCAAGTCATTGCCTATCGAATATACAGTGTCTATGGGGTCATATTGCACTTCTTAAGGCTTCCACTAGATGTCAACAGTCTTTAGAACCTTGTTTGATGCTTCTACTGTGAAGGAGGGGGGAATGGGAGCTGAATGAGTCAGAGGTCTGCCAGAGTGGCATGAGCTGACCACGCGCGTTCACGTGAGAGATAGATTGCGCTCCATTGCATTTCTACAGACAAAGGAATTCTCCGGTTGGAACAATATTGAAGATTTATGTTAAAAACATCCTAAAGATTGATTCTATACTTCGTTTGACATGTTTCTACGAACTGTAATATGACTTTTCATCTGAACTTTTGCCTGGACCTGCCCTCGCGTCGTGAGTTTGGATTGTGAACTAAACGTGCAAACAAAAAGGAGGTATTTGGACATAAATGATGGACTTTATCGAACAAATCAAACATTTATTGTGGAACTGGGATTCCTGGGAGTGCATTCTGATGAAGATCATCAAAGGAAAGTGAATATTTATAATGCTATTTCTGGTTTCTATTGACTCCACAACATGGCGGATATCTGTATGGCTTGGTTTTGTGTCTGAGCGCTGTACTCAGATTATTGCAAGGTGTGCTTTTTCAGTAAAGTTTTTGGGAAATCTGACACAGCTGTTGCATTAAGGAGAAGGGGATCTAAAATTCAATGCATAACAGCTGTATCTTTTAGCAATGTTTATTATGAGTATTTCTGTAAATTGATGTGCCTCTGCAAAATCACCGGATGTTTGGAACTACTGAACATAACGCGCGAATGTAAACTGAGATTTGTGGATATAAATATGAACTTTATCGAACAAAACATACATGTATTGTTTAACATGAAGTCCTATGAGTGTCATCTGATGAAGATCATCAAAGGTTAGTGATTAATTCTATCTCTATTTCTGCTTTTTGTGACTCCTCTCTTTGGCTGGAAAAATGGCTGTGTTTTTCTGTGTCTTGGCTCTGACCTAACATAATCATATGGTATGCTTTCGTCGTAAAGCCTTTTTGAAATCGGACACTGTGGCTGGATTTACAACAAGTGTATCTTTAAAATGGTGTAAAATACTTGTATGTTTGAGGAATTTTAATTGTTATATTACTTGTTAGATATTACCGCACTGTCAGAACTAGAAACACAAGCATTTCACTACACTCACATTAACATCTGCTAACCATGTGTATGTGACAAATAAAATTTGATTTGATTTGAAATCAAATCAATTCAAAGTTTATTTGTCAAGTGCGCCGAATACAACAGCTGTAGACCTTACAGTGAAATTGTCACGCCCTGACCGTAGATTGCTTTGTATGTTTCTATTTTTAGTTTGGTCAGGGTGTGATGTGGGTGGGTATTCTATGTCTGGGTATTCTATGTTGTAGGTCTAGGTTTTCTCTTTCTGTGTGTTTGGCCTGGTGTGGTTCCCAATCAGAGGCAGCTGTCTATCGTCTCTGATTGGGAGCCACATTTAGGTAGCCTGTTTTCCCACTTTTGTTTGTGGGTGGTTGTTTCCTGTTTAGTGTTTTGTTTCACCTTTCAGGACTGTTCGTTTGTCGTTTTTGTTGTTTGTCAAGTGTTTTTGTATTTTATAAAAAAAATATGACCACTTACCACACTGCACCTTGGTCCTCCTCTCCTTCTTCAGATGACAATCGTTACAGAAATGCTTACTTACAGGCTCTAACCAATAGTGCAAAAAAAGGTATTAGGTGAACAATAGGTAAGTAAAGAAATAAAACAACAGTAAAAAGACAGGCTATATACAGTAGCGAGGCCATAAAAGTAGCGAGGCTACATACAGACACCGGTTAGTCAGGCTGATTGAGGTAGTATGTACATGTAGATATGTTTAAAGTGACTATGCATATATGATGAATAGAGAGTAGCAGTAGCGTAAAAGAGGTGTTGGAGGGTGGTGGGTGGGACACAATGTAGATAGCCCGGTTAGCCAATGTGCGGGAGCAGTGGTTGGTCGGCCCAATTGAGGTAGTTTGTACATGAGTGTATAGTTATAGTGACTATGCATATATGATAAACAGAGAGTAGCAGCAGCGTAAAAAGAGGGGTTGGGGGTGGGGTTCTACCTTCTACTCGGCTGCTACTTTCTGTTATCATCAATGCATAGTCACTTTAATAACTCTACCTACATGTACATATTACCTCAATTACCTTGACTAACCGGTACCCCCGCACATTGACTCTGTAAAAACCATCAACTGCTATAATGAAACTGGCTGTCATGAGGACCGCCACAGGAAAGGAAGACCCAGAGATTGCAGCCCAAATAAATGCTTCACAGAGTTCAAGTACCAGACACATCTCAACCTGAACTGTTCAGAGGAGACTGTGTGAATCAGGCCGTCATGGTCAAATTGCTGCTGAAAAAAAACACTACTAAAGGACAGCAATAAGAAGAAGAGACTTGCTTGGGCCAAGAAACACAAGCAGTGGACATTAGACCGGTGGAAATCTGTCCCTTTGTCTGATGAGTCCAAAAAGATTTTAGGTTCTAACCGCCGTGTCTTTGTAAGACGCAGAGTAGGTGAACGGATGATCTATGCATGTGTGATTCCCACCGTGAAGAATGGAGGAAGAGGTGTGATGGTGTGGGGGTGCTTTACTGGCGACAATGTCACTGATTTATTTACAATTCAAGGCACACTTAACCAGCATGGCTACCGCAGCATTCTGCAGCTATACGCCATCCCATCTGGTTTGCACTTAGTGTTACTATCATTTGATTTTCAACAGAACAATGACCCAAAATACACCTCCAGGCTGTGATGACCTGGCCTCCACAATCACCCGACCTCAACCCAATTGAGATGGTTTGGGATGAGTTGGACCGCAGAGTGAAGGAAAAGCAGCCAACAAGTGCTCAGCATATGTGGGAACTCTTTCAAGACTGTTGGAAAAGCATTCCCCATGAAGCTGGTTAAGAGAATGCCAAGAGTGTGCAAAGCTGCCATCAAGGCAAAGGGTGGCTACATTGAAGAATCTAAAATATATTTTGGATTGTTTAACACTTTTTTGGTTACACATGATACCTTGTGTGTTATGTCATAGTGTTGATGCCTTCTGTATTATTCTACAATGTAGAACATAGTAATAATAAAGAAAAACCCTTGAATTAAAACGTTTTAAACTTTTGACTGGTTCTGTATAAAATATAATAGCATAAAACAAGACATTAGATCAACTGGAATGACACTCTGACTCAAGGTTGCAGAAAAAGAGCTGTGAGCAAACCACGCCCTAAAATATTATATTAAGCCGCTGCCTCTACATTTTAATCATCACTAAAAGAGAACCATTATTCCCTTGCCAAAAACCCTTGAGGAGCCGTCATTTTTTAGTGTAGATTTTATATCGTCTCTCTACTATGTTTTATTATAGATGCTCTGTTCTACCTAGAGCTCAAGTCTCCAGTAGCAATCTGAGTGGTTTTCAGAATGTTTCTCAGATATGGAGTGCAAATAATGTAATTTGGTTTTGACTCAACAAATATGGCAGCATCTAAAACGACTTAGTCATATTTCATAAGGTGGATGCTTACATTTGTTCTTTTTCACACATGTACAAGTGTGTATTCTGTGTGAATTGGAAATTCGTTTTTTGCATTTCCCACTCCCGTTGAGACACGGGCCAGGGATCAGCCATTATTGACAGTGACCCTTGCGTAATTACGGTTAAGTGCCCTGCTCAAGGGCACGTCAACAGATTTTTCACCAGGTCGGCTCTGGGATTCGAACCAGTAACCCAACACCCCAAAATGCTAGGCTACCAGCCACCCCGTACAATGCCGAGTAAAAGTCTAAACATTAATTGCACAGTCATTACATCTAAAAAGAGATTCCATTGGACTTTTTCCGGTACAGATCTACACAACCTACTCCACATTTTCAGAGAGAAAGAAAATTATAGAACATTTCCCCCTCAAGTGTTTTTAATAAAAAACATGTCCTGTAGTCAAATGACCAAATCACCCTCTAGTGGCCTCATGGGTGGAATGTTATTCCTAACATTATTTCATAATAATAGACATTCATTTTAAATTAACGATAAAAATCTGGTGTTCTATGTCAAACGGTTTTGTTATATTTCAGTCTTCTGTGATGTACACTGGAAGTTGGATGTTTACATATACTTAGGTTGGACTCATTTTCAACCACTCCACAAATTCTTGTTAACAAACTATAGTTTTGGCAAGTTGGTTAGGGCATCTACTTTCTGCATGACACAAGTAATTTTTCCAACAATTGTTTACAGACAGATTATTTCACTTATGTATTACAATTCCAGTGGGTCGGAAGTTTACATAAACTAAGTTGACTGTGCCTTTAAACAGCATGGAAAATTCCAGAAAATGATGTCATGGCTTTAGAAGCTTCTGACGGGCTATTGACATAATTTGAGTCAATTGGAGGTGTACCTGTGGATGTATTTCAAGGCCTGCCTTCAAACTCAGTGCCTCTTTGCTTGAAAAAATGGGAAAATCAAAAGAAATCAGCCAAGACCTCAGGAAAAAAATTGTAGACCTCCACAAGTCTGGTTCATCCTTGGGAGCAATTTCCAAATGCCTGAAGGTACCACGTTCATCTGTACAAACAATAGTACGCAAGTATAAACACCATGGGACCACGCAGCCATCATACCGCTCAGGAAAGAGACACGTTCTGTCTCCTAGAGATGAACGTACTTTGGTGTGAAAAGTGCAAATCCATCGCAGAACAACAGCAAAGACCTTTGTGAAGATGCTGGAGGAAACAGGTACAAAAGTATCTATATCCACAGTAAAACAAGTCCTATATCGACATAACCTGAAAGGCCGCTCAGCAAGGAAGAAGCCACTGCTCCAAAACTGCCATAAAAAAGCCAGACTACGGTTTGCAACTGCACATGGGGACAAAGATTGTACTTTTTGGAGAAATGTCCTCTGGTCTGATGAAACAAAAATAGAACTGTTTGGCCATAATGACCATCATTATGTTTGGAGGGAAAAGGGGGAGGCTTGCAAGCCGAAGAACACAATCCCAACCGCGAAGCACGGGGGTGGCAGCATCATGTTGTGGGGGTGCTTTGCTGCAGAAGGGACTGCTGCACTTCACAAAATAGATGGCATCGTGAGGAACGAAAATTGTGTGGATATATTGAAGCAACATCAAGACATCAGTCAGGAAGTTAAAGCTTGGTCGCAAATGGGTCTTCCAAATGGACAATGACCCCAAGCATGCTTCCAAAGTTGTAGCAAAATGGCTTAAGGACAACAAAGTCAAGGTATTGGAGTGGCCATCACAAAGTCCTGACCTCAATCCTATAGAAAATTTGTGGGCAGAACTGAAAAAGTGTGTGTGAGCAAGGAGGCCTACAAACCTGACTCAGTTACACCAGCTCTGTCAGGAGGAATGGGCCAAAATTCACCCAATTTATTGTGGGAAGGTTGTGGAAGGCTTCCTGGAGCATTTGACCCAAGTTAAACAATTTAAAGGCAATGCTACCAAATACTAATTGAGTGTATGTGAACTTCAGACCCACTGGGAATGTGATGAAAGAAATAAAAGCTGAAAGAAATAATTCTCTCTACTATTCTACTCTCTTATTCTCACATTTCACATTCTTAAAATAAGGTGATAATCTTAACTGGCCTAAAACAGGGAATTTTTAGTCTGATTAAATGTCAGGAATTGTGAAACTGAGTTTCAATGTATTTCACTAAGGTGTATGTAAACTTCTGACTTCAAATGTATATGCTTGTATTTGTATTTGATATTTATTATGGATCCTCATTCTTCCTGGGGTCTGGCAAAATTAAGGAAGTTATACAATTCTATAAACATTACAATACATTCATAACATTCATACCTGAGGCCTAGGACCATGCGTCAGGACTACCGGGCATGATGACTCCTTGCTGTCCCCAGTCCACCTGGCCTTGCTGCTGTTCCAGTTTCAACTGTTCTGCCTGCGGTTATGGAACCCTGACCTGTCCACTGGACGTGCTACCTGTCCCAGACGTGCTGTTTTCAACTCTTAATGATCGGCTATGAAAAGCCAACTGACATTTATTCCTGATTATTATTTGACCATGCTGGTCATTTATGAACATTTTGAACATCTTGGCCATGTTCTGTTATAATCTCAACCCGCCACAGCCAGAAGAGGACTGGCCACCCCTCATAGCCTGGTTCCTCTCTAGGTTTCTTCCTAGGTTTTGGCCTTTCTAGGGAGTTTTTCCTAGCCGCCGTGCTTCTACAACTGCATTGCTTGCTGTTTGGGGTTTTAGGCTGGGTTTCTGTACAGCACTTCGAGATATTAGCTGATGTACGAAGGGCTATATAAAATAAACTTGATTTGATTTGATAACAAATTTCACAACACACTAAGTGTGTGTCCTGCACTTCTCCACTACCACACATCTACAACACAAAATCTGTGCCTATGTTTGTTGCTTCACAGTCCCAGCTATTCCACAAGGTGTATGTTTTTTACATTTGATTGTACTGCTTGCGTCAGTTACCTGATGTGGAATAGAGTTCCATGTGGTCATGGCTCTATGTAGTACTGTTCGCCTCCAATAGTCTGTTCTGGACTGTGAAGAGACCTCTGGTGGCATGTTTTGTGGGGTATGCATGGGTGTCTGATCTGTATGCTAGTAATTTAAACAGACAGCTCGGTGCTTTCAACATGTCAGTACCTCTCACAAATACAAGTAGTGATGAAGTCAATCTATCCTCCACTTTGAGCCAGGAGAGATTGACATGCATATTATTAATGTTGGCTCTCTGTGTACATCCAAGGGCCAGCCGTGCTGCCTTGTTCTGAACCAATTGCAAAAGTCCCTCTGTGTCACCTGACCACATGACTTAACAGTAGTCCAGGTGCGACAAAACTAGGGCCTGTAGGACCTGCCTTGATAATAGTCCTATTAAGAAGGTAGAGTGGCGCTTTATTATGGACAGACTTCTCCCCATCTTAGCTACTGTTGTATCAATATGTTTTGACCATGACAGTTTACAATCCAGGGTTACTCCAAGTAGTTCAGTCATTTCAACTTGCTCAATTTCTCAATAATTTATTACAAGATTTCATTTAGGTTTTAGTGAATGATTTGTCCCAAATACAATGCTTTTAGTTTTTTTTAATTTTTTAGGACTAAGCTATTCCTTGCCACCCATTCTGAAACTAACTGCAGCTCTTTAAGTCATTTCAGTCGCTGTAGTAGCTGACATGTATAGTGTTGAGTCATCCGCACACATAGACACACTGGCATTACACAAAGCCAGTGACCACAATCTTTTTATCATCAATTTCTCTCAGCCAATCAATCATTTGTGTAAGTGCTGTGCTTGTTGAATGTCCTTCAATATAAATGTGCTGAAAGTCTATTGTCAATTTGTTTACTGTAAAATAGCCTTGTATCTGGTCAAACACATTTTTCCCCAAAACTTGACTAAGGAATGGTAAAAGGCTGATTGGTCGGCTATTTGAGCCAGTAAAGGGGGCTTTACAATTCTTCGGTAGCGGAATGACTTTTGATTCCATCCAGGCCTGAGTGAAGACACTTTCTAGTAATATAGGCTTAAATTTAAGATATGGCAAATAGGAGTGGCAATATCGTCCACTATTATCTTCAGTAATTTTCTATCCAAGTTGTCAGACTCCGGTGGCTTGCCATTGTTGATAGACAACACTTTTTTCACCTCTTCCATGCTCACTTTACGGAAGTCAAAATACTATTCTTGTCTTTATTCTTGTCATAATTTGGTCATATATACTTGGATGTGTAGTCATGCCTACGTTTGCTAATCTTGCCCGTGAAATAATCATTAAAGTGGGTTTCGTGATAAATGAGCCATCTGATTCAACGAATGATGGAGATGAGTTTGCAATTCTTACCAAAATATTATTGAAGTTACTCCAAAGCTTTTTACTATCATTCTTTTTGTCATTTATATTTGTTTCATAGTATAGTTTAGTCACATGATTTCTCAATTTGCAGTATGTTTGCCAATCGGTTGTGCAGCCAGACTTTTGCCTCCCTCATACAATTTTTAAATTCCTCATCAATCCACAGGGATTTAACAGTTTTGACAATTTTTAATGGGTGCATGCTTATTAGTAACTGGGATAAGCAATTTCATGTGTCAAGTGCAACGTCTGTTTGCTCCTCATTACACACCACGGACCGACAAATATTCTTTACATCAAAAACATAGAAATCACTACAAAACTTATGGTATGACCTGTTATACACTATATTAGGCCCAACCATTAAAACTTTGGTTTTCCTAGATATGGCTACTAAACTCATCAAAAAAAGATACGACCCTTTTTCAGGACCCTGTCTTTCAAAGATAATTTGTAAAAATCCAAATAACTTCACAGATCTTCAATGTAAAGGAATTTACCACTGTTTCCCATGCTTGTTCAATGAACCATAAACAAGTAATGAACATGGACCTGTGGAACGGTCGTTAAGACACTAACAGCTTACAGACAGTAGGCAATAAAAGGTCACAGTTATGAAAAATTATGACACTAAAGAGGCCTTTCTACTGACTCTGAAAAACACCAAAAGAAAGATGCCCAGGGTCCCTGCTCATCTGCGTGAACATGCCTTAGGCATGCTGCACGGAGGCATGAGGACTGCAGATGTTGCCAGGGCAATACATTGCAATGTCCGTACTATGAGAAGCCTAAGACAGCACTACAGGGAGACAGGACGGACAGCTGATTGTCCTCGCAGTGGCAGACCATATGTAACAACACCTGCACAGGATCGGTACATCCAAACATCACACCTGCGGTACAGGTACAGGATGGCAACAACAACTGCCCGAGTTACACCAGGAATGCACAATCCCTCCATCAGTGCTCAGACTGTCCACAATAGGCTGAGAGAGGCTGGCCTGAGGGCTTGTATGCCTGTTGTAAGGCAGGTCCTCACCAGACCACACCGGCAACAACGTCGCCTATGGGCACAAAGCCACTGTCGCTGGACCAGACAGGACTGGCAAAAAGTGCTCTACACTGACGAGTCGCGGTTTTGTCTCACCAGGGGTGATGGTCGGATTCGAAATTTATCATCGAAGGAATGAGCATTACACCGAGGCCTGTACTCTGGAGCGGGATCGATTTGGAGGTGGAGGGTCCGTGCGGTGTGTCACAGCATCATCGGACTGAGCTTGTTGTCATTGCAGTCAATCTCAACGCTTGTTTCATTGCTTTAGTGGGAAGCTTAGCAGAAGTAGATATTGATGTTATTTATGTTAGTGCAGGGTGAGCTGCACGCAGTGGACTTCCTACTAGAGCCCATCGCCTCAGTGCTAAAAGCATGAATCTGGTTCATAGGCACGATTACTGCATAAAATAGCTGTAGGATCAGCAGGGCAGTTAGAGGGACATAAATTAGGTTACTTATATTGTGTCTACCAATGCCCCTGGTATAATGTACATTTGCTAAAGCATTATGATGACTCAGCGACACAAATGGTAGGAATTAACTGAGCTGGGCTTAGGTCATTGATAAGTCATTGTCTCAACGCAGCCTTATAATGCTGTGAAAGGATCCAGGAACCCGAATGAGTGGATCCCATCCTCCTTATAAAACCTTTTGGAAACAAAACACGTATCAACATTTTCAACAATTTTCAATTGAGCTGTATTAATCAGGTAACCAGTTTTGAGGAGAAAGAATCCTGCTAAAGCGTTCAATGCCACGATTGTAACGATATGCGCTGAGAGTCGGGAAGCAAGTTCAGGGAGTGAGTGTTTTTATAAATAAACACAACATAATACGAAACACGAACAACGCACAGACATGAAACTGAAACAGAAACAATGACTCCTGGGGAAGGAACCAAAGGGAGTGACATATATAAGGAAGGTAATCAGGGAGGTGATGGAGTCCAGGTGAGTCTGATGACGTGCAGGTGCGCGTAACGATGGTGACAGGTGTGCGCCATAACGAGCAGCCTGGTGACCTAGAGGCCGAAGAGGGAGCACACGTGACAACGATTCATAGAGGGCACAGGGCCAGATATTATGTTATTTTTTATTAGTGTCTAGCAGAGAGTCAATTAGCTCTTTGAAATCCAGTATCAACTGTTCAGAGCTGCCGTTCATAATAAAACCCACATGGATTACGATAGGACATGGACATCAATTCATAGTACAGTCGGGAGCAGCTTAGTAATGTAATTTACTCAAGCTCTGGGATACGACATTGTTTTTGCACAAGGAACATTCACATTTCTTACCATGGAGCTGCCTGAAATCACAGCTGGCGAGAAGGACAAGGAAATCCGCCCACTCCCAGGCTTCACAGG
This sequence comes from Salvelinus namaycush, assembly GCF_016432855.1. Classification (NCBI taxonomy): domain Eukaryota; kingdom Metazoa; phylum Chordata; class Actinopteri; order Salmoniformes; family Salmonidae; genus Salvelinus; species Salvelinus namaycush. The sequence goes on from NC_052341.1 coordinate 25,369,703, forward strand.
ATTCGAATAACCTTTTAAGGACAGGAGAGAGGCAGGATAACTTTAGCCTGTAGCTCCCTGCACCTGGTGCAGTCCTCCGACAGATAGAGAAGCCCCGCTTGATCCAGAGCAGCAACCGAAGGTTGCGACTACAAAATCATAGGGGAAGGAGTAGGAGTAAGCACAGCGGCCTTAGACACAGATGCCCCCAGCGACGAAGGTGCAGGAAGATCAGGCTCCAGGGTGGCGAAACTATTCGTTGTTTGTATCCGCTCCGGGCCTCTCGTTGGGAGTATAAACTGCTTTGCGGGATGCCGCTGTTTTTGGCTTCCACGGCTCGGGACATGCGACCATCGTTGAATGCTATGCTCCTCTTGCTGTGCTCCTTCAACTACACTATCAGATGGGGGAGGAGAGGCAGGAGACAGCTCCCCTGGCGAACAAACTCCGGGCAACAACGGCCAGTCGGATAACGACAAACGACAAGGCGGAGATGCAAGCCAACAAGCGAGAATGCCTTCCAGCCACCGTTGTAGAAAAGGTAAACATTCCACCCCAGTTTCCTGCATGATCAAGGAAGCCACCTCAAGCCTATAATCCTTGGAAAGCAAACAATTGCCGCATTGGAACTCTGAGTGATCCAGTTTGTCCCGAAACAAAGTGTAATACAGCTCCTACAGCGCTGGAACCGTTCATTTACTTCTCCAGACAAAGAGGGCTCCATTGGAAAACTCATCTTGGACTAACTTCGTTAGCTTGATGGCTAGCAGCTTAGCTAGGTTAGCGGCTCTTTCAAGCAGATTTTAACTTGTCAGTTAAGCAGGATTCCGGGACAAGAAATAGTTGTTAAAAGCCAACCGTGTCCGGAATCCATGCAAAAACCAGTTCTGTATTTAGAGTTAGCAAAAGCTGGTTATGTTTTAGTTAAAAATAACAAACCGAGTGTTTCCAGCATACAGTGTTCAGCTGCACACTGATGATGGCTTGTGTGACTTGTGCATTGTGTCTGCAGCTAAAGCACCCAGTGGGTTTTAGAGACTTGGTTTGAGCTTCTTCTAGTTGTCCATTAATTTTTACTCTGTTAGTTCAGAACCTATCACTACCAAGTAATAACACTCTGGGATGTGAAGTCATGCACAATCAATATATCTTCATTTAAAAAACAAATATTAATTTGGGAGATTTTCTATAATTTTTCTTTAACTTTCAAATCGGTAGGGAAGAAAATCGAATGTAATCCCTTTTTATATAAAATTTTAAACAGCTACATGTGCAAAGGGTGTGTAGACTTTCACTAGCGAATGTCTAATTTATAATGGACCTATATATTTTCAAATATCTGCCCTTTTTCTGTGCCACAAATTGATTTTGATAAACAAAAAAAAGCTTTGCCACCCTCCTTTGAATACCAAAATCAGGATATGGCCCTCAAGCCCAAAAGTTTGCCCATCCCTGTTCTAGTCATTGAATCAGAGTTTTTGATAAGATAGTCATTAGTTATTGCTGACTGATTTAACCCACTTGGCACAACTGCCTTGTTCTGGTTCATGCTGAAGGGAGCTTTTAGCGAGTGTGAAAGGAGGTGATTGTATTCTTCATTGAGTTAAAACCATAAGTCTAAGATAGTGTCTGCTTATCGTTCAAATCACTCTTAATTGTTTTGTGCTCCCTCATGTGTTAGCTACAGTGCAATCTATACTGTATGTCAATTTATATTATTTTGTCATTTTCTATCCCCATTCACTCCAGAATAAAATAGTTTGATCAATCCCTTGAATCCTTTGTGTATGTCTTTCCAGGCGGTCTTACAAACCAAAGATATGGTCAAGTCATTGAAAAGAGAGGGCCATAATATTACATAATCATAACATGATACAATTTGCTTACATCCACATGACTTATGATATAACATTTATCTTCCTCACACTCTCCCTATCTCCTTCTCTCTAGTTGACTAGTCTTGATCAGTCAAACTACACATGGAGTTCTCCCTCATGGGAGGGATACAGATATACATGTGCTTGACATTTTTTCAGCTATCGATTACGGAAGCCAAGAGCAGGCAGGATGGAGAGTGAGTCGTGGTGAGAGGTCTACAGTGGTGCTATGTGGAAGGGCAAGGTGAGAGCCTCTCAAGAGACAGGATATGACGTCAGAGTGCTTTTACAGGCACAGGATACTATGCCAGTGTGCCACCAGAGTGTGGTGATCCAACTAGAGTGTCAGAGATAGGGTGAAACAAAAATGTAATGCAGCAACGGAGATGAAAGATCTTGGCCTTTCTGTACAGGCCTCAACCAGTATGCCTGATTCAATATAATTCCAGCAGAGTAGACTCTCAACCTGTTGCCAGATTCTGATGCATTCACCGCTGCTTTCACACAGTCAGAGAAAACGACCACGAACACAATGCAAATTATGACCAACTCTAGAATACATTATACTAATCAGACTGTTTCGCTTCAGGGGAAAGAGAACAAAAAAAAATTCTGAGACAATTGAAGCTGGGTTTGGGTTCGAAAAATGACTCCATTGTAGCAGTTCTGAACCCCTTTAAGCCAGATGCACCCTGACTTGTTCAGTCTTATCAGCGAGTGCAGTTGCCGGTTCTCCCCCATTTGTATCTGAGCTGCTATTTATTTATTTTTTTATCTCGGCTCCATTTTTAGGGACATCTTTTATCGGGGTGGTTACCAGACTAATTGAGTCTTGGAGCAACATGTTAGCAGTATTTACAGTCATTATCTGCTCTGCTTGACATCTGATACCAAGGCAGCCAAGCTAGTCTTAAAACAGGCCTGTTTTTTTATTATACACCAGCAGCTGGGAGAACATAGAAAACACACATTTTCCTCTTTGCCTTTTCTTTTCATATCTCTCCATCTTACCGACTCCAATATGGATATGTGTGGCAATTTCACTTAACACGATGTAGGGTTTTGATGTGGCTTAATTGAAGCCGATGTATGGAATTTCATAATTACTAGAATGGCCAGATGGTCATTCTGATCATTGATATTTAAACATTTTGTAAATATTTCATAATAAATAACAAATTGCTAAATGAATGCATTTGTTTAAACAGGTCATAAGAAACCTCAGGACACCAAATTTAAATCAGTCCAAAAAGGTATTGATTGATCCAGAAGCGCATAGACTGTAAACACTAAAATAAGTATTTTCTGACTGTAAGAAAACAGTTGCCTGCCCAGCTACTGGCCCATCCAAACTACACTTAAACTATATTGAAACTCATTTCACACATAAGAGATGTGGCCTAAACACAAGTTTAAAATGACAATAGTCTGATAGGTGAGAATATTATCAATTGTCAAATAGAGAATGAGGAGACTAATGACTAACGCAGGGTGCATTGACAAAGAAACAGAGCTTAACAAATGTCACTTCTTCCATATCATTCTACAGAGGTCCATGTTGACCAGATGTTTTGATTGCTATACCCTATCAAAATGAGCAGATTCTAAGGTTTCTAACAAGTATGTTTCATTAATCTTCTCTAGGCCTACTTGGAGTAGGCTGCACAGTAAGAATGTGCATCATTTATAATGTCTAGACCAAGATGAATGGCACTTATATTCATTATAATGCCATTATTGCCTTTGTGCTGATTTCACTATTCACAAGCACGCTTGGTGCTTATACTGTGGTTTGAGTATTTTTATTTGTTTTGTCGTTATAACAATGAACTTTTACTGTGTTCCAACTCGCATTAGTTTTTTTTCATAATTGTTAGAAAATAGTTTATTTTTTATTTTTATCCTTTTATCAAAAAGCTTACTATTGAGTCCACATTTTCGGGTTAGTATACCACTAGTTAGAAATAAAGTTAATGAAATCAATAACTTGCTAACTAACATCCAATAACATTCATATATGAGCTCCCTTGGTGGCACTGCATCTGTGCAAGAGGCGTCACTACAGTCCCTGGTTTGAATCCAGGCTGTATCACATCCGGCCGTGATTGGGAGTGCCCATAGGGCGGCGCACTACTGGCCCAGTTTCATAAAATAAATTGTTCCTTTGTTTAGTTGATGTTACTGTAGGCTATATGAAAAAACAACAAGCCACTAAAAAAACAGCATTTGAAGTCTAAAATAAATTGTATGCCTTTGTTACAAATTGCATTCCTTTGCTGTAGCTGGATAAAAACAGAGCAGGATGACTTTCCCTTAATGCACATACAGAACTAACATCAACAACATGTATGCCAGTCTTTCCTTGTTGAGGGTTGACGAAAGATGAACTGCTTATCTTGTAGTTTTACTGTAATGAAAATTCCAGATAATCAGCATAACCAAATAACATTCAGCTCAGACACACATATATACCCCACAAGACATGCCACCAGGGGTCTCTTCACAGTCCCCAAGTCCAAAACAAATTCAATGCAACGTACGGTGTTATACAGGCCATGACAGCATGGAACTCCCTTCCATCTCCAATTACTCAAGCAAACAGCAAAATTACCTTTTAAAAAAAGATTTCATGGAATGGTGGAGACTGTGAGAGGACACACGCACAAACAAATGCGCACAGACACTAACACACACACACCATTTTTTGTTTGTACTATCGTTATATTTTAAATTTGTGTGACTGTCCTTGTCTATCAGTGTTTTGTTAATTGTCATGTGTTTTGTTGATCACAGAAAGAATAGCTGCTGCTTTGGCAAAAATGAATGGGGATCCAAATAAACCAATAATGTTCAAAAGAGACTTAAATTCCTCCATATTAACACAGAAATCATGGTAAATAGTTTTTTTTGTCAGTAACTATTAACACACGCTGTATGTCGTAGTAACGTTAATTTTAAAAATCTAACACAGCGGTTGCATTAAGAACTAATGTATCTTTCATTTGCTGTCCAACCTGTATTTTTTAGTCAAGTTTATGATTAGTTACTGATTAGATTAGGTGCCTCTCCCAAGATTTCTCCCGACATATTGTTGGCAGCTTGGCTACTATTCTCATTGTATAACCACGATTTGTGCCGCTAAATATGCACATTTTCGAACAAACTCTATATGTATTGTGTAATATGATGTTATAGGACTATCATCTGAAGAAGTTTGAGAAGGTTAGTGAAAAAATTAATATCTTTTGCTGGTTTATTCGTTATCGCTATTGTTGGCTTGAATCAATGCTGTTGTGTGGTTGGCTATTGTAGTAAGCTAATATAATGCTATATTGTGTTTTCGCTCTAAAACACTTAAAAAATCAGAAATATTGGCTGGATTCACAAGATCTTTGTCTTTCATTTGCTGTACGCTGTGTATTTTGAGTTGTATTGTATGAGTATTTAGGTAATTCACGTTGGTCTCTGTAGTTATTCTAGTTGCTTTGGTGAGAGTTGTGATGGTGGCTGCAATGGTAAACTATGATTTATACCTGAAATATGCACATTTTTCTAACAAAACATATGCTATACAATAAATATGTTATCAGACTGTCATCTGATGAAGTTGTTTCTTGGTTAGTGGCTATTTATATCTTTATTTGGTCGAAATTGTGATAGCTACCTATGCAGGAAAAAAATGGTGGGAAAAAAAAGTTGTGTCTTTTGCTATCGTGGTTAGCTAATAGATTTACATATTGTGTCTTCCCTGTAAAACATTTTAAAAATCAGAAATGATGGCTGGATTCACAAGATGTGTATCTTTCATCTGGTGTCTTGGACTTGTGATTTAATGATATTTAGATGCTAGTATTTACTTGTGACGCTATGCTAGGCTATGCTCGTCAGCTTTTTTACTGATGGGGGTGCTCCCGGATCCGGGATTGTGATGAAGTAGAAGTTAACGTTATCTCAGCCGTAAGAAGTTAAACTCTCCTTCCAGACTCCCATTAAGCATCTCTAATCCAAAATTTAATTTAGAATCCGCTTCTTATTTTGCAACAAAGCCTCCTTCACTCATGCTACTACACATACCCTTGTAAAACTGACTATCCTACCGATCCTTGACTTTGGCAATGTCATTTACAAAATAGCCTCCAACACTCTACTCAGCAAATTAGTTGTAGTCACAGTGCCATTCGTTTTGTCACCAAAGCCCCATATACTACTGTCACGCCCTGACCATAGAGAGCCTTTTTTCCCTCTATTTTGGTTAGGTCGGGGTGTGACTAGGGTGGGTAATCTAGGTTGTTTATTTCTAGGTTGGCCTGGTATGGTTCCCAATCAGAGGCAGCTGTTTATCGTTGTCTCTGATTGGGGATCATATTTAGGCAGCCATTTCCCCACTGTGTTTTGTGGGATCTTGTTTTGTGTTGTTGCCTGTGAGCACTCCAGAACGTCACGTTTCGTTTGTTCTTTATTGGTTTTGTGCGTTTCATTGAATAAACATGTGGAACCCATATCTCGCTGCACTTTGGACCGAGTATGCTTACAACAATCGTGACAACTACCCACCACTGGGACCTATATGCTCTCTTTAGCTGGCCCTCGCTTCATATTCGTCGCTAAACCCACTGGCTCCAGGTCATCTATAAGTCTTTGCTAGGTAAAGCCCCGCCTTATCTCAGCTCAATGGTCACCATAGCAACAACCACCCGTAGCACGCGCTCCAGCAGGTATATTTCACTGGTCATCCCCAAAGCCATCTCCTCGTTTGGCCGCCTTTCCTTCCAGTTCTCTGCTGCCAATGACTGGAACGAATTGCAAAAATCACTGAAGCTGGAGACTTATTCTCCCTCTCTAACTTTAAGCATCAGCTGTCAGAGCAGCTTACCGATCACGGTACCTGTACACAGACAATCTGTAAATAGCACACCCAACTACCTCATCCCCATATTGTTATTTATCTTTTTGCTCTTTTGCACCCCAGCATCTCTACTTGCACATCACTCCAGTGTTAACTTCTTTCGCATACTGGTTATTGTTCGGAATTTTGGATGACTGACTTTCCCAAAGCACTCAAGGCCAATGCTTATTATTTAGTACTATGGCCTGTGTATTGCCTTACCTCCCTAATCTTACTACATTTGCACACACTGTACATAGACTTTTTTCTATTGTGTTTTTGACTGTATGTTTGTTTTTCCCATATGTAACTCTGTTTTTGTCCCACTGCTTTGCTTTATCTTGGCCAGGTCGCAGTTGTAAACAAGAACTTGTTCTCAACTGGCCTACCTGGTTAAATAAAGTTGAAATAAATAAACAAATTCTCTCCAACATCGACTGCTAGTCATACCCCTTCTCAAGAAACTACCTCTTCTCAGACAGGTATCCTTTCTTTTCTATCTAAAACTTAGTATAAAACTATCAGTTAGAACAGCACTGAACAAATCAGACTCAGTTAACTAAACGTACAATCCATTGTGCTATATCTTGAATATTACTTAGCCCATCTTCTAGACTGAGATTTTGTATCTTGGTCTAGCAGTGTAACACTAACCAGCAGACCGGAAGTAGAATGGAGCGTGTGTCACGCCCTGGCCTTAGTATTCTTTGTTTTCTTTATTATTTTAGTTAGGTCAGGGTGTGACATGGGGAATGTATGTGTTTTTGTATTGTCTAGGTGTTTGTATGTCTATGGCTGCCTAGATTGGTTCTCAATTAGAGGCAGCTGTGGTTCATTGTCTCTAGTTGAGAGCCATATTTAAGGCAGTCATAGGCATTGGGGTTTTGTGGGTAATTGTCTATGTTGTACGTTTGTAGCTTGTGTGTGCACTTACGTTTATAGCTTCATGATCGTTTGTTGTTTTGTTTCGTTTTGTTATAGTGTTCGTTGCGTGTTTTTCCCTTCTCTAAATAAAAGAGAATGTATTTTGCACACGCTGCGCCTTGGTCCTCTCTCTCACCCATAGACGATCGTGACAGCGTGTGCTCACAAACATTGACATCCATGTAAAGTTATGATTTGAAGGGGGGTGATGGCATCTAACAATTGTATTTAATTATTTCCTGCCCACCGCTCACTGATGCAAACAATGCATTTCTTTTCAGAACTGTCCACTGACCACGATATACCCTCCGACGTGGTAAAAGCGTAGCAAAACTGCCACAGATACAGGTCGGTATATGAGTCACATGGTGGGTTTGTACAAAAGGTTGCCTCTCTCTCTCTCTCTCTCTCTCTCTCTCTCTCTCTCTCTCAGTGGGTTTATAACGTGCGGCCTGTCTGTGGTATTAATTTATTAGTGGATGACAGTTTGCGGTAACACCAGTCATTTCGGTTAGAAGGGAGCTCTTACACTGAAAACCCTTTTGAGTCTTAGTGTGCCTTTTCAGTGTTTTTGGTCAGTTAAGAGTTAGTAATTATTAGTTGGTCAAGCCGAAGATGGCGCCGGACCATCTTACTTTGGAAATTGTATTAGGGCCCACTCTTTCCGGGGTCCTTATAGGAATTAGTCTTATTCCATCCATTCAGTCATTTTTCATGGCCTAATCATTAATGTGTTACTACTGTCACCTAGTGGCGCTTTAGTTTAAGCCCTTTACATGTAGTAACATGGTTATAGTGATGCGTTTTATAGTTTATATTGTAAGTAGTGTCATATAATGTCATTGTATTTCTATGTATGTTATCCTGATGTTAATGGAACTTTGTATTCTGCTCTCTCCTAAAGAAACCATACGTTCACTCTTCTACACCCATAGTTATGGATCAGTGGTACACGCTGCCTGTTATATACTGTATTTCTCCAAGTAACCTACAAGTCAACCGTTCACTGTGCCTTTCCATCATTACGTTCTGACTGACGCCCTGGAGGCGAACACGCCCAAACCAGCAACCAGCAATATTGCAGTCTTTAGCCCTTACAGGTGATGAATCTCAGATTTTTCTCCTCCAATACGTTTAAAAAACAAAAATGTTTAAAACATATTTCTTGCCATTTTTTTTACAATTTAACAATCATCAGCAAAATATGACACTGATAATACCCCATTATTCCTTCCACCTACACAAAACAGCATGCTACATGGGAGCACATCGTGCAAAACCCTTCCCTCCCCAACACATGAACACCCCCCTCCCTCACATCTACCGGTATTGGCTTCAATGATTAACAGGGGGAAAAAACGAAACAGAATGACTTTCACATCCAATGCTAGCAAAAAGAATATTCAATGGAAAAACTAATAATAACACATTTGTAATGAGTGCGTGCTGGTGGCAGGGAAGTCAGGCGCAGGAGAGTGAAACGGAGCAGTTTAATAAATGCTAAAAAAACAATATATACAAAAAGAATAATAAAGGGTACAAACCCGTCGCACACCAGAACATGACTTGCACAAAACATACAACAAACAATCACCGACAAAGACATGAGGAGAAACAGAGGGTTAAATACACAACATGTAATTGATGGGATTGAAACCAGGTGTGATAGAAGACAAGACAAACCCAATGGAAAATGAAAAGTGGATCAGCGATGGCTAGAAGGTTGGTGACGTCGACCGCCGAACACCGCCCGAACAAAGAGAGGGACCAACTTCAGCGGAAGTCGTGACAACATTAATGAAGAAAATTATAAGGCAGCTAAGGTGACAACTCTAGAAACTGCTGAAAGTCCTCGCCAGTAAATTCAAAGTGTTTATTATGTAAATTGTACGTCATTTTTCTCCCAGATGGACTATAGGATGTTAGTTATTTTAGCCACATCTGCTTGCTTGGCAGAGTGTCACTCTTCCATATAATATCTGTGCATTTAATGGCTGAAATTAATGCCAATTTAATGAATCTCGTTTTGCTACCAATATTAACAAGTAGAACAGAGTCATCCACAGTAAGGAAAAGGATCTAGTGGTACAGCCATATTAGTGACCTGTAACATCTGAATAAAATCTTCCCAATAATTACCTAGTTCAGGGCAGGACAAAAAGATATGCATAAGTGTGTCCACACCCGTGTTACACCTTGGGCAAAATGTTTAATATTTATAATTGATCTTATAGAGTCTCTCTGGTGTAAAGTAGACCCTATGTAAAATATTGAATTGCATCAACTTGTGCCTTGTGTCAAATGAAAGACGCTGAGAATCTAAAAAGAGCATTTCCAATTTCTCATCCTCAGAAATAAGACCAAGGTCATCATGTCACTTCATGCTAGCCTTCAGAGCTTCATCGTTCCCCAACTGAGCTTGAAGACTAGAGTACATGTAAGAAATGAAACATTTTACCCTTTTCCTCTCCAGCCACAGTTTATAGGTTTACTCATGGGCTGAATCCTACCTCCCTGCTGAGTGGCAATATAAAGCCTCACCTGTAGGTACTTGAAGAAATGAGTTTGAGGTAACTGAACATGAGATGCCAGTTGTTGAAAGGATAGTAGTTCACTTTCTCTATACAGATGACCAAGTGTTTTAATTCCTTTGTTGAACCAAGAAAATGTAACACCATCTCTCATGGGATTGGCTAAGATGGGGTTATTATAGAAAGGTTTTTGTTCATATATAGATCTATGCCCTTCTGTTTGTTTAGACTTCAATCAATATATGTAAAGTGTTTTTAATTAAAGGGTTGTTTATGAGACCTAGCAAAGCTTTAGGTGGGCTAATATAAGGTATAGATGCCAACGAAACAGCGGAAAGACACTCTTCCTCTGTCTCCAAGAGGGTGAACTTGTTGTATTTTGCCATACCCACACGGCCTTTATGGTCAACGGCATCATGAGCGTTACCCAAAACCAGGACTTTTTAGCCAAAAATCTGGTTGGCTCTGCCAGGAGGCGGAAACTTGGCTGCAAGTGGATCTTCCAGCAAAGCAATAACCCCACACACACATCAGAATCCACAAAGAATTTGTTAATTGGCCACAAAATAAAACAATTACTTGAAACAAATTGTAAACATGATATTTGAATTGAAGAGGACAATCCATAAGTGCAGACAAAGGATAACAAGGATCTGGAATGATTCTGTAAAAAATGGTCTAAGATCCTTCCCAATGTGTTCACCAACGCATAATACATTTCAGAAAAAGGCCCCTACCTTTTTGAGAAGAAAATATTACTTGTTAAACAAAATCTCCTTCTCTGAGCAATTGTATTAGTATAAACTAATATATTAACATAAAATAGCATACAAGTATTCACACTTTTTCCACAATATATTACAAAGTGGGATTAAAATTGATTGTAACGGCAGTCTAAGTCTTCCTCCTCCTCGGACGAGGAGAGGCGAGAAGGATCGGAGGACCAATGTGCAGCGTGGTAAGTTTCCATAATTTAATAACATGAAAACAAGACACTATACAAAATAACAAACGTACTAACCGTCACAGTCCCGTGTGGCACAAACACTGACACAGAAAACAACCACCCACAAATCCCCAACACAAAACAAGCCACCTATATATGATTCTCAAAACACATAAGCACTATGGTCAGGACGTGACATTGATTGAATTGTCCTTTTTTGTCAATCTACACAAAATACTCTATCAAAGTTGCAGACAAATTATAATATTTGTAAATAATTTTCGAAAATTAAACACATATCTTGATTAGATAAGTATTCAACCCCCTGAGTCAATACATGTTAGAATCACCTTTGGCAGCGATTAGTGATTAGAGCTGTAAGTCTTTCTGGATAAGTCTCTAAGAGCTTTGCAAACCTGGATTGTACAATATTTGCAATTTTTTTTGTAATTCTTCAAGCTCTGTCAAGTTGGTTGTTGATCCCTGCTAGACAGCCATTTTCAAGTCTTGCCATAGATTTTCAAGCTGATTTAAGTCAAAACTGTAACTAAGCCACTCAGGAACATTCAATGTCGTCTTGGTAAGCAACTCCAGTGTATATTTGGCCTTGTTTTTAGGCTATTGTCCTGCTGAAAGGTGAATTTGTCTCCCAGTGTCTGTTGGTAAGCAGACTGAACCAAATTTTCCTGTAGGATTTGCCATATTTAGGCTTGCCATAACAAAGGGATTGAATCCTTATTGACCTAAGACATTCTAGCTTTTCATCTTTCATTAATTTGTAACAATTTCAAAAAACATAATTCCACTTTGACATTATGGGGTATTGTGTGTAGGCCAGTGACACATCTCAATTGAATCAATTTTAAATGAAGGCTGTAACACAACAAAATGTGGAACAAGTCTAGGGGTTTGAATACTTTCTGAAGGCAATGTAGCTCAGAATTTGAGCTATTTATGTCACGCCTGCTCCCGCTCTCCCTCCCTGGCGCTCCAGGGCACCAGGCTGCCCAGCATTACGCACTCGTACCACTATCATTATGCACACCTGCTTCCCTCTTCACGTGCATCAGCAATTCATTGGACTCAATCACCTGTGTTGTTACCTCCCCTATATCTGCCTGTTCCCCAGCTCTGTTTCCCGCTTCTGCATTAAATGTCGAATGTCGTTGTGTTACCCGGTTCTGACACTGTTCCTGTCCTTTTCCACGTCTTTGCAATATTAAATGTTCACTCTCCGCACATGCTTCTCTACTCCAGCGTCAGTTCTTACAATTTATTTATACAGTAATTTTTGCTAATCTTTATTAAGGGTGTCAATATTTTCTATACATGATGTACAGGCCCAGTGCAGCGACAATGTAATCAGCCTTTGTGTATCTGGTGTGGAGGAGCCAGGCGCAGGACAGCAGATATTAGTAATGAACGTACTTTACTCAAGAAATCAAATATATACAACACAATAAACTAGCCAACAATAACGGACCGTATACTTACAAACAATTACTCACAAACAGACATGGGGGAACAGAGGGTTAAATAATGAACAAGTAATTGGGGAATTGAAACCAGTTGTGTAAGACAAAACAAATGGAAAATGAAAAGTGGATCGGCGATGGCTAGAAGGCCGGTGACGTCGACCGCCGAATGCAGCCCGAACAAGGAGAGGGACCGACTTCGGCGGACGTCGTGACAGACACATCATCATCTGAAGTTGGCCAATGTTGACAATTTAATTCAAACCTACCTGAGCACGTATGGCTTGACAACAAGAAAATTATAACTTGCTTCAATGCCACATACTATGTGGAAAAAGTAAGTGCTAATAAGTGCTGCTCTATTTAAGACATAGGCTTTGTGTGTCTCAAATTAATTAACCCTGTCTGTGTGTACATACACATAATCTCCGAAAGCATCTGAGATTATGTCCCACGGGACCAGAGTCAATAAGGAACTCTGCTCTTCAGGACGGTCTGTTTGATAACTCATGAACTTGAATTTATCTCTCAGATAGATAACTGAGGAAATACTGGTGTCATTTCAACTGGAATTCTCATCTGTCTATCCTTTTGTGATTCGGGTCTGGAAAGGAGGAAGAAGCCTTTTATCAGCAAAAATGTTATTTCTCTTTTTTCTTCCTTCTTCTTTAACTCCCTACTATTGCCGTTGTTAGTTTATACAACTATAAGATATGGACCACTGGCTGTGCTGGATGTGATATTTGAGAAAGTGCTCCTCTCTGACAACATAATGATTGATCGCAGTTAGCGGACTGTAAGATGCAACGGTAATTACAGAGTCAAACGATTCAATTTGAAAAGAAAATGTCAACCTGATAACTGCCATGCTGTGTTGATGTGCTGACCAAGCAATGCGCTGCCTTAGAGTATGAATACAATCAGATGGTTTCAATTTTGAAATAGAATTTCCTCAATGTAGTTTAAACGTAACTGCTGAAAGGCTCCACAGGGAACTATGAATGCAGCAAACATGTATCAAGGGAACAGAGAAATAAAAGCTTCATTTCACATTAGTTTCACTTCCGATGTAATAAGGGATACAGGGTAACTTTTGCACTATTGGTGGTCTCAATTATTACTGGTAAATGAATTTGAATGCAATCAATCACATTTTCTTAATTCCGTTAAGAACAAATGTGTGCTTTTGTTCATAGCATTTCATGTCAGATCTATTGCTGTAACTATTGAAGAAGTCTAAAAAATGTGGTTGTTAACCGACTTGCATAGGCTACACAAGGCAGGCCTGTAAATGGGTGTTACCTTGAGCGTTTTGAGTTCCGTATGGTTCAGAAAGCGAGTTCTGCAATAAGAGAATGCAGAGGGCTCAGACTTTGCTCGGGGATCTGCTCGACAAATATCACACCTCAGTGTCGTGTTTGCTCTGAGATTTGCCTCTGATTAAACTCCATAAACCCCACTGCCTGTCTGGGCTCTCTTTAATATGAAAGACGATGCATTCAATAATGTCTGAGCTGTCGTCAAAGAAAAGCACCGGCACATTCAGTACTGTACCGAGCAAACAGATAAAAGGACCGTGGAAGACATATCCAAGACATATCCATAGTTCTGTTAAAGCCTAGCTACCCGCTTTTAAATCTATTCTGACAAGTGTGGTATGGTCCTGTTTGACAGATTAAAGTATAATGTATGCATAAGACAAGCAATTTAACGTGCCGAGCCTGATATCTCGAGGAGATCAGTGTTGATTTACAGCAGTATTACTGTGGTGGGAGTGAGAGGAATCCTGAAGATGCTGTCAGATGTCTTAGAGAAGAGAAAACAGTGGTGTATGAGAGAGAGAACACGACTCGTAAGGCTTCTAAAGAGTAAGCTTAGAGAAGAGCCAGGTAATAGATTTGCCTGTGTCATCTGGTGTCACACAAGCAGCTACAGTTGAAGTCAGAAGTTTACATGCACTTAGGTTGGAGTCATTAAAACTCGTTTTTCAACCACTCCACAAATTTCTTGTTCACAAACTATAGTTTTGGAAAGTCAGTTAGGACATCTACTTTGTGCATGACACAAGTAATTTCTCCAACAATTGTTTACAGACAGATTATTTCCTTTATAATTCACTGTATCACAATTCCAGTGGGTCAGAAGTTGACATGCACGAAGTTGACTGTGCCTTTAAACGGCTTGGAAAATTGCAGAAAATTATGTCATGGCTTTAGAAGCTTCTGATAGGCTAATTGACATAATTTGAGTCAATTGGAGGTGTACCTATGAATGTATTTCAAGGCCTACCTTCAAACTCAGTGCCTCTTTGCTTGACATCAAGGGAAAATCAAAAGAAATCCGACAAGACCTCCACAAAATTGTAGACCTCCACAAGTCTGATTCATCCTTGGGACCAATTTCCAAACGCCTGAAGGTATCACGTTCATCTGTACAAACAATAGTACGCAAGTGTAAACACCATGGAACCACGCAGCCATCATACCGTTGAGGAAGGAGACGTGTTCTGTCTCCTAGAGATGAATGTACTTTGGTGCAAAAAGTGCAAATCAATCCCAGAACAACAGCAAAGGACCTTGTGAAGATGCTGGAGGAAACAGGTACAAAAGTATCTATATCCACAATAAAACGAGTCCTATATCGACATAACCTGAAAAGCCGCTCAGCAATGAAGAAGCAACTGCTCCAAAACCACCATAAAACAGCCACACTACGGATTGCAACTGCACATGGGGACAAAGATGGTACTTTTTGGAGAAATGTCCTTGGGTCTGATGAAACAAAAATGGAACTGTTTGGCCATAATGACCATCGTTATGTTTGGAGGAAAAAGGGGGAGGCTTGCAAGCCGAAGAACACCATCCCAACCGTGAAGCATGGGGGTGGCAGTATCATGTTTTGGGGTTGCTTTGCTGCAGGAGGGGGTGGTGCACATCACAAAATAGATGGCATCATAAGGTAGGAATATTATGTGGATATATTGAAGCAACATCTCAAGACATCAGACAGGAAGTTAAAGCTTGGTCGCAAATGGGTCTTCCAAATGAACAATGACTCCAAGCATAGTTTCAAAGTTGTGGCAAAATGGCCTAAGCACAACAAAGTCAAGGTACTGGAGTGGCCATCACAAAGCCCTGACCTCAATCCCATAGAAAATGTGTGGGCAGAACTGAAAAAGCGTGTGCGAGCAAGGAAGCCTACGAACCTTACCCAGTTACACCAGATCTGTCAGGAGGAATGGGCCAAAATTCACCCAAATTATTGTGGGAAGCTTGTGGAAGGCTACCCGAAACATTTGACCCAAGTTAAAAAATGTAAAGGCAATGCTACCAAATACTAATTGAGTGTACCCACTGGGAATGTGATGAAAGAAATAAAAGCTGAAAAAAATCATTCTCTACTATTATTATTATTTCACATTCATAAAATAAAGTGGTGATCCTAACTGACCTAAGACAGGGCGGCAGGTTGCCTAGTGGTGTTGGACTAGTAAACGACAGGTTGCAAGATCGAATCCCAGAGCTGACAAGGTAAACATCTGTTGTTCTGCCCCAGAACAAGGCAGTTAACCCACTGTTCCTAGGCCGTCATAGAAAATAAGAATTTATTTTTAACTGACTTGCCTAGTTAAATATAGGTAAAAAACGACAGGGAATTTTTACTTTGAATAAATGTCAGGAATTGTGAAAAACTGAATTTAAATGTATTTGGCTAAGGTGTATGTAAACTTCCGACTTCAACTATATATAGTTCATTCTGTGGTCTTGGGTGATTTTGGGAAGCTCTGTAATATTTCGAAACACGTTGATTTATTTTATGTTTTTCTTTAGATCTGATTAGGTGTACTAGCTTTCACAGCACTATTCCATGGGTTCTTCATCTGAGCGGCATGAACAAACACAGGCGGCATGTAATTGGATGATACATCTCCTAGTAATGATCTTCCTAGAAAATGAAGAATGTATTTGAACTTCTCTACTTTCCCTTGGAAGTGTTGGCAAGGCCTTGGATTGAACAAGGCCTTGGATAAGTTCCACGTCTAATGCAGTCTTTTAAAACTGTGAACATCCATATACGGTGGCAAGAAAAAGTATGTGAACCCTTTTGGAATTACCTGGATTTCTGCATAAATTGGTCATCAAATTTGATCTGATCTTCATCTAAGTCACAACAATAGGCAAACATAGTGTGCTTAATTAAACTAATAACACACAAATGATTGTATTTTTCTTGTCTATATTGAATACATCATTTAAACTTTCACAGTGTAGGTTGGGAAAAGAATGTGAACCCCGAGGCTAATGACTTCTCCAACAGCTAATCGGAGTCAGGAGTCAGCTAACCTGGACTCCAATCAATGAGACGAGATTGGAGATGTTGGTTAGAGCTGCTTTGCCTATAAAAAACACAACGAAAAAAACTATTTGAATTTGCTATTCACAAGAAGCATTGCCTGATGTGAACCATGCCTCGAACGAAAGAGATCTCAGAAGACCTAAGATTAAGAATTGTTGACTTGCATATAGCTGGAAAGGTTTACAAAAGTATCTCTAAAAGTCTTGATGCCCATCAGTCCACGGTAAGACAAATTGTCCGTAAATCGAGAAAGTTCAGCACTGTTGCTCCTCTCCCAAGGAGTGGCCGTCCTGCAAAGATGACTGCAATAGCACAGCGCAGAATGCTCAATGAGGTTAAGAAGTTAAGAAGAATCATAGTGTCAGCTAAAGACTTACAGAGATCTCTGGAACATGCTAACATCTCTGTTGACAAGTCTACAATACGTAAAACACTAAACAAGAATGGTGTTCATGGGAGGGCACGATGGAAGAATCCACTGCTGTCCAAAAAAAACATTGCTGCATGTCTTAAGTTTGCAAAAGTGCACTTGGATGTTCCACAGTGCTACTAGCAACATATTCTGTGGACAGATGAAACTACAGTTGAGTTGTTTTGGAAGGAACACACACCACTGTGTGTGGAGGGAAAAAAGGCACAGCACACCAACATCAAAACCTCATCCCAACTGTAAAGTATGGTGGAGGGAGCATCGTGGCTTGGAGCTGCTTTGCTGCCTCAGGGCCTGGACTGCTTGCTATCATTGACGTAAAAATGAATTCCAAGTTTATCAAGACATTTTGCAGGAGAATGTCAGGCTATTGTCTGCCTATTGAAGCTCAACAGAAGTTAGGTGATGCAATAGGACAACGACCCAAAATACAGAAGTAAATTAACAACAGAATGGCTTCAACAGAAGAAAATACGCCTTCTGGAGTGGCCCAGTCAGAGTTCTAACCTCATTCCGATGGAAATGCTGTGGCCTGACCTCGAGAGCAGTTCACACAAGACATCCCAAGAATATTGCTGAACTGAAACAGTTTTGTAAATAGGAATGGTCCAAAATTCCTCCTGACTGTTGTGCAGGTCTGATCCGCAACTACAAAAAATGTTTGGTTGAGGTTATTGCTGCCAAAGAAGGGTCAACCAGTTATTAAATCCAAGGGTTCACATACTTTTTCCACCCTGCACTGTGAATGTTTACACGGTGTGTTCAGTAAAGACATGAAAACGTATAATTGTTTGTGTGTTATTACTTTAAGCAGACTGTGTTTGTCAAATTTCATGACCAATTTATGCAGAAATCCAGAAATGCCACTGTATTATTTGAGACCAGGTAGGTGTAATCCACTTCACAGTGAGTATGTAAAACTCCAAGGTCTAACCCTATTCTCCACTGTCCCTGAGACTATACCTAGAGAGGGTGGTTGTCGTAATGCCATAATGCGTCTGTCTGCTGAACAACAGCCAACCTTGAGAGGGTGAGGTCAATGGAGCTCACCTCCCCCTTTACCTCCTGTTGACGCTGGACCAGTCAGCGAGGTCAGAGGTCAGACACCAGCGGAGTTGCTTCCTGTGTGCACACGGGAACAGGGTTACCATGTAAGAAGCAGGAATACCTATTATATTTATGCCATTGATGAGACTGAGGAGCAGGAGAGGCCATGGTGTTGTTATTGAATGTGAGCAGTTATTGAAAAACCAATGGATATGAGTCATTGAGCAATTTTAAAGGGAGTGAGAGAGCTTGTAAGAGTAAGACAGGCACATGTTGTTCCGGTACAAAAGGTGATGTGTCAGGGATCAAATATATAGTCTGTGTTTCAGCAATGAGTAGGCTACCTGGTATTTTGACATTTTAAAATGTTGGTTTATTATTTGTTCATTTCACATATTTTCTACATTTGAAGATACAGTAAAAACATGATATTAGTATAGGACACTATCTTTAACCATGAGGGGCAACATTATTGTGATTTAACAACTTGTGGAGCAGGGTTAACTTTCGTCCATGTTGCTTTATCTGCAGTATGCAACCTTAACCGTGAAGGGAGATGGAGATCTCTACATCACTGCAGAATGTATGGCTTCATAATTCTATAGGCAGTTGATGGAGGGAGGAAAGGAGCGAGGAAAGAAGGAAGGGAGGAGCGAGGGTGACATCTACAGCACTCGGTGTCACAGGAAGGCTAAGAAGATCATCAAGGATCATCAAGGACCTCAGCCACCTGAGTCACGGCCTGTTCACCTCGCTACCATCTAGAAGGAGAAGGAACAGGTGCATCAAAGCTGGGCACCGAGAGACAGAATCTGTTTATCAATCTCCAGGCCATCAAACTGTTTAACATATTACCTCAATTACCTCAACTAACCTGTACGCCCACACATTGACTCGGTACCGGTACCCCCTGTATATAGCTTTGTAATTGTTATTTTTATTGTATTGTTATTCTTTAATTTTTTACTTTAGTTTATTTAGTAAATATTTTTCTTGACTCTATTTTCCTTAGAACTGCATTGTTGGTTAAGGGCTTGTAAGTACGCATTTCACAGTAAGGTTGTATTCGGCTTACGGGACAAATAGAATTAAAAAAAAATTGGACCATTAGCCGGCCTCCGCCCAGTACCCTGCCCTGAACCTTATTTTAGTTAATTAATGGTCGCTTTAATAATGTTTACATACTGTTTTACCCACTTTATATGTACAGTATATACTGTATTGTAGTCAAGACTCATCCTATATATCTACAGCTGTACACACCTTTTAAATTCATATGAATTCATCCATAATGTCTATACACACAATTCTACAGTTAAAGTCGGAAGTTTACATACACCTTACAAATACATTGAAACTCAGTTTTTCACAATTCCTGACATTTAATCCTGGTAAAAATTCCCTGTTTTAGGTCAGTTAGGATTACCACTTTATTATAAGAATGTGAAATGTCAGAATAATAGTAGAGAGAATAATTTATTTCAGCTTTTATTTCTTTCATCACATTCCCAGTGGGTCAGAAGTTTACATACACTCAATTAGTATTTGGCAGCATTGCCTTTAAATTGTTTAACTTGGGTCAAACGTTTCGGGTAGCCTTCCACAAGCTTCCCACAATAAGTTGGGTGAATTTTGGCCCATTCCTCCTGACAGAGCTGGTGTAACTGAGTCAGGTTTGTAGGCCACCTTGTTTGCACACACTTTTTCAGTTCTGCCAACAAATGTACTATGGGATTGAGGTCAGGGCTTTGTGATGGCCACTCTAATACCTTGACTTTGTTGTCCTTAAGCCATTTTGCCACAACTTTGGAAGTATGATTGGGATCATTGTCCATTTGGAAGACACATTTGTGACCAAGCTTTAACATCCTGACTAATGTCTTGAGATGTTGCTTCAATATATCCACATAATTTACCTGCCTCATGATGCCATCTATTTTGTGAAGGGCACCAGTCCCTCCTGCAGCAAAGCACCCCCACAACATTATGCTGCCACCCCCGTGCTTCACGGTTGGGATGGTGTTCTTCGGCTTGCAAGCCTCCCCCTTTTTCCGCCAACTATAACGATGGTCATTATGGCCAAACAGTTCTATTTTTGTTTCATCAGACCAGAGGACATTTCTCCAAAAAGTACCATATTTTTCCCCATGTGCAGTTAAAATCCGTAGTCTGGCTTTTTTATGGTGGTTAAAGAGCAGTATAGCGGCCTTTCAGATTGTGTCGATATATGAATTGTTTTACTGTGGATTTAGATACTTTTGTACCCGTTTGTCACGTTCCTGACCTGTTTTCTGTTGTTTTGTATGTGTTTAGTTGGTCAGGACGTGAGCTGGGTGGGAATTCTATGTTGTGTGTCTAGTTTGTCTGTTTCTATGTCCAGCCTAATATGGTTCTCAATCAGAGGCAGATGGTAATCGTTGTCCCTGATTGAGAATCATATATAGGAGGCTTGTTTTGTGTTGGGATTTTGTGGGTGTTTATTACCTGTCTCTGTGTTTGTGTTCTGCACCAGATAGGTCTGTATCGGTTTTGCACATTTGTTATTTTGTATGTTGTTTGTAGTGTTTCACTTGTTCTTGTATTAAACATGTTGAACACTAGCCGCGCTGCACTTTGGTCCTCTCCTTCACCTATGGAAGAAAGCCGTTACAGAAACACCCACCAAACCCGGACCAAGCAGCGTGGCAACGGGCAGCAGCAACAGCAGCAGCGGTACCAGGAGGAATGGTCATGGGAGGAAATCATGAACGGAAAAGGACCCTGGGCAAAGGTTGGAGAGAATCGCCGCTCTCGGGAGGAGAAGGAGGCAGCCACAGCCCAGGAGCGGTGGATTGAGGAGGCAGCACGTAAGAGAGGCTGGAAGCCCGAGAGGCTCACCCAAAAATTTCTTGGGGGGGGGGGGGGGGGGCTAAAGGGGAGTGTGGCGAAGCCGGGTTGGATACCTGAGCCAACTCCCCGGGCTTACCGTGGAGTGAGAGGGCGTCGTACTGGTCAGACACCGTGTTATGCGGTAAAGCGCACGGTGTCCCCAGTACGCGTGCTTAGCCCAGTGCGGGCTATTCCACCTTGCCGCACTGGGAGGGCTAGGTTGGGCATCGAGCCGGATGTCATGAAGCCGGCCCAACGTATCTGGCCTCCAGTACGTCTCCTCGGGCCGGCGTACATGGCACCAGCCTTATAGGTGGTGTCCCCGGTTCGCCTGCATAGCCCAGTGCGGGTTATTCCACCTCGCCGCACTGGCAGGGCTACGGGGACCATTCAACCTGGTAAGGTTGGAGAGGCTCGGCGCTCAAGAGCGCGTGTCCTCCTTCACGGTCCGGTATATCCGGCGCCACCTTCCCGCCCCAGCCCAGTACCACCAGTGCCTACACCACGCACCAGGCTTCCAGTGCATCTCCAGATCCCTGTTCCTCCTCCCCGCACTCGCCCTGAGGTGCGTGCCCTCAGCCCGGTACCTCCAGTTCCGGCACCACGCATCAGGCCTATAGTGCGTCTCAGCCGGCCAGAGTCTGCCGTCTGCCCAGCGGTGCCTGAACTGCCCGTCTGCCCAACGCCGCCTGCACTGCTCGTCTGCCCAGCGCCGTCTGAGCCATCCGTCTGCCCAGCGCCGTCTGAGTCATCCGTCTGCCCAGCGCCATCTGAGCCATCTGTCTGCCTAGCGCCATCTGAGTCATCCGTCTGCCACGAGCCATTAGAGCCGCCCGTCTGTCCCGAGCCATTAGAGCCGTCCGTCAGTCAGGAGCCGCTAGAGCCGTCCGTCAGTCAGGAGCTGCCAGAGACGCCAGCCAGTCAGGAGCTGCCAGAGACGCCAGCCAGTCAGGAGCTGCCAGAGACGCCAGCCAGTCAGGAGCTGCCAGAGACGCCAGCCAGTCAGGAGCTGCCAGAGACGCCAGCCAGTCAGGAGCTGCCAGAGACGCCAGCCGGTCAGGAGCTGCCAGAGCCGCCAGCCAGTCAGGAGCTGCCAGAGCTGCCCTACAGTCATGAGCTGCCCTACAGTCATGAGCTGTCCTACAGTCATGAGCTGCCCTACAGTCATGAGCTGCCCTACAGTCATGAGCTGCCCTACAGTCATGAGCTGCCCTACAGTCATGAGCTGCCCTCCAGTCATGAGCTGCCCTCCAGTCATGAGCTGCCCTCCAGTCATGAGCTGCCCTCCAGTCATGAGCTGCCCTCCAGTCATGAGCTGCCCTCCAGTCCGGAGCTGCCACTCAGTCCGGAGCTGCCACTCAGTCCGGAGCTGCCACTCAGTCCGGAGCTGCCATTAGTCCGGAGTTGCCCCTCTGTCCTGAGCTACCTCTCTGTCCTGAGCTACCTCTCTGTCCTGAGCTACCTCTCTGTCCTGAGCTACCTCCTAAATCATGTGGGGGCCTTGGGGAGGATTCTTAGGCCAAGGTCGTGGGCGAGGGTCGCCACTCAAAGGACGCTAAGGAGGGGGACAAAGACAGTGGTGGAGTGGTGTCCTCGTCCTGCGCCGGAGCCGCCACCGCGGACAGATGCCCACCCAGACCCGCCCCTTGAGTTTTAGGGGTGTGCCCGGAGTTCGCACCTTGAGGGGGGGGTTCTGTCACGTTCCTGACCTGTTTTCTGTTGTTTTGTATGTGTTTAGTTGGTCAGGACGTGAGCTGGGTGGGAATTCTATGTTGTGTGTCTAGTTTGTCTGTTTCTATGTCCAGCCTAATATGGTTCTCAATCAGAGGCAGATGGTAATCGTTGTCCCTGATTGAGAATCATATATAGGAGGCTTGTTTTGTGTTGGGATTTTGTGGGTGTTTGTTACCTGTCTCTGTGTTTGTGTTCTGCACCAGATAGGTCTGTATCGGTTTTGCACATTTGTTATTTTGTATGTTTGTAGTGTTTCACTTGTTCTTGTATTAAACATGTTGAACACTAGCCGCGCTGCACTTTGGTCCTCTCCTTCACCTATGGAAGAAAGCCGTTACACCGTTTCCTCCAGCATCTTCACAAGGTCCTTTACTATTGTTTCTACAGATAAACGTGGTTCCATCAGGCGTTTGGAAATTGCTCCCAAGGATGAACCAGACTTTTGGAGGTTTACAATTTGGTCTTGGCTGATTTCTCTTGATTTTCCCATGATTTCAAGCAAAGAGGCACTGAGTTTGAAGGTAGGCCTTGAAATGCACCCACAGGTACACCTCCAATTGACTCAAATGATGTCAATTAGCCTATCAGAAGCTTCTAAAACCATTACATAATTTTCTGGAATTTTCCAAGCTGTTTAAAGGCACAGTCAACTTCTGACCCACTGGAATTGTGATACAGTGAATTATATGTGAAATAATCTGTCTGTAAACAATTGTTGGAAAATGACTTGTGTCATGCACAAAGTAGTCCTAACTGACTTGCCAAAACTATAGTTTGTTCACAAGAAATTTGTGGAGTGGTTGAAAAACAAGTTTTAAGTGTATGTAAACTTCCGACTTCAACTTTGTATATATATGTATATGTGTATATATATATATATATATATATATATATATATATACATATATATATATATATTAGTATACCAAACATTAGGAACACCTTCCTAATATTAAGTTGAACACCCCCCTTTGCCCTCAGAACAGCCTCAATATGTTTGAGCATTGACTCGGCAAGAAGTTGAAAGCGTTCCACAGGCATGCTGGCTCATGTTGGCTCCAATGCTTCCCACAGTTGTGTCAAATTGGCTGGATGTTCTGTGGGTGGTGGACCATTCTTCTTACACACGGGACACTGTTGAGCGTGAAAAACGCAGCAGGGTTTCAAACTGGTACCCCTGGCACCTACTACCATACCCCGTTCAAAGGTACTTAAATATTTTGTTTTGTCCATTCACCCTCTGAATGTCACACATACACAATCCATGTCTCAATTCTCTCAAGTATTTAAAATCCTTATTCAACCCTTTATCAACAAAAATGTAAGTGGAATTAACAAATGACATCAACAAGGGATCATAGCTTTCACCAGGATTCACCAGGTCAGTTTATGTCATGGAAAGAGCAGGCGTTCTTAATGTTTGTATACTGCGTTTATACACTGAACAAGAACACATTCGGTGCAATCCCACAGTTTCATCAGCTGTCCGGGTGGCTGTTTGCAGACGGCCCTGCAGGTGAAGAAGCCGGATGTAGAGGTCCTGGGCTGGCGTGGTTACACATGGTCTGCAGTTGTTAGGCTAGTTGGACGTACTGCCTAATTCTCTAAAATGATGTTGGAGGCGGTTTATTCTCTGGCAACATCTCTGGTGGACACTCCTGTAGTCAGCTTGCCAATTGCACGCTCCCTCAAAACTGGAGACATCTGTGGCATTGTGTTGTGTGACAAAACTGCACATTTTAGAGTGGCTTTTATTGTCCCAAGCAGAAGGTGCACCTGTGTAATGATCATGCTGTTTATTCAGCTTCTTGATATGCCACACCTGTCAGGTTGATGGCAAAGGAAAAATGCTCACTAACAGAAAATTGAGAGAAATTAGCTTTTTGTGTGTATGGAACATTTCTGGGATCTTTTATTTTAGCACATAAAACATGGAACCAACACTTGACATGTTGCATTTATATTTTGGTTAAGTGTATATACAGTATTTTCCAGACTTTGACATTGCACGTTCTGATATTTTTAAATTTCTTTCTTGTTGCTTTTTGAATTATGAGCATGTTGTATAAATCAAATAGAATTGTATCAGTCACATACACATGTTATTGCTAGTGTAGCAAAATGCTTGTGTTTCTAGCTCCAACAGTGCAGTAGTATCTAACAATTCACAACAATACACACAAATCTCAAAGTAAAATAACGGAATTAAGAAATATATAAATATTAGGACGAGTAATGTCGGAGTGGCATTGACTAAAATACAGTAGAATAGAACACAATATATACATATTAGAGGAGTAAAGCAATATGAAAACATTGTTAAAACCTCTTATGGCTGCAAGCCCGAGGTCGGTACACCTATGACAACATCCCCCACCCCCCCCACACTGATTAGCATCGCTAGCATAGCGTCACAATTAAATAGTAGCATCTAAATATCATTAAATCACAAGTCCAAGACACCAAATGAAAGATACAGATCTTGTGAATAAAGCCACCATTTCCGATTTTTTAAATGTTTTACAGGGAAGACAAAATATGTAAATCTATTAGCTAACCATGTTAGCAAAAGACACCATTTTTCTTTGTCCACCATTTTTTCTCAACACCAGTAGCTATCACCAATTCGGCTAAACTAAGATATTGATAGCCACTAACCAAGAAAAAACCTCATCAGATGACAGTCTGATAACATATTTATTGTATAGGATAGGTTTTGTTAGAAAAATGTGCATATTTCAGGTATAAATCATAGTTTACAATTGCACCCACCATCACAAATCGACTAGAATAAATACACAGAGCAACGTGTATTACCAATTTACTCATCATAAAACATTTCTTAAAAATACACAGCACATAGCAATGGAAAGACACAGATCTTGTGAATTCAGACAATATTTCAGATGTTCTAAGTGTTTTACAGCGAAAACACAATAAATCGTTATATTAGCATACCACATATGCAAACGTTACCAGAGCATTGATTCAAGCCAAAGAGAGCGATAACGTAATCATCGCCAAAATATATTAATTTTTTCACTAACCTTCTCAGAATTCTTCCGATGACACTCCTGTAACATCATATTACAACATACATATAGAGTTTGTTCGAAAATGTGCATATTTAGCCACCAAAATCATGGTTAGACAATGACAAAAGTAGCCCAGCTGGTCAGAAAATGTCGTGCGCCATATTAGACAGTGATCTAGTCTTATACATAAATACTCATAAACGTGACTAAAAAAATATAGGGTGGACAGCGATTGATAGACAATTTAATTCTTAATACAATCGCTGAATTACATTTTTTAAATTATCCTTACTTTTCAATACAGGTTGCGCCAAGCGAAGCTACATCTAACAAAATGGCGGCATAAGCGATTAACATTTTTCGACAGAAACACGATTTATCATAATAAATTGTTCTTACTTTGAGCTGTTCTTCCATCAGAATCTTGGGCAAAGAATCCTTTCTTGGGTCTAATCGTCTTTTGGTCGAAAGCTGTCCTCTTGCCATGTGGAAATGCCCACTGCGTTCGGCATGAACTGGAAACGTGCCCAGAGGTTCAAAGTGTCTCAGAAAGCAATGCCTCAAAATCGCACTAAACGGATATAAATTGCTATAAAACGGTTTAAATTAACTACCTTATGATGTTTTTAACACCTATAACGAGCAAAAACATGAACGGAGAAATATTACTGGCTAAACTAAAGCTTGGAAAAAGAGCAGGTCCGTGTCCACCTTGCATCAGACGCAGCTGGAAAAGGGACACTACCTACACGTTGTGCTGTTTTATAGAGGCTCTGATTGCGCAATCGACTCCATTCAAAGCGTCACCACGTAATGACATCCAGGGGAAGACGTAAGCAGTGTTTGTATCCTCATAGCATTCACAGGGACCTTTAAACTGACTCCAGATCAGGGGCCAAGATGTCTGAAATCTGACTCCATGTCAGGGAAAGTGCTGTAGAATGAGTTCTGTTCCACTCAGAGACAAAATTTCAACGGCTATAGAAACTAGAGAGTGTTTTCTATCCAATAATAACAATAATATGCATATTGTACGAGCAAGAATTGAGTACGAGGCCGTTTGAAATGGGCACCTATTATCTGGCTACTCAATACTGCCCCTGCAGCCATAAAAAGTTAAAGTGACTAGTGTTCCATTATTTAAGTGGCCAGTGATTCCATGTCAATGTATATAGGGTAGAAGCCTCTTAGGTGCATGGTTGAGTAACCAGGTGGTAGCCGGCTAGTGATGGCTATTTTAACGGTGTGATGGCCTTGAGATAGAAGCTGTATTTCAGTCTCTCGGTCCCAGCTTTGATGCACTTGTACTGACCTCGGCTTCTGGAGGATAGTGGGGTGAACAAGCCGTGGCTCGGGTGGTTAATGTCCTTGATGATCTTTTTGGCCTTCCTGTTACATCGGGTGCTGTAGGTGTCCTGGAGGGCAGGCAGTGTGCCGTACCAGGTGGTGATACAGCCCGACAGGATGCTCTCAATTGTGCATCTGTAAAAGTTTCTGAGGGTCTTAGGGGCCAAGCCAAATTTCTCCAGCCTCCGGAGGTTGAAAAGGCGCCTGATAATTGAGTTGGAGGCGTGCGTGGCCATGCAGTCATGTGTGAACAGGGAGTACAGGAGGGGACTGAGCACGCACCCTTGTTGGTCCCCAGTGTTGAGGATCAGCAAACTGGAGGTGTTGTTTCCTACCTTCACCACCTGGGGGCAGCCCGTCAGGAAGTCCAGGACCCAGTTGCACAGGGCAGGGTTCAGACCCAGGGCTCCAAGCTTAATGATGAGCTTTGAGGGTATTATGGTGTTGAAGGCTGAGCTGTAGTCAATGAACAGCATTCTGCCGTTGGTATTTATCTTGTAAAGATTGGAAAGGGAGGTGTGCATTGCGATGGCGATTGCATCATCTGTGGATCTATTAGGGTGATACGCAAATTGAAGTGGGTCTAGGGTGTTAGGTAAGGAAGAGGTGATATGATCCTTAACTAGACTGTTAAAGCACTTCATGATGACAGAAGTGAGTGCTACGGGGAGATAATCATTTAGTTCCATTACCTTTGCTTTCTTGGGTACAGGAACAATGGTGGACATCTTGAAGCAAGTGGGGACAGCAGACTGGGATAGGGAGAGATTGAATATGTCCGTAAACACTTCAGTCAGCTGGTCTGCGCATGCTCTGAGGACGCGGATAGGGATGCCATCTGGGCCGGCAGCCTTGCGAGGGTTAACACGCTTAAATGTCTTACTGACATCGGCCACGGAGAACGAGAGCCCACTGTCCTTGGGAGCGGCCTGTGTTAACCTCAAAGCGGCTGGTTTTCCCCTTGTAATCCGTGATTGTCTGTAGACCCTGCCACATGTATCTTGTGTCTGATACATTGAATTGCGACTCCACTTTGTCTCTGTACTGACGTTTTGCCTGTTTGATTGCTTTATGGAGGGAAAAACTACACTGTTTGTATTTTGCCATATTCCCAGTCACATTGCCATGGTTAAATGCGGTAGTTCGCAATTTCAGGTTTGCGAGAATGCTGCCATCTATCCACGGTTTCTGGTTTGGGAAGGTTTCAATAATCACCATGGGAACACAATCCCTTATACACTTCCTGATGAACCCAGTCACCGTGTCCGCGTAAACGTCAATGTTATTCTGAGGCTACCCAGAACATATCCCTGTCCGCATAATCAAAACATCTTGAAGCATGGATACCGATTGGTCAGACCAGCGTTGAATAGACCTTAGCATGATTAATTCCTGTTTGAGTTTCTGCCTATAAGAAAGGAGGAGCAAAACGGAGTTGTGATCTGATTTCCAGAAGGGAGGGCGGGGGAGGGCCTTGTAGGCATTTCGAAAAGGCAAGTTGCAGTGGTCTAGTGTTTTTCCTAAGTGAGTACTACAGTCAATGTGTTGATAGATCTTTGGTAGCGTTTTCCTCAAATTTGCTTTGTTAAAATCCCCAGCTACAATAAATGCAGACTTGAGGTTCTGTATGTTATCACAATCACATCATGAGTAGGTAATCATGAAACATACACCACCGTCTTTCTTCTTCCCAGAGAGTTCTTTATTCCTGTCTGCGCAATGAACTGAGAACCCAGGTGGCTGTATGGACCGGGACAGTATATCCCGAGAGAGCCATGATTCTGTAAAACAGAGTATGTTACAGTCTCTGATGTCTCTGTGGAAGGAGATCCTCGCCCTGAGCTCGTCTACTTTATTGTCCAGAGACTGAACATTAGCAAGTAATATACTCGGAAGTGGTGGATGGTGTGCCCGCCTCCTGAGTCAGATAAGAACACTCCGAATACCTTGTATTCTTTGTATTCCTGGTGGTAATGCTCGTGAGTTATCGCCGCTCTGAATTCCAAAAGGTATTTCCGGCTGTATGTAATAACACAAAAAATGTTCTGGGATAATAATGTAAGAAATAACACAAAAACAAATACTGTAAATAATGCTTAGGAGCTATAAGCAGAGCTGCCATGTCTGTCGGCGCCATCTTGCCATCTTGTATTGCTAGGTATTATTACTGCACTTTTGGAGCTAGAAACACAAGCATTTCGTTGCACCTGCTATAACATCTCAAGTCTGTATACTGGACACATTGAAGAGGGAGAGGGAATACGTAGTGATTGAAACAGAAGGTCTCTCCAGGGAGTAACACTCACTGCAACAGTGCGGAAAGCTCATAGACACACATGAATAATTTGAAGCAGATCTTTTAAAAACAGAAGTGAAAACCAATTTCCCTTTTTGTACATATGGAGCAGAGGGGAGGGGATAAGGGAAAGTCTCTGTGTCCGTTGTTATTAAAAGTGGATCTGCCCTCATTCAGACTAGGGCTGAACCGTAGGACGGGAGGGAGATGGACTATTATCGGTTGTTGTCATTCACCACGGCTCTGTGTATCACTGGGGGGAAATTGGGGTTGAGAAGTTCTATGCTACACTGTCATAACAACATCCATGTAAACGCTGCTAGGTGAGTTGTTGATGTCGATGTGACATTTCTGCATAGATATTGCATTTTACTAGGACTACACCAATGACTACTCCTATTGATAACTATTTTGTTTGTTTTGATACAGTGATTATACAGTCAGAAAAAAACACACAAAAAACGGTGTGCATTAGGCTGAAAATAACGCACCTTGTATACAGTTGCTACTGATTGTAAATGACAATTCAAAGTATACAGGTGTAGGATCTTAATTTGATCACACTTTTGTGGCTGATTTACATAAATTCACTGAAAACCCACACTACCACATGGTTATATTAACAGTATTGCACTTTTCATGTAGCCTACTTTTGTCCAGCTAATAGCTTAAACACTAATCAAACACCATTATGAAATAATCCAGGGATGGGCAACTCCAGTCCTCGGGTGCCGGAGTGGTGTCCCACTTTTTTCCCCGTTCCTAGCTAACACACCTGATTAAAGTGATTGCATTCTAAATTGCATTCTAAACTGAATGAAAACATGATTATAAGAGTCAGGTGTGTTGGCTGGGGCTGGGGCAAAACTATGACAGCAATTAACATCCTTTATCTGTAGCTAGTTGTTGGCACAGAAAAAATCCCTTGGCTCTTTGGCTCATAAATAGCTTCTTTGATAAGAGGTTCCTGCCAACGTTTGTTGCTACACCCCGGCGAACTCACTGACCGATGCCAAACCAAAACGCACAACTTTGAGGCAAGGTCATTGATCCTTGCCCATTGAAATATTGAATAAACATTATGGGGAAAGAACTGCTGTGCCGTCGGTTGCCATAGTAACTGGCTAACTGTGCTTTGACTGAGTTATTTTCAGTATGAACTCTCCTGTATCACAAGCAAGTCACAGTAACGTACTATATGGTAAACCCTGTAATTGTTGAACCTATGTCATGGTTCATGTTTGATTCATTCATCAATGTGTCAGTCAGTCACGTATTGGAGGACACATTCAATAGCTTGGTTTATTTATGATGAATAAATGAAAAAAAACATCAGATTTCAAGGCCGAGAATCAAGTACAAGTAATGCATCAATCCAGATGAAGCATGTTTAACTTTATCATACAACTTTTAGATGCAGAGAAAATTCTACACAACTGGTTGTACCAAATGTCAGTGTAGTTCTATGCACCGTACACAGTGACTTCTCAATTCATTCAGACCAGTCAGTCAGGGTTCAAAGGGAATGGATGATCACCCTCAGCAGGCCTGGATATGTTATGGCTGCTGCTTCACACTCACAGGATAAACAGGTCAAGGTATAGCAGCCCAGAAATCGACACAGGGAAACGACTAAATCATCGACTGGCACTCAGCTAAAGGGGAAACTCTATTGATTTGTATCTTGTTTTTTCTCAAGATGATGGACGTCTCGAGGACATGCAATGAGCAGTCGGTTCCTTTCCTTTTCCCCACGTTTTGATTTACAGAACACTGACGTTGATGGTGGAATGTGTGTGTGTGTGTGTGTGTGTGAGAGTACGTGGGTGATGGGGGTCGGTGGGTGGTTGTGGGGGGTGAGAGAGTGAGTTACTGGTTGTTTCTCTTCTTCTTTCCAAGTGAAGCGAGTGAATACATTATTCTGTTCATTGTGCTATTGATTCATAGAATTCTTGAGCAACACAATATACTTCCCACCTCCGTTGAAGAGTATCCCAACCAATGCACAGCACTGCATCATACTGTACACACCAACCTGCAAGGAAGGGAAGCCTACTATCAAAACTTCTGAATAATTCCTTATAGATATAGAGTGCAGCTTTAAAAAAGGTGTGATGCAGGAGCCTATGCCATAAAAGTGTCAATATACATAGGTTCAGCTTGCTTCTAGCAGAACTCGGCTAGGTGAAGTGAACATCTGTTCTCACATACTTCAGGAACTTCAGGAATGGACCCTTTTTTTTTAAATTTTTGCCTAAAATGACATACCCAAATCTAACTCAGGCCCTGAAGCAAGGATATGCATATTCTTGGTACCATTTGAAAGGAAACACTTTGAACTGTGTGGAAATGTGAAAGGAATGTAGGAGAATATAAGACAATAGATCTGGTAAAAGATAATACAAAGAAAAAAACAACCGTTCTTATGTATTTTTTTTGTACCATCATCTTTGAAATGCAAAAGAAAGGCCATCATGTATTATTCCATCCCAACTGCAATTTAGATTTTGACCACCAGATGGCAGCAGTGTATGTACAACGTTTTAGACTGATCCAATGAACCATTGAATTTCTGTTCAAAATGTTGTATCAAGACTGCCTAAATATGCCTAATTGGTTTATTAATAACTTTTCATGTTCAAAATGGTGCACTCTCAGTCAATAGCATGGTATTCTTTAACTGTAATAGCTACTATAATTTGGACATTGCAGTTAGATTAACAAGAATTTAAGCTTTCTGCCAATATCAGATATGTCTATGTCCTGGGAAATGTTCTTGTTACTTACAACCTCATGCTAATCGCATTAGCTTAAGTTAGCTCAACGTCCCGCAGGGGACCCACCGATCCAAAAGAAGTCAATAAGAGACAAAATGACTGTTTGTTCCTCTTGAGACACCGTAGCAACAGGTACACTTCCTCAAAATTGTCTAAATTAATCTAAGATACTGTAACTCAAGAAATCTGTAAAAGAATTACGCTTTTGCAGCGAGAGTATTAGTCGTGCAATTTTACATCTATCTAAGATGTGTGGTGTAGTATTTCTCAAGAGATAAAATGTGCATGAAAACTAGTCGGCTGTTGTTGAATGTCAACAAACACTTAATGGAATCATCCTTACTCTTGACCAATCACCGGCGAAGGGGCGTAGACTTCGGCAACAGAATTTCGACAAGCCTCAAGAAAAAAATGGTGTGCTCTAACAGACATAAAATAAACTGCCGAATGCTGCCAAACCCCAAAATTAACAAAAATGTCACAAAATGTTGTCATAATATATGTACAAACTGTACAGTAAGTTTAAGCAGGGCTCTGAGAAATACTTTTGCAAAATTGTATGACTACTTGACAGCCCATAGCCCAGCAGAAAAGTCACTCTATCCTTGATTCCCATGAACTTGTCAGAATGACAAGCGTATGCCTAGTTGATGTGTAGTTGCCATACTTTGTGGGATCTCTTCAACATTGATGACGCAGCTCCACTTCATGTGTCGGAGGTGTCCAACCTGTTGTCATAGTCTGCCATTACTTGGGACAGGTATGTTGTTCTTCGTGGCAGCCTCACCCTCTTGTCAATAGCCATTAACTGTTGGACATGTATGAGATGATGTAGGAAGTGTGAGATTGACAGGTATCTCTAAAGGAGAGCCGGTCAATCTTCATTTGATGTAGGCCCACTTCTCCATCTTTCCCACTCTCTATTGCTCTCCCTCTCTCTACCATACCCTCACTCCTGCTTTCGCTTCATGCACTCACTTGCTACCTCCCTCCCTCAATCCCTCCCTCCTCTCCCCTTGTACTTGTTTCTCATCTGTCTGTCTTCAACAGCTTAAATCTAAGGCTGCAGTGTGCCCCAATTGGGAGATCAGTATGCAAAACCGTCTCCCTCAGCTGATGATCTGGCAGTGGGATGTGATTTGATACTCATGTATAAATGCGGGCATACCCTTACATTCATAGGTTACTCTTCTGCAATCACTCTTCTCCAATATATTTTCATCTGCGTTAAAAAATGATGATATACCTTAACTTTGATTCTTGGTTGAGATGAAGACGTGAACGCAACATATCAATTATACATTTGTATTCAAATTGGAATTAAATCCAGACTAAGTCAGTGGCACAAAATATATATCTCCTTCAAATATTGATATTTGGTTGCGTTGTCAATTAAACACTATTCAATAATACTTCTGTAATACAGTAATGGGGAATGGAATGGCGCCAGAGGGGATGGCTGCCGTAACCAACTGTCCTGTTTTGTTTGTTTTTTCACATTGTTTGTAACTTATTTTGTAAATAATGTTGCTGCTACCGTCTCTTATGATCGAAAAGAGCTTCTGGACATCCGAACAGCGATTACTCACCTTGAACTGGACAAATCATTTTTCTTTAATAAGTCAGACGAGAGGGATTTACTCCAGACACCCTACAAGGCCCTCATCCCCATCAATCGCAGGAGAAAAAAACGGAGATATTGCGGAAGGAGATCCGGCAACGAGTGGCTAATCTGCCTTTGCAATCGGTACTATTGGCCAACGTACAATTGCTGGATAATAAAGTGGACGAACTACAAGCATGTATATCCTACCGATGGGACATAAAAACGTTCATATCTTATGTTTCACTGAGTCGTGGCTAAAAGACATGAATAACATACAGCTGGCGGGTTATACACTGTATCGGCAGGATAGAACAGCAGCCTCTGGTAAGACAAGGGGTGGCGGTCTATGTATATTTATGAACAACAGCTGGTGCACGATACCTAAGGAAGTCTTGAGGTTTTGATCGCCAGAGATAAGCTGTAAACTGATCACCGACAACGATGAGACAGCCTATAGGGAGGAGGTCAGAGACCTGGCCGCGTGGTGCCAGGATAACAACCTCTGCCTCAACGTGATCAAGACAAAGGAGATGATTGTGGACTACAGGAAAAGGAGAACCAAGCATGCCCCCATTCTCATCGACAGGACTGTAGTGGAGCAGGTTGAGAGTTTCAAGTTCCTTGGTGTCCACATCACCAACATCACCAACAAACTAACATTGTCCAAGCACATCATGACAGATGTGAGGGCACGACAAAAACCTATTCCCCTCAGGAGACTGAAAAGATTTGGCATGGGTCCTCAATTCCTCAAAAGGTTCTACAGCTGCACCATCGAGCATCCTGACTGGTTGCATCACTGCCTGGTATGGCAACTGCTCGGCCTCCGACCGCAAGGCACCACAGAGGGTAGTGCGTACGGCCCAATACATCACTGGGGTCAAGCTTCCTGACATCCAGGACCTCTATACCAGGCGGTGTCAGAAGAAGGCCCTAAAAATGGTCAAATACTTCAGCCACCCTAGTCATAGACTGTTCTCTCTGCTACCGCACGGCAAGCTGTACCGGAGTGCCAAGTCTAGGTCCAAGAGACTTCTAAACAGCTTCTACCTCCAAGCCATAAGACTCCTGAACATCTAATCAAATGGCTATCCAGACTATTTGCATTGCCCCCCCCCCTCTCTTTTACGCTGCTGCTACTCTCTGTTTATTATCTATGCATAGTCACTTTAATAACTCTACCTTCATGTATATATTACTTCAATTACCCCAACTAACCTGTGCCCCTTCACAATTACTCTGTACCGGTACCCGCTGTATATAGCCTCGCTATTGTTATTTTACTGCTGCTCTTTAATTATTTGTTACTTTTATTTGTTATTTTGTCATTTTTGTTAGTTTTTTTTCTTAAAACTCCATTGTTGGTTAAGGGATTGTAAGTAAGCATTTCACTGTAAGGTTGTATTCGGTGCATGTGACAAATAACATTTTATTTGATATAGCCTAAAGTTAAGGCCATCTTTCAAACTGATGTAAAAGTATTTATTAATTCTTAAAGGGTGACTGCACTTCCTTGTTTGGCCTAGTTATTCATCAATGCTCATTAAGAAATGCTAGCGGCAACGACTGAAGGAAAACGGGAGTTGTCTTGGGGGTGTAGTTTTATGTGGTTGTTTATTGGGTGTGTCTTTGCCATTCGATCACAACCACCAAGGGCAGTAGTGAGTACAGCGAGGTAAGGTAAGCTATGGCGAGAACAACGTTTTGAACTTATTAAGGACTTCTCCCCTCCCGACTGACTCGCTATCTAAAGATGGTCAGCTAATTCAGTTCTATGTGTAGGCTAAAGCCTGCGCTGACCTTGTGTTTAGCAAAGCTGACAGCAGCAAGCTACCATAGCTTGGTGATAGATAGGATATCCAGCTGCAGCTATCTGATATTTCTCTGATAAATCTGTTATGGCAAGATAGCAAGTGCCAGTGTATGGAATGTGTTTCGTAAGACACTCCTTCTACAACACCTTGCGATGAAAGTAGCGTGCAATTAGTTTCAACGTTTCATCAGATCTTATAAAATACATGTTACCGTGGAAACGGTATTACCTGCGAGTTGTATGCCCAGTCCTGAGTCAGCTCAGCTGTCCTACAGTACAATGTTCTATAACTGGCTAGTGCTGTCTCATCTCTCCTTATGTCCACTGTTAAGTCTTAGACAAATCCCAGAACTACTATTATCCATACTACAGGTGTAGGCTACATGTGGACATTGCACAAACATCACCCAGCTTGAGTGTGGATACATTTATAAACTACAAATCAATGAGTGTTTTCCTGTTACAAAGACAAAACAGTGTATGTGTAAATATATGTATGTGCTTATAAAGACAGTATTCCTACACTTACCTAGCAAAGGACATAAGTAGTGTACAACTTCAGCTGTCTAACAAAAATTAGCATGGCGTTCTATTGGTCTATTTGGTCAAATCTAAGGATTTGGCTGTCCACCACACACTGAAATGCACAGCTCTCTGGGTGAAGTTCTTTCTTCAAGTCTCCAGTGGGCGATGATGTCCCTTCTATCTATGTTATGTATTACAGGTTATGGACAGTTACAGTCACGTTGCAGGAGGGGAGGAGTCTACGACACTCCATCCTGGAGTGAAATTGCTGAACTTATGTTGATACTGTATTTGAAACAAAGTGTTTTGTTAACTTTCATTTATAACAGTTCATTGCTATGCTAATTTAGCTAGCCAGTTTGAGTTGAAACATTATTGAAAGCAAGCTGGCTATATCAAATGATTAGCTAGCTAGCAAGCTAGTATCCAAGTGCATACCCTGTACTGATCCTAAATGCCAATGGGCTACAGTAGCTAACTTCCTCTGACATGCTACATCTACCCGTCAGTGTAACGGTTGTCCTCCTCCTCTTCGTCTGAAGAGGAGGAATAGGGATTGGACCAAAGCGCAGCGTATGTTGAATCCATAATAACGTTTATTAAAGAAAAGACGAAACACGAAAACTCTGTAACACACTACAAAACAAATAAACGATGTAGACAGACCTGGACCTGAGAATTTACAAAAATGACGAAGAACGCACGAACAG
Organism: Salvelinus namaycush; assembly: GCF_016432855.1. Lineage (NCBI taxonomy): Eukaryota > Metazoa > Chordata > Actinopteri > Salmoniformes > Salmonidae > Salvelinus > Salvelinus namaycush. The sequence continues at coordinate 25,406,864 of NC_052341.1, forward strand.
GAACAGACTACATACACGAACGACAAAACGAAACAGTCCCGTGTGGTGCACATACACAGACACGGAAGACAACCACCCACAAACAAACAGTGTGAACAGCCTACCTTTATATGGTTCTCAATCAGAGGAAACGTCAAACACCTGTCCCTGATTGAGAACCATATAAGGCTAATTACCAACAACCTAAACATAGAAACACATAACATAGAATGCCCACCCCAACTCACGCCCTGACCAACTAAACACATACAAAAACAAGAGAAAACAGGTCAGGAACGTGACAGTCAGCTTGTATTTAGCTTGCTACAGTATCATTCCCCTTTCATCTGTGGTATCATAGCTTGCATGGCATGCTAGCTTTATCAAATAAAGTTGTATAACCAAAAGTAGCTACTAGCTAGCTAGTACCAAATATCTACTTAGCTAATGTACTCACCAGAGATGGGACCAAGTCATTGTTTTACAAGTCACAAGTAAGTCTCAAGTCTTAGCACTGAAGTCCCAAGTCAAGACAGGCAAGTCCGAGTCAAGTCTCAAGTCAAGACCGTCAAGTATCAAGTCGAGTTTCAAGTCCTAAACAAGTCATAATGTGCTCTTCACCAAATGTAAGATCATTTCATATTTTTAACAAGAGTAATAGTTAGTATATTAGATTTACGTAAATCATGAATGCTTTTAAAAATATCTATTAATTTATTACTTTCCAAATAAACGTTATATTTCCATGGAAATACATGGGTAGCCATGAGAAAGACCCCCCCCCCCCTCCCCCAATAGTGATCGACTATCAAGGATCGCTATGGGGCGCAATCGGGTGATGTAGGCTTGTACACAATCGCCCAATCTTAACACACACACACTCTCTCTCTCTCTGTGTGGTTACAGTAGGCTAACGTATGTCAATGGTTTTAGGAACAGCAGTAACATCAGGCAGGATTTAGGCTACCAACTGCCTAGCCAGTTGTAGCTCAATCTTGGGTGCAATGATCACGTTCCCCCACTGACTGACTGTGTGGAGGCTAATTGATTTAACGTTACGTACTACTATTAAAGTAATAAAATATATAGCTGTCGGCTATATTAGCCACGACTTACCTTTCTTTGTGCAGCTTCAAATGTCGAACAAAGTTGGAAATTGTTGCATTTCCGTCTGTAATTTTCTTCCCGCATGTTTTGCAAGTTGCAATCCTTTTTTTGTTGATACAGTGTCGTCTTTATATCCGAAAATAATAATTTTGTGTATCATCTTTCCAAGGGCTCCATCTGAATTCACCTGCCGACGTTCCTCTGCACTGCTACGCAACACTTTTTCTCAGCTGGCACAATTTGATTGGCTGTCCGACTCAAACTGTAATCCATTAAATGAAGAGTTAATGTGCTGCACACATCTTTTAATAGCATCATTTTTAATATTTGGGCTTGGGGAGGGTATCAAGTCAGGTCGAGTCATAAGGCTCAAGTCCAAGTCAAGTCACGAGTCATTGGTGTTAAAGTCAAAGTTGAGTTGCAAATCATAATATTTGTGACTCGAGTCCAAGTCATGTGACTCGAGTCCACACCTCTGGTACTCACCAACACCAGTGGTTTGACGGTTGACAGGTAGGTGAAGTGACCATGTCGGATCTAATCCATTCCTGGCCATCTGGCAGTATTCTTGAAATGAATTGGAAGTTTACACTAACTTTATGGAAGCCGATTTTCACTCCTATTTGCCGAGCGATATGTTCGTGCGTCTGCTATGCAGACTTGACAACAAATGTCCACATGGCAGCTGGGGGGGGGGGGACCACAACGTGTTGTCTCTGGGCATTTGAGCATCATTGGAAAAAGTGGGCATGTAAGTAATCCATACCCAACCCTTCAAGAAGTCGTGACGAACACACTTACCTAACTCTGAATTGGACGAGACTGACCTAATGAACACAACTATCCTATTTACACTCAGCATTACATTTTGACACTAGAATAAATGTTTCTGACTCATATCTATGCCACATAGGCTGTTTTCAAAAGGAGAAGTGGGTTTTCAAGGGCAGTTGACCTTTAAAATGAGTAACACATCCATGACCGCATTTTGAGGTTAGCGTACTATAAATGACTGCTTATGTAACCATAGAAAGCGTGCATTTTTCAAGATAACCTGTCCCAGGTCTTTGGAGATCTTCATAGAATCTTGAACCGCATTGATTACTTGCACAATGTAATGTAATCTCAACCGCAATCCAGGTCATTTGGTTGTGCTATTAGATGAAGCACAGAGATAACACATTTGGTTGTTGTATAAATACAACATGTCTGACATTGTATTCCCATTTGAACTTTGTTGTGCTTTTAAATGGTTGAAAGTACAGTGATAACACATTTAGACGACAACCAAAAATCGGACATATTTTTTTATTTGGAATTTGGTTGTTTTTAGATGGTTGAAAGCATACTGTAGCGTTAATACGTTGGAAATTCCACAAACTTATGGCTGTCTTTTTGAGTGGGTGATGAATGCGGTTGAAATCTCATTGATCAACATCTCAACCAAATATTACCCACATTTCCACGTTGAAATGACGTGGTGTGCCCATTGGGATATTGGTCTTCAGGAGACCTTACTGAGGCTGTGGTTCGAGATCCTCAGGTAGGAAAGCCTTACATTGGCGTGTTGCTGTCACGGCTGTTAAAAGCAGAGGACCAAGGTGCAGCGTGGTGAGCGTACATTTTCATTATTAACTCAAAATGACGCCAAACAAAACAATAAACACTACAAAACCAAACCGTGAAGCTCAAAGGCTATGTGCCCTAAACAAAGTCAACTTCCCACCAGCACAGGTGGAAAAAAGATCTACCTAAGTATGGTTCCCAATCAGAGACAACGATAGACAGTTGTCCCTGATTGAGAACCATACCCGGCCAAAACATAGAAATAGAAAATCATAGAAACACAAAACATAGAATGCCCACCCCAACTCACGCCCTAACCAAACCAAAATAGAGACATAAAAATGATCTCTAAGGTCAGGGTGTGACAGTTGCCTGTTATTGCGTCACTGTTTCTTCTCTGTGCTCAGGCTCATCACACTTTAATCCATAGATCAATGGGATGTTATGGTCTCGTTTATAAGCTCGGTCAGATATTAGCACAAGAGGAAGCTATAGGCGGGATAACGCAGTGGGAATATACAGAGCATGTATGTTGAAGTGAATATCAGGAGCATTAAACAGTCTTCGTTGATATGGTGATGCACATGTCTGGGACCTTAAGGCACAGGGTGTAGTGCACTTGCCTCATAACCATGGGATTTTTGGTTCAAGGCCCTGATATCAGATAACCCTTTGCTGACTCCTCCAAGTAAGTATCCCAAGTACTTGCATCTGCTGCAGCCCATCCATAACTGTCCAACAAGGACAAATAAAGTGGTATTTTATTCAAAGTATGTCGCTCAATGAGAGACTGTATTCCACTCATAGTCTGAATAAGGTGTGTGCTGCGTAGCGTGCAGTGCCCCCGAGTAGCCGTACTTTATTGACAAGATTTGTCATAATTCTTGTACGGAATGGGATGTTTTTGAAATTTAAGAGGTGATCCTGGTGTTGAGCAGTGGTGACGATACAGTAAATCATAAACTTGAAAATCCTTAATCCTACCTGCCAGCCAACCTGGAGGTTCTTCTCATTATAAAGATAACCAGATTAGAGAAACCAGCAGCACATAGGCCTATAGCTCTGACAGATCAGGACATTTTCCATTTTCTCTGCATAACACCCAGTGATCCTCTTATGTAGTTTTGCTCAATGTTCTTATTAGGCTTGTCTGCCTTTGTCTATTTCTGTATGCCTCTGTCTCCCTGTCTCTCTCTGTCTACTGACATCATTTTACATCAGAGGAGACTAGTACTTGTACTGACGTTAGTCCGTGTCTTTAAACATTGAAAAGCTAAGTAATAATGAAGTTATACAGGGACACAGATTTGTTTAAGCATATTCAAGAAAGCTTCTCAGTTGAGATAATAGATACCAGATAACAAGGGCTGTCTGGACTGGGGAGCTTCAGAAAGACAACATAACTGTTTTGATTTCTCTGTGATCAACTGCTTTGGTCTCATTGTTCATTCACATCAGCCACCCTGTCTGAATCACAACACAGCTCATCCATTCACATGACAGGGAAACACTTAGTGGCATCTCCATTATGGACTGGGGAATGGAGGATGAATCGTTTGTGTGTGTGTGTGTGTGTAAAGTGTGTGCGTGCATGCGTGTGCGTGCATGCTGGAGACTGCATCTGCTTTCTGCTATTTACAGGGCTATGAAAAAGTATTTGCACCCTGTCAGATTTTCTCTATTTTGGCATATTTTTGATACTGAATGTTATCAGATCTTCAACAAAAACCAAATATTAGATCAAGGGAACCTGAGTTTACAAAAAAATATATATACTTATTTTGTTTATTTACTTAATAATAAAGTTATGCAACACCTAATTCCACTGTGTGAAAAAGCAATTGCCCCCTTACACTCAATAATTGGTCATGTAGACTTGATTGTGTGTGCTGGATCATTGTCTTGCTTCATGACCCAGTCAAAGTCCAGACCTAATCCCAATTCAGATGTTGTGGCAGGACTTGAAACGAGCAGTTCATGCTTGAAAACCCTGTTCTGAATGGGAGAGTGGTGCGAAAATCCTCCACAGTGACATGAGAGACTGATCAACAAATAAAGGAAGTGTTATTGAGTGTACGGGGGCAATTACTTTTCACACAGGGGCATTGGGTATTGTATAACTTTTTATTAAAACTTCTTGACGCTAGGGGTCAGATTATTATGATTTTTTTTTAAATAACGTTCCCAAGGTAAACGGACTATTTCTCAGGTCCAGATCGTAGAATATGCATATAATTTACAGATTAGGATAGAAAACACTCCAAAGTTTCCAAAACTGTCAAAATATTGTCTGTGAGTATAACAAAACTGATTCTGCAGGCGAAAACCTGAGAAAATCTAACCCGGAAGTGATAAAAAAATTATAACATCTGTGTTTCCTGGCCCGTCTTTCTTCCATTTAAAGGGGTATCAACCAGAATCCTTTTCCAATGGCTTCCTCAGGCTGTGACCAGGCTTTAGACATAGTTTCAGGCTTTTATTTTGAAAAATGAACGAGATTTTTCAAAAGTAGTCAGGTGTCCTCTGAATAGTTCCTGCGCGCCAGAGGGGAGCTCTCCATTTTCCTTTTCTCTCTTATTGAATAGGTTACGGTCCGGTTGAAATATTATCGATTATGTTTGTTAAAAACAACCTGAGGATTGATTATAAAAAACATTTGACATGTTTCTACGACCATTACGGATACCTTTTGGAATTTTCGTCAAACGGAACGAGGCTGTAGTTTTCTCAACATAACGCGCAACCCAAATGGCGTTTTTTTTATATAAAAGTAATATTTATCGAACAAAAATAACATTTGTTGTGTAACTGGGAGTCTCGTGAATGCAAACATCCGAAGATTAACAAAGGTAAACGATTAATTTTATTGCTTTTCTGACTTTCGTGACCATGCTAATTTGGGGCTAGCTGTTGTAGCATTGATTGATACACTCACAAAAGCTTGGATTTCTTTCTCTGTAAAGCATATTTTCAAAATCTGACACGATAGGTGGATTAACAACAAGCTAAGCTGTGTTTTGGTATATTTCACTTGTGATTGCATGATTATAAATATTTTTTGTAATATTTTTGAATTTGGCGCCCTGCAATTCAGCGGTTGTTTAGGGAAATGATCCCGTAATCTGGATATGTGCTTAGAAAGGTTAAATAAGTATATAAATGTTGTGTTATTTAGTCACTCAGGTTCACTTTATCTAATAATCGGTTTTGGTTGAAAATCTGATAACATTCAGTATAAACAATATGCAAAAGTGGCGAAAATTTGAAAGGTGGCAAATACTTTTTCACGGCACTAAGTCTCTGGATCTTTAGCTTCAAAAGGAGGAGAGGAGAAAAAACCCTGAAAGATATCAACACACACCCACACCCTACACGAAGAACACTTATCCTTCATTAGAATCAGAAACACAGCTGTCATCCAGAATGGGTCTAATCGGGCCAAGGAGCCAACAAGGAGCCCACAGCAATGGTGGAATGCCTCGTCACCGTGGAAACCAACGCCAGGACAGTTGCGAGGAGGGGAGCCATTGAACTGAAAGTCTTTGATGATCTCTCCCCTCTTCATGTCTAGCAGACAGGAGGCCATCCTCGTCCTGATTGGATCGCCGGTGTTCTGCTAAGTACTGACCTCTCCAATCACAGCCGGATAGAGAGTCTATAATCAGATTTTGTCGCTTGTTGTAGTACTCCAGTCAAGGGCTTTCCAGGAGCAGTCATTAGGTAGGTTTCCATTGACCTGGGTTTATTCAACAAAAGCAATGTCACAAACAATTTACATTGTGACATGTGTAAAGGAAACGACCGCTATAGGAGAAATCCTCTAAAGATCAACAACATTTCTGTTCGACAGGACTGGATTTTTCTTTTGGCAAATTTCCTTAATTGTGACAAACTATGATGGAAACGTGTTTTTTTTAAATAAATGATGATTACCAAATAATTTGGAAGGTCATCAGGTAAACTGCACATTTTATTCTAAAAGCCTACTGCTTGCAAAATCTATGTTTCTTTAATATAAATAATTATGTTTCGTTGCAGGACAAGGATTGTCTTGACTTTCAAGAATGCCTGAATTGCTTTGCCTTCCTTTTCTGGTCGGCTGGATGCAAGTTCCACCATCCAATCATTACACCATCCAATCGTTCCAGGATTCATTCCCCTTGGATTTCTTCAAATTTTTTACAAATGTGGGATTCAAATGTATTTAAGTGTAATTTCTTGTCAACAATCTACTCAAAATACTGTAATGTCAAAGTGGATGAAAAATATATTTTTTAAAGATTAATACAAATTTCATAACTTAAACATAATCATTGCGTAAGTATTCAGCCCATTTGTTCTTAAGCATGGTAGCAAGTTAATAATTATTCTGTGGATTATGTATAAAACCACACAGACACATAAATTATACAGTTGTCCTTCTGAACTGATCTGCAGGACAGGAAAGAAACTGTTACCGTGAGGCCATTGGTTGAGTTTAAAACAGTTACAGAGTTCAATGGGTGTGATGGGAGATAACTGATATTGGTTCAACAACATTGTAGTGACACAATAATGTCAGAATAGGACCCTTTTTTTCAATTTGTGCCTAAACTACATACACAGCTCAGGACCTGAAGCAGGTAGACTAGAGCCTTGGGCCATAACCAAAAGGTTGCTGGATTAAATCCCCGAGCTGACAAGGTAAAACATCTGTCGTTCTGACCATGAACAAGGCAGTTAACCCACTGTTCCTCAGTAGGCTGTCATTGTAAATAAGAATTTGTTCTTAACTACCTTAACTAGTTAGATTTATATTTTAAAAAATGCATAGTTATTGATACCATTTGAAAGGAAACACTTTGAAGTTTGTGCAAATGTGAAATTAATGTAGAATGTAATGTAATTAATATAACACATTAGATGTGGTAAAAGATAATGCAAACAAAAAAACATGAGTTTTCCATTTTTGGGGGGTTCCATCATCTTTGAAATGCAAAAGAAAAAGGGCTAAATATAATATAGGAGTCTAGGAGCAATTTAGATTTTGGCCACTAGATGGCAGCAGTGTATGTGCAACGTTTTAGACTGATCCAATGAACCATTGTATTTATGTTCAAAATGTTGTATCAAGACTGCCCAAATGTGCCTAATTGGTTTATTAATATATTTTTTATTATAACTGTGCGCTCTCCTCAAACAATAGCATGGTATTCTTTCACGGTAATAGCTACTGTAAATTGGACAGTGCAGTTAGATTAACAAGATTTTAAGCTTTCTGCCCATATCAGATATGTGTATGTACTGGGAAAGAATTCAAATATACAGGATACAACTATTTCAAAACATGCATCTAGAATGCAACCAGGCACTAAAGTATTATTGCAAAAAAGGATTACACTTTTTGACCCAAATGCAAATCCTTATGTTTGGGGGAAATCTAGCACAACACATCACTGAGTAACTGCCCCCTTACTTTCAAGCATGGTGGTGGCTGCATCATGGTATGGGTATACTTGACATCTGCAAATACTGGGGAGTATTTCAGGATAAAAAGAAATGGGATGGAGCTAAACACATGCAGAGGAAAACTTGCTTCAGTCTGCTTTACACCAGACACTTGGAGAGGAATTCACCTTTCAGCAGGACAATAATCTACAACACATGGCCAAATCTACACTGGAGTTGCTTATCAAGAAGACAGTGAAAATCTATGGCAAGACTTGAAAATTACGGTTTAGCCATGATCCCCAACATCTTGACAGAGCTTGAAGAATTATGAAAAGAATAACATGCAAATATTGCACAATCCAGATGTGTAAAGCTCTCAGAGACTTACCAAAGAAGACTCACAGCTGTAATTGCTGCTAAATGTGTTTCTAAGATGTATTGACTCAGGGAGCTGAATACTTATGCAATGACTACACTACCGTTCAAAAGTTTGGGGTCACTTAATAATGTCCTTGTTTTCCATGAAAACATACATGAAATGAGTTGCAGAATGAATAGGAAATATTGTCAAGACGTTGACAAGGTTATAAATAATGATTTTTAATTGAAATAATAATTGTGTCCTTCAAACTTTGCTTTCGTCAAAGAATCCTCCATTTGCAACAATTACAGGCTTGCAGACCTTTGGCATTCTAGTTGTCAATTTGTTGAGGTAATCTGAAGAGATTTAACCCCATGCTTCCCGAAGCACCTCCCACATGTTGGATTGGCTTGATGGGCACTTCTTACGTACCATACGGTCAAGCTGCTCCCACAACAACTCAATAGGGTTGAGATCCGGTGGCTGTGCTGGCTACTCCATTATAGACAGAATACCAGAATACTGCTTCTTCCCTAAATAGTTATTGCATAGTTTGGAGCTGTGCTTTGGGTCATTGTCTTGTTGTAGGAGGAAACTGGCTCCAATTAAGCGCCGTCCACAGGGTATGGCATGGTGTTGCAAAATGGAGTGATAGCCTTCCTTCTTCAAGATCCCATTTACACTGTACAAGTCTCCCACTTTACCACCACCAAAGCACCCTAAGACCATCACATTGCCTCCACTATGCTTGACAGATGGCGTCAAGCACTCCTCCAGCATCTTTTCATGTTTTCTGCTTCTCACGAATGTTCTTCTTTGTTATCCGAACCCCTAAAACTTTGATTTGTTTGTCCATAACACTTTTTTCCAATCTTCCTCTGTCCATTGTCTGTGTTCTTTTGCCCATTTTAATCTTTTATTTTTATTGGCCAGTCTGAGAAATGGCTTTTTCTTTGCAACTCTGCCTAGAAGGCCAGCATCCTAGTCGCCTCTTCACTGTTGACGTTGAGACTGGTGTTTTGCGGGTACTATTTAATGAAGCTGCCAGTTGAGGACTTGTGAGGCGTCTGTTTCTCAAACTAGACACTCTAATGTACTTGTCCTCTTGTTCAGTTGTGCAACGGAGCCTCCCTCTCCTCTTTTGATTCTGGTTAGAGTCAGTTTGCACTGCTCTGTGAAGGGATTAGTACACAGTGTTGTACGAGAACTTCAGTTTCTTGGCAATTTCTCGCATGGAATAGCCTTCATTTCTCCGAACAAGAATAGACTGACAAGTTTCAGAAGAAAGGTGTTTGTTTCTGGCCATTTTGAGCCTGTAATCGAACCCACAAATGCTGATGCTCCAGATACTAAACTAGTCTAAAGAAGGCCACTTTTATTGCTTCTTTAATGAACACAACAGTTTTCAGCTGTGCTAACATAATTGCAAAAAGGCTTGCTATTGATCAATTAGCCTTTAAAAATGATAAACTTGGATTATCTAACACAACGTGCCATTGAAACACAGGAGTGATGGTTGCTGATAATGGGCCTCTGTTTGCCTATGTACTGTAGATATTCCATAAAAAATCATTAGTTTCCAGCTACAATAGTCATTTATAGCATTAACTTGTTATAGCTGCAATCCCGTTAACGGGATAAGTGTCATCAACAACCGCTGAATAGCATAGCGCTACATTCAATAAATATTACAAAAAATATTTATATTCATGAAATCACAAGTGCAATATAGGAAAACACAGCTTAGCCTTTTGTTAATCCACCTGTCGTGTCAGAATTTGAAATTATGCTTTACAGCGAAAGCAATCCCAGCGTTTGTGTAAGTTTATCGATCGCTCGACAAAACATTAAGTACACTTAGCATCAAGTAGCTCGGTCACGAAAATCAGAAAAGAAATCAAATTAATCATTTACCTTTGATGATCTTTGGATGTTTTCACTCACGAGACTCCCAGTTAGACAACAAATGTTCCTTTTGTTCCATAAAGATTATTTTTATATCCAAAATACCTCCGTTTGTTTGGCGCGTTATGATCAGAAATCCACAGGAAAGAGCGGTCACGACAACGCAGACAAATTCCAAATAGTTTCCATAATGTCCACAGAAACATGTCAAACGTTTTTTATAATCAATCCTCAGGTTGTTTTAAAAATATATAATCGATAATATATCAACCGCAAATGTCTTTCACAGTAGGAGAGGGAAAAACAATGGCTGTCCAAACTCTGTTGCGCGAGCAAAACTCATGTGACCACTTGACGAGATGTTATCGTTCTGGCTCATTTTTCAAAATAAAAGCCTGAAACTATGTCTGAAGACTGTTGACACATTGAGGAAGCGATGGGAAAAGGAATCTGGTTCATATCCCTTTAAATCTAGCAAAGGGAGGCTATGGAACATGGAGTTTTCAAAATAGAAGCCACTTCCTGTTTGGATTTTCCTCAGGGTTTCACCTGCAATATCAGTTCTGTGTTACTCACAGAAAATATTTTGACAGTTTTGGAAACTTTAGAGTGTTTTCTATCCAATACTAATAATAATATGCATATATTAGCAACTGAGACTGAGAAGCTGGCCGTTTACAATGGGCACCTTTTCATCCAAGCTACTCAATACTGCCCCTGCAGCCATAAGAAGTTAAGAGCAATGCACTGGCTGTGGGTCGCTCTGGATGGGAGCGTCTGCCGAATGGCTAAATTGTAATGTAAATGTAGTGCTATGTATATTTATGTATTTTATTTGTTGTGTTGTTTACTGTTTGGACCCCAGGAAGAGTAGCTGCTCCCTCGGTAGCTGCTAAATGGGGATCCTAATAAAATACAAAAAATACTATTACAGAATATTTTGTCGAAATTGTAGACAAAAACGTACAATTAAATTAATTTTATCCCACTTTGCAACACAATAAAATGTGAAGAAATTCAAGGGTTATGAATACTTTTGCAAGGCACTGTATGTAAATAGGTCAGAATTCTCATTCTGGTCATCCTCACTACTTTCATCTACAATTGTTGTCACTGCTAATGGCTTTTTGACGAGTTTCCATAGCAATGGCCCTGATTGCATATTTCTTGATTAGCTTACCCTGTCGCCCTATCCACTTCAACTAATTCAGGGTGAAAATGAAAGGAAGCATGATGTGTCACTGAGACAAAACAACCCTGTGACCTTCTGACAAAGTGACTCTGACGGCTCTTAGTCATACATCATATGAATAGAAGTCGATGGTATAGTGCTGCTATTACTACAGTGCTGCCATCTGTGTGAGGTTTCCTACTTTCTCAGAAAAAAAGTTGACTTACTCACAGGTAAACGGAAATTTCATTGATTATTGTCACATGATATAACAGCAAGCTGAATGGTTAAGATCAGAGAGGTCAGAAATTGACACATTCCTTCCTATGAATGAAGTAGTTATCATTTTACTTGTTGACAGTTGAATCTACAGCTTACAGCATTAACAGGAGATACAGGAAATAATAAACGCCTGAATACCCAGAACATCAACAAGGTAGATGTTCTGCCAAGAAAAAACTAGACGTTCGCACAACACTTGAAGATTTACAGTCAACAAGTGAAGATGGATGCCAACTGTCTGTTCCAAGTTTTGTGTTTACTCTCTGAATGGCCTAGTTGGCAAGACTTCTCTGACAGAAACGGGGTATTGGGAATTGATCTGGTCCGCCTTCTTTCTCCAATTTTCCATTCTGAGAACTGTCTGGGATTTATTTTTCACACTTGTATCCTTGCAAATGTCTGTTAATTTGCTGTCCTTCCCTTGGTGAGTTAGAAACTGATAACAGAAATGAAGCCACGCAGTACCTGTACAGTGTCTGTCACTATTTTTCATGTCCTAGCTTTTGACGTCGTTCCAGGACAGGAGACCCACTTTTATGAGTTTTCTAGTGTCCTACAGTACCTTTTCTTTTTCATTTCAGTTCAGGTGTTCAAGTTCATGTCCTGAAAACTTTTGGTACCATTGTCACCATCTTTAGAATGAAGAGACTAGAAAAATCCTGGAAAGGCTATTTTTATTAATCATACCAGTGACATCAAATGTAGTGATTAAATTCAGCAGATTCTTTAACTCTGCCGTTGAGTTTTTTACCTATTGTTCCTCATCTGTCCTGGCATGGCGACTGACATTCTCTCTCCTTTTTATGAAATATTTCTATCTGCTGCACACCACACTAAAAAAAATAGTAATAGTTCAATCTAGGACAGGCTTAACTGAATGGACAACAGAGACGAAATGCAATAGGACATTTGAACTAATAGTTAAAAGGTTTGTTATTGCATTTCATAGTGTCAATTTAAAAATAGGGATAATACTAAATTATTAATTGAGCCATTGAAATGTATAAATGTGACAATACCGGTTTATTGAACATTTGTGACAGATATGTAATTTGAGAGAAAATATTTTGTACATTTATGAAACATTCTATTTTGTACCTATGGTTGATGATTTTATATGAAAAACACTCATTACAATTAACTTGAAGCCGAAGCTACATCTCTGTGGGATTTATTTCTATATATTTCCCTTTAAGGGAAATAACGGTTTGGAGGCTCCGCTGAGATGAATGCACTGAAGAGAGGAAGACCTTCAATCGACATTCATCTTCAAATCCAACTCAGGCAGATGAGAGAGTGTGACAGACGGCTACGGTGCAGGTTCGACAGACAATGGAAAAGGAGTGCGTGCAAACTGAGCTCAGAGGGAAAGTCAGGGAGCAGCGAGGTCCATTCAATAAAAGAGAACCTTCATTAAAAGTGTTGTTAACTTTTTTGCTATTATAATGGAAGCACCATTAGAGGATATCAAAAAAAGATGTGAAAGGAGCATTGTATGAACTGAACAAAGACAATCGCATTGAAATAAGTTACTTTTTGAAAATATCAGGACCAAACCAAGAGAATCTAACTGGTAAAACACGCATCAACCTTATTTCATATATTGAACGGGAAGAAGAAAAAGACCTAGAGGACTATGGTACAGTATGTCTGAACTGTTGAACCTTAAAGACATGATAAACGATATGCAGGAGGCTAGTGACGTTATCTCAACGGACAAAGCGGGGGGAAAAATTAACAAAAACTACAAACAGAGCTAGAGAAATGAATGCTGTGCAAATGCAGGGACACGTTCAAGATATCCGGTCAAATAGATAAACCAGGCCAAAAAGAGAGACTCACTCACGTTCTCCAGTCTAGCTCACCAAATCGAAAACAGACTGAATAACTGAATAAAAGGTATCCAGAGATAGAAATGCTGAGCTATCTAGAAGGGACGTCTGAGTTGACTCGGTCTCATTACTAAGAGAAGAGTGAAACAGAACTGTATAGCCAACTCACATCAGAAGTACAGAGCAACAGAGACCCCACAAAACTTCCTAATCTGTTCCTTAGATTTGAGACAGAAAATCCTGTTTGCCTCACAGGAAGCAGTGTCTGGCCTTAAGTATGACCCAGGACTGGTCCAGAGCATGTTCATGCATACTGTCCTGACTGGTCTACAAAATGACAACATAAGATTAGCTGCTTCAAAATGACTACAGATTAGCTGCTTCAAGAGAAAGTGAACACTGCATGTGCAAATGAGACAGAGAAACAGAACAAAAGGAAAATGACTTTTCCACAGCGGCCCGATAGTCTCCAATCAGTTCAGACTGATGAGGTCCCTGTTGAAAAGAAGTGCCTGCCAGAAAAGAACACACCAAAACTTCCCCCTGTCCTGGTATGAGAGCTAAAATAACTGAGATCTGATATGATGGTGTTAAAGAACTTGAGAGCTGAAGTCCTCATTCACCAAATGTTGAGAAAGGAATCAAGCTCATTTTTCCAATCAGACAGTGACATTGGCTGCTTTGAAAATCTGCATCTGAGCATTTCATTGAAAAACAGTGATCCTGTTGCACGAACCAACCTGTCTGTGGCGAAGCCATTATAAAAAGAGATGAAAGACTACTTGCATGACCTGATAGCTCAGGGCTGGTTGGACAAGTCTAACTCCCCTTACTCCTCCCCAGTCGAATGTGGAAGGGAAAAGGATGGCAGCTTACGACTGTGCATAGACTACAGGGAGCTGAACAGGAAGACTCACCCTGACCGCCAGATAATACCCAGAGTACAAGATATCAAGGACAGCTTTGAAGGAAATTCCTGGTTTTCACTCTTGGATCAGGATAAAGCATATCACCAGGGGTTCATGGCAAAGGAAAGCAAGCCCATGACAGCCTTTATGACCCCCAGAGGAATCATGGGGTTGCTAAGCTACTATAGGCAATGCATCAAAGACTTGTCACGCATTGCTAGCCCACTCTACGACCTGTTTACAGGGGCTCCTGAAGAAGACAACAAAGCAAAGAATGGCAGACAAAGGGGAAAACAAGAGAAGCCCCCTCTCACAAATCAATCACGTGGACTGATAAGCATCAACAGATAATGGAGCGGTTGATAGACTGTTTCGTGCAGCTTCCTGTACTCGGTTTCCCAGACTTCTCAGAGCCGCTTATCTTTCTCACAGACGCGTCAAACAAAGGTTTAGGAGCTGTGTTGTATCAGAAATTATATGTAAAACTGAGTGTGATAGCCTATGCGTCTCAGACCTTGACTGTACCTGAGTTAACCTCTTTGGGCTCAAGGGGCAGTATTGAGTAGCCAGATAAAAGGTGCCCATTTCAAAAAGGCCTCGTACTCAATTCTTGCTCGTACAATATGCATATTATTATTACTATTGGATAGAAAACACTCTCTAGTTTCTAAAACCGTTTGAATTATATCTGTGGGTGAAACAGAACTGGACTTAGAGCAATTTTCCTATGTGTATGTCAGAATGCAGAATTTTGCTGGCTGTTCTGAGACCTGTGTATTAATTTGCCTGTCCTCTATTGGTTGAGATGCACTGCATACGCCTTCCACTGGGTGTCAGTGAATAGGGAGAGTTGAAATGGAGTTTCTACGTAGTTCCCAAAGGTTATAAATTGCTTGGAACCGAAGTGTCCCATCTTTCCACTCTTCGCTCTGACGCAGGGAGAGTCTTGGCATGTCATTTTAGAAGCTCCCGTATTAGCTCCTAGATATATCCGGCTCTGTTTTTATTCGATATAGGTGTTGAAGACATCGTAATGTTGTTATTTTAAACCGAATTATATCAGTTTATGTCAGTATATTGCGATTTTCGGGTATTTCTTTTCGTGACGTTCTAGGAAATTGGGTATCTCTGGCCCACATGGCTATTGTTTACTGCTAATTGCAACGTTGAAGACGACGTTCTCCAACCTAGCAACGATTATTTTGGACAAAGGACACCTTTCCCAAGATTCTGATGGGAGTTCATCGAAAAGTAAGAACTATTTATGCTGATAATTCATTGTTCTGTTGAAAAATGTCAAATGCATAAGACGCCATTTCCTGCAGTGTAGCCTTGCGTTATCGCAGCCTGTATTGCGCAGTAAGGTTAATTTTAAAAATGTAATTCAGCGATTGCATTAAGAACTAATTTGTCTTTCAATTGCTGTCCAACCTGTATTTTTTTAGTCAAGTTTATGAATAGTTTTCGATAAGAAAAGGTGCCTTTACAAGATGGCGCCGGACAGATTGCTTGACGTTATGGACACTATTCTCATTGTATAAGCACGATTTGTGCCGCTAAATATGCACATTTTCGAACAAACTCTATATGCATTGTGTAATATGATGTTACAGGACTGTCATCTGAAGAATTCTGAGAAGGTTAGTGAAACAATTAATATATTTTGGTGGTTTATACGTTATAGCTATTTTTGCCTTGAATCAATGCTGTTGTTATGTTTGCTATTGTGCTAAGCTAATATAACGCTATATTGTGTTTTCGCTGTAAAACACTTGATAAATCGGAAATATTGTCTGGAATCACAAGATGCCTGTCTTTCAATTGCTGTACACTATGTATTTTTCAGAAATGTTTTATGATGAGTATTTAGTTATTTGGCGTTGGTGTCTGTAATTTTTCTGTCTGCTTTCGGTGCAATTTCTGACTGTAGCTGCAATGTAAACTATGATTTATACCTGAAATATGCACATTTTTCTAACAAAACATATGCTATACAATAAATATGTTATCAGACTGTCATCTGATGAAGTTGTTTCTTGGTTAGTGGCTATTTATATCTTTATTTGGTCGAATTTGTGATAGCTACTGATGTAGTAAAAAACTGATGGAGTAAAAATAGTGGTGTCTTTTGCTAACGTGGTTAGCTAATAGATTTACATATTGTGTCTTCCCTGTAAAACATTTTAAAAATCGGACATGTTGGCTTGATTCACAAGATGTGTACCTTTCATCTGGTGTCTTGGACTTGTTAATGTGTGAAAGTTAAATATTTAAAAAAAATATCTTTTGAATTTCGCGCCCTGCACTTTGAGCTGGCTGTTGTCATAAGTGTACCGACGTCGGGCTTGCACGCCAAACAGGTTAAACTACCATCTCCACTCAGGAAAAGTAGAGTTTCTAGCCCTGTACTGCTCCATCAAGGTAGAGTTCCGCTTATACTATGCACCGACCTTCACAGTGTACATTGACAACAATCCTCTTACTTACGTCTTGTCGACTGCCAAGCTGAATGCAACAAGGTGCAGATGGGATACAGATATCAGATATCATCCAAGCAAAGAGAACATTGACGCTGACAGGTTGTCCAGAATGCCGATAGACATGGAAACACTGATGAGAGAATGTTAAGAGGAGTTGACATTGGACTCATTTGGATCAACTGCACTGGCCGACGATGGACAACAAGACTCAAACATATCCTGGTCAATGGCAGTCTCCACCATGTATGCAGTAATCACAGAAAACAGATCCATCATGCCTTTCTCAAAAGCAGAGATGCAACAGCCACAGAGAGAAGATGAGAGCACCAGACAAGTGATGGTTCAAAACCAACAGGGCGATAAATGAAAACATTCAACATGAAAAGCAGATGTCATCTTCGAGAGTGGGACAAGCTCGACTTGGATGAGAAGCACAAGTACACACTCTTGAAGGAGTTACATGACGAAATGGGCCATCAAGGTGTAGATCGCACAACATCTCTGATACGAGACAGGTTCTTCTGGCTGTAGAAGCAAAGAGAGATAGAGAATCATGTCATGAGAAGCTGCACTTGCCTGAATCAGAAAAAACCTTGAAGTGAAGCATGAGAACCACTGACCAACGTAGTGACAACTCAGCCACTTGAACTTGTATCCAAAGACTTCATACACTTCGATAAATGCAAGGGAAGTTATGAGTACAGTTGAAGTCGGAAGTTTACATACACTTAGGTTGGAGATATTAAAATTAGTTTTTCAAACATTACAAACATTTATTGTAAACAAACTATAATTTTGGCAAGTTGGTCAGGACATCTACTTTGTGCATGACACAAGTAATTTTTCCAACAATTGTTTACAGACAGACTATTTCACTTATAATTCATTGTATCACAAATCCTGTGGGTCAGAAGTTTACATACACAAAGTTGACTGTGCCTTTAAACAGCTTGGAAAATTCCAGAAAATTATTTCATGGCTGTAGAAGCTACTGGTAGGCTAATTGACATGATTTGAGGCAATTGGAGGTGTACCTGTGGATGTATTTCAAGGCCTACCTTCAAACTCAGTGCCTCTTTGCTTGACATCATGGGAAAATCAAAAGAAATCAGCCAAGACCTCAGAAAAAAATTGTAGACCTCCACAAGTCTGGCTCATCCTTGGGAGCATTTTCGAAACGCCTGAAGGTACCACGTTCATCTGTACAAACAATAGTACACAAGTGTAAACACCATGCCACGCAGCTGTCATACCGCTCTGGAAGGAGATGCGTTTTGTCTCGTAGGGATGAACGTACTTTGGTGCGAGAAGTGCAAATCAATCCCAGAATAACAGCAAAAGACCTTGTGAAGATGCTGGAGGAAACAGGTACAAAAGTATCTATTTCCACAGTAAAACAAGTCCTATATTGACAAAACCTGAAAGGCCACTCAGCAAGGAAGAAGCCACTGCTCCAAAACCGCCATAAAACAGCCAGACTACGGACCGCAACTGCACATGGGGACAAAGATGGTACTTTTTGGAGAAATGTCCTCTGGTTTGATGAAACAAAAATTGAACTGTTTGGCCATAATGATCATCGTTACATTTGAAGGAAAAGGGGGGACGCTTGTAAGCCGAAGAACACCATCCCAACCGTGAACAACAGGGGTGGCAGCATCATGTTGTGGGGGTGCTTTGCTGCAGGAGGGACTGATGCACTTCACAAAATAAATGGCATCATGAGAAAGGAACATTATGTGGATATATTAAAGCAACATCTCAGGACATCAGTCAGAAAGTTAAAGCTTGGTCACAAATGGGTTTTCCAAATGGACAATGACCCCAAGCATACTTCCAAAGTTGTGGCAAAATGGCTTAAGGACAACAAAGTCAAGGTATTGGAGTGGCCATCACAAAGCCCTGACCTCAATCCTATAGAAAATGTGTGGGCAGAACTGAAAAAGTGTGTGCAAGCAAGGAGGCCTACAAACCTGACTCAGTTACACCAGCTCTGTCAGGAGGAATGGGCCAAAATTCACCCAACTTATTGTGGGAAGGTTGTGGAAGGCTACCCGAAATGTTTGACCCAAGTTAAATAATTTAAAGGCAATGCTACCAAATACTAATTGAGTGTATGTAATCTTCAGACCCACTGTGCATGTGCTGAAATAAATCAAATCTGAAATAAATCATTCCCTCTACTATTATTATGACATTTCACATTTTTTACTTCTTATGGGCAGGTGGGACGGTAGCGTCCCATCTGGTCAACATCCGGTGAAATTGCAGAGCGCGAAATTCAAACTACGGTATTACAAATATTTAACTTTCATAAAATCACAAGTGTAATACATCAAAATAAAGCTTAACTTCTTGTTAATCCAGCCGCGGTGTCAGATTCCTTTACGGCGAAAGCAAACCATGCGATTATCTGAGAACAGTGCCCCGCATACAAACACATGAAAAATATATTTCAACCAGGCAGGTGCGACACGAAATAGCGATATAAAAAATGCTGTACCTTTGATGATCATCTTCTGTTGGCAATCCAAAAGGTCCCAGTTACATCACAAATGGTCCGTTTGTTCGATAATGTCCTTCTTTATATCCATAATAACTCAGTTTAGCTGGCGCGCTTAAGTCAATAATCCACCCAGTTTCCCTCCATCAAAATGCAAACAAAATGAATCGCAAACATTACTAATAAACTTTTCCAAACAAGTCAAACAACGTTTATAATCAAACCTTAGGTACCCTAATACGTAAATAAACGATAAACTTTAAGACGGAGAATCCTTATTGTCTTCACCGGAGAAAAATACCAAACAAAGCGCTCTCTTCTACGCGCTTGGAAACACTACAGCCAAAATGGGAGCCACCTAGAAAAACTACAATTTCTGGGTCATTTTTCCAAAAACCAGCCTGAAACTCTTTCTAAAGACCATTGACATCTAGTGGAAGCCCTAGGAACTGCAATCTGTGAGGACTTGGCCTTATAATTAAAGTGATAGCATTTGAAAATAGAGGTAGGCTGAATTTCGTTTTTCGGGGGATGTTTGTCCTCGAGGTTTCGCCTGCCATATCAGTTCTGCTATACTCACAGACATAATCTTAACAGTTTTAGACACTTTAGAGTGTTTTCTATCCAAATATACTATGCATATCCTAGCCTCTGGGCCTGAGTAACAGGCAGTTTACTTTGGGCACGCTTTTCATCCGGACGTCAAAATACTGCCCCCTACCCAAGAAAGGTTAAAATAAAGTGGTGATGCTTACTGACCTAAGACAGGGCATTTTTACTAGGATTAAATGTCAGGAATGTGAAAAACTGAGTTTAAATGTATTTGGCTAAGGTGTATGTAAAATTCCGACTTCAACTGTACTAGTGATAGTCGACCATTTCACGTGCTTTGCCCAGGCATACTCTACAACCTCAAAATCAGGCAAAACAGTGATGACTATGCTCTTAAGTTCGGATTTCCTTAAAAAATATGTTATGATCCAGGAGGAGAATTTGAAAACCAGCTTTTCAAGGACTTGCAGAAGTACTGTGGCATCGCAGGGTCAAGGACAACTCCCTACCATCTGCAGGGGAATGTACAGGTTGAATGCTTTAATAGAACGTTATTACAGATGCTCAAGACTTTCACAAACAGACAGAAAGCACACTGGAAGGAGTACCTGAACAAGCTGCTGTGTGCATATAACTGTACTCACTGTGAAGTGACAGGATTCTCTCCATTTTACCTCCTGTATGGATGACCACTGAGACATCTCATTGACACGCTCTTCAACTTGAACTCAGGGTCAGGAAACAGCAATCATCAATAATAGAAATGGAAATGGTAACAAGGAATGCAACAATCATACGGATTTGCAAGGGAGAACATAAAAAAGTCAGCAGAAGGGGAAAAAAAATCTAAGACAGCAAAGTCAGAACCTCAGTGTTGCAACCAGGCGATCGTGTCCTCATCAGACGCATGACTCCACGTGGAGGTACAGGCAACTTTCAGAATCACTGGAAATACAACATCATACAGTTGGGAGAAGACATTCCAATCTACGAACTGAAACCTGAATAAGGAAGAAGACGGTCCAGACAAGTCTTGCATCATAACCTACTCTTACCATGTGACCACCTGCCCCTGAAAGCTCAAACAAGGCAAAACTCCAAGCCAAAGAAAAGAGGAACAACCAAAGTAACGGACAAATGGAAGAACTTGAACAGGAAAACATAGATGACAATTATGAGTACTACAGATATTAAATACCGTCTAGGGCATACCCAGAAAGAAGTGAAAGTACTCCTGTAGAACCTGCAGAAAACGTAGTTGACCACGAACAGGACACACCGGTTGACAACCCAAAGTCTCTGTCAGAATAGACTCAGAACGATGTGGAACAGACAATGAACTTACCTCTGGACCTACCCATGGACAAGGAAGTTTCAGATCCTCCGTCACCAGCTCAAAGAAACAAGGCACTTTCTTCTGAAACTCATCAGTCCATGCGAGAAATTGCCAAGAAACTGAAGATCGTGTAAAACGCTGTGTACTACTCTCTTCACAGAACAGCACAAACTGGCCCTAACCAGATTAGAATGAGGAGTGTCTAGTTTACAAAACAGAAGGCTCGCAAGTCTTTAACCTTTAACGAGTCACCAACCCGGATCCGGGATCACCCCCCACTCCCCCCCCACTGAGTAGCATAGCTAGCATAGCGTCACAATTAAATAGTAGCATCTAAATATCATTAAATCACAAGTCCAAGACACCAGATGAAAGATACAGATCTTGTGAATAACCCCATCATTTCTGTTTTTTAAAATGTTTTACAGGGAAGACACAATATGTAAATCTATTAGCTAAACACGTTAGCAAAATACACCACTTTTCTAACTCCATCAGTTTCTTACTACTTCAGGTGCTATCACCAATTCGGCTAAACTAAGATATTGATAGCCACTAACCAAGAAAAAACCTCTTCAGATGACAGTCTGATAACATATTCATGGTATAGGATAGTTTTTGTTAGAAAAAAGTGCATATTTCAGGTAGAAATCACAGTTCTACATTGCAGCTGCAATCTGAAATAGCGTTGGAAGCAGCCGGAATAATTACTGAGACCGACGTCAATTACCAAAAGAATCATCCTAAAACACTTCAGAAAAATAGACAGCCTACAGCAATCGAAAGACACAGATCTTGTGAATCCAGAGAATATTTCAGATTTTCTAAGTGTTTTACAGCGAAAACACAATATAGCATTATATGAGCGTACCACAATAGCCAGAATCACAACCGCATTTACCAGCTGTAAATGTTAGCGATCGTAACAACCCAACAAAAGATATATAATTTGACTAACCTTGATATACTTCATCAGATGACAGACCTGTAACATCATATTACACAATGCATATAGCTTTTGTTCGAAAATGTGCATATTTAGCAGCACAAATCGTGGTTATACTATGTAATCACTACAAACATTGCATGTATTCTGGCCGGCGCCATTTTGGATTAGCGCCTATTCTTATAAAAATACTATTCATAAACTTGACTAAAAAATATAAGTTGGACAACAATCGAAAGATAAATTAGTTCTTAATGCAATCGCTATGTTAGATTTTTAAAATTAACGTTACTAGACATATAGTGTGCGTTGCAGCCAGACCAGTGCCTGCAAAAGTGGCGCGCAAACACTATGACATTTTTCCACATAAATACATAATAACATCATAAATAGTTCCTACTTTTGGACGAGCTTCCATCAGTATCTTGGGCAATGTGTCTTTTCTTCAAAAGAATAGTTGCTTTGTTGTAAAACGTCCTCTTCACCTTTGGAACTAGCTGCTACCATTAGCTATGTCGCACACACATGTCCAAATCCTCAAACTAGATACAAAGGAAATTCAGAAAAATAGCACTATACTCGCATAAACTGATATAAATCGGTTTCAAATAACATCGTTATGATGTTTCTAACACCTATATTTAATTAAATTACAGACGGATACATCTCTGGTCGATAACTGAGCGTTCCAAAATTTCATCCTGACTTCTTGCCAGGCGCCATGACGAACGAGACAAAGAAAGGTACTCTCGTTCCATCCGGCTTTATAACCTCGGACAGCTACGCAGACAGACCATTCCACTTCTCATTGGTTACTGACATCCAGGGGAAGGCGGGTGCAGTTCAATTCCAGCCATAGGATATACACAGGCTTTAAAACTGAACCCAGATCAGAGGATAATTCTCAGACCTTCGCAAGTCATGTCAGGATTTTTGCTGTAGAGGGAGTTCTGGGTCACCCACAGACATAATTAAAACGGTTTTAGAAACTAGACAGTGTTTTCTATCCAATATTAGTAAGGATTTGCATATTGTACGATCAAGAATTGAGCAATAGGCCGTTTAATTTGGAGACCAAAATATGCTAATGCGGAACAGCACCCCCTATAGTTGCAAGAAGTTAACTGGCAGCTTAATTAAATGCTACCCGCAAAACACCAGTCTCAACATCAACAGTGAAGAGGCGACTCTAGGATGCTGGCCAAAAGAACACAGACGCTGGACAGAGGAATTCTTCATAGAAGGCCAGCATCTCGGAGTCGTCCCTTCGCTGTTGACGTGGTTAACACGACAAAACTAACATTGCGGCTCAAACTACCCGTTTCGGATTACTTAAGATTTTTAGAAAGTGTTATTACTCAATTATTTTGATCAATGGTGATTTAACCCGTGAAGTGATGAATTGTAAATAGTAATTGCTATTAGCTAATTCCTATTATGGTTTCTGTCTGCCAAGAGTGAGCTAAATATGACCGCTTGTGTTACATCAATCTTTCCTCAGTCAGCACTAGGACTAATGTAGCCTACATTTTCCAGTTTGGATCATTGTGTTATTCTGTCAATACTTCTGTGAATGTCTGAACATTGCATCCAAAAATAAACTGGTCACATTCAGGACATAACTTTGTAAGGACTGTGGTTGTTGAAAATGTTTCTGTGAAAAACAGTGTGGCCAACTATTACGTCAATCTTAACTGGATGTTCTAAATACGTGTTCTAATCACACTGGTTTGAGCATATGGCACAGGGACCACTGTATAATGATAACACCTATGTGCTGGTACCTGTCAAAGGGTTAAGTTAAAGTGAGCATTCAGACCAGCCTTACTGATTGAACTTTAGTAAGCTACATAACAAAACTACAAAAATCTATTGAAAATGTACAGATCCTCCTCATGTTGTTGACATGACTTCCGGGGGCATGGAGGGAACAAGCTTAGCTCGTACCACGGAATTCCCTCAAATTAAGACTTTATCCGTGACAGATCTATCTTTATTTTTCAATATTAAGAAATGCAAAGCTATTGACTTCACTTTTCGGCAGTGGTGTAAAGTACTTAAGTAAAAATACTTGAAAGTAATACTTAAGTCGTTTTTGGGGGGTATCTGTACTTACTGTATTATATATATTTTTGGCAACTTTTACTTTAACTCCACTACATTCCTAAAGAAAATAATGTACTTTCTACTCCATACATTTTCCCTGACACCCAAAAGTACTCGTTACATTTTGAATGCTTAGCAGGACAGGACAATTGTCTAATTCATGCACTTAAAGAGAAAATCCCATGTCAACCCTACTGCATCTGATCTGGTGGACTCACTAAACACAAATGCTTTGTTTGTAAATTATGTCTGAGTGTTGGAGTGTGACCCTGGCTATCTGTAAATTTAAAAAACAAGAAAATCGTGCCATCTGGTTTGCTTGATATAAGGGATTTGAAATGATGTATACATTTACTTTTGATACCAAAGTATATTTTAGCAATTACACTTACTTTGATACTTACTGTATGTATGTTTAAAACCAAATACTTTTTGACTTTTACTAAACTAGAATTTTACTGGGTGACTTTTACTTTTTCTTTACTTTTAATCAAGCATGAAAATGGGATACTTTTTCCACCACGGGAAGAAAACATTTCTGTTTGGTGCAAACCTCAAACAACTACAACACGTGCAGTACTCCAATGGATCCCGATGCTTTTGCAAGGAAATATCCTCCGCTCTCGAGACCAGGCTGAGCCCAATCCATGACACACTCAAGAAACTTCAAACCACAGTCACCAACTGTTACTCAAAAGTAAAATATCTTGAGGTGTCAGCTACCACCCTACACTCTCAGCTGGAAACGGTGGAGAAGAACCAAGATGAATTGCTAGCTGCAAAAAAAAACTGCTGGAGAAAAAGACACAGATGCTGGAATACCACAGCATGGAAATTAATTTGAGAATAATCGGATTGGATCATGGAATCGAATCTGGTAAACCGACCACCTACACTACCAGTCAAAAGTTTGCACACACCTACTCATTCAAGAGTTTTTCTTTATTTTACTATTTTCTACATTGTAGAATAATAGTGAAGACATCAAAACTATGAAATAACACATATGGAATCATGTAGTAACCAAAAAAAGTGTTAAACATTTTATATTCTAGATTCTTCAAAGTAGCCCCCCTTTGCCTTGATGACAGCCACTCTAAAAAGTGCAGTTTTGTCACACAACACAATGCCACAGATTTCCCAAGTTTTGAAGAAGTGTGAGATTGGCATGCTGACAGCAAGAATGTCCACCAGAGCTGTTGTCAGAGAATTGAATGTTCATTTCTCAACCATAAGCCGCCTCCAATGTCGATTTAGAGAATTGGTCAACCGGCCTCACAACTGCAGACCATGTGTGACCACGCCAGCCCAGGAACTCCACATCCGTCTTCTTCACCTGTGACCCTGACAGCTGATGAAACTGTGGGTTTGCACAACCAAAGAATTTCTACACAAACCGTCTCAGGGAAGATCATCTGCATGCTTGTCGTCCTCATAGGGTCTTGACCCGAAGGTAGTTAGGTATCGTAACCGACTTCAGTGGGCAAATGCTCACCTTCGATGGCCACTGGCATGTTCGAAACATGTGCTCTTCACAGATGAATCCCAGTTTCACCTGTATTGGGTAGATGGCAGACAGTGTGTCAGGTGTCGTGTGGGCGAGTGGTTTGCTGATGTCAACGTTGAGAACAGAGTGCCCCATTGTGGCGGTGGGGTTATGGTATGGGCAGGCATAAGCTACCGACAACGAACACAATTGCATTTTATCGATGGCAATTTGAATGCATAGAGATACCGTGACGAGATCCTGAGGCCCATTGCCGTGCCATTCATCCATGTTTCAGCACAGCCCCATGTCGCAAGGATCTGTACATAATTCCTGGGTGCTGAAAATGTCCTGGTTCTTCCATGGCCTGCATAATCACTAGACATGTCACCATTGAGTAAGTTTGGGATGCTCTGGATTGACATGTATGACAGCTTGTTCCAGTTCCTGCCAATATCCAGTAAATTCGCGAAGCTATAGAAGAGGAGTGGGACAACATTCCACAGGCCACAATCAACAGCCTGATCAACTCTATGCGAAGGAGGTGTCGCACTGGGTGAGGCAAATGGGTGTCACGGCTGAGACTGGTTTTCTGATCCACGACTCTACTTTTTTTTATAAGGTATCAATGACCAACAGATGCATATCTTTATTCCCAGTCATGTGAATCCATAGAGTAGGGCCAAATGACTTTTTTCAATTAAATTGATTTCTTTATATGAACTGTAACTCAGTAACATCTTTGGAACTATTGCATGTTGTGTTTATATTTTTGTTCAGTGTAGTATCCAACCGCTGTCTGTCTGTGGGCGGGTGTTCCACTCACTTCATTTTTTCTTCTCCTTATTTTCTTTTGACCCGCCTTGATGGATTCTGGAATAGAATGTACCCGAGGGAACTGAACAGTAGTGAGCAAAGGATGATCTGTTGAATGGCTTATACTACATTATGTCCCTATCAAACAAAACAAAACACAATATAATTGTATTTGTCACGTGCTTCGTAAACAACAGGTGTTGAATACCAGTGAATTGCTTAGTTACGTTTTTTTTTTCAAACAATGCAGGGTTAAATATTAATTTACAAATAAAATATAAAAAACAGTGACTGGACAAACATGATTAGGTTTCACGTGTATTTCTTTTTTACTTCACCATTAATGGTTTTGTTTTGTTTTATTATCCTAATTTTCTAGTGGAGTAGTTTGATTTGATATTTAGATTATGGGACGATAATAGAGGGCGCCCTGTGGATGGGATATTTGTTCTTGTCATGCCACAGCTCTGCAACTGGATGCAGAGCTGTTGGAGACTACGAGAAAAGCATGTTGTATATATTACGAGTAGAATACAACTGCAATATAATCATGCATAATCCTTTTTTGTTGGGAGGGGAGAGGAGGGAAGGGGGAGGTTTATATGGGTTACGACCTGGGGAGGGCTCTTGGGAAATGTGTTCATTATTATTTTTACATATTCTATGCTGATTATTGACTAATCATCTATTTACTTTAAAATGTAATTTTACTCACTATTAATATTGCACCAAAGTATTTTCCCAATCTAATGGTTATCTGTGCTTTCTTGGTATTTACAAAGAATAAATGGGAGAAAACTAGTTGTTTTGATATTACGAATAAGAAAGTAGACATTGCCATGCACCAGGAAGTCATATAATGAAGGATGATATAAGCAAAATAGAAAACAAAATCTTCTTCTTCTTGTTCGCCATAATCTTAGGTTCCATATATTAGACCAAGGGGATGCTCAAGAAGGAAGGATTGCCTACGTGAAAGGTATATTTTCTGGCAAAAACAAAGTTTATATCTCTGCATATGCCCCCAACACTTGTGATCATTTGTTTTTTGTTTCTTTATCCCAAATACTTGCTGAAATGTCTGATTTACATGTAGTCTTGGGTGTAGTTCCTGAGTTAATTAAGCAATTAACATCCCACCATGCTTAGGGTCATGTATAAAAATGCTGGGCAGTCCATTATTTTGGCGATCATGGCTATGTCCTCATAGGATGACAATGAACACATCGACATGGCACGAGTGGTCACTGAATGTTTTTATGAGTATTAAAACAATTTAAACCATATGCCATGGCCATCTGTCACCGGATCTCAGCCTAATAACACGTTTGGGAGATTCTGGAGCGGGGCCTGAGACAGCGTTTTCCACCACCATCAACAAAATACAAAATTATGGAATTTCTCATGGAAGAATGGTTTCGCATCCTTCCAATAGATATCCAGATACTTGTAGAATCTATGCCAAGGTGCATATCTATTTATTATGGCCATTGAAATGGTAGCTATTAAAATTAGATCCAACAAGACCATCAAGGGGTTAGAAATCATCTGACTCTGGGTAAGTAGATATAGGGCGTAATTGCCAAAATCCCCAAATATCCGTTTAGGGATAGGGGGCAGCATTTTCACTTTGGATGAATAGTGTGCCCAAATTGAACTGCCTCCTACTCTGTCCCAGATGCTAATATATGTATAGTATATGTTAATATATGCTAATATATGTATTATTACTATTGGATAGAAAACACTCTGAAGTTTCTAAAACTGTTTGAATTATGTCTGTGAGTATAACAGAACTCATATGGCAGGCAAACTTCCAAACAGGAAGTGGAAATTCTGAGGCTGGTTGATTTTCAACTCATCGCCTATTCAAATCCCAGGAAGATATGGATGTGTTTGCACTTCCTACGCCTTCCACTAGATGTCAACAGTCTGTAGAACATTGAATGAAGTTTATACTGTGTTGTGGGGCCGGATGAGAGGGGAATGAGTCAGTGGTCTGGCAGATTGCCAGTTCCTGGTCACGCGCATTCCACATGATATCGCCTTGCTTTCCATTGCTTCTACAGACACGAAGGAATGCCCCGGTTGGAACGTTATTGGATATATATGATGACAACATCCTGAAGATTGATTCTCTACTTAGTTTGACAAGTTTATTCGACCTGTAATATAACTTTTTGAAGTTTTCGTGCGACGTTATGCGGGACTTGCACGAGCGTTTGGATATGTGTACTAAACGCGCTAGCAAAAGTAGCTACTTGGACATAAATAAATGACATTATCGAACAAAACAACAATTTATTGTGGAACTAGGATTCCTGGGAGTGCATTCTGATGAAGATCATCAAAGGTAAGGGGATATTTATGATGTAATTTCATATTTCTGTTGACTCCAACATGGCGGAGAAATGTTTTTTATATCTGAGCGCCGTCTCAGATTATTGCATGGTGTGCTTTTTCCGTAAAGTTTTTTTGAAATCTGACACAGCGGTTGCATTAAGAACAAGTGTATCTTTAATTCTATGTAAAACATGTATCTTTCATCAAAATGTATGATGAGTATTTCTGTTATTAGATGTGGCTCTCTGCAATTTCTCCGGATATTTTGGAGGCATTTCTGAACATGGCGCCAATGTAAACTAAGATTTTTGGATATAAATATGCACATTATCGAACAAAACATACATGTATTGTGTAACATGATGTCCTATGAGTGTCATCTGATGAGGATCATCAAAGGTTAGTGATTCATTTTATCTCTATTTCTGCTTTTTGTGACTCCTATCTTTGGCTGGGAAAATGGCTGTGTTTTTTGGACTTGGCGGTGATCTAATGTAATCATATGTTGTGTTTTCGCTGTAAAGCATTTTTTTAATCGGACACAATGGGTAGATTAACAAGATGTTTATCTTTCATTTGCTGTATTGGACTTGTTAATGTGTGAAAGTTACATATTTCCCAAAAATATTTTTGAATTTCCCGCGCTGCCTTTTCAGCGGAATGTTGTGGGGGGGTTCCGCTAGCGGAACGTGTGTCCTAGAAAGGTTGAAGTCTGTGAGGTGCTAGTGTTTATGTTAAAAACAAAAGTGTCAATATATGCCGATGACAAGGTTTTTTTTAAGTCCGCAATCTGGATCCCTGCACAATCTCATTGAAGATCTTGATCACTTTTCTAGGCTCTCTGGACTAAAATGTTATTATGACAAGTGTACCATATTATGTATTGGATCGTTAAAAAACTGTGTTTACACAACCTTGTAGTTTACCAATAAAATGGGCAGATGGTGAAGTAGACGTACTTGGTATTCACATCTCAAAAAATATAAATGAACAGCAAAAATAGATAAGATTCTGCAACCATGGAGAGGTAAATACTTGTCTATTTATGGAAAAAATCACATTGATTAACCTTTTCTCAATAGGGGGTGCTGTTTGCACTTTGTAAAAATTTCTCGTACTCAATTCTTGCTCGTACAATATGCATATTATTATTACTATTGGATAGAAAACACTCTCTAGTTTCTAAAACCGTTTGAATTATATCTGTGAGTAAAACAGAACTCGAGTTGGAGCAATTTTCCTATGAGGGAGTGAGAAATCTGAAATCTGCAGGCTGTTCTGAGGTCAGTTTATTAATTTGCATGTCTTCTATTGGTTGAGATGCACTGCATACGCCTTCCCCTGGATGTCAGCAAATAGTGAGAATTGGAATGGAGTTGCTAGGCAGATCTGAGGCCATATAAATGGGCTCGGAACAGGGGTCCTCTCTTTCCTTCATTCGCCATGACGCAAGACAGACCTCAGGATGGCGTTCTAGAAAGCTCCCGTTATAGCCCTTAGATATATCCGGCTCTGATTTTATTCGATATAGGTGTTAAAGACATCATAATGTTGTTATTTTAAACCGAGTTATATCAGTTTATATCAGTATATTGCGATTTTCGGATATTTATTTGTGCTGCGTTCTAGTGAGTTGGGCACGTCTGGGCCACATGGCTAATGTTTACTGCTAATTCCAAAGTTGAAGGCGACAATCTACAACCGAGCAACGATTCTTTTGGACAAAGGACAACTTGCCCAAGATTCTGATGGGAGCTCATCAAAAAGTAAGAACTATTTATGATGTTAATTCGTTGTTCTGTTGAAAAATGTAAAACTCATATTCCGCCATTACTTTCGGTGCGGTCTCGCTTTAACGCACGCTGTATGTCGTAGTAACGTTAATTTTAAAAATCTAACACAGCGATTGCATTAAGAACTAATGTATCTTTCATTTGCTGTCCAACCTGTATTTTTTAGTCAAGTTTATGATTAGTTATCGATTAGATTAGGTGCCTCTCCCAAGATTTCTCCCGACATTTTGTTGGCAGCTTGGCTACTATTCTCATTGTATAACCACGATTTGTGCCGCTAAATATGCACATTTTCGAACAAACTCTATATGTATTGTGTAATATGATGTTATAAGACTGTCATCTGAAGAAGTTTGAGAAGGTTAGTGAAAAAATTAATATCTTTTGCTGGTTTATTCGTTATCGCTATTGTTGGCTTGAATCAATGCTGTTGTGTGGTTGGCTATTGTAGTAAGCTAATATAATGCTATATTGTGTTTTCGCTGTAAAACACTTAAAAAATCTGAAATATTGGCTGGATTCACAAGATCTTTGTCTTTCATTTGCTGTACGCTGTGTATTTTTCATAAATGTTTTATGATGAGTATTTAGGTAATTCACGTTGGTCTCTGTAGTTATTCTAGTTGCTTTGGTGAGAGTTGTGATGGTGGCTGCAATGGTAAACTATGATTTATACCTGAAATATGCACATTTTTCTAACAAAACATATGCTATACAATAAATATGTTATCAGACTGTCATCTGATGAAGTTGTTTCTTGGTTAGTGGCTATTTATATCTTTATTTGGTCGAAATTGTGATAGCTACCTATGCAGGAAAAAAATGGTGGGAAAAAAAAGTTGTGTCTTTTGCTATCGTGGTTAGCTAATAGATTTACATATTGTGTCTTCCCTGTAAAACATTTTAAAAATCAGAAATGATGGCTGGATTCACAAGATGTATATCTTTCATCTGGTGTCTTGGACTTGTGATTTAATGATATTTAGATGCTAGTATTTACTTGTGACACTATGCTAGGCTATGCTAGTCAGCTTTTTTACTAATGGGGGTGCTCCCGGATCCGGGATTGTGTGCAAGTAGAAGTTAACTCTTTAGTCCTATCACAGTTTACTTACTAATGTCACTGCCTACTCCAGACGACTCGTTTTTTAAATCAAATGAGCAAAAAATATTTCATTTTATTTGGAATGCAAAACCAGACAAAATGAAATGTGCCTATTTAAGAGCAGAATTTCTAATTCACAGAGTCAGACAAACTGATTACTTGAATGGTAATAAACCTAGCTTCCTCTTAGCTAGCAAAGTATGCAATAATGATTGTATTTCTGACAGTTTTTCCATTCAGTCCACTTTGGTGTTCTCTTGCATAACCCGCCGTCAATCATTTTGCAATTGAAACATTTCTATAAAAAATTATACAGTTCTGAAGTACAACATACCTCAGACAGCATGAGCTCCTTTTTCTAGGGCCTAAAACAAATACGAATGCTATTCTTATTTACAATAGAATTGACACTCGAAATTACACAACACATTATTTACCATTAATTTCTATTGGGCAATAAATAATCTGAAACACAACCAAAACAAACAGCCAATGCATCCAACAAGTTGGTCCCCTAAATTGGGGGGCGTTGTACAACAAGTGCTATTTCTAAATGGTTCATCCGGTATGGATGAAAATACCCTCAAATTAAAAACTGACAGTCTGCACTTTAACCTGAGTCATTCTATTATTTCAAAGTATAGATTACAGACTCCAAAAAAGAATGTGTCACTGTCCCAATATTTTCGGAGCTCACTGTATAATACACATTACACCTGATATACCATCTCCCTGTGCAATCCACACTATTGATGTGGAGAAGGCATTTGACCATCTCAAATGGTTCTATCTCTGGTAAATTATGTAACATATGGCATTTGGCTAAATGTTTATGACTATGTTAATTAAAAAGACTGTATTGTAAGCCCTCTGCGATGGTCTTGCGGGTAACCAGTGCTCCTCACAGTTCACCATCAGATGAGGAAGTCGTCAAAGCTGTCCAGCGTCCAGTCTCTTAGTTTCTCTATCACTGGAGCCTTTAGCCTTAAAAATATGTCTGTCCCAAGATATTGGGCAAATATCAGTGAAGACACAGTCTACTAAATCTCATTATATGCAGATTACTTACTATTGTATCTTGACAATGTACCACAATCCCTCCCTAATGTACTAAGTATATTCAGACAATTCAACAGTATATCAAGTTATAAGATCTACCTCATCTCTGCTCCCACTTAACAAAGCAATGTCCAATCTATGACTATATTAAGTCACTGTCTTGGTCCAAGCACACCAAGACAATCGTGAAGAGGTCACAACAAAACCTATTCTCCCTCAGGAGACTGAAAAGATATGGCATGGGTCCTCAGATCCTAAAAAGGTTCTACAGCTGCACCATCGAGAGCATCCTGACGGGTTGCATCCCTGCCTGGTATGGCAACTGCTCGGCCTCCGACCGCAAGGCACCACAGAGGGTAGTGCGTACGGCCCTGTGCACCACTGGGGCAAAGCTTCCTGACATCCCGGACCTCTACACCAGGCGGTGTCAGAGGAAGGCCCTAAAAATTGTCAAAGACTCCAGTCACCCTAGTCATAGACTGTTCTCTCTGCTACCGCACGGCAAGCGGTACCGGAGCGCCAGGTCTAGGTCCAAGAGACTTCTAAACAGCTTCTACCCTCAAGCCATAAGACTCCTGAACATCTAATCAAATGGCTACCCAGAATATTTGCATTTCCCCCCCACCCTCTACACCCCTGCTACTCTTTTTTATTGACTTCTTATATCATTGACTTATTTATTTGTGGTTTGTTTGTTATTTTGACTTATATCCATATGAACTGTTTTTCGATTTTTATCTATGTACTTGGAATAGTACTATCTGTCTGTGATCGGAACCCCTCAGGGAAAAAATAAACAAATAATAAAAAGTTGGTCACAAAAGAAAATGTTGGCTGAAGAGCGCAAGGGCCTTCAAAGTCAGCTAACTGACAAAGAGATTTAACCCATACAGACAGAGTTTTTCTTATTTTATTACAAGCTAAAAGTTAACTGAAAGACATTTTAAAGGCATACCAAGAGAAGTTTGTTTAATAATTTGTGCTTTTGAAGTATTTGATCTTTTAACATAATATCGAATCCTCAAACACACACAGCATTCAGATGGGAGCAAAAGCTATCTTTTATATTTATATAACCGTAACACAGGTATGAATTTACAATATTCATACCATCTTTGAAGTTCCTATGAGATGAATATCTCACAGTTTTATTACAAATTGCCTCAGAGACACAGTGTGGCACTTAAATAATCATGTGTAATCATAATTTTTACTTATATTTAATGTGTATGTTACTAGCTCCAACACTGCAGTAGAATGTATAGCAAATACAACACAAATACACAAATAATCCAAAAATCTAAACAAGAAATGTCTAACAAAACGACACTACATGTTATAGCTGGGACCCTTTGGATGACAAATCAGAGGAATATTTTCAATAAGTAAGTGAATATTTAATTGCTATTTGTGAATTTATGAAACCTGTGCCGGTGGAAAAATATTTTGATGTGGAGCGCCGTCCTCAAACAATCGCATGGCAT
The DNA here is from genome assembly GCF_016432855.1 of Salvelinus namaycush. Taxonomy (NCBI): domain Eukaryota; kingdom Metazoa; phylum Chordata; class Actinopteri; order Salmoniformes; family Salmonidae; genus Salvelinus; species Salvelinus namaycush. The sequence goes on from NC_052341.1 coordinate 25,441,414, forward strand.
GTTTTCGCTGTAATAGCTACTGTAAATCAGACAGTGCAGTTAGATTAAGAACACTTTAAGCGTTAAACCGATATAAGACACTTATATGTACCTAAATATTTAAAATCCATAATTTTTATGAGTATTTATTTGAATTGCGCACCCTCCAGTTTCACCAGAAGCCACAGAGCTATCCAAAAGGTACAGTGTCCTAGTAACTTACTTTTGCCTTATTCTGTATTAAATGTTAATTTGACTAGTCACAGTACAGCTGTTCATTGGTTTAAGTAAGTCTCACAGTTCCATCTTATCTGCTGGCTACCTCACCTGAGCCATTGTATATCCTCAGACAGAATTAAGTTCCAGGCTTAGATGGTTATTTGGTACTATCAAACATCTCTTTCTCTCTCTCCCTCCCTTCCTCCAGCAGTACGTCTGGGGAAATGTGAATTTCATTCATCTGAGAAATTGCTTTGCCGTTGCCATGTAAATGAAGACATTCTTAAGTCTCAGAGCGGCGGGGGTCTTGTCGTGCAGGCGCCAGGACAAGTCTTGCCGCTGTGGAGTTATCCCTCCCTGTCGCATTCTGAGACGGATGACTCATGGATTGCTCCTTTTCAATATTTATCATCCAGGAAGAGGAAAACACTGCAGATGCATTTAATGCATTGTGAGGTGACTGTGGACTGGTGAGTGATGGAAAGAGAGCAGGGATGAAGAGAATAAATGACTGTGACACCAACTTGCTATTGGTTGTGGTTTTATCAGAATGGGATGTGAAGAGGTCTAATGAGTAGGCTGGATGAGGTGCAGGCAGAGTAGTCTCTCACAGTCCATTGAGATGTTTGTGTCACTGGCCTACACACAATACCACATAATGTCAATGTGGAATTATGTTTTCACATTTTTTACAAATTAATTCAAAATGAATAGCTGAAATGTCTTGAGTCTGTAAGGTCCCTCAGTCGAGCAATGGATTTCAAACACAGATTCAACCACAAAGACCAGGGAGATTTTCCAATGCCTTGCAAAGAAGGGCACCTATTGATAAAAAGAAAGGCTAAGATTGAATATCCCTTTGAGTATGGATAAGTTATTAATTACACTTTGGCTGGTGTGTCAATACAAAGATACAGACTTCCTACCTAACTCAGTTGCCGGAGAGGATGGAAACTGCTCTGGGATTTCACCATGAAGCCAATGGAGACTTTATATCAGTTACCGAGTTTAATGGCTGTGATCGGAGAAAAATGAGGATGGATCAACAACATTGTAGTTACTCCACAATACTAACCTAATTGACTGAGTGAAAAGAAAGAAGCCTGTACAAAATACAAATATTCAAAAACATACATACTTCTTGCAACAAGTCATTAACTTCTCTAGGGTAGGAGGCAGCATTCAGAATTTTGGATGAAATGCATGCCCAAATTAAACTGCCTGCTTCTCGGGCCCAGAAGATATGATATGCATATAACTGGTAGATTTGGATAGAAAACACTCTAAAGTTTCCACAATTGTTAGAATAGTGTCTGTGAGTATAACAGAACGGATTTGGCAGGCGAAAACCTGAGAAAAATCCATTCAGGAAGTAGTTTTTTTTGTTGGTTTTGTAGTTTTCTATTCAATGCCATTACAGTATCCATTGACTTAGGACTCAAATTGCAGTTTCTATGCCTTCCACTAGATGACAACAGTCTTTAGAAATTGTTTCAGGCTTCTATTCTGAAAAATGAGGAAGTAAGAGCAGTCGGAATGAGTGGACCCTAAAGTGGCACAGAGCTTTTTCATGCGCGAGACCGAGAGAGTGCGTTTCTTGTTTACCTTTTAAGTTGACAACGTTATTGTCCGGTTGAAATATTATCGATTATTTAGGCTAAAAACAACCTGAGGATTGAATATAAACATTGTTTCACATGTTTCTATGAACTTTATGGATCCAATTTGCATTTTTTGGTCTTCCTGTTTTGACTGCGTTTGAGCCTGTGGATTACTGAAGAAAACGCGCAAACAAAACTGAGGTTTTTGGATGTAAAGAGACTTTATCGAACAAAAGGAACATTTATTGAGTAAATGAATGTCTGCTGAGTGCAACCATATGAAGATCATCAAAGGTAAGGGATACATTTTATCTCTATTTCTGACTTGTGTAACTGTTCTTACTTGGCTGGTTACTGTTTGTGATGATTTGTCTAGTGGGCAATGTTCTCAAATAATCGTAAAGGAATGCTTTCGCCGTAAAGCATTTTTTAAATCTGACACCGTGGTTGGATTCACAAGAAGTTCATCTTTAAACCTATGTAAAATATGTTTTGTTTTCTGAATTTTTATAATGAGTATTTCTGTATTTGAATTTGGTGCCCAGCAGTTTCACTGGCTGTTGAAGAGGTGGGACGCTAACGTCTCACGTACCCAAGAGAGGTTAAAGCAATACTGCAAAACTTTGGCAAAGCAATTAATTTTTTGTCCTGAACACAAAGTGTTATGTTTGCGGCAAATCCAATAAACACATTTGTCACGCCCTGGCCATTTCTATGTTTTATGTTTCTATGTTTTGGCCGGGTATGGTTCTCAATCAGGGACAGCTGTCTATCGTTGTCTCTGATTGGGAATCATACTTTTTGCAACCTTAGTTGTGGGTAGTTGTCTGTGTTTGTGGCCTGTATAGCCCTAGTCAGCTTCACGTTCGTTTTTGTTGTTTCTTGTTTTTGTTGGCGACATTCAAAATAAAAAGTAATGTACGCTCACAACGCTGCTCCTTGGTCCAGTCATTTCCACCCTGACGACGCTCGTGACAACATTACTGAGTACCTCTCTCCATATTTTCAAGCATAGTGGTGGCTGGATAATGTTATAGGTATGCTTGTAATCGTTAAGGACTGAGAAAAAGAAACAGGGCTAAGCACAAGTGTCACGCCCTGGCCTTCGTATTCTTTGTTTTCTTTATTATTTTAGTTAGGTCAGGGTGTGACATGGGGAATGTATGTGTTTTTGGATTGTCTAGGGGTTTGTAGGTTAAATGGGTCAGTGTCTTGTCTAGGGGTTTTGTATGTCTATGGCTGCCTAGATTGGTTCTCAATTAGAGGCAGCTGTGGTTCATTGTCTCTGATTGAGAGCCATATTTAATGCAGCCATAGGCATTGGGTTTTGTGGGTAATTGTCTATGTAGAACGTTTGTAGCTTTTGTATTGCACTTACGTTTGTAGCTTCACGGTCGTTTGTTGTTTTGTTTCGTTTTGTTATAAGTGTTAGTTTCGTGTTTACATTTACATTTACATTTAAGTCATTTAGCAGACGCTCTTATCCAGAGCGACTTACAAGTACATACATTCATACTTTTTTGTACTGGCCCCCCGTGGGAATCGAACCCACAACCCTGGCGTTGCAAGCGCCATGCTCTCCCAACTGAGCCACACGGGGCCCACTCGTCTCAAATAAAAGAGATGTATTTTTCACACGCTGCGCCTTGGTCCACTCATTATCCTCAAGACGATCGTGACAACAAGCAAAATCCAAGAGGAAAACCTGGTTCAGTCTGCTTTCCACCACACACTGGGTGTCACGTTCCTGACCTGTTTTCCTTTGTTATGTATTTGTTTTAGTTGGTCAGGGCGTGAGTTGGGTGGGTTGGTCTAGGTTTGTTTTTCTATGTTGGGATTTTGTGTTCGGCCTGGTATGATTCTCAATCAGAGACAGGTGTGTATCGTTGTCTCTGATTGAGAGTCATACTAAGGCAGCCAGGGTTTCACTGGTGTTTTGTGGGTGTTTGTTTCCTGTGTCAGTGTTTGGGCCACACAGGACTGTTTTCAGGTTAGTCACGTTTGTAGAGTTTCGTAATTTGTAGTGTTTGTTGTTTGTTCATTAAAACATGAATACCTACTACTCCGCATCTTGGTCCGATCCATGCTCCTCCTCGTCTGAGGAGGAGAACGACTACGACAACCTTAACACTGGGAGATGAATTCACCTTTCAGCAGGACAATAACATAAAACACAAGTCCAAATCTACACTGGAGTTGCTTACCAAGAAGACAGAGTATATTCCTGAGTGGCTGAGTAGTGAATGTTCCTGAGTGGCCGAGTTACAGTTTTGACTTAAATATAATTGAAAATCTATGGCAAGGCCTGAAATTGGTTGTCTACCATTGATCAACAGTGAATTCGACAGTGCTTGAATAATTTTGAAAATAATAAATGGGCACATGTTGCACAATCCAAGTGTGGAAAGCTCTTACTTACCCAGAAAGACACAGCTGTAATCGCTGCCAAAGGTGCCTCTACAAAGTATTGACTCAGGGGTGTGAATATTTATGTAAATAGTATATTTCTGTAATTCTTTGTCATTAAATTTGCAAAAATGTCTACAAACATGTTTTCACTTTGCCATTATCGGGTATTGTGTGTAGATGGTTAACTTCTTGTCAATAGGGGGGCGCTATTTTCACTTTGGAAAAAATCCAATTTAACGGCCTCGTACTCTATTCTAGATCATACAATATGCATGTTATTATTACTATTGGATAGAAAACACTCAAGTTTCTAAAACTGTTTGAATTATATCTGTGAGTAAAACAGAACTCATTTTGCAGCAAACTTCCATACAGGAAGTGAAAACACGAGACGTATGTGGCAGGGTCTACAGGAAATCACGGACTACAAATACAAAAACAGCTATGTCACGGACACCGACGTCACGCTTCCAGACAAACTAAACACCTTCTTTGCCCGCTTTGAGGATAATACAGTGCCAACGTCTTGGCTCGCTAACAAAGTCTGCACCCCCCCTCCTTCTCAGTGGCTGACGTGAGTAAAACATTTAAACGTGTTAACCCTCACAAGGCTGCTGGCCCAGACGGCATCCCTAGCCGTGTCCTGCGCAGACCAGCTGGCTGATGTCTTTACAGACATATTTAATCACTCCCTATCCCAGTCTGTTGTCCCTACATGCTTCAAGATGGCTACCATTGTTCCTGCACCCAAGAAGGCAAAGATAACTGAACTGAATGACTGCCTCCCCGTAGCATTCACTTCTGTCATCATGAAGTGCTTTGAGAGGCTAGTCAAGGATCATATCGCCACCTTACTGGCCACCCTAGACCCACTTCAGTTTGCATATCGCTCCAACAGGTCCATAGATGATGCAATCCCACTGCACACTGCCCTATCCCATCTGGAAAGCCCAAAGTAGAACGAATATGGAATGAGACAGGAACAGCGTCAGCAAACGAGAAACAAAAAATAAATAACAATCAATGCATCAGCAGGGAACAGAGCAGGGAAATGACAAATATAGGGGAGGAAATTAACAGATGAATGAGAGTCCAGGTGAGTCCAATATTGCTGATGCGCGTGACGAGGGAAGGCAGGTGTGCGTAAATGATGACAGGAGTACGTGATGAAGAGCAGCCTGGTGCCCTCAAGCGCCAGGGGAGGGAAGAGCGGGAGCAGACGTGACACAGACAGTGTAGTGAAGAAGGCGCAACAGCGCCTGTCACCCAAAACCCTGACTAACCTTTACCAATGTACAATTGAGAGCATCCTGTCGGTCTGTATCACAGCCTGGTACGGCAACTGCACCGCCCTCAACCACAAGGCTCTCCAGAGGGTGGTGCGGTCTGCACAACGCATCACCGGGGGCAAACTACCTGCCCTCCATGACACCTACAACACTCGTTGTCACAGGAAGGCCAAAAAGATCATTAAGGACAACCAACCAGCCGAGCCACTGCCTGTCCACCCCACTATCATCCAGAAGGTGAAGTCAGTACAGGTGCATCAAAGCTGGGACTGAGATATTGAAAAACAGCTTCTATCTCAAGGCCATCAGACTGTTAAATTGCCATCACTAACTCACTAACTACTCTGAGACCCAATCACTGGACACTTTAATAAATGGATCACTAGTCACTTTAAACAGTGCCACTTTAAATAATGCTACTTTAATGTTTACATATCTTACTTTACTCATATCACATGAATATACTGTATTTTATATCATCTACTGCCCTTGCCTATGCCGCCCGGCCATCACTCATCCATATATTTATATATACATATTTTAATTCACCCTTTTAGATTTGTGTGTTTTAGATAGTTGGTGGGGAATTGTTAGATTACTTGTTAGATTTCTGTGTAGTAGGTAGTTGTTGGGAATTGTTAGATATTACTTGTTAGATATTACTGCACTGTTGGAACTAGAAGCACAAGCATTTCGCTACACTCGCATTAACATCTGCTAACCATGTGTATGTGACTAATAAAATTAGATTTTGATTTGATTTTGAGAAAGTTAACTTTCTGAGTGGCAGCGGTGGTGACTGATCATTTACACTACGAGGCAGTACTGTTGCCTAACCTTAAGAATTCAGTTAATGCCTAAACTTAACATTGGAATGATGCAGAGAATTAAACAAACACTTCGAAATTTGACGTTTGAGAAACATGGGTGAACGTCTAATTCTGACATGAGACTGTGAGAGCTTGCTGGTGCTGTGGTGGCCATGTACACCAGGTGAGTCATTTACTTCCAGGTGTGATGAATCACCCTGCCCCCTGCCTCCTGCCTCCTGACACTGCCACTCTGACGAGCCAATTAACCCACTAAACCAATTAGCCCAGGCTCTCTCTCTCTCTCACACACACTTTCTTTTTCCATCTCTCTTCCTCTGTTTCCACAACAACTGACAGAATCGCTTCATCACAGGGCTACAGGACTATTCCTCAACACCTAACACTGGTTCAACACCAAGTTTCTTTTGCATGTGAAACAACCATGGTTTCATCAGAGGTCATACTGTTCACGCACAGTTTAGTGTGTTCAAAGTGCTGCGTTGTAGTGACTATTAGAAAGATTAATTGACTGGGGGAATAAAGGTCATGAATTTTAGACAGCAGATTAAGTGGTCCATGGAAAGAGGGAAGTTGTCAGACACACCACACAAGCACGCACACACACACACAAACACACACACACAAACAGTGACGTTGATCTTGAAGAAAAGCCTCGAAACGGACGGAGATAGAGGTGAAGAGCACGGGGAGGATTCATTAGGAAATCAGGCCTTTTGAAGATGAGTGGTGAAGATCTGAGACACCCTCTGTTAAGATAGACATGGACAGGTCCAGACATGGGCATTGGAACCGTAAGTACTGTACTCTACTGCGTAAATTAGTTTAGGTTTTGATAGAAGAATGACACAAATATAAATTGAGGGTGCAGATTAAGTTAGTTACTGAAGTATGATTTGCTGGGCAGGACGATAAGAATGAATGGAGGATGAATGATATTCTACTCAGCTCCAGCACTCTCTTGCTCTTCCCCCCCCTCCCCCCCCCCCCTCTGCTCTGCAGTGGAGTGTCTCGCCAGCCAGCGGATGTTATTCTATATGGATGGACCAGAGCAGACTGGAGCAGCTAGGCCATTTCCAAAGGTCCCCAGAGCTGTTCCACCAGGAACTACAAAGCAACCCAGGGTTTTGCAATCAATGGACCTTGGTTGCTTTGGCCCTGCTATCCATGGCCCCCGGGCACCTCTACAGAACACTGACCCTGCAGCTCATGATGAGTGGTGGAAGCAGTTCAAAGCAAACTCTTCTGCATGTCTGTCTGTCTCCTTGTCTCTCTCACTCTCTCTTTCTCTCTCAAATTCTAATTCAGATTCAATATGCTTTAAAGCTAGAATCCTTAATTGAAACAACCACCCACCTCTTTCTGTAAAAAGCTGAGCGATGGGCCTGGAGAAATGTAACCACTCTCAAATTCCTAGACAGTCTATGGATGCCAGGACTGACCATTCATGATAGCAAACTTATAGTTTTAACCATGTATTGAGGCTATACAGCGTTTGTTTACATTTACATGGTTTACAAACATTGGTGTGAAACACGCTTATATTTTGGGTTCTGATGGGGTACGACAGATATACTAAGCTCATGAGTCATGAGGCATTTATAAGTTATTATATTCTTCAAGCATCAATGGGTACATACAATTTATTTAGAAGTCCAAAAAATTGATGTAGCAATTAAGGATTCTAGCTTTAATGGCATGGATGACAAGGTCAATGTTGTGAGGGCGAAGGGATAGCCTACACATAACAATTATGAAAGAAATAGCAGCAAAAGTAAGAAGTAGCTGTCGTACTTTCTTTCTGTCTCTCCTCTCACTCTCAGATATAAAGGATAACACATACACTATGACCTTACATGTATGATATGACACACTGATACACATCCCAAAACGAGTGAAGAAATGTTCTCCATTTTCTCTTTGTCCCTCTGTCTCTCTCTCTCTCTCTCTCTCTCTCTCTCTCTCTCTCTCGTATACACGCACACACAGACTCATAGCATATCACCCGTACATCTGATAGAGTAAACAACCACGTTATAAATGGTCATAACAGTTTTAGTCAAACACTCTGTGTTGATACAGACTAATGATGATTGATGGTGCTAGAAGTGATACATCACAGCCTTACAGCTTCAACACTCACTAACTGAGCCACTATTGGATTAATATTTCATAGCTGTAATTAGGGCACCACTAGGAGTTAAGCTAGGAATAAAGCCTCCTAGAGGAGCAGGGGGAAACGTTCTGTTTTTCTGAAGAGTGACTTCTTCTGAGAACCTTTGTCAAAACCTTAAAGGGATAGTTCAACCAAACTACAACCTAACTCTTATGGGTGTGCTGAAAGTAGCATGGGGATGAGGAGAGTTGGCCGCATCTATACGGTGATGCTTCAGCATGGTTGAGTGCAGAAGAGTGGATGGGAGGGATAAGAGCCCTAGGGCCTTTGCTAGCATGTTATAAACAGGACGCATTTCAGCATGTGATAGTAAGAATGTAAATCATCTGATTGTTTGACAAAATCCTTTTGAAGGCCACTCTTGATGATACATATTTGTGACAAAGTAATTGCGCATATTTATACTTTTCTTTCTTCTTCCTTTTTCCGTTTATTTTCCCATGCAATTAACCTCCGTAGTCAGGTTTATGAGGTGCAAAAAAAGACATGATGAGGTTGTTGTCTTTTATTCCTCCAGTCTCTTCTTTTTATGACCTCATTACGAGTGTCCCGGGGGAGGACTCTCTGTGGTGGCACATCAGGGAGAGAGGGAGGAGATGAGACAGAGAGATAGAGAGAGATAGAGAAAGCTAGAGGAAAGGAAGAAAAGACAAGCGAAGAGAGAGAGGGAGAGTGCCTGGGCTGATGTTCTCTTGATTAAAGCATTTCCTCTGAGCACATGAAAGGAGGACCTTGGGGACAGGAATATTAAAATTTACCCAGGCTGCCTGAGAAGAAGCTTTCCCCCAATCAAACGGTGCCTCCCTGGGGGGGCTGGGGTAAAGGGGGGTTGGGGTCTATATAGGTGAAGGTGGTGGTGGTGTTGGTGACGAAGGATGGAAGGGCATGGACTGAGGGTACTTTGTTTCCTTTTCATCCTGTGTCTCATAAGGACTTTAGGTACACACAGAAAAAGGAGGGTTCCTCAATAGTTCTTTGGGAAGAGTGATGTTTTTCTGTTGAACTATACTGACCCAAAGCACCCTTTGAGCCCTTCAATGGTTCTTTGCAGTTAAACAGGGGTTATTTACTATTTTAGTGTTAATTCAAATATAGGGGCGGTGGCTAATTAGAATATTTTGGGGAGTAGTTTGTACACAGCTATTTGTGTGCAACCGTGAGTAGGAGTGTCCTACCAGTTTAACTAATCTGTTATGTTATGTCATTTCACTTAAAGTGTAACTATGGCTAGTGATGTGACTTGTGAAAGAGTCATTTATGGTCTTGTGCCATTTGAGAATGGTTGACTAAGTCATTAGTTCTCAATTGTCTTCTCAAGTACCCCCAGCTGATCCAGAGCTAGCACACCTGCTCTGACAATAATAAAAGGTGTGGAATTTTTACAATATAATATCGCTATTAAACCAGAATAAAAAACTCTGTATGGATCTTTATAGAACCATTCTCCATAAAGGGTTGATAATGAACCATAGAAAAGTGTTACACAGTATATACCCTCAACAAGGGTTGTAACCATAGCAGAACCCTTTTTGGGTGCTATACCAAATAAAATCAAAATGTATTTGTCACATGCGCCGAATACAACAGGTGTAGACCTTACAGTGAAATGCTTACTTACAAGCCCTTAACCAACAATTCAGATTTAAGAAAATACCTGGAAAAAAGTAAGAGATGAGAAAAACAAATGATTAAAGAGCAGCAGGAAATAACAAAAGCGGGGCTATATACAGGGGGTACCGGTACAGAGTCAATGTGCGGTGGCACCGGTGTCGAGGTAATTAAGGTAATATTTACATGTACAGTTGAAGTCAGAAGTTTACATACACCTTAGCCAAACACATTTTAACTCAGTTTTTCACAATTCCTGACATTTAATCAAAGTAAAAATTCCCTGTCATAGGTCAGTTAGGATCACCACTTTATTTTAAGAATGTGAAATTTCAAAATAATAGTTGAGAGAATTATTTATTTCAGCTTTTATTTCTTTCATCACATTCCCAGTGGGTCAGAGGTTTACATACACTCAATTAGTATTTGGTAGCATTGCCTTTAAATTGTTAAACCTGGGTCAAACGTTTTGGGTAGCCTTCCACAACCTTCCCACAATAAGTTGGGTAAATTTTGGCCCATTCTTCCTGACAGAGCTGGTACAACTGAAACAGGTTTGTAGGCCTCCTTGCTCGCACACGCTTTTTCAGTTCTGCCCACAAATGTTCTATGGGATTGAGGTCAAGGCTTTCTGATGGCCACTCCAATACCTTGACTTTGTTGTCCTTAAGCCATTTTGCTACAACTTTGGAAGTATGCTTGGACTCATTGTCCATTTGGAAGACACAGTTGCGACCAAGCTTTAACTTCCTGACTGATGTGCAAGCTTTAACTTCCTGACTGATGTCTTGAGATGTTGCTTCAATATTTCCACAGAATTTTCTTCCCTCATGATGCCATCTATTTTGTGAAGTGCAGCAAAGCACCCCCACAACATGATGCTGCCACCCCCATGCTTCAAGGTTGGTATGGTGTTCTTCGGCTTGGAAGCATCTCCCCTTTTCCTCCAAATATAAAGATGGTCATTATGGCCAAACAGTTCTATTTTTGTTTCATCAGACCAGAGGACATTTCTCTAAAAAGTTAAATTTTTGTTCCCATGTGCAGTTGCAAACCGTAGTCTGGCTTTTTATGGCGGTTTTGGAGCAGTGGCTTCTTCCTTGCTGAGCTGCCTTTCAGGTTATGTCGATATAGGACTTGTTTTACTGTGGATATAGATACTTTTGTACCTGTTTCCTCCAGCATCTTCACAAGGTCTTTTGCTGTTGTTCTGGGATTGATTTGCACTTTTCGCACCAAAGTAAGTTCGTCTCTAGGAGACAGAATGCGTCTCCTTCCTGAGCGGTATGACTCGTGCGTGGTACCATGGTGTTTATACTTGGGTACTATTGTTTGTACAGATGAACATGGTACCTTCAGGCATTTGGAAATTGCTCCCAATGATGAACCAGACTTGTGGAGGTCTAGATTTATTTTCTGAGGTCTTGGCTGATTTCTTTTGATTTTCCCATGATGTCAAGCGAATAGGCACTGTGTTTGAAGGTAGGCCTTGAAATACATCCACAGGTACACCTCCAATTGACTCAAATTATGTCAGTCGGAAGCTTCTCAAGCTTCTAAAGCTAAATTGTGGTACCGTGAATTATAAGTGAATTAATCTGTCTGAAACATTTGTTGGAAAATTACTTGTGTCACGCACAAAGCAGATGTCCTAACCGACTTGCCAAAACTATTGTTTGTTAACAAGACATTTGTGGAGTGGTTTTAATCACTCCAACCTAAGTGTATGCAAACTTCCGACTTCAACTGTAGGTAGAGTTATTAAAGTGACAATAACAGAGAGTGGAAGCAGCGTTCCAGAGTGGGGGCAATGCAAATAGTCTGGGTAGCCATTTGATTAGCTGTTCAGGAGTCTTATGGCTTAGGGGTAGAAGCTGTTTAGAAGCCTCTTGGACCTAGACTTGGCGCTCTGGTACCGCTTGCCGTGCAGTAGCATTTAGAACAGTCTATGACTAGGGTGGCTGGAGTCTTTGACAATTTTTAGGGCCTTCCTCTGACACCGCCTGGTATAGAGGTCCTGGATGGCAGGAATCTTGACCCCGGTGATGTACTGGGCCGTACGCACTATCCTCTGTAGTGCCTTGCGGTCGGAGGCGGAGCAGTTGCCATACCAGGCAGTGATGCAACCTGTCAGGATGCTCTCGATGGTGTAGCTGTAAAACCTTTTTAGGATCTGAGGACCCATGCCAAATATTTTCAGTCTCCTGAGGGGGAATAGGTTTTGTCATGCCCTCTTCACGACTGTCTTGGTGTGCTTGGACCATGTTATTTTGTTGATGATGTGGACGCCAAGGAACTTCAAGCTCTCAACCTGATCCACTACAGCCCCGTCGATGAGAATAGGGGCATGCTCGGTCCTCCTTTTCCTGTTGTCCACAATCATCTCCTTTGTCTTGATCACGTTGAGAGAGAGGTTGTTGTCCTTGCACCACACGGTCAGGTCTCTGACCTCCTCCCTATAGGCTGTCTCTCGTCGTTGTCGGTGATCAGGCCTACCACTGTTGTGTCCTCAGCAAACTTAATGATGGTGTTGGAATCGTGCCTGGCCATGCAGTCATGAGTGAACAGGGAGTACAGGAGGAGAAAGGGTTCTTTATAGCACCGTACAGGTTCCATTTAGAACCTATGAGTACGGTTCTTTATTGAACCTTCAAAAAAAGGTACTGCTAAGGTTACAAGCCAAATAACCCTTATTTGGCACTATATATAATCAGTTGTTTATCGTGTGTAGAGAGGGTGGTGTTGGAGGGGGTTGTTTTAAAATGGATGGTGTTAGGATGAACTATAGCAGAGAGAGAGAGAGAGAGAGAGAGAGAGAGAGAGAGAGAGAGAGAGAGAGAGAGAGAGAGAGAGAGAGAGAGAGAGAGAGAGAGAGAGAGAGAGAGAGAGAGAGAGAGAGAGAGAGAGAGAGAGAGAGAGAGAGAGAGAGAGAGAGAGAGAGAGAGAGAGAGAGAGAGAGAGAGAGAGAGAGAGAGAGAGAGATGTGGAGAAGAGCTGTGTGCACACTGACGATACATTGTCTCATATTGTGTCTCATAATGACTTTAGTTAGAGGGTGAAGAGGGATTGTTTTAAAAGGGACATGAGGGATGTGAAGAAGAGCCTAGTGTGGACCAAGGATACCTCACCTCATGCTGTGCTTCAAAAGGAGTAAGGGACACATTATGAACTGTATGGTGTTGAGCTGGCAGGAGAGAGAAAGACAGCGAAACGGAGGGGTGTGGACTGAGAAGACCTCACTTCCTCTTTCCTCATCAAATGTCTCAAAGGTGTTATATAAGGAATGGAGAGTAGAGGGAGTGGAGGTGGGGGTTGTTATAAAAGGGCTGGTGTTGAGGTGTTGTGATGTCAAAGGAGAGAGAGGGAGAGAGAAGGGGGAGATGATAAGAGAGGGGGGGGGTGGAGAGAGAGCGAGAGAGGGATGTGGAATAATTGTCCATCAGCTGGACTGTGGGGTTTCGTGTCTCATCCTGGTCTCACAAGGCCTTCCAGAAGAGGGGGGTAGGGTTAGAGGGAGTGGGGCTTTTGTAAAAGAACGGTGCTGATGCTTGAGCTGAGCACGTATCCTTACTGGTTGCTTGGGCACGTAGCTTGGAGAGGGAAGGAAAGGGAAAGACAGGGAAGGAGAGAGAAGGATAGGGAATACAGTGCATGCTGCTCCTCCAGGCTCATGTCTTGGGAAAGCCAGTGGAGGGATTTGGGATCATGACAGCAGATTTCTCTTCTCTCTCGTTCTCATGTGGTTCCACTGATACATAGGAAGAAATTAGTTTACAACTAGAACTTGAAAGGACAAAATCATTTCCAACTTCAAGCCTTTCTTTGACTTTGAGGAATTCATTGCCCTCCCTCCCCGAATATGACCCCTTAGTGGCCTCCCTTTTTATACCTCCAAGCTTCTAACCAGCGAACTGGGAGATCTATACAACAGCTCCTACGTCGAGTTACAAAGGCCATGGTCATTCATTTGTCTTAATGTGTCTGCATTTATCTAGCTAGTTGAGGACAAAGGGTTTATTTATGCTGAGTGTGTGTGTGTGAGACAGGGGAGACTAGCAGTAGTAATACATGGCAGTGCTGTGAACAGATAGGATTGTAAGACAAATAGGGTTGCGAGATTCTTATGGTAAATTATTCCAGACAGAGGAAGGTCAGCTGTCCCGGGGAAATGGACTGTGTGTGTGTCTGTGTGTGTGTCTGTGTGTGTGTGTGTGTGTGTGTGTGTGTGTGTGTGTGTGTGTGTGTGTGTGTGTGTGTGTGTGTGTGTGTGTGTGTGTGTGTGTGTGTGTGTGTGTGAGAGAGTGAGAGACATGTCAGCAGTCATTGGAACAGACAACCGTATTTCTCCACTGTTCCACACACACACACACACACACACACACACACACACACACACACACACACACACACACACACACACACAGTCCTCTGACAATCTACCTTGGGTTAGGATGTAATCTACCATGTGCCGGGTAATTCCACCGTTAGAGTTTTAACAAAATAATAATACGGCATTGTAGAACGGGTTCTTAGTAATTTTCTGCCGTCTGTATCTTTTGCCTAGGGGTAAAAGATAGAGGACTAGATCCCTATATTGAGTCAAACCAATTATTACTGTGTAATTGTGTATGGAATGCACAGCTGGCGGTCAGGATGAGGTATCCACGATTTGCTGAGAAGTCTTGGTTAACGTAAACCATGTAACCCTACTGTAGCATGACTTTATCAAATTGATAGACAGGTGTGATTAAAATGTCAACAAATTCATTAGATTACATCTAATGATTAACACAGTAGAGGGCAAGTGCCTTTGTAAGATGATCATAATGTGTCTATTAAAATGTAATAAAACAGTTATTACATACATTCTGTAGCTAATGGCAATGGTGTGCTAATGATGGGTGTGGGCGGTAGATCCCTTTCTCAGCGGTGGCATAATATTAGATTAGGTTAGTGCTCTAGGATAAGAGTAGAGAAGCTTTCTCTATTTGGTGTGACTGATTTAGAGTGCAAGGTGTAATTGTACATTGTTCAACACAAACTCCAAACAAGACTCTTTGAATAATGATAATTTTCTGTGTGGATTTTAGTACAAACCTAGATATGACAAATACCGTGTCATTAGTTATGACTTGGCTTTTGTCTGTTAATTGCAGTTTTCCTCAGTAAACAAATGTATTATATGGCTTTTCTACAGACAATGGAATTCTCCGGTTGGAACATTATTGAACATTTATGAAAAAAACATCCTAAAGATTGATTCTATACAACGTTTGATATGTTTCTACGACCAGTAATCTAACTTTTTGGAATTTTCGTCCGACCTTTCCGCTGGAAGTTACACGCGCATTTTGATTTGTTTACCAAACGCCCTAACAAAAGGAGGTATATGGACATAAATGATTAACTTTATTCGAACAAATCAAACATTTATTGTGGAACTGGGATTCCTGGGAGTGCATTCTGATGAAAATCATCAAAGGTAAGTAAATATTTAATATTTTGAGATTTTTGGATATAAATATGCACTTTATAGAACAAAACATACATGTATTGTGTAACATGATTTCCTATGAGTGTCATCTGATGAAGATCATCAAAGGTTAGTGATTAATTTTATCTCTATTTGTGCTTTTTGTGACTCCTCTCTTTGGCTGGAAAAATGGCTGGGTTTTTCTGTGACTTGGTGGTGACCTAACATAATCGTTTGTGGAGCTTTCGCTGTAAAGCATTTTTGAAATCAGACACTGTGGCTGGATTAACGAGAATTTTATCTTTAAAATGGTGCCTAATACTTGTATGTTTGAGAAATTTGAGTTATGAGATTTCTTTTGATTTGTATTTGGCGCCCTGCAATTTAATTGGCTGTTGGCGAGGGGTTCCGCTAGAGTTTATCAGTGAAAGTGATTGCATGACTGTAGCAGATTTTTTTTCTTTGTATTTCTATTAGTATCCAATGATGTAGCTACTGGCTGTGCAGGAACACTTCTAGAACTTCTAAAGTATGTTCTCTTAAATCCATCCTAAGAGCAAGTTCACAAGGTAGGTACCAAGGTAAGTTCAGCCATATACTAACAAGTTGCCATGTCGATGCCACAGAACCCAAACCCATTTAGGATTTATTCTCTCTCTCTCTCTCTCTCTCTCTCTCTCTCTCTCTCTCTCTCTCTCTCTCTCTCTCTCTCTCTCTCTCTCTCTACTGGTAAATCATTAATTGCCTTTCATTCAGGCACTCCTCCCATGGCAGCCATCATGTCAACCTGAAGTAAAGTCCTGTCTCTCTGTCTGTCATATTGGGTTACTGTAATCTTAGGAGGGCACTCTCTCTGCTCTCTCCTGGGGCTGGGGAGAACCGCTTACAAGTTTATTGTGTGTGTGTGCGTGTATCTGTAAATAGGCAACCCTATAGCACAGCACACAAATAATAGTAATACAGCCTTGCAGGCAGGATTGGATCAATACAGCCCATCATACCATGGGAAAACATTGATTTTCCAACATGTCAAACTCTATGGATGATGGATTTAATTCTACAATTAGAACAAGGCGATTATGGTTGGTTGGAGAGGCCATGTAGGGGTCAGGGTGATTTCCCCAGTAACAATACAGACATCACTGTTTCTCACTCACTTTGGTAGGAAAACATTTGCCAGAGACCATGCTTCGAATGAAAACCCAAAGTCACTGCATGTAAGGCATTACATGTACACTCCCCTATATATGCCTGTCGCAGCCCCGCGGGGAGCTGGGATAGGACAGCGAGGTCCTCCAAAGGCTCTGTGGCTCATTGGCGCGGAGCGGCTGGGTCTCCAGAGTCCAAACGTAGCCGCTGGAGGTCTCTGGGAAACCACTGCTATGAGAGTTAATCAATTCCACTGCCCTGGCCCCGTTCTTAAAGACATTTAATTAGAAAAATTATTAAAATAGTACATTTTTTTATTCCATTCGTCAAGCTGAGGTGGACTCCATTATGACGCAGATTATGATTTGCGAGCCCCCCAGAGGAGGCTTGTCATATGTCTTTCCTCCACCAGCGCTAAAGATGACATGGGGGGGGGGGAGAAAGAAAGAAGAGAGGAATAAAGAGATAGAACCATCAGTGATGATGAATATTGATAGCAGCTTTTATGATGGAAAAGAATATCCTCTCCTCTGGCCCGAGGGAATTTAACTGTTACAGTCCAGGGATTGGGAACATGATAAATGAAGAGCGTTACAGAATAGTAAAAGGAATTCCGCCCCATCAAAGTCACTCGCTCTGTCAAGTGTCAATTTAGTGTGAATAGAGTACAATCATAAAAGGAAGTATGCCAACCAATCACTATTTTATCATTATTTATGCACTTAACCTCAGACCAGACGCCGGTCAGGTTATTTATTTTCATGACAGAGATACTGCATGTTGCATTTAAGGATTGCCTTAACACGCCAAAGTATGGAATAACATAGACATTAGTTTAATAGTATTCTTCCTTTACTACAGTGTTGTTATCAAAGTATACGTATCATATACACATAATGTAGTAAACAATATAGTACATGTATAATAATCCATAAATAGTTTCCCACATCTTCACAGATCTTAAGGTCATATTATTACTAATTGCTTTTTGCTCAATACAGAAATACATGTATGTCATGGAATACTCTACCCATCACATCAACTGTTTTGTTGGTACACTATTGGGGCTGTAGGGGCCCCCCCTCTTGAAGGCGAAGAGAAAAATGTAAGTTTTAAAAGTTAATTTATTGCAATTCTAAACATTTAGTCATTGGGCAGAGATCATTTCTTTTGCAGTTTTATAGCAAATGTCCTACCATTCTATCCATTTGGCCATGTGTTAGACATACATGTTTGCAGTTTTAAAGATAATTTCCTGCAATTCTATGCATTTTGCCAAGACATATGCCATGTTAAAGATATATCAGTGAGAGTGACTAACAAAGTCAATGGGGGCCACCTGGAGGTCAGGGACCCTGGGCACATGCTATGTGTGCCCGGTCGGTATTCGGCCATGATTACTACAACTTTAGATAGCTGGCTAGACTATCTTACCAACAAGAGAGAAATTGCTGATGGACAACAACATTTCGAAACTGCACCATGACTATTCTACAATTCTAACTCTCAACAGTAAGTTGAGACCCTGACTGAAATCCTAAAAAGTTCTGGGGGCCCTGAGCGACCACTAATGTCGTTTATGCCTGGAGCCGGTCCTGATGGTTCTCCACGTGTTGTGAAACTTTATATCAGTCAGTGAGTTTGTTGATTGTTTATTAATTTGCAGCAGCAATTATACAGTGTAGTGCTCTACACACCACTCAGGTGTGACATACAGTAATAATAACTCACATCATCTGCTAAACAGAGACGTCTCAACATATCAGGGGATGAATTATCACATCATGTGTAATAGTTTGTTGATTGGTGCAAATGATAAATACAGCAATTACCCATGAAGTGCAATATATTCCAGTACCTTACACATTATACAATTATACTAAATATAATGTACAGTTACTAACACAGTCACTCACACTTTCCTCCACATGTGAGTGCTTGCATGCATACATGTGTGCTTGTGCATGTTCACGTGTGTGTGTGTGTGTGTGTGTGTGTGTGTGTGTGTGTGTGTGTGTGTGTGTGTGTGTGTGTGTGTGTGTGTGTGTGTGTGTGTGTGTGTGTGTGTGTGTGTGTGTGTGTGTGAGAGAGTGAGAGACATGTCAGCAGTCATTGGAACAGACAACCGTATTTCTCCACTGTTCCACACACACACACACACACACACACACACACACACACACACACACACACACACACACACACAGTCCTCTGACAATCTACCTTGGGTTAGGATGTAATCTACCATGTGCCGGGTAATTCCACCGTTAGAGTTTTAACAAAATAATAATACGGCATTGTAGAACGGGTTCTTAGTAATTTTCTGCCGTCTGTATCTTTTGCCTAGGGGTAAAAGATAGAGGACTAGATCCCTATATTGAGTCAAACCAATTATTACTGTGTAATTGTGTATGGAATGCACAGCTGGCGGTCAGGATGAGGTATCCACGATTTGCTGAGAAGTCTTGGTTAACGTAAACCATGTAACCCTACTGTAGCATGACTTTATCAAATTGATAGACAGGTGTGATTAAAATGTCAACAAATTCATTAGATTACATCTAATGATTAACACAGTAGAGGGCAAGTGCCTTTGTAAGATGATCATAATGTGTCTATTAAAATGTAATAAAACAGTTATTACATACATTCTGTAGCTAATGGCAATGGTGTGCTAATGATGGGTGTGGGCGGTAGATCCCTTTCTCAGCGGTGGCATAATATTAGATTAGGTTAGTGCTCTAGGATAAGAGTAGAGAAGCTTTCTCTATTTGGTGTGACTGATTTAGAGTGCAAGGTGTAATTGTACATTGTTCAACACAAACTCCAAACAAGACTCTTTGAATAATGATAATTTTCTGTGTGGATTTTAGTACAAACCTAGATATGACAAATACCGTGTCATTAGTTATGACTTGGCTTTTGTCTGTTAATTGCAGTTTTCCTCAGTAAACAAATGTATTATATGGCTTTTCTACAGACAATGGAATTCTCCGGTTGGAACATTATTGAACATTTATGAAAAAAACATCCTAAAGATTGATTCTATACAACGTTTGATATGTTTCTACGACCAGTAATCTAACTTTTTGGAATTTTCGTCCGACCTTTCCGCTGGAAGTTACACGCGCATTTTGATTTGTTTACCAAACGCCCTAACAAAAGGAGGTATATGGACATAAATGATTAACTTTATTCGAACAAATCAAACATTTATTGTGGAACTGGGATTCCTGGGAGTGCATTCTGATGAAAATCATCAAAGGTAAGTAAATATTTAATATTTTGAGATTTTTGGATATAAATATGCACTTTATAGAACAAAACATACATGTATTGTGTAACATGATTTCCTATGAGTGTCATCTGATGAAGATCATCAAAGGTTAGTGATTAATTTTATCTCTATTTGTGCTTTTTGTGACTCCTCTCTTTGGCTGGAAAAATGGCTGGGTTTTTCTGTGACTTGGTGGTGACCTAACATAATCGTTTGTGGAGCTTTCGCTGTAAAGCATTTTTGAAATCAGACACTGTGGCTGGATTAACGAGAATTTTATCTTTAAAATGGTGCCTAATACTTGTATGTTTGAGAAATTTGAGTTATGAGATTTCTTTTGATTTGTATTTGGCGCCCTGCAATTTAATTGGCTGTTGGCGAGGGGTTCCGCTAGAGTTTATCAGTGAAAGTGATTGCATGACTGTAGCAGATTTTTTTTCTTTGTATTTCTATTAGTATCCAATGATGTAGCTACTGGCTGTGCAGGAACACTTCTAGAACTTCTAAAGTATGTTCTCTTAAATCCATCCTAAGAGCAAGTTCACAAGGTAGGTACCAAGGTAAGTTCAGCCATATACTAACAAGTTGCCATGTCGATGCCACAGAACCCAAACCCATTTAGGATTTATTCTCTCTCTCTCTCTCTCTCTCTCTCTCTCTCTCTCTCTCTCTCTCTCTCTCTCTCTCTCTCTACTGGTAAATCATTAATTGCCTTTCATTCAGGCACTCCTCCCATGGCAGCCATCATGTCAACCTGAAGTAAAGTCCTGTCTCTCTGTCTGTCATATTGGGTTACTGTAATCTTAGGAGGGCACTCTCTCTGCTCTCTCCTGGGGCTGGGGAGAACCGCTTACAAGTTTATTGTGTGTGTGTGCGTGTATCTGTAAATAGGCAACCCTATAGCACAGCACACAAATAATAGTAATACAGCCTTGCAGGCAGGATTGGATCAATACAGCCCATCATACCATGGGAAAACATTGATTTTCCAACATGTCAAACTCTATGGATGATGGATTTAATTCTACAATTAGAACAAGGCGATTATGGTTGGTTGGAGAGGCCATGTAGGGGTCAGGGTGATTTCCCCAGTAACAATACAGACATCACTGTTTCTCACTCACTTTGGTAGGAAAACATTTGCCAGAGACCATGCTTCGAATGAAAACCCAAAGTCACTGCATGTAAGGCATTACATGTACACTCCCCTATATATGCCTGTCGCAGCCCCGCGGGGAGCTGGGATAGGACAGCGAGGTCCTCCAAAGGCTCTGTGGCTCATTGGCGCGGAGCGGCTGGGTCTCCAGAGTCCAAACGTAGCCGCTGGAGGTCTCTGGGAAACCACTGCTATGAGAGTTAATCAATTCCACTGCCCTGGCCCCGTTCTTAAAGACATTTAATTAGAAAAATTATTAAAATAGTACATTTTTTTATTCCATTCGTCAAGCTGAGGTGGACTCCATTATGACGCAGATTATGATTTGCGAGCCCCCCAGAGGAGGCTTGTCATATGTCTTTCCTCCACCAGCGCTAAAGATGACATGGGGGGGGGGGAGAAAGAAAGAAGAGAGGAATAAAGAGATAGAACCATCAGTGATGATGAATATTGATAGCAGCTTTTATGATGGAAAAGAATATCCTCTCCTCTGGCCCGAGGGAATTTAACTGTTACAGTCCAGGGATTGGGAACATGATAAATGAAGAGCGTTACAGAATAGTAAAAGGAATTCCGCCCCATCAAAGTCACTCGCTCTGTCAAGTGTCAATTTAGTGTGAATAGAGTACAATCATAAAAGGAAGTATGCCAACCAATCACTATTTTATCATTATTTATGCACTTAACCTCAGACCAGACGCCGGTCAGGTTATTTATTTTCATGACAGAGATACTGCATGTTGCATTTAAGGATTGCCTTAACACGCCAAAGTATGGAATAACATAGACATTAGTTTAATAGTATTCTTCCTTTACTACAGTGTTGTTATCAAAGTATACGTATCATATACACATAATGTAGTAAACAATATAGTACATGTATAATAATCCATAAATAGTTTCCCACATCTTCACAGATCTTAAGGTCATATTATTACTAATTGCTTTTTGCTCAATACAGAAATACATGTATGTCATGGAATACTCTACCCATCACATCAACTGTTTTGTTGGTACACTATTGGGGCTGTAGGGGCCCCCCCTCTTGAAGGCGAAGAGAAAAATGTAAGTTTTAAAAGTTAATTTATTGCAATTCTAAACATTTAGTCATTGGGCAGAGATCATTTCTTTTGCAGTTTTATAGCAAATGTCCTACCATTCTATCCATTTGGCCATGTGTTAGACATACATGTTTGCAGTTTTAAAGATAATTTCCTGCAATTCTATGCATTTTGCCAAGACATATGCCATGTTAAAGATATATCAGTGAGAGTGACTAACAAAGTCAATGGGGGCCACCTGGAGGTCAGGGACCCTGGGCACATGCTATGTGTGCCCGGTCGGTATTCGGCCATGATTACTACAACTTTAGATAGCTGGCTAGACTATCTTACCAACAAGAGAGAAATTGCTGATGGACAACAACATTTCGAAACTGCACCATGACTATTCTACAATTCTAACTCTCAACAGTAAGTTGAGACCCTGACTGAAATCCTAAAAAGTTCTGGGGGCCCTGAGCGACCACTAATGTCGTTTATGCCTGGAGCCGGTCCTGATGGTTCTCCACGTGTTGTGAAACTTTATATCAGTCAGTGAGTTTGTTGATTGTTTATTAATTTGCAGCAGCAATTATACAGTGTAGTGCTCTACACACCACTCAGGTGTGACATACAGTAATAATAACTCACATCATCTGCTAAACAGAGACGTCTCAACATATCAGGGGATGAATTATCACATCATGTGTAATAGTTTGTTGATTGGTGCAAATGATAAATACAGCAATTACCCATGAAGTGCAATATATTCCAGTACCTTACACATTATACAATTATACTAAATATAATGTACAGTTACTAACACAGTCACTCACACTTTCCTCCACATGTGAGTGCTTGCATGCATACATGTGTGCTTGTGCATGTTCACGTGTGTGTGTGTGTGTGTGTGTGTGTGTGTGTGTGTGTGTGTGTGTGTGTGTGTGTGTGTGTGTGTGTGTGTGTGTGTGTGTGTGTCTCCCTAACCTGTTGTCATAGAGTGTAAAGAGGTCCTTAAGATAATGGATGGAGCTCCTGCGGTGTGGGTTTCTTTTTAATTACTTTGCCTCAATAAGCAATTTGCATTTGGTGAGGTGGCTTACGAAGCTTTGCCAGTTAATTCACAGAAATCCTTTTCAATTAATGCAAGGCGGAATTTAGGGCACTTGAAGGAAATTGATCAATAGATGTAAAAACACAGCAAGTGTTTAACCCCAAATTGTCACGAATCCCGTTTCCTGAGTCTGTTTTTGCCTGTGTTCTGTCCTGGAGTGTTTTTTCCGGTGTCCTGGAACGCACCCTGTCTGGTTGCCGGGCGACGTAGCTAGTTGGGAGATCTCTGATTACCCGCACCTGTATCCCATCAGCTATCTGCACACCTGGTCCTGATCATCACCCCTCCACTTCATAAGCTCTGACCTGACATCCATTCCCTGCCGGATCGTTAGCCATGAACAGTATGTTGTGCCAGCGTATCAGCCTCCAGTTTGATAGAGTTTGTTTTGTTGTTTTGTACGTCTTGCTTGCCTTGAACTCACCTCCGTTTTTTCTGTCTACAGTCATTCACCCGGAACACTCATCCCATCCCTACCTGGTCGTCGATGACTTCAGTTACTTCTTTGGATCTGCCTATTCAATCCCATCAACTCACCTCCGCTGCCCGCTCCGCCACTTGGATTTTTCTATCACTACATTTAAACTTGTAAATAAATACTCACCTTCGTCTTACTCTCCTTGTCCTGGTCTGCTTCTGGGTTCTACGTTAGAAAACCGTGACACAAATGCCTTAAGGTTACTGACCTTAGAATGTTTTGCATTCCATGTCTGTGCAGTATCTATTGCAACTTGATCTAGTAGCTAATGGCCATTCAACTGATTCATAGTGATGTTGTAATGGCAGAATTGTCTCTCACTGTCCTGCTAATGTACATGCAATAGATAATGTATATACTGTATAATTAAGTGATAATGCCTGAGAAGCTGGTGTTTGGAGGATATATTGGCACGGGTGTTGTTAGTCCCTAGACAAAGTCAAAGCCAGCAAACCATGTCAATATATCCTCCAAACACCGGCTTCAAGGGCATTATCACTTTATACAACGGGTTACCAACATATTCAAATAATGATTTAGATATTTTCATAATCAAAAGGTTATTTTGATTAATTTATTCATACTATTTCATCCTATTTATACAAATTATGCTGGTTCATGAATTCGACTAGCTGCCTGCCAGCCTGCCTGTCTGTCTCAACCCGACTCCCGACATGTTCATTACTATAGGACAGCTGAAGATTGAATTTGAATATTGAAACAATGTTGCAAATGTCAGAGAGACAGACAGCAAAGTTTTTACATCTCCACTGTTGAAAACTAAATGTTAGTCTAAAAGGAATGTGAGATAATGTTTAGATGCTTTTTATAGTGGAGATCACGTTTATAAATTGCCTGGCTGGGCTGATGAGACAGTGGATTGCGCAGTCAGATGGAACAGAGTAAATAGGCATTTTAACGTCATGTATTTAGCTGGTGGTAACTTGTGGAATAGACACCAGCTGGAATGCAGTTTTTAACCAATCAGCATTCAGGATTAGACCCACCGGATGTATAATACTGTAATATCAACTATGTAAAAATGCTGATCTTGCAATGACTCTTGAGGAGTCGTAGCATTAAAGTCAGACCAGCATAAAACTTAAAAAATCTAAGAATGGAAACACTGTGACAGAAAAAAATCGTTCAGACTTTTCAAGTCAAGACACTTTCCTATTGGTTGTCCTTCACGGGGGTGAAAACATATGTATATAAAACGTTATACCTCCTTTCAGAATTGATCTCTTGTTGAGCGGATTGATGAGTTTCCTTCAGCGTGCCTGGCGAACTGTGTAATCCTGTGTCATACAGCCTCAATTAATTTGTGTGGGCAGCAAGCAGAGAATGCAAATTAAGCCTTAGTTTTGCATGCCCTCTTACTAGGAGGAGACTTCTCTTCTGTCATGTTATACCGATCCCCTAAAGTCAGTGTAAGGCAGTGCTCAGTATAAAGCTGCTCAATGTACATTTCTGTGTGTATTTGTGTGTGTGTGTGTGTGGGGGGGGGGGTTCTTGTGTGTTTGTGTGTATGTGGATACTTTAGTTTGTTTACATGCACTTGCTTGTATCCACCTCCCTCACGCAACATTCCCTGCTGCTTCACCCACATTCAGGAATTTGTTCACCGTAACACCATAGCATGTTAACTCACTAGCACAACAACATCATCATCACATGTCTACTATAATTGCTTCTGTCATTACGTGGGTCTCAGTTAAATCAGGGAAACCATGTGTATCGAGCTTTGATGTGTGTGTGTGTGTGTGTGTGTGTGTGTGTGTGTGTGTGTGTGTGTGTGTGTGTGTGTGTGTGTGTGTGTGTGTGTGTGTGTGTGTGTGTGTGTGTGTGTGTGTGTGTGTGTGTGTGTGTGTGTGTGTACCAGTGGAACGAGCTCTGATAAAGTCTTCAGCATTTTCCAGGTCATTTAACTTCTCCTCACCCCTCCAAATTAACGAGACAGGAGGGTTAGGTTCCAGAACATTAAACAGGCTTCCATGCTGACAGATCCACTTATTTATTCATATTTATATCTCGTGTTTATTTCCCCTTCCGAAATGTACAAGTATAATTATAGGTAGGTAATTGCCCACACTTGCTTGGTTTGAACTTGGTTATTCCCAACTGACAGCGCAGCCACTGTGAACAGTCAGGTCATAGTGTTCAACAATTCTTAACCGGAAAGGCACTCTACGGAGAATCCCAAAATTCACGGGTTTGTGTTACGGGTTTTCGCTTAGGAATGCCAAAATTAAAAGTGATTAGGGAAAAATAGTTGTTAGTTAAATAAAGTGGTAACATACCTGTAGTTGGGGAAGGACGATAGACTATGATAGTTTTAATAAAGTGTGTCACACATTCTGTTTGTGAAAGGCTTTAGGAAGTTCGACTGGACATTTTTAGGTATTATTTAAAATGCTTATTGCTCGCTTGTTCAAAGCACTTTTGATTTAGGGCATTTCTGTCAGATGCTCCCGTATCTGCAAAAACATTCAAATCTGCCAGTATTCTTCTTCTTTACACTACTAGATAAAACGATTTGTTGATTCATTGATTCGTCCATTCATTCATTAATTTGTATGACTTGTAAAATATTGTACATACTGTGCATTCAGAAAGTATTCAGACCCCTTGACTTTTTCCACATTTTATTATGTAACAGCCTTATTGTAAAAGGGATTAACATTTTTTTTTTTACACACAATACCCCATAATGACATAGCGAAAACAAGTTTTTAGAAATTTTAGCAAATTCATAAAAATTTAAAACAGAAAAGCTTATTTACATAAGTATTCAGACCCTTTCCTATGAGACTCGAAATTGAGCTCAGGTACATCCTGTTTCCATTGATCATCCTTGAGATGTTTCTACAGCTTGATTGGATTCCACCTGTGGTCAATTAAATTGATTGGACATGGTTTGGAAAGACACACACCTGTCTATATAAGGTCCCACAGTTGACAGTGCATGTCAGAGCAAACACCAAGCCATGAAGTTGAAGGAATTGTCCGTAGAGCTTCTAAGGATTGTAGAATTGTGTCAAGGATTGTGTCAAGTCACAGATCTGAGGAAGGGGACCAAAAAATGTCTGTGTTATTGAAGGTCCCCAAGAACACAGTGGCCTCCATCATTCTTAAATGGAAGAAGTTTGGAACCACCAAGACTGTTCTTAGAGCTGGCCACCCGGCTAAACTGATCAATTTGGGGAGAAGGGCATTGGCCAGGGAAGTGAGCTCCAAAGTTCCTCTGTGGAGATGGGAGAACCTTCCAGAAGGACAGCTATCTCTGCAGCACTCCACCAATCAGGCCTTTATGGTAGAGTGGCCAGACAGAAGCCACTCCTCAGTAAAAGGCAAATGACAGCCCGCTTGGAGTTTCCCAAAAGGCATCTAAAGGACTCTCAGACCATGAGAAACAAGATTCTCTGGTCTGATTGTCATGCAATGATCTGTTTCACCTGTCATTGTGATTGTCTCCACCCCCTCCAGGTGTCGCTTATTTTCCCTGGTGTATTTATCCCTGTGTTTCCTGTCTCTCTGTGTCAGTTCGTCTTGTATGTTCAAGTCAACCAGTGTGGTTTTTCCCGTGCCCCTGCTTTTCTATTCTCTTTCACTATTCCTCCAGGGTTTTGACCTTTGCCTGTTTTCTGGACTCCCGCCTGCCTGACCATTCTGCCTGCCCTGACCTCGAGCCTGCCTGCCATTCTGTACCTCTGGAACTCTGAACTGGTTTTGACCTTTTGCCTGTCCACGACCATTCTCTTGCCTTCCCCTTTTGGATTATTAATAAACATCTTGGACTCTAACCATCTGCCTCCTGTGTCTGCATCTGGGTTTCGCCTTCTGCCCTTATACTGATGAAACCAAGTTTGAACTCTTTGGCCTAAATGCCAAGTGTCACGTCTGGAGTAAGCCTGACACCATACCTGTGGTGAAAGCATCATGCTGTGGGGATATTTTTCAGCAGCAGGGACTGGGAGACTAGTCAGGATTGAGGGAAACATGAATGAAGCCAAGTACAGAGATATCTTTGATGAAAACCTGCTCCAGAGCGCTCAGGACCTCAGACTGGGGAGAAAGATTCACCTTCCAACAGGACGACGACCCTAAGCACACAGCCAAGACAAGGCATGAGTAGCTTCGGGACAAGTCTCTGAATGTCCTTGAGTGGCCCAGCCAGATCTCAGCTCCTGCTTTTCCTCAGTCTCTCTTTTTCTCACCCTCCTGGTTTTGACCCTTGCCTGTCCTGACTCGGAGCCCTGCTGCCTGACCACTCTGCCTGCCCCTGATTCTGCCTGCCGTCCTGTGCCTTTGCCCCTACTCTGGATTACTGACCTCTGCCTGACCTGACCCTGGGCCTGCCTGCCGTCCTGTACCTTGGCCCCACTACTCTGGATTATTGACCCCTGCCTGCCTTGACCTGTCATTTGCCTACCCCTGTTGTTGTAGTAAACATTGTTACTTTAGCACAGTCTGCACTTGGGTCTTACCTAAAACGTGATATAAATATGATATACCTTGACGTGATATACGTGATATACGTGATATAAATACAGTTTCAAAAATTTGTAAAAACCTGTTTTTGCTTTGTCATTATGGGGTATTGTTGAGGAGATTAATGAGATATTTTCTTTTTTACCCATTTTGGAATAAGTCTGTAACGTAACAAAATGTGGAAAAAGTGAAGGGGCCTGAATAGTTTCCGAATATACTCTATATAGCCAAGCTATCACTGTGTATTTATTCCTTATATTACACATTTTTTCTGCTATTATTTTTTTTTTTTATTATATTCTGCATTGTTGGGAAGGGCCCATACGTAAGCAATTCACTGTTAGTCTACACCTGTTGTTTATGAAACATGA
Source organism: Salvelinus namaycush (assembly GCF_016432855.1). Lineage (NCBI taxonomy): Eukaryota > Metazoa > Chordata > Actinopteri > Salmoniformes > Salmonidae > Salvelinus > Salvelinus namaycush. The sequence goes on from NC_052341.1 coordinate 25,470,074, forward strand.
CAATTTACATTATTTGATTCATGTGATTTTATATATATATATATATTTATACTGTATATTTTGTTTTTGTTTTGTAAGTGCCTATTCCCTATAGTGCACCCCTGTTGATCAGAGCCACATGGATCAGAATCAGCATCAACCTTGAGTAGAAGAACACTTCAAATGGCATCCTATTTCTCACAGTGCACATGGAGAAGAGCGTTGTCTACTGTTCATGTGATGATGCTGATACAGTGATACTCATCGTAGAGGAACAACTGAAGGGCCAGCATAGACTAGCATCCCCTTGACCTAATTTATCTTCATTTTGGAGCCCAGGAGAGGAAGGAGGGAGGATGGAGGAGAAAAACATAAGAGAGGAGTAACATTTGCAGGGTTTATGGGATGTGTAAAAGGCCAGTGCATGTACCGTGATGGATTGTGGTCCCTCGTCCCTGGCCACGCGAAGAGAGAGGCCCCCTGAGACCACACATTCATAGTCTCACTCGTAAACTCTCTGCCCCCTCTCTCTCTCACACACACACTCACACCAGACCTTTATGAAGGTTCTGGGGGGAAATCAAGTATGTGTGTGTGCGGAGCGGAGAGTGGAGCAAGAATGTTGCTGAGTATGCTGTTTTTCCCGGTGCCGCCCGCTCAGCCTGCTGGCTGCTGCTGCCTGGCGGAGGCCACTGATGCCTGAATAATCTGTCTTCATTCCCTCCCAAGGCCCTGAGCTGCATCGACACGCATAACACACATGATACTGGGCTGGAACTGGAGCGGTCTGTCCGCCTGGCAGCTGGAACCGCCTGGGTTTCATTGGGCCCTCAGAGGATAAATCACAGCTTTGAAGAACGAACGGGTCGTGGTTAGTGATCAAGTGTGTGTGTGTGTGTGTGTGTGTGTGTGTGTGTGTGTGTGTGTGTGTGTGTGTGTGTGTGTGTGCTTGTTTGTCTGTAGCAGCTGTCTTTATTCAGTCCCACATTAAAACATACTACAGTTTACTATAGAATACTACAGTACTTACTACAGAATTATGTAGAATATTATACTACACGCTGTAGTATCCCTCGAGCATGTGTAGTACTTAGTATAGATTTTCTATTATACTGTAGAATACTATAGTATATACTACAGTATTATCAAAAAGAAAACACTGTAGTAAATACTACAGTCCGCAAAAACATATATTTAAAAAAATCTGTAGTAAATACTGTCAAATTGAATTTTCATATACCCTGCCCATTCCCCTACCCCATATCCCAATTTGTGCCACCCGTATGTGAGAAACCTACATGCCAAGTATAGATCATATATTGTGTTCCCTATAGTTATGGAAACGAGTGGAAGCACTGAACGCTCTGATCCAGTCCTACAGTATCTACCTATAGGTTATGGAACATTTGCTGTTTTAGTATTTTTCCATTAAGTTTCCTCAAGAAAAAAAGCCCCCCACTTCTATGCCAAAGATAATAAAACAAAAACGCTACGATAAATACTACAGTATACCACAGTCCGCAAAACACTGCAGTAAATACTACAGTATACTACAGTTCGCAAAACACTGCAGTAAATACTACAGTATACTACAGTCCGCAAAACACTGCAGTAAATACTACAGTATACTACAGTCCGCAAAACACTGCAGTAAATACTACAGTATACTACAGTCCGCAAAACACTGCAGTAAATACTAGTGATGGGAAACCAAGGCTCTCTGAAGGATTCTGCACTTTCACTTTCACTAAATCAGAACTAGGTGCCATGGGACGTTTAGTGACCACAGAGAGTCAGGATGCCTGTTTAACATCCCATCTGAAAGACAGCACCCTACAGAAGTTAAAGTCCACAATTACTGCCCTGGAGAATATTTTTAGACCAGAGGAAAGAATGCCTTCTACTGGCCCTCCAACACCACTTCTAGCTGCATCTGGTCTCCCATCCAAGGACTAATCCTGCTTAGCTTCAGAGGCAAGCCAGCAGTGGGATGCAGGGTGGTATGCTGCTGGGGAGCCATGCACTGGTGTCGGATTGCTGCATGATTAAAATTGTGTTTTGGTGTTCCAATTTGTTCAAATTCAATACCCTCCCAGCAAAGCACCAGAGGACTTGAATACAAATGTAATTGGTTTTACTTTGAGCATATGCTCATAGAAACAGCCAGGCAGTGTGGAAACACCAAAACAGCATTTAATCAAACGCTTGATTGATACTACTGCAGAACTCGTTGAGGGTCATTGTTTCAGCCATAGCCTTTCCTACTAACAGGGTGTTAGTCGGCCCATAAGGCTCTGCTTCTTTGTCTTTATGTCTTAAGGCAATGCAGCCTGTTCTTACAGTGCAGTTGGCTATATCCCTTCCACTCGGATTTAAAGCAGCATGTAGAAACTATTAATTCAGAGAAGCGTAGTGTGAATATGTTTCTGCTATCACCAGAGGGTTGAGTCCCCTGCCCTTTCCCACCACTGCTTCTAAATCACAGAATGAACATTATATTACCAATGACTTAATGGCCTCTACGCTGAAATAAGAGTTTCTGTTATCAGGGTGAAACAGACGGCCTCTGTTGAACCGTGGTGGATATGTGCTTAGAAGGGTTAGGGAGAATGCTGGGGTGGATATATGCTTAAAGCAGGGGTTAGAAAGGGTATTTCATAGTATTAAAGTATGACTTCAAAGTTTTTGAATGGAACCAGATGGTCAGAGTTGCTCTGTTTCACAGGGATATCAAGATGGAGGTAGAGCTGATTATGTTATGGCTAGTGTTTTTTTTTTCTGGGGGGGGGGGGGGGGCTTGCCATGTAATGGAAACATAAGCTGTGCTTTCCTTTGCTCTTTCATCTTCAATAGGTTTACCGAGACATGCAAATTCAATCATTCATCATCCATAACATTTTATAGTCAATCAATCATCCAATCAAAAAAATGTACAATGAAACCCTGGAGCGTTGTCACATATCATTCCCTTTATAGTTTTCTCCGCAGGGTGACAGGGGCCCAGGGGGGCCATTCTAAATTCATCAATCAATAAATATCTCCAATCTATCGCCCCAGCATTACAGCCTATAGGGGTTTAAGGCTTTAGGCACTTCATCATAAAACACATAATCCATCCACATGTGTACACACACACAGGCACTCACTCATGTACAGTAAGCACACGCACACGCGCACACACACACACATGCGTCATTAAGGCAGGTCAGATCAGGAGAGGGATTTGAGCAGTAATCTACAACATGTTCATATTACAACAGAGATATTATGTTTATTTGTGAAATATTAATCCTACTGATTACAGGATTTATGTTTCATTATTCCATCTATCTGGATTCTTCTGGAAAATGAATAGCCATTTCATGCATAAGAACAGAACAAGCCTAATTATGTTTGGCTATCACACACAAAATATTTGGGTTCCTCAAGGGTTCTTTGGGAAGGGTGGTATCAAAACTCAGGATAAGACCCAGATGCAAACAGCTAGAGTCACAGATGTTTATTGACCCAAATAGGGGGCAGGCAAAAGACAGGTCATAGGCAGGCAGAGGTCCTTAATCCAGGGCAGAGTCAATAAGGTACAGAACAGCAGGCAGGCTCGGGGTCAGGACAGGCAGAGGTTCATAAATGGGTCAGAGTCAGGCAGGTACAGAACTGCAGGCAGGCTCGGGGTCAGGGAAGGCAGAATGGTCAGAACCGGGGGAAACTAGGAAACAGAACTTGAGAAAGCAGGGAGACAGGAAAACAGGGTGGTAAGACCTGACAAGACAAGACAAACTGGCAACAGACAAACAGAGAACACAGGTATAAATACACTGGGGATAATGAGGAAGATGGGCAACACCTGAAGGGGGGTGGAGACAAGCACAAAGACAGGTTAAACAGATCAGGGCGTGACATGGATGGCATGAAAAGTGGTGTGAATAAGGGGAGAGGAAAAGTTATCCGTATGGCCCATCAGAGTACTCGCCCCTTCTTGATGAGCCTGGATTTGTTATGGGCAGGTAGCTACAAAATGTCCCGGAACTCCACAATATAGACAGCTCTGGGTGTGGAGTCGGCGTAAGCTCTCAGCCAGAGTCAATTTAGCCCTGCCCAGGTGCATGGACTTCGAAGGAGGTGAGTCGGCAGCCCTTCGGGAATTCCCGAGAGAACTTGAATGACGTCGGGTTCACTCGGACATGTAGACTTCGGGGGTCTCCGGGATTCTTCGGAGGCGAGGTGGGAATCGAGGGCGTGGGCGGGCGACAGGGAACAGATTCCCTCTCCTTCCTATGTTCTCGAAGCCGCCCATGGATCCGGATGGTCAAGGCTAGGAAGGAGTCAAGGTCCATGGGCAGCTCCTGGGCTGCAAGTTCATCTTTGATCCCCTTCGATAATCCATGAAGGAACATGTCGAACAATGCTGAGAGAAGGACAGAGTACTGTCTAGTCATACTCCCAAGTACTTGTATGAGGTGACTACCTCAAACTCTAAACTCTCAGAGATAGTAATCACACCGGTGGGGAGAGGGGCATTCTTCTTACATAACCAAATTACCTTTGTTTTTGGAGGTGTTCAGAGAAAGCTTGTTGGACACTAAGAAGCTTTGTAGCAGAGACGTTAACACAAAATCCAGGGAGGGGCCAGCTGAGTATTTGACTGTATCATCTGCATAAAAATGGATGAGAGAGCTTCTTACTGCTTGAGCTATGTTGTTGATGTAAATTGAGAAGAGCGTTGAGCTTAGGATCGAGCCTTGGTGTACTCCCTTGGTGATAGGCAGTGGCTGAGACAGCAGATGTTCTGACTTTAAACACTGCACTCTTAGAGAGAGGTAGTTAGCAAACCAGGCCAAGACCCCTCAGAGACACCAATACTTCTTAGCCGGCCCACAAGAACGGAATGGTCTACCGTGTCAAAAGCTTTGATCAAGTCAATAAAAATAGCAAGACAACATTGCTTAGAATCAAGGGCAAAGGTGACATCATTTAGGACCTTTAAGTTTGCAGTGACAAATCCATAACCTGAACGGACTGTCATTCAACATAGGGGGCTTATTGAAGTTGTCATTTGTGACTGAGACTTGTAAACGTATGCTTAAAGAATGTGCATTTGTTAATTGCTAGTCATACAGATTATTTCTTGATCAATTTGAAAATAAGTTTAGTTGTGTCCGCACCCGGACTTCTCTATGCTCATTATCTATTTTCATGCACGCATATGGCAGACAGTTGGTGGTCGGAGAACGTTGCTGGTAGAAATTAGGTAAAACAGATTTCAGTTTTCCTGCTTATAAAATCACCTGCCTCTAGCAGCGCGGCCTCTGGATGAGCTTTTTCTTGTTTGCTTATGGCCCTTTACAGACCGTTAAGTGTGATCTTAGTGCCAGCATTGGTTTGTAGTGGTAAATAGACAGCTACAAAAAAAAAAGATTATTTTTATTTTTAAATAGTATGGTCTAGAGTTTATTATGAGGTATTTTAACTCAGGCGAGCAGAACGTCAAGACTTCCTTAATATTATACATTTTTCACCAGCTGCTGTTAACAAAGCGACGCACTACCATCCTTGAGCATACCCGATGCTGCCATTCTGTCTTGTCGATGTATAGGAAAACTAGCTTGAATATTATCCAGGTCCTTGTTCAGCCAAGTTTCTGAGAAACATAGGATATTACAGTTCTTCAGGTTCCATTGATTGGATAGTCTTGAACGGAGCGCGTCCAATTTGTTATCCAGTGATGGTACATTTGGCAATAGAACAGCGGGTAGAGGCAGATTATTTACTCTCCGCCGTAGGTTCATCAGGCTACCCGCAAGTCGGCCTCTGTACCACCGTCTCTTTCTCTTTCATGTTTCAGGGATTAAGGCCTGGTCCAGGGTGAGCAGTATGTCCTGTACCGCTGACTCACTGATGTCCAGAATCGGTCAGGAGCCCGTAAAATGTCCGCTATACTTTCCATTGCCATTCCAGTCAAAAGACAGTGTTATTTAATTAATATACACTACAGTTGAGGAACAATGGGAAAGTAATTATGTTTTTAAAGTTGATAAACTTGTAACCTGACTTTTGAGAAAATGGCCTTAGAATATTTGGTACACCAACTGGAGAGCTCTTCTTTGTCTACACCCATATAAGCTTTAGCCCCACCCATCTCTTTAAAGGGTGATCCAAGAGTTATTTCCTAACAACAGCAGTCACGCACCCAAGCTAACTAGCTTGCTAGCTACTTCCAGACACAAATGAGAGAACAGCTCACTCAGACCATTTTACTCACCCTAGCAGAGCTGGTTAGTCTGTTTTTATGTTATCCAGAGCATTGGTGACTGCAACTGTGCTGCTGGCAACAATTTATGCTTTTTTGCCAACGTTTACTGACATCGGCCATATTCAACAGATGGTGAGTGCAAATTCTGAGTGAATTTACCAACTACGTCTATCAAGAGTTGTTGCAGTGACGTCATGAAAATTTTGTTGAAATGGTTACTTGAATAGTGGAGTCTTTTAAGACATGTAGCTAGCTAGCTAGCTAAACAATAAACCGTAATCTCATGATGTTACTACCCTGCATAAATCTGCAGGTGGCTAATCAACCAGGTTCAATGTTAGCTAGCTAACCTAGCCACCTCTCAGAGCCTGGTTCCTCTCTAGGTTTCTTCCTAAGTTCCTGCCTTTCTAGGGAGTTTTTCCTAGCCACCATGCTTCTACATCTGCTTTGCTAGCAGTTTGGGTTTTTATGCTGGGTTTCTGTATAGCACTTTTTGACATCTGCTGATGTTAAAAGGGCTTTATATATACATTTGATTGATTTCAAAACTCACTTCTCCAGAAAGTGGAGAGCAACACTTATGCAGTTCTACCACGCGATATCTTTCAGCTCAAATGGATAGAAGCGTGCAACCTGGCAGACCAATCCGAACTCATCTCTCAGCATGTCCAGCCCAATCACTATCTCAGCCAATCATGGCTAGAGGGAAGGTTGCTGACTTTTTCTGTGGCTAAACCAACTAGGCCCGTAATTTAACAATTTTATTCATATTTACAGATGACATACACGTTTGTTATTAATGCACATGAAAGCTCACATGTTCCAGAAGGCATTTCTGCCCAAAAATTGCATTTTGATTAAAAAAAAGTTTCAAATGGCTCTCCTTGTCACATTCTGACCTTAGTATTGTTTATGTCTCTATTTTTGGTGCGGTCAGGGTGTGAGTTGGGGTGGGTATTCTATGTTTTGTTCTATGTTTTGTATTTCTGTGTTTGGCCTGGTATGGTTCCCAATCAGAGGCAGCTGTCAATCGTTGGAACCTTGTTTTTGTTGTTTTTTATAGAACCGTAGGAAAGGGTTCTTTATAGCACCATACAGGTTCCATTTAGAACTTTATGAGCATGGTTCTTCATAGCAACTTTAAAAAAAAGTTATATATAGCACCAAAAAGGGTTCCTCTGGTTACAAGCCAAATAACCCTTATTTAGCACTATAGAGAACCGTTTGGTTTTTGTGTGCAGGTTGATCCTGAATGCACAGTGGAAGGGAACAGGACCCACCGAGTTGTAATGTTTTCTGTCATATTTTCAGCCTCCATGAGCTGACTTTTGTATTGGCTTCAAAGTCATGAAAGTTGTAGCAGTCTCTAACGCATTGTGAAAACAGAGCCATGGAGTGTTTCCATGGAATAAACACTTTCTGTGTGAGTCTCTATGTGTTTTTTTTGCGTGTTTTTTTCAGAGGTATGTGTGTGCGTGCACCCTTTCATACGTGTTTGTGTGTGTCTCTGTAGTGTGCCCTCATAATGAAGACAACAGCTCATGTCCAAGCGTGGTGGGTCCCCAGTGCTATTACTCCAACAAAGGATTGTAGAGAGTGTAAAAGCTGACTGGCACCAACTGATTGCCTGCTATCAGGAGGACTATACGTTCTGGTTGTGTCCCAAAGCTTCTGTTTTTTTATCTTTATTTTGACAGGGAGTCATGCTGAGACCAAAGTCTTTCACAGATAAGCCCTGCATACACATCAACATCCATATCAATATTCAATCAATTTATTTATTTTTTGAACTCTACTTTATTTATTTTTTATTTAACTAGGCAAGTCAGTTAGGAACAATTTCTTATTTACAATGACAGCCTAGGAACAGTGGGTTAACTGCCTTGTTCAGGGGCAGAACAACCGATTTTTACCTTGTCAGCTCAGGGATTTGATCTAACAACCTTCTGGTTGCTAATCCATCGCTCTAACCACTAGGCTACCTGCCGCCCGAATGGCAGTTGTTCTCAAACGTTTCATAGTCTCGTACCCCTTCAAACATTCAACCTCCAGCTGCGTACCCCCTCTAGCACCAGGGTCAGCGTACTCTCAAATGTTGTTTTTTGTCATCATTGTAAGCTTGCCACACACACACACTATACGATACATTTATTAAACATAAGAATGAGTGTGAGTTTTTGTCACAACCCGTTTCATGGGAAGTGATAAAGAGGGCACAAATAATAATATAATAATAATCAATCATTTTGCTCTTTATTTAGCCATCTTACATATACAACTGTATTTGTTCATCAAAAATTGTGAATAACTCACCACAGGTTAATGAGAAGGGTGTGCTGTAAATGATGCACATAACTCTGCAATGTTGGGTTGTATTGGAGAGAGTCTCAGTCTTAAATCATTTCCCACACACTGTCTGTGCCTGTATTTAGTTGCCATGCTAGTGAGGCTTGTATGCAAAGCAGTAATTGTTTCAAAACGTCTCCTGCCATGTCACTGATGCGTCGTGAATGTGCTTGATGAAGGCATTGCCTGTTTAGTTTTTTTGACTTTTTCCCCCTGCATTGTCGCAGCCATATCCACAGCAGCAGGAAGAATTAAGTACTCCACAATAGTATGGGGCTTGCCTGTCCTAGCAACTCGGTAGCTCACCATATAAGATGCTTCTAGCCCCTTCTTATTAATGGTATCTGCTGCTTTTATACATGTCTTACTTCTCGAAAGTCGTCTTAATTCATGCTCAAAAAACTCCCGTGGCTTATTTTTCAAATTGTTATGTTTCATTTCTAAATGTCTACGCAAGAGTGAAGGTTTCCCGCGAGAGAGTAACGGTTAATGTGATTTGATGTTAATTGTTTGACTAGGATACCTATATTTCACATTGTGTTGTTATTTCGCTGAACACTAGATGGTTTAATTGAATTTTTGGCAGTGAAACGAGGCTACTCAGGCGAGAAAAAAAACTCACCCAAATGTATAGCCCCGTTGGAAAAAAAATATATACCAGAATAGAAAGAGGAGTGGGAGGCTCCGGTGCACAACTGAGAAAGAGTACGAGTACAGTACATTAGAGTGTCTAGTTTGAGAAACAGACGCCTCACAAGTCCTCCAGCTTAATTAAATTGTACCCGCAAAACACCAGTCTCAACATCAACAGCAAAGAGGCGACTCTGGGATGCTGGCCTTCTAGGCATAGTTCTTCTGTCCAGTGCCTGTGTTCTTTTGCCCATCTTAATATTTTTTCTTTTTATTGGCCAGTCTGAGATATGGCTTTTTCTTTGCAACTCTGCCTAGAAGACCAGCATCCCGGAGTCGCCTCTTCACTGTTGACGTTGAGACTGGTGTTTTGCGGGTACTATTTAATGAAGCTGTCAGTTGAGGACTTGTGAGCTGTCTGTTTCTCACACTAGACACTCTAATGTACTTGTCCTCTTGCTCAGTTGTGCACAGGGGCTTCCCACTACTCTTTCTATTCTGGTTAGAGCCAGTTTGCACTGTTCTGTGAAGGGAGTAGTATTTATTATGGATCTCCATTAGCTGCTGCCCATTAGCTGCTATTACCCTCAGTCATTTTCCATCTAGATTTTCAGACCCCGGTGGCTTGTCATTGTTGATAGACAACAATCATTTTTTCACCTCTTCCACACTGACTTTACGGAATTCAAAAGTAAAATTTTTGTCTTTCATAATTTGGTCATATATACTTGGATGTGTAGTGTCAGCGTTTGTTGCTGGCATGTCATCCCTAAGTTTGCTTATCTTGCCAATGAAAAAGTAATTAAAGTAGTTTGCAATATCAGTGGGTTTTGTGATTCTTTGAATCTGATTCAATGAATGAAGGAGCCGAGTTGGCTTTTTTTCCCAAAATGTAATTTAAGGTGCCCCAAAGCATTTTACTATCATTCTTTATATAATTTATCTTTGTTTCATAGTGTAGTTTCGTTTTCTTTTTATTTAGTTTAGTCACATGATTTCTTAATTTGCAGTACGTTTGCCATTCAGTTGGGCTGCCAGACTTAATTGCCATACCTTTTGCCTCATCCCTCTCTACCATACAATTTTTCAATTCCTCATCAATCCAAGGGGATTTAACAGTTTTTACAGTCATTTTCTTAATGGGTGTGTGCTTATTAGTAACTGGAATAAGTAGTTTCATAAATGCGTCAAGTGCAGCGTCTGGTTGCTCCTCATTACACACCACAGACCAGCAAATACTCTTTACATCATCAACATATGAATCACTACAAAACGTATTGTATGACCTCTTATACACTTATATTAGGCCCAGCCTTTGGAACTTTGGTTTTCCTAGATATGGTTATTATATTGTGATCACTACATCATATGGATTTGGATACTGCTATAAAGCAAATATCTGCAGCGTTAGTAAAAATGTGATCAATACATGCTGAAGATTTAATTCCTGTGCTGTTTGTAATTACCCTGGTAGGTTGACTGACAACCTGATCCAGGTTGCAGACACTGGTTACAGTTTGAAGTTTTTTCCTGAATGGGCAGCTTGATGATAGCCAGTCAATATTTAAATCACCCAGAAAATATACTTCTCTGTTGATATCACATACATTATCAAGCATTTCACACATATTATGCAGATTGTAAAAAAGGGTCCGATCCTTAAGAGGTTTTGAATAGTGCACTACTTTCAGAGCACTATATAGGGAACAGGGTGCCACTTGTGATGCATGCTATTATGTGTTCCCCCTTTGTTGCTGTTTCACAACAAACCTCTAAAGATCTGGCATAATCAAAAACCCATTAACGGATGAGGAGCTCTTGGCTTTGCTATGTGGTGATTTGATATGTCTGGCCTCCTCACCTGTTCTCTCTCTCTCTCCTCCCATGGAACAGAGAGAACTAATAATTGAAAGTACAAGAGCAGAGAGCAGGGAGTTAGGCGCCGTGGTAGAGAATACACCACTGGAAATAAGGCACACGAATCCCTAAGGAATCAAGAGAGGCTGTTGTTCTGTTGTATTCTGCTCTCCTCTCACTCTGTATGCCGAGTCATAAGGCCGAGACAAGACCCAGCACTGTTTTTTATATTGAGTGTCTGTCTGGATGATACATTCTGTCCCAACATGAAGTGACCCTCAATTTGTCACTCTGTCCCTGACTGGAAAGCCATCCCTACAAAGGACATTTTTCAGGGCTCTGGTGTCTTGCAGGATTGTCAAGATGGATGAAAACACACACCTGAGTTATTGTCAGGAAGCTGGCAGGACTTAGTAGACCTGAGTAGATTTGATTTGTGTTTGTAATAGATCAGTATTCCAGACAGTCCACCTTTTTTCCACCCCTGCAAGGACACTCCTGATTCAACTAATCAACCAGTTATCAAGCTCTTGATTATTTAAACCAGGGGTGTTTCTCAATATGCATACTGTGCTCCGAGAACGGGTCGAAGCATGAGTCCAAATCAAAGTATGCGAAATAGAGCACGGAGTGCCCTTCTCGATGCATCCTCTGTTTGTACATAGAGCCAAATCTATTGTCACCCTTGCACTTTCTTAAATATTGTAGTTGCCTCCCAGACTGTTAAGGATAAATAGGTGCCTTGCAGGCTGGCATATAATAAAAGGTTCCTCCCAGGCTGGTGTAAAATAGGCTTTTTAAAATGAATTTTTGTTGACACTTACACCCTTCTGAAAACTGTATATAGGCACAGGAAGACTTTTCAGAAGAGCAAAGTAACATGTTGTTTACTATTATGGCAGCAATAAAATAATAGTGTCTCTGAATACCATTTCTAAAATTATCAAATGGTCTTGATAGTGGTTAAAAACATACTGTGCACTTTTATTTGACAGTTTTCACTTCATTACAGAACATCAGGTAGCCTACTATTAAAGGTCAGTCTGGAATTGGTTCTTAACTTTACTTTATTGATATATAGCTATTGAGTCTTCCACAGTGTAAATGATAAATGCCTCATGAGCTTAGTTCAACTGCCTTACACCACCAGAACTCAATATAAGCATTATTTACTCCATTGTTTGAAAACAATGTAATGTTAAACAAACACTGTAGAGCTTCAAAACATGGTTAAAACTACAATTTTATCTCATGGATGTTGAGTCCTTGCATGCATAGCCCCATCTATGTACACTGAACCAAATACAAGTACAAGATTTAAAGTGTTTAATGAGCTGAAATCAAATATAACAGAAATTTTCCATACACACAAAAAGCTTATTTCTCTCAAATTGTGTGCACAAATGTATTTACATCCTTGTTGGTGAGTATTTATCCATCACCAAAAAAATCCATCCACCTGACAGGTGTGGCATATCAAGAAGCTGATTAAATAGCATGATCATTACCTGTGGGGACAATAAAAGGCCACTCTAAAATGTGCAGTTTTGTCACACAACACAATGCCACAGATGTCTGAAGTTTTGAGGGAGCGGGCAATTGGCATGCTGACTGCAGAAACATCCGCCAGAGCTGTTGCCAGAAAATGTAATGTGCATTTCTCTACCATAGGCCGCCTTCAACATAGTTTTAGAGAATTTGGCAATACGTCCAAACGGCCTCACATCCGCAGACCTTGTGTAACCACGCCAACCCAGGACATCCACATCCGGCTTCTTCACCTGCGGGATAGTGTGAGACGAGCCACATGGACAGCTTATAAAACTGTGGTTTTGCACGCCCAAATAATTTCTGCAAAAATTGTCAGAAACCGTCTCAGGGAAGCTCATCTTCGTGCTCGTCGTCCTCACTGGGTCTTGACCTGACTGCAGTTCGGTGTCGTAACCGACTTTAGTGGGCAAATGCTCATCTTTGATGGCCACTGGCACGCTGGAGAAATGTGCTCTTCACGCATGAATCCCACAACTGTACCGGGCAGATGGCAGACAGCGGAATATGGCGTCATGTGGACAACGAACACAATTGCATTTTATCGATGTCAATTTGAATGCACCAAGATACCGTGACAAGATCCTAAGGCCCATTGTCATGCCCTTCATCCGCCGCCATCACCTTATGTTTCAGCATAATAATGCACGGCCCCATGTCGCAAGGATCTGTACACAATTCCTGGAAGCTGAAAATGTCCCAGTTCTTCCATGGCCTGTATACTCACCAGACATGTCACCCATTGAGCATGTTTAGGATGCTTTGGATCGACGTGTACGGCAGCGTGTTAGGGTTCCTGCCAATATCCAGCAACTTCGCACAGCCATTGAAGAGGAGTTGGACAACATTCCACAGGCCACAATCATCAGCCTGATGAACTCTATGTGAAGCAGATGTATCGCACTGCATGAGGCAAAAGGTGATCAAACAAGATACTGACTGATTTTCTGATCAATGCCCCTACTTTTTTTTTTTTTAAGTGTCTGTGACCAACAGATGTATATCTGTATTTCCAGTCATGTGAAATCCATATACACTGCTCAAAAAAATAAAGGTAACACTTAAACAACACAATGTAACTCCAAGTCAATCACACTTCTGTGAAATCAAACTGTCCACTTAGGAAGCAACACTGATTGACAATACATTTCACATGCTATTGTGCAAATGGAATAGACAAAAGGTGGAAATTATAGGCAATTAGCAAGACACCCCCAATAAAGGAGTGATTCTGCAGGTGGTGACCACAGACCACTTCTCAGTTCCTATGCTTCCTGGCTGATGTTTTGGTCACTTTTGAATGCTGGCGGTGCTTTCACTCTAGTGGTAGAATGAGACGGAGTCTACAACCCACACAAGTGGCTCAGGTAGTGCAGCTCATCCAGGATGGCACATCAATGCGAGCTGTGGCAAGAAGGTTTGCTGTGTCTGTCACCGTAGTGTCCAGAGCATGGAGGCGCTACCAGGAGACAGGCCAGTACATCAGGAGACGTGGAGGAGGCCGTAGGAGGGCAACAACCCAGCAGCAGGACCGCTACCTCCGCCTTTGTGCAAGGAGGAGCACTGCCAGAGCCCTGCAAAATGACCTCCAGCAGGCCACAAATGTGCATGTGTCAGCATATGGTCTCACAAGGGCTCTGAGGATCTCATCTCGGTACCTAATGGCAGTCAGGCTACCTCTTGCGAGCACATGGAGGGCTGTGCGAACCCACAAAGAAATGCCACCCCACACCATGACTGACCCACCGCCAAACAGGTCATGCTGGAGGATGTTGCAGGCAGCAGAACGTTCTCCACGGCGTCTCCAGACTCTGTCACGTCTGTCACATGTGCTCATGTGCTCAGTGTGAACCTGCTTTCATCTGTGAAGAGCACAGGGCGCCAGTGGCGAATTTGCCAATCTTGGTGTTCTCTGGCAAATGCCAAACGTCCTGCACGGTGTTGGCCTGTAAGCACAACCCCCACCTGTGGACGTCGGGCCCTCATACCACCCTCATGGAGTCTGTTTCTGACCGTTTGAGCAGACACATGCACATTTTTGGCCTGCTGGAGGTCATTTTGCAGGGCTCTGGCAGTGCTCCTCCTCCTCCTCCTTGTACAAAGGCGGAGGTAGCGGTCCTGCTACTGGGTTGTTGCCCTCCTACGGCCTCCTCCACGTCTCCTGATGTACTGGCCTGTCTCCTGGTAGCGCCTCCATGCTCTGGACACTACGCTGACAGACACAGCAAACCTTCTTGCCACAGCTCGCATTGATGTGCCATCCTGGATGAGCTGCACTACCTGAGCCACTTGTGTGGGTTGTAGACTCCGTCTCATGCTACCACTAGAGTGAAAGCACCGCCAGCATTCAAAAGTGACCAAAACATCAGCCAGGAAGCATAGGAACTGAGAAGTGGTCTGTGGTCACCACCTGCAGAACCACTCCTTTATAGGGGGTGTCTTGCTAATTGCCTATAATTTCCACCTTTTGTCTATTCCATTTGCACAACAGCATGTGAAATGTATTGTCAATCAGTGTTGCTTCCTAAGTGGACAGTTTGATTTCACAGAAGTGTGATTGACTTGGAGTTACATTGTGTTGTTTAAGTGTTCCCTTTATTTTTTTGAGCAGTGTTTTAGGGCCTAATGAATTCATTTAAATTGACTGATTTCCTTATATGAACTGTAACTCAGTAAAATCTTTGAAATTGTTGCAGGTTGCGTTTATATTTTTGTTCAGTGTACTTCCCTTTTTCTTTTCAAATATGTTGAAATTCAAAAACTTTGTCTCCCCACCTCGTATGTGGATGTTCAACATTGCAAACTTAAGTTTACCATTTTAATCTAGAAATTAATGACAAATGACATGGACAAAATTATTGGCACCCCGTATCTAGTACGTGGTTGTACAGACTTTGGCAAAGATAACTGCAGGCAAACACTTCTTGTAGCCACTTTCTACTGGCAATTTGGCCCACTCTTCAGTAGCAAACTTCTTTAATTCTTACATTTTTGAGGGATGCCCTTCACCAACATCTGTTTTCAGATCTCACCATAGGTTTTGGATGTAATTCAGATCTGGACTCTTTGCTGGACACTCCAGAACAGACCAGTGTTTCTTCTTAAAACATTCCAGGGTGCGTTTGATGTGTGTTTGCGGTTGTTGGCCTGCTGGAAGACCAACAACCATCAATCTTGATAATCTGCTGATTTCAGTGCAGGGGGAGTACAAATATATTGTGCATGGAAGCAAAAGTGTACTGCTACATTCATTCTTTAAAATGTGTCTTGCAGGATTCTACACTTACTTAGGGTTAGTATGTATTGTGAGGTAGGCCTAACAGAGTTGTACCCCTTATTATCCACTCAAGGTCTAAAGTGATTACTTTGCACTTGCCAATTATTCACCTCTAAAACTAAACTCAATTACATTTCGTCTAACCAGCCACTCAATGTAATCTCCTCAGGGTGGCACAGACTCCAAGGTTATCGTAAATCCTATTTGTGTATGTGTGTCGTGTTTGGGATTGTGTGTGTGTACACTTGTGGTGTTTGGGATGCTGGGTGGGAGGTGGTGGGGGGGGGGGGGGGGGGGTTGGGGGGTTACAAGCTGAGTCGGAGGGGTTATCAGAAGCTTCTAAAGCCATGACATAATTTTCTGAAATTTTCCCAGCTGTTTAAAGGCACAGTCAATTTAGTGTATGTAAAATTCTGGCCCACTGGAATTGTGATACAGTGAGTTATAAGTGAAATAATCTGTCTGTGAACAATTGTTGGAAAAAATACTTGTCATGCACAAAGTAGATGTACTAACCAACTTGCCAAAACTATAGTTTGTTAACAAGACATTTGTGGAGTGGTTAAAAAACGAGTTTTAAGATTTGTATGAAAGATAGCTATAATACATAGACCAGAGTCTGGCCCTCTGACTCCAAACTGGAACCATCTCTCCCTGGTACGGTATAGAACAGAAACATTAACTCATGCTCTGGAATGCTCTTTAGGTTTTATCACCCAAAAGACATCATAAATCTCCTCTGTCAGTGTTATCTTCTAGAGGCCCATCCTCAGTAGAACACACACACAATAGTTAACAGAATACTCTATTCTGTTGCATAACACAACCATTTGATGCAATAAAAGAATTATAACATAATCTTGCAATTTTTCCACCACATACCACATGAGGGAGGAGGATGTCTTCCCTGTAGCGCACAGAGTTGAGATTCTCTGCAATGACAACAAGCTCAGTCCGATGATGCTGTGACACAACGCTCCAGACCATGACGGACCCTCCACCTCCAAATCAATCCCGACCATCACCCCTGGTGAGACAAAACCGAGACTCGTCAGTGAAGAGAACTTTTTGCCAGTCCTGTCTGGTCCAGCGACGGTGGGTTTGTGTCCATAGCCGACGTTGTTGCCGGCGATGTCTGGTGAGGACCCGCCTTACAACAAGCCTACAAGCCCTCAGTCCAGTCTCTCTCAGCCTATTGCGGACAGTCTGAGCACTGATGGAGGGATTGTGCGTTCCTGGTGTAACTCGGGCAGTTGTTGTTGTCATCCTGTACCTGTCCCGCAGGTGTGATGTTCGGATGTACCGATCCTGTGCAGGTGTTGTTACAAGTGGTCTGCCACTGCGAGAACGATCAGCTGTCTGTCCTGTCTCCCTGTAGCGCCCAATTAGGCGTCTCACAGTACGGACATTGCAATTTACTGCCCTGGCCACATTTGCAGTCCTCATGCCTCCTTGCAGCATGCCTAAGGCACGTGCACGCAGATGAGCAGTGAAACTGGACATCTTTCTTTTGGTGTTTTTCAGAGTCAGTAGAAAGGCCACTTTAGTGTCCTAAGTTTTCATAACTGTGACTTTAATTGCCTACCGTCTATAAGCAGTTAGTGTCTTAACGACCGTTCCACTGGTGCATGTTCATTAATTGTTTATGGTTCATTGAACAAGCATGGGAAACAGTGTTTAAACCCTTTACAATGAAGATATGTGAAGTTTTGCATTTTTACTAAGTATCTTTGATAAACAGGGTCCTGAAAAAGTGATGTTTCTTTTTTTGCTGAGTTTATACATTCATGAGCTGTATTGGCGGTCTTTGCAATTCCTTTATTTTAGTTGGCACATGTTAGCATATTTAGCTAGCAGCCTCCATTGACATTTGCTAGCACATGTGCTAATATTGTTTGAATTCTGGTAATAGACAACCAATTAGACAAAAAAAATTGACAACCAAAAAACCCAGTTTTTTTGCCTCTAGTTGCACCGGTGACATGCTGCTCGAAAATTAGGTAAAACAGATTTCAGTTTTCCTGCATTAAAGTCACCGGCCACGAGGAGCGCCGCCTCTGGGTGAGCATTTTAGTGTTTGCTTACGGCCCTATACAGGTCGTTGAGTGTGGTCTTAGCGCCAGCATCGGTTTGTGGTGGTAAATAGACATCTACAAAAAATATAGATGAAAACTCATGAGGTATTCTAACTCAGGTGAGCAGAACCTCGAGACTTCCTTAATATTAGAGATTACGCACCAGTTGTTGTTAACAAAGAGACACACCCCTTCCTCTGAGCTTCCCCGACCCAGCCGTTCTGTCTTGTCGATGTATAAAACCAGGTAGATTTATATTTACCATGTACTTGTTCAGCCATGACTCTGAGAAACATAGGATATTACAGTTCTTCAGATCACATTGATAGAATAGTCTTAAACAGAGCTTATCCAGTTTATTCTCCAGTGATTGCACATTCACCAATAGAACGGAGGGTAGAGGAGATATATCCACTCTCCGACGTAGTCTCGAGTGTCGGGATTTGGGCCTGGTCCTAGCTGTAGCCGATGAACAGCATCCTCACGTAATCATTCCTTTTGTCCAGGTGGGCGAAGGCAGTGCGCAGTGCAATGGAGATTATGTCATCCGTGGATCAGTCGTTGTGGTAGGTGAATTGGAGAGGGTTGAGTGTGTTGGGGAGGAAGTAGGTGATGTGGTCTTCGACTAGCCTCTCAAAGCAATTCATGATGATGTAATTGAGTGCTACGGGTCGGTAGTCATTCAGTTTAGTTACTTTCCCTTTATTGGACACAGGGATGATAGTGGACATTTTGAAGCAGGTGGGGATAACGGCCTGAACTAGAGAGCGATTGAAAATTATCTGAAATAACGAGGGGGAGAGAAGGGTGCAGCTAGAGGCGTGTCCCGGTCTTGTCCCAGCCAGAAGGTTGATAGATTGAGAAGATATTTCAGTGCAATTAGGCTTCATTGGATGCTTCCAGCACCACTGTCATTACACAGCCAATTTCCCTGATGATGGCTGTAATATCAAATAAGTGCCAGTGAGAAAGATGAATCCTAAGTGTACTGTACCGCTCCCTCTAGAACGCAGGGGACCCATGAGGGACCGCAGCGGAGGGACCAAGAAATATTCTTAGCTCTATGGCTTTATGGTTTCTTACTCTCTCTACTGTATATATTTGTCAATACATCTTCACCTTCATCTTCCCTTCCTTCCCATTCAGTCCTCATTCAAGTTACTGTGATAGAGTACTTGCTGGAGATAGGCTTCTCCTACTATGTACATCCGTCTATCATGTAACACCACTGCCAGGTATGCTGTGCCAGATCAATGGTGTGGGAAGGAGAGCCTAGATCTATAACTTTGATGAAAAGTAGGGTGGAATCCCATAAAAAACAGACAACCAATAAGGGCTGAGGGAGTGATAGTGAGTGTGTGAAAGAGAGAGATCACAAAGAGAGTTAGTGTGATTGACGGCTGAGAAACCGATCGCTGTGATTATTATAGTGAGTTCAGTAGGGTCAGATATACACAATAGGCTTCATTCATGCACTCGCTCTATCTTCTAGTCACACGCGAACAGTGACTCAGTCGCGTGCAGTCAGGGTAGGAAAGTGCTTACCCAGTGATAATCAAAAAAAACCCTGTTATTTAATGTTTTTTTCTAAATGATTTTGGTGGTATTCATGCTCAAAATAAAAAAAGTTGCTAAAAATGCCTTCCTCCCCATTGTCCCCATCCACTCAAATCACTCACGCGTGAGGCGGTTCCTGAATCCAGTCACTATTAATGGAGAGGGCCTTGTTGCTTTGCCAAGCTGACATTAGATGCATTAACCTGTTATGGCTGCAAGGGGCAGTATTGAGTAGCCAGTTAAATCGTGCCCATTTCAAACGGCCTCGTACTCAATTCTTGCTCGTACAATATGCATATTATTATTACTATTGGATAGAAAACACTCTCTAGTTTCTAAAACCGTTTGAATTATTTCTCTGAGTGAAACAGAAGTCATTCTGCAGCACACTTCCTGACCAGGAAGTGGAATGTCAGAAATCGATGCTCTGTTCAACTTCATGCCTATACATGGGCGTGATACGTAAGAGTCTACATACACTTCATACACCTTCCCCTGGTTGTCAAGAGGCGGTGAGAGAAAAAATGTTGTGTTTATCTTGGTCTGAGGTGGAATTAAAGCTCTTTGTTTGACGTGACCGTCCATTTCCTGTTTCTGGAGCGCGCGAAAGAGGACATGAATTTGCCTTCTGTTTAGCTGTCGTTATGGACGACTAACATCTCCGTCTTAGATTTTATTTGATACATGTGACCATATCATCGTAACGTATGTTTTTTCAATATAGTTTAATCAGATTATTGAACATTTTTCGGGAGTTTTGCCGTGTTCCGTTCTCTGACTTTGTTGACGTTGGAGTGATCCGTGCCACTTGGCAAGTGCCCATGCTAAATGAAGAGGGATATTTGCCGTTCCAGATCAAAACAACGACTGTTCTGGACAAAGGACACCTTGTCCAACATTCTGACGGAAGATCACCAAAAGTAAGAAACATTTTATGATGCTATTTCTAATATCTGTCGTGCATGTGAACTGGTCGTGGGCGCCCAAGTGTATCTGGCTATTGTGGCTACGCTAATATAACGCTACATTTTGTTTTCGCTGTAAAACATTTAATAAATCGGAAATATTGTCTGGAATCACAAGATGCCTGTCTTTCAATTGCTGTACACTATGTATTTTTCAGAAATGTTTTATGATGAGTAATTAGGTATTTGACGTTGGTGTCTGTAAATATTATGGCTGCTTTCGGTGCAATTTCTGATTGTAGCTGAAATGTAAACTATGATTTATACCTGAAATATGCTAATTTTTCGAACAAAACATATGCTATACAATAAATATGTTATCAGACTGTCATCTGATGAAGTTGTTTCTTGGTTAGTGGCTATTTATATCTTTATTTGGTCGAATTTGTGATAGCTACTGATGGAGTAAAAAACTGATGGAGTAAGAATAGTGGTGTCTTTTGCTAACGTGGTTAGCTAATAGATTTACATATTGTGTCTTCCCTGTAAAACATTTTAAAAATCGGACATGTTGGCTTGATTCACAAGATGTGTACCTTTCATCTGGTGTCTTGGACTTGTTAATGTGTGAAAGTTAAATATTTAAAAAAAATATCTTTTGAATTTCGCGCCCTGCACTTGAGCTGGATGTTGTCATAAGTGTACCGGTGTCGGGCTGCACCCCAAACAGGTTAAGCGTATTTCACATCCCTTAAAAGCAGTAATCCGCAGGTCATGTGCACCCCTATGCCGCCCCACTTATTGTATAGTGTTTTCACTTTGAACGAAGGGGGCTGGGCAAAGTGTCTTTGCGTTAAATCCTGCCTACACAAATGACCATGCTGCCCCGGAGCTGGAGAGGAAGTAAAAGTCCCTTGTAAACCAATATTACAGCCTCCAGAAACAAACATAGAGCAGACAAAGCCAACAAGCTAGCTATAGAGTTGGTTCTGTTTGGTGACCTAAACTGGGATATGCTTAACACCCCGGCAGTCCTAAAATCTAAGCTAGATGCCCTCAATCTCACAAAAATGATCAAGGAATCCACCAGCTACAACCCAAAATCTGTAAACATGGGCACCCTTATAGATGTTATCCTGACCAACTTGCCCTCCAAATACACCTCTGCTGTTTTCAATCAAGATCTCAGCGATCACTGCCTCATTGCCTACATCCGCTACGCGTTCGGGTTCAAACGACCACCCCTCATCACTGTCAAACGCTCCCTAAAACACTTCTGCGAGCAGGCCTTTCTCATTGATCTGGCCCGGGTTTCCTGGAAGGATATTGACCTCCTCCCGTCAGTCGAGGATGCCTGGTCGTTCTTTAAAAGTAATTTCCTCACCATCTTAAATAAGCATGCCCCTTTCAAAAAAATGTAGAACTAAGAACAGACATAGCCCTTGGTTCTCTCCAGACCTGACTGCCCTCGACCAGCACCAAAACATCCTGTGGCGGACTGCACTAGCATCGAATAGTCCTCCCGATATGCAACTTTCAGGGAAGTCAGGAACCAATACACGCAGTCAGTCAGGAAAGAAAAGGCTAGCTTTTTCAAACAGACATTTGCATACTGTAGCTCTAAATCCCACGTTTTGGTACACTGTAAAGTCCATGGAGAATAAGAGCACGTCCTCCCAGCTGCCCACTACACTGAGGCTAGGTAACACTGTCACCACCGATAAATCCATGACAATTGAGAATTTCAATAAGTAGTTCTCTATGGCTGGCCATGCTTTCCTCCTCGCTACCAAAACCCCGGCCAACAGCTCCGCACCCCCCGCAGCTACTTGCCCAAGCCTCTCCAGCTCCTCCTTTATCCAAATCCAGATAGCAGATGTTCTGAAAGAGCTGCAAAACCTGGACCAGTACAAATCAGCTGGGCTAGACAATTTGGACCCTCTCTTTCTAAAATTATCCACCGACATTGTTGCAACCCCTATTACCAGTCTGTTCAACCTCTCTTTCCGAAGATCCGAGATCCCTAAAGATTGGAAAGCTGCCGTGGTCATCCCCCTCTTCAAAAGGGGTGACACTCTAGACCCAAACTGTTATAGACCTATATCCATCCTGCCCTGCCTTCCTAAAGTCTTCGAAAGCCAAGTTAATAAACAGATCACTGACGATTTAGAATATCACCGTACCTTCTCCGCTGTGCAATCCGGTTTTCGAGCTGGTCACTGGTGCACCTCAGCCACGCTCAAGGTACTAAACGATATCATAACTGCCATCGATAAAAGACAGTACTGTGCAGCCGTCTCATCGACCTGGTCAAGGCTTTCGACTGTCAATCACCGTATTCTTATCTGCAGACTCAACAGCCTTGGTTTCTCAAATGACTTCCTCGCCTGGTTCACCTACTACTTCTCAGACAGAGTTCAGTGTGTCAAATCGGAGGGTCTGTTGTCCGGACCTCTGGCTGTCTCTATGGGGGTACCACAGGGTTCAATTCTCAGGCCAACTCTTTTCTCTGTATATATCAACGATGCCGCTCTTGCTGCGGGTGATTCCCTGATCCACCTCAATGCAGATGACACCATGCTGTATACATCTAGTCCTTCTTTGGACACAAACGAGCTTCAATGCCATACAGCACTCCTTCCGTGGCCTCCAACTGCTCTTAAACGCTAGTAAAACCAAATGCATGCTTTTCAACCGATCGCTGCCCGCACCCGCCCACCCGACTAGCATCACCACTCTGGACGGTTCTCACATAGAATATGTGGACAACTACAAATACCTAGGTGTCTGGCTAGACTGTAAACTCTCCTTCCAGACACATATTAAACATCTCGAATCCAAAATTAAATCTAGAATCGACTTTGTATTTCGCAACAAAGCCTCCTTCACTCACACCGCCAAACATACCCTCGTAAAACTGACTATCCTACCGATCCTCGACTTCGACATTTCATTTACAAAATAGCTTCCAATACTCTACTCAGCAAACTGGATGCAGTCTATCACAGTGCCATCCGTTTTGTCACCAAAGCCCCTTATACCACCCACCACTGCTCCCTGTATGCTCTAGTCTGCTGGCCCTTGCTACATTGCCAGACCCACTGGCTCCAGGTCATCTATAAGTCTATGATAGGTAAAGCTCCACCTTATCTCAGCTCACTGGTCACGATAACAACACCCACCCGTAGCATGCGCTCCAGCAGGTACATCTCAACACCTCCTTTGGCCACCTTTCCTTCCAGTTCTCTGCTGCCAATGACTGGAACGAATTGCAAAAATCGCTGAAGCTGGAGACTTATATTTCCCTCACTAACTTTAAACATCAACTATCGGAGCAGCTAACCGATCGCTGCAGCTGTACATAGCCCATATGTAAATAGACCACCCAATCTACCTACCTCATCTCCATACTGTTTTTATTTACTTTTCTGCTCTTTTGCACACCAGTATTTCTACTTGCACATCACTATCTGCTCATCTATCGTTCCAGTGTTAATTTGCTAAATTGTAATTACTTCGCTACTATGGCCTATGTATTGCCTTACCTCCTCATTTCATTTGCACACACAGTATATAGACTTTCTTTTTTTTCTATTGTGTTTTTGACTGTATGCTTCTTTATTCCATGTGTAACTCTGTGTTGTTGTTTGTGTCGCACTACTTTGCTTTATCTTGGCCAGGTCGCAGTTGTAAATGAAAACTTGTTCTCAACTAGCTTACCTGGTTAAATAAATGTTAAATAAAATACAAAAATGAAAAATAAAGATAACTGTCCTTGTAGCAGGGACAACAGAAACAAGCATCATTCTCGGTTTTTGGATCTGAATCAATTCGAACCCCAAAAGAGTAAAATAAGAGAGGAAAAAGTCTGCTCAAGACCAATCCAGGATTAACATTGGAAGACCAAAACTGGATAAACATTGGAATTAAATTTGGGAGAGTGACGCTGAAATGTTCACTGTTCTCATGGACTGGTAGGTTGGTGTTGCATTGCATTTTTAGCATGCTAGCTATGTTAGCTGCTAACCTTATGCATCGATCAGAACGACAGCGTCATTGTGTACACCAGAAGTACATTCATTTCCAATGGAACACTGCATTTGCCTTGCAGCATTGCATTGCAGAGGCAGTTGCAGTGTGTTCTGTGTGGTGGATACGTTAGATTTATCCAATGTGTGCATCAAATTGTATGTGTAGACTTGACAGAAATAGTAGCAAAAGGTGAATGTTGAACTTTTATCGCTCACATATCCAGTAACAATTCTGGATTACATAATGAAAAAGTTAGACTGCAGAATTTATCATGCAGCATTAATGCAATGACACTGTCGGTCTGTTGAAGGCTTTAGTGTGTTCAATGTTCAAGCTAACTAACACCTATACTTAACTAGCTAGCCAACATATTCTGTATTTGGACTGTTTTGTACTCAAATGAATGTATTTGAGATTTGAGACTTGCAGACTTGTTTAGACTTGTTTAGGTGCTGCTGTGCGTTTTATTGCTAACCTTACTTTGCTACCTGACAACTTGACGGTTTTTACTTTTTAATTACCGTTTATATTTTGTTTTTCCCTCGCTTGACTTTTTTCATTCAACTTTTTCACTCCGGATGCTTTATCTGGACGTGGTTCGTCAGGACCTCCACCAGCCGAAGCTAAGTAGTAACTTAACATGATGCCTTCTAATTGCAGTCGCTGTACTCTTAACATACAGGAGAATGATCGCCTTTCGGCGAGGATAGCTGTGCTGCAAGCCCAGCTTCAGACGCAATCGTTAGGCAAGGGTAATGTCACTGTAGGAAAGGATGAAACAGCGTCTGTGTCACCTGTAAGTATAGATAGTAGTATAAATCCCCTTGCACAGTCCCCGCAGCCGGACAACTTTCTCATGGCTTCTGGAGGGAAATGCTGTAGGAATGCTGAACCGGTGTCGCTCATTCAGCCGAGAGAAACTTTCAACCGGTTCTCCCCGACTCGCAGCGAGTCGGAGTCAGAGGCTGAGCCTACTCTGGTCTCTACTCATCCCGTTACGGGGTCTGAGATGCCAAATCCTCCCACCATTAGCTCTGACAAATTGAAAACCCTAGTCATTGGCGACTCCATTAGCCGTAGTATTAGACATAAAACGAATCATCCAGCGATCATACACTGTTTACCAGGGGGCAGGGCTACCGACGTTGAGGCTAATCTGAAGATGGTGCTGGCTAAAGCTAAAACTGGCGAGTGTAGAGAGTATAGGAATATTGTTATCCACGTCGGCACCAACGATGTTAGGATGAAACAGTCAGAAGTCACCAAGCGCAACATAGCTTCAGCGTGTAAATTAGCTTGAAAGATGTGTCGGCATCGAGTAATTGTCTCTGGCCCCCTCCCAGTTAGGGGGAGTGATGAGCTCTACAGCAGAGTCGCACAACTCAATCGCTGGTTGAAAACTGTTTTCTGACCCTCCCAAAAGATAGCATTTGTAGATACTTGGCCCTATTTCTGGGACTCACCCACAAACATGACCAAGCCTGGCCTGTTGAGGAGTGACAGACTCCATCCTAGTTGGAGGGGTGCTCTCATCTTATCTATGAACATAGACAGGGCTTTAACTCCCCTAACTCCACAATGAAATAGGGTGCAGGCCAGGCAGCAGGCTGTTAGCCAGCCAGCCTGCCAGCTTAGTGGAGTCTTTCTTTAGCACAGTCAGTGTAGTCAGCTCAGCATTCCCCATTGAGACCGTGTCTGTGCCTCGACTTAGGTTGGGCAAAACTAAACATGGCGGTGTTCACCTT
The DNA here is from genome assembly GCF_016432855.1 of Salvelinus namaycush. NCBI lineage: Eukaryota > Metazoa > Chordata > Actinopteri > Salmoniformes > Salmonidae > Salvelinus > Salvelinus namaycush. The sequence continues at coordinate 25,496,275 of NC_052341.1, forward strand.
AGCAATCTCACTGGAATAAAGACCTCCTCCATTCCTGACATTATTGAAAGAGATTGTGATACCTCATCTCAAAATAGGGCTACTTAATGTTAGATCCCTCACTTCCAAGGCCATTATGGTCAATGAACTAATCACTGATCATAATCTTGATGTGATTGGCCTGATTGAAACATAGCTTAAGCCTGAAGAATTTACTGTCTTAAATGAGGCCTCACCTCCAACGTTTTCGTCTTTTGAGCTTCTAGTCATGAAATCTATGCAGCCTACTCAATCACTTTTTATAGCTACTGTTTACAGGCCTCCTGGGCCATATACAGCGTTCCTCACAGAGTTCCCTGAATTCCTATCGAACCTTGTAGTCATGGCAGATAATATTCAAATTTTTGGAGACTTTAACCTGTTTGGGGTGCAGCCCGACACCGGTACACTTATGACAACATCCAGCTCAAGTGCAGGGCGCGAAATTCAAAATATATATTTTTTAAATATTTAACTTTCACACATTAACAAGTCCAAGACACCAGATGAAAGGTACACATCTTGTGAATCAAGCCAACATGTCCGATTTTTAAAATGTTTTACAGGGAAGACACAATATGTAAATCTATTAGCTAACCACGTTAGCAAAAGACACCACTATTCTTACTCCATCAGTTTTTACTCCATCAGTAGCTATCACAAATTCGACCAAATAAAGATATAAATAGCCACTAACCAAGAAACAACTTCATCAGATGACAGTCTGATAACATATTTATTGTATAGCATATGTTTTGTTCGAAAAATTTGCATATTTCAGGTATAAATCATAGTTTACATTTCAGCTACAATCAGAAATTGCACCGAAAGCAGCCATAATATTTACAGACACCAACGTCAAATACCTAATTACTCATCATAAAACATTTCTGAAAAATACATAGTGTACAGCAATTGAAAGACAGGCATCTTGTGATTCCAGACAATATTTCCGATTTATTAAATGTTTTACAGCGAAAACAAAATGTAGCATTATATTAGCGTAGCCACAATAGCCAGAAACACTTGGGCGCCCACGACCAGTTCACATGCACGACAGATATTAGAAATAGCATCATAAAATGTTTCTTACTTTTGGTGATCTTCCGTCAGAATGTTGGACAAGGTGTCCTTTGTCCAGGACAGTCGTTGTTTTGATCTGGAACGGCAAATATCCCTCTTCATTTAGCATGGGCACTTGCCAAGTGGCACGGATCACTCCAACGTCAACAAAGTCAGAGAACGGAACACGGAAAAACTCCCGAAAAATTTTCAATAATCTGATTAAACTATATTGAAAAAACATATGTTACGATGATATGGTCACATGTATCAAATAAAATCTAAGACGGAGATGTTAGTCGTCCATAACGACAGCTAAACAGAAGGCAAATTCATGTCCTCTTTCGCGCGCTCCAGAAACAGGAAATGGACGGTCACGTCAAACAAAGAGCTTTAATTCCACCTCAGACCAAGATAAACACGACATTTTTTCTCTCACCGCCTCTTGACAACCAGGGGAAGGTGTATGAAGTGTATGTAGACTCTTACGTATCACGCCCATGTATAGGCATGAAGTTGAACAGAGCATCGATTTCTGACATTCCACTTCCTGGTCAGGAAGTGTGCTGCAGAATGACTTCTGTTTCACTCAGAGAAATAATTCAAACGGTTTTAGAAACTAGAGAGTGTTTTCTATCCAATAGTAATAATAATATGCATATTGTACGAGCAAGAATTGAGTACGAGGCCGTTTGAAATGGGCACGATTTAACTGGCTACTCAATACTGCCCCTTGCAGCCATAACAGGTTAATATTCACATGGAAAAGTCCACAGACCCACTCCAAAAGGCTTTCGGAGCCATCATCGACTCAGTGGGTTTTGTCCAACATGTCCCCGGACCAACTCACTGCCACAGTCATACTCTGGACCTAGTTTTGTCCCGTGGAATAAATGTTGTGGATCTTAATGTTTTTCCTCATAATCCTGGACTATCGGACCACCATTTTATTATGTTTGCAATCGCAACAAATAATCTGCTCAGACCCAAACCAAGGATCATCAAAACGAAGAGGAGGAAATCAGCCGTTACAGAAACATCCACCAACCAAAGACCAAGCAGAGTGGTAAAGGACAGCAGCAGCAGAAGACACAGGATTCATGGACTTGGGAGGAGATTCTGGACGGCAAGGGACCCTGGACTCAGCCAGGGGAATATCGCCGTCCCAGGGCAGAGTTGGAGGCAGCGAAGGCAGAGAGGCGCTGGTATGAGGAGGCAGCACGGCGACGCGGTTGGAAGCCCGAGAGTCAGCCCCAAAAATTTCTTGGGGGGGCACACGGGGAGTGTGGCTAAGCCAGGTAGGAGACCTGAGCCAACTCCCCGTGCTTACCGTGGAGTGAGAGGGCGTCGTACTGTCAGGCACCGTGTTATGCGGTGCCTGACCGTGTTATGCGGTGGAGCGTCCGGTGTCCCCAGTACGCGTGCTTAGCCCGGTGCGATACATTCCAGCTCCTCGTATCGGCCGGGCTAGGTTGGGCATCGAGCCAGGTGCCATGAAGCCGGCTCAACGCATCTGGTCTCCAGTGCGTCTCCTCGGGCCGGCGTACATGGCACCAGCCTTACGCATTGTGTCCCTGGTTCGCCAGCACAGCCAAGTGCGGGCTATTCCACCTCGCCGCACTGGCCGGGCTACGGGGAGCATTCAACCAGGTAAGGTCGGGCAGGCTCGGTGCTCAAGAGCTCCTGTACTCCTTCACGGTCCGGTATATCCGGTGCCACCTCCACGTACCAGTCCTCCGGTGGCAGCCCCCCGCACCAGGCTGTCTCTCCGTTTTCTCTCTACAGTTGCTCCCTCCTGTCCAGCGCTGCCAGAGCCTTCTTCTTCTCCAGCGTCGCCAGAGTCTCCCGTCTGTCCTGAGTCGCCAGAGTCTCCCGTCTGTCCTGAGTCGCCAGAGTCTCCCGTCTGTCCTGAGTCGCCAGAGTCTCCTGTCTGTCCAGCGCCGTCTGAGCTGCCCGTCTGTCCAGCGCCGTCTGAGCTGCCCGTCTGTCCAGTCAGCCAGGACCTGCCAGAGCCGTCAGCCAGCCAGGAGCTGTAAGAGCCGTCAGTCAGCCAGGAGCTGTCAGAGCCGTCAGTCAGCCAGGACCTGCCAGAGCCGCCAGCCAGCCAGGACCTGCCAGAGCCGCCAGCCAGCCAGGAGCTGCCAGAGCCGCCAGCCAGCCAGGAGCTGCCAGAGCCGCCAGCCAGCCAGGAGCTGCCAGAGCCGCCAGCCAGCCAGGAGCTGCCAGAGCCGCCAGCCAGCCAGGAGCTGCCAGAGCCGTCAGCCAGCCAGGAGCTGCCAGAGCCGTCTGTCAGCCAGGATCTGCCAGAGCCGGCAGTCAGCCAGGATCTGCCAGAGCCGGCAGTCAGCCAGGATCTGCCAGAGCCGGCAGTCAGCCAGGATCTGCCAGAGCCGGCAGTCAGCCAGGATCTGCCAGAGCCGGCAGTCAGCCAGGACCTGCCAGAGTCATCAGTCAGCCAGGAGCTGCCAGAACCGCCTGTCACGCCGGCGATGCCGGAATTGCTCCTCAGTCCGGAGCTGCCCCTCAGTCCGGAGCTGCCCCTCAGTCCGGAGCTGCCCCTCAGTCCGGAACTGCCCCTAAGTCCAGAGGTGCCTTTCAGTCCTATGAGCCCATTTATTGAGGTTCCCAGGCCAAGGTCGGCGGCGAGGATCGCCGCTCATAAGAGGCCACGGGGGCGGTTAAGGAAGCGGACAAAAACTATGGTGAAGTGGGGTCCACGTCCCGCGCCAGAGCCGCCACCGCGGACAGACGTCCACCCAGACCCTCCCCTATAGGTTTAGGTTTTGCGGCCGGAGTCCGCACCTTTGGGGGGGGGGGGGGGGGTACTGTCACGTTCTGACCTTTATTTTCCTTTGTTTTGTCTTTATTTAGTATGGTCAGGGCGTGAGTTGGGGTGGGCAGTCTATGTTATGTGTTTCTATGTTTAGGTTTGTATTTTGGCCTGATATGGTTCTCAATCAGAGGCAGGTGTTTTGCATTATCTCTGATTGGGAACCATATTTAGGTTGCCTGTTTTCACTGTTGGTTTGTGGGTGTTTGTCTTCCGTGTCAGTGTTTGTGCCACACGGGACTGTTGTTCGGTTAGATTCTCTTTGTTATTTTGTTTTGTGTAGTGTTCAGTTTTTTTATAATAAAACATGGACACTTACCACTCTGCGTTTTGGTCCAATCCCTGCTACACCTCCGACCTCAGACGAAGAGGAGGAAATCAGCCGTTACACATTTCAAAAATCAGAAACTTTCTGTCCAAAAATTATTCAGAAAAATTAATCCATGCTTTTGTCACTTCTAGGTTAGACTACTGCAATGCTCTACTTTCCAGCTCCCGGGATAAAGCACTAAGTAAACTTCAGTCAGTGCTAAACATGGCTGCTAGAATCTTGACTAGAACCCCAAAATTGTATCATATTACTCCAGTGCTAGCCTCTCTACACTGGCTTCCTGTTAACCTCTTTGGGCTCAAGGGGCAGTATTGAGTAGCCAGGTAAAAGGTGCCCATTTCAAAAAGGCCTCGTACTCAATTCTTGCTCGTACAATATGCATATTATTATTACTATTGGATAGAAAACACTCTCTAGTTTCTAAAACCGTTTGAATTATATCTGTGGGTGAAACAGAACTCGACTTAGAGCAATTTTCCTATGTGTATGTAATAATGCAGAATTTTACTGGCTGTTCTGAGACCTGTGTATTAATTTGCCTGTCCTCTATTGGTTGAGCACTGCATGCACTGCATACGCCTTCCCCTGGTTGTTAGCGAATAGGGAGACTTGAAATGGAGTTTCTACGCAGTTCAGAAAGTCTATACATTGGTTGGAATCGAGGTGTCCACCCTTTTGGATCCTCGCGCTGACGCAGAGAGGGTCTTGGCATGTCTTTTTAGAAGCTCTGGTTTTAGCTCCTATATATATCCGGCTCTGTTTTTATTCGATATAGGCTTTAAAGACATCATAATCTTGTTATTTTAAACCGATTTATATCAGTTTATGTCAGTATATTGCGATTTTCGGGTATTTCATTTTGTGACGTTGTAGAAAATTGGGTATCTCTCTTTCGCATGCCATTGTTTACTGCTATGGAACAACATGGAAGAGGACGTTCTCCAACCCAGCAACGATTCTTTTGGACAAGGACACCCATCCCAAGAATCTGATGGAAGCTCAGCTAAAAGTAAGAACTATTTATGCTGATAATTCGTTGTTCTGTTGAAAAAAGTAAAATGCATAAGACGCCATTATTTGCAGTGTAGCCTTGCGTTATCGCACCCTGTATTGCACCCTGTATTGCGCAGTAAGGTTAATTTTAAAAATGTAATTCAGCGATTGCATTAAGAACTAATTTGTCTTTCAATTGCTGTCCACCCTGTATTTTTTAGTCAAGTTTATGATTATTTATTGATTAGACTAGGTGACTCTCCAAGATGGCGCCTGACATTTTCTAGGGCAGCTTGGCAACTTTTCTCATTGTATAAGCACGATTTGTGCCGCTAAATATGCACATTTTCGAACAAACTCTATATGCATTGTGTAATATGATGTTACAGGACTGTCATCTGAAGAATTCTGAGAAGGTTAGTGAAAATTAATATTTTTGGTGGTGAATACGTTATCGCTATGTTTGGCTGGAATCAATGCTGTTGTGTGGTTTGCTACTGTGCTAAGCTAATATAACGCTATATTGTGTTTTCGCTGTAAAACACTTAGAAAATCTGAAATATTGTCTGGATTCACACGATCTGTGTCTTTCAATTGCTGTACGCTGTGTATTTTTAAGAAATGTTTTATGATGAGTAATTAGTTAATACACGTTGCTCTCTGTAGTTATTCTAGTCGAGTTGTGATGGTGGCTGCAATGGTAAACTATGATTTATACCTGAAATATGCACATTTTTCTAACAAAACCTATGCTATACAATAAATATGTTATCAGACTGTCATCTGATGAGGTTGTTTCTTGGTTAGTGGCTATTTATATCTTTATTTGGTCGAATTTGTGATAGCTACTGATGCAGTAAAAAACTGGTGGAGTAAAAAAAATGGTGTCTTTTGCTAACGTGGTTAGCTAATAGATTTACATATTTTGTCTTCCCTGTAAAACATTTTAAAAATCGGACATGTTGGCTGGATTCACAAGATGTGTACCTTTCATATGCTGTATTGGACTTGTTAATGTGTGAAAGTTAAATATTTAAAAAATATATATTTTGAATTTCGCGCCCTGCACTTTGAGCTGGCTGTTGTCATAAGTGTACCGGTGTCGGGCTTGCACGCCAAACAGGTTAAGGCAATGGCTGATTTCAAGGTTTTACTGCTAACCTACAAAGCATTACATGGGCTTGCTCCTACCTATCTTTCCGATTTGGTCCTGCCGTACATACCTACACGTACGCTACGGTCACAAGACGCAGGCCTCCTTACTGTCCCTAGAATTTCTGAACAAACAGCTGGAGGCAGGGCTTTCTCCTATAGAGCTCCATTTTGAAGGAGTGGTCTGCCTACCCATGTGAGAGACACAGACTCGGTCTCAACCTTGAAGTCTTTATTGAAGACTCATCTCTTCAGTAGGTCCTATGATTGAGTGTAGTCTGGCCCAGGAGTGTGAAGGTGAACGGAAAGGCACTGGAGCAACGAACCGCCCTTGCTGTCTCTGCCTGGCCGGTTCCCCTCTCTCCACTGGGATGCTCTGCCTATAACCCTGTTGCAGGGGCTGAGTCACTGGTTTACTGGTGCTCTTTCATGCCGTCCCTGGGAGGGGTGCGTCAATTGAGTGGGTTGAGTCATTGACGTGATCTTCCTGTCTGGGTTGGCGCCCCCCCTTGGGCTGTGCCGTGGCGGAGATCTTTGTGGGCTATACTCGGCCTTGTCTCAGGATGGTGAGTTGGTGGTTGAGGATATCCCTCTTGTGGTGTGGGGGCTGTGCTTTGGCAAAGTGGGTGGGGTTATATCCTGCCTGTTTTGCCCTGTCCGGGGGTATCGTTGGATGGGGCCACAGTGTCTCCCGACCACTCCTGTCTCAGCCTCCAGTATTTATGCTGCAGTAGTTTATATGTCGGGGGGCTTGGGCCAGTCTGTTATATCTGGAGTATTTCTCCTGTCTTATCCGGTGTCCTGTGTGAATTTAAGTATGCTCTCTCTAACTCTAACTTTCTTTCTTTCTCTCTCTCTGAGGACCTGAGCCATAGGGCCATGCCTCAGGACTATCTGGCCTGATGACTTCTTGCTGTCCCCAGTCCACCGGGCCGTGCTTCTGCTCCTGTTTGAACTGTTCTGCCTGCGGCTATGGAATCCTGACCTGTTCACCGGACGTGCTACCTGTCCCAGACCTGTTGTTTTCAACTCTCTAGAGACAACAGGAGCGGTAGAGATACTCTGAATGATCGGCTATGAAAAGCCAACTGACATTTACTCCTGAGGTGCTGACCTGTTGCACCCTCGACATCCACTGTGATTATTATTATTTGACCCTGCTGGTCACCTATGTACATTTGAACATCTTGGCCATGTTTTGTTAATCACCCGGCACAGCCAGAAGAGGACTGGCCACCCCTCATAGCCTGGTTCCTCTCTAGGTTTCTTCCTAGGTTCTGGCCTTTCTAGGGAGTTTTTCCTAGCCACCGTGCTTCTACACCTGCATTGCTTGCTGTTTGGGGTTTTAGGCTGGGTTTCTGTACAGCACTTTGAGATATCAGCTGATGTAAGAAGGGCTTTATAAATACATTTGATTGATTGATTAACAATAGCGTCATGTAGCTACACTGCGTAAACCCCACAAGGTGCCCGATGCCATTATTTCAACTTGCTAACATTAGCTAGCTAGCTAGAGCTAGATATGCAGATTGTTGACATGGTGTGTTTGGTTTGTAGATGATAATGTAACCTAGCTAGAAGTTCAACATTATTTATGGCCCAGGACCACCCCAAAAAATGCCTCTAGCTATAAAATGCAGTACATTAACATCACACAAATATGTATTTCTCACTGAGATACTGGTGGAGAAAGTCTGATTTCGAAGGCTGTAAAAGTTATGGTTGTGTAAACCCCAACACTGAAAGAGAGGTAAGAAATGCTGTATGCATTTCTTGTTATGCTTTGAGATTCAATAATTATTTTGTTGGTAATCGACCCAAATAGTTAGCTGTGTTTGCCTATTCAGCACATTTGGTCAATCCACTTGTATATTTTGTATGATATGGCTCTTTCACCATTGGATCAACAAGACCTGTAAATAAATCTAGACACTGCACATGTCAACCTGCCTTTCCTTCTGCTGATTTCATGCCCCTACGACTGCTACAATGTCCCTATGTCACACCCTGACCTGTTTCACTTGTCTTTGTGATTGTCTCCAACCCCCTCCAGGTGTCACCCATCTTCCCCATTATTCCCATTATGCCTGTGTTGTCTGTTGCCAGTTCGTCTTGTCTTGTCAAGCTTACCAGCGTTTTTTTACGAGCTCCTGTTTTTTCCGTGTATCAGTTTTTCTAGTCCTCCCGGTTCTGCCTTCTTTCCTGCCCTGACACTAAGCCCTCCTGCCTGACCATTCAGCCTGCCCTGACCTCGAGCCTGCCTGCCACCCTGTATCATTTGGAACTCTGGCCTGGTTTATGAACTTTTGCTTGTCCTTGACCTGCCTCTTGCCTGCCCCTTGTTGTTCAATAAATATCAAAGACTCAAACCATTTGCCTCCTGTGTCTGCATCTGGGTCTCGCCCTGTGTCTCTCCCTGTGTCGTTATACCCTTACAATTACATAATGAAAATGTGTTGTAGACAAAATAATGAAAAGGGCTGTCTGGTTGCCTCAAAAAATAGACAGATTTGCATGTATAGATAATTTTTTTACTTGAAAGAAATTGTGAATTAACTTACTCTTAGAATGCATGGCTTGGACTTGACTCGAGACTCGACCCATTCTACTTGGGACTCGACTTAAGACTCGAACCTTGTGACTTGAGACTTGCTTGTGACTCAAATAGTAGTGATTTGGTCCCACATGTGGCATTAAGTGGCTAAAAGGGAAGTCAAGGAGGTATTTTGGGGATTTGATAATGTGAGCAATGACGAACTAGCTGCGGTCTTGGCGGATTATCCATTCTGAGTTTTGGGAAAGTACAACTGCGCCATCCTTGGCCCTCATGTCAATAGAAACTGAGAGACTTTTCAAACTCCAAAATAATAAAGAAGGCTTCTACAACGTTGTCACAGAGAAATTCACCCTGAAGGACAGACAAATGTCTACAATTGTCTTGGGGCCCCACGTGGCTCAGTTGGTAGAACATGGCACTTACAACGCCTGGGTTGTGGGTTTGATTCCCAAGGGGCAGCAGTACAAAAAAAAGTAGGTGTGCACTCACTATTGTAAGTCGCTCTACATAAGAGCGTCAGCTTAATGACTGAATAGACTTAATTTACAAGTAAAGGTAGGCCTAAATTCATTTTTGTTATTTGCGGGTTAGGATACCGTTGAATGAACATGAGAATAGTGCTGCTGTCCATTCAGGACCACAGATTTAACCTGTAGGCTATCTTATGAGCAGCCCCCTAGACGCTGTACATTCACCAATGCTGAATCCTGGCCACGGCCTCCGATTAACATTATAAAACATTTTCCTGTGTAGCTTACTTCCTCATTTTCACCATTGTCAATACCTTAGTGGCTTTAATATGCATTTCATTTCCTAATGTGGTCTGCACTCAATATTAGGAAGGTGTTCCTAATGTTTGGTATACTCAGTGTTTATAATCATATTTCACATAATATGATTGTGTGTGTGTGGATGTGTGTGTTTGCGAGCGGTGCATTGGAAGAATTGTAAATCGATTGTTAAAGCCTATGCAGTTTGAGCTTTAATGTGTCCATATATTCTTTTTTTAATGCCACCTATCAGTTGTAACTGTGGATGCTACATCAGTGTATGGCTGAGCTAAGTTGAGCAGTGTGTCATTTTGTTGGATGATTTGAAATATGCTGCCATCGGAGGCTATCGCTTGTGTATCTGGGCTACATTGGTATTTTTATTTGGATGATTTTTTTGTCAGTTTCGGTTACTAGCCTATATTACTCTGGATGTTGGAGCTATCTGTTGTACGGTGAACTTGGGCTTCATCAAGGCTTATTTGTGAGTAAATCTGGCTTTGATAATAGCCAGTGCCTACCCAGCCACCAACCTCACCGCACGTCACTGCAGTGACTCATATGTGCCCTGGAACTATGATGTGGAGATGAGTTTTCTTCCCCTCCATCTCACTGCTGATTAGAATGTGTGACACCACATGTTGAGGGCAGGTCCGATCTCCATTGTGTGTGTGTGTGGTGTGTGTGTGTGTGTGTGTGTGTGTGTGTGTGTGTGTGTGTGTGTGTGTGTGTGTGTGTGTGTGTGTGTGTGTGTGTGTGTGTGTGTGTGTGTGTGTGTGTGTGTGTGTGTGTCATGGAAAAGGAACTCATGTATTGACTATTCAGTATTCAGTCCAGATGTTAGTCAGTTATAAAGAACTGGGTCACCCACTTTTATTACTGAGAGTACAGAGTGAACATCACATCCTTCTGCATAGTAATACATGTATAGTTACCTAGACAGACGTGCTTCAATGTGACCACGAAAAGTTCCTTCCCTCCTTGGAGATGTAACTTCTGATCTCATGGATGCTATACTTACCTGCCAGTTTATTAGGTACACCCATCTAGTACTGGGTTGGATCTCCCTTTGCCTCCAGAAGAGCCTGAATTCTTAAGGGGCATGGATTCTACAGGGATGTTGGTCCATGCTGATGCAATGGCATCGCGCAGTTGCTGCAGATTGGACGGCAGTACATTCATGCTGGGAACGGCCGTTCGCAGCATTCCATCTCATCCCAAAGATGCTTTATTGGGTTTGTTCAGCAACAATGTACAGATACGTTGTGACGTTCAATCGTTGCTCAATTGGTATCAAGGGACCTACGTGTGGCAGGAAAACATTCCCCACACCAGTACACCACTGCCACCAGCCTTTACTGTTGACACCAGGCAGGATGGATCCATGGACTCATGCTGCTTATGCCAAATCCTGACTCTGCCATCAGCAAGACTCAACAGGAACTGAGATTCATCGGAATAGGCAATGTTTTTCCCCTACTCAATTGTCCAGTGTTTGTGATCGCGTGCCCACTGGAGCTGTTTCTTGTTGTTTTTAGCTGATATGAGTGGAACTCGGTGAGATCGTCTGCTGCAATAGCCCATCCATGACAAATACAATTTTATTTGTCACATGAGCATGAAATGATTGCTTAAGAGCCCTTCCCAACAATGCAGGATTAGAGCTATATATAGGGAGTACCAGTACCAGATCAATGTGCAGAGGTATTTGAGGTAGATACAGTATGTACATGAAGGCAGGGTAAAGTGAAAGGAATCAGGATAGAACAATAAAAAGAGTAAAAAACAACAACAATGTAGCAGCAGCAAATGACGAGTGTAAAAGTGTGTGTGTAATGTGTATATATGTGTTTGTGTGTACGTACAGTATGTGTGTATGTCAAATCAAATCAAAGTTTATTTGTCACGTGCGCCGAATACAACAGCTGTAGACCTTACAGTGAAATGCTTACTTACAGGCTCTAACCAATAGTGCAAAAAAGGTATTAGGTGAACAATAGGTAGGTAAAGAAATAAAACAACAGTAAAAAGACAGGCTATATACAGTAGCGAGGCTATAAAAGTAGCGAGGCTACATACAGACACCGGTTAGTCAGGCTGATTGAGGTAGTATGTACATGTAGATATGGTTAAAGTGACTATGCATATATGATGAACAGAGAGTAGCAGTAGCGTAAAAGAGGGGTTGGCGGGTGGTGGGTGGGACACAATGCAGATAGCCCGGTTAGCCAATGTGCGGGAGCAGTGGTTGGTCGGCCCAATTGAGGTAATATGTACATGAATGTATAGTTAAAGTGACTATGCATATATGATAAACAGAGAGTAGCAGCAGCGTAAAAGAGGGTTTGGGGGGGGCACACAATGCAAATAGTCCAGGTAGCCATTTGATTACCTGTTCAGGAGTCTTATGGCTTGGGGGTAAAAACTGTTGAGAAGCCTTTTTGTCCTAGACTTGGCACTCCGGTACCGCTTGCCATGCGGTAGTAGAGAGAACAATCTATGACTGGGGTGGCTGGGGTCTTTGACAATTTTTAGGGCCTTCCTCTGACACCGCCTGGTGTAGAGGTCCTGGATGGCAGGCAGCTTAGCCCCAGTGATGTACTGGGCCGTACGAACTACCCTCTGTAGTGCATTGCGGTCAGAGGCCGAGCAATTGCCATACCAGGCAGTGATGCAACCAGTCAGGATGCTCTCGATGGTGCAGCTGTACTGTGTATAAGTGAGTGTGTGTGTATGGTGTGTATACTGTATACAGTTGAAGTCGGAAGTTTACATACACTAAGTTGACTGTGCCTATAAACAGCTTGGAAATCTCCAGAAAATGATGTCACGGCTTTAGAAGCTTCTGATAGGCTAATTATCATAATTTGAGTCAATTGGCGGTGTACCTGTGGATGTATTTCAAGGCCTACCTTCAAACTCAGTGCCTCTTTGCTTGACATCATGGGAAATTATAAAGAAATCAGCCAAGACCTCAGAAAATAAATTGTAGACCTCCACAAGTCCTGAAGGTACTACGTTCATCTGTACAAACAATAGTACGCAAGTATAAACACCATGGGACCACGCAGCCGTCATACCGCTCAGGAAGGAGACACGTTCTGTCTCCTAGAGATGAACGTACTTTAGTGGGAAAAGTGCAAATCAATCCCAGAACAACAGCAAAGGCCCTTGTGAAGATGTTGGAGGAAACAGGTACACAAGTACCTATATCTACAGTAAAACAAGTCCTATATCGACCTAACCTGAAAGACCACTCAGCAAGGAAGAAGCCACTGCTCCAAAACCGCCATAAAAAAGCCAGACTACGTTTTTCAACTGCACATGGGGACAAAGATCATACTTATTGGAGAAATGTCCTCTGGTCTGATGAAACAAAAATTTAACTGTTTGGCCATAATGAACCATCGTTATGTGTGAGGAAAAAGGGGGAAACCTTAAGAACACCATCCCAACCGTGAAGCACGGAGGTGGCAGCATCATGTTGTGGGGGTGCTTTGCAACAGGATGGACTTGTGCACTTCACAAAATAGATGCTATCATTAGGATGGAAAATTATGTGGATATACTGAAGCAACATCTCAATACATCAGTCAGGAAGTTAAAGCTTGGTTGCAAATGGATCTTCCAAATGGACAATGACCCCAAGCATACTTCCAAAGTTGTGGCAAAATGGCTTAAGGACAACAAAGTCAATGTATTGGAGTGGCCATCACAAAGCCCTGACCTCAATCCCATAGAACATTTGTGGGCAGAACTGAAAAAGTGTGTGCGAGCAAGGAGGCATACAAACCTGACCAGCTCTGTCAGGAGAAATGGGCCAAAATTGACCCAACTTATTGTGGGTAGATTGGAAGGCTACACGAAACGTTTGACGCAAGTTAAACAATTTAAAGGAAATGTTACCAAATACTAATTGCGTGTATGTAAACTTTTGACTAGCTGGGAATGCGATGAAAGAAATAATAGCTGAAATAAATCATTCTCTACTATTATTCTGACATTTCACATTGTTAAAATAAAGTGGTGATCCTAACTGACCTAAGACAGGTCATTTTTACTAGGATTAAATGTCAGGAATTGTGAAAAACTGAGTTTAAATCTATTTGGTTAAGGTGTATGTAAACTTTCGACTTCAACTGTATAGTCTAGTGAGTTTGCGAATGGTCAGTACAAGATATAGTCGGTGCAGATAGCTTCTGTACCATTTTTTTAATTATTTAGCAGTCTGGCTATTTAGCAGTCTTATGGCTTGAGGGTAGAAGCTGTCTCGGAGCCTATTGGTCCGAGAGCAGATGTTCTTTGCCGGACGGTAGCAGAGGAAACAGTCAGTCTATGACTTGGGTGGCTGGGGTCTTTGGCAATTTTTCGGGCCTTCCTCTGACAACGCCTGATATAGAGGTCCTGGATGGCAGGTGATCACGGCCCCAGTAATGTACTGGGCTGTCCGCACCACCCTCTGTAGCGCTTTGCAGTCAAGGGCAGTGCATTTGCCGTACAATAAAACAACACAACCTCACACTGTACCAGCACCCTATCCCCATCACAGTCCCTTTACCCAGGTAACAGAGTCACTGCTCTTTAATGCTGAGATCCGTACGACAGTGTCAGATCAGGCGTTCCCTGTTGCGAGAGGCCTATACCCATTCACCCAACTACACATTATGTATTTGTTAAAGGTTCCTGTGCATTAATATTGAAGTAAAGTTGCATCGCCAACAAAGATAAAAAACCTCTGGAAAGGATAAATAAAGCTTTGTTGAATAATGCAGCCGTTGAATAATTCAATGATGGGTTCAGTCACGTGGGCCTCGCTAGCTATTTATTCAACCAGGTATAGGCCTACACTGTGGCAGCAGTTTCTCTACCCACTCATGTTCAGAGAACAATAAGTACCCTTGAAAGTTACTCCATGTCATGCCTGCTCCCGCTCTTCCCCACTGGCGCTCGAGGGCGCATGCATTACCCACTCCTGCCACCATCATTTACGCACACCTGCTTTCCCTCGTCACGTGCTTCAGCGATATTGGACTCACCTGGACTCACTCAATCACCTGTTTATTACCTCCCATATATATATTTGTCAGTTCTCCAACTCTGTTTCCTGCTGCTGCATTGTTTGTCATATGTCCGTGTTACCCGTGTGCTGACGCTGTTCCTCTCCTTTTCTATGTCTGTTCCCGAATAAATGTCTGACCTGCTTCTGCTATCCGGAGTCGGTCCTTACAGAATGTTGCAGCCATCACGCGAAGCATTGGGGAGTACTGGCATTCCGGTTGGTGGTGACATCGGTCCTGGATCGCCTCCAATGGAACCGGGGGTGGCTAGCCAGCTTGTCGGGCTTCCACTCCCTAGCTGGCTCGAGAGGTTTCCTAGCCCCGGTTGACTCGGAAGGCGCCCATCCCACGTCGGGCCTCAGCTGGATCATCAGGTCTTGTTCGCCCAGCCGGCGCATGAGTTTTCTTGTTTTGCTGGTGACGTCGGGCTTGGATTCCACCGCCGATGGAACCGGGGGTGCCTAAGCCAGCTTGTCGGGCTTCCACGTCCTACCTGGCTTGAGAGGTTTCCTTGCCTCGGTTGGCTCGGCAGGTTCCAATTCCATGTCATGCTCCGCCGGATCATCGGGCTTCCATGCTGCAGCGGGATCGACAGGCGTTCATGCCTAAGCCGGATCGTCAGGCTCCTATGCCTCAGCAGGCTCGCCAGGCTCCCACGCTCCTGCCGGTTTGTGGGGAGTTTACCCCCAGCCGGCTTGCCCAGGCCCCATGTCTCGGCCGGCTCGCCCAGGTGGGCCGCCGGGTGGTGCCCCTAGAGGGGGGGTACTATCACGCCTGCTCCCGCTCTTCCCCCCCCCTGGCGCTCGAGGGCACAAGTCTGCTCTGCATTATGCACTCCTGCCACCATCATTTACGCACACCTGCCTTCCCTCGTCACGCGCTTCAGCGATAATGGACTCACCTGGACTCACTCAATCACCTGTTTATTACCTCCCATATATATATTTGTCAGTTCTCCAACTCTGTTTCCTGCTGCTGCATTGTTTGTCATATGTCCGTGTTACCCGTGTGCTGACGCTGTTCCTCTCCTTTTCTATGTCTGTTCCCGAATAAATGTCTGACCTGCTTCTGCTATCCGGAGTCGGTCCTTACAGAATGTTGCAGCCATCACGCGAAGCATTGGGGAGTACTGGCATTCCGGTTGGTGGTGACATCGGTCCTGGATCGCCTCCAATGGAACCGGGGGTGGCTAGCCAGCTTGTCGGGCTTCCACTCCCTAGCTGGCTCGAGAGGTTTCCTAGCCCCGGTTGACTCGGAAGGCGCCCATCCCACGTCGGGCCTCAGCTGGATCATCAGGTCTTGTTCGCCCAGCCGGCGCATGAGTTTTCTTGTTTTGCTGGTGACGTCGGGCTTGGATTCCACCGCCGATGGAACCGGGGGTGCCTAAGCCAGCTTGTCGGGCTTCCACGTCCTACCTGGCTTGAGAGGTTTCCTTGCCTCGGTTGGCTCGGCAGGTTCCAATTCCATGTCATGCTCCGCCGGATCATCGGGCTTCCATGCTGCAGCGGGATCGACAGGCGTTCATGCCTAAGCCGGATCGTCAGGCTCCTATGCCTCAGCAGGCTCGCCAGGCTCCCACGCTCCTGCCGGTTTGTGGGGAGTTTACCCCCAGCCGGCTTGCCCAGGCCCCATGTCTCGGCCGGCTCGCCCAGGTGGGCCGCCGGGTGGTGCCCCTAGAGGGGGGGTACTATCACGCCTGCTCCCGCTCTTCCCCCCCCCTGGCGCTCGAGGGCACAAGTCTGCTCTGCATTATGCACTCCTGCCACCATCATTTACGCACACCTGCCTTCCCTCGTCACGCGCTTCAGCGATAATGGACTCACCTGGACTCACTCAATCACCTGTTTATTACCTCCTCTATATTTGTCAGTTCCCCAGCTCTGTTCCCCACTGCTGCATTGTTTGTCATATGTCCGTGTTACCCATGTGCTGACGCTGTTCCTGTTTTGTTTTACATCTGTTCTCGAATAAATGTCTGACTCCCCGTACCTGCTTCTCCTGTCCGGCATCGGTCCTTACACTCCATGACATCAGTCGTATACACTATAGGCTTATATCTCATGTTGAAGCACAGCACAGAGGTACAGTGCTGAGAAACTAAAGGTTTCAACACCCTAGGGTGACATGACAAGGCAGTTATTAAACATATACAAATCCCAACTGGTCTAATTAGAAATCAATGTGTGTCTTTAGATCCAAACCAGTATAACTGCCTGTTAACAAAATCCGCTAAACTTTGCATGTGCCCCATGTTGGTTTTAAACACGTTGTAGGTTTATTTACAATGGAGTGAAGTGTTGGCAGCATGCATGTAGATCAGGCACTATAACCTCTCTCCCATGACATAACTATTCAATGCAACTATAAGTGGATCAGGAACTTGTTAGCGAGAACGTCGACACACAGCTACTATACATGTCACACATCAGAGGAGAGGACTCATACTGTACATCCAACACCACCAGGGTTAGGTAATGTAGCACCGCGGCTAACTAACTAGACTGTTACTATGGAGACCAGTGTCTTTTGTCACACTTATACTGTAGCTATCAGGCATCTGTTCTGACAGTTAGCTAGCATGCTATTGTGATCCTCTTCTCTCAGTTTGAGGGTTCAAAGCCACATGTATGAGAACTCATTACCACATACAGCTAGTGGGAATGTCTCTACTGTATCTGGGGTAGAAAGAAAAAAGAGATTAAGGGAGAGAAAAATAACACACACAAATGCATATTTTGAGCCTAAGAAGAAGTTGTTTTTTTTGTGTTGGTTATGTGCAATTATCCAATTGGAGGGGATGGGAAGGGAGGAAAGCAGAAAGTGCTGCTTAAGGCACTTATGTATTTCTCAGGAATAGAAACGAAATCAAGATGAGATATAATAACCTAAAGTAAAATATGGGCTGTAAACACTTTTGCATGGACGCGTATACTAAACATTAAGAACACCTACTCTTGCCATGACATAGACTGACCAGGTGAATCCAGGTGAAAGCAATGATCCCTTATTGATGTCACTTGTTAAATCCACTTCAATCAGTGTAGACGAAGAGGAGGAGACAGGTTAAAGAAGGATTTTTAAGCCTTGAGACAATTGAGACATGGGCCGCAGTCTAAACGCAAAGTTTAGCCCTCGGCCATAAAGCCTCAGCCCTTGAATTACGTTTTACATCATCACATCCGAGTGTACCTTATAATGTCCCTTGCATAAGCGAGGGAGAGTGATGATCTGAGAGGCAATGTCCTTGGGGGAAATCTTGAAGTTGAACTTAAAAACAACCAACTTAAAACTATGAATGTACCTAGCAAGTGAACGTAGCTTGCTACAGTTACCCATATCTGGCTAGCTAGTTTTATAGTTTGGTCATTTATTCCAATACATTTCAGAATTCCCCCAGAATATGTTCATGAAAGCTAGCTAAGTTCTATAGGCTCCTCACTACGAGTCTAAGCCAATTTTGAGCGTCATTCCCATTTGCCAACACTAAAATCAATGTCATCTATATATTGACACGTGACTACAGTTTGCATTGAATTGTGAGTCATATCATTGGACCCCCACTTAAGATGGCAATCAAACTGCATCCGGTTTCGATACGGATTCCCCCAAGGAAAAGTGGCTAGTGCAAGGGCTATTGTGTATTTGTGCCATTCAGAGGGTGAATGGCCTAGACAAAAGATTTAAGTGCCTTTGAACGGGTATGGTAGTAGGTGCCAGTTTGTGTCAAGAACAGCAACGCTCAACAGTTTCCTGTGTGTATCAAGAATGGTCCACCACCCATGAACATCCAGCCAACTTGACACAACTGTGGGAAGTATTGGAGTCAACATGGGCCAGCATCCCTGTGGAATGCTTTCATCACCTTGTAGAGTCCATGCCTGACAAATTGAGGCTGTTCTGAGGGCTAAAGGGGGCCGGGGGGTTAGGATTACTCAGTGTATAGAGACAGCATAGAAAAAGTATTATAATTCATTGGCATGCACACTGACTATGACACACATTTTAACATGTTTACTTTGCTGTGACACCTCCCTAAATAAAATGTGACAGGTTTCCACAGGATAAAGAATCACATTCATCACATCAACAAAACAAAAACCTTTTTGGGATTGTGGAACTTTCACCATCATCACATCGCACTTCGCATTCCAAAACCTCCCCCCTCTTCACAATGTCAACAGGAATAAATCAATCGCATGTGAAACTACTCCTGACAGGTTTTTGGAAAGTTCTCAACCCAGTCATCTTTTATCAGTGTATCAGTGTAGCTCTCTCAGTGGCAGACCCACAGTTGTTTATGCTCTCCCAGCTTGCTTCAAAGCATGGGCCCAACGCCCCTGAAAGCATGCCTGGGGCTACATTGGCAGGAGAAAACACCACTCAGTGGTGAAATACAAACAGAGCCGCAGGAGGGGGAGAGGTGGAGGCTCTAGAGGAGAGTACCTCAGCTCCTCTGGTAGTACGGATGCTACAGTTGTGTGAAATGCATTCCCGGACAATGTCCCACAAAATCATCCCAGTGAGCGGATTTGGGGTCTTTTTTGTTTGGTCACCCTAGTGATGGTATGTGTTTTTTGAAAGAAGAGTAGAATTATCGGTTAATTGAATGATTAGAATATTCCGCCCTGAAACATATAATTGTATGGAAGTGATTAGAATGTATAACATCATAATCAATAAATGTGTAGTCCTAGTCAGAATTAGGGTAAAGACAATATGTCTTCATGGTATTATAAACACAGACTGTCTGAGCTCGGTGCCGACCTGCCTAGAGATTAGGAGAGAACAGGGAGTATGTCTCAAGGACAAGGTCACTAATCTCTGTCGCTGGGTAGCAGGACATGTGTGTGCGTCTGTTTGTATGCATGTGTGTGTGTGTGTGTGTGTGCGTCTGTTTGTGTGTATGTATGGCTGTGTGAATGTGTGGGCGTGAGAAGTCAGTATAAAATGAATTGTTTTGTATTCTTGACTTTAGGACGTTCCCGTGAATAAACCTTTTTGACTATCTATTGTAGCTGGGCCTCCGTCTGTTTCATTCGACCAGGATCTTACAAATTCTGGTTTGCAGACTGAGTAATACAATTAAATTGGGTTATGTACCTGGAGAACAAAATTCTCTTATCAGCTTTATTCTCACATCTGGTTATTGAATGTGAAAGGTAAAAGGAAAGGGACATCAGGTGTACTGGACATCAGCTGAATACATTAGCTGTGCTTTCTCTCCTGTTCAGCTCTATATATAGAAACAATATTCTGCATAGGATATAATAAATAACAATAGAATAGGACATACAAATTCCAAACAAAAATAGAATAGAACGGACATTGTTATTAAAAAAGAGACAGTTATTGTTAAGTTTCATTGAAGAATCCTGTATGTTTTATACTATGTCTATGGATGTGGTTCTAGAGAGCCTGTGGTTGGGTGTTGTCACGTTCCTGACCTGTTTTCTGTTGTTTTGTATGTGTTTAGTTGGTCAGGGCGTGAGTTGGGGTGGGTAGTCTATGTTATGTGTTTTCTATGTTGGGTTAATGGTTTGCCTGGTATGGTTCTCAATTAGAGGCAGGTGTTTGACGTTTCCTCTGATTGAGAACCATATTAAGGTAGGTTGTTCTCACTGTTTGTTTGTGGGTGATTGTTCCTGTGTCTGTGTTTACCACATGGGACTGTTTCGTTTGTTCGTTCGTTTTAGGTAGTCTGTTCCTGTTCGTGAGTTCTTCGTCTATATGTAAGTTCGTTTGTTTCAGGTCTGTTGACTTCGTTTATTGTTTTGTAGTTTGTTCTAGTGTTTGTCAGTGTTTCGTCTTTCATTTAATAAATTAGTATGTATTCATCACCCGCTGCGCCTTGGTCCGTTCATTCACCACAAGACGAACGTGACAGGTGTACAGGGCTCTGTGATTGAGAGCAGCCAGATTAGCAAAAATCTGATGGATTTACTGTATTTTACTGTCTTTGTTCAAAATGAATATGGCTATGGGTCATAACTCGAAGTAGTCAGTATTTGAAATTATAGGAGAGGAAATGGCTAGTATAGCATGTGAAAGCAAACGTTGCTATTATTATTAATAATATTATTACTACTATTCTACAATGCCCCTACGCATGTTTATATCAAAGTTATATTTGGCTTCTCACAACATTTTATAAATTAATGTGCATCTCACAGTCTACTGTATGTACAGTACCAGTCAAAAGTTTGGACACACCTACTCATTCAAGGGTTTTTCTTTATTTTCACAATTTTCTACATTGTAGAATAATAGTGAAGACATCCAAACTATGAAATAACCCATATGGAATCATGCAGTTGTCACGTTCGTCGTAATGAATAGACCAAGGCGCAGCATGAGTAGAGTTCCACATATTTTTAATAAACTGAAACTCAGCAAAACAAAACAAACAAGCACAAACGAAATGTGATGCTACTGTTGTGCACTCAGGCAACTATCCGTAGACAAGATCCCATGAATAACCAAGTGGAAATGGCTACCTAAATATGATCCCCAATCAGAGACAAGGATAAACAGCTGCCTCTGATTGGGAACCATATCAGGCCACCATAGACATACAAATTCACCTAGATGACCCACCCAAGTCACTTTCACGCCCCAACCAACACAGAGAATAAACAGCTTACTATGGTCAGGGCGTGAAAATAGTAACCATTTAAAAAAAAAAAAAAATCTCACCATTATTGAAAGTAGCCACCCTTTGCCTTGATGACAGCTTTGCACACTCTTGGCAATCTCTCAACCAGCTTCACCTGGAATGCTTTTCCAACAGTCTTGAAGGAGTTCCCACATATGCTGAGCACTTGTTGGCTGCTTTCCTTCACTCTGCAGTCCAACTCATCCCAAACCATCTCAATTGGGTTGAGGTCGGGTGATTGTGGAGGCCAGGTCATCTGATGCAGCAGTCCATCACTCTCCTTCTTGGTCAAATAGCCCTTACACAGCCTGGAGGTGTGTTGGGTCATTGTCCTGTTGAAAAACAAATAACAGTCCCAATAAGCACAAACCAGATGGGACGACGTATAGCTGCAGAATGCTGTGGTAGCCATGCTGGTTAAGTGTGCCTTGAATTCTAAATAAATCACAGACAGCGTCATCAGCAAAGCACCCCCACACCATCACACCTCCTCGTCCATGTTTCATTGTGGGAACCACACATGCGGAGATCATCTATTCACCTACTCTGCGTCTCACAAAGACACGGCAGTTGGAACAAAAAATCAAAAATTTGGACAGACCAAAGGACAGATTTCCACCGGTCTACTGTCCATTGCTCGTGTTTCCTGGCACAAGCAAGACTATTCTTTTTGGATTCCTTTAGTAATGGTTTCTTTGCAGCAATTCGACCATGAAGGCATGAGTCACGCAGTCTCCTCTGAACAGTTGATGTTGAGATGTATCGGTTACTTGAGCTCTGTGAAGCATTTATTTGGTCTGAAATCTGAGGTGCAGTTAACTCTAATGAACTTATCCTTTGCAGCAGAGGTAACTCTGGGTCTTCCTTTCCAAAGGCGGTCCTCATGAGAGCCAGTTTCATCATAGCACTTGATGGTTTTTGCGAATGCACTTGAAGACACTTTCAAAGTTCTTTAAATATTCCGGATTGTCTGACCTTCATGTCTTAAAGTAATGATGGACTGTCATTTCTCTTTGCTTATTTGAGCTGTTCTTGCCATAATATGATATTTTAACAAATAGGGCTATCTTCTGTATACCACCCCTACCTTGTCACAACACAACTGATTGGCTCAAACGCATTAAGACTGAAAGAAATTCCACAAGTTAACTTTAAACCCTTGTGAGGTTTTCAGGTCTGTGGGACCCATTTTCAATGTTAACAAACAAAAAAATTATGCAATGAATCATTTTTTCAACTTGAGACTGGTTGGCCTTGGCATATTTTTGATGAAGAACATGTAAAATAAGACATTTTCATTGAGTGCACACTGTGCAGCCCCCTACATATTTATATTATATATGTGTTGTTCGGGTCCACTGGACCCGAGGGTAATAAAATTGTGGAAAAGTGTGTGTAGGGGAAAACATGTAAAAATGGAACAAAAAGGTTTGCTGTGTGCCATCCCTCTATCTTCCTCCTCCTTGGGCCTGCTGTTTCAACATAGCACCAAGAACCTATCTGTCTCTCTGCCTGTCTCCCGCTTTTCTCGCACTCTTTACCCTTTGCAGTATGTGAAACTACACAATATCTTGCGGGAACCTTCACAATGTTATTGCAATAAATTATTTCGATAAAAAAAAACATTTATCTCTATTTTCCCACGCTCTACCACAGCCAGGTGCAAATTGGGGGAGGGATGCAACAAATAAATAGCTTTGCATGTATGGCTCCTTACCACAATCAATCAGTTTGTCAAAAATCATCTCTGCTCAGAAGGCCTTAGAAATAATTTTTGCAGAGAGAGAAGATAGTGTGGAAGGAGAGTCTTCCACTCTGGAAGATGAAGAATTTTCCGAATATGAGGATCATGACTCTGTCAATTCGAGTGTGACAGTAAGTTGGAATAAGAGGATGAGATTGACCCTCAGTCAGCGCCAGGACCAGCCCATCAGCAGCCAGACCCAAGACCAGCCCTTCAGCAACCAGCAGCCTGCAGGAGGAGAAATATGAAATGTCAAAAAATTGAAATTGAATGGTCTTCTTGCCCAAGGATTGAGCCACCGCGCATGGCTGCCAATGTGATGAGGCAGATACTCTTGTGCAGGACATAAAGTCTTCTTTTGAACTGTTCATCACAGACACCATCCAGAAAATCCTTCTGAACTGCACTAATTTGGAGGGACGGCATGTTTTTGGAGAAAGATGGAAGGAGATGGACCAAACTCATGCATACATGCATATTTCGGGGTTCTTATCCTTCCTGGTGTTTTCAGATCCAATAGGGAATCTACAGAATCCCTGTGGGATAAAGAAACTGGCAGAAAACGTTTCAGTGCGACAATGTCTCTGAAAAACTTCCACATTATTTCCAGGATTATCCGCTTCGATAACCAAGACACCAGACCAGCTCGGCGGCAGAGAGACAAGCTAGCTGCAATCAGGTGAGTGTGGGACAAGTGGGTGGACCGCCTTCCCCTGTTTTACAACCCTGGGCCCAACGTTACTGTTGATGAGCAGCTTATGCCATTTGTCGGCTGGCACTCGCTACATATTCGTCGCCAGACCCACTGGCTCCAGGTCATCTATAAGTTGTTGCTAGGTAAAGCTCCGCCTTATCTCAGCTCACTGGTCACGATAACAACACCCACCCGTAGCACGCGCTCCAGCAGGTATATCTCACTGGTCATCCCCAAAGCCAACACCTTCTTTGGCCTCCTTTCCTTCCAGTTCTCTGCTGCCAATGACTGGAACGAATTGCAAAAATTGCTGAAGCTGGAGACTTATATTTCCCTCACTAACTTTAAACATCAGATATCTGAGCAGCTAACCGATCGCTGCAGCTGTACATAGCCCATCTGTAAATAGCCCACCCAATCTACCTACCTCATTCCCATATTTTTTTTATTTACCTTTCTGCTCTTTTGCACACCAGTATTTCTACTTGCTCATCATCATCTGCTCATCTATCACTCCAGTGTTAATTTGCCGAATTGTAATTACTTCGCTACTATGGCCTATTTATTGCCTTACCTCCTCACGCCATTTGCACACACTGTATATAGACTTTCTTTTTTTTCTACTGTGTTATTGACTGTACGCTTCTTTATTCCATGTGTAACTCTGTTGTTGTTTGTGTCGCACTGCTTTGCTTTATCTTGGCCAGGTCGCAGTTGTAAATGAGAACTTGTTCTCAACTAGCTTACCTGGTTAAATAAAGGTAAAATAAAAAAAAATGTAAATAAACATGTAGGGCCCACTGCCCCTTCAGGCAGTACATACCATCTAAACCAGCAAAATATGCAATCAAAATCTGGGCTGCCTGTGATGCTGCTTCATCATATGCGTGGAACTTGCAAGTGTATTAGGGGAAGTCAAATGGAGGAGCCCCAGCTTCTGAAGCCATTGTGAGGATGGTTCAGGAGAAGGATGCTGGTGCCCCATCTGCTCGACCCACAGAACCAACAGCCCTAATACTGGAAGTAAGTGTGAGTGATGTTGTTGTATGTGTGTGTGTGTGACTCTCCTACCTTGGCCTTTTGTAACTATATATGTGAGTGAGTGAGATGTTAGTAAAATTCCTGAACTAAGTGTTTTCATCATTCTAGATTGCAGCCGATAGCAAACAAGAATAAACGCTGCAATGTTTATGGACCCAAGAAATACAGTTAGACACAGTACACATGCATCAAGTGCAAGAAATACATTTGCAACACACGCACAGTAAAACTATGTCCTTCATGTGGTGTGTAGACCTGCCTTAATTTGTGTCCAATGGGGCTTATTTGTCATTTCCATAAAATACTGTATGTAAATATGTCCTTCCAATGTGTTCAGTTCAAAGCAATACACATCAATAGAGATGAAAACCTTGTTTCATTTATATTTGTTCAAGATAAACATGATTTATTCCACCAACAGTTGAAGTCAGAAGTTTACATACACTTAGGTTGGAGTCATTAAAACTAATTTTTCAACCACTCCATACATTTCTTGTTAACAAAGTATAGTTTTTGGCAAGTCGGTTAGGGCAAGTACTTTGTGCATGACACAAGTCATTTTTCCAACAATTATTTATAGACAGATTGTTTCACTTACAATGCACTGTATCACAAGTCCAGTGGGTCAGAAGTAAACATACACTAAGTTGACTGTGCCTTTTAACAGCTTGGAAAATTCCAGAAAATGATGTCATGGCTTGAGAAACTTCTGATTGGCTAATTGACATCATTTGAGTCAATTTGAGGTGTACCTGTGGATGTATTTCAAGGCCTACCTTCAAACTCAGTGCCTCTTTGCTTGACATCATGTGAAAATCCAAAGAAATCAGCCAAGATATCAGAAAAAAATTGTAGACTCCACTAGTCTGGTTCATCCTTGGGAGCAATTTCCAAGCGCCTGAAGGTACCACATTTCTCTGTACAAACAATAGTACGCAAGTATAAACACCATGGGACCACGCAGCCGTCATACCGCTCAGGAAGGAGACGCGTTCTGTCTCCTAGAGATGAATGTACTTTAGTGGGAAAAGTGCAAATCAATCCCACAGCAAAGGCCCTTGTGAAGATGCTGGAGGAAACAGGTACAAAAGTATCTATATCCACAGTCAAACGAGTCCTATATCGACATAACCTGAAAGGCCGCTCAGCAAGGAAGAAGCCACTGCTCCAAACTGCCATAAAAAATCCAGACTACAGTTTGCAAGTGCACATGGGGACAAATATTGTACCTTTTGGAAAATGTCCTCTGGTCTGAAGAAACAAAAATAGAACTGTTTGCCCATAATGACCATCGTTGTGTTTGGAGGAAAAAGGGGGAGGCTTGCAAGCCGAAGAAGACCATCCCATCCGTAAACACAGAGGTGGCAGCATCATGTTGTGGGGGTGCTTTGCTGCAGGAGGGACTGGTGCACTTCACAAAATAGATGGCATCATAAGGAAGGGAAATTATGTGGATATATTGAAGCAACATCTCAAGACATCAGTCAGGAAGTTAAAGCTTCGTTGCAAATGGGTCTTCCAAATGGTCAATGACCCCAAGCATACTTCCAAAGTTGCGGCAAATTGGCTTAAGGACAACAAAGTCAAGGTATTGGAGTGGCCATCACAAAGCCCTGATCCCAATCTTATAGAAAATGCGTGGGCAGAACTGAAAAATCGTGTGCGAGCAAGGAGGCCTACCAACCTGACTCAGTTACACCAGCTCTTTCAGGTGGAATGGGCCAAAATTCACCCAACTTATTGTGGGAAGCTTGTGGAAGGCTACCTGAAACGTTCGACCCAAGTTAATTAAACAATTTAAAGGCAATGCTACCAAATACTAATTGAGTGTATGTAAACTTCTGACCCGCTGGGAATGTGATGAAAGATAGTAAAGCTGAAATAAATAATTTTCTCTACTATTATTCTGACATTTCACATTGTTAAAATAAAGTGGTGATCCTAACTGACCTTAGACAGGGCATTTTTGCTAGGATTAAATGTTGGGAATTGTGAAAACTGAGTTTAAATGTATTTAAATTTTATTAAAAAAAACAGAATAGTGCTGTTATTGATGTGATCTAGCAGAGGTAAATGGCAAATATTAACCATGTATGCTGTTTATATGGCTTGTAATTGATATAAGTCAACGTCTAAGTATTAAGTATTTTTTCGTACATTTTTATGGCTTCATTGTTTTAAAAAACCCAAAATGTTGTGGGTCCATCAGACCCGTGAACATTGGGTGAATAACAAAAACATGAACACCACACAAGTGTTAACAAAGCACACCTGTTAATTGAAATGAATTCCAGGTGACTACCTCAATAAGCTGGTTGAGAAAATGCCAAGTGTTCAAATCTGTCATCAAGGCAAAGGGTGTCTACTTTGAAGAATCTCAAATATAAAATATATTTTAATTTGTTTAGCACTTTTTTGGTTACTATATCAATCCATATGTGTTATTTCATAGTTGTGATGTCTTCACTATTATTCTACAATGTAGAAAATAGTAAAAATAATGAAAAACCCTTGAATGAGTAGGTGTGTCCAAACTTTTGACTGGTATTGTATCTATTTTCTTTATGCATAGGTCTAGTACATGTAATGAGGTCTGAATAGGCCAGGGCCTGACAAGTGTACCGTCCAAATTACAACCTTTGATCGCATAGTTAACTATCATAACTTTGTTATCTATTTGGAACAATACACCTACATTGCTGCTGAAGTTGTGTTCAGTTATATGAGTAGAGGTGAAGGGGAGGCCAAGTATGATTTTTAATTAGTCAGAGGAGAAATGGCTGCTGAGGTTTGCAGGAGAAAAAAAATCCTTGTTTTTTGACGCCCTCGAGAGGGCAGAGGGAATCGTATACACAAACACGAAAACAGAGGCTTTCTTTCTAAGACTTTGTAATACAAGCGGGACTGTTGTGCATGCCAAGCTGCTACCAATGCATCAGTGAGTTAGATATATTGCCGTTGTTCGAAATAATACATTTATCGCCGCACCAGTGTTTTTCATCTCTGTAGTACTTCGTATCAGCTTATAAACCAAAGTAGGCACGCCACTTCACTAACCTATTTGGTTCTGAAATACAGTATGGTTTTTAAATGTTTAGACAATGTCAAAGCCTTCGGCGAGATACACTGACACTACAGCTCAAGCCATCGCAGGCCTTGCATATTTATCTACCAGGAAGTAAAAACAGCGATATAAAGTGAAATATAGTCCTACAGGAAGTGGATAATAGTAATCAAATGTCAACTCATGGCACCTCTAGCGGCATCTTCATCGTTCGCGTAAAACTTGGGTGGGAATAAGGTTGAGAGATATGAGTCACAAAATCTCAATTCAACCCTTGAATGCAATGCTGTGTTTTACTGTTCTTGTGATAATACCACCTGTGGCCACATGATATCAAGTGTCCTGCAGACGTTGTGTGAACCAGTGCACATACCAGTCATGAAATGGCACAGGTCATAGAGAATCTGTTGATCCTCTATTGCACATCAACTGACCCTCCCTCCTGGCTCTTCAAGGTCTTGGCTCCACCACCTAAACAGCTCAGGAAGAAACTGAAGCCACTTTATCACTCTCCAAGTGGAGGCAATGATCTCGCACACAATACCTTGATCACCAGTCACCCGGTGGCCATGTTGGATCAGAGCTCATTCTCAAAGTTTGATAGAAACAGGAGTAAGACTGAATATGCCTGCCACAGAGAAGTCAGGTGAAGGAATCAAGAACCCCCACTCCCTTTTGTAGATAACTTGTAGAGCTGCCGAACTGGTTTATATGAAGGACAAAAAACATTGTGACTTAAACCATTTAACTTCTGTTGATATGGCAATGCCTTACTAAGAAATAACGAGCATCCCATTCTAAATTGGTCACCAACTTAATTCCTCTCAAGGTCTTCTAGACAAGGCCTGTAGCTTTGTCCCTCCCTCCAATTATTTTGATTGAATCTCACCACATAAACCAATTATATGGATGTTGTTTCAGTAGTTTGTATTTGTGCACTTTCATTTACTTCGATATCACACAGACTTAGTCAATAAAAAATGTCTTTCCCCTCAACAGTTCTCCAGGGTTCTTTTTATGACAGGATTAAATTGCCCAATTTACAATGAAGAATAAATAATTTCCCTGGTGTGTCTGTCTTCTCTTTTCACTTATTTTTTCCACTGAACACTCAGCAAATTCACTCGTGCTTACTTCCCCACACCCTTGGAGAGAGGGGGGAGGTAGAAAAAACAACAACTGTCTTCTTCCATTCCAAATAGATAAATCTCATTTTGTAGGGCTGGCCGTTACATACCATCTACTCAAGACCAACAATGGGTAATAACCCTGCCGGAGAAGCAGGATGTATTTCCCTGTTCCCGTGCCAGCTCCACCACAGAACAAGTGATACAAACATCTCCATTGCATGGCTGTAGGTTTCAGTTACTGTTTACATTCATTCTGTGGGTTCAGGCTCAGGTTTGTGTGTCTCTATGCTGGTGTCTAGTTTGTTCATTGTTATTTTAGACACTGCATCTGTTCTTCCTTACCATTCAAAACACATTCCATTTTACATACCCCTACTACACTATAAAACATTTTTAAAATACGTTATTTTACTGGCCTCAAGCAGCAGTTGCAGTACCTGAGGTTGCTGAGAAGGTGACGTCGCTGTGCCAGGAGCATCAACCTGTGAGCTATCTCTGATATACTATGTCATCTTCAGGCAGGCCTGTCTTTGGAAGTGTGAGGCTGGCCATTGCCAGGTGGCAGAGAGCCTCAGTGGCAGCCCTGTCAAATTTGCTCACAGGATGTGATGCCCAGCTAGCCAATGAGTTCTATAGCAGCAATGGTCCAGCATCTTTGAGTTCCAGAGCCTTCTGCTAAAGGCGTCCACATGCATGGGTTCAGGTTTGCTGCTAGCCGAGCTCGGCTCGGCGAAACAAACATACGTGCTCGCATACTCCCTACATATCTTACCTTGAGAAACAATATACTTTTTTTTTTCAAAATATATGCACAAACTGTTTCAACTGGGAAGCATGTGACAGGCTTTACCCTGGGAACCACAACAGTAAATAACCGTAGTGCCAAAACTGCCCAGTGCCAAAAAGTCCAACAATATACCACTGCCAGCCAGATCAACCAGCTCTCCCAAGACCAATACACAGGAGAAGGATGAAAGCGTTCATACCCAATAACTGTGGAATTAAACAGGACAGTCACAAACATGAGAGACCAATTAGAGAAATGTCCAATTAAATCAGTCATACATGATTCATGGTGGATTATCACAGAGCATTTTTCACAGTGTGTTTACATTGACATGTAGAAGCTGTCTTGTTTTAGTGTTGTTGCTGTTCAGTTGTTGTCACTTGATTCAAGAGGAAAGGTAAGATAGTGTAAGACAGTTGCAGAAAAGGAGATATTGCAAGAGAGTTTCATGAAAGAGTGATATCGTGAGGCAGAGATGTGAATATCAGCTTGGAAAACAAAAAACCGAGCAACTATCAGCATTTCCATTCCTCTAAATGCTTTTGAATCACAGATTGTGGAAGAGGAGGAGAGGAGGAGCGATGCACTTGCAGAGAGAAGACAGAAGCTCATTTTAGACTGTGGGATTATCTGGGCGCTGATTGGTCCCTCAGAGATTTCCCAAAGAGATAGAGAGCACAGAGAAACTTCTCCACTCTGCACTGTAAACTCACTAGCTAATAATGTTAAGGGATAAGAGATAACCTGGAGCAAGAGACTAGGGAGGGAGGGAGGGAGGGAGAGAGGGAGGGAGTTATAACTGAGCAGCTGTTTTTTAGTTAGCCTTTTTTTATAGATATGTACTGACATGTATATGTAACTGATAGATGCAAACACACAAACTACATGTTCATGTTTTTAAATGTATGTAAATTGTGAAGTCTTTGGTGTGGATCTAGTGTTTTTGTCGTCGGGTTAGACAGGTTTATTTGTCATTTCTGCTGTTTTGGTGGACTGCCCAAAATATAGCTCTTGACTGGTGCAGGCTTGGGATATGACAGCATAAAATATCTGACCCAAATATAACAGAGATGTAGCACACACAATGCATTATGTACACATACACACAAACGCATACACTGGCCAGCCAAAACTGACCAGGCGGCTAGCCAGCAGTGAGCCCCTGAAAATACATAAAGTGTGAGTTGTGTCTGCAAGGCAATCATTATGCTAGCAATTAGTTATCTGCTGAGGGCTGTCAGACTGCTTGATTTATGTATTTTATTTGCATCTGAGTGATGAAGAAACAATAGAGACGGGTCTATTCCAGCGAAGTGATTGAATGTGCTGGCAACCATAACCTTGTCTCTCCCCTGCATGCTATGGATGTCTATATTCTCTCCACGTGATACATTTGCCACGGCCCTGCAACTCGGAGGAGCGAGCTAAATCATTCATCTGCTCCCATGTAAAATAGCGGTGACCTGGAGCAATTCCTCAGCAAGAGCAGTGTAGGGGAACTTTAATCTAGTTTAGTGTGAAAAGGGGGAGTCGAGTAGGGGAATTTACATATGGAACCAGACCTTGAAAGGAGGATAAAAAAAATATGTTTTTATTAGCGTCCCCATTAGCCAACGCCAATGGCGACAACTAGTCTTACTCAGATACCAGACTAACAAATAGGACATTACAGACAAAAGACTACACAATTTGCATACATTAACATGTAGGGAAAGGGGATACCTAGTCAGTTGTAGAACTGAATGCAGTCAACTGAAATGTGTCTTTCGCATTTAACCCCAACACCTACGAATCACAGAGGTGCAGTGTCTGCCGTAATTCACATCATCAGCATCTTGTGAGCAGTTGTTGAGGGGCTTAGCTACCTGGCTCAACGGCTGTGCAGCAGATTTTTCCACCTTGCCAGCTCGGGATTCAAACTAGCAACGTTTCAATTACTGTCCCAACGCTCTAACCACTAGGCTACCTACATATAGTGTGTGTGTGTGTGTGTGTGTGTGTGTGTGTGTGTGTGTGTGTGTGTGTGCGTGCGTGCGTGCGTGCGTGCGTGCGTGCGTGCGTGCGTGCGTGCGTGCGTGCGTGCGTGTGCGTGCGTGAGTGTATTTATGTGTTACACATAAGGACATGTTAGTACTGTACATACACACAAAAAGTAGGTCACATGGGGGAGAGGTGTTGTGCCTTGAGGTGTTGCTTTATTAATTTTTTTAAACCAGGTTTGCTGTTCATTTGCGCTATATGAGATGGGAGTTCCATACAACCATGGCTCTCTACAATATTATACATTTCCTTGAAATTGTTCTGATCCTGGGGACTGAGAAAAGATGGCATGGTGGTGGCATGTCTGGTGGGGTAAGTGTGTATGTTAGTGCTGTGGTTAAGTTGACTATGCAATCTATTTGGGATTTCCAAAACAAAAACAAGAAGCGATGAAGTCAGTATTTCCTCAACTCTTAGCTAAGGGAGACTGGCATAATATTAGCCTTCTGATTTACAATTAAGAGCAACACGTGCCACTTTGTTCTGGGCCACCTGCAGCTTAACTAGGTCCTTATTTGCAGCATTTGACCATATGACTGGACAATAATAAAGACTGGACAATGTATCTCCTAAACATTTTAATCTACTGCGAGGCATGTGGTGTAGATGGCTGCTGTCATACACACAAGATACACCGTTGAGTCATACAGTGTCTACAAGTATGCCTTTGTATCCAGGGGAATAATACTATGGTGAACATTGACAATAAAAAGCACTGAACAAAATTTGGAACTGTGTATAGGCTGTATAAACATTTACTGTACGTACATTGCAGAGGAGTTGGTTTTCTTTGCCTTTGTCACTGTATAGATTAATTTAGCAACTTCATGATCGAGCAATTCACCCCCCCAGTCTGGGTCTCAACTTAGTTTTTGCTTACTGCCCCAATAGGTCCACTGATGATGCAATCACCATCACACTGCACACTGCCCTGTCCCATCTGGACAAGAGGAATACCTATGTAAGAATGCTGTTCGTTGACTACAGCTCAGCATTTAACACCATAGTACCCTCCAAACTTGCCATTAATTAACCTCTTGACGCTAGGGGTCAGATTTCTTTTTTTTTTTTAAATAACGTTCCCAAGGTAAACAGACTATTTCTCAGGTCCAGATCGTAGAATATGCATATAATTTACAGATTAGGATAGAAAACACTCCAAAGTTTCCAAAACTGTCAAAATATAACAAAACTGATTCTGCAGGTGAAAACATGAGGAAATCTAACCCGGAAGCTATTTTTAATTTATTTTTAATCTGTGTTTCCTTGCCCGTCTTTCTTCCAATTAAAGGGGTATCAACCAGATTTATTTTCCAATGGCTTCCTCAGACTGTGACCAGGCTTTAGACATAGTTTCAGGCTTTTATTTTGAAAAATGAGCGATATTTTTCAAAAGTAGTCAGGTGTCCTTTGATTAGTTCCTGCGCGCGAGAGGGGTAGCTCTCCATTTTCTTTCTCTCTTTTATTGAATAGGTTACGGTCCGGTTGAAATATTATCGATTATGTTTGTTAAAAACAACCTGAGGATTGATTATAAAAAACATTTGACATGTTTCTACGAACATTACGGATACTTTTTGGAATTTTCGTCGAACGGAACGAGGCTTTGGTTTTCTGAACATAACGCGCAACCCAAATGGCGTTTTTTTGTTTATTGAACAAAAATAACATTTATTGTGTAACTGGGAGTCTCTTGAGTGCAAACATCCGAAGATTATCAAAGGTAAGCGATTCATTTTATTGCTTTTCTGACTTTCGTGACAAAGCTAACCAAGCTAATATAAGGCTAACTGTTCTAGCATTGATTGATGCACTCACAAAAGCTTGGATTGCTTTCGCTGCAAAGCATATTTTCAAAATCTGACACGATAGGTGGATTAACAATAAACTAAGCTGTGTTTTGGTATATTTCACTTGTGATTGCATGATTATAAATATTTTTTGTAATATTTTTGAATCTGATACGTTTGGGAATTTTCCTCTGCCTTTCAGGACCGGAACGAGGCTGTAGTTTTCTGAACATAACAAGGAACCCAAATGGCGTTGTTTTGTTATAAAAGTAATATTTATCGAACAAAAATAACATTTATTGTGTAACTGTGAGTCTCGTGAGTGCAAACATCCGAAGATTATCAAAGGTAAGCGATTAATTTTATTGCTTTTCTGACGTTCGTGACCATGCTAATTTGGGGCTAACTGTTCTAGCATTGATTGATACACTCACAAAAGCTTGGTTTTCTTTCGCTGTAAAGCATATTTTCAAAATCTGACACGATAGGTGGATTAACAGCAAGCTAAGCTGTGTTTTGGTATATTTCACTTGTGATTGCATGATTATAAATATTTTTTGTAATATTTTGCGCCCTGCAATTCAGCAGTTGTTTAGGAAAATGATCCCGCTAAAAGGATCCGTAGCGCAGAGAAGTTAAGCTCGAGACCATGGGTCTTGACCCTGCCCTGTGCAACTGGGTCCTGGACTTTCTGATGGGCTGCCCCCAGATGGTGAAGGTAGGAAACAACCTCTCCACCCCGCTGATCCTCAACACTGGAGCCCCACAATGGTGCGTTCTCAGCCCTCTTTTGTACTCCCTGTTCACCCATGCCTGCGTGGCAATGCACACTTCCAACTCAACCATCAAGTTTGCAGACGACAGTACAGTGGTAGGCTTGATTTCCAACAATGACGAGACGGCCTACAGGGAGGAGGTAAGGGCTCTCAGAGTGTGGTGTCAGGAAAATAACCTCTCGCTCAACGTCAACAAAACAAAGGAGATGATCGTGGACTTCAGGAAACAGCAGAGGGAGCACCGCCCCATCCACATCATCGGGACAGTA
Source organism: Salvelinus namaycush (assembly GCF_016432855.1). NCBI lineage: Eukaryota > Metazoa > Chordata > Actinopteri > Salmoniformes > Salmonidae > Salvelinus > Salvelinus namaycush. The sequence continues at coordinate 25,531,032 of NC_052341.1, forward strand.
GTGGAGAAGGTGGAAAGTTTTTAAATTCCTCGGCGTACACGTCACAGACAAACTGAAATGGTCCACCCACACAGACAGCGTGGTAAAGAAGGCGCAGCAGCGCCTCTTCAACCTCAGGAGGCTAAAGAATTATGGCTTGTCACCTAAAACACTCACAAACTTTTACAGATGCACAATCAAGAGCATCCTGTCGGGCTGTATCACCGCCTGGTACGGCAACTGCACCGCCCTCAACCGCAAGGCTCTTCAGAGGGTAGTGAGGTCTGCACAACACATCACCGGGGCCAAACTACCTGCCCTCCAGGACACCTACAGCACCCGTTGTCACAGGACCGAGAGAATAAAAAACAGCTTCTATCTCAAGGCCATTAGACTGTTAACTTCTCCGAATACGGGTTCACTTTCCTAAAGAACCACTGAATTGCAGGGCGCCAAATTCAAAAATATTCCTAAAAATATTTATAATCATGCAATCACAAGTGAAATATACCATAACACAGTTTAGCTTGTTGTTAATCCACCTATCGTGTCAGATTTTGAAAATATATTTTACAGCAAAAGAAATCCAAGCTTTTGTGAGTGTAGCTTTCAATGCTATAACAGCTTAGCCTTATATTAGCTTGGGTAGCTTGGTCACGAAAGTAAGAAAAGCAATAAAATGAATCGCTTACCTTCGATAATCTTCGGGTGTTTCTACTCACAAGACTCCCAGTTACACAACAAATGTTATTTTTGTTCGATAAATATTTCTTTTATCACAAAAAAACGCCATTTGGGTTGCGCATTATTTTGAGAAAACAAAAGCCGTGTTCCGTTCGACAAATCCCAAAAAGTATCCGAAATGGTCGTAGAAACATTTAAAATGTTTTTTTATAATCAAACCTCAGGTTGTCTTTAACAAACATAATCGATAATATTTCAACCGGAGTATAACCTATTCATTAAGAGAGAAAAGGAAAATGGTGAGCTCCTCTCGCGCGCGCAGGAAATATTCAGAGGACACCTGACCTCTTTTGAAACATCTCGCAAATTTTTCAAAATATAAGCCTGAAACTATGTCTAAAGCCTGGTCACAGCCTGAGGAAGCCATTGGAAAAAGAATCTGGTTGATACCCCTTTAAATGGAGGTTAGACAGGCCAGGAAACAAAGATAAAAAAAAAAAAAATCACTTCCGGGTTACTTTTTCTCAGGATTTCGCTTGCAGAATAAGTATTATTTTTCTCACAGACAATATTTTGACAGTTTTGGAAACTTTGGAGTGTTTTCTATCTTAATCTGTAAATTATATGCATATTCTACGATCTGGGCCAGAGAAAATGTCTGTTTACGTTGGGTACGTTATTTTAAAAAAATAAAAAATTCTGACCCCTAGCGCTAAGAACTTAAATAGCCAACACTAACATAAAGAGGATGCTACCAACATACAGACGCATATCTTTGGCCACTTTAATAAATTTACTTAATAAAGGTATCACTAGTCACTTAAATAACGCCACTTTAATAATGTTTACATATCCTACATTTCTCATCTCAAATGTATATACTGTATTCTATACCATCTACTGCATCTTGCCTATGCCACACGGCCATCGCTCATCCATATATTTATATGTACATATTCTTATTCATCCCTTTACATTTGCGTGTATAAGATAGTTGTTGTGAATTTGTTAGATTTACTTGTTAGATATTACGGCATTGTCAGAACCAAAAGCACAAGCATTTCGCTACACTCAAATTAACATATGCTAACCATGTGTATGTGACCAATAACCTTTGATTTGATATTTCCCGCCAAGACCAGAAGTGTCATTCTAAAGCATATTGTTGGGTGGTCCTTTGCATGGGGTGATGTTTCCTTCAACAATCAGTCTTCCAGATAGATGACACAGACACAGGAGCCTTGGTATAAAACTCTTTAGTAATAAAATGCCAATGCAGAGATTCACATACAGAATACCTCATACAGAGTCACATACAGAATACCTCAGTAGTCTATAGTAAAGATATGTGTGGCGAAACAGGAGACAACACTCTTTATACTAGTTGGTGTGGACAACCTACCGTCAATCATACCTAAATATTGTTGCTTTGGATTAGATAAAAAGTATCTAATATGTATGTATTGACTGTGGTTTATCACTCTACTATAAGCCATCAACCACACCTCTGTAGTCTCAGGTGCTTTGCTACTTTCGGAACAGGCAGCTCTCAGCCTGAGAACTAAAGCAGTACATCTCCATTACCCAGTACTTTTCCATCATTGCGCATTGCAGCATTCAAAGGTTATCACATATATACAGTAATCATGGCATTGGCTATATTTGCATAATTTAGCATTATTAATTAATCATTACCTTTTTGTTTCATTCATGTGACCGACCAATACTGTTTCATAACATGTGACAGACCAACACCTCACAAGGCTACTCTCTCTAATCTGAGACCTTGAAACTGAGATATCTTTAAGCACTCTGGTCGAAAAGGGCGGTTCCAACACGCTGACAAGCTCTCTGACCTCATTCGGGGCGTGGCTAGTTACTGTGCAAAGTATAATCAAAACTATGATCTTGTTAGAAAACTAAAATCACATTCCTATGTTAACAAAAAGTGTTTCATTCTTTTTCATATTGTCAACACCACATATTGGATGGAAACTTGACATAAACAGTGTATACACTATCCAAGTTACAGTATTTTTGTTATACAATTTTTATACCATTTTTAATGACATCACAAAATAGACATTAATGTTCCATAGACCATCTCTGACCATTTCCCACATTCGGATGTAAGAAATGTTTGTTCCAAAGTTCAATTTTTCAATTTTTGAACGTTCGAGTTTTCAGCTGGCAAAAGTCTCTCTCCTGACAAAGACATTCCGATCCTAGATACTAGAGAGCCAGAGATACTTCTCTCCTGCTTGATTTAAGACAGGGTGTGATGGTGACCATCCAGCAGCTCCCCCTCTCGCATCTGTGGGAGAGAGAGGCCTGGTTACTGTCACCCCACCATCAGTCTGATCTGCCCATTCTGATCCTCAAAGGACAGTCATGACATTCATCATTGTAATGACATGCTTGAATAATATAGGACTAGAATAAGATGCAGATAGCTATCACTTCTCTTCACAAAGATTGAATGGTTATGGGTCTGAATAAATAACTGACTACCATCATCACACTTTCACTCTTCTTTCAAACTCTTTGCGAGTTCTACTGGTTGCTGTATTTAACATCAAGCAAACAAGTTCCTGCATCCCTCTTCAAATAGTCTATTAGTATAAGAAATGCAAAAACATAAAATGATCCAGCAAGCTATTCTAGTCTAGCTTCTCCTGAGACTCCAAGTCCTAAGGAGGGTGTTTTAAGAAGAGAGGCCAGCAGAGCACAGGTGCGTATTGCACAAGAGACAGAGGCTATAAATTAGAAGCTGATGCATAACCCATCATTCCTTAGATAAATATAGGGCTAATAATGCATTGAATGTATTACCTGAGTGAGGTAGGCTAGGACATCTATCTCTCTATAAACATTATACAGTTGAAGTCGGAAGTTTACATACACCTCAGCCAAATACATTTAAACTCAGTTTTTCACAATTCCTAACATTTAATCATAGTAAAAATGCCCTGTCTTAGGTCAGTTAGGATCACCACTTTATTTGAACAATGTGAAATGTCAGAATAATAGTAGAGAGAATGATTTATTTCAGCTTTTATTTCTTTCATCACATTCCCAGCGGGTCAAAAGTTTACATACACTCAAATAGTATTTGGTAGCGTTGCCTTTAAATTGTTTAACTTGGGTCAAACGTTTCGGGTAGCCTTTCACAAGCTTCCCACAATAAGTTGGGTGACTTTTGGCCCATTCCTCCTGACAGAGCTGGTGTAACTGAGTCAGGTTGATAGGCCTCCTTGCTCGCACACGCTTTTTCAGTTCTGCCCACTGCTTATTTGAGCTGTTCTTTACATAATATGGGCTTGGTATTTTACCAAATAGGGTTATCTTCTGTATGCCAACTCTACCTTGTCGCAACACAACTGATTGGCTCAAATGCATTAAGAAGGAAAGAAATTCCAATATTTAACTTTTAACAAGGCACACCTGTTAATTTAAATGCATTCCAGGTGGCTACATCATTAAGCTGGTTGAGAGAATGCCAAGAATGTGCAAAGCTTTCATCAAGGCAAAAGGTGGCTACCTTGAGGCATCTCAAGTATAAAATAGATTTTGATTTGTTTAACACTTTTTTGGTTACTACATGATTCCATATAATGTTAGTTCATAGATTTGATGTCTTCACTATTATTCTACAAGGTAGAAAGAGTAAACATAACAAAAAAACTTGAATAAGTAGGTGTATCCAAATGTTGTACTGTAATTTAACAGTTTTACTTCACGTAATGCTGTCCATATAAATTATTTCTTGTAATTTATCTTATATTTATTGATACTGGGAAAAGGGAGGAGGTTTGGGCAGTAAATCTCGGCAACCTGGTTCCCGCTATTCAACGCTAATGTCCCCTAACAATGTTTTGATACGTAGGTAGTTAATCTTGCCACCTATCTAAAATTGCCCAGGGTCCCTGACCTACTGGGGCCCACCCTCATATTGATATGTCATTAGTTCTTATAAAATGTTTAGAATTGCAGGAAATTAGCATTCAATTATTCCTCTTAGCAAAAATGCAATTTCTCAAGCAAGCAGTTTGCTTATACTGTCTGGGAGTGGTCTGAGTCTGGAGGGGGAAACCGAAAATGTTCTGTTATTGGCAGAGAGGTTTGGATCTCTCTTTTCTATTGGTCTATTAACTCATTTATGGCTTGGTGATGTCACCATGGAAGGCAAAAATTCCATCCCACCAAAAAAGGCTAATATTTTAGGCAGTCTTTTAAAAACACACTAAAAGGGCATTATCATCAGGTTAAAAATGTCACCGTATTATTCCAACCTATTAGTGTGGAAATAAGGCTAGGAGAATCTGATCTTTCCCTAAGTAAATGTAATTACATTGTCAAAAGTATATAGGCTACGTAGTCTACTCCTGTCTATACAGAAATAGATGAATTCATTGAAAATATACTTCTAAGGCATGTTTCGGCCACAGAGGATCATTAGCTTCCCCTGGCCTTAAAAAAAATAAGTTGTGGATTGTTTAAATTGCATTGCCTACAGTCGGAATGATAAATAGATGATTGTTGAGTTGCGACTCAGTGAAAGTAGATAGGCCGAGCCAGGCATATCGCAATATTTAAAAAAACAACTGCGGGAAAATGGCAGCTGGATGTAAGTATCTACCTCTGATTCCAAAGGTTGCATGTCCGAATCCAGCAATAGAAAGTTGTTTTTGATATTTTTGTTTTAAGCCTATCCCAAACCTTAACCCTTACCCTAAGCATTCAAAGATAATGCCCAACCTTAAGAATTGGGAGTTAATGCCGAATTTAACCTTAAACACTTAGAGATTTGACATTTAGAGCAACTTCAACATTTTATGTTTGAGAAACATGGATGAATGTCTATTTCCGACGTGAGACTGTGAGAGCTTGTAGATGAGTGAGTGAATAACCTTCTACACACTATCATTCAGTTAAGAATATCATAAAAAAACAATGTTGTGTATGGCCATAAAATCAGGTAGGGGAGCTAGTGCTTTGAAAGAAAACAATGGCAACCATATTGTATTATTAAATGGCCAACTTCATACCTTCCTTTGACAGAAGAGCCTGAGCATTGGTTAGTTTCTGTTTCTCTCTTCCCCTCTATGTGTTTAAAGAAGACTTTGGTAACACTTAGGCTCCGTTTCCAATAATTGTTAGCCTGATGGTTGGAATGGATGGGGGGCTATGAGGGGGATAATAAGGAGCAATGTTTTTCACCAAACAAAAGGTCAACCAACAAAGTTTAATTGAATGAGGAGAAAAGTACTGTGAAAAAACCATGAGGAATTGTTCAAACACACACACTTCCTCGCGAGTCGCCCAGAGTTTTCACCTTAATTAACACTCTGTATAATGACAAGTCTCTGTAGTACCAGTGGCCTTTCCTAAGTTCACTTTGCGGAATGGAGTTCCACCATACAGCATCCCAGGTGGAGCAGCCTGCAGCAGTATAGTGTATAGGAAGAACTTGTTTCTACCAAGGTTATCATAGTAAACTAAAACCAATCATGAAAAACGATTTAGTAAACAGAAATAAAATAATTAAGAAACCTGTTTGAAAAACAAAACCTATACAAAAAAAATGTCTTTGTCTGCAAAACGAACTAAAATCAAAACCATCAGAAATGATGTTACGTTTTAGTTTTGCCTCTTCTAAACTTTGGGCAACAATCTAATTAGGTTTTCAAGCTTTTTTTCAAATGAGGTTTTCGACTTTCTGAATCTGACAGGTAAATGCTGCCAGGATATGGTGATGTTTCAAACAGGCCTAGCTTGTGCATCACTATCACTAGCTATCTAGTCTCTAGACAGACGGGTTGCCTCCACAGGAGGTTGCTGAGGGGAGGACGGCTCATAATAATTGCTGAAAAGGAGCGAATGACCAAAAGTAGGTGGACACCTGCTCGTCGAACATCTCATTCCAAAATGAGCATGGGCATTAATATGAAGTTGATAGTTCCTTTGCCGCTAACACAGCCTCTACTCTTCTGGGAAAGGTTTCCACTAGATGTTGGAACATTGCTGCGGGGACTTGCTTTCATTCAACCACAAGAGAATTAGTGAGGTTGGGCACTGATGTTTTGGCGATTAGGCCTGGCTCGCAGTCGGCGTTCTATTTAATCCTAACAGTGTTCAATGGGGTTAAGGTCAGGGCTCTGTGGAGGCCAGTCAAGTTCTTCCACACCGATTTTGACAAACTCTTTGTGCACGGGGGCATTGTCATGCTGAAACAGGAAAGGGCCTTCTGCAAACTGTTGCCATAAAGTTGGAATCACAGATTCGTCTATATTGTAATTGTATGCTGTAGCATTAAGATTTCCCTTCACTGGAACTAAGAGGCCTAGCCCAAACCATGAAAAACAGCCCAAGACCATTATATCTCCTCCACCAAACTTTACAGTTAGCACTATGCATTCGGTTAGGGAGCATTCTCCTGGCGTCCGCCAAACCCAGATTCATCCGTTGGACTACGAGATGGTTGAGAGTGATTCATCACTCCAGAGAACGCGCTGCTCCAGAGTCCAATGGCAGCAGGCTTTTCACCACTCCAGCCGCCGCTTGGCATTGTGCATGGTGATCTTAGGCTTGTGTGCGGCTGCTCGGCCATGGAAACCCATTTCATGAAGCTCCCGACGAACAGTTATTGTGCTGACGATGCTTCCAGAGGCAGTTTGGAACTTGGTAGTGAGTGTTGCAATTGAGGACAGACGATATTTACGCACTACGCACTTCAGCAAACGGTGGCCCACGACTTTGCGGCTGAGCCGTTGTTGCTCCTAGACGTTTCCACTTCACAATAACAGAACTGAGAGATGGCCAGGACAGCTCTAGCAGGGCAGACATTTGACGAAGTGACTTGTTGCCATAGGCTTCCAATTCTGAGGTGTTCAGAAACCAGACGGTTCGACAGAGGAAAATTTGGGCGCCTTTGAGCGCATAGGTATTTAGGCCTTATCTCCATTTTGAAGTAGTCCATTTTCTTCTTCTGTTACTTATATGAGTTGGTAACCAAACTGAAAGAGTGCATACTGCCACCTGGAGTGTGTTGTTTAAACCGGTATAAAGCCAAGGTTGGCGATTTACTGCAACCTGCAGTTATGGAATATTTGCTCGAGAGTATAATTCATTGGCTAATCGCTCCTGATGACCTGGATAGAATCATGTGATCTTTCCTTAACCCATAGGGAGTTACACCCAGTTGACTACCTCAAAATGGGGAAAGTTCTCAATGGCACTGCCCATGCCAAAACTGGGTTTTGGGTACTAGAGTTCTCTATACATCTCTATGGTTCCAGCAACTACGTCTCGTCTGTACAAGTTCCTGTGTCAGTCGGAACTGGGCATAGAGATCACAATGTTCATATCAAAGTAGTGCATTTTCAATCACGCTTTAACCTGTTTGGGGTGCAGCCCGACACCGGTACACTTATGACAACATCCAGCTCAAGTGCAGGGCGCGAAATTCAAAAGATATTTTTTTTTAAATATTTAACTTTCACACATTAACAAGTCCAATACAGCATATGAAAGGTACACATCTTGTGAATCAAGCCAACATGTCCGATTTTTAAAATGTTTTACAGGGAAGACACAATATGTAAATCTATTAGCTAACCACGTTAGCAAAAGACACCACTTTTCTTACTCCATCAGTTTTTTACTCCATCAGTAGCTATCACAAATTCGACCAAATAAAGATATAAATAGCCACTAACCAAGAAACAACTTCATCAGATGACAGTCTGATAACATATTTATTGTATAGCATATGTTTTGTTAGAAAAATGTGCATATTTCAGGTATAAATCATAGTTTACATTGCAGCTACAGTCAGAAATTGCACCGAAAGCAGACAGAAAAATTACAGACACCAACGCCAAATAACTAAATACTCATCATAAAACATTTCTGAAAAATACATAGTGTACAGCAATTGAAAGACAGGCATCTTGTGATTCCAGACAATATTTCCGATTTATCAAGTGTTTTACAGCGAAAACACAATATAGCGTTATATTAGCGTAGCCACAATAGCCAGAAACACTTGGGCGCCGATGACCAGTTCACATGCACGACAGATATTAGAAATAGCATCATAAAATGTTTCTTACTTTTGGTGATCTTCCGTCAGAATGTTGGACAAGGTGTCCTTTGTCCAGAACAGTCGTTGTTTGGATCTGGAACGGCAAATTTCCCTCTTGATTTAGCATGGGCACTTGCCAAGTGGCACGGATCTCTCCAACGTCAACAAAGTCAGAGAACGGAACACGGCAAAACTCCCGAAAAAATTTCAATAATCTGATTAAACTATATTGAAAAAACATACTTTACGATGATATGGTCACATGTATCAAATAAAATCTAAACCGGAGATGTTAGTCGTCCATAACGACAGCTAAACAGAAGGCAAATCCATGTCCCCTTTCGCGCGCTCCAGAAACAGGAAATGGACGGTCACGTCATACAAAGAGCTTTAATTCCACCTCAGACCAAGATAAACACGAAATGTCTTCTCTCACCGCCTCTTGACAACCAGGGGAAGGTGTATGAAGTGTACGTAGACTCTTATGTATCATGCCCATGTATAGGCAGGAAGTTGAACAGAGCATCGATTTCTGACATTCCACTTCCTGGTCAGGAAATGTGCTGCAGAATGAGTTCTGTTTCACTCAGAGAAATAATTCAAACGGTTTTAGAAACTAGAGAGTGTTTTCTATCCAATAGTACTAATAATATGCATATTGTACGAGCAAGAATTGAGTACGAGGCCGTTTGAAATGGGCACGATTTAACTGGCTACTCAATACTGCCCCTTGCAGACATAAGAAGTTAAATGGCATGCAGCTTATTTAAGCTTCATAAACACTACATAAATGTGTTACAAATCATCTAAAACTGTATGTCATGATTTATAACATTGACGTATACACTGACACGGTGACTGAGTTTATCAGGAAGTGTATAGGTGATGTTGTTCCCACTGTGACTATTAAAACCTACCAAAACCAAAAACTGTGGATAGATGGCAGCATTCATGCAAAACTGAAAGCACAAACCACTGCATTTAACCACAGGCAAGGTGTCTGGGAATATGGTTGATTCAAAACACTGCAGTTATGTCCTCCGTAAGGCAATCAAACAGGCAAAACGTCAGTACAGAGACAAAGTGGAGTCACATTTCAAAGTCTCAGACACAAGATGTGTGTGGCAGGGACTCCAGACAATCAATGATTACAAATGGAAAACCAGCCACGTCACACACTGAAGTCTTGATCCTGGACAAGCTAGAGTAAACACCTTCTTCATCCTCTTTGAGGATAACACAGTGCAACCGAAGCAGCCCGCTCACGAGGACTGTGGGTTTTTGTTCTCCGTGGCCGACGTGAGTAAGACATTTTAAAGACATGTTAACCCTCGCAAGGGTGCCGGTCCAGACGGCATCCCTAGCCGCGTCTTCAGAGCATGCGCAGACCAGCTTGCTGGAGTGTTTAGGGACATATTCAATCTCTCCCTATCCCAGTGTGCTGTCCCCACTTGCTTCAAGATGTACACCATTGTTCCTGTGACCAATAAAGCGAAGGTAACTGAACTAAATTACTTTCGCCCCGTAGCACTCACTTCTGTGATCATGAAGTGCTTTGAGAGGCTAGTTAAGGATCATATCACCTCCACTTTACCTGACACCCTAGACCCGCTTCAATTTACATACCGCACCAATAGATCACCTGACGACACAATCGCCATCGCACTGCACACTGCGCTATCCCATCTGGACAAGAAGGATACCTATGTAAGAATGCTGTTCATTGACTACAGCTCAGCCTTCAACACCATAGTACCCTCAAAGCTCATCATTAAGCTCGGGGCCTTAGTTCTGAATCCCGCACTGTGCAACTGGGTGGTGGACTTCCGGACGGCCCGCCCCCAGGTGGTAGGAAACAACACCTCCCTACGCTGATCCTCAACACAGGGGCCCCACAAGGGTGCGTGATCAGCCCCCTCCTGACTCCCTGTTCACCCATGACTGCGCCGCAACAGCACCTCTTCAACTTCAGAAGAAATTTGCCTTGGCCCGTAAGACCCTCACAAGCGTTTATAGATGCCCCATTGAGAGCATCCTGTCGGCTGTATCACCGCCTGGTACAACAACTGCACCACCCGCAACCACAGGGCTCTCCAGAGGGTGGTGCGGTCTGCCCAACGCATCACCGGGGGCACACTGCCTGCCCTCCAGGACACCTACAGCTCCCGATGTCACAGGAAGGCCAAAAAGATCTCCAAGGATATCAACCACCGGAACCATGGCCTGTTCATCCCACTTTCTTCCAGAAGGCAAGGTCAGTACAGGTGCATCAAAGCTGGGACTGAGAAACTGAAAAACAGCTTCAATTTCAAGGCCATCAGACTGTTAAATAGCCATAACTAGCAGGCCTCCACCCAGTAACCTGCCCTGAACTTAGTCACTGTCACTAGCTGGCTATCACCCCGTGACTCAACCCTGCTCGTTAGAGGCTGCTGCCCCATGTACATACTGTAGACATGGAATCACTGGTCACTTTAATAATGGAACACTGGTCACTTTAATAATGTTTACTTACTGTTTTACTCATTTCATATGTATATACTGTATTCTACTGTATTCTAGTCAATGCCACATTCCTCGCTCTAATATTTATATATTTCTTAATTCCATTATTTTGCTTTGAGATGTGTCTGTATTGTTGTGAATTCTTACATACTACTGCACTGTTGGAGCTATGAACACAAGCATTTCGCTACACCCACAATAACATCTGCTAAATATGTGTATGTGAACAATACAATTTGATTTGATTTGATAAAGAGTTCACAAATGTGGCATAACTGTGTGACATTATCACCAATGCCAAATCTGACCTAATCCACTATGTCAAATATGACATAAACCTGTGCTTAAAAAAGGGTGGCATAAGCACCGCTTAATGAAGGCCTTATAAATCATATTAAATTGAGGCTTCACAAAGCATTTATAACTCTGTTATGCATCTTGGTCGAGCATTGCAATGCCAGGATATTGGGTTCGATTCCAGGGACCACCCATGTGTAAAAATCTATTCATTCATGACTGTAAGTTGCTTTGAATAAAAGCATCTGCTAAATTTTATATATTATATTTCACTAAAACATTTATAGGAAGGCCCAACCTCTTTCCCTCTTGGTTGCATAGAGGTATGGGAAAATTCAAAGAAACTTCAATTTTTGAGTGTAGTTGCCCTTTTAATTCAGTGAGCATGCCCTGCACTGTTGTTTGGTTAGCAGGTTTTCTGTTGTGCAGTATGAGCGCATGTGAGGTGCTTCAGCCGGCAATGGAATAGGTGGAGTAAAAGGCCAGCAACAGTGTGCAGCAGTGTTATTCAATACCTCATGAAATGACACCATACATACATTCTACAGACCCTACTGAGTATTCCTTACAATACTTTTATTGCAGCACCAGGAATAGTTCTTGCTCTGAGCCAAGCTGCATTCCATATACAGTGATTCGTATTGGGAGCATTTATTTGACCTTGGAACATGTTTTAAAACCCAAATTTAACGCAAATGGCACTTAAATATGAACAAATATAGGAATCATTGTTAATGTTTAGACAATATAATTTTTTGGGGCTTGGCCCACCTACCCAAATTTGTGATCACACACACCCCCAAACAGACATACACAAACACACCACACAACACCAGAGAAAAGAAAGAAACAAGAGGGAGTAAAACCCACATTCGTGCAACTCATGTGGAGTGTGTGTTGAGTGTTTTTACAGGAAAGGCCCGATTGAGACTGTATGCTCCATGCAGCTCGGTGGAGCTGGATCCATACAGGGCCAGTTATTAACAGAGACAGGGGCTAGACCTGGGCTAGGCCTGGGATAAACATGGTGGGAACCACATGGGGCCCTGGAGGATCTGGTTACATCTGCAGCTTGAAAATCAAATGGCCTGCGGTATTCTCGAAGGTCTCTCTCTAGGCGTGCACACAGAGACATACATATACACACATAGATTATTTATGAACACACACATAGAAACACATACACACACACAGCCTCCCTCTACTGAGTTGTGGCCACAGGATGGTCTCTGATGCTCCTCTTAAATTACCCAGGAGCAGACAATATGTTTTACATCTCCTGGTCGTAATATCGACTCCTCAGCAGCCATAATGGATCCTGTTCAGGGATGTTAAATGGTGTTATTGACCCGGAAGAGAGGACAGAGACAGTAAAGAACACATATTTATTGTTATCCAATAGTCTTGTTTTTAATATGCATCGAACGAGAATGGATGTGCTGTCTGGTTTCCAGCAATATGCCTCACTATAATGGAGTATAAAAGGTAGGGAGGAGACGTGTGTTTATCTATACACACACAAAGAACATGCATGATCACACAACTAGGTCAACTGAAGTGTGACATCAAATACTGAAAATATTTTCCTGTCTCTCTTTCTCTCTCATACACACACAAGCACATACACACAGAAGCTCTCTCACACACACACACACACACAGTTGCTGTGCCCTCTCCTTCACTGTACCATCAGATCCCATCCCGTGATTGAGGTTTCAGTGGTGAGGATTTCATCACGCTCCACAACCCTGACACTGATTACTGTATTCTGCAGAACTGCATTAGATCTGCCTGACCAGGCACCTCTCCCTCTCTCCCCCTCTCTCTTTCTCTCTCTCTCTCTGTCAGTGTGTGTATGTGTGTGTGGTGTGTGTGTGTGTGTGTGCGTAAGTTAGGGTGAGAGAGAAAGACTGATATAGATCAGAGAAAAAGACAGATACTGTATGCACATTTGTGTCTGTGTGTGTGTGTGTGCGTATTTCCGTATGTTTTGTGAGGGTCATACGTCCTATGCAGCTGCAGCTGCACCAGCAGGCCTATCTTTCTCATTACCACTGCCAACCAGAACCAGAGAGGGGCTAGAGGGGCCTGTCTCGACCCAGAAACCAGCCCCTCTTGTTCCCTGAGACAGCCCATGCGAGCGGCATAAGGGACTTTATTTAATCTACATAATGCAGCAAGTACAGCTACTAAACTTGAGCGACAACAACTCAGCAGCGTTGCAGTTCTCGACACACTCAAATCGGTGTGCCTGGCATCTACTCCCATACGTCATTCAAAGACACTTAAATCTTTTGTCTTGCCCATTCACCATCAAAATGGCACACATACACAATCATTAATCTGCACTGATTGAAGTGGATATAACAGGTGACATCAATAAGGGGCAACTATTGAACTTGTTTTTTTAAAATTGAGAGACGAACTTAAAGTTTCCTTTACTGACCATCATTTTCACCTTTCTGACCGCTTGCATCATGACGAGCTTCTCACATGACTGGCCTATCTGGGTGATGTTTTTCTCGCCTGAATGATCTGAATCTAGGATTGCAGGGACTCTCCGCAACTATATTCAATGTGTGGAACAAAATTGAGGCTATGATTAAGAAGATGGAGCTCTTTTCTTTCTGCATTAACAAGGACAACACACAGGTCTTTCCATCATTGTATGTTTTTTTGTGTGCAAATGAACTCAAGCTTATGGACAATGTCAAATGTGATATAGCAAAGCACCTGAGTGAGCTGGGTGCACAATTACACAGGTACATTCCCGAAACGGATGACACAAACAACTGGATTCGTTATCCCTGTCATGCCCTGCCTACAGTCCACTTACCAATATCTGAACAAGGGAGCCTCATCGAAATTGCGAAAAATGTATTTAATCAGAAGCCACTGCCAGATTTCTGGATAGGGCTGCGCTAAGAGTTTCTTGCCTTGGGAAATCGCGCTTTTAAGACACTGATGCCCTTTGCAACCACGTACCTATGTGAGAGTGGATTCTCTGCCCTCAGTAGCAGTAAATACAGGCACAGACTGTGTGTGGAAAATGATTTAATAGTGAGACTCTCTCCAATCCAATACAACAATATTTGCATCGTTTCAAGCAAACCCTTCTCATTAACCTGTGGTGAGTTATTCACAATTGTTGATGAACAAATAAGGTTTTCAAATCACATCAAATTGTATTGGTCACATGCGCCGAATACAATAACCTTACAGTGAAATGCTTACTTACGAGCTCCGAATCAACAGTGTTTAAAAAAAAATACGGATAAGAATAAGAGATAAAAGTAACAAGTAAGTAAAGAGCAGCAGAAAAAAACAGCAATACATACAGGGAGGTGCCGGTACAGAGTCAATGTGCGGGGGCACCGTTTAGTTGAGGTAGTATGTACATCTAGGTAGAGTTAATTAAAGTGACAATGCATAGATGACAACAGAGGGTGGCAGTGGTGTGGAGAGGGGAGGGGGGGGGGGGAAATGTGAATAGTCTGGGTAGCCATTTGACTAGATGTTCAGGAGTCTTATGGCTTGGGGTTAGAAGCTGTTTACAAGCCTCTTGGACCTAGACTTGGCGCTCCGGTACCGCTGGCCGTGTGGTAGCAGAGAGAACAGTCTATGACTAGGTTGGCTGGAGTCTTTGACAATTTTTAGGGCCTTCCTCTGACGCCGCCTTGTATAGAGGTCCTGGATGACAGGAAGCTTGGCCCCAGTGATGTACTGGGCCATTCACATTACTCTCTGTAGTGCCTTGCGGTCGGAGGCCGAGCAGTTGCCATACCAGGCAGTGATGCAACCAGTCAGGATGCTCTCGATGGTGCAGCTGTAGAACCTTTTGAGGATCTGAGGACCCATGCCAAATCTTTTCAGTCTCCTGAGGGGGAATAGGTTTTGTTGTGCTCGGTTCATGACTGTCATGGTGTGCTTGGACCATGTTAGTTTGTTGGTGATGTGGACACCAAGAAAACTGAAGCTCTCAACCTGCTCCACTACAGCCCCGTCGATGAGAATAGGGGCGTGCTTGGTCCTGTTTTTCCTGTAGTCAACAATAATCTCCTTTGTCTCGATCACGTTGAGGGAGAGGTTGTTGTCCTGGCACCACACGGCCAGGTCTCTGATCTCCTCCCTATAGGCTGTCTAGTTGTTGTCGGTGATCAGGCATTCCACTGTTGTGTTGTCAGCAAATTTAATGATGGTGTTGTAGTCGTGCCTGGCCATGCGGTCATGAGTGAAGTGGGAGTACAAGGGGGGGCTGAGCACGCACCCCTGAGGGGCCCCTGTGTTGAGGATCAGCGTGGCGGATTTGTTGTTACCTACCCTTACCACCTGGGGGTGACCCGTTAGGAAGTCCAGAATACAGTTGCAGAGGAAGGTGTTTAGTCCCAGGGTCCTTAGCTTATTGATGAGCTTTGAAGGCACTATGGTGTTGAACACTGAGCTGTTGTCAATTAATAGCTTTCTCACATAGGGAAAGGGCAGTGTGGAGTGCAACATAGACTGCATCATCTGTGGATCTGTTGGGGTGGTATGCAAATTGGAGTGGGTCTAGGGTTTCTGGGATGATGGTGTTGATGTAAGCCATGACCAGCCTTTCAAAACCCTTCATGGCTACAGACGTGAGTGCTACGGATTGGTAGTAATTTAGGCAGGGTACCTTAGTGTTCTTGGGCCCAGGCACTATGGTGGTCTGCTTAAAACATGTTGGTATTACAGACTCAGCCAGGGAGAGTTTGAAAATGTCAGTGAAGACACTTGCTAGTTGGTCAGCACATGCTCGCAGTACACTGCGGCCTTGTGAATGTTGACCTGTCCAAAGGTCTTACTCACATCGGTTACGGAGAGCGTGATCACACAGTCTTCCGGTACAGCTGGTTCGCTCATTTATGATTCAGTGTTTTTTTGCCTCGAAGCAAGCATAGAAGTAGTTTAGCTCGTCCGGTAGGCTCGTGTCACTGGGCAGCTCTCTGCTGTGTTTCCCTTTGTAGTCTGTAATGGTTTGCAGGCGCTGCCACATCCGACGAGCGTCAGAGCCGGTGTAGTACGACTCGATCTTAGTCCTGTATTTACGCTTTTCCTGCTTGATGGTTCGTCGGCGGGCATAGCGGAATTTCTTATAAGCTTCCGGGTTAGACTCCCGGTCCTTGAAAGCGGCAGCTCTAGCCTTTAGCTCAGTACGGATGCTGCCTGTAATCCATGGCTTCTGGTTGGGGTATGTACATACGGTCACTGTGGGGACGATGTCATCGATGCACTTGTTGATGAAGCCAATGACAGATGTGGTGTACTCCTCAATGCCACTGGAGGAATCCCGGAACATATTCCAGTCTGTGCTAGCAAAACAGTCCTGTTGCTTAGCATCTGCTTCATCTGACAGCTTTTTTATTGATCTAGTCACTGGTGCTTCCTACTTTAATTTTTGCTGGTGAGCAGTAATCAGGAGGATGGAAATGTGGTCAGATTTGCCAAATGGAGGGTGAGGGAGAGCTTTGTATGCATCTCTGTGTGTGGAGTATAGGTGGTCCGTAGTTCTTTTCCCTCAATTCGGTAAAACTGATTTAAGTTTCCCTGCATTAAAGGCCCCGGCTATTAGGAGCGCCGCCTCTGGGTGAGCGTTTTCTTGTTTGCTTATGGCGGAATACAGCTCATTCAATGCTATCTCAGTGCCAGCCTCTGACTGTGGTGGTATGTAAACAGCTACAAAGAATATAGATGAAAACTCTCTCGGTAGGTAGTGTGGTCTGCAGATTATCATGAGAAACTACCTCAGGCGAACAATAGCTCGAGACTTCCTTAGATATCGTGCACCAGCTGTTGTTTACAAAAATACATAGACTGCCGCCCCTTGTCTTACCAGATGCCGCTGGTCTATCCTGCCGGTACATCGTATAACCAGCCAGCTGTATGTTGATATTGTCGTTGTTCAGCCACGACTCCGTGAAGCATAAGATGTTACAGTTTTTAATGTCCCGTTGGAAGTTTAATCTTCCCAGTATTATATGTAAGATGGCTAAATAAAGAGCAAAATTATTGATTATTTTTATATTATTATTTGTGCCCTGGTCCTATAAGAGCTTTTTGTCACTTCCCAGGAGCCGGGTTGAGACAAAAACTCACACTCATTCTTATGTTTAATTTTAGGGCTAGGCGTCCCGCTAGTGGGACAACTTCCGGTGAAACTGGAGGGCGCGCAATTCAAATAAATAATCATAAAAATTATGGATATTAAACATTTAGGTAAATATAAGTGTCTTATATAGGTTGAAAGCTTAAATTATTGTTAATCTAACTGCACTGTCAAATTTACAGTATCTATTACAGCGAAAACATGCCATGTGATTGTTTGAGGATGGCGCCCCACATCAAAATATTTTCCCACCGGCACAGGTTTCATAAATTCACCAATAGCGATTAAATATTCACTTACTTTTTGAAAATCCTCTGATTTGTCATCCAAAGGGTCCCAGCTATAACATGTAGTGTCGTTTTGTTAGATAAAATCCTTCTTTATATTCCAAAAAGTCTGTTTAGTTGGTGCCATCGATTTGAGTAATCCACTCGTTCAACATGCAGAGAAAGGAATCCGAAAATCTACCCCTAAACTTGTTTCAACAAGTCAAAATATGTTTCTATTTGCTCCTCAGATACCCTAAAATGTAATCAAACTATAATATTTCTTACGGAAAGAAGTACGTTCAATAGGAAACCAATTTTAGCAGGTGTGTCCTGTCTTCATGGCGCGCGCAAACACAAATTTCCAAGACTGTGTCCCTGTACTAAAACTGATATTTCTTATTAGTTTTGAAGTTACAAGCCTGAACCCTTGAACATAGACTGCTGACACCCTGTGGAAGCCATAGGAATTGCATCCAGGGAGCTACTTTTCAGTATGACCTTATACTTGCCATTCTAAGAGGATGGTCTCTCTCTCAAAAAAATTCTGGTTGGTTTTTCTTTGGATTTTCTCCTACCATATCTATTGTGTTATATTCTCCTAAATTATTTTAACATTTCAACAAACGTCAAAGTGTTTTATTTCCAATGGTACCAATTTTATGCACATCCTGGCTTCAGGGCCTGAGCAACAGGCAGTTTACTTTGGGCACGTCATTCAGGTGGAAGTTGAGAAAAAAGGGGGCTAGTCCTAAGAAGATTTATTAATAAATGTATCATATAGTGTGTGTGTGGCATGCTTACAATGATGGCAAAAAAATAACATTTGAGAGTACGCTGACCCTGGTCCTTCAACCTGCAGCTGGAGGTTGAATGTTTTAAGGGGTACGGGACTTTAACAAGTCCAATACAGCAAATGAAAGATACACATCTTGTGAATCCAGTCAACATGTCCGATTTTTAAAATGTTTTACAGCGAAAACACCACATATATTTATGTTAGCTCACCACCAAATACAAAAAAGGACAGACATTTTTCACAGCACAGGTAGCATGCACAAAGCCAACCTAACTAACCAAGAACCAACCAAACTAACCAAGAAACAACTTCATCAGATGACAGTCTTATAACATGTTATACAATAAATCTATGTTTTGTTCGAAAAATGTGCATATTTGAGGTATAAATCAGTTTTACATTGCAGCTACCATCACAGCTACCGTCAGAAATAGAACCGAAGCAGCCAGAGTAATTACAGACACCAACGTCAAATACCTAAATACTCATCATAAAACATTTCTGAAAAATCGATGGTGTACAGCAAATTAAAGACAAACATCTTGTGAATCCAGCCAATATTTCCGATTTTTTAAGTGTTTTACAGCGAAAACACAATATGGCATTATATTAGCTTACTACAATAGCCTACCACACTACCGCATTCATTCATCAAGGCACGTTAGCGATAGCAATAGGCACGTTAGCGATAGGGAATAAACCAGCAAAAGATATTAATTTTCACTAACCTTCATAAACCTTCATCAGATGACAGTCCTATAACATTAGGTTATACATACACTTATGTTTTGTTCGAAAATGTGCATATTTAGAGCTGAAATCAGTGGTTATACATTGTGCTAACGTAGCATCTTTTTCCCAGAATGTGCAGATATTTTTATGACACTCCAACTATTCTGACCAAATAACTATTCATAAACGTTACTAGAAAATACATGTTGTATAGGAAATGATAGATACACTAGTTCTTAATGCAATCGCCGTGTTAGAATTCTAAAAATAACTTCATTACGACATCCAGCTTAGGTATAGCGAGAGAGTACCCAAAATCTGGGCGCAAACGACTAGTACAACATGTTCGACAGATATATGAAATAGCATCATAAAAGGGGTCCTACTTTTGATGATCTTTCATCAGAATGTTGTACAAGGGGTCCTTTGTCGGGAACAATCGTTGTTTGGATTTAGAATGTCCTTTTCTCCAGTCAATTAGCACGGAAAGCTAGCAAAGTGGCGCTAAGCTCTCCTTCCTGAACAAAGGCACACAACGCAACACGCCTAACGTCCCGAATAAATTTCAATAATCTGATTAAACTATATTGAAAAAACATACTTTACGATGATATTGTCACATGTATCAAATAAAATCAAAGCCGGAGATATTAGTCGTCCATAACGACAGCTTATCAGAAGGCAAATCCAGGTCCCTTCTCGCGCTCTCCAGAAAACAGGAAACTGGTGACACGTCATAACGAGAGCTATTATTCGACCCCAGATCAAGTTACACACTCCATTTCTTCTCTCACTGCCTGTCGACATCTAGTGGAAGACGTATGAAGTGCATGTATACTGATATATATGAAGCCCATTAATAGGCAGGCCCTAGAACAGTGCATCGATTTCAGATTTTCCACTTCCTGTCAGGAAGTTTGCTGCAAAAGGAGTTCTGTTTTACTCACAGATATAATTCAAACGGTTTTAGAAACTAGAGAGTGTTTTCTATCCAATAGTAATAATAATATGCATATTGTACGAGCAAGAATTGAGTACGAGGCCGTTTAAATTGGGCACGATTTTCCCCCAAAGTGAAAACAGCACCCTCTGTCCTCAACAGGTTAAAAAGTTTTGGAACCAATAGTAGGACCGTTCCATTGCCTATGTAGGATGAATAATAATTTATTGAATTCATAGAGAGCTTTTCATGACAACATGGGCAACAATGTGTTCTATGTTTAGTTGTAACCCCATGGGAGTCACAGATCATATTGTAACGGCAGCCTTCCTCCTCTTCATCTGAAGAGGAGGTGTAACAGGGATCGGACCAAGACGCAGCGTAGCTTGTGCTCAACATGTTTAATTATACGAACTGTGAACACTACAACAATACAAAAATAACAAAATGTGGCAAACCGATACAGCCCTATCTGGTGCAGAGAAAACACAGAGACAGGAAACAACCACCCACAAAATCCCAACACAAAACAAGCCACCTATATATGATTCCCAATCAGAGACAACACAAAACATCTGCCTCTGATTGAGAACCATATTAGGCCAAACATAGAAACAGACAAACTAGACACACAACATAGAATGCCCACCCAGCTCATGTCCTGACCAACACTAAAACAAGCAAAACACACAAGAACTATGGTCAGAACGTGACACATATGACAAAATAAGTAAGGAAAATCATTGAATTGAATGACTGTTTCTGAAAACTATTAGTTTTGGTGAAAGTGTAGGCTACAGTATTCAATAGCTACTTGTTTGTGTATGCTGTTAAAATATTTTATATTCACGTAGACTCCTTCATTTGGTAAAGAGGGTTTTTGAATGGAGGATATGTGTCCCATCAATAGCACCAATGACGTTTGGAAAATCTGCGACATGAATTATGCTATTTATAATTTGTATCATGTGGGTAAGGTTTATAAATTTGAGATTTGCAAAGCATCGCTGGCAGTCAACTGACCGCAACCCACTGTACCTGAAATTCTGTAAAAGTCCTCCTTGATTAAATGTACGGCTTGATGGCCAGGGATTGCAACAAAGACATAGATACATCTCTTCAATGCGAGGCAGACACTTCTTAGGGCTCTACACACAGTTGCCTTGCCAAATATTTCAGCATCGCCCACATTGTACAGCAATACACAGAGTTTGTAGAGCAGTCAAAGCAGAACCGCGTTGGGTTACATTTGCTGTATGTGGGTTGAGTGAATTGGGATAAGTCTCTGAATGCCATTCAGTGGCCCAGCCAGAGCCAGAACCCAATCGAACATCTCTGGAAATAGCGGAGCAGCGACTCCCAATCCAACCTGACAGAGCATGAGAAGATATGCAAAGAGGAATGGGAGAAACTCCCCAAATACAGGTGTGCCAAGCTTGTAGCATTATACCCAAGAAGACTCAAGGCTGTAATTGCTACCAAAGGTACTTCAACAAAGTACTGAGTAAAGTGTCTGAATACTTATGTAAATGTCATATTTACTTTTTTTTTATACATTTGCTAAAATGTATAAAAACCTGTTTTTGCTCTGTCGTTATGGAATATTGTGTGTAGATGTGATGAGGGGAAAAAAACAATTTAATGTCTTTTACATTTAAATAAGGCTGTAACGTAACAAAATGTGTAAAAAGTCAAGGGGTCTGAATACTTTCCGAATGCACTCTATATACTGAACAAAAATATTAACCAAATATGAACCGATTTCATAGATTTTACTGAGTTACAGTTCATATAAGGAAATCAGTCAATTTGGGATTAGATTTTTTATAAGTGTCACGCCCTGACCTTAGAGATCCTTTAATTCTCTATTTGGTTAGCAGCAGCACGGCCAGGTGGACTGGGGACAGCAAGGAGTCATCATGCCAGGTCGTCCTGAGGCATGGTCCTAGGGCTCAGGTCCTCCGAGAGAGAGAGAGAATTAGAGAGAGCATACTTAAATTCACACAGGACACCGGATAAGACAGGAGAAGTACTCCAGATATAACAAACTGACCCTAGCCCCCCGACACATAAACTACTGCAGCATAAATACTGGAGGCTGAGACAGGAGGGGTCAGGAGACACTGTGGACCCCGGACAGGGCCAAACAGGAAGGATATAACCCCACCCACTTTGCCAAAGCACAGCCCCCACACCACTAGAGGGATATCTTCAACCAGTATAGCCCACAAAGATCTCCGCCACGGCACAACCCAAGGGGGGGGCGCCAACCCAGACAGGAAGATCACGTCAGTGACTCAACCCACTCAAGTGACGCACCCCTCCTAGGGACGGCATGGAAGAGCACCAGTAAGCCAGTGACTCAGCCCCTGTAATAGGGTTAGAGGCAGAGAATCCCAGTGGAGAGAGGGGAACCGGCCAGGCAGAGACAGCAAGGGTGGTTCGTTGCTCCAATGCCTTTCCGTTCACCTTCACACTCCTGGGCCAGACTACACTCAATCATATGACCCACTGAAGAGATGAGTCTTCAGTAAAGACTTAAAGGTTGAGACCGAGTCTGCGTCTCTCACATGGGTAGGCAGACCATTCCATAAAAATGGAGCTCTACAGCCTCCAGCTGTTTGCTTAGAAATTTTAGGGACAATTAGGAGGCCTGCGTCTTGTGACCGTAGCGTACGTGTAGGTATCTACGACATGACCAAATCGGAAAGATAGGTAGTAGCAAGCCCATGTAATGCTTTGTAGGTTAGCAGTAAAACCTTGAAATCAGCCCTTGCCTTAACAGGAAGCCAGTGTAGGGAGGCTAGCACTGGAGTAATATGATCAAATATTTGGGTTCTAGTCAGGATTCTAGCAGGAAGTCTTGGAATGATACGAAGGCCTGCCATGGAGGCAGACGGAAGCAGCGAAGGAGCAACAACGAAGAAACCGGTGTTCTAGTCAGGATTCTAGCAGGAAGTCTTGGAATGATACGAAGGCCTGCCATGGAGGCAGACGGAAGCAGCGAAGGAGCAACAACGACGAAACCGGTGTTCTAGTCAGGATTCTAGCAGGAAGTCTTGGAATGATACGAAGGCCTGCCATGGAGGCAGACGGAAGCCAAAGAGGCAGCCTCAAAAAAAATGTGGAGGGGGCACACGGGGTGGTTGGCGGAGCCAGGGTTTGAACCAGAGCCAACTCCCCGTACTCACTGTGGGGAGCGTGTGACCGGTCAGGCACCATGTTTTGCGGTGATACGCACTCTAGAGCCTCCAGCGAGGGGACTGCAGTCCAGAGACTCCAGTGATGATCCATGGCCCGAAGCCTCCAGTGATGATCCATGGCCCGAAGCCTCCAGTGATGATCCATGGCCCGAAGCCTCCAGTGATGATCCATGGCCCGGAGCCTCCAGTGATGATCCATGGCCCGGAGCCTCCAGTGATGATCAATGGCCCAGAGCCTCTAGAGACGATCCAAGGTCTGGAGCCTTTAGTGAGGGGTCCGCAGTCCAGAGCCTCCAGTGATGATCCATGGCCCGAAGCCTCCAGTGATGATCCATGGCCCGAAGCCTCCAGTGATGATCCATGGCCCGAAGCCTCCAGTGATGATCCATGGCCCGAAGCCTCCATTGATGATCCATGGCCCGTAGCCTCCAGTGCTGATCCATGGCCTGAAGCCTCCAGTGCTGATCCATGGCCCAGAGCCTCTAGAGATTATCCAAGGTCCGGAGCCTCCAGCGAGGGTTCCCAGTCCAGAGCCTCCGGCGATGGTTTCCAGTCCAGAGCCTCCAGCGAGGGTTCCCAGTCCAGAGCCTCCAGTGAGGGTTCCCAGTCCAGAGCCTCCAGCGAGGGTTCCCAGTCCAGAGCCTCCAGCGAGGGTTCGCAGTCCAGAGCCTCCAGCGAGGGTTCCCAATCCAGAGCCTCCAGCGAGGGTTTCCAGTCCAGAGCCTCCAGCGAGGGTTCCCAGTCCAGAGGCTCCAGCGAGGGTTCCCAGTCCAGAGCCTCCAGCAAGGGTTTCCAGTCCAGAGCCTCCAGCGAGGGTTCCCAGTCCAGAGCTTCCAGCGAGGGTTCCCAGTCCGGAGCCTCCAGCGAGGGTTCCTAGTCCAGAGCCTCCTGCGGGGGTTCCCGATCCGGAGCCTCCGGCGACAATCCACGGTCCGGTTCCTCCGGCAACGATCCACGGCCCGGTACCTCCGGTGACAATCTACGGTCCGGAGCCGTCTGCGACGATCTACGGGCCGGAGTCACCGGTATCGATCTGTGGGCCGGAGTCCCCGGCGACGATCTACGGTCCGGAGTCCCCGGCAACGATCTACGGTCCGGAGTCCCCGGCGATGATCAACGGTTCGATTCCTCCGGCATTGATTCACGGTCCGGAGCTTCCGGCGACGATCCCCGCACCAGAGGCGCCACCGAAGTTGGCGGAGCCACGAGCGGAGCGGGGTCTGCGTCGCGCACCGGAGCCGCCACCGAGGGTAGATGCCCACCCGGACCCTCCCCTATAGGTTCAGGTTTGCGGCCGGGAGTCCGCACCTTTCGGGGGTGTACTGTCACTCCCTGACCTTAGAGATCCTTTTAATTCTCTATTTGGTTAGGTCAGGGTGTGACTAGGGTGGGCAATCTATGTTTTCTATTTCTTTGTTGGCCTGGTATGGTTCCCAATCAGAGGCAGCTGTCTATCTTTGTCTCTGATTGGGGATCATACTTAGGCAGCCTTTTCCCACCTGTTGTTTGTGGGATCTTGTTTTTGTGTAGTGCCTGTGAGCACACCATTACTTCACGTTTCGTTTGTTCCTGTATTTGTTTTGGTGAGTTTAATTTATTAAAACATGTGGAACTCTACGCACGCTGCGCCTTGGTCCAATCATTCAACCAACGTTCGTGACAATAAGAATACCCATTAGCTGTTACAAAAGCAGCAGCTACTCTTCCTTGGGTCCACACAAAACATAATACAGAATGACATAATACAGAACATCAATAGACAAATACAAATAATTGGCCACATCAAATGGTTTTGTAATGAATAAGCTATCTGATTCAATGAAATATGAAGTTGAATTTGTCTTTCTGCCCATAATTTCAGTTAAAGTTTTTTTCCATCATTCTTTATATCATTGATCTTGGCTTCATAATACAGTTTCTTCTTCTTTTTGTTGAGTTTAGTCACATCATTTCTCAATTTGCAGTAAGTAAGCCAGTTAGATGTGCAGCCAGACTTATTAGCCACTCCTTTTGTCCCATCGCTTTCAACTGTACAGTTTTTCAATTCCTCATCAATCCATGGAGCCTTAACAGTTCTAACAGTCAGTTTCTTAACAGTTGCATGTCTATCAATAATTGGAAGAAGCAATTTCATAAATTCATCAAGTGCAGTGTCTGGATGCTCCTCATTAATCACATCAGACCAACAAATCTTTTTAACATCATCCATATAAGAGTCACAGCAAAATCTTTTGTATGATCTCTTATATATTATTTTATGCCCAAATGTTGGAACTTTGGCTTTCCTAGATGTAGCCACTATATTGTGATCACTGCATCCAATGGGTAAGGATATAGCTTTAGAACAAAGTTCTACAGTTTTAGTAAAAATGTGATTGATACATGTGGATGATCTTGTTTCTTTAGTGTTTGTAAACACCCTGGTAGGTTGATTAATAGCCTGAACCAGATTACAGGCACTGGTTATAGTAAGAAGCTTCCTCTTGAGCGGACAGCTTGATGAGAACCTGTCAATATTCAGGTCCCCAAGAAAGTAGACCTCTCTGTTTGCATCACATACACTATCAAGCATATCAAACATATTATTTAAATACTGACTGTTAGCACTTGGTGGCCTATAGCAACACCCCAATAGAAAAGGCTATAGATGTGCCGAGTGAAACTGCAACCACAACACCAATAAAACTTGACATAAGATCTTCTCTAAATATTACAGGGATATGGCAACACCTTCCCCATAAGCATTTATGTCTCTTCTATAGATATTATATCCTTGTTTTGCTACTGATGTATCATCAAAATAACTATCTAAGTGAGTCTCAGAAATGGCTAATATATGAATGTTATCTGATGGATGTGATTTCATGAACCTTATTTCTAAGGCTACATATATTAATATGGGCTATTTTCAGCCCTTTTCTGGGTAGCTTATCAGAGATAGACATAATGCTGAAAAGAGCAAACAAAGCAAGAGAAAAAAATATACATTCAGCAGTCCATTAATCAATTGGTGTGTGTGTATCTGCTGCATGGTTGAAGCTACGAACCCATAGGCTTGGCACTCTCATCCCTTCCAGGCTTCTGGGAGGGAGGGTGGACAATGAGCCTGTCATAGCGGATGTAAGCAATGTCCCCACGAGCTCTGGCAGCTTTCATGGCTGGGTTCAGTTCTTTCCTCTTCTGGCGCACAGCTTCAGGATAGTCCTCGTTGAGGAAGATATACGTTCCTCTCAAGGTCTTGGCTCTTTCCGAAACAGCTACCTTGTCCTTGAACCTCAGGAACTTGACCACTATTGGCCTGGGCCTATCACCTGGGCTGGTGGTGGGTTTTCCAGTCCTGTAGGCAGCGCCCCAACTCAATCTTCCTGTGGTCCATCTTCAATTTCTCAGAGATTTCCTTCACTTTGTCCTCAGACTCCGTCCAGGTCTCATGTGGAGATTCTGCAATTCCGTCTACAACCATGTTGTTCCGCCTTGATTGTCCCTCATGGATTCACAAACAGAACTGATGTCCTCTCTCAATAACTTATAGATTGCTGTCATCTTGCCGTTCTCCTGTTTCAACTCATCAAGCTGACTCTGGGAGAACTGCAAACTGTTATTCAGGTCCTGGGCCTCTCTGGTCAGGTCGTTCATTCTTTTATTAGTTGACTCCACCAGCATTTGGACAAAACACTTGCAGCTATTTTCTTGTTGTTGTAACAACTGCTTGTAGGTCTATATTTGTTCATTTAAAAGATCTTTCACGTGTGATAGAGAGACACCACTGTCCTCAACGGTACTCCCGCCGGCTTTGGTCTTTGTCATGGTAGCTAGCAATATAGGTCATGCTGTTACTCCTCGCAGCTCCAGACAGGAAAGGTCACAGGGAAGATTGAAAACAACAAACAGCAGAGATCTAGACAGCCACAAACCCAGGACAATCCGTGGTCCCAGCCACAATGGCTAACCATTGGCTAACCATAGGCTAGCTGCGACGCCAAATAGCTCCTCAGAACCGTCCTTGGTTTGCAGGATCACTGGAAAGAGACAAGCAGTCCCAACAACTGATGCCAACTGCATCGCGGAATCCAAACTAAGAAGCTAGCTAGATAATATGACTGGGAATACAGATATGCATCTATTGCTCACAGATACCTTAAAAAAGGTAGGAGCGTGGATCAGAAAACCAGTCAGTAACTGGTGTGGCCACCATTTGCCTTATGCTGTTCGACACATCTCCTTCGCATATAGTTGATCCGGCTGTTGATTGTGGCCTGTAGAATGTAGTCCCACTCCTCTTCAATGGCTGTGCGAAGTTGCTGAATATTTTTGGTGTTTTATTATGATCCCCATTAGCTGTTGCGAAAGGAGCAGCTATTCTTGCTGAAGTCCACACGAAACATGAAACATGACATAATACAGAACATTAATAGACAAGAACAGCTCAAGGACAGAACTACATTAATAAAAAAATGCCACACATAGCCTACATATCAATACATCCACACAAAATATCTAGGTCTAATAGGGGAGAGGCGTTGTGCCGTTCGTTAAGTGTTGCTTTATTTGTTTTTTTAGAATCAGGTTTGCTGTTTATTTGAGCAATATGAGTTCCATGCAATCATGCCTCTACAGTGTGCAATACTGTATGCTTTCTTGAATTTGTGGACAGTGAAAATACCCCTGGTGGCATGTCTGGTGGGGTAAGTGTGTGTGTCAGAGCTGTTTGTAAAATCACTACGCAAACAATTTGGAATTTAACACATGAATGTTTCTTATAAAAGGAAGAAGTGATGCAGTCAATCTCTACTCAACTCTTAATAACCAAGAGAGACTGGCATGCATAGTACTTATATTAGCCCTCTGATTACAGTGAAGAGCAAGACTTCTCACTCTGTTCTATGCCAGCTGCAGCTTAACTAGGTCTTTCTTTGCAGCACTTGATCACTTGACTGGACAATAATCAAGATGACAAAACTCTGCAGGACTCCACAGAGCATCTCTTTATTATGGACAGACCTTTCCCCATCTTTACAACCATTGAATCTATATGTTTTGACCATGACAGTCTCCTCAACTTGTTCAAAAGCCACACCATTCATTACCAGATTTAGCTGAGGTCTAGAGTTTAGGGAATGATTTGTACCAAATAAAATGATGTTAATTTCAGAGGTGTTCAGGAACAATGTATTACTGGCCACCCATTCCAAAGCTGACGGCAATTCCTTCTCAAGGGTTTCGGTGACTTCATTAGCTGTGGTTGTTGACACGTGCAGTATATGGTTGAGTCATTAGCATACATGGACACACAGGCTTTGTTGTATGCCAGTGGCAGATCATTGGGCCGGTAGTGAGGACGACGAGCACGCAGATGAGCTTCCCTGAGATGTTTTCTGACAGTTTGTGCAGAAATGCTTTGGTTGTGCACACCCACAAATTCATCAGCTGTCTGGGTGTCTGGTCTCAAATGATCCCGCAGGTGAAGAGACCAGCCACCCGGACAGCTGATAAAACGGTGGTTTTGCACAACCGAAGTACTAAGCTTCATTTTTATCTCATGAATGATGGATCCTTGGATCCATAGCCCTTTCTTGAAAGTGGTTACATTGCTCGAGCTCCATCCCTAAACTTTTTGTTATAGTTTGAATTACAAATTGCCCCTTTAACACTGTTTGTTCAAGATGTTTCCACTGCTGGTTGTTGTTTTGCCGTTATTGTGAGGTTTTCTAAAAGGCAGATTCTCTCTTTTTTGGGGGGTGAACTTTGAATGTAGAGTCAGGTCTATGTCTGCAAAGCTGTCTTGTTTAGGTTTGTCACTCTAAATCATTGCAAGGCCACAACTTTGTGTTCAGCATTTTCAATGCTCTTCCTATATGCATGTAGTCTGTGGATTTTCCTTCTCTTGGTTGTGAAAATGAATTTCCCAAAGGCAAGTTGGTGTTCATGTTTCAGCAATCAATTGTGGACAGTCTCTGTATTCGCTGCTGTCACTCTATTCCTTTAATTTCCCTCACACTGAAGTCTTGTAAATTCATGCTGGGGTTGCAAATGGATGCACATTCAATGTTGTCATTATCAGGACTTGACTTTTGCCATTCAATTATGTTGGAAAGTGTGAGGCCAACACATACCTCACCATGGCTGTTACCTCACCAACTGCATTGCTTATTCTTTAAATGGACTACCTCCAGAAATCCATTATGATTAACTATCACATTATTGTCATCAATCTGATAGTTGTTATTCTCAAAAAGCTAAATTGGCATCTTTGAAAATCTACAGTATTTTTCAGCCTGTATAATTTGGAAATAGTCTTGCCATTTCAGTGTTTTATATGTTGGCCAGTATAATATGGCTTTTTTTGTGTTTTTGGATGCCATATGCTTACCTTTTAGAGGTGCTAGCAGTGAATGGCACTGTAGAAAAAGGTTATTCTTGATGGAGCACGCTTGCATATTTGCTAATTAAATTTGAGGTTACGTGCTTCCTAGAAGGAGGGAGGTGCAGGAATCAGGAGCAGGAGAGCAAGGAAGTCCCAGTGGCACAATCGTTTATTAAGTATTCCCAACTCAACAACAACATGGGGGGGAACACGCCCAAACGAGGTCGCCACACACAGGGAAATAAACGCTACACACGGAGGAGAAACCTCTACTCCTAAACACATTCCAAAACGGTACAACTGCCGTGAGAAAATAAAACCCTGTGGTGCAGACACGCACCCCTAACAAAGTAACCACAGCAAACAATCCCGCACAATGACTAGCAGGCAGCGGAGGTTAATAAACTCAACGAAATCAACTAATAGGACACAGGTGTAAACAAAACAGACAGACACAAACGAAAAGGAAAAATGGATCGGTGGCAGCTAGTAGGCCGGCGACGACGACCGCCGAGCACCGCCCGAACAGGGAGAGGAGCCACCTTCGGTGGAAGTTGTGACATTTGATGATGGGAAGAATGGGCAGAGTTGCTTAACCTTTCTGCGCACAGATCCCGATTACGGGATCATTTCCCTAAACAACCGCTGAATTGCAGGGCACCAAATTCAAAAATATTACTACAAATATTTATAATCATGCAATCACAAGTGAAATATACCAAAACACAGCTTAGCTTGTTGTTAACTTCTAGTTCCTCCCAAACCCGGATCCGGGAGCACCCCCACCAGTAAAAAAGCTGACTAGCATAGCGTCACAAGTAAATACTAGCATCTAAATATCATTAAATCACAAGTCCAAGACACCAGATGAAAGATACACATCTTGTGAATCCAGACATCATTTCTGATTTTTAAAATGTTTTACAGGGAAGACACAATATGTAAATCTATTAGCTAACCACGTTAGCAAAAGACACCATTTTTTTTACTCCACCAGTTTTTTACTCCATCAGTAGCTATCACAAATTCGACCAAATAAAGATATAAATAGCCACTAACCAAGAAACAAATTCATCAGATGACAGTCTGATAACATATTTATTGTATAGCATATGTTTTGTTAGAAAAATGTGCATATTTCAGGTATAAATCATAGTTTACCATTGCAGCCACCATCACAACTCGACTAGAATAACTACAGAGAGCAACGTGTATTACCTAATTACTCATCATAAAACATTTCTTAAAAATACACAGCGTACAGCAATTGAAAGACACAGATCTTGTGAATCCAGACAATATTTCAGATTTTCTAAGTGTTTTACAGCGAAAACACAATATAGCGTTATATTAGCTTAGCACAGTAGCAAACCACACAACAGCATTGATTCCAGCCAAACATAGCGATAACGTATTCACCACCAAAATATATTAATTTTCACTAACCTTCTCAGAATTCTTCAGATGACAGTCCTGTAACATCATATTACACAATGCATATAGAGTTTGTTCGAAAATGTGCATATTTAGCGGCACAAATCGTGCTTATACAATGAAAATAGTGTCCAAATACTCAAGCAATCTGTCCGGCGCCATCTTGGAAAGACACCTATTCTTATCGAAAACTATTCATAAACTTGACTAAAAAAATACAGGTTGGACAGCAATTGAAAGACAAATTAGTTCTTAATGCAATCGCTGAATTACATTTTTAAAATTAACGTTACTGCGCAATACAGGGTGCGATAACGCAAGGCTACACTGCAAGAAATGGCGTCTTATGCATTTGACATTTTTCAACAGAACAATGAATTATCAGCATAAATAGTTCTTACTTTTCGATGAACTCTCATCAGAATCTTGGGAAAGGTGTCCTTTGTCCAGAACAATCGTCTTTTGGTTGAAAGCTGTCCTCTTGTCCTGTCGAAATAGCCGCTAACGTTCGGCATGTGCCGGAAAGGTGTCCAACTCTTGAAAGCGCGTCACAAAGAAATGCCAGAAAATCGCAATAAACTGATATAAATTGCTATAAGTCGGTTTAAATTAACTACCTTATGATGTCTTTAACAACTATAACGAATAAAAACATTACCGGAGATATAGAACTGGCAAAACGAAAGCTTGGCAGGAGGCCACTCTGATGTCCCTACTGCGCCAGGCGCAACGTTGAAAAGGACGGTACTTCCGCTCCAGGGTCTTATATAAGGTCCCAGATTGCGCAATCCACTCCATTCAAATTCTCCCCGCTTACTGACATCTAGAGGAAGACGTATGCAGTGCATGTAGCCCGATGGTTTACATGGGGACTTATAAACTGACCTCAGAACAGGGACCTCGATTTCTGAAATCTCACTCCCTGACAGGAAAAGTGCTGCAGAATGAGTTCTGTTTCACTCAGAGAAATAATTCAAACGGTTTTAGAAACTAGAGAGTGTTTTCTATCCAATAGTAATAATAATATGCATATTGTACGAGCAAGAATTGAGTACGAGGCAGTTTAATTTGGGAACACATTTTTCCAAAGTCGAAATAGCACCCCCCATAGGCTCAAGAGGTTAATCCACCTATCGTGTCAGATTTTGAAAATATGCTTTACAGAGAAAGAAATCCAAGCTTTTGTGAGTGTATCAATCAATGCTACAACAGCTAGCCCCAAATTAGCATGGTCACGAAAGTCAGAAAAGCAATAAAATTAATCGCTTACCTTTGATAATCTTCTGATGTTTGCACTCACGAGACTCCCAGTTACACAACAAATTTTCTTTTTGTTCGATAAATATTACTTTTATAACAAAAAAACGCCATTTGGATTACGCATTATGTTGAGAAAACTACAGCCTCGTTCCGTTCGACGAAAATTCTAAAAAGTATCCGTAATGGTCGTAGAAACATGTCAAATGTTTTTTATAATCAATCCTCAGGTTGTTTTTAACAAACATAATCGATAATATTTCAACCCGGACCGTAACCTATTCAATAAGAGAGAAAAGGAAAATGGAGAGCTCCCCTCTCGCGCGCAGGAACTATTCAGAGGACACCTGACTACTTTTGAAAAATCTCGTTCATTTTTTTAAATAAAAGCCTGAAACTATGTCTAAAGCCTGGTCACAGCCTGAGGAAGCCATTGGAAAAGGAATCTGGTTGATACCCCTTTAAATGGAAGAAAAACTGGCCAGGAAACACAGATTAAAAATAAAATAAAATCACTTCCGGGTTATATTTTCTCAGGTTTTCGCCTGCAGAATCAGTTTTGTTATACTCACAGACAATATTTTGACAGTTTTGGATACTTTGGAGTGTTTTCTATCCTAATCTGTAAATTATATGCATATTCTACGATCTGGACCTGAGAAATAGTCTGTTTACCTTGGGAACGTTATTTAAAAAAAAAAAAAAATCGGACCCGTAGCGTCAAGAAGTTTTAAGCATTAGCCTGGGAGACAGCGCTGCCTCACAGGCTACTTTGAGTCCTTAATGCAAAAAAGTCCCTAATGCCCGTGAGCGACTCTAGTATGGCATAAATAGTATAATATTCACTATAGTGTTTTTGCTGATATTTTTGGGGTTGTGTGTAGTATACCGTAGAATTTACAGTTAACTATAGTATAATTACTGCAGTAAAAGAAAACTGTAGTATATATCAAATATATTTTTTTTTTATTGTGTTTTTGTGGACCGTAGAGTTCTTGCGGACATTAATGTAGTATTTACAAGTGTGTGTGTGTTACCTGAGGCTGTGTTTATAATTCCATCCCTCTGAGCCAGGCCGGCTGCACGCCATTTATCTTCCCACTCAGTCGAGGAGGAACATTTATATTGAATCCCCCGTTACATGATAAATGGCAGATGATCAGTCTCAATGTCATCCCTACCCCCTTCTCTCCTCCCTCCATCCCTCCTTGCCTGCCTCATAGCACAGAACACACATTCACTCACTCTCTTTCTCCGATGCACACTTAATGGATACACCCAGACCTCTTTCTCTCCATTCCTCCTCTGTTTTTGCCTCCCTCAGCAGTCAGTCGTTCCAGGTTGAACTACTCCCCTTGGAGTTCCAGTGACAAAATACAATCAACCAGGCCGTTGTGGCTACAGCGCAGAGAAATACCACCGATAGTACAGAATGTAGAAAAACTAGCTAACTCTCCCCTCGTCCATTCGATTCCATTCAATCTGTCAATAGTTTGTCATAGTTTGAACTGAAGAGTACAGAGAAGTGGAGACAAAGGTTCAAATGGTATGTAAACAATCCATTTGGTCATCTCTGTGATCTCACAAGGTCATTGCTGGAAATAAGAATGTGTTCTCAGTTGTTGTACCTGGTAACATAGGAGGTTCAGTAAATGAATAAATAACTCACAAATGGGATTTACTTTAACCACTGTATCTCCCATGACATCTGAGCCAGCTCACCCCAAGCAACATGTAGTGGCATTCTTATCCACTAAGATTAAATAATAAAAGGTGTTTGTGGCTTTGGTGCCACAACGGCTTCTAGTGCATCTACAACCCTAGTTCTACTGTAGTATCACACAGTCAGCAGAAGTGTTCCTGTCCCCTTGGTCTGCCTCTTAATGGATTAACCAGGAAGTAGGCTCCACACGTGGAGGAGATAGTGAAACAGGGGTCAGAATTCTTCATAACCATATAATATGACCTAAAAACATCTGCTATCTATGCTAATGTCTGTGTGTGTGTGTGAGAGAGAGGGGGGCTGTGTGAGGGAGGGGGCAGGTTACAGTAATGGTTATCCCCTACGGCTGTTAATTATGCAGCTGTCGCATGGTGCAGGTGCTAGGTTGTGTGTGACTACCTGTCATGGTCGGATTCCCATAGCATACAGTTTCCTCCAGTATGATTACAGGTGAACCTGGTTAAATTGTAACTGGGCTGGTTGGATCCTAACTAGGTGAGGATATCACAATGTGCAGTGTAGACATGCTGGCTATAGATATTTGGAGGGAAGGATATAGGGGCTTGTTATAAAACCCCTTATATTTGTTTACTTAAAAGACAGAAAGACATTGACATACAGAACATCAATAGTGGACCTAACTATCCAAAATGTTTGTTAACTATTTTGTATGCAGCAAAGTTATCTTATCAAATAAATATCAATTAAATATTTTGAAATATAGGGCACGCACTCACGCATGCACACACACACACACACACACACACACACACACACACACACACACACACACACACACACACACACACACACACACACACACACACACACACACACACACACACACACACACACAGAGAGAGAGAGAGAGCAGAGGCAGACCCAGCAGGTTTTTGTGCAGGCCCAGCCTTTTATCTGTGGCTCCAGGCAGATGGCTTGGTATGAGAAGCACATCTCTGACACATAGCTCCCTCTGCTCAGATTTCTGCTCACATACACTAGCGGTCAAAAGTTTTAGAACACCTACTCATTCCAGGGTTTTTCTTTAGTTTTACTATTTTCTACATTGTAGAATAATAGTGAAGACAACAAAACTATGAAATAACACATATGGAATCATGTAGTAACCAAAAAAGTGTTAAACAAATCATATTATATTTTTTCTTTGAGATTCTTCAAATAGCCACCCTTTGCCTCGATGACAGCTTTGCACACTCTTTGCACAAATATGTGGGTCCCTTGGGGACAGAGAGGGAACCACTACAGAACTTACATCTGAATTTGTCTACACAACAAATTGGACAGTGTTAACTTCTTATGGCTGCAAGGGGCAGTATTGAGTAGCCTGATAAAATGTGTCCATTTCAAACGGCCTCGTACTCAATTCTTGCTCGTACAATATGCATATTATTATTACTATTGGATAGAAAACACTCTCTAGTTTCTAAAACCGTTTGAATTATTTCTCTGAGTGAAACAGAACTCATTCTGCAGCACTTTTCCTGACCCGGAAGTTCAAAGTCTGAAATCGATGCTCTCTTCCTCTTCCTGCCTATAAATGGGCACAAGAGCTATTAGTATACATGCACGTCATACACCTTCCTCTGGGTGTCAAGAAGGCTGTGAGAGAAGAAATGAGGTGATTATCTCGATCTGGGATGGAATAAATCCTCATGGAATGACGTGTACCCCAGTTCCGGTACTCTGAAGAACGCGATTTGGACAGCCTTTTGTTTTGCTGACGTTATAGGCGACTATTATTTCCGGCTTTGATTTTATTTGATACATGTCACCATATCATCGTAAAGTATGTTTTTTCAATATAGTTTCATCAGATTATTGAAATTTGTTCGGGAGTTTTGCCGTGTTCCGTTCTCTTCCGTTTGTTTACATGGAGAGATCCGTGCAACCCGGCTAGCGCGCTTGCTAAATGGAGAGAGAAAGTTGCCATTCTGAATCCAAACAACGACTCATCTGGACAAAGGACACCTTGTTCAACATTCTGATGAAAGATCAGCAAAAGTAAGACCCAATTTATGATGTTATTTCATATATCTGTCGTAGTCGCCGGCGCCCAAGTGTTTCTGGCTATTGTGCTAAGCTAATATAACGCAACATTTTGTTTTCGCTGTAAAACACTTAATAAATCGGAAATATTGTCTGGCATCACAAGATGCCTGTCTTTCATTTGCTGTACACTATGTATTTTTCAGAAATGTTTTATGATGAGTAATTAGGTATTTGACATTGGTGTCTGTAAATATTATGGCTGCTTTCGGTGCAATTTCTGAATGTAGCTGCAATGTAAACTATGATTTATACCTGAAATATGCACATTTTTCGAAAAAAAACATGCTATACAATAAATATGTTATCAGACTGTCATCTGATGAGGTTGTTTCTTGGTTAGTGGCTATTTATATCTTTATTTGGCCGAATTTGTGATAGCTACTGATGGAGTCAAAAACTGATGGAGTAATAAAAGTGGAGTCTTTTGCTAACGTGGTTAGCTAATAGATTTACATATTTTGTCTTCCCTGTAAAACATTTTAAAAATCGGACATGTTGGCTGGATTCACGAGATGTGTACCTTTCATATGCTGTATTGGACTTGTTAATGTGTGAAAGTTAAATATTTAAAAAAAATATCTTTTGAATTTCGCGCCCTGCACTTGAAGTGGCTGTTGTCATAAGTGTACCGACGTCGGGCTTGCACGCCAAACAGGTTAACTAGTGTTGATTTTTCAGTGCAACATTTCTAGTGTTGATTCAGTTTTAAATTAACTCTAAGTGTTCAGCTAACACTCATCGGATTAGAAGAACCGAGTGTTAAACCGAAACCACACCGATCATTATCAGATTTCCCAGCATGCTCTATTACAGGTTGATTTTTAGAATTGTTTGTTTCAACATCTTTGTTTCTTGAATATACATTGATAGATTTATTAATCTAATGCTACTCTAATATAAATAACATACATTTTTCTAAACTAATACAATATGTTATTTGGACCTATTGCACCCATTACTGAAATTGTTGTTCTAGTTTAGATGGTTTAGGTAGTCTAATAGGATAGTTTTCCCAACCTGACAATCATTCTGAATGCAGGGTACGGGTGAATAAAAACTCAAAATGTTGGCTATCCCCACTCTGGCAGGATTCCAATAGGAATTACACATAACTATGTAAGCTAGCATAACTCTACAATTCATTTGAAAGCAAGGCACACTGGAGTTGCGAAGAAAAAGCCATATGTCAGACTGGCCAATAAACATAAAATTAAGATGGGCAAAAGAACACAGACACTGGACAGAGGAACTCTGCCTAGATAGCCAGCATCCCGGAGTCGCCTCTTCACTGTTTACGTTGAGACTGGTGTTTTGCGGGTAATATTTAATGAAGCTGCCAGTTGAGGACTTGTGAGGTGTCTGTTTCTCAAACTAGACACTCTAATGTACCTGTCCTCTTGCTCAGTTGTGCACCAGGGCCTCCCACTCCTCTTTCTATTCTGGTTAGAGCCAGTTTGAGCTGTTCTGTGAAGGGAGTAGTACACAGTGTTGTACGCGATCTTCAGTTTCTTGGCAATTTCTCGCATGGAATAGCCTTCATTTCTCAGAACAAGAATAGACTGACGAGTTTCAGAAAAAAGGTCTTTGTTTCTGGCCATTTTGAGCCTGTATTCGAACCCACAAATGCTGATGCTCCAGATACTCAACTAGTCTAATGAAGGCCAGTTTTATTGCTTCTTTAATCAGAACAACAGTTTTCAGCTGTGCTAACATAATTAGAAAAGGGTTTTCTAATGATCAATTAGCCTTTGAAAATTATAAACTTGGATTAGCTAACACAACGTGCCATTGGAACACAGGAGTGATGGTTGCTGATAATGGGCCTCTGTACGCCTATGTAGATATTCTGTAAAAGAATCAGCTGTTTCCAGCTACAATAGTCATTTACAACATTAACAATGTCTACACTGTATTTATGATCAATTTTATTTTATTTTAATGGACAAAAAAAAAAAAAATCTTTCAAAAACAAGGACATTTCTAACTGACCCCAAACTTTTGAACGGTAGTATATATATAAAGGGTCTGAATACAAGGTAACCTTACAACAAGAATTCTTAAAATAATTTAAGTATTCAGACCCTTGCTATGAGACTCGAAATTGAGCTCAAGTGCATCCTGTTTCCAAATAAGATCTTCTGGTCTGATGATACCAAGATTGAACTCTTCGGCCTGAATGCCAAGCGTCACGTCTGAAGGAAACCTGGCACCATCCCTACAGTGAAGCATGGTGGTGGTAGCATCATGCTGTGGGGATGTTTGTCAGCGGCAGAGACTGGGAGACTCCGAGGTGAGGGCCCTCGGAGTGTGGTGTCAGGAAAATAACCTCACACTCAACGTCAACAAAACAAAGGAGATGATTGTGGACTTCAGGAAACAGCAGAGGGAGCACCCCCCTATCCACATCGACGGGACAGTAGTGGAGAGGGTAGTAGGTTTTAAGTTCTTCGGTGTACACATCACGGACAAACTTATTTGGTCCACCCACACAGACAGCGTTGTGAAGAAGGCGCAGCAGCGCCTCTTCAACCTCAGGAGGCTGAAGAAATTCGGCTTGTCACCAAAAGCACTCACAAACTTCTACAGATGCACAATCGAGAGCATCCTGTCGGGCTGTATCACCGCCTGGTACGGCAACTGCTCCGCCCACAACCGTAAGGCTCTCCAGAGGGTAGTGAGGTCTGCACAACGCATCACCGGGGGCAAACTACCTGCCCTCCAGGACACCTACACCACCCGATGTCACAGGAAGGCCATAAAGATCATCAAGGACAACAACCACCCGAGCCACTGCTTGTTCAACCCGCTATCATCCAGAAGGCGAGGTCAGTACAGGTGCATCAAAGCAGGGACCGAGAGACTGAAAAACAGCTTCTATCTCAAGGCCATCAGACTGATAAACAGCCACCACTAACATTTAGTGGCCGCTGCCAACATACTGACTCAACTCCAGCCACTTTAATAATGGGAATTGATGGAAATGTATGTAAAAATGTATCATTAGCCACTTTAAACAATGCCACTTAATATAATGTTTACATACCCTACATTACTCATCGCATATGTATATACTGTACTCTATATCATCTACTGCATCTTGCCATCTTTATGTAATACATGTATCACTAGCCACTTTAAACTATGCCACTTTATGTTTATATACCCTACATTACTCATCTCATATGTATATACTGTACTCGATACCATCTACTGCATCTTGCCTATGCCGTTCTGTACCATCACTCATTCATATATCTTTATGTACATATTCTTTATCCCTTTACACTTG
Organism: Salvelinus namaycush; assembly: GCF_016432855.1. Taxonomy (NCBI): domain Eukaryota; kingdom Metazoa; phylum Chordata; class Actinopteri; order Salmoniformes; family Salmonidae; genus Salvelinus; species Salvelinus namaycush. Next base: position 25,570,787 of record NC_052341.1, read on the forward strand.
TGTGTATAAGGTAGTAGTTGTGGAATTGTTAGGTTAGATTACTCGTCGGTTATTACTGCACTGTCGGAACTAGAAGCACAAGCATTTTCGCTACACTCGCATTAACATCTGCTAACCATGTGTATGTGACAAATACAATTTGATTTGATTTGATTTAGTCAGGATCGGGGGAAAGATGAACAGAGTAGTACAGTAGAGAGAGATCCTTGATAAAAACCTGCTCTAGAGCACTCAGGACCTTAGACTGGGTCGAAGGTTCACCTTCCAACAGGACAACGACCCTAAGCACACAGCCAATACAACGCAGGAGTGGCTTCGGGACAAGACTCTGAATGTCCTTGAGGCGCTCAGCCAATGCCTGGACTTGAACCCGATCAAACATCTCTGGAGGGACCTGAAAATAACTGTGCTTTGATGCTCCCCATCCAACCTGACAGAGCTTGAGAGGATCTGCAGGGAAGAATAGGAGAAACTACCCAAATACAGGTGTCCCAAACTTGTAGCGTCATACCCAAGGAGACTCAAGGCTGTAATCGCTGCCAAAGGTGCATCAACAAAGTACTGAGTAAAATGTCTGAACACTTATGTAAATGTCATATTTCAGTGTTTTATTTCAAAAAATTAGTTTTTTCTTTGTCATCCGGGGGTATTGTGCGTAGATTGATGAGGGAAAAAACGATTTAATCCATTTTAGAATAAGACTGTGACGTAACAAAATGTGGAAAAAGTCAAGGGATCGGAAATGCTTTCCGAATGCACTGCATGTTTGTTGGCATGAAGCTGAGCAGGAGTTAGTCTTTTTGGGACCTCTCAAATACAATACCACTTCATTGACCATAGTTACAGCGAACAACAGAAATATGTCTTCTCCCATCTTCATTTCTCAACCCCCCGCAGACACACAGTTGAGAGGAGCACAGGGTCAAACTGCAGCACCCCTGAATGGAGAGCATGTTGTAGGGTTAAGGGCTTTGCTCAGTGACCCAACAGCATGAGACTGTTGTTAGGTTATGAGTCCAGCAGCCCTCCAATTGCCAGATCAATTTCCCCCCCCTTTTTTCTCATGCCTAGTCCAGTATTGACAGGCGGCCTTTCGGTTACAGGTCCAACTCCTTAGCCGCTGGGCTACCTACTGTACCAGACAAGCTACACCAAGTGCACCACAAGTATTTAAAATGAATGAACTCATGTATTTCACCCATGGCCTTCACTGCAATATCACATAAACTTACAAATTATCATTTGAAAGCGTTTAACCCAATGTCCAAATCCTAATGAGACCGTCTCTTTCGGGACATTGAATATAATTAATTTCTAATTGAAAATGGCAAGTACTCTATCCTTGATTCTCATATCAAAGAAACCAAAATATACAAGGAAATCCCTCAGAAAGTAACTACAAAATAGCCCTTTGACAAAATCACTCCCTAATACACTGCACAATATGACAAAAAGACCTCCAAATAACCTGCAAGCTGAGTTTGAGCGCTGACTGGGTGGATGCATGGAGATTTTAGATTTTTTTTGTTGTATTCAGTGTCTGTCATTGCAGAGTTTGCTTGGGAAAACACACACACACAATCACACACACACTCCCCAAAATAAGCTCCTCTGATGTGGGCTAATCATTTCACAGTCAGGGACATGGACAAGTAACACCACAGGTATGTCATCAGACAGCCAAGGGAAATTAATTACTTTTTCTTTTTCTTGTTCTTTTTTTTATTGCCTTAGTCGTAGTGTGTGTGATTTCTCAGAACCAGGGAGAGAAAACCACACAAAATGCTAGCTCCAATCTCATTGCCAGGGTTCAAATCATGGCTGAAATCTACCTGTGACTCAAATCTTTTCAGACCATACCAGACAGCCTAATTTATTGACTGGGGGTTTCATCCACTCAGAATGGCCTGGAGGCCTTATCAATGTATCATGAAGTCTGTTTCTGTGAAGACGCTGCTGCAGCTTTGATGGTGATAGTTATCACTCCTGTCATCTGTGGATTGGGCCTTGAGCTTGGGATGGCTATTGATCCATCTGCGTTTTGTCAAGGTACTGCCAGCATAACATAGACACCGCAGTCTGCCGTTTCATTGGCTGATGGTGTATATAGTCCTTGTGAATTCAGTCGTTGCCTGTAACTTCCTGTCAAGTATATTTTATTTCCTCTTGTCTAGGAGCTTATCAAACGTGATGATGTCGCGGTAAGAAGGTAACAACATTGAGGGAAAGTGTGTTTGTGTGTGTGTGTGTGTGTGTGTGTGTTTTTGCGTGTCGCCTAGGCAACAGGATAAAGTACACCGAGTTCAGGGACAAACTCACCGTGAGAATGTTATTAAAGTTTTCATGTGAAATGGAAACATTTGTTGAAAAGCAAAATATAATTGTCATGATTCGCCACACTTGAAATTGACCAAGCTATGAGTGAATATTAACAAATAATTACATTTGGCATTCAATTCATTGTAGGTTTTAATTAATTGATATTCAATCCCTGAATCTTTAGTCATATGTGGTGATGTCAAACTTTTTGGAGTAGCTGTATCCGACTCACTCGAGTCAAGCACAAAGAGGTGAGTGACGCGTAAAATGCACTCAGTGCACTCACACACAAGACACACACACCCACACCCACTCACTCTGTGGCTAGCAAAACGACACTGTAAATCTGTGTTGTGATAATCCTTTTAATTACATTTACATTTTAAAAAAATGTCATTTAGCAGATGGTATTATCCAGAATGACTTACAATTGGTGCGTTCATCTTAAGATACTGTCAGATTATCTGAGAAACAAGTCATTATTCGACATCCATCCATATCTGAGGACGTCGGATCCATCCATATCTGAGGACGTAGGGAGATGACATGGAAACTGGCCACTAGGGGCAACAATGAGCGCTGTTACCTTCAGGTAGGTTTCGGTTTTACTATGGTATTGTGGACAGGGATAGGAGATGGGTGTAAGAATTTACCTCTGATTCCATAGGTTGCAAATTTGAATCCAATGAAAGAAAGTTATTTTGGTTTTAAGCCTATCCCAAACATTAACCCTTACCTTAACCATTCAGCCATTCAAAATTGTATTTTTAATCCCAGTCCCCGTTCCCGCAGGAGGCCTTTTGCCTTTTGGTAGGCCATGATTGTAAATAAGAATTTGTTCTTAACTGACTTGCCTAGTGAAATAAAGGTTAAATAAAATAAATAGAAAATACAGTAATGCCTAACCTTAAGAATTTGGAGTTAATGCCTGAACTTAATCCTAACCTTAAAAATTCAGAGTTAGGATAGGATGTTACCATCATCAGCTTCCTCTTGAGGAGCTCCTGTCCTAGCTTGTGCGAAGTAAAACATGTATCGCATGTGATGTTGTGGACACGGTATCCCTGTGTCATGTCCAGGACAACCCGGATCCATTGGTTCTTCTCAGGGGCTCCATCTGGCTTTCCTGTATACACTTTCAAGTTCCACGTATATGATGAAAAAGCATCACAGGCAGCCCAGATCTTGATTCCATATTTTGTGGGTTTAAACGGTATGTACTGCCTGAAGGGGCAGTGGCCCCTAAATTTCACAAGCTGCGCATCAACATTAACGTTGGGCCCAGGATTGGTAAACAGGGGAAGGCGGTCCACCCACTTGTCCCACACTGACCTGATTGCAGCTAGCTTGTCTCTAAGCCGCCGAGCTGGTCTGGTGTCTCGGTTATCGAAGGAGATAATCCTGGAAATAATGTGGAAGTTTTTCAGAGACATTGTTGCACGGAAAAGTTCTCTGCCAGTTTCTGTATCCCACATGGATTCTGCCGATTCCCCATTGGATCTGAAAACACCAGCGAGGATAGGAACCCCAAAGTATGCATGTAAATGAGTTTGGTCCATCTCCTTCCATCTCTCTCCAAAAACACACCTTCCCTCCAAATTAATGCATTCAGAATGATCCTGTACATGAGTAACCGCCATCCACGTCAGCCCTGGTTGCATCCTTATCACATTGGCAGCCATGTGGGATGGCTTATTCCTTGGGCAAGAAGACCATTCAGTTTCACAATTTTTTGGACATCCATATTTCTCCTCCTGCAGGCTGCTGATAAGCTGGTTGCTGACGGGCTGGTCCTGGGGCTGGTTGCTGACGGGCTGGTCCTGGGGCTGGCTGAGGGTCAATCTCATCCTCTTCTTGCAACTCACTGTCAGACTCCTAATCTTCCAAGTGAAAGATGCTCCTTCCACACTATCTTCTCTCTTTGCAAAAAATATTTTTAAGGCACTCTGAGCAGAGATTATTTTTGCCATACTGATTGACTGTGGTTAAGAGTCATACATGCAAAGCTATGTATTTGTTGTGTCCCTCCCCTAGTTTGCACCTGGCTGGGGTAGAGTGTGGGAAAATACAGAATTATTGACAATGTATCGAAGTGGACCCGAACACCACATATGTAATATAAATGTGTAGGGGGCTGCACAGTGTGCACTCAATGAAAATGTCTTATTTTACACGTTCTTCACAGAAAATGAGCCAAGGACAATTAGTCTCAGGCTGAAATGAGTCTCTGGTTTCCATAAAAAGCGGGAAAAAACACTTCTCATCGCATCTCTGTGGTAGGCTGTGATATGTGATATATCTCTGCCTGTAATAATAGATTTTTATTTAAAAGGCTGGGGTCAAGTATACTCTCAGCTATAGCTGAAAAAAGCCTTAGTGTTATTAGCTTAAGCCTATTTAGCTAGCTTGAACCAGCTTATCTGCCACGATGGATATCAGAAATTCGCTTCGTCAAAGTACCCAAACGAAGGAGAAGGAGAGCGATGTTCCTGATGATCTTGGAACTAAGGAGCCGGCCCAGGTTAGCCTAGAATCCTTCCCTGGCACAGGTTTTCTGTCCAAAAATGTTAATTTAATAGCAACTGGTTCATAGGAAGAGAGTGGCTGGAGTAATCGGTTACTGCAGATAGCTACTGCATTTTGTTTTCCATGTCAAAAGTTCTGTGCTGGGTCCAATGCTAACGCAGACAAGGCCTTCACCCAAGCTAGGTATTCTAATTGGAAGAATGCTACTGATGGTACCAAAGGATTTGCAAGGCACGCATCAAGTAAAGAACATTTGAAATGCACTGCGGAAAGAAAAATTTGTTTAAAGTGCTATTAGGAACATCGGTGTCACTGTCAACACTTCTTAATGATGGGCAGCTGGCAAGAAACCGCATGTATTTGTCTGCAATTATGGACATTATTGAGTTCCTTGTGTGGCAGAATCTAGGGGTTTTGCTGTGCTGTTCAGGGACTTTCCAAGACTACTAGGAGCCAGGTGACATCATGGCCGGCTCTAAAAGGTCCTGGGGAGAGGTGGCGCGAGTGAGTGTACGGGCAGGAATGACGCAAAAGGAGGAGAGACTTGATAACCAGTAGAGAGGAGCCGAATTCAGAAAGTAAATTATGTTGGGGTATCGTTGAAGAAAAAGGGCGTACTAGCTCTGGAAGAGGATCGTTCCATACCAACGCCTGACTCATTTTGTCCTTTAGATTGCCGTGAGTTCAATCGCATCAAAGACTTGCCGTGGAAGTAATTGGACTTTATGTTTATGTCCTGAATGAGAGGACATCTAAAGTTGTGGTCTTTTAAGTTGTTTGACATTACATAGTAGGGCAAAGATAAGAACGGACACTGTTAATAATCAACATTTAGACCTAATTAGCCTTTAACTACTTCTATTATTTTAATCCCTGCCAGCCCTCATACAGACTCCTTCTATGAACACAGCAATGGGTGTCATTCTCTATTTTTGTTTGTTTGTTTGTTATTGTGATATCTGAGATACACCACATGACCATAAGTATGTGGACACCTGCTCATCAAACATCTTATTACGAAATCATGGGCATTAATATGGTGTTGGTCCCCCCTCTGCTGCTATAACAGCCTCCACTCTTCTGGGAAGGCTTTCAACGAGATGTTGGATCATTGCTGCGGAGACTTGCTTCCATTCAGCCACAAGAGCATTAGTGAGGTCGGGCACTGATGTTGGCTGATTAGGCCTGGCTTGCGTTCCAATTCATCACAAAGGTGTTTGATGGGGTTGAGGTCAGGGCTCTGTGCAGGCCAGTCAAGTTCTTCCACACCGATCTTGACAAACCATTTCTGTATGGACCTCGCTTTGTGCATGGGGGCATTGTCATGCCCAAACTTTTGCGATAAAGTTTGAAGTACAGAATCGTTTAGAATTTCATTGTATGCTGTAGCGTTAATATTTCCCTTCACTGGAACTAAAGGAACCTGAACCATGAAAAACAGCCACAGACCATTATTGCTCATCCGCCAAACTTTACATTCAGCACTATGCATTGTGGCAGGTAGCGTTCTCCTGGCATCTGCCAAACCCAGATGCGTCCGTCGGACTGCCAGATGGTGAAGCATTATTCATCACTCCAGAGAACACATTCCTACTGCTCCAAATTCCAATGGCGGCGAGCTTTTACACCACTCCAGCAAAACGCTTGGCATTGCACATGGTGATCTTAGGCTTGCATGCTGCTGCTCGGCCATGGAAACCAACTTCATGATGCTCCAGGCAAACTGTTCTTATGTTGCTTCCAGAGGCAGTTTGGAACTCGGTAGTGAGTGTTGCAACCGGGGACAGACGACTTTTACGCGCTACCAGCTTCAGTACTCTGCAGTCCCATTCTGTGTGGCCTACCACTTTGCGACTGATCCGTTGCTGCTCCTAGTGTAACGGCAGTCTAGCTCTTCCTCAGACGAGGAGAGGCGAGAAGGATCGGAGGACCAATGTACAGCGTGGTAAGTTTCCATGATTTAATAACAAGAAAACTAGACAAAATACAAAACAACAAACGTACTAACCGTCACAGTCCCGTGTGGCACAAACACTGACACAGAAAACAACCACCCACAAATCCCCAACACAAAACAAGCCACCTATATATGATTCTCAATCAGGGACAACGATTGACAGCTGCCTCTGATTGAGAACCATATTAGGCTGAACACAGAAACAGACAAACTAGACACACAACATAGAATGCCCACCCAGCTCACGTCCTGACCAACACTAAAACAAGCACAACACATAAGAACTCTGGTCAGGACGTTACACCTAGACATTTCCACTTCACAATAACAGCACTTACAGTTGACCGGGGCAGCTCTAGCAGGGCAGAAATTTGCCTAACTGACTCGTTGGAAAGGTGGCATCCTATGACGGTGCCATGTTGAAAATCACTGAGCTCTCAGTAAGGCCTTTCTACTGCCAATGTTTGTCTATGGAGGTTGCATGGCTGTGTGCTCAATTTTATACACCTGTCAGAAATGGGTGTGACTGAAAAAGCCGAATCCACTAATTTGAAGGGGTGTCTACATACTTTTGTATAAACCATATAGTGTAAATGCTACGACTGCTAGGTTCTATTGCTATGTTTTCATTGGTTGTCTTCAAGCTAGACTACACTTGCACGTGAGGTAGGGCAAAGTACACTATTCTGTGAACTGTGAAATTGTGCCTGTTGTGTTGTTGCCTAAAACTGACAATATGTTTTCATTATTTTAAAGCAGAACTGTCTTTTTTTTACTATCGCCTTGGGGTAGGGGGCCTAACCTGTCTAAGTTACTGGGATGTATTGCAGGTGGATGCTTTATGCTATTAACCACATAATCTGAGGGGCTGTAAATAATGACTTTTTCTTAACTTTTCACTTCATACGATTAGGAAAGGTGCCACAACTACTTCGTACTATGGTGAGGTTAAATGTGTTGCGCAACAGGGACACAGCTCTGTTTGTTGCTCAACCTCCAAAGGCTGATCTGAGAAAAACCCTACAAAAACAGGTATTTCCTACCAGTTGCACTTGTTTCAAACCAGAAACTACTGAGAGGGACATTGGATGCGATAGAGTCAAGAGGGGAGGGGGCCAGTGGACTTTTTCTGTCTATGATGGAATATAGTCCTGAAAAGACAAGGAACTCGTCAAGGTGTTTAGCACCATACCCCACAATGCCACATCCACTTCACACGATATTCATAGCGCTCATGAGTGAGATTGTCACTAAGAAAATAGTTAATGAAATCAGAGAATCTTGGTACACGCTGAAGGTAGATGGGACCAAGGATCCTACTGGATGTGAAACTATATCCACTGGACAGTACAGGAGGCCATCAGGACAAAGGAGAAGACACTGAGTGTAAAATAGTGTTCTTCAGCACATTGGATGCTGTCATTGGTGAACTGTCAGAACGACAGTTCAGCATCCAATGTTTAGCGAACACAACAGCCAACTGGTGGAGGCCCTGTGTGCCCTTGACCCAGAGAGCCATTACTTTCTAGACGTGAAAAAGATGAAGACACTGCTGGATCTATGCAAAACAGATTTGGTGGAAGCTGAGTTTAATGTTGCTCGACTTGATATCCTGCAACGATCCTCTGGGCCTCTCTCCACTATGCCCACCGTGTTTACTGCACTGAAACATGGACCGACTTTTTTGGGGCGTCCACAGCTACATGAGAGAACTCATGAATGGAATGATTGATTACTTAGGAAGTTCCACAGAGCATCAAGGAAGCTGCAACTCTTTTGAAAAGGTAAGATTGAAACAATTGTGTAGGGCCCTGTCCATGGTGCTGATAGACAGATTTTGTGTCATTGAACCTGTCACTTCTTGGTCAAAAGCATTTTTTGAACTTGTATGTTTATTGTAGTATAGCGTGATATAAGCATAATTCAATATAATTACAATGCAAGAACACAAATGACGCCCCTCTGTTTATTATTTTAGTCCCTGCCAGCCAAAATATACTAAAATCGGGCATTTATTAATTAATCACACTAGATTGCATAAATCATCACGGATCATCCCGGATTTGACGAATATCCACTTTGTTATGTCAGATTTGGGTGAAGGAGTCAATGGAATGCAGACGTACCATTGAGCAGACTGGCACACATTCAACAAATCTGAGTATATTTGGCTGTTTTCACTGCTTAACATTTACAAGTTGTCCCTTTTCAGATTTAGAAGAAGTGGACTGCTAAATGCTAACTCCAGTTCTTATAAGCTGGTAGCATAGCTAGCATACAGAAATCTGTGTTGATAGTCAAAGTTGTTTTTAACTGTAATGCAGTTGATTGGTGAAGATACTTCGATTTTTACCTCAACATAGTGTGAAATGCACATATAAATGTAAGCACATTTTGCTGGCGGGCAATGAGGAGATTCAGGATCGTTCACCCTTGCCCCTTTCCCCAACGCATTTCAATGGCAATTCGATTGTTTTGGACGAGTTCGATTGACCTCTTTAGCGCATCTATAGCTACATATCGATCATCATAGAAATACATAGGCTACATTCTATTTTGGTTTTCTTGGTAGCCTATTGGTTTTCATTGCTGTAAATGTGACTGTACGTACTGGAAACATGTTTATGGTAGACTGGCATTGCTGAATTGATTACATGATGTAACGACTGTCTTCGGGTGAAAGAGAGGAGGACCAAGATGCAGTGTGAATATCATCCATATTTAATGGGAAATACTTAAACACCGAACAAAACAACAAACCGACAAAAAGGAACGAAGACGATACAGTCCCGTAACGTGAACACTAAACACTGGTACACTGGAACAGGAACAATCACCCACAAACAAACAGTGAAAAACAGGCTACCTTAATATGGTTCCCAATCAGAGACAATGACAAACACCTGCCTCTGATTGAGAACCATATTAGGCGAAACAACAAACCCAACATAGAAACACAAAACATAGAATGCCCACCCAGCTCACGTCCTGACCAACTAAACAAAGACTAAACAAAGGAAATAAGGTCAGGAACGTGACACATGGGTTGAATTTGTTTCACCTAGTGTATTCTGCTACATCACAACGCGAATGGCATGATTTTTTGTGTTTGAAGCAGGCCTGTATAGGCCTATTTTGTTATTGGCGAGACAGCTGTGCATGGCTGAATCTCACTGTAGTAGGCTATGTTTTGGATCTCCTGTCACGCCCTGGCCATAGAGAGGTTTTTATTCTCTATTTTGGTTAGGCCAGGGTGTGACTAGGGTGGGCATTCTAGTTTCTTTATTTCTATGTTTTCTATTTCTTTGTGTTTGGCCGGGTGGGGTTCTCAATCAGAGGCAGCTGTCTATCGTTGTCTCTGATTGGGAATCATACTTAGGCAGCCTTTTCCCACCTATGTTTGTGGGTAGTTGTTTTCTGTATAGTTTAGTTACCTTACAGAACTGTTTGTTTTTCTCTTTGTTATTTTTGTTCAAGTGTTCTGATTTAATAAAATATCATGAACACGTACCACGCTGGGCTTTGGTCCAGTCATTTCCAGGAAGAGGAGCGTGACATCTCCATTCGCCTTTTGTTTACTGTGTTTGTTTACTGTTAATGTAACTAGCCTAAATATAGATTATGTCATGTCTCTATTGATCTGATATTTTGTTTAGTAGGCCTACTATTTGGTACGACTGTTTTGTTCTGTTAACATTCGTTCACATTTGTAGTTGTGTCTTTAATCTAAGCCAAAATGCTATTCAGTATTTTTGTTTGCATGCCTGAAAAACTAGGCTACTACTTTCAGCACTTAGTTTGCATTATTTTGGTTAACCTCTCTGGGATATGTGGGACGCTTGCAGAGCGCCAAATTCAAATAAAATTATATAAAAATCAAACTTTCATTAAATCACACATGTAAGATACCAAATTAAAGCTACACTCGTTGTGAATCCAGCCAACATGTCAGATTTCAAAAAGGCTTTTCGGCGAAAGCATAAGATGCTATTATCTGATGATAGCACAACAGTAAACAAAGAGAGTGTAGCATATTTCAACCCTGCAGGCGCAACACAAAATGCAGAACTAAAATATAAAGCATGCCTTACCTTTGACGAGCTTCTTTTGTTGGCACTCCAATATGTCCCATAAACATCACAAATGGTCCATTTGTTCAATTAATTCCGTCCATATATATCCAAAATGTCAATTTATTTGGCGCGTTTGATCCAGAAAAAAACTGCTTCCAATTTGCGCAACGTCACTACAAAATATCTCAAAAGTTACGTGTAAACTTTGCCAAAACATTTCAAGCTACTTTTGTAATACAACTTTAGGTATTTTTAAACATTAATAATCGATCAAATTGAAGACGGGTCTATCTGTTTTCAATACAGGAGGACAACAAACTAACGCTACTTTTCTAGTCTTGAGCTACTCTCAAACAGTATACATAACGTTACACTGATTCAAGATGGCCGTACTTCTTCATTGCACAAAGGAATAACCTCAACCAATTTCCAAAGACTGGTGACATCCAGTGGAAGCGGTAGGAACTGCAAACAAGTCCCTTAGAAATTTAGTATCCCAATGAAATCTCATTGAACAGACAGTGACCTAAAAAAAAAGAAAATCTGAATGGTTAGTCCTCTGGGTTTTGCCTGCTACATAAGTTCTGTTATACTCACAGACATGATTCAAACAGTTTTAGAAACTGCAGAGTGTTTTCTATCCAAATCTACTAATAATATGCATATCTTATATTCTGGGGATGAGTAGAAGGAAGTTGAAATTGGGCACGCTATTTATCCAAAAGTGAAAATGCTGCCCCCTATCCTAGAGAAGTTAAGACAGCTGTGTGTACGGTTGCATTCACATAGTTTCACGCCTGCTCCCTCTCTCCCTCTCTCCCTCTCTGGCGCTCGAGGGCGCCAGGCGGCTTTTCATTACGCACACCTATCACCATCATTACGCGCATCAGTGCTCATTGGACTCACCTGGACTCCTTCACGTTTTGATTGCCTACCCTTTATCAGCATTATTGTCGTTTCCGTTTCCCCTGTCCAGACGCTGTCCGTATTCTGTTCCTGTCCATGGTTATTAAATGTTCACTCCCTGTACCTGCTTCTCGTCTCCAGCATCGTTCCTTACACATAGGCTGTTTGTAATAGGTTAATTGCCCATCTAAACGGCATTGCTGTAGGGGGCTGTCCATTGTGCTGATGCAGTGCAGCAGAGATACTAGGCTACAGATTTAAAAAGCACTCAATGATCTCTAAGCCTTGGCATTTGAACTTTATGTTTATAATGTGATTATATAAGCAGAATTCAATATAATTCCAATGCAAGTACCCCACAAAATGTTGACCCCTTGGCGATTTCAACTGCCCCCATGGTCACTTTATCCTGGCGCCGGGTCTGCCCCGGAGGAAGAGCAGCTCCGTTCTGTCGAGGTTGAGATTGAAGTGGTGGGCAAACAGAAAAGAGGAGAGGGCCTAGAACCAAGCCAAGAGACACACCAGTAGTGTGAGCATGTGGTGCACACACAGATCCTCTCCACACCATCTGCAATTCAGGAGTGTGCAGAGCCTGACACCCAGTCGTGTTGCAGCCGTGTCACCACGTAGTAGAGATTCATGAGTCAGCCCAATCAAATCAATTTGTAATGGTCACATACACATGGTTAGCATATGTTAATGCGAGTGTAGCGAAAGGCTTGTGCTTCTAGTTCCGACAGTGCAGTAATATCTAAGTAGTAATCAACAGTTCCACAACGACTACTCTATACACACAAATGTAAAGGGATGGAATAGGAATATGTATATCAATATATGGATGAGCAATGTTTATTTATGTCGACACGATGCACTCTGCAGTGTCTCTATGCTCATTCTCTGTCTCCCAGTCACCCATCATGCCTGTTAGAATTAATGTAAGATTTAATGCCCCTTAGTCAGAAAATGGCAGATATTGAGGATAAGTCTCTCTGAGACAGCTGCATTATGGGTAAGTACGCTGTCGCTAAATACGTCCTGTTACAAGGTTGAGTGAGCTGGTGTTCTTCTGTCTCCCCCCTAGATAGACTTGGTGTGTGTATGAGTGCATGCGAGTACTAGTTCACCATGTGTGTCAGGTGTACGGGGTGGGTCTCCTGCCAGACAGATAGTTGAAGTCGGAAGTTTACATACACTTAGGTTGGAGTCATTAAAACTCATTTTTTAACCACTCCACAAATTTCTTGTGAACAAACTATAGTTTTGGGAAGTCGGTTAGGACATCTACTTTGTGCATGACACAAGTAATTTCTCCAAAAATTGTTTACAGACAGATTATTTCGCTTATAATTCAATGTATCATAATTCCAGTGGGTCAGAAGTTAACATACACTAAGTTGACTGTGCCTTTAAAATTCCAGAAAATTATGTCATGGCTTTAGAAGCTTCTGGTAGGCTAATTTACATAATTTGAGTCAATTTGAGGTGTACCTGTGGATGTATTTCAATGCCTACCTTCAAACTCAGTGCCTCTTTGCTGGACATCATGGGAAAATCAAAAGAAATCAGCCAAGACCTCAGAACAAAAATGTAGACCTCCACAAGTCTGGTTCATCCTTGGGAGCAATTTCCAAACGCCTGAAGGTACCACGTTCATCTGTACAAACAATAGTACGCAAGTATAAACACCATGGGACCACGCAGCCGTCATACCGCTCAGGAAGAAGACGCGTTCTGTCTCCTAGAGATGAACTTACTTTGGTGCGAAAAGTGCAAATCAATAGCAAAGGACCTTGTGAAGATGCTGGAGGAAACAGGTACAAAAGTATCTACATCCACAGTAAAACGAGTCCTATATCAACATAACCTTAAAGGCCACTCAGCAAGGAAGAAGCCACTGCTCCAAAACCGCCATAAAAAATCCAGAATACGGTTTGCATGCACATGGGGACAAAGATCGTACTTTTTGGAGATCTGTCTTCCGGTCTGATGAAACAAAAATAGAACTGTTTTGCAATAATGACCATCGTTATGTTTGGAGGAAAAAGGGGGAGACTTGCAAGCCGAAGAACACCATCCCAACCGTGAAGCACGAGGGTGGCAGCATCATGTTGTGGGGTGCTTTGCTGCAGGAGGGACTGGTGCACTTCACAAAATAGATGGCATCATGAGGCAGGAAAATGATGTGGATATATTGAAGCAACATCTCAAGGCATCAGTCAGGAAGTTAAAGCTTGGTCGCAAATGGGTCTTCCAAATGGACAATAAATCCAAGTATACTTCCAAAGTTGTGGCAAAATGGCTTAAGGACAACAAAGTCAAGGTATTGGAGTGGCCATCACAAAGCCCTGACCTCAATCCCATAGAAAATGTGTGGGCAGAAGTGAAAAAGTGTGTGCGAGCAAGGATGCCTACAAACCTGACTCAGTTGCACCATCTCTGTCAGGAGGAATGAGCCAAAATTCACCCAACATATTGTGGGAAGCTTGTGGAAGGCTACCAAAAACGTTTGACCCAAGTTAAACAATTTAGAAGCAATGCTACCAAATACTAATTGAGTGTATGTAAACTTCTGACCCACTGGGAATGTGATAAAAGTAAAAGCTGAAATAAATCATTCCCTCTACTATTATTCTGACATTGCACATTCTTATAATAAAGTGGTGATGCTATCTGACCTAAAACAGGGATTTTTACTGGGATTAAATGTCAGGAATTGTGAAAAACTGAGTTTAAATTTATTTGGCCAAGGTGTATGTAAACTTCCGACTTCAACTGTACCTCTGTAGAAGCGAAAGGTCGCCAGTGACTCATCATCAGCAGGTGACATGCCTTGTGGGATCCCTCTCTTCTGCCCAGTGGGTTAGGGTCTCACTCACTGTTACCGCATTTACATGCTAATCTCAACAGGAACCATTTAAGGTGTGCTCTCAGTTTGAGAGACGACACTCAGAAGCAACCTGAGCAATTATCTGGGGAAATGTGTGCCCATTAGATATTTCTTCTCTGCACCAATTTTATTTATCTTTTTAGAAATACAATTATTGCAAAAAAAATGTATTGTCATGTTTTTGAAGGAGTCTGAGGGATTGCTTTAGCAGATACATCACAAATACCAGCCTTATTATGTGTGCATAAAGTATCAAGCTATGAAATAATAATGAAGTAAAGTAATGATATTGCAGTTAAATGATTTACAGAAGTAAAAACAGAGCAAACAAGAGAAGAATGAGGCTTGCATATTAAACAGAAATATTGTATTCATGAATATTTAAATGTAGTAAAATGATCTATTCTAATAGTTACAAAGAGCCATGAAACCAATGACATTTTAAAACTTTTCAACACATACAGTACAGTATCACATTTTCAGCGACACACCATTAATAAGCTACAGGCTATCTGTGGTGCTTTCTTTCTCTTAGCTCCACTAACTGTCGCCACCATCCTCACTGTGTAGCAGCCACACTCACGCAGGCACACACACGTACAAATACAAGTACATGCACACTCACATCTTAGAGAAAGTAATGTCCAGGATCCATGTCAGAGGAGTGTTTATGTACTGCATGTACTTGTATTCGTACGTGTGTGTGCCTGCGTGAGTGTGGCTGCTACACAGTGAGGATGGTGGCGATTTGAAGTAATATCATATTCTTTTTTTAACTTTGGCATTGTGTGATATCTTATCCTCCATATTCTTATCATATCCTAATAATCTAATATCAGATGCAATGGGTTTTTATTCAGGGAGATCTGATGCAATGGCGGTATAAGTCTGCAGGTAAAGCGATGATCTATCTTTGTTAAGATCTTAGCAGGGGGAGGATTACATGACATGGGGGTAACACAACACCATCTTTCCCTTTTGGAAGATATATCCCCAAAAAGCTTTTAAGATTTGTATTTTGGAGGGTGATATGATTTGCTGTTATCCATTGGGGCTTCATGTAAACAAGTGTTCTCCCATTTGAACTGGTGTATGATGGAGAATGAGGTCATGAGGAGGCAGAAATAACAGTGATACTGAGGATAACACACGCACACCCCGCCGTCCAGTATTGTTCAGAACAGTATTGTTCAGATGTCTGAAACTTGTATGGGGGTAACTCGCCCCATCCACACGGAATGTGTAGCAGAAAGTCCTAGAGAAAGGCAGAACTGCACAGAAGCAGTTGTAGCGGTTATAATTGCAGAACTAGTTATGGTGGTAAAGATGAAGGCAATTATTCTTGATATATGAGGAGACTGGTGGGTTTGACAGTAACATATGTACTATGTGTTTGTACAATCCAAACAGTTATCGCAGTTCTCTACTTTACCAGCTAAGTTTGCACTCCAACTGCAATCTCTGTGACAACATAAATACATAAACAGTTACCCTAGTTCCCTACCAGCTAATGTTTGCTTTCGAGCCCCTTCTATTCCTCCCACTTCCCTTCCCTATCCCCCAAAAGCAATAATTGAATGTATTATCAGTGAACATATCATCTGGGCCGGTTAGGGCCAGTCGTTGAGATGTCAGAGGGATGTGGAGGCCTGTTATCCTACATGGGTTATTATGAGTCTCTGTGCATGGTAATCCCTCTGTTCCTAGCCCGGTCCAGTGCGACTGATGGGACACAACAAGCTGTGATTATGATGCTAAGCTCTAATAAATGCTGCCTGGCTTGCTCTCTGTCTGGGAAATGTGAAGATGGCCGGTGGACATCATCATTAATATCTTAAGGTGTCGTACTGCACTGGGCTATGCTGCACTGGGTCCCCTCCCAGCTGGTGGTTTTTGTGTGTGTGTGTGCGGGCGCGTCTGTGTCCGCATGCATGTGCCTACTCTTAGCCTCTATATCCCACTGGGTTACAATTCATCGTGGGGATGACAGACAATCCAGGAAACCCATGGCGTTATAAAAGTTCCTGCTGTTCTTGATTCACTTGCTGGAGCTTCCTGGTGTCTGAGTAGGGGAGAGAGGCATGCGTGTGAGGAGAGATGGATTGATAGTAATGCGGTGAGAAACAACCCTGACCTTGGGATGATTGGGACAATTGTTAAGGGGCCTTTCTCCAGAGACCAGGTGTAAATCTCAGGACCATTTCTCTGCTCAGTGTACACAACATATGACCTCTGTAGGATCTCTGTGATACAGTATGCTTTAGTGCTTTGAGGCCCCTGCTGTCTCATGTAACAGGATACATGTGTGTTGACTGCTGTTTGTCTTACATGTGTGTGAACTGTGCGTGCTGCTTATCGACTGCTATCAAGCTTTGATTGGTAAATAAACACCAAAAAGTAATATTATTTACAATTTCTTCTCTGGTGGGGAAGGATATGGGAGTGTGTGTGCACGTGTGGAGGGGGTGTTATGTGAGGAATAAACCCTGATGGTGAAAATAAGCGTCCTGAGACCGATAACCCCTTTAAAGTGTTATTTTTTGCAACCGTGTGCCCCTCTGACATTAATTAAACCCCCTTTTGACCAATTAGAATGGAGCAGTTAACAAAGCTGTGTAACTATTAGTAGAATGAAAATCTGGGTCTGGGCAGTAAAGCATCTTTTAACACACGGAAACGTGCCATGATGAGAACAGTGAGGCCATGGAACTGTCAGTTGGAGAATCTTAATTGGATTTCTTTGATCCTCTCCTCCTTTCCTCGTGTCCACTCCATCCTCTCCTCAACTCCTTCTGAAAAAGGTGAAAGGTAATCGAGGAGAATACCTAGTGAGTTGCTCAAATGAATGCATTTAACTCAACCCCTCTGAATCAGAGAAGTACGGGGGCTGCTTTAATCGACACGATTAGAAACTGGGGAGCAGTTGCTGTTGGGGATGAACTGCCTTGCTCAAGGGCAGAAGAGCAGATTTTTCCACCTTGCTGGCTCGGGATTTACACCAGTGACCTTTAGGTTACTGGCCCACCGCTCTTAAGCAGTAGGCGACCTGCCACCCCAGAGGAAAGGAAACGTGGGAAAAAAGGAGGCAATCAAGGAGAAGAGGAAACTCCTCTGTTTACCTATAACAAATTGACACATTCCTACATATTGCGACCGCATATTGGTTTCTGGGTCACGGAGGACGGAGAGGAGAGGACAGACTTTTGCCTAATAGAGAATAAGGCTAGTGACTCCAGTGCACTGTGTGTTCCAAGAGAGCCTGCCCCAAACTGCGGGAAGTAAGTCTGCTGAGGGTGCTGCAGCACCCAGTGAAAAATAAACAAATATAGTATACAGCACCAGTCAAAAGCTTGGGCACAATTACCCATTCAAAGGTTTTTCTTTATTTGTACCATTTTCTACATTGTAGAATAATAGTGAAGACATCAAAACTATGAAATAACACATATGGAATCATGTAGTAACCAAAAAAGTGTTAACTTCTCTAGGGTAGGGGGTTGCATTTTCACGTTTGGATGAAAAACATACCCAAATTCAACTGCCAGTTACTCATCGCCAGGAGATAAGATATGCATATTATTAGTAGATTTGGATAGAAAACACTCTGAAGTTTCTAAAACTGTTTTAATAATGTCTGTGGGTATAACAGAACTTATTTAGCAGGCGAAACCCCGAGGACAAACCATTCAGAATTTTTTTTGAGGTCACCGTCTTTTCAATTAGCTTTTATTGGGACACCAGAGTTCTAAGCAACTTGCTTGCAGTTCCTACGGCTTCCACTGGATGTCAACAGTCGTGAGAAATAGGTTGAGGTTATTCCTTTGTGTAATGAAGAAATACGGCCATCTTGAAGTCGAGGCACTCCTGGTGTCCTAGACATGCGTTTCAATCAAACAGAAGGCATGCTACATATCGTTTTAATCCTGTGTTGAACACATATCATCCCGTCTTCAATTTTATCGATTATTAACGTTAAAAAATACCTAAAGTTGTATTACATAAGTAGTTTGACATTTTTTGGCAAAGTTTAAAGGTAACCTTTGATATATTTTGTCGTTATGTTTGAGCAAGTTGGAACCGGTGTTTTTCTGGATCAAACGCGCCAAATAAATGGACATTTTGGACATATATCAACGGAATTAATCGAACAAAAGGACCATTTGTGATGTTTATGGGACATATTGGAGTGCCAACAACAGAAGCTCGTCAAAGGTAAGGCATGAATTATATTTTTATTCTGCGTTTTGTGTCGCTCCTGCAGGGTTGAAATGTTTTCTCTCTTTTGTTTACAATAGTGCTATGCTCAGATAATAGCATCGTATGCTTTCGCTAAAAAGCCTATTTGAATTCTGACATGTTGGCTGGATTCACAACCAGTGTAGCTTTAATTTGATATCTTTCATGTGTGATTTAATGAAAGTTTGATTTTATAGAAATTTCCAAACGCTGGATTTACAACAAGTGTAGCTTTAAAATGGTGTAAAATACTTGTATGTTTGAGGAATTTAAATGGGATTTATGGGATTTCTGTTTTGAATATGGCACCCTGCAGTATCACTGGCTGTTGATGAGGTGGGAACGTCCCACCTACCCTAGAGAGGTTAAACAAATCAACATATATTTTAGATTTTAGATTCTTCAAAGCAGCCACCCTTTGCCTTGATGACAGCTTTGCACACTCTTGGCATTCTCTCAAACAGCTTCACCTGGAATAATTTCCCAACAGTTTCGAATGGAATTCCCACATATGCTGAGCACTTGTTGGATGCTTTTCCTTCACTATGCGGTCCAAATCATCCCAAACCATCTCAATTGGGGTTAGGTCGGGTGATTGTGGAGGCCAGGTCATCTGATGCAGCAGTCAATCACTCTCCTTCTTAGTCAAATAGCCCTTACACAGCCTGGACGTGTGTTGGGTCATTGTCCTGTTGAAAAACAAATGATAGTCCCACTAAGCGCAAATTAGATGACATGGCGTATCGCTGCAGAATGCTGTGGTAGCCATGCTGGTTAAGTGTGCCTTCAATTCTAAATAAATCACAGACAGTGTCACCCGCAAAGCACCCCACACCATCACACCTCCTCCTCCAAGCCGTGAGTCGTGCCATTTCACTGCCATTATCTGTCCGTTCGTTTGGAACCCCACCTCCCCCTTGCTCATTTAAATTTTGGCATCCTCTTCCTGTTGGATCTCACTGTGCCACAGGCCCTTGTGTTCTCCCTCAAAAGGTATTGGAAAAGGGTAGGGCTACTGTACCAGTTGTCCACAAATACTGTGTGCCCCTTTCCGAGTTACGGCTGCAGCATGGTGATCTTCACTGATCCAGATATGCCAAAACTTTCAACGTGCCTTATATCTGTGTTGGCGTCTGTGTAGATGATCAGGTCCTGTACATATCCTGTCATACAGTCACATAAAACAAATAACTTGACTCCTAATCTGTGGTGCCTTGATGGGATGTATTGTCGGAATGCAAGCCTCCCTTTCCTAGCCAAGAGAGACTCATCAATGCACAAGTCCTTGTGAGGCACAACCACACCTCCAAATGCCCTGGTTAAGCCGCCCAGGACATTACTAATTTTGTGAAGGTTGGCAGTGGCGTTGTTCACAAAGTGGAGCGCACTCAGCAAGACAAAGAAGTGGTCCTGGGAGAAAAGGTTTGGGGGGAAAAGGGGTCCGCTACATGAGGTCAGTAGTCCAGTAGTCCGTCACAGAACCCTTCTTCACTAGCCTCATCAGCAGCACCATGACCAGGAAGATATACATTTCACTGATGGTAGTGTTCACCCATTTTGAGAGCTTCCCTTTTACACCAGGGGCAGTTTTCTCTTCCAGTTCATGAGAATACTTTCAAACAAATATGCATATTTAGTAGGTTAAACGCATTCAGAGCCGTGGGTTTTTCTGTAATGTTATAATAGCATACCTGTTTTTTTCCTGCACCACACTCTCCCCCAATTCCTCATTAAGGAACACTTTAAAACACTGAGGGGCCTACTCTGAGGGGATACGCAGGGTGCTTTGTACTCCAGACATGGTGTCATTGAAGTCTATCTCTAATGTTGTGACAGGATCTCAAGCAGCAGGGACCATCCTGAATTTCAACCTCTTCTCCCTCACAAGCTACAAGATTGGCATTAGCACCAGCATCTTGGGAAGGTGAGGGATGCTCATTGACTGCAAGGTTGGGGTGGGCACCATTGTCCTCAGACATCTCACGCTCACAGTCCAGAAGGTTGGGGGGCAGATATCCCTCATCACTATCTGATTGATATGACTCATTCTCATACACAGATTCTTCATCAGAATTTCCAAAACATTTCTTGTTTCTCCTCATCAGTGAGGCGTTTCCTTTTGAAACCGGACATTATGTCTATACTCAATGGCTGTCAGTGTCTGTCAAGAGTTACGCTGCGACTGGTCCATCCGGCACCGCCACAACTTCGGCAGCTGCAACTGGGCCATCTGACGTCGCCACAACCGCGCCATCGAACGCCACTGCAACTGATCTATCCGACGCCACCGGAACTTCGGCAGCTGCAACTGGCCCGTCTGACGACGATGCAACTTTGGCAGCTGCATCTGGTCCTGATCGACAAGCACTGCATTCCTTTGATTGCCCTCGAGGCCGGTGTCGTTGTGCTGCTAGTGCAGCGCGTGGGGGGGGGTACTGTCATGGATCTCTCCAGAACTGTAATTACACACACCTGGCCCCTATTCCCATTGATTAGTAATTGTATAAGTGTGCCCTTTGTTCATCATTGTCGGGTTGATAATTGTTCCAATGTCCGTTGGTCATGTGAGTACCTGTGCTGTGTTGTTTTTGCTTTCATATCACTTGTAGGGTGCAGATGATTACGGGTTTCGTCCCGTGTGGAATCATTGTGTGTGCGTATGTTACGGGTCTCACCCCGGTGTATTTATTAGAGGTTGTTTCTTTCCCCAGTTTCTGTGTTGTTTCATGAAGGCTTCCTGAGCAGCTGATTGGTCGGCCACATCGATGATTGGAGATCTGACCCCGCCCTCTCGTCAGAAGATACAGCTTTCTTCAATTACCGACTCCTTCTGAAGCTAGAAAAGCCAGTGTTCCTTTGTTAGGAGAGAGCTGATGTTCTGTGTTTGTTGCGCAGACGGATTCTTATTAGTATGTTCTGTGTTGGTTGTTGCTGAGATAGAGCTGATGGTTATGTCCTGTGTTGGTTGTTGCTCAGAGACAGGTTTTCGTTAAGTATTTGTAGCCGCTGCTTCTTTTATTTATCCGTTATTTTACCAGGTAAGTTGACTGAGAACAAATTCTCATTTACAGCAACGACCTGGGGAATAGTTACAGGGGAGAGGGATGAATGAGGCAATCGTAAACTGGAGATTATTAGGTGACTGATGGTTTGAGGGCCAGATTGGGAATTTAGCAAGAACATCAGGGTTAACACTCTTACGATAAGTGCCATGGAATCTTTAATGACCTCAGTCAGGATACCCGTTTAACGTCCCATCCGAAAGACGGCACCCTACACAGGGCAGTGGGGTATTGGGATATTTTTTAGACTAGAGGAAAGAGTGCCTCCTACTGGCCCTCCAACACCACTTCCAGCAGTATCTGGTCTCCCATCCAGGGACTGACCAGGACCAACCCTGCTTAGCTTCAGAAGCAAGCCAACAGTGGTATGCTGCTGGCTTCTAAGGTATGTGTGTCCCCATAGGATGCAGTGTTTTTGATTATTGAAATTGTTTACTTACGTTTGTATTATTCTGTTTCATTTGTTCCCAGGGGGGAAGGGGAAGGCACCTTGGGAGTGCTTAGGCAAGAGGCCTGCGGGCATACATACAGTGGGGAAAACAAGTATTTGATACATTGCCGATTTTGCAGGTTTAAAATGCAAATTAATTACTTAAATCATACAATGTGATTTTCTGGATTTGTTTTAGATTCCGTCTCTCACAGTTGAAGTTTACCTATGATAAAAGACCTCTACATGCTTTGTAAGTAGGAAAACCTGCAAAATCGGCAGTGTGTCAAATACTTGTTCTCCCCACTGTATACCCCTAGTATGTACTCTGTCTATGCACACTAGGTAAGACCTGGGCGGACCATCCCCTGTATTTAGGTTAGTGCGCCAGGTGGTGCTAGTTAGGTAAGTTGTGGGTAGGTAAGGTAGGAGAGGGGGCTCTTTAACTTTTACTTTCTTTACTTTGGTTTCGTCAGGCCCCTTTTCCCCAAAATTTCCGTGTGACGGAATAAATTCCCTGTAAAAGGTAAATTCTCTGCCTTTGACATCCTTACCCGCACCTACAGTCCCATTCATCTTTCACTCCACGGGGAGTTGAGTGTAGCAGGGTGATGCATTCCCTCTTCCTAGAGGCGTACGTAAGAGGTACTCCTCGCTCTTTTGTTTGGGTTTCAACCCTGTCTTTTGCATAAGTGTTTGTTTGGTCCTCGTCCCCGTGCCTTTACATGGCACGCTGTAATTTGGGTAAATATTACGCATTCCTGCGCCTGTATCCCGATCCCTTTATACCAATGTGACAGAATAATCGACCATTGAGAGAGACAGCGGGAATGGTCCTTCCCGACGACGCCGCAACAACTGCTACTGGGCCGTCCGACGTCGCCACATTGGGTCCGTCCGACGCAGCTGCAACTGGCCTGTCCAACGCCGCCACAACTGGTCCGTCGGACGCTACTGGTCCGTCTGACTTTGGCAGTGGCAACCAGCCCGTTCGATGACATCGCAACTTCAGCAGCTGCATCGGGTCCTGATAGACCTGCACTGCGTTCCTGTGAACGTCCTTGGGGACGGTGTCGTTGCGTAAGGGTGGTGGTACTTTCACGGATCCCATCGGAACTTTCATTACGCACACCTGGCCCCTATTCCCAGTGATTAGTAACTGTATAAGTGTGTCCTTGGTTTACCATTGTCTTGTCGATTATTGTTAGTGTTCGTGTGAGTACCTGTGCTGTGTATTTTGGCTTTTGTGCCATTGTAGATTGCGTGGATGATTACGGGTCACGTCCCGTGTGTTAATCATTGTGCGCTTGTGCTATTTATTCAAGCTGCTCCTTGCTCTTTTGTTTGGGTTTCAACCCTGTGTGTTTACGTATTTGGTCTTTGTTCCCTGTGCCTTTACACGGCACGCTGTAATTTGGGTAAAGAAATTTTAAAAAACTATGCCGCATTCCTGCTCCAGTTGCCAGCTCAGACACCCTTTCCAGGGGTTTTATTTTGTATTCAGCTTAAACTTCTCCTGTTTGCCCCCCATTTTTATTAATTTAAAAAAAAAACATCACAGTAATATTTCCTCCATAAAATCCCCCCACGATTCTGTCCCCCATGGACTTGAATAAACCCCTTAAATGGTTTTAAACCAAATCTGGCAACCCTGTTTAGCTTTCGCGCTATGTGATCATCAGGTCGTAAAGTTGGAGCTCTAGAAAGAGGCCAGAGTTCCCGAGTTGGATGTCCGTTCAAATAGATTTTTCCCTGTTCAAGCTTGTTTTTTTCCAGAGTTAGGTTATTTTGAACGTACTGAAGTTGGAAGTCGGAATTCTGAGATTTCAGAGTTCCCAGTTTTTAATTTGGCATTATAGTAAATGCCATTTTGGGATTAGGGAGTTTAGCTTGTCTAACATAAACAAACATGGCTGCCATCATAAAGAATTTAACCTCTGTTAGCTTAGCTGACATGTATCTCTTTTCTAAACAATATTTCATAAGTTCCTTGTGCTCACCAGAGATGTGGTACATTGTAAAAAAGATTAGCTGTTAGGTCGCAAAGTTATGTTTAGTTTTTTTTATCAGCGCAACCTGTTATTTAGACTGGTTTATTGGATGATTTTGACTGTGGATGTGTTCCGTGTAATGCTTGTGTCACGCCCTGGCCTTAGTTATCTTTGTTTTCTTTATTATTTTAGTTAGGTCAGGGTGTGACATGGGGGATGTTTGTGTGTTTTTTTTTTTGTCTCGTCTAGGGTGTTTGTATTGTCTAGGGTGTGTTTGTAGAGTTCATGGGGTTGTGCTCATTGTAGGTGTTTATGTAAGTCTATGGTTGCCTAGAATGGTTCTCAATTAGAGACAGCTGTCTATCGTTGTCTCTGATTGGGAGCCATATTTAGGCAGCCATAGTCATTAGGTAGGTTGTGGGTGATTGTCTATGTCTAAGTTGCCTGTGTCTGCACTTTTGTTTATATAGCTTCACGTTCGTCGGTTTATTATTTTGTCTTGTTTGTATAGTGTTTGTTTTGTCTTTATTAAAGTAAAGATGTATTCATTTCACGCTGCGCCTTGGTCCTCTCTTCCACCATACGACGATCGTGACAGCTTGGATGATGACGTTTGCATTGATCTTTTACAATAAAAGGTGAAATTGAAGAATAAAGTTTAAGACCTTTATTTTCCATCAGTACAAATAGTTATGTAGATGTTGTTCAGACAACAATGGTGTCTAGACGCGTTTGTTGCATCATACATTTCGTTGCTACTGTTCCAATCACGTATTTGCGATGGTACGCGGCTGGGACCACTCAACAATGATCACAAATGTGATCGTACGCGTCAAAGGGTTAAGACCAGGGTCTCATTCACAATGGTGCCCTGAAAACAAACAACTCACAACATGATAATTCAATAAAACAGCAAAACATTTACTACATACAAGATATAGACACACCACATCTCAACCACACAAATACATATACTAGACGGGGAGAAGACCTTAGATGTGTTGGAGGAATTTTCTCACTATCCTGAGGACTACTGGCACTAGGCATCTCACCATTTCATTTAACTTTCCCTCTCTCTCGCTTCCTCTTTCCTTTTTCTCTACCCTTCTCCCCTCCACTTCTCTGCTTTGTTCTCCTTTTATTCCTCTTCTCCTATCCTCACTCTCTCCAGGCTGATGTATTCTCTCATTACAGACCACAGCCAATAGAAGGTAGATCTTATATAAATCCAGACAGTCAGCAACAATGTTATTTGGGATTAGTGTCGAACTCACTCTGTCTCTCTCTTTCTCCCTCTCTCTCTCTGTCAAACTCTGTCTCTCTCTCATGTTCTCCTTCCCGCTCTGTCTGCCTGTTTACTACTCTGCAACAGAGCTTGCTAAGTTATATTTCACTGGGGAGAATTTTTGTGAAGTGTTTCTTTGTTGCCTGAATGAACCATTCTAGATCTGTACCCAGGTGAAGGTGTGTGTGGCAGGTTGACGTTTATTGTAGAACTGAGCGGTTTCCGCTAGATGGGCCAGCTACAAAGTCAAAATTGGATATATTATAAAAATTCCTGAAAACAAAAATGTTATTTTTGGTCTTAATTTAAGTTTAGGGCTAGTGCATCGATGACGTCGTCCCCACGTACATAACCCAACCAGAAGCTATGGATTATAGGCAACATCCACACTGAGCTAAAGGGTAGAGTTGCCGCTTTCAAGGAGCGGGACTCTAACCCAGACGCTTACCAGACATCCCGCTGTGCCCCCCGACAAACCATCAAACAGGCAAAGCATCAATACAGGACTAAGAATGAATCATACTACACCGGCTCCGACACTCGTCAGATGTGGCAAGGCTTGCAAACTATACAGACACTATACAGACTACAAAGGGTAGCACAGCCGCGAGCTGCCCAGAGACACGAGCCTACCACACGAGCTAAATTACTTCTATGCTTTCTTTGAGGCAACACTGAAGCATGCATAAGAGCATCAGCTGTTCATGACAACTGTGGGATCACGCTCTCCGTAGCCGATGTAAGACTTTTAAACAGGTCAACATTCACAAGGCCGCAGGGCCAGACGGATTACCATGACGTGTACTCTGAGCATGCGCTGAACAACTGACAAGTGTCTTTTTCAACCTGTCCCTGACAGTCTGTAATATCAACATGTTGCAAGCAGACTGACATAGTCCCTGAGCCCAAGAACACCAAGGTAACCTGCCTAAATGACTACCGATCCGTAGCACTCACGTCTGTAGCCATGAAGTGCTTTTAAAGGCTGGTCATAACTCACAGCACCATTATCCCAGAATCACTAGACCCACTCCAATTTGCATACTGCCCCAACAGATCCACAGATGACGCAATCTCTATTGCACTCCACACTGCCCTTTCCAACCTGGACAAAAAGAACACATGGATGAGAATGCTATTCATTGATAACAGCTCAGCATTCAACACCATAGTGCCCTCAAAGCTCATCACTAAGCTAAGGACCCCTGGACTAAACACCTCCCTCTGCAACTGTATCCTGGACTTCCTGACGGAACGCCCGCAGGTGGTAAGAGTACTGGAGGTAACAACATATCTGCCACGCTGATCCTCAACACGGGGACCCTCAGGGGTGCATGCACAGTCCCCTCCTGTACTCTTTGTTCACCAATGACTGCATGGCCAAGCACGACTCCAACACCATTATTAAGATTGCCGACGACACAACAGTGGAAGGCCTGATCACCGACAACGATGAGACAGCCTATAGGGAGGAGGTCAGAGACCTGGTAGTGTGGTGCCAGGATAACAACCTCTACCTCAACGTGATGTCATGACTGTCCTGATCAGGTCAGGTTACAGGAGACCACAACCCTACAGATTATCTCTCAACCACAACAGAGGAGGAGAGATCTAGGGGTCTGAAGATGTGGGGGTTTTATGACCTCTCACGCCCCTGGTAAATCTTAGGCCACACAACAGTCCGGTGTCCGCTCAATATGGAGAACCACCCTCAGAACATTAAACATGCAATATAGGGACTTTGGAACAATGGTTTCCGTCAGCCATATTCCATCTATCATGACGATAGATGGAATATGAAAATGTATGTCATTTTTGTTTTGTTATTAAAGGTTAATAGATTACGTTATTATGAAAACATGGTAACGTTAAGAGTTTTTCTTGTATATGTTTGATGTTTATACATTGTACGTTGTGTGGAAAATGTCCAAATCAAAGAGAATGTTTTGGTAAAGATGAAATGTGAAGTTAGTTGTCTAAAATTGGATTTGAGTAAAATCTAGATCTTGCCTCTTAAACTTGGTACGACCAGAGAATTGCCCTAAAGGCGGTTACGCCCACTTCTGACCCGAGGGTATAAAACCTGTGAGTGAAGAATTAACAGATCAGACTAAGTGACCCGAGCTGCAGCCAAGGTCTAAAAAGTCAACGAACCCAAAACGCAACACAAGTTTGAAGACAAAGAAATATTTGTCTACCCAAGCTACGGATGAGTAGCTGTGTCGCAGCGGGTGAATTCAAGCCGAACCACCTAGCCTCCACTCCCCATCGAATCGTGGTATCTACACTGTTTCATTCCTACGCTGTGAGCTCTGAGCTACAGAGCTGTCTGTCCTCAGAGCTGTCTGTCCTCCAATACAGCAAATGAAAGATAAACATCTTGTGAATCCAGCCATCATTTCCGATTTTTAAAATGTTTTACAGCGAAAACACAATATGTATTTCTATTAGCTAACCACAATAGCCAAAGACTCAACCGCATATTTTCACCATGTTTCTACCGCATAGGTAGCTATCACAAAACCGACCAAATAGAGATATAATTAGTCACTAACCAAGAAACAACTTCATCAGATGACAGTCTTATAACATGTTATACAATAAATTTATGTTTTGTTCAAAAATGTGCATATTTGAGGTATAAATCATAGTTTTACATTGCAGCTACCATCAAAAATATCACCAAAGCAGCCAGAATAATTACAGAGAGCAACGTGAAATACCTAAATACTCATCATAAAACATTTATGAAAAATACATGGTGTACAGCAAATGAAAGATAAACATCTTGTGAATCCAGCCAATATTTCCGATTTTTTAAGTGTTTTACAGCGAAAACACAATATAGCATTATATTAGCTTACCACAATAGCCAAACACACAACCGCATTTATTCACCGCATAGATAGCATTCGCAAAAACCAGCAAAAGATATAAAATTAATCACTAACCTTGAACAACTTCATCAGATGACAGTCTTATAACATCAGGTTATACAATACACTTATGTTTTGTTCGAAAATGTGCATATTTAGAGCTGCAAACCGTGGTTATACATTGTGAAAATGTAGCAACATTTCCCCAGAATGTCAGGAGCTATTTTGGACACTCACCTAATCTGACCAAAGAACTCATCATAAACTTTACTAAAAAATACATGTTGTACAGCAAATGAAAGATACACTGGTTCTTAATGCAACCGCCGTGTTAGATTTTAAAAAATAACTTTACCATAACAAACAGCTTGCGTTATTGCGAGACAGCGCCCGCCTAAAAAGGCGGAGAATAGAAATAACATTTTCCACAGAAATACGAAATAAAATCATAAATTGTTCTTACTTTTGCTGAGCTTCCATCAGAATCTTGTACAAGGAGTCCTTGGTCCAGAATAAATTGTTGTTTGGTTTTAGAATGTCCTTTTCTCCTGTCGAATTAGCAACCTTAGCTAGCCATGTGGCGCGAACATGCCCATCTTCTCTTGAAGTCCCAATAAACGTTGAATAAACTAATACAACTCGGTTGAAAAAAACGACTTTATGATGTTATTATCACATGTATCAAATAAAATCAGAGCCGGAGATATCCGCCGTGTATACCGAACGCTTTTCAGAAGCCAATGTCGACGTACTTCGCGCGCCAGAGAAGACAAAGACATTTCCAGACCTGTCACTCCAAAAGCTCTTGTTCGGCCTCAGATCAAGCTAGACACCCCATTCCACCTTCCACTGCCTGTTGACATCTGGTGGAAGGCGTATGATGTGCATGCATATCGATAAATATAAGGCAATTGAATAGGCAGGCCCTGGAATAGAGCATCGTTTTCAGATTTTTCACTTCCTGTATGGAAGTTTGCTGCAAAATGAGTTCTGTTTTACTCACAGATATAATTCAAACAGTTTTAGAAACTTGAGAGTGTTTTCTATCCAATAGTAATAATAATATGCATATTGTATGATCTAGAATAGAGTACGAGGCAGTTTAATTTGGGCACGATTTTTTCCAAAGTGAAAACAGCGCCCCCCTATTGACAATAAGTCTTATTGAAAAATTCAGTAAAAGTTTTAAGAAAGTAACCTATAATTTCCCTTCTCAGAGCATTAATAAAAACTCCCAAGAAAATGTTCAAGGAACCAGAGTAAAACATTCTCAGAACCTTACTGCAACCTAAAAAGAAACATTCTCAGAACAGGCAAAATTCACTGCTTGTGGGAACGAAGCCAAACCTTTCCTGAACTGTAAAACGGAAAGTTCTGAGACAGTAAAACCTACATTACCACAACTTTCAAGCAATCAAATGTGCTAGCTGGTTAGTTACCATTTAATTACCTAACTCATTTTCCAACAGACAAAACCCCTATCATAGCGATGTTGTATCATATAAAGCTTCACTGAAATCTGAGAAACCCTTCCAACAGCAGGGATTATATTTGGTTAGTGAGTGATTGTCACAACAGCAATTACCACTCAGAGTTCTCAGAAATTCCATACAGGAGGGCAGAGAAGTGATTCTATAAAGGAAGGAAGGGCAATATATGTCAATTTAAATGAGTGCAGGTTTTCCTTTTCTAGTTCATATGCCCTTACAACCCTGCACCCTAAGACATCTATACAAAGGGCTATTGAGTTGAGTCTATACTATCGAGCATGTTCTGGTTTAGTATAGGATCAGATTTGGAGATAACGAACGTTGCTGGGTTTTAACATTCATAATGGATCTGCCTCGGCTGATAGAGAGATAATGAGTGAGAGAGAGAAAGACTTGGAGGGCCTCCAATCCTCCCTTTGTCCTCGTTCAGGCCTTGAACTCCAATATGCACCCGGAGAAAGGAAAGAAAAAATGAAAATCCATGGCAATTGATGGCTCTTAGAATTCAAATTTTTATCCCTGCTGCAGAAAATTACCCCATAATTTCCTTCACTGTCTTCCATTTCATTCTGCTGATTCTCTATCATGATATACTGGACTGGATCCATGGCTACACTGTCTTCACCACAACCTTTAAATGCTCTGTAAGGATTTCTGGTCTTCATAAAGACATTAATGTAAATGTTCTGTTTTTCAGTTCATCTGTTGCTGTGCAATCCAATAGCTCCAATAGCTCTCGCGGATGAGTCATTGCACTGTATTGTGAGTGATATTTTCTCTGCCAGAAGCCCCTTGAGATAAAAGGGGGGAGTGGGCGAGAACTGCTCCAAGCCAAACAAAGGATCTTGAAAATCACAAACAGTCATGAACCATGCTCCTCTTTTCAGCACCCGATGATACTGCAGAAATAATAGGAACACCTCAATGAAATAGCCAGTACACACTGCTATTTGTGCTACTAGCGCTTCCAAGAAACTCCTCCATCATTTCCAGGTGTACTCTTCTTGCTCAAGTACCCTTGTCTTCAAAGAGCACACATCAATTTTTCTGTTGGCCTTTACAAACCCAAGCATGACCCGTACATCTTCAGTAATGTAAGCTGTTCTCTGTTTTCTTCCTGCTACAGCTACAGCTACTTCCTGCATTGTTTATACAGTTGAGTGATGCTTCTCTTTGCAGCTCTCCATCATCCCCCCCTTTCTCCATCTTTTCCCTTTTGGAGAAAAGAGTAGCTGATGCCATCTCCACTATCCTGATCCAGTCTTTTGTTATATACTGCAACCCCCTGCTATTTCCACTTCCTCCCTTCCACTGTGTAGCTAATGAACTTCTTCCTCCTTCCTCGACTTGATGAAAAGACCAGCTGATGTCGTCGTGGCTCTCCGGATGGACAGACCCAATCTTTTGTTAATATACTGCAACCCCCTGCTAACTCAACTTACACTATGTTTTTAATGCTACCACTGCTCTCCCTTCCTTGGCTGTCCCTTCCTATCTCATTCACAGGTAGAGCCTTCATTATATTCCTGCAAAAATGACTTAGCCTACTAGACCACTGGGATCACAATGTTACCCTTGGCTTACCCATTCTGTGAAAAAGGATGTTCAGTCCATCACCGCTCCCCATTCATACATTAGGTTTTAAATCAACACCACACGCTATCTGGATTGACTAAAGCGCCCTGTGTCTTCAAACGGCTACATTACGCAGGCTTACATAAATCCCAATGACACTTGTGCGCAAAAGAAGATGTTCCTCAGACAAATACACTGCCGGATTTCATCACATTAGTTCCTGGGTGTTTTAATGTATCTTACTACACGGCTGGGGTGACATTGGAAGTGAGTTCCACCCAGCTTGGAAGGCTTTCCCCTACCTGGCATATTCTGTAATGGCTCTGTGGGTTCTGATATTGCTGTTACTGTGGATGTGGAGTTGGACATAGTTTCTGAATGTCCCTACCTACGTGGCGCTGATCTACACAATTGTGTTATTATCTCCTGCAATATAATTTATGGAAATAGGAAACAGTACTTCTTCCAATGCACGCTGTAAAAAAAGTTTGAGAATAAAATTGTTTGATATCCTTATATTCTAAACATACAAGAGTTCCACTTATATGCTTGTCATTTTTATATATATTTATTGCTTTTAGGTACAGTAAATAGAGTAATGTATTATGCGAAGTAGGGTGGGTTCCTATAGTGAATGTCATATTCTCTTGGAGAAAGTTGCCTTGCAGAAACTTCCCTTGAGAAACATACGGCTTTTTCATTCTATAATGGAATGCTACTTTATTTAGTTATGAATCAGAATAACACACAGAAACTATGGATGTGAATGTGGATCCACAGCAGGCTGGCCAATCATCGTGTGTATTTCCTGTTATAGGCTGTTTTGGAGTTTTACCACTGCCAATCTTCTCTGTGAGAGCCCTAAGATAGGCTGCTGGGGGGTCCACTGAAACCATCCTTCCCCAAACACACTGACAGGATGACAAATAAAAGCCTGTTTCGGCGTGATACAAAGGGGAGGCATGCTGAGTCTGTGTCTCTCTCTCTCTCTCTGGTGTGTGTGTATGAGAGAGAGAGAGAGACAGTGAGAGACAGTGAGAGAGAGAGACAGAGAGAGAGAGCAAGAGAGAGAGAGAGAACGAGAGACATGAAATACGGATAAATGGAAAATG
Organism: Salvelinus namaycush; assembly: GCF_016432855.1. Classification (NCBI taxonomy): domain Eukaryota; kingdom Metazoa; phylum Chordata; class Actinopteri; order Salmoniformes; family Salmonidae; genus Salvelinus; species Salvelinus namaycush. The sequence continues at coordinate 25,603,512 of NC_052341.1, forward strand.
ACTGTCAACTTGGCCATTAGCAAGATGGCGCCGACAGAGATGGTTGCCTCGGTTCGAGTCCTTAGGAAACTACGCAGTATTTTATTTTTCATGTATTATTTATTACATTGTTAGCCCAGAAAATCTTAAGTGTTATTACATAGAGCCAGGAAGAACTATCGGATATAAGAGCGAAATCAACTTACCAACATGACGACCAGGAATACGACTTCCCGAAGCGGATCCTCTGATCGGACCACCACCCAGGACATTGGATCTAATCCCAGAGGCCGACCAAAAACAACGTCGCCGCAGAAGAGGTAGTTGAAGCGCCCTCCTGGTCTGGCTTCGAAGGAGTGCAGACCACCCACCGCTTCCGAGTATACTACTCGCCAATGTCCAGTCTCTAGACAACAAGGTGGATGTAATTAGGGCAAGGGTTGCCTTCCAGAGAGACATCAGAGATTGTAACATTCTCTGTTTCACCGAAACATGGCTCTCTCGGGATATGTTGTCGGAGTCGGTACAGCCACTGGGATTCTTCATGAGTTGCACCGACAGAAATAAACATCTCTCTGGGAAGAAGAAGGGCAGGGGTGTATGCTTCATGATTAACTACTCATGGTGGAATCATAACAACATATAGGACGCCAAGTCCTTCTGCTCATCTGACCTAGAATTCCTTACATTCAAATGCCAACCATATTGTCTCCCAAAGGACTTCTCATTAGTTATCGTCACAGCTGTGTATATACCCCCTCAAGCAGATACCACGATGGCCCTCAATGAACATCACTGGACTCTATGTAAACTGGAAACCATATATCCTGAGGTGGCATTTATTGAAACTGGGGATTTTAACAAAGAGGAATTGAGAACAAGGCTACCTAAAATCTATCAGCATATTGATTGCAGCAATACACTGGACCATTGCTACTCTAACTTCCGCGATGCATAAAGACCCTCCCTTGCCCTCCCTTCGGGCAAATCCAACCACAACTCCATCTGGCACCTACTGTCTTATAGGCAGAAACTCAAACAGGATATACACATGACTAGAACCATTCAACGCTGGTCTGATCAATCGGAATCCACGCACTCAAGATTCTTTTGATCACACGGACTGGGAAATGTTCCGGAAAGTCTTGGAGAATAACATTGATCTATACGCTGACTCTGTGAGTGAGTTTATAAGAAAGTGCATTGGAGATGTTGTACACACTGTGACTATAAAAACCTACCTAACAAAAAACCATGGATGGATGGCGGCCTTCGCACAAAACTGAAAGTGCAAACCACCGCATTTAACCATGGAAAGAGGACCAGGTATGTGTCTGTATATAAACAGTGAACTTATTCCTTCCGCAAGGCAATCAAACAAGCAAAATGTCGGTATAGGGACAAAGTGGAGTCGCAATTAAAAGGTTCAGACACGAGACATATGGCATGGTCTACAAGCAATTACGGACTACAAACAGAAAACCAGCCACGTCATGGACACCGATGTATTGCTTCCAGACAAACGAAACACCTTCTTTGCCCGTTTTGAGGATAATGCAGTGCCACCGACACGGCCCGCTAGCAAGGACTGCGGGCGCCCCCTCTCCTTTTCCGTGGCCGACGTGAGTAAGACATTTAAACATGTTAACCCTCACAAGGATGTTGGACCAGACGGCATCCCTAGCCACGTCCTCAGAGTGTGCACAGACCAGCTGGCTGGTGTGTTTACGGACATATTCAATCGCTCCCTATCCCAGTCTGCTGTCCCCACATGCTTCAAGATGGCCACCATTGTTCCTGTACCCAAGAAGGCAAAGATAACTGGACTAAATGACTACTGTCCTGTAGCACTCACTTCTGTCATCATGAAGTGCTTTGAGAGACTAGTCAAGGATCATAGCACCTCCACCTTACCTGCCACCCTAGACCCACTCCAGTTTGCATACCGCCCTAACAGGTCCACAGACGATGCAATCGCCATTCCACTGCACACTGCCCTATCCCATCTGGACAAGAGGAATACCTATGGAAGAATGCTGTTCATTGACTACAGCTCAGCATTCAACACCATAGTACTCTCCAAGCTCATAATCAAGCTGGAGGCCCTGGGTCTCAACTCCACCCTGTGCAATTGGGTCCTGGACTTTCTGACGGGCCGCCCCCAGGTGGTGAAGGTAGGAAACAACATCTCCACTTCGCTGACCCTCAACACTGGGGCCCCACAAGGTGCGTGCTCAGCACCCTCCTATACTCCCTGTTCACCCATAACTGTGTTGCCATGCATGCCTCCAACTCAATCATCAAGTTTGCAGATGACACAACAGTAGTGAGACTGGTTACAAACAACGACAAGACGGCCTACAGGGAGGAGGTGAGGGCACTCGGAATGTGGTGTCAGGAAAACAACCTCTCACCCATCGTCAACAAAACAAAGGAGATGATCATGGACTTCAAGAAACAGCAGAGGAAGCACACCCCTATTCACATCCTAGGGAAAGTAGTGGAGAAGGTGGAAAGTATTAAGTTCCTCGGTGTACACATCACAGACAAACTGAAATGGTCCACACACACAAACATTGTGGTGAAGAAGGTGCAACAGTGCCTCTTCAACTTCAGGAGGCTGAAGAAATTTGGCTTGTCACCCAAAACCCTGACAAACTTTTACGGATGCACAATCGAGAGCATCCTGTCGGGCTTTATCACCACCTGGTACGTCAACTCCTCAACCGCAAGGCTCTTCAGAGGGTGGTGCACAACGCATCACCGGGGGCAAACTACCTGCCCTCCAGGACACCTACAGCACCCGATGTCACAGGAGGGCCAAAAAGATCATCAAGGACAACAACCACCCGAGCCACTACCTGTTCACCCCGCTACCATCCAGAAGGCGAGGTCAATGAAGGTGCATCAAAGCTGGGACCGAGACTGAAGAACAGCTTCTATCTTAAGGCCATCAAACTGCTAAATAGCAATCACTAACTCAGAGAGGCTGCTGCCTACATAGAGACTCACTAGTCACTTTAAACAATGTCACTTTAAGAATGTTTACATATCTTACATTACTCATTTCATATATATATACTGTATCTTATACCATCTATTGTGTCTTGTCTATGACGCTCGGCCATCGCTCATGCATATATCTATATGTACATATTCTTATTCCATTCCTTTAGATTTGTGTTTACTAGGTAGTTGTTGGGAAATTGTTAGAATATTTGTTAGATATTACTGCACTGTCGGAACGAGAAGCACAAGCATTTCGCTACATTCGCATTAACATCTGCTAACCATGTGTATGTGACCAACAAAATTTGATTCAATTTTGATTGGATTTGATCAAAAATTATGCAAAACACTGTTATGAACACAGACAGGTTGGTGGAGAACTCCCACTCCCATAAATGATAAATGTGATGTAGAAGGTCATATCTGAGTCTGTGAGAGGAGAGATCGATAGAGAAAGATGAAGCAGAGAGAGAAGTAAGAGGCAGAGAGGGAAGAAAGAGATAGAGAGATGAAGGAAAGAGAGAGTGTGGGAGGAGAGCGAGAGAGAGCGAGGAGAGAGGGAGAGTCAGTGTGTCACACCCTGGCCTTAGTTATCTTTGTTTTCATTATTATTTTAGTTAGGTCAGGGTGTGACATGGGGAAGTTTGTGTGTTTTTTTGTATTGTCTAGGGTGTTGTATGGTTTAGGGGGTTTAGTAGAGGAGATGGTTTAGTGTTCAGTGTAGGTGTCTAGGAAAGTCTATGGTTGCCTGAATTGGGTCTCAATTAGAGACAGCTGGTTATTGTTGTCTCTGATTGGGAGCCATATTTAAGGCAACCATAGGCTTTAGCTTTTTGTGGGTAATTGTCTATGTCAGTATGTAATGGTCAGTGTCAGCACCATTTTGTTATTATAGCTTCACGGTCGTCAGTTTGTTATTTTGTTTGTTTAGTTGTATAGTGTTCGTTTCGTGTTTTTTTCCCTCTTCTGAATAAAAGAAGATGTACTTTCCACACGCTGCGCCTTGGTCCAATCTCTCACCCAAAGACGATCGTGACAGAATTACCCACCAATCCAGGACCAAGCGGCGTGTCAAGCGGCAACAGGACCCACCTACACAGGATTCATGGACATGGGAGGAGATATTGGATGGAAAGGGACCTTGGGCACAACCGGGAGAATATCGCCTCCCTCGTGAAGAGCTGGAGGCAGCTAAAGCCGAGAGGAGGCGATATGAGGAGGCAGCACGGAAGCAAGGCTGGAAGCCCGTGAGTACAACCCAAAAATTTCTTGGGGGGGGCCTTAAAGGGAGTGTGGCGAAGTCAGGTAGGAGACCTGCGCCTACTCCCTGTACTTACCGTGGAGAGCGAGAGTACGGGCAGACACCGTGTTACGCAGTAGAGCGCATGGTGTCTCCTGTACGCGTTCATAGCCCGGTTCGGTACATTCCAGCTCCACGTATCGGCCGGGCTAGATTGAGCGTTGAGCCGGATGTCATGAAGCCGGCCCAACGCATCTGGTCACCAGTGCGTCTCCTCGGGCCGGCTTACATGGCACCAGCCTTACGCATGGTGTCCCCGGTTCGCCTACATAGCCCGGTGCGGGTTATTCCACCTCCCCGCGCTGGTCGGGCGACGGGGAGCATACAACCAGGTAAGGTTGGGCAGGCTCAGTGCTCAAGGGAGCCAGTACGCCTGCACGGTCCGGTATTTCCGGCGCCACCTCCCCGCCCCAACCCAGTACCACCAGTGCCTCCTCCACGCACTAGCCCTATGGTGCGTGTCTCCAGCCCTTTACCACCAGTGCCTAAACCACGCACCAAGCCTCCTGTGTGTCCCCAGAGTCCTGTGCGTCCTGTTGCTGCTCCCCGCACTAGCCCTGAGATGCGTGTCCCCAGTCCGGTACCACCAGTTCCGGCACCACGCACTAGGCCTAATGTGCGCTCCCAGGGTCCAGTATGCCCTGTTCCTTCTCCCCGCACTAGCCTGAAGGTGCGTGTCCTTAGCCCGGTGCCTCCAGTTCCGGCACCACGCACCAGGCCTACAGTGCGCCTCATCCGGCCAGAGCCATCCGTCTGCCCAGTGCCATCTGAGCCATCCGTCTGCCCAGTGCCATCTGAGCCATCCGTCTGCCCAGCGCCATCTGAGCCATCCGTCTCCCCAGCGCCATCTGAGCCATCCGTCTCCCCAGCGCCGTCTGAGCCATCCGTCTGTCCAGAGCCATTAGAGCCGCCCGTCTGTCCCGAGCCGTCAGAGCCGTTAGTCAGTCAGGAGCCGCTAGAGCCATTCGTCAGTCAGGATCTGCCAGAGCCGCCAACCAGACAGGATCTGCCAGAGCCGCCAACCAGACAGGATCTGCCAGAGCCGCCAACCAGACAGGATCTGCCAGAGCCGCCAACCAGACAGGATCTGCCAGAGCCGCCAACCAGACAGGATCTGCCAGAGCCGCCAACCAGACAGGATCTGCCAGAGCCGTCAGCCAGCCATGAGCGTCCAGATCCGTCAGCCAGCCATGAGCGTCCAGATCCGTCAGCCAGCCCTGAGCGTCCAGATCCGTCAGCCAGCCATGAGCGTCCAGATCCGTCAGCCAGCCATGAGCAGCCAGATCCGTCAGCCAGCCATGAGCAGCCAGATCCGTCAGCCAGCCATGAGCAGCCAGATCCGTCAGCCAGCCATGAGCAGCCAGAGCCGTCAGCCAGCCATGAGCCGTCCAGCCAGGATCCGCCAGAGCCGTCCAGCCAGGATCCGCCAGAGCCGTCATCCAGCCAGGATCCGTCCCTCAGTCCGGAGCTGCCGTCCCTCAGTCCGGAGCTGCCCCTTATCCTGGTGCTGCCCCTTATCCTGGTGCTGCCCCTTATCCTGGTGCTGCCCCTTAGTCCGGTGCTGCCCCTTATTCCAGTGGGGTTAAGAAAGCGGGTAGTGACTATGGTGGGGTGGGGACCACGACCAGTGCCAGAGCCGCCACCGTGGACAGACGCCCACCCAGACCCTCCCCTAGACTTTATGCTGGTGCGCCCGGAGTTCGCACCTTAAGGGGGGGGTTATGTCACACCCTGGCCTTAGTTATCTTTGTTTTCATTATTATTTTAGTTAGGTCAGGGTGTGACATGGGGAAGTTTGTGTGTTTTTTGTATTGTCTAGGGTGTTGTATGGTTTAGGGGGTTTAGTAGAGGAGATGGTTTAGTGTTCAGTGTAGGTGTCTAGGAAAGTCTATGGTTGCCTGAATTGGGTCTCAATTAGAGACAGCTGGTTATTGTTGTCTCTGATTGGGAGCCATATTTAAGGCAACCATAGGCTTTAGCTTTTTGTGGGTAATTGTCTATGTCAGTATGTAATGGTCAGTGTCAGCACCATTTTGTTATTATAGCTTCACGGTCGTCAGTTTGTTATTTTGTTTGTTTAGTTGTATAGTGTTCGTTTCGTGTTTTTTTCCCTCTTCTGAATAAAAGAAGATGTACTTTCCACACGCTGCGCCTTGGTCCAATCTCTCACCCAAAGACGATCGTGACACAGTGCTGACGAATGTGTGCTGTTGCCGGCGGGTCCAGGGATGGCGAGGGCGCTGGATTTTGTGCGTCGTAAGGGATGAGTGATAAGCTCGTCTGTGGCCATCCCTCATTAGTCTACATTACTCCTCTCTCGCACACACACACGCGCACGCACCCGCACCCGCACCCGCACCCGCAAACAACCACATGCACATACACGCACATACATGCACTCAAACGCACACACACAGGTTGGCATGTATTGTCATTCGTTTTGCCCTGAAAGTAGCTCCGCAGGGGTCATTAGCTGGCACAGCCACAAAGTCATAAAATCTGATTTTAAACCTAAACCTAACCTTATCCACACGGCTAACTCTAATGACTCAAATCAAATTGTATTTGTAACATGCGCTGAATACAACAGTGAAATGCTTACTTACAAGCCTTTAACCAACAATGCAGTTTAAGAAAAATATGTGTTAAGAAAGTATTTAAAAAATGATTATAAATAGAAAAATAACATATTTAAAGAGCCGCAATAAGTTTAGTCAAGGTAATTGAGATAATATGTTCAGTTGAAGTTGGAAGTTTACATACACTTAGGTTGGAGTCATTAAAACTCGTTTTTAAATCAGTCCACAAATTTCTTGTGAACAAACTATAGTTTTGGCAAGTCCGTTAGGACATCTACTTTGTGCATGACGCAAGTAATTTTTCCATCAATTGTTTACAGACAGATTATTTCAGTTATAATTCACCGTATCACAATTCCAGTGGGTCTGTAGTTTACATACACTACGTTGACTGTGCCTTTAAACAGCTTGGAAAATTCCAGAAAATTATGTCATGGCTTTAGAAGCTTCTGATAGGCTAATTGACATAATTTGAGTGATTTGGAGGTGTAACTGTGGATGTATTTCAAGGCCTACCTTCAAACTCAGTGTATCTTTGCTGGACATACTGGGAAAATCAAAAGAAATCAGCCAAGACCCCAGAAAAAAATTTGTATACCTCCAGAAGTCTGGTTCATCCTTTGATGCAATGCCTGAAGATACCACGCTCATCTGTACAAACTCCCTGTCCAAATGCCTGAAGATACCACGCTCATCTGTACAAACTCCCTGTTCACCCACGACTGCGTGGCCATGCACGCCTCCAACTCAATCATCAAGTTTGCAGACGACACTACAGTGGTAGCCTTGATTACCAACAACTAAGAGACGGCCTACAGGGAGGAGGTGAGGGCCCTCGGAGTGTGGTGTCAGGAAAATAACCTCACACTCAACGTCAACAAAACAAAGGAGATGATCGTGGACTTCAGGAAGAGCAGAGGGAGCCCCCCCCCCCCCCCCCCCCCATCCACATCGACGGGACAGTAGTGGAGAGGGTAGAAAGTTGTAAGTTCCTCGGCGTACACATCACGGACAAACTGAATTGGTCCACCCACACAGACAGCGTGGTGAAGAAGGCGCAGCAGCGCCTCTTCAACCTCAGGAGGCTGAAGAAATTCGGCTTGTCACCAAAAGCACTCACAAACTTCTACAGATGCACAATCGAGAGCATCCTGTCGGGCTGTATCACCGCCTGGTACAGCAACTGCTCCGCCCACATCCGTAAGGCTCTCCAGAGGGTAGTGAGGTCTGCACAACGCATCACCGGAGGCAAACTACCTGCCCTCCAGGACACCTACACCACCCGATGTCACAGGAAGGCCATAAAGATCATCAAGGACAACAACCACCCGAGCCACTGACTGTTCACCCCGCTATCACCCAGAAGGCGAGGTCAGTACAGGTGCATCAAAGCAGGGACCGAGAGACTGAAAAACAGCTTCTATATCAAGGCCATTAGACTGTTAACAGGGATATCATATAATTTCATGAAATCACAAGTCCAACATTGAGTGGCTGCTGCCATACATGTAAAACATTTATCACTAGCCACTTTAAACAATGCCACTTAAAATAATGTTTACATACCCTACATTACGCATCTCATATGTATATACTGTACTCTATACCACCTACTGCATCTTGCCATCTTTATGTAATACATGTATCACTAGCCACTTTAACTTCTCTAGGGTAAGGGGCAGCATTTTCACGTTTGGATGAAAAACATACCCAAATTCAACTGCCAGTTACTCATCGCCAGGAGATAAGATATGCAAATCATTAGTAGATTTGGATGGAAACCACTCTGAAGTTTCTAAAACTGTTTGAATCATGTCTGTGGGTATAACAGAACTTATTTAGCAGGCGAAACCCCGAGGACAAACCATTCAGATTTTTTTTTTTGAGGTCACCGTCTTTTCAATTAGCTTTTATTGGGACACCAGATTTCTAAGCAGCTTGCTTGCAGTTCCTACGGCTTCCACTGGATGTCAACAGTCGTGAGAAATAGGTTGAGGTTATTCTTTTGTGTAATGAAGAAATACGGCCATCTTGAAGTCGAGGCACTCCTGGTGTCCTAGACATGCTGGTGTCCTAGACTCCTGGTGTCCTAGACACAGAAGGCATGCTACATATCGTTTTAATCCTGTATTGAACACATATCATCCCGTCTTCAATTTTATCGATTATTAACATTAAAAAATACCTAAAGTTGTATTACATAAGTAGTTTGAAATTTTTTGGCAAAGTTTAAAGGTAACCTTTGATATATTTTGTTGTTATGTTTGAGCAAGTTGGAACCGGTGTTTTTCTGGATCAAACGCGCCAAATAAATTGACATTTTGGACATATATCGACGGAATTAATCGAACAAAAGGACCATTTGTGATGTTTATGGGACATATTGGAGTGCCAACAACAGAAGCTCGTCAAAGGTAAGGCATGAATTATCTTTTTATTCTGCGTTTTTTGTCGCTCCTGCAGGGTTGAAATGTTTTCTCTCTTTTGCTTACAATAGTGCTATGCTCAGATAATAGCATCGTATGCTTTCGCTGAAAAGCCTATTTGAATTCTGACATGTTGGCTGGATTCACAACCAGTGTAGCTTTAATTTGATATCTTTCATGTGTGATTTAATGAAAGTTTGATTTTATAGAAATTTTCATAGTCATTCATTTTAATGTGGCGCTAGGCATTTTCTCAGGCTTTTTGCCAAGTGATACAGTAGCGTCTTGCCTAAATTCATATTTTTTGGATATAAATAAGAACTTTACCGAACATAAAATACATGTATTGTGTAACATGAAGTCCTATGAGTGTCATTTGATGAAGATTATCAAAGGTTAGTGATTAATTTTATCTCTATTTCTGCTTTTTGTTAATGCTCTCTTTAGCTGGAAACATGGCTGTCTTTTTCTGTGACTTGGCTCATACCTTACATAATCGTTTGGTGTGCTTTCGTCGTAAAACCTTTTTGAAATCGGACACTTTGGCTGGATTTACAACAAGTGTAGCTTTAAAATTGTGTAAAATACTTGTATGTTTGAGGAATTTAAATTATGGGATTTCTGTTGTTTTGAATATGGCGCCCTGCAGTATCACTGGCTGTTGATGAGGCTAACGTCCCACCTACCCTAGAGAGGTTAACCTGTTATGGCTGCAAGGGGCAGTATTGAGTAGCCAGTTAAATCGTGCCCATTTCAAACGGCCTCGTACTCAATTCTTGCTCGTACAATATGCATATTATTATTACTATTGGATAGAAAACACTCTCTAGTTTCTAAAACCGTTTGAATTATTTCTCTGAGTGAAACAGAAGTCATTCTGCAGCACACTTCCTGACCAGGAAGTGGAATGTCAGAAATCGATGCTCTGTTCAACTTCATGCCTATACATGGGCGTGATACGTAAGAGTCTACATACACTTCATACACCTTCCCCTGGTTGTCAAGAGGCGGTGAGAGAAAAAATGTCATGTTTATCTTGGTCTGAGGTGGAATTAAAGCTCTTTGTTTGACGTGACCGTCCATTTCCTGTTTCTGGAGCGCGCGAAAGAGGACATGAATTTGCCTTCTGTTTAGCTGTCGTTATGGACGACTAACATCTCCGTCTTAGATTTTATTTGATACATGTGACCATATCATCGTAACATATGTTTTTTCAATATAGTTTAATCAGATTATTGAAAATTTTTCGGGAGTTTTTCCGTGTTCCGTTCTCTGACTTTGTTGACGTTGGAGTGATCCGTGCCACTTGGCAAGTGCCCATGCTAAATGAAGAGGGATATTTGCCGTTCCAGATCAAAACAACGACCTTCCTGGACAAAGGACACCTTGTCCAACATTCTGACGGAAGATCACCAAAAGTAAGAAACATTTTATGATGCTATTTCTAATATCTGTCGTGCATGTGAACTGGTCGTCGGCGCCCAAGTGTTTCTGGCTATTGTGGCTACGCTAATATAATGCTACATTTTGTTTTCGCTGTAAAACATTTAATAAATCGGAAATATTGTCTGGAATCACAAGATGCCTGTCTTTCAATTGCTGTACACTATGTATTTTTCAGAAATGTTTTATGATGAGTAATTAGGTATTTGACGTTGGTGTCTGTAAATATTATGGCTGCTTTCGGTGCAATTTCTGATTGTAGCTGAAATGTAAACTATGATTTATACCTGAAATATGCAAATTTTTCGAACAAAACATATGCTATACAATAAATATGTTATCAGACTGTCATCTGATGAAGTTGTTTCTTGGTTAGTGGCTATTTATATCTTTATTTGGTCGAATTTGTGATAGCTACTGATGGAGTAAGAAAAGTGGTGTCTTTTGCTAACGTGGTTAGCTAATAGATTTACATATTTTGTCTTCCCTGTAAAACATTTTAAAAAGCGGACATGTTGGCTTGATTCACAAGATGTGTACCTTTCATATGCTGTATTGGACTTGTTAATGTGTGAAAGTTAAATATTTTTAAAAAATATCTTTTGAATTTCGCGCCCTGCACTTGAGCTGGATGTTGTCATAAGTGTACCGGTGTCGGGCTGCACCCCAAACAGGTTAAACAATGCCACTTAATATAATGTTTACATACCCTACATTACTCATCTCATATGTCTATACTGTACTCGATACCATCTACTGCATCTTGCCTATGCCGTTCTGTACCATCACTCATTGATATATCTTTATGTACATATTCTTCATCCCTTTACTCTTGTGTGTATAAGGTAGCTGTTGTGAAATTGTTAGGTTAGATTACTCGTCGGTTATTACTGAATTGTCGGAACTAGAAGCACAAGCATTTCACTACACTCGCATTAACATCTGCTAACCATGTGTATGTGACAAATAAAATTGGATTTGATTTGATTTGACAATAGTACGCAAGCATAAACACCATGGGACCAAGCAGTCGTCATACCGCTCAGGAAGGAGACACCGGCAAGGATATTGCTGCCAGTAAGATTGCAGCTAAATCAACCATTTATCGGATCATCAAGAACTTCAAGGAGACCGGTTCAATTGTTGTGAAGAAGGCTTCAGGGCACCAAAGAAAGTCCAGCAAGCGCCAGGACCGTCTCCTACAGTTGATTCAGCTGCGGGATCGGGGCACCACCAGTACAGAGCTTGCTCAGGAATGGCAGCAGGCAGGTGTGAGTGCATCTGCACGCACAGTGAAGCGAAGGCTTTTGGAGGAGAAGGGCAGCAAAGAAGCTACTTCTCTCTAGGAAAAACATCAGGGACAGACTGATATTCTGCAAAAGGTACAGGATTTGGACTGCTTAGGACTGGGGTAAAGTCATTTTCTCTGATGAATCCCCTTTCCGATTGTTTGGGGCATCCAGAAAAAAGCTTGTCCGAAGACGACAAGGTGAGCGCTACCATCAGTCCTGTGTCATGCAAACAGTAAAGCATCCTAAGACATCCATGTGTGGGGTTGCTTCTCAGCCAAGGGGGTGGGCTCACTCACAATTTTGCCTAAGAACACAGCCATGAATAAAGAATGGTACCAACACATCCTCCGAGAGCAACTTCTCCCAACCATCCAGGAACAGTTTGGTGATGAACAATTCCTTTTCCAGCATGATGGAGCATCTTGCCATAAGGCAAAAGTGATAACTAAGTGGCTCGGGGAACAAAACATAGATATTTTGGGTCCATGGCCAGGAAACTCCCCAGACCTTAATCCCATTGAGAACTTGTGGTCAATCCTCAAGAGGTGGGTGGAAAAAAATAAAACGCACAAATTCTGACAAACTCCAAGCATTGATTATGTCGGGATGTGGCCCAGAAGTCGGGTTGTGGCCCAGAAGTTAATTGACAGCATGCCAGGGTGGATTGCAGAGGTCTTGAAAAAGAAGGGTCAACACTGCAAATATTGAATCTTCAACTTCATGTAATTGCATCAACTTCATGTAATTGTCTATTAATCCTTTGACACTTATGAAATGCTTGTAATTGTACTTCAGTATTCCATAGTAACATCTGACAAAAATATCTAAAGACTCTGAAGCAGCAAACTTTGTGGAAATTAATATTTGTGGCATTCTCAAAACTTTTGGCCACGACTGAGGTAGAGGTAAAGTGACTTTGCAGAGATAATAAACAGAAAGTAAGAGCAGCAGAAAAATGGGGGTGGGGTGGAGAGTAGATGAAAAATAGTCTAGGTAGCCATTTGATTAGTTGTTCAGGAGTCTTATGAATTGGGGGTAGAAGCTGTTCAGAAGCCTTTTGGACCTAGACTTGGTGCTCCGGAACCGCTTCTCGTGCGGTAACAGAGAGAACAGTCTATGACTAGGTTGACTGGAGTCTTTTGCAATTTTTAGGGCCTTCCTCTGACACCGTCTGGTATAGAGGTCCTGGATATCAGGAAACGTGCCTCCAGTGATGTACTGGGCCGTACACACTACCCTCTGTAGTGCCTTGCGGTCGGAGGCCGAGCAGTTGCCATACCAGGCAGTGATGCAACCAGTCAGGATGCTCTCGATGGTGCAGCTGTAGAAATTTTTGAGGATCTGCGTACCTATGCCAAATCTTTTCTGTCTCCTGATTGGAAATAGGTGTTGTCATGCACTCTTCATGGCTGTCTTTGTGTGTTTGGACCATGATAGTTCATTGGTGTTGTAGACACCAAGGAACTTGAAGGTCTCAACCTGTTCACTACAGCCCCGCCGATGAGAATGGGAGCGTGCTCGGCCCTCCTTTTTCTGTGGAACATAATCATCTTTTTGTCTTGATCACTGTCGTGACGTTGAATTAGTTAATGTGATGACTGTTGCTCATCGAATGATTAAATGTTTATAATTGCGTGATTAACTGAATCAAGCAATTATTAACTAATTAAGTATATTGTCTGTCTGGCTTGCCTACTATCCCATGTAGATTGAACAACACAAACACTTTGCTTGCTACATGTGGAAATTAAAAAGGAGGGTTACTGTGAACTATTTATTAAAACAATTAATACAATTTAGACATGGGTGTGAGATGACAGGTGCATGGGCCTGTGGATCTACTTCCAATTTACACCCCCCTAAAAGAAAACACATTTTCATGCAACCACATGGTGTCTCTTCCACTTACTGTTAAGCATGAACTTCACTTTTAACTTAACTCTTTAGAACTAAACTCCTACAGTGATTGTAAAAAGGCGATAGAGTACAGTACTGCCGGAGGAGCTCTGCAGTTAACTTCATACAGTACCACCTGTAGACCACAGCATGCTTGGAGCGTGGAGGATGGAGAAAGGAAAGGAGAGAGAAACAATCATAACTGGGTATGTCGTTATGTGCAGGGGTATGCACGGCGCTACACCAGCATTTCCATTCAGGACGGGCTCTCTCTCTGGTTGGTATTGAGGATTACAGGGACAGGGATGTTAAAGACACCTTTTTCAACTTTAATTAAAGGTTAGATTTATGTGAATATTTTGAATGAAAGACAAAGAGGATAAACAAATAAACATTTTCACAGACCCTTTTGCTTATATTTACCAAGGGTGACAATATTAGTGGAGGGCACTGTAGATTAAGTCTGCTTTATAAAAAAAACTATTGCTGGTGAGTGAGTAAGTGTTAGCTAGAAAGTGCTTATAATTACTTTTGGTCATCTGAGGACTTGACTGTGGCTGGTATCAATGTTGTTCCTTTCTATACTATAGAGACTTTTGTGGAGCACCTCCTGACTTGCTGTTGTGAGAAATGTTTTCTACTTTTTTTTTCTTCTTTTTTTTACAATATGTTGACTCTCTCCTTCTACAATGATGTTGACTCTTGCCTTTTATACAGTAACAATGTTGACTCTCTGGTAGCAATGTGTTCACTCTGTCCTTACATGTTTACTCTCTCCTGCGTTCATCTGCTACTGTGGGACTTATGGTACAGACACACCAATAAATCTGACTGCCGACAGGTAATAGCACAGTAGGAATAAAAGACGTCGCTGATGTGTACCGACCTGGTACCGATGAATCTGTCATTTCGACCTGGTACCGATGAACCTGTCACTGCTCGTCAGTGGCCAAGAACTTGACTTTGAGCCAATTAGAGAGCACAAACCTCCACATGGAGGAGATGACAGAAGTGATTTTTTTTTTTAAATAATTGTCTAACTATTACAATAAATCTACATAATACATATTTTTTTCTAGATCAAGTCTTTACATCTATTACATCTAGCTAAGGAGGTTTGTGCCTGAAGACGGATTTGTTTGTTAGGTTCAGTTTGATAATGTGCTATCTAGCAAGATGATGAAATAAATAATTGAATCCCCTTTCCATTATCCCATACTCCCATAATGTTAGCTAAATGGTTAGCACCACATACCTAGCTAGCTACTCCACCGACTCTCAACAGCTAATAGGCAGCTGCTTTATTAAAAAATGTGTCCATTTGTCACGATCGTCAATGGGAGAGAGTGAGGACCAAAATGCAGCGTGTGGAAAGTACATCTTCTTTATTTTAAGAAAGAAGACGAAAACCAAACGAACACTATACAAACTAAACAAAATAACAAACTGATGACCGTGAAGCTATTCAAACATAAGTGCTGACACTAAACACTTAGACATAGACAATTACCCACAAATGCATGATGCCCATGGCTGCCTTAAATATGGCTCCCAATCAGAGACAAATGAAAGACATCTGTCTCTGAGAACCACTCAGGCAACCATAGACATACCTAGACACATTCACTCAACCATAGACATACCTAGAAACATTAACTCAACCATAGACATACCTAGAAACATTCACTCAACACAAACTCATACACTACACCCAACACCCCCTTTACCATATAACCACCCAAAACGACAAAACACAAACATTCCCCATGTCACACCCTGACCTAACAAAAATAATAAAGAAAACAAAGAATACTAAGGCCAGGGCGTGACACCATTCTGATGTAATATGTTGCTAGCTACGCTAGGTACCTAGCTGTGCCCATCTGGTTAGTATCAACAAGGGCTTACTACAAATTCTTGCTAGCTAGCAACAACATTAGCGCCAGCAGGCACTATTTCAACTAAGCAAATCGGAGGTAAAACTGTTCTGTGAACAACAAAGTTAACTGCCGACTCTGGGCAGAGGTGCTAAGTACTTATCGGTAGTCAGATTTCTCGGTGTGTCTTTCCCTTTAACCTATACATTATTTCGAAACAACGGTCTCCTTTTCTTTTGTCTCTGTTTTCATGTAATACGTGTTGTCTTTAAATTCCCAATGCTCTTTAGCAAATCTCTCTTCTCTTCCCCGCTCCTGTCAAACCATCCCCCAACAAATCAGAGAACTGCTCTCTGTCTCACCCCCTGTTTCACTCTCTTCTACTCTCTATCTCTCTCTCTTTCTCTTTCTCTCTACCTCCACCCCCTCTCTCTTGCTCTAATAGCCTACACACGGCTGTGGAAGCCATGAAGCCTTTACCACAGGCACCTGCTAGATGAGCAGCAACAAGACATCACTGATAGTGCTACTCTCTGCTTGGTACGCTAATGGAGAAATACACTCTTAGCAACAAAAAAACCCTGTAAAGAGCCCTTTTTGGTTCCAGGTAGAACCCGTTTTGTTCGAGGTAGAACCCGTTTGGTTCTAGGTAGAACCCTTTTGAGTTCCATGTAGAACCATTTTTGAGTTCCATGTAGAACAATTTTGAGTTCCATGTAGAGCCATTTACACAGAAGGTTCTACATGGAAGCCAAAATAGTTCTACCTGGAACCAAAAATGTTTTTCATATGGGGACAACCGAAGAACCCTTTTGGAAACCTTTTTTTCTAAGAGTGTAGAGAAATGGGCTTTGGAAATAATTATTTTAAAAACATAGCTACATATAAAACCACTCAAAAGTACATATTCATCAGAACTACAGATATCGGACCTTCATTTGATCACACTGTTGCAGGAGAACTTTCCTGCAATGCAGGAATTTTTTAACTTGCAGTTTTATTTGAGATTTAAATAGGTTTCTGGAGTTTGTAATTTCCAAATCTCAGACTTGATTTTGCCTTACAAAAAATATTAACCATTTACACTCGTACCCGTATACGGATTGAAAATAGCAGATTTGGCCACTGATAAATGCCTAAATTGGAACGCAGTGGCTGTACAGTAACATGCTATACATAAAGTCAGAGCTCTGGCGCTACGTTTCACAGCGCAGCATGGGTTTTGACAGACAGACGTTCTGAGCTTAAGCACCTCGCGCGACAAGAAGTTGCCCCATCCCTTCCGCTAATTGGGCAACTTTTGAAATGTTTGGTTATCTGAGTGAGGGAAATGCTGTAAAGAAGACTCTATGTATTTTGAAAGATGATTATAATAAATACCGCTTTGATGTCATACAAGCAAGCCAAACACCTATGAATCTAAATGTGCGCTTCACATTTCCATGGAATAAAACTCAGTGTCAACGTTTATGATCACTATGTTTGATGTACAGTTACAAGATGACATGTGTCAGACCCTGGGTTGTTCTTGAACAGCACACACACCTGAATACACTAATTTCTCCTTTCTATGCGCACCACAATTACAATATTTTTCCCTGAATTGCAATGTGAAAGCCTAACACTGTAATATCATATGTTATATAACTTAGCAATTCATGTTGGCAATAGAACAACGTTTCAAATGATGCCCACCTGACCCAGATTGCGATCTATAATGGACTGTTTTTGGATGGCATAAACAACAACAGTAATTGTGTGATGGCAGGGATGCAGGGTTGTGTTCCAACCAAAATGACTACAGCTGTGCTTGCTCTAGTTCCTCAATGGCACTGCTAGGAGAGCTAAAAAAATATATACTCATAGTTGAAGACTCTTCTTTGAGTCCTCAAAGTGCATAGAAATTATTTAGAAACTGTGCACACTTTGGAGAAGTGTGTGGCCACTTCCAGACACCAGTTAGTCCTTTCATTCAAACCCTTGTAATCTTATGTTGCACCTACCCCACATTTTCCAGGAATATTCTTATCATGTCACTGAATGTATCCAGAGTATTTTCAGATTTCGTTATCAACAAATGTGCCTAAAATACAGTAAATGTAAAATGCACATAAATCTTTGGATTCCGTCTTGCGTCAGGTGAACTGTTGTGTCCTTACCTTTGGCCTAATGATTTTCCCATAATCTCCAAACTGTTCACTTTCAATTGCTACCATGGATATGCATTTCATATTTCTTCTGTAAGAAACATTTCAATTTAGCCCTATCCATATAGGCCAATTCCGACAAGTGTATAAGGCTTATTAATGATAACTCACATAATAATTCACATTTCCTGTTGCTGCAGGATTATTTTCCTGCTGTAGCAAACTGTCTTAAATTAAGATCCTACATCTGTATAGCGTGTTATTATAGAATGGAAGGGTTTGATGGTATTGATAGTAGAACAACACACCTAGTCTTATAACATACTTTACCACTCAAGGTTAACTAGTATCAATACATACAAACACATCCAATTCATCAATATACACCAGTTTATACACCCAATCAACCTACGTATATCTCATTACGACGTCCCCATCTCTGTTTTTATCTCTTCTCCTTTGTATTCACCCCATCTTCCTACAGATTCCAGCCCTCTCATCAGAAACCCACCGACAGAGAGGAAGGAGAGAGGGAGAGAGAGGGCGCAAAGACCTCTTATCAATATTTCATTTGCAATGAAAAGGGGAGTGAAGGGGATGAAGATGAGGAGCGGGAGGGATGAAGAGGAGAGCAGGAGGGAGGACTGTGCTGAATTCAGCAGTAACATAACACCGCAGGAGTAAAAAGTAAATATTGGCCAGCTACGGCTAACAGCTTCTCCAAATGACACACAATATCCTGCAAGGGCATGGCGTGGTGGGGTTCAATGACTCATGAAGAGGTTACGCCGACTGTGAAACACACCAAGGTAAGGTACGGCGTGGAAAAACTGCAACATTGTTACAACATTGTTATTGGAAAAATAAAATCTCTCACTCTCTCTTCTCTGTGGTTTTGGTACATTAACCCACATTTACATGGGGAGCCATTTGCCAAAGATGAAGTTAATAAGCGGAGTAGCAGGGCAGCACCCTCGGTAAATGTATGGAAATGCGTTTCTCTCTCTGCTCAATAAATCATAGGAGCAATGCCAGAGTACAGTAGCAAGCCATGATCTGACAACCGTCATGCATCTTTTGAAATGTTTTATGTCTTTTATTTAAAGGAAGGGATGGCACTGTTGGCTGTTACATTAAATAAATGTCATGGTTGGCTGTTAGGTTATGTTGCTTTATGTTTCAGCAGGCTGTAGCTGTAATAGAAATACAAAACAGTCTATTTTATGTACATACTGAAGGTGCTGAGCGCTCTGGAGCAGGTTTTCATCAAGGATCTCTCTGTACTTTGCTCCGTTCATCTTTCCCTCAATCCTGACTAGTCTCCCAGTCCCTGCCACTAAAAAACATCCCCACAGCATGATGCTGCCACCACCATACTTCACCGTAGGGATGCTGCCAGGTTTCCTCCAGACATGAGAGTCCTTTAGGTGCCTTTTGGCAAACTTCAAGCAGGCTCTCATGTGCCTTCTACTGAGGAATGGCTTCTGTCTGGCCACTCTACCATAAAAGCCTAATTGCTGGAGTGCTGCAGAGATGGTTGTCCTTCTGGAAGGTTCTCCCAAACATTCAATTGAAATGATTGTGCCTTAATAATAAATGTTTATGGTATCGGTAAATATGATTTAGCCATGGAAAAAGACATGAAAGTTCCCGTTAGCCATGATTGGCTGAGATAATGGATTTGCTGGACATGCCGAGAGATGAGTTTGGTCTACATGGTCTGCCATGTAGCACGCTTCTGTCTATAACATGAGATGCTTAGTATGTATACGCAATCCTTACTAAAGTGCCTTTTTTGATAGATATCACGAATAACTGCAAAAGTGTTGCTAAGGCTCTCTACTTTCTGGAGGACTGAGTTTTAAAATCAGTCGAATGCCCGGTGGAAGCTGAATATAATAGCTAAGGAGATGGAGAAAATTCAGCCGTTTGATTGCACATGCGAGGGAATGGAAAAGAGAACATAGAAGGTTGTTGTTTAAAACACCTGTCTCGGATTACATCTTCAAACTAAGGGCAAGTATGGCATCCGTGAAAGAGAGGGAGAAGTGTTCATCCATGTATAGGGGTAAGATAGGCTAGCTAGTTACATTTGAAAAAATAATATATGTTTCTAATTTTGTCAAAGTCGTTTCATTGCAAGGTAAAGCGCACTGTTAGCTAACTAGCTAATGTTAGCTGGCTGGATGGCTCACTAGCTAATGTTACATGCAGGATCTGTGTAGTAATATTATTTGTATCTCAGAGCTATTTGCATTGATAGTTATAGCCTAATGACGGCTAGCAAGCTAATATTGATCCTAGCTAGTTGGTTAGCTTTAGCTACCTGTAGATTCATGCAGGGTAGAAACGTTATGAGTTGATATTGTGGTTTATTTTTTAGCTAGCTAGCTACATGTCTAGACAAAAGACTCCACTGTGCAATTAAGCATTTCACTGTACATTTTACACCTTCTATATCCTGTGCTTGTGACAAATAAACTTTGATTTTATTTTATATAGTTTGTGTTTCCCAGAGACGGTAATGTGAAGAACAACATGACTTGCATCAAAGTCAAATTAGGATATAACTGTCACGCCCTGGCTATAGAGAGGTTTTTTATTCTCTATTTTGGTTTGGCCAGGGTGTGACTAGGGTGGGCAGGCTATGTTCTTTTTTATATGTTGTTGGTTTTCTATGTATTTGGCCTGGTGTGGTTCCCAATCAGAGGCAGCTGTCTATCGTTGTCTCTGATTGGGAGCCATACTTAGGTTGCCTGTTTTCCCACTATGATTTGTGGGTAGTTGTTTTCTGTCTTTGTATTAGTTACCTGACGGAACTGTTTCGGTTGTTCTTTGTTTGTTTATTTTGTATTTTAGTGTTCAGTGCATTCTAATAAAATGACGAACACTTACCACGCTGCACATTGGTCCAATCCTTCCTACTCCTCCTCAGACGAAGAGGAGAGCCGTGACAATAACGTTGAGAAGAGACAGTGTCCAAGTTCAAAAACTCTCGTAGAATGTCCTCCTTTTAT
This sequence comes from Salvelinus namaycush, assembly GCF_016432855.1. NCBI lineage: Eukaryota > Metazoa > Chordata > Actinopteri > Salmoniformes > Salmonidae > Salvelinus > Salvelinus namaycush. Next base: position 25,624,477 of record NC_052341.1, read on the forward strand.
TTCATCACACTCACAACCGTAAGATATTTTCTGTAATTAGATCACCATTAACTTGAAAATAATGATCTTGTTGTGAGTTTATTTTCCTGTAGTAATGAATACAAATTAGCTAAAGTTAAGACGTTGTCAGCTATATGATATGGTCATTATTTGAACTGGATAGCCAGCTAACATAACGTTAGCTAGCTAGCTAACAAGATAGTAACAAACCAAAATATTATTTAGATAGTTGCTTTTAGTAGCCTGGTTTACTAGATTGACATACTAAATACATGCCTTAACGGATATGTTTATTGGTGTTAAAACACACCAGTATTGCTATTTTGGACCATTATGCTGCTGATGTCATGTAGCCTATTGTTTTTTGTGTTTATACTTTTTCATAACGACAATGACAAGTTTTATGTCTGATGACAATAGAATGTTCATGATGTCACTGCGACAACTGTATACAGACATGTCGATAGACGTAGCATAAACCAGCCTTTAGTCCTGAACTCTTTGGTTTTACACGACCATACTCATATGGCCTCACATGTGAATCCTTGGAGAGATGGGTGGGGCTAAGGCTTAAGAGGCTGTGAACGATGTTGAATGGTGTATAGAAAGAAAAGCTCTCCAGTAGGTGTACCAAAACATTCTAGGGCCTTTTTCTCAAAAGCGGGGAAAGTTGATCAACTTTCAGCAGAATTACTTTCCCATTGTTCCTCAACTGTAGAGTATGATATACAATTTTCTAGCTCTGAGTGTTTACTTTTATCGAATGTAAAAAACACCATTTCAAATGTTGCTACAAATGACTGAATTGAGTCGGTCGTATATACAGTATATATATTATTTCATTTCTGGGTCTGTAGGCCTACAAAAGGGGGGATGCAGCCTGTGAGCCGTTTGTTGCCCATCCCTGCTTTAGCCTATGGTTTCAGCGACCTTCATTTACATTTCTCTAAACTTTTTCCCATAATTACCTATGATGCAATTCCTTGGACGGTCAAAGCTTTAGCGTCAATCTCTTATTCATTATTAATTTATTAATTTGTTCATTGACATTTAGAAACATTATATTTGTGTCCATAGAAAACGCTCTTTAAGAACCATCTCCTGCATGTTTTTTTTCAAGGTTTCCCAGTGGTCTCAGCATCTACACTACATGACCAAAAGTATGTGGATACATGCTCATCGAACATCTCATTCAAAACCATGGGCATTAATATGGAGTTGGTCCCCCCTTTGCTGCTATAACAGCCTCCCCTCTTCTGGGAAGGTTTTCCACTAGATGTTGGAACATTGCTGCTGGGACTTGTTTCCATTCAGCCACAAAAGCATAAGTTGAGGTCGGGCACTGATGTTGGGTGATTAGGCCTGGCTTGCATTCGATGTTCCAATTCATCCCGAAGGTGTTCAATCGGGTTGAGGTCAGGACTCTGTGCAGGCCAGTCAAGTTCTTCCAAACTGATCTCGACAAACCATTTCTGTATGAACCTGTGTTTGTGCACAGGGGTTTGTCATGCTGAACAGGAAAGGGCCTTCTCCAAACTGTTGCCACAAAGTTGGAAGCACAGAATCGTCTAGAATGTAATTTTATGCTGTAGCATTAAGATTTCCCTTCACTGGAACTTAGGGGCCTAGCCCAAACCATAAAAAACAACCCTAGACCATTATTTCTCCAAACTTTACAGTTGGCACTACGCATTTGGGCAGGTAGCATTCTCCTGGCATCCGCCAAACCCAGATTAGTTTGTCGAACTGTCAGATGGTGAAGTGTGATTCATCACTCCAGAGAACACGTTTCCACTGCTCCAGAGTCCAATGGCGGCAAGCTTATCACCACTCCGGCCGACGCTTGGCATTGTGCATGGTGATCTTAGGCTTTTGTGCAGCTGCTCGGCCATGGAAAGACATTTCATGAAGCTCCCGACGAACAGTTCTTGTGCTGACGTTGCTTCACTCAGTAGTGAGTTCCAAACAGACAATTTTTATGCGCTACGTGCTTTATCACTCGGCTGTCCCGTTATGAGAGCTTGTGTGGCCTACCATTTCGCGGCTGATCCATTGTTGCACATAGACGTTTCCACTTCACAATAGCAGCACTTACAATTGACTGGGGCAGCTCTAGCAGCGCAGACATTTGACGAACTGACTTGTTAGAAAGGTGGAATCCTATGACGGTGCCACGTTGAAAGTCACTGAGCTCTTCAGTAAGGCCATTCTACTGCCAGTGTTTGTCTATGGAGATTGCATGGCTGTGTGCCCGATTTTATACACCTGTCAGCAATGGGTGTTGCAGGGTCCACGTACTTGGCCGATATATTGTTTATATATTGTATATAATGACTTATCAGTTCTGACGGGAGTCTCTCCCTCTCTCTCTTTCTCTCTTCCTTTTTGTCTCTCTATTCTGTCATGAATAAATAAAATATACTTTGCTTTCTATTATCAGCCCACACTTATATTTGAAATGAGACACACTTCATTGGCTGGAAATGTGCCTTCCTCAGCAGTCGTGTAGTTGATAAGGCAGAACCTATTAAATTGGTGTAAATTGCTGCTTGTGGTGGAGTTGCGTGGATGCTGAGAAAATATAAATGTTGTACATTATCAATGCAGGGATTGAGTTTGACATGGATGTTATGTGTAGAAAGTGGCTTACTATATTCAAAGAGAAAGAGCATGCTTTGGTCCCTGCATTTTTCAATGTGGCATGCATGCATGTCAGTATGCGTGTCTGTGCCTATCTGTGTCTGTGTCTGTGCCTATCTCTGTGTCTGTGGTCTGTGTCTATGCCTGTACCTCTGCCCATGCCTTTGCCTGTTTCTGTGCCTGTGTTTCAATATGAGACATTATGTACTCTGTGCTGTGACTATCAGCTAAAGGCTGGGTAAATTTAATTTCCTGTAGGTTGGAGGCCTCTGGGATTAGACAGAGATGAACTCTTATGTCACATTCTAATGGCTTCAGAACGCCACACACAGACGCATGTCACACACACAGTCTCTCTCTCACGTTCTCTCTCTCTCTCACACACACACACACACACACACGAGCTGAAGAGTTGGTGTCCTGCGGGACAGAAAGAGTGAAATGTCTTGGCTGGAAGTAGAACAGTAAGTAAAAGAGAGCAAGAGAGAGCAAGAGAGAGTGAGAGAGAGAGAGAAAGAGACCCCTGAGGTTCTTGTGTACAAGGACAATGCTAATCCTTATACCTCTTAAGGCTGAAGAGAACCGTATCTGTTTTGAAAAGGTAGTTGTGCAGCATACATTGTTGGATATTTCGGACGTGGTGTACTGTTTCAAATACTCATTTCGATGTCTCACTATGGGACACGCCTGAGCGTGTCCACAAGTTCAAAGTAACCAATCACACAGCTAGCTATTAAGATTTGGTTAGCCATCGCCTCAAGGCTTTAGCTAACTTGGCTGACTAGATGCAAGACTAGCTAACCACACAAAGGGCTAGCGCTCGCTCGATTAATGTCTATTTTAAAAGTTAAGAGGATGTTATAACGAAAACATTGTAACTTGAATAGTTTTCATAATGTACATGTGATGTTTACATACTTTATGTTGTGCAGAGAATATCCAGATGAAAGAGAATGTTTTGGTTACGATAAGACTGATTTTATTTGTCTAAAAGAGAACATAGTAAATCCTAATACCTTGCCTTGTAACTCGCTATGCCCCAGGGAACCTAGAGAGTGTGTCATAAAGACGGAAACGCCCCTTTCTACTGTAGGGTATAAAACATGTGAGTTAAGAATTTACATATCAGACTAAGTTTACCACACGCTGCAGCTGAGGTTTACGACTAGTCGTGACCCCGAAACGCAACACGAGGGTTGAAGACAAAGAAAATCTCTGATTGGTGGAGTAGCTATTCTAAGTACTCTATCTAGGAAGGTGAATTTAAGCAGGACCACCCGGTTATTCTTTTCAATTCACTGGGTGTCTACACAGCCCTCCTACCCATGCTGGGAGCGTCGACATGGCTAATTAGCCATCCTGAGAAGTCCACTTTCACAGACAGAGTGCAAGGAAACAGACGACTAAGAGAAAGGACATTGTGACATCTTGTGGACAATCAGAGACTTACACCTGAAGACGAAAGACCAGACCATCAGATATACCCAACGGAGACCTTCAACACATAAATACATGCATTAGAATTCTGACACATATGAACGGCAGGTGTTAGGGCTAAACTAAGCGTAATTTACAAATATATCCAAGTGTGGCTTTTCTCTCTCTTTTCCTGTAAATCTCCATCTTGTGTAATACATGTCATATTGTGTTGGTCCGCTAGGGACCTGTTGCCATTGTATTAAGTTCTAACCAATAACCTAGACTGTTTGTGTATGTGTATCTTATGTTATCATTTAGCTTGTTAGTAAATAAATAATCAACTCAATTTGTGTGGTACGGAATGATTAGTGAGACACGGGTTTGTGCAGATTTACGAATTATGCGACGTTCAGAATGAGACTTAGGAGGAAATACATTATTAGTGACTGCAATGAAATCGATATTCTGATATTCTTTGAATGAATTTGGGAAACGGTAATTCATTAAGCAAACTTTCCCTGTGGTGGCCCAGGTTACTGAGTTAATGGTTACATGATTAATTTAATTCACTTATAAACGTAGTTAAATATTTGATAGATAACATGTCATCACATTAATGATAATACGTCACGACACCACCCACAACTCATGTCCCAGGCATACTGAATGTGGGAGCAGACTTGTTGTACACAGGGAATTCCCTATACGGCAGTGGAGGTGCCTCAGAGGACGAAGGGGAGGACGATCCGTGTGAAGGAGAAGTCCGTCACTGGCCGTGGGTAGCGTTTGGTACACTAACACACACACTTTCATCTCGCCTCCCTGCTCCGTTATCAGCTACGTTAACAATGTGAGTCGACACACAAGTTAACTTCTCTATCTTAGTACTCACATTACATACTTTGTTCTTACCTCCAGTCAGTAACAGTTTATGGTATAAAGAATATACAGACAAGCGTTCATGTTTAATTTAAGCAACAATTATTGTACTTATCAATGTTATGGATGAGCGTGTTTGTTTTGTTCTGTTCCTCTCTCTCTGTCTCTGTAGCTTCCGAGTATGATGCGATAAGGACCAGTTCTACGGTAATCAGGCTGGCTTTGTAGTGCCTGTCCCGAATGGCTCGTTCATGTGAATGAGCATATTGGAAGACTCCATGTCAGCAGGGATGGGATTTATAAATGTGTTATATTGGTATATTGTATCATGAGAAACGTGTTGCAACATATATAATTAATTATGTTTAGCTGAGTGGAAAATGTAGGCTTTGATGAAGGTAATTGCATAATTAATTAGTGCTAAGTATGTTCTGATGGGAGGGGCTTCCCCTACAAAGAGGAGCCTCTCTTTCAGTTCAAGGGGGGGAACCATTTTGGTTTGAGCTGTTGATGGGGCAGCATTGTTTTAAGCTGTCCCCATAATGTATACTTTGGATGGCAGTACTGTTGTTTTTCTTCCGGGTTCACTAGCACAGAAGTACTTTTGCGGCTCCGCCATCTTTTTATTTGATAGAGGTTAGGTTTTTCAGTTTAGCCTTCTGGCCTATTCTACGTGACAATCTTACTCAGTGAATTCAATACATTTTTTAATAGTGAAACATAAAAAAGTTATAATTTTTAGATAAAACTATCCTACATAATTCACCAAATAACTGATTACAACACACTGTTTATAATAAAAGTCTACTGTAGCCTCAACAATACCCTCTATGGTAGCACCATGGTGTAGCTGGGGGACAGCTATTTTCTGTTCTCCTCTGGGTACAATGACTTCAATACAAAACCTTGGAGGCTCATGGTCCTCCCCCCCCTTCCATAGACTTACACAGTAATTATGACGACTTCTGGAGGACGTCCCCCAAACTATCAGAGCTCTTGCAGTATGAACTGACGATGTCCATCCAATCAAAGTATCAGAGAATGAGAGTGTACGCTACAGCTCGCTAGCACTGCAGTAGTTGACTCAAAGAGAGAGAAAGACAATAGTTGAACATTTTTTCATAAATTAATTTCTTCAAATTTTAAGGAGAAGCAGCAGAGAGAGAAAGAGAGAGCTAGCTATATTTCATTATTTGTTTTGTCTTAGTTGATGTCTTTCTTACTTAGATAGTGCAGTTACTTTAGCCTACTGAACAACCTAAGTCAAACAGAGAGGAATGCTATTTTTGTTAGCTAGCTGCCTATCTAACACTGCTACAAACTTGTCCTCCCTAATATTAAACGGCACCTACCACCATTGTTTTACGGGGACTGGAGACTCCATCCCCAGGTGGTGAACCAGATCTGGGAGTGATAAGGTCTAGCCACCGTAGATCTCCTTCATTTCATAAAGACACACACTGGCCATTGTTCTTTGCAATAGTGAGATATGCACCACTGGGACTGGATGCGCTGGCACACCCTTGGCCAGTGCAAAGAGTGATGCTCTTTGCATTTCCTCCTCTTATACTTGATTCTTCTTGATTCAGCCCCTCAATATCCAGGCAGACTGGTAAGCGGAGATCATTCTCCTGCTTTACGACGAGCACCTTCCGTTACGCAGGGATCTGTTGGGACCCAGGCAAATGGAGAGACCCTCTTTTCCACCCTGACCTGGAAACCATGGCCCCCTGGGCCTGGCCCGTGAAAGGATACATCTGAATGCAGGCTTGCCTCATTGAGACTATCGAGAGCGCAAGAGCACCTTCTACACGCATGCCGTAGGGGGAAAAAAAGTGGTGTGACTGGAAATGGATCATTCTCTACCAATGCTCTGTATCCTAGGTTTACTGCTTATTTTCAGGACCTTTTGGACAGAAGGAAGGAGTTTTCCACTGTTAAGGTCTATTTAGCCACTATCTCGACCTGTCATATGGGCTTCGACAACAACACAGTTGAGAAAGACCCGCTGTTGTGTTGTTTCATGAGTGTGAGCTGTGCACGTCACTTATGCCCAGCCTCCAAACCTTTAAACACCGTCTTGGTAACCATCTATTGTGCTTGAGGCAATTTTTCAGCAACCTTTTGAGCCGCTGGTAAGCATGGATTTAAATATCTCTCCTTCAAGATGACTTTGCTGATTGCCCTTATATTCTCACAGTGAGTGTGTGAGCTGCTTGCACTGTCCACCATTCGTTCCTACAGTTTGCCCCGGGGCTTTCCAAGGTAACGTTGTTACCCAACCCCGCCTTCATGCCCAAGGTCAGCGGCAATTTCAATGTCTCGTCTCACACCGCATGCATTCCAGCGGAAGTCCATTCATTTCAATGGGATACAGTCCGCACCGCTGCAACTAATCTGCCTTGCATGCAGAGTATCGCATGCATTGGATTTTTCCAACTTGCTTTGCTGTGGGGACTTAGAAACAGAAGTAGAAAACCACAGAAGAAGGTGCTTGTGTGTAGATGTCAGATGTGGGATAGGAACAAGATCAATTTTCTTAAAATAATTATTTCCGAGTGAAGTTTGCACAGTATTTAAGGACAAAAATGGCGGGACATTTTTGCGATATAAATGGTATATATAGGCTATATATATCTCACTGAAAAGATTTCATTCATCTACTGCAATGAGACCGAAGTTGAGGAAGCTCCTTCTCATTCCCCAGGATGAGAGTACGGCCTGAAGGCGCTCTTGGTTTTTCTGGGTCTACCCACTACTACAGACCAGAAAAGCAGCACGGGGAGTTCCATTGGCTGGTCATGGAATTCGGACTGTTTGGAAAGGAGTTCCGACTTGACCGTGGCCAGTTTGACCTCCTACTCACCAAGATATGTGCAAGCATCGTGAGGATGAAGACCAACTACCGCGAGCCCGTCAATCCGGCTGAAGGCTTGCAATTCGTCTACGTTAATTTTGGACACAAATTAATTAATGAATAGTTGGCTGCTGATTACAAATTTGCTCATGGTTAATGAAACTATTGCGATTCTAAGGTAAAATGTACTAGCCTATAATGAGTTTGTGTCACGTCTACTCCGGCTCCCCCGCTACGACGCTCAACGTCACTGGTTTACTAACCACCAGTCCTGGCAACCCATCATTTCGCACAACTGGCAACCATTATTACGCACACCTGTACCCCATCATTAGGCACACCTGGACTTCATCACTACCCTGATTACCTCCCCAAATCTAGCACTCTGTAGCTTTTCCCACCAGGCAGTATTGGTTCTGTTTTCATGTCAGACACTCGAATGTACCTGTCCTCTTGCTCAGTTGTGCACCAGGGCCTCCCATTCCTCTTTCTATTCTGGGTAGAGCTAGTTTGCGCTGTTCTGTGAAGAAAGTAGTACACAGCGTTGTACAAGATCTTCAGTTTCTTGGCAATTTCTTGCATGGAAAAGCCTTCATTTCTCAGAAGAAGAATAGACTGATGAGTTTCAGAAGAAAGTTATTTGTTTCTGGCCATTTTGAGCCTGTAATCGAACCCACAAAAGCTGATACTCCAGATACTCATCTAGTCTAAGGAAGGCCAGTTTTACTGCTTCTTTAATTAGAACAACAGTTTTCAGCTGTGCTAACATAATTGCAAAAGGGTTTTCTTATGATCAATTAGCCTTTTAAAATGATAAACTTGGATTAGCTAACACAATGTACCATTGGACACAGGAGTGATGGTTGCTGATAATGGGCCTCTGTACACCTATGTAGATATTCCATAAAAAATCAGCCGTTTCCAGCTACAATAGTCATTTACAACATTAACAATGTCTACATCGTATTTCTGATCAATTTGATGTTATTTTAATGTAAAAAAATTTGCTTTTCTTTCAAAAACAAGGACATTTCTAAGTGACCCCAGACTTTTGAACGGTAGCGTATATATGTATTGAATCACGTCAACTGTTCAGAGGAGACTGCGTGAATCAGGTCTTCATGATCGAATTGCTGCAAAGACACTATTACTAAAGAACACCAATAACAAGAAGAGACTTGTTTGGGCCAAGAAGCATGAGCAATGGTCATTAGACTAGTGGATCTCTGTCCTTTGGTCTGATGAGCCCAAATTTTAGATTTTTGGTTCCAACCGCCATGTCTTTGTGAGACGCAGTGTCACACCCTGATCTGTTTTACCTGTCTTTGTGCTTGTCTCCACCTCCCTCCAGGTGTTGCCCATCTTCCCCATTATCCCCTGTGTATTCATACCTGTGTTATCTGTTTGTCTGTTGCCAGTTTGTTTTCTTTGTGAAACCTACCAGCGTTTGTTCCTCTGCTCCTGCCTGTTTCTTCCTCCTGTTTTCTAGTCTTTCCCGGTTTTGACCGTTCTGCCTGCCCTGACCCTGATTCTGCCTGCCGTTTTGTAACTTACCCCACCTTACTTGATTATTGACCCCTGCCTGCCCTGACCCTGAGACTGCCTGCCGTTCTGAACCATTTACACACTCTCTGGATTATTGACCCCTGCCTGCCTTTGACCTGTCGTTTGCCTGCCCCTGTTTTAGAATTTAACTTTTCTTTCTTCGGCACTGTCTGCATCTGGGTCATACCTGAAATGTGATACGCAGACCAGGTGAGCTTCCCACAATGAAGCATGGAGGAGGAGGTGTGATGGTGTGGGGCGGCTTTGCTGGTGACACTGTCTGTGATTTATTTAGAATTCAAGGCACACTTAACCAGCATGACTACCACAGCATTCTGCAGCGATACACCATCCCATCTGGTTTGCGCTTAGTGTGACTATACGTTGTTTATACCTCCAGGCTGTGTAAGGGCTATTTGACCAAAAAGGAGACTGATGGAGTGCTGCATAAAATGACCTGGCCTCCGTAATCACCCGACCTCAACCCAATTGAGATGGTTTGGGATGAGTTGGACCGCAGAGTAAAAGAAAAGCGGCCAACAAGTGTTCAGCATATGTGGGAACTCCTTCAAGACTGTTGGAAAAGCATTCCTCATGTGGCTGGTTGAGAGAATGCCAAGAATTTGCAAAGCTGTCATCAAGGCAAAGGGTGGCTACTTTGAAGAATCTAAAATCTATTTTGATTTGTTTAACACTTTTTTGGTTACTACATGATTCCAAATGTGTTATTTCATAGTTGTGACATCTTCACTATTGTTTTACAAGTTAGAAAATAGTACAAATAAAGAAAAACCCTTGAATGAGTAGGTGTGTCCTATATACAGTTGAAGTCAGAAGTTTGCATACACTTAGGTTGGAGTCATTAAAACTCGTGTTTCAACCACTCCACACATTTCTTGTTAACAAACTATAGTTTTGGCAAGACGGTAAAGACACAAGTTATTTTTCCAAAAATTGTTTACAGACAGATTGTTTCACTTAAAATTCACTGTATCACAACTCCAGTGGGTCAGAAGTTTACATACGCTAAGTTGACTGTGCCTTTAAACAGCTTGGAAAATTCCAGAAAACTATGTCATGACTTTAGAAGCTTCTGCTGTGTAACTGTGGATGTATTTCAAGGCCTACCTTCAAACTCAGTGTCTCTTTGCTTCCTGGTCTTTGTGGTTGACCATGCAAATGATGTGACTTGTTAAGCACATTTTCACTCCTGAACTTATTTTGGCTTGCCATCAGAAAGTGGTTGAATACCTATTGACTCAAGACATTTCAGCTTTTCATTTTTTATTAATTTAGTAAAACTGTTAAAAAAAAAACATAGTTCCACTTTGACATTATGGGGTGTTGTGTGTGTAGGCTAGTGACAAAATATCTAAATTTAGGCTTGGCTAAACAAAGGGGGTGATTACTTCTTATGCAATGACTATTTGTAGAATTTTCTTTTGACTTTGACATTATGGAGTATTTTGTGTAGCAGATCAATTCCCCCAAAAATCACAATAAAATATATTTCAATCACATTTTGTAATGTAACAAAATGTGAAAAAAAATCTGAGTGAGGGGAATACTTTTGATTCCCACTGTATATTTACAGGATGTTTATCACGTCAGAAAGGACATGCAATAAAGCTGAATACAGTCATGCTCAGTGAGAGACCTTGCATACTGTACATCTAACCCAGCAAGCCAAAAAACACAGAATGGAGAGAACTGTTCCAAACACAGCACCGACAACTCCCCTAGGCCTCCTATCATCATATTAATTCTCTTTCTCTCTCCCCACACAAATACAATGCTCTGCTGTACTACAACAACAGCAGTCAGCAGGGGACTGAACCTCCATTTGCTCCGTATAAACACACAGTCACAGAGCCAGCGGGTCCGATGTGGCTGTGCTGTGGTGCTGAGAGGGGTCAAGGTGGCCAGACCGTGACATGACTCCACTGAGGAGAGGAGAGAGGGACGGGAGAAGGAGGGAGGAGAGGGGCATTGTGATATGATTCTAGTTGAAGAAGGGAGATGACGTGGGGGGGAGAGAGAGAGAGGGAAGCTTTCAGAATGGTCAGCCAGGCAGAACAGACATATCCTCCTCTGCACCGTCACCCAATCACCGCTACCTGCCTGATACCAGGCTAAATTAGGACCAGCTATTTTAATTACTCACAACCATACTGTACTGATATACAATGTCTAGTAAAAGTCTACACGTTCCTTGCACAGATGTCCCATTTTGCTGGTTTAAATATTAACCTAAAAAGGGATTCAATTGAATTTTTGTCCTGCTGATCTACACAACCTGCTCCACAAGTATAAAAAATTGTGTAAATTAATATAAGCGTTCCACAGGGGTGCTGGCCGATGTTGACTCAAATGCTTCTCACAGTGGTGTCAAGTTGTCTGGATGTCCTTTGGGTGGTGGACCATTCTTGATACACACAGGAAACTGTTGAGCATGAAAGACCCAGCAGCATTGCAGTTCTTGACACAAACCGGTGTGCCTGGCACCTACTACCATACCCATTTGAAAGACACTTAAATATTTTATCTTGCCCTTTCACGCTCTGAATGGCACACATGCACAATACATGTCTCAATTGTCTCAAGGCATAAACATCTCCTCCCCTTGATCTACACTGATTGATGTGGATTTAGTGAGTGACATCAATAAGGGATCTTAGCTTTCACCTGGATTCACCTGGTCAGTCTATGTCATGGAAAGAGCAGGTGTTCTTAATGTTTTGTACAGTCAGTGTACCTCTATGATACGTTCAGAGTTGGTCCAGTTTGGTCCGTCTGTGGACATTCACATCAAGACCAGGATGGAATGACCAAATGTTATACTTTTCAACATCTATGGATGTCTGGTGTTGTTTGGTGCTCAGTGGGTGAGGATGCTGGTTACAGTAAATGTAAAGAGGGGGCACATGGGTAGGTGTCAGCAAGAGCTGGTTGAGCGAGAGAGTCATAGAGGGAGAAAGAGAGAAAGGGAGGGGTTGTACACTCGGACTGTTTTAACACACTTGGTTTGACCACCAGACAACAGAAAGACAAAGAAAAGGAAGGACACATGTCTTTACTATTATTCTACAACATAGAAATAAGGAAACATAAAGAAAAACCTTAGAGTAGGTGTGTCCAAACTTTTGACTGCTACTGTCCATGACAATCGGTCATAAGTCCCAAAGAGGGAGTTCTGTCCTGCTCATGCATTCCTCCAAGTCTTCAGCGACAGAGCATTAGGCTAGGCACGTTTGACATCAATATGTATTATGTGTATTTACATTAGAATGGTAATAAAATGGCAATTTAAAAAAAATTTTGCATAAGAAGGATTTGCCTCGTGTGGTGTCATGATATGTGTCATAACCTGTCATAACATTGTCATAACACTGTCATGTTAGCTGTTATGACATATTATGACATTGTTATGACCGAATCCTCACACTCCTGCTCTGAAGCACAGCAGCTATTGACTGTAGCAATCATCTCCCATCAATAAAGACAATAGCCTATAATTCTCTCAACGCCACAAAGTATGTATGTATTAGCACAACCGCTGAGGGCAGAGGAAAATAAAATGCTCACACCGTGAAGAAAACCTGCCAGCCTGTGAATAGGCATAAAAACAGTCTCTGGTAGGTGTGTTTTGGAGGGGAGCGATCGAGCCCCGGGCCATGATTTCATTTGTTGCGACAACGCCTGAAAAACGTAATTAATTGAACAATACCATGTTCCTTTTCCAACAGAATTTTTCACCAATTGTAGCCCGAGGTACAGCTATGTGTTGTTTGTTGCCAGGTGCCTAAGCTCCTAAATGAGAGAGAAAATAATGCAATCTGGATAAAACGGAAATCTGAGTCTTGTTGCCTTCCGGGGCGGTGCATATAAACGAGCTGAATGTGCTAACAATAAAATTAGCTAAATTAGTATGTTCTGCAGTTCAAATGGAAAAAGGAAAGAGCTTTTATTTTTCATTTGGTTTTTTGTTTGTCAAACAAGCATTTAAATGTATGATATACCACAAGTAAACAAGTGAAATACTAAACACGCACACACACGTCATCATCATCGTTATTGTTCTCCAGAAACACTTTTTGTGATGCACTTGCTCTAGTGAGGGGAAGATACGCCATCATCCTGCTAATGTAGCAAAGAGGAGTAGTTAGCATTGCAAAAAGGGGTAGCTATGTCATAGTCCCATGAAAACAGATGCCTCAGGGTATTTTGACTACATTTTCTCACTTCAAAGTCTCTCTGCATCCACGATACTGCCCACTGGCGCCCTGGCATCAATTTTAAAGTGGTTAATCAACATAAAGAACGAACAACCAAGAGCCTTGTCCTTATTACCATTACAGTACATGCCATGGACCGATGGTTAGAGTTTGTGTGTGCATGGACTTGAGTTGAGATGTTGACAATCGTGTTCTTTTGAGTTTTTGATGGCGCTGGAACTAGTGTTAAAATGTATTGTTTTCCAATATTGGTTTCAACAGAAATCCAATCATGTTTTATGCTGTTATGTTTCCTTTCCTAAAATGGCTGAACATTCCTAACTCTCAGTGATGCCCGCTTGAGACCAGACTTACTGAAGATGAGGAAAGTCTCCAGCATCTCTAAAAGAACAATCAAACATTCAGTTTGCTCATCATGCACCATGTTTGGAAAGCAAGGTAGCGACACTATTATTTTCCATTCTTGCTAGCTTATCGTTATCACCTTGGATGTCTACCTACAGTGCCTTCAGAAATTTGCACACACCCTAACTTTTTCCAAATTGTGTTGTGTTACAGCCTTAATTTTAAATGGATTACATTTGCTTAAAAAGTCACATAATAAGTTGCATGGACTCAGTCTGTGTGCAATAATAGTTTTTAAAAAGATTTTTGAATGACTACCTTATCTCTGTACTCCACACATACAATTATCTGTAAGGTCCTTTAGTCGAGCAGTGAATTTCAAACACAGATTCAAGCACAAAGACCAGGGAGGTTTTCCAACACCTCGCAAAGAAGGGCATCTATTGGTAGATGGGTACAAAAAAAAATGACATTGAAAATCCCTTTGAGAATAGTGAAGTTATTAATTACACATTGGATGGTGTATCAATATACCCAGTCACTACAAAGATACAGGCGTTCTTCCTAACTCAGTTTCCAGAGAGGAAGGATACCGCTCAGGGATTGCATCATGAGGCCAATGGTGACTTTAAAACAGTTGGAGAGTTTAATGGCTGTGATAGAAGAAAACTGAGGATGGATCAACAACATTGTAGTTACTCCACAATACTAACCTAAATGACAGAGTGAAAAGAATACAAATATTCCACAACATGCATCCTGTTTGCAATAAGGCTCTAAAGTAAAACTGCAAAAACTGTGGCAAAGAAATTAACTTTATTTCATGAAGACAAAGTGTTATGTTTGGGGCAAATCCAACACATCACTAAGCACCACTCTTTGTATTTTCAAGCATGGTGGTGGCTGCATCATGTTATGGGTATGTAACAGTATGTTTGTCATCAGCAAGGATGCATTCCAACAGACACTGGGAGAAAAATTCACCTTTTCTGCAGGACAATAACCTAAAGAAGGCCAAATATACAAGGCCAAATATACAGTGGATGTGCTTACCTAGATGACATTAAATGTTCCTGAGGGGCCTAGTTACAATTTTTACTTAAATCGGCTTGAAGATCCATGGCTTGAAAGACTTGAAAATCGCCATAGAGCATGGTCAAGAACCAAGTTGACAGAGCTTGAATTTTAACAATCCAGGTGTGCAAAGCTCTTAGAGACTTACCCAGAAAGACTTGATTCCAACATGTATTGACTCAGAGGGTTGATTTCTTATGTAATCGAGATATACTGTTTTATTTTTCATAATGTCTATATATTTTTTCCACTTTGACATTAGAGTATTTTGTGTAGATCGTTGACCAAAAACAAGAAAATGTGGGAAAAAATCATGGAAAGTGTATTCATTCTGAAGTGAGAGGATGTGTTTGCTTGGCAGGACACTAATGATGAGAGCCTTTGTAGAGGTAGACTCTGGAGGTCACCTGCCACCATTACTTACTCACAGCGCTTAATCTTCGAAGCTTTCTAAAGGCTGTCGACACACACTAACGGCTTTATAGAGAGGCAGGACACAAGGATGCAGCCTCCAGTCGGCAGGCATTTGACCATTGTCTGTTGGTGGAGTGGTGAAGTTCAGAGCTAGTTTAACCAAGTTGGAAACCTTTTAACCCTGCAACTACCCTGGCTGCTGGATGAATAATGGGCTCAGGAAACCACCACACTCCAACCAGACATACATATATATTTTTTAACCTTTATTTAACTAGGCAAGTCAGTTAAGAACAAATTCTTATTTACAATGACTGCCTACCAGAGAACAGTGGGTTAACTGCCTTGTTCAGGGTCAGATTTTTTTTTTTTTTTTTTTTTTTTACCTTGTCAGCTCGGGTATTCAATCCAGTAACCTTTTGGTTACTGGCCCAAAGCTCTAACCACTAGGCTACCTGCCGACAAACACACAAACACACCCTCCACCTTTATCCGGCACTTAGCCATCTATTGTGTTTCTTTTCTCATACGAACAAACAAACACACACACAAACACACACAGCTTCAGTGCTCTGTGGCATATTTTATCCCCTCTCTGTTAACCCGCTAAATTACAAAAATGATCAGCCCTGGCAGGAAACCTCAGGGCAATTTTGTGTGTGCGTGCGTGCGTGTTTGTTTGTTTGTTTGTGTAATAACAGGGTCTGACAAAAGGTTGTCTAGCTCTGCTTTTCTCACCAAAACTGATACTCAGACAGCCAGTCAGTTAGTAGGCTACACTGGGATTTCAGCAGTGCCTTGGCATGACTAAGACATTTTCTGGTAACCCATTCGAAAAACAAGTTGATGCAAGCGTGCTGACAGGACTGGAGTAGCTCGATAATAAAAAGGGTGTTTAAAATCTGTGGTTTTAATAACGTTTTTAAATGTTATCTTATGTTGCTGGCAAACATCTGTGGACTTGAGATAGCATATCGTTTAGAGCTGATAGGTATTTATGGGTATTGGTTTCGATATAGTGATAGTAACTTGCACTATGTGATGGCGATTTTTGTTATCAAAAGATTAGAGTCAGCATTACCACATGATACATTTTTTTGTCTACCCAGGTATCATGTTTGGAACATAAAAACATGTTTAGTTCACTTCCATTCGCAATTTCTCCAGGCTAATTAAATCAAAATCAATAGTTGCCCTTACAAAAAAAGATGGCAGTTTTGAAACTGCAGTAAATGTGCACAAGGTGCAGTCGACTTTGGTACTGCAGTTGAACTGCAATTATACTGCACTTTAACTGCAGTTATACTGCAAAATTACTTCAGTAAAAAACATTGTTATTTGGATGCAGTATTTGCTGCATACCGCAGTTATACTGCACTCCAATGGCAGTTATACTGCACTCCAACGGCAGTTATACTGCAGTGTACTGCAGTTTTACTGCACTCTGACTGCAATATTTTTTTGTAAGGGTGATAGTGCTCTCTGACAGTGATGACATTGCAAAGTAAACTAACTTGCTTTGAAAGTTTGCAGTGGATCAAGTCAAAGGCTTGCATATTCCACACAATGATTGTTACATAAACAAAAATGTCACACTTAAATTCTGTGAAATGGACTCTGGAATCAATGTAACTCAGTTGTTTCTTTGAACTCAGAGTTCAACTTTCTGAATTCCATTTTACTTCAGAGGTATATCCTGTGAACTCTACCTGGGTGTTGGGCTGAATGCCATTGACGATAAACACACATGCACGCACGCACACGCACAAACATTGACATTTTCAAATATCTCTTCCCAATACGCAATACAGACTCCATCATTCACATAATGTTTTCCTCATTATAATTTTTATCTCTCATTTTGACTCATTGTTTTCCAAATCAGATTTAGATTTGCTTGTATTGCTTCCTCTTTGTGAATCCTATATGAGCGTATTGGAGCATAGCAGCATATTCATAGGGTAATACAGTGCATAGCCCTCAAGGACAATGCTACCTAACCTCTCATGTGTTGATGAAACATACAGTCACATGAGGCAGTGATGTGTTGGTGGATATACAGTATCATCAATATTTACCATATATCACAGCCTTTCAGGCCTTATTACTTTGCTAAACACCTATCACCAGTCTAAAACTGAACATTAATTAGCTCTTTCTTACAACGACCTGGTTCAAAGATATTTGGCTGATTTGACTTCCAATTGGTTTAGTATTATAAAGTGTTCGAATTTTTTATTCCAGGTTTGTATTCAACTTACAACAATGTTACTTTATCATATGTAGGACACGTTTGAGTTAGTAGTCTGTGATTCCAAGGTCTGGTGTGAACAGCATGGCTTGTATAAGGGACGCATGTTACTGTGACCTTGTTCTTCAATGTACTCAGATATCATTAAAGACCAGACACAAAATGCTGTGAAGTGGACTCTGGAATCAATGTAACTAAATTGTTTCTTTGAACTCAGAGTTTCGGAATAAAATGTTACTTCGGACTATAACCTGTGAACTCTACCTGGGTATTGTGCTGAATACGATTGACGATAAACACACATGCAAAAACAAACAAACAAACACACACACACACACACACGCACACAAATTGGGGACAGAATACAATTTCCTGCTGTGAGAGTCATTTACAAAACTAGCACCGAGCTAAGTAAGTCAGGCTCAATATAATATATAGAGTACCAGTCAAAAGTTTGGACACACCTACTCATTCAAAGGTTTTTCTTTATTTTTACTATGTTCTACATTGTAGAATAATAGTGAAGACATCAAAACTATGTAATAACACATATGGAATCATGTAGAAACCAAAGAAGTGTTAAACAAATTTTAGATTCTTCAAAATAGCCACCCTTTGCCTTGATGACAGCTTTGCAAATTCTTAGCATTCTCTCAACCAGCCGAATGAGGAATGTTTTTCCAACAGTCTTGAAGGAGTTCTCACATGTGCTGAACACTTGTTGGCTGCTTTTCCTTCGCTCAACAGTCCAACTCATCCTAAACCATCTCAATTGTGTTGAGGTCGGGTGATTGTGGAGGCCAGGTCATTTGATGCAGCACCATCACTCTCCTCCTTGGTCAAATAGCCCTTACACAGCCTGGAGGTGTTGTGTCAGTGTCCTGTTGAAAACTAAATGATAGTCCCACTAAGAAAAACCAGATGGGATGGCGTATCGCTGCAGAATGCAGTGGTAGCCATGCTGGTTAAGTGTACCTTTAATTCTAAATAAATCACAGACAGTGTCACAAGCAAAGCACCCCCACACCATCACACCGGTTGGAGCGACACACGCTTAGATCATCTGTTTACCTACTCTGCGTCTCAAAGACATTGCGGTTCGAACCAAAAATCTCAAATGTTGACTCATCTGTCACGACTTCTGCCAAAGTCAGTGCCTCTCCTTATTCGGGCGGTGTTCGGTCTTCTAGCCATCGCCGATCCATTTTTCATTTTCCATTTGTTTTGTCTCGTTTTCCCACACACCTGGTCCTCATTTCCCTCATTATGTGTTGTGTATTTAACCCTCTGTTTCCCCCATGTCTTTGTGTGGTATTGTTTATCTGTTTCATGTATGCGCACGTATGTCTGGTTGCGCTGGGTTATGTCAACCCATATTGTATTTCGTGTTCGTTGTGCCGTGTGTTTTTGGTTTGCCTAAATAAAAGGCTCCGTTTGCTACCCACTATCTGCTCTCCTGCGCCTGACTCCCTTGCAGCCATTTACGCATACCTGACAGAATACCACACCCATTATGGAGTCAGCAGGAGCAGGTACCTATGGTAGCGGAGTCGAGGAGCGCGTCCAGGAGCACACGGCGTTGATTCACCATCCCGGCACCGCCATGGACCGCGTCGTTCAGACGATGGATCGCTGGGAGAGACAGGGAGGTCCTCCAGTACCTCCTCCAGCACAACAGGGGTCCTCACTACCCGTCCCTCCTGTACCCGGTTCCAGTGGAATGCGGCACGGTGCCAGGTCTTCCTGCTACAGCTGGACCTATACCTGAGCACCGTTTATCCATCTCCCTCGGGAAGGGAGAGGGTGTCCGCCCTCGTCTCGTGCCTCTCAGGGAGAGCTCTGGAGTGGGCCAACGCTGTGTGGGGAGAAGGAGATGCGGCGTTGGGTGACTTCACGGAATTCACCTGCCGCTTCCGGGGAGTCTTCGACCACCCTCCCGAGGGTAGAGCGGCGAGGCTTCTGCGGTGGACGACTGGTTCCGGCACGCGGAGGAAACATGGGACGCCGCCCATGTCCACCTTCAGCGCGCCGTGCTGCGCCAGAAAGTGTGCGCAGACCGTCACCGCAGTGAGACCCCGGTGTTCGCACCGGGGGACCGGGTCTGGCTCTTGACCCGAAACCTGCCCCTCTGCCTGCCCTGCCGGAAGCTGGGTCCGTGGTTTGTGGGGCCATTTAAAGTCCTGAGGAGAGTGAACGAGGTATGTTATAGGTTACAGCTTCCACACGATTACCGCATTAACCCCTCATTCCATGTGTCTCTCCTCAGGCCGGTGAAGCCGCGCGTCAGGGGAGTAATGATGGACTGTCGTTTCTCTTTGCTTATTTGAGCTCTTCTTGCTTGTTACGTTCCCCAGTTTCTGTGTTGTAGTTTGTGTATTTGTGAGTGTGTGTTTCAGGAAATGGCTTCCTGAAATTCTCCCCAAGCAGCTGATTGGTCGGCCCCATTGGAGAGCTGACCCCACCCCCTCGTCAGGACGCAGCTGTCTTCACTTACCAACTCCTGCTGAAGCTATATAAGCCAGAGTTCTATTGCTCAGTAGGGAGGAGGCTGATGGTTATATCATGTCGGTTGTTGTGAAGAGATTTGGTATGTACTGTGTTAGTTGTTGCTGAGAGAGCTGATTGTAATGTTCTGTGTTAGTTTGTTGCTCAGAGAGAGAGAGCTTCTTTAACTTCTTATGGCTGCAAGCCCGATGTCGGTACACTTATGACAACAGCCAGCTCAAGTGCAGGGCGCGAAATTCAAAATATATTTTTTTGAAATATTTAACTTTCACACATTAACAAGTCCAATACAGCAAATGAAAGATAAACATCTTGTGAATCCAGCCAACATGTCCGATTTTCAAAATGTTTTACAGTGAAAACACCACGTATATTTATGTTAGCTCACCACCAAATACAAAAAAGGACAGACATTTTTCACAGCACAGGTAGCATGCACAAAACCAACCTAACTAACCAAGAACCAACCAAACTAACCAAGAAACAATTTCATCAGATGACAGTCTTATAACATGTTATACAATAAATCTATGTTTTGTTCGAAAAATTTGCATATTTGAGGTATAAATCAGTTTTACATTGCAGCTACCATCACAGCTACCGTCACAAATAGCACCGAAGCAGCCAGAGTAATTACAGACACCAACGTGAAATACCTAAATACTCATCATAAAACATTTCTGAAAAATACATGGTGTACAGCAAATGAAAGACAAGCATCTTGTGAATCCAGCCAATATTTCCGATTTCTTAAGTGTTTTACAGCGAAAACACAATATAGCATTATATTAGCTTACCACAATAGCCAGAAACACAAGCCATTTACCAGCAGCAAAAGTTAGCGATCGTAACAAACCAGCAAAATATATATAATTTTTGACTAACCTTGATAAGCTTCATCAGATGACAGTCCTATAACATCAGGTTATACATACACTTATGTTTTGTTCGAAAATGTGCATATTTAGAGCTGAAATCAGTGGTTATACATTTTGCTAACGTAGCATCTTTTTCCCAGAATGTCCGGATATTTTTATGACACTCACCTATTCTGACCAAATAACTATTCATAAACGTTACTGAAAAATACATGTTGTATAGGAAATGATAGATACACTAGTTCTTAATGCAATCGCCTTGTTAGAATTCTAAAAACAACTTCATTACGACATCCAGCTTACGTTATAGCGAGAGAGTGCCCAAAATCTGGGCACAAACTATTAGTAAACATGTTCCGACAGATATATGAAATAGCATCATAAATGGGTCCTACTTTTGATGATCTTCCATCAGAATGTTGTACAAGGGGTCCTTTGTCGGGAACAATCGTTGTTTGGTTTTAGAATGTCCTCTTCTCCAGTCAATTAGCACGGAAAGCTAGCAAAGTGGCGCGAAGCTCTCCTTCGTGAACAAACGCAGACAACGCAACACGCCTAACGTCCCGAAAAAATTTCAATAATCGAATAAAACTATATTGAAAAAACATACTTTACGATGATATTGTCACATTTATCAAATAAAATCAAAGCCGGAGATAGTAGCCGTCTATAACGACAGCTTTTCAGAAGGCAATCCCCGGGTACTTCTCGCGCCTTCCTGAAAACAAGAAATTGGTGACACGTCATGCCAAGAGCTCTTATTCGGCCTCAGATCAAGTTATACACTCCATTTCTTCTCTCACTCCCTATTGACATCTAGTGTAAGGCGTATGAAGTGCATGTATACTAATACATATCAAGCACATTTATAGGCAGGCCCTAGAACAGAGCATCGATTTCAGATGTTCCACTTCCTGTCAGGAAGTTTGCTGCAAAATGAGTTCTGTTTTACTCACAGATATAATTCAAACGGTTTTAGAAACTAGAGAGTGTTTTCTATCCAATAGTAATAATAATATGCATATTGTACAAGCAAGAATTGAATACGAGGCCGTTTGAAATGGGCACCTTTTATCCAGGCTACTCAATACTGCCCCTGCAGCCCAAAGAAGTTAATGTCCTTAGTTAGATTTTTTCTCAGTTTTGTTGTGAAGTAGTTTGTAATATTCTGTTTCATTTGTTCCCAGAGGGGAAGGGGAAGGCACCTAGGGAGTGCTTAGGCAAGAGGCCCGCGGGCATACATCTACCCATAGTATATTCACTGTCTAGGCACACTAAGAAGACCTGGGCGGACCACCCCCTGTATTTTGGTGGTGCTAAGTTAGATAAGTAGTGGGTAGGCAGGTTAGATAGGTGAGGGGCTTTGACATTTACTTTCTTTGCTTTGGTTCCGTCCAGCCCCCCATATTACCGTGTGAAGGAATAAATTCCTTGTAAACGGTACCACTCTCTGCCTTTGTCATCCTTACTCGCACCTACAGTCCCATACCTCTTTCACACCATGGGGAGTTGAGTTGTAGCAGGGTGTTGCGTTCCCTCTTCATAGAGGAGTGCGTAACATTGCCATAATATGGACTTGGTGTTTCCCCAAATAGGGCTATCTTCTGTATACCATCCCTACCTTGTCACAACACAACGGATTGGCTCAAATGCATTAATAAAAAAATAGGATAGAAATTCCACAAATGAACTTTTAACAAGGCACACCTGTTAATTGAATTCCATGTGACTACCTCATGAAGCTGGTTGAGAGAACTCCAAGAGTGTGCAAAGTTGTCATCATGGCAAAGGGGGGCTACTTTGAAGAATGTAAAATATTTTGATTTGTTTAACACTTTTTTTTGTTACCACTTGATTCCATATGTGCTCATGGTTTTGATTTCTTTACTATTATTTTACAATGTAGAAAAAAGTTAAAATAAAGAAAAAACGTTTAGGGTGTGTAAGTAGATGTGTCCAAACTTTTGACTGGGACTGTATATGTGCAAAGTTCCAAATTTGTAGGCTTTGGGAATGTTCTGGCAATGTTTTCCTATGTCAGTATGGGGATATCAGTCACCGCCAAGTAGTAGTCTGTTCGATGCTAATCAACAGCATTATACATACTCTGGGGGTAAACACATGCTTTCTCTCTCGCGCTCGCTCTCGCTCTCGCTCTCGCTCTCGCTCTCGCTCTCGCTCTCTCTCTCTCTCGCGCTCGCTCTCGCTCTCTCTGACAAGGAGAGCAGAGAAAATCACATTTTTACATCCACACACATTCACGTTTTCCAATATCACTTCCCAAAACGACAATACAGCCACCATCATTCACAATTTTTCCTCATTATAATTTATCTCTCATTTTGACTTGTTTTCCAAATCAGATTTAGATTTGCTTGTATTGCTTCCTCTTCGTGAATCCTATGAGAGTATTGCAGCATATTCATAGGGTAGTACAGTGCACAGCCCTCAAGGAGAATGCTACCTAACCTCTCCTGTGTTGATGAAACAAAGTCAGGGGCGCAACTGTCAATGAAATTGCTTTTTTGTCCCTCCCCCCACACAGTTGTATTATTGCACTTTGATACAAAGCAGTGTCGGTGTGCTTTAGGACGATGTGGACACCTCAAAGCAGTCATGTGGGCTGTTTGGCGATTTCAGCCGGTGTTAGCTGGCTGGATTTAGGGGCAGCTGTTGTCTGTGTGTGTTGTGCTTTTTCTCTGAGTTGTAAAAGCAAGCGGAGTATAAACTGGCTACTCTTATTTTGACTGATGTAGCTGGCAAGGTACAATGCATTCGGAAAGTATTTAGACCCCTTCCCTTTTTCCACATTTTGTTACGTTACAGCCTTATTCTAAAATGGATTTAAAAAAAAGAATCCTCATCAATATACACACTACCCCACAACGAGAAAGCGAAAACAGTTTTTATAAATGTTTGCATATTTTTACTAAAAATAAGAAACAGAAATACCTTATTTACATAAGTATTCAGACACTTTGCTGTTAGACTTGAAATTGAGCACAGATGCATCCTGTTTCCATTGATCAGCCTTGATGTTTCTACATCTTGATTTGTGTCCACCTGTGGTAAATTCAATTGATTGGACATGATTTGGAAAGGCACACACCTGTCTATATAAGGTCCCACAGTTAACAGTGCATGTCAGAGCAAAAACAAAGCAATGAGGTCAAAGGAACTCTGATATAGCTCCAGGTTTTCTCTGTGGAGATGGGAGAACCTTCCAAAATGACAACCATCTCTGCAGCGCTCCACCAATCAGGCCTTTATGAAAGAGTGGCCAGACGGAATTTGCCAAAAGGCACCTAAAGGACTCTCAGATTATGAGAAACCAGATTCTCTGGACTGATGAAACCAAGATTGAAATCTTTTGGCCTGAATGCAAAGCGTCAAATCTGTAGGAAACTGGACCATGGTGGTCTCAGCATCATGCTCTGGGAATTTTTTAAGCACCAGGAACTTGGAGACTAGTCAGGATGGAGGGAAAGATGAAAGGAGCAAAGTACATAAAGATCCTTGATGAAAACCTGCTCCAGAGTGCTCAGGATTTCAGACTGGGGTGAAGGTTCACCTTCCAACAGGACAATGACCTTAAGTACACAGCCAAGACAATGCAGGAGTGGCTTCGGGACAAGTCTCTGAATGTCCTTGGGTGACCCTGCCAGAGCCCGGACGAACCCGATCGAACATCTCTGGAGAGACCTGAGCATAGCTGTGCAGCAATGCCCCCCATCCAACCTGACAGAGCTTGAGAGGATCTGCAGCGAAGAATGGGAGAAACTCCCCAATTACAGGTGTGCCAAGCTTGTAGCGTCTTACCCAAGAAGACTCGAGGCTGTAATCGCTGCCAAAGGTGCTACAAAAAGGACTGAGTAAAGGTTCTGAATACTTATGTAAATGTCATATTTCCGTTGTTTATTTTTAATAGATTTGCAAAAATTCCCAAAAATGTGTCTTTGCTTTGTCAGTATGGGGTATTGTGTGTAGACTGATGATGAATTTTTTTAAATCAATTTTAGAATAAGGATGTAATGTAACAAAATGTGGAAAAAGTCAAGGGGTCAACAGAAGTAAATTAACAGGGCTCTTTTCCGCCAGTTGATGTATCATTACAGCTAGCCACAATTTGGCTAACGATAGCTATTATTTTGGCCTCAATCCCACACACCTGAATCAACAATGAAACTAGCGATCAAACGATTGAATACTGGTATTCAATATTTTACAGTGCATTTTGAGTTTTTATTCGAGTCAGTATTGCAATGTAACGTTATTCATTTGTCAGTGTCCCTAGCTATTTCCATACTTTTCACACTGACACGATATAAACAGCACTACAGGCTTCACTGTCATGGTGCACAGTCAGTACACAGGATCAGATGGTGACAGGTGTCCCAACAGGATCAGACGGTGAGAGGTGTCCCAGCAGGATCAGATGGTGACAGGAGTCCCAGCAGGATCAGACGGTGACAGGTGTCCCAGCAGGATCAGATGGTGACAGGTGTCCCAGCAGGATCAGACGGTGACAGGTGTCTCAGCAGGATCAGACGGTGACAGGTGTCCCAGCAGGATCAGACGATGACAGGTGTCCCAGCAGGATCAGACGGTGACAGGTGTCCCAGCAGGATCAGACGGTGACAGGTGTCCCAGCAGGATCAGACGGTGACAGGTGTCCCAGCAGGATCAGACGGTGACAGGTGTCCCAGCATGGTCAGACAGCCAGGGAAGACCAGTCTACAGAGCTTCGGTGCATTTTGCATTATATTATAAGGATCAGTGAATGGATACAAAGTTCCATCTTGAGTTGATGGGTAGGCTACAGTCTGGGATCTGGGAATAATGCTCATTTCAATTATTGAACCATTGATTCTATTCTTGGATAATATCATGTATAAATGTACACCAAGGTAATTCTTTGTCATGCCGCATCTGAGCAGGATCAGATGGTGACAGGGGTCCCATCAGGGTCAGGCAACCAGGGAAGACCAGTCTGTGATGGCGCTGAGGTGAACTTTTGCAGATGCAACACTTTATTCCCTCTGTGCAGCAAACACTGGACAAGCCAGATGCTTCAAAGATTGAAACTATTTGAACCTCTCTTGGGTACGTGAGACGTTAGTGTCCCACCTCTACAGCAGCCAGTGAAACTGCTGGGCGCCAAATTCAAATACAGAAATACTCATTATAAAAATTCTGAAAACAAATATTTTACATAGGTTTAAAGATGAACTTCTTGTGAATCCAACCACGGTGTCAGATTTTAAAAATGCTTTACGGCGAAAGCATACCTTATGATTATTTGAGAACATAGCCTACTAGACAAATCATTACAAACAGTAACCAGCCCAGTAGAAGAGTTACACAAGTCAGAAATAGAGATAAAATGAATCTCTTACCTTTGATGATCTTCATATGGTTGCACTCAGCAGACATTCATTTACTCAATAAATGTTCCTTTTGTTCGATAAAGTCTCTTTATATCCAAAAACCTCAGTTTTGTTCGCACGTTTTCTTCAGTAATCCACAGGCTCAAACGCAGTCAAAACAGGCAGACAAAAAAATCCAAATTGTATCCGGAAAGTTTATAGAAACATGTCAAACGATGTTTATATTCAATCCTACGGTTGTTTTTAGCCTAAATAATCGATAATATTTCAACCGGACAATAACGTCGTCAATTTAAAAGGTAAACAAGAAAGGCACTCTCTCGTTCTCGCGCATGAAAAAGCTCTGTGACGCTTTAGGGTCCACTCATTCAAACTGCTCTTACTTCCTAATTTTTCAGAATACAAGCCTGAAACAATTTCTAAAGACTGTTGACATCTAGTGGAAGGCATAGAAACTACAATTTGAGTCCTAAGTCAATGGATACTGTAATGGCATTGAATAGAAAACTACAAAACCACAAAATAAAATACTTCCTGAATGGATTTTTCTCAGTTCTGTTATACTCACAGACACTATTTTAACAGTTTTGGAAACTTTAGAGTGTTTTCTATCCAAATCTACCAGTTATATGCATATCATATCTTCTGGGCCCGAGAAGCAGGCAGTTTAATTTAGGCATGCATTTCATCCAAAATTCCGAATGCTGCCCCCTACCCTAGTGAAGTTAAGTCAGTCTGACAAACCTCTAAAGTTGATTTCCAAACTGTATCAAGGGTTGATGGAGGCTTTACCCGATGACACAAAACATGTAATACAAGAATGTGAGGAAGACCTGGGAGACACTTTTGATAATGATAATGAATGAATACAGATGTATTAGAATGCCCAGTCATGTTCATATAATATCAGTCATAAATTACTACAGTTGAAGACCATCCATAGAAGGTACTATATGCCAGTGAAACTGAATATCATGCACTCAGAAATGTAATACCTCTGCTGGAGGTGTAAAATACAAAAGAGGACATATTTGCATATGTTATGCTCTTGTGAAGGCTGGATGAATTCTGACAAGAGTATGCTCATTTATCTCAGCATGTCTACAGATTTTCCCTTCTCCCTGTTTCTATTTGCTTGGAAATGTTATCAGAAGAAACTGTGTAACCTAGCGTTCATAGCGGCTAAGGAATGCATTGCCATTCATTGGAAGGTTGGTTATCCTCCCACAATGTCACACTGGATGGCAGAAATGTCAAGGTACAGTATGTATCACTAGATTTGATTTATTACAAGATTAAGGGTATACTGTGCAACTTTCATAAGGTCTGTATGCCTTATATGGAGGAATCTGTAATGAAAACATGCCCATGTCAGGGGAGAAACCTATTGGCTGCTCAGTCCTGGTCCTGGGGGTCTGCTGCACTAATGATGTCACTCTGGCCTTGGTCTAACACACCCAAAACGAATAATGAATATTTCACTAAGATCCTAAAGCTGAGTTGGGTGTGTTGGGTTGGTGCGCTAAAGGGCGGTGGACCCTTAGGGGCAGGACGGGGCGATCCAGTTACAGTTGATTGTGTGCAAGGAAAAAGAGCTCTACAGTACTACTAGGCCTATAATATGATTTACAGTGCCCTCCGTGATTATTGGGACAGTGAAGAATGTTTCATTCTCTTGGCTCTATACCCCAAAAGTTTGGATTTAAAATCAAACCGTGACTATGAAGGTAAAGTGCAGACCATCAGCTTTTCTTTGAGAGTCACAAGAGGCAGTGATGTGTTGGTGGATATACAGTATCACTAATATTTACCATATATCACAGCCTTTCAGGCCTTATTACTTTGCTAAACACCTATCACCCTTCTATAACTTTAAATGAATGAGCTCTTCTCACAACGACCTGGTTCTAAGATATTGGGTTTATTTGAGTTTTGGTTTGTAAAGTATTTGCATTTTTCATTCCAGGTTTGTATTCAACTCTATCTTATCATATGTAAGATACATTTGAATTTGTAGTGTGTGATTCCAAGGTCTAGTGTGAACAGCATGGCTTGTATAAGGGACACGTTACTGTGACCTTGTCTTCACTGTACTTAGATAGCTGCCTGTTCTTTAAGGATGTCTGCCCTTTGAACTTCTAATAAGCTGCTATTTTCAGACCTGCCCTGCCCTGCCCTGCCCTGCCCTGCCCTGCCCTGCCCTGCCCTGCCCTGCCCTGCCCTGCCCTGCCTTTCCCTGACACTGCCCTTCCTTTCCCATCTCTCTGCCCCTCTCTCCCCAACCCTCCCTAATCTATTCCCCGTCGCCCCTGTCTCTCTCTGTCTCTCTCTCTCTCCAGTACCCCCACCCTCCCCCCTCTCTGCTCCTCTAACAGGCTGTTCATCTGTGAAATCGGTCACACCGCACCACCAGCAGCCTGCCTCAGCATACCAGGAACTGGTACTGGGGCCAAACACACACACTGAGGCCAGTGGTTACCCCATTGCCGATACGGTACAACACAGAGGCCAGGGCCTCAGGCAATCAATGAGCTAAAGAGGGGGTGAGAGAGTGAGTGAGGTGTGGGGAGAGGGAGAGAAGGAGGGAGAGAATCAGGGAGAGAGAGGGAGAGAAATAGAGAAAGGGAGAAAAAGAAAGCAAGAGGGAGGAATAGAGAACGAACTCCTGAAACAAGGAGACTGTGGAACAATGGAGCTCCACTAGATTGCTCTGAGAGCTGCTCTCAGATTGGCACCAATCATAGTCGAGTCTCTCTGCTCCCGTAGTCTAGGCCTGTAGCTCTGGGGTCGTTCCAGTTCACTGTTTTAACGAGAAATATTCCACCAATATTCCTGGCCTGATCCCCTGTCTGATCCCTACGTGCTCCCTCACACACAGAAACACACACACACGAAAACCAGCAAAAAAGGTTACTCACCCCACGAATATAATACATTAAACCACCTCCGTTAGACCAGCAGTATACAACAATATTTGCGGGCAATAGGAGCTGCTTTCGGATCTGTTACTGCTACCAGGTCTATGGTGGGACATTTCAATTATTGATTTGAAGCTATGACCTTTCCTGTTGCCAGCTAAATGTGCATAAATGGATGGGTCCATCCAGGGGATTGCAGCAAGCTGTTTTAGGGAGGTGATTGTGGTGTCAGAGATCTGTTTAGTCTATTGTCTCTCATGGGCTTCCTTTGTGAGGAAGACCGCAAAGGTTGTGATAGGGAATTTACTGAGGGTGGGCTTATAGAGAACGTCAAGACATTATTGAGTAGGGTCTTGCAGGATGTCTGGCTAGAATTATTACTTTGTTTTTTAGGGTTGAATCCCAAGTTAAAATCTGTGTGCCAAAGTCACAATACTTTCCAGTAATCATGCCTTATGTAATGCATTACAGATATGCACGTTTTATGTTGATGAATTTGTGTGACCTACGCATCATCTGACTAGATGAGTGAGAGGATCTATGTGGTATCTCCCTCCACAGCCTGTATTACCTCTCCCTTTCTCTCTCCTTCCCCCTCTCGCTCGCTCTCTCTTTCTCTCACTCCGTGCCCCATATTACCATCAATCACCATAATACAGACACAGTCATCCATTTTTCAGACCCGACAGAATAATACAACAGTGGCGTGTGCAGAGAGAGAGAGAGAGAGAGAAGTCACCCATTTGTATTTATTCCCTCTTTTCCCCTGCCGTTTGACATGGCCTGTCAATGTGTGCATTTAGGTTGCGGCCCACCAATAAAGACAAAGAAACCCAGCTCAGGCGCTAATTGACTCGGTGCTACTCATTAGATTACTTAATCCTAGGAAACAAATAGCTTGGAGCCTTATTTAAACCCCTCAACAATCACCCATGTTGTCTCTGGGAGGGCTGGCGATGCTTGGAGGCTGTATAGGTGCATCCGGGTTAGACCTGAATAACTACACACAGAGAAATGGGAGGAAGGGATTTGAATAAGGAAGGTTAATTTAATGTAATTCCAGTGGACCGTTACAATGATCTATCTGTCGTTTGCCCATTATCGGCCTCACAACGTTATCCTGTCAAGTTTTTCAAAAAGCTTTGAGTCAAGCAATTGAAGCTTACAGTATGTCAACTGGCCGTGCTCCCAGCAGGCTATGCGGTGCCACTGGTAAAAGATGACCATCAACCATGATGCTTATGTCAATATGTTACATTCAATGGGAAAATATGATCGTCACAGGGTTGATGCTTATGTCAATAAATGTGCAGTTAATGGGAAAGAGATGAGTGTCAACGTATGGAAGCTTATGTCAATACATTGTGTCACATGGTTGATGCTTATGTCAGTTCATTGCATTGAATGGGAATAGATGAGTGTCACAACGTTGAGGCTTATGTCAATACATTGCAGTCAATTGGAAAAGAGAAACATCAACCAAATGATGCTTCTGTCATTACATTGCATTCAATGGGAAAAGATGAGGGTCAACCAATTGTTGCGTAGGTCAATGCATTATAATCAATGGGAAAAGATGAGAAGATTATTTCCCCTCTCCCCATCTCACTTCTCTCTCTCTCTCTCTCCCTACTTCTCTCTCCTCGTTGTCTTCCTCTGTCACTTTCTTTCTAGCTCCTCTTTTGCCACCCTAATATTCTCTCTCCCTTCTTTCACCCCCACCAGCCCCTCCCTCCCTCTATCTCTCACTTTCTTGCTCCCTGCTATCTCCTGCCTCCCTATCTCTCTCCACTCCCTCTTCTCCTTCCCCCTCTTTACCCCTCTTTTGGGGTAAGATGGAGGCGCTGAGGAGGGCGCACGTCTTCCCGATTCCTGCTCGACTTTGCTTTTTTATTGCTATTTTTGTGTTAAATATTACTTTGTTTACTCAGAATGTGCAATAATTTCCTACGACAGACAAGCACTTCTGGATCATGAAGCGCAGGGCCCCCTCAGGGCCCCAGCGCCCAGGGGTGTGTCCTCAGCCCTCTGCTGTACTCCCTGTTCACACACGGCTACGTGACTTTGCATGACACCAACTCCATCATAAAGATTGCCGACGACACCTCGTTTGTAGGCCTGATAACCAACAATGACGGGAGAGGTAGGTGAACTGGCATTGTCGTGCAAGGACAACAACCTCTCCCTCAACATCGGCAAAACAAAGAAGTTGATTGTTGACTTCAGGAAGCAGAAGAGGGAACACGTCAATGATCCACATCAACGGGACTGCAGTAGAGAGAGTCAGCAGTTTACATTCCTCGGCGTCTACATCACAGAGGATTTGTCATGGACCAACAACACCACCACTCTGGTCAAAAGGGCGCAACAGCGCCTCTACTTCATAAAGTGGCTGAAGAAATTCGGCAAATGCCACCCCGGGTCCCCTCCAAATACTACCGCTGAATCATCGATAGCGTCATGCCCAGTTGTATCATGGCCTGGTAAAGAAATTGCTTCGTCCACGACCACAAGGCCATCCAGCGGGTGGTGAAGAAGACCCAATACATCACTAGGACCATGTTCCCACCCATCCATACTTGAAACAGTGCCTGACAAAGTTCTGCAGCTTTACTAAGGACCCCACACATCCCAGCCACGGGCTGTTTACTCACTTACCATCGGGTAGACAGTATCGGATTATGATGTCTGATAACAACTGGGTCAGAGACAGTTTCTATCTACAAGCCATCAGACTGCTGAACACATGAACTGGACCGACCACCTGCACAGGCTCTCCGCACCTTAGCACACATCCACATGCACAAATATACATGAATGCTACACACACATAACAACAGCTGCTACCAGATTATTATTTACACAATTTAAACACTTGCCCCCCAACCCCTTCCCTGATACATGTGTAAATACTGTACTATAAATTGTGCCTTTCTGTATTATACTTATGCTAAAATGTTTATTCTATTCTTCTGAGCCAATTACTTAATGTTCGTATTCTTATCTTCTATTCTTTCTTATTGTTGTTGCATTGTCGAGAAGGAACTTGCAAGCAAGCATTTCTTTGGACAGTGGCTGCTCAGCAAGGAAGAAGCCACTGCTCCAAAAACGCCATAAAAAACTGCACATGGGGACAAAGATCGTACATTTTGTAGAAATGTCCTCTGGTCTGATGAAACAAAAATATAACTGTTTGGCCATAATTTTTTGGTTTTGTTTATTCCATGTGTAACTCTGTGTTGTATGTGTCGAACTGTTTTGCTTTATCTTGTTCAGGTCGCAGTTGCAAATGAGAACTTGTTCTCAACTAGCCCACCTGGTTAAATTAAGGTGAAATAAAAAAATTATGACCATCGTTATGTTTGTCAGAAAAATGAGGTCGCTTGCAAGCCAAAGAACACCATCCCAACCGTGAAGCACGGGGGTGGCAGCATCATGTTGTGGGGGTGCTTTGCTGCAGGAGGGACTGGTGCACTTCCAAAATAGATGGCATCATGAGGGAGGAAAATTATGTGGATATATTGAAGCAACATCTCAAAACATTAGTCAGGAAGTTAAAGCTTGGTCGCAAATGGGTCTTCCAAATGGACAATGACCCCAAGCATTCTTCCAAAGTTGTGGCAAAATGGCTTAAGGACAACAAAGTCAAGCTATTGGAATGGCCAACACAAAGCCCTGACCTCAATCCTATAGAAAATTTGTGGGCAGAACTGAAAAAGCGTGTGTGAGCAAGGAGGCCTACAAACCTGACTCAGTTACACCAGCTCTGTCAGGAGGAATGGGCCAACATTCACCCAACTTATTGTGGGAAGCTTGTGGAAGGCTACCCAAAAGTTTGACCCAAGTTGAACAATTTAAAGGCAAAGCTACCTAATACTAATTGAGAGTATGTAAACTTCTGACCCACTGGGAATGTGATGAAAGGAACAAAAGCTGAACTAAATCATTCTCTCTACCTACTATTATTCTGATATTTCACATTCTTAAAATAAAGTGGTGATCCAAACTGACCGAAGACAGGGAATTTTTACTAGGATGAATTGTCAGGAGTTGTGAAAAAGTTTAAATGTATTTGGCTAAGGTGGTTGTAAACTTCCGACTTACGTAGGTTGAGTCGGGAAAAAAAGTTGGTTATACAGCTGCAATGGGTAAATTGGTGGCAGACAGGCGGACAGGCTGACGGGCAGATGGACGCAGACAGATAGACAGGCAGGCAGGCCGACAGACACAGACAGGCAGGCGTGCAGACAAACACAGGCAAGGAGACAGACAGACAGACAGACAGCCAGATAGAGAGAGAGAGAGACGCAGTTTCAAGTCAATAAAAAAATGTGACCAATATCCTCTTCAGAATGACTTCTAACAAGGCTCTTAGCTTCTCAAACTGTAAGACCATTATGTCCAATGTGTCCAAAAATGCATTTTTGTCGATTGTCTTCAAATTTCATATGCCGGGTCATGTCGGTTCGCCGGTCAAAAATATGTAACATTTGGGAAGATTCAACATTTTTAACACTTTGAAACTTCCCCTATGACCCCCAATGTAGTCACTTCCGAAGGGTTAGATAGGTTGAATCTTCCCAAATGTTACATGTTACAAAGCATGGCACCGACAAAGATGGTCGCTTCGAGTTCTTAGGAAACTATGCAGTATTTCGGTTTTTTTATGTATTATTTCTTACATTGTTACCCTAGGAAATCTTAAGTCTTATTACATACAGCCGGGTAGAACTATTGGATATAAGAGCAATGTCAACTTACCAACATTACGACCAGGAATACGACTTTCCCAAAGCGTATCCTCTGTTCGGACCTCCACCCAGGAGAATGGATCAAATTCCAGTAGGCGATCCAAAACAACGACACCGCAGAAGTGGCAGACGAAGCGGCCAGCTGGTTAGGCTCCATAGACGTGCACATCGCACACCACTCCCGAGTATACTACTAGCCAATGTCCAGTCTCTTGAAAACAAGGTAGACAAAATTCGAGCAAGGGTTGCCTTCCAGAGAGACATCAGAGGTTGTAACATCCTCTGTTTCACGGGAACATGGCTCTCTCGGGATATGTTGTCGGAATTGGTTCAGCCACTGGGCTTCTCCATGCAACGCGCCAACAGAAATAAACATCACTCTGGGAAAAGGAAGGGCAGGGGAGTATGCTTTATGATTAACGACTCATGGTGTAATCATAACAACATACAGGAACTCAAGTCCTTCTGCTCACCCGATCTAGAATTCCTTACAATCAAGTGCTGGCCATTTTACCTACCAAGAGAATTCTTGTCAGTTATAGTCACAGCTGTGTACATTCCCCCTAAAGCAGACACCAAGATGGCCATCAAGGACCTTCACTGGACTATATGCAAACTGGAAACCATACATCCTGAGGCTGCATTTATTGTAGCTTGTGATTTTAACAAAGCAAATTTGAGAACAAGTCTACCTAAATTCTACCAGCATATTGATTGCGCGACGCGCATGCACAAAACCCTCGACCAGTGCTACTCTAACTTCCGCAATGCATACAAAGCCCTCCCCCACCCTGCCTTGGGCAAATCCGACCACAACGCCATCTTGCTACTTCCGTCGTATAGGCATAAACTCAAACAGGATGTACCAGTGGCGAGCAGTCCGACCAGTCCGACCAATCGGAAGCCACGCTTCAAGATTGTTTTGATTTTGACTGGAATATGTTCCGGTCAGCCTCAGAGAACAACATTGACCTATAAGCTGACTCGGTGAGTGTGTTTATAAAGAAGTGCATTGGAGATGTTGTACCCACTGTGACTATTACAACCTACCCTAACCAGAAACCGTGGATGGATGGCGGCATTCGAGCAAAACTGAAAGCGCAATCCAACACATTTAACAATGGAAAGAGGACTGGGAAAATGTCTGACTATAAACAGTGTAGCTATTCCCTCCTCAAGTCAATCAAACAAGCGACGGCTCAGACATGAGATTTATGTGGAAGGGTCTACAGGAAATCACGGACTACAAAAAGAAATCCAGCCACGTCACGGACACCGACGTCACACTTCCAGACAAACTAAACACCTTCTTTGCATGCTTTGATGATAATACAGTGCCACCGTCACGGCCCGCTAACAAGGACTGCATCCCTCTCCTTCTCCGTGGCTGACGTGAGTAAAACATTTAAACGTGTTAACCCTCGCAAGGCTGCTGGCGTAGACAGCATCTCTAGCCATGTTCTCAAAGCATGCGCAGACCAGCTGGCTGGTGTGTTTATGAACATATTCAATCACTCCCTATCCCAGTCTGTTCTCCCCACATGCTTCAAGTTGGCTACCATTGTTCCTGTACCCAAGAAGGCAAAGATAACTGAACTCAATGACTACCGCCCCGTAGCACTCACTTCTGTCATCATGAAGTGCTTTGAGAAACTAGTCAAGGATCATATCACCTCCACCTTACCTGCCACCCTAGACCAACTTCAGTTTATATACCGCCCCAACATGTCCACAGACGATGCAATCGCCATCTCACTGCACACTGCCCTATCACATCTGAACGAGAGGAATACCTATGTAAGAATGCTGTTTATTGACTACAGCTCAGCATTCAACACCATAGTACCCTCCAAGCTCATCATCAAGCTGGAGGCCCTGGGTCTCAACCCCGCCCTGTGCAATTGGTTCCTGAACTTTCTGACGGGCTGCCCCCAGGTGGTAAAGGTAGGAAACAACATCTCCACTTCGCTGACCCTCAACACTGGGGCCCCACAAGGTTGCGTGCTCAGCACCCCTCCTGTACTCCCTGTTCACCCACGACTGCGTGGCCTTGCGCGCCTCCAACTCAATTATCAAGTTTGCAGATGACACAACAGTAGTGGTGTTGATTGCCATCAACGACGAGACAGTCTACAGGGAGAAGGTGAGGGCACTCGGAGTGTGGTGTCAGGAAAAAAACCTCTCACTCAATGTCAACAAAACAAAGGAGATAATCGTGGACTTCAGGAAACAGCAGAGGGAGCACCCCCCTTTCCACATCGAAGGGACAGTAGTGGAGAAGGTGGAACGTTTTAAGTTCCTCCGCGTATACTTCACAGACAAACTGAAATGGTCCACTCACACAGACAGTGTGGTGAAGAAGGTGCAACAGTGACTCTTCAACTTCAGGAGGCTGAAGAAATTTGTCTTGTTACTCAAAACCCTGACAAACTTTAAAGATGCACAATCGAGAGCATTCTGTCGGGCTGTACCACAGCCTGGTACGGCAACTGCACCACCCTCAACCGCAAGGCTCTCCAGAGGGTGGTGCAGTCTGCACAACGCATCACCGGGGGCAAACTACCTGCCCTCCATGACACCTACAGCACCCGATGTCACAGGAAGGCCAAAAAGATCATCAAGGACATCAACCTCCCAAGCTACTGCCTGTTCACACCGTTACCATCCAGAAGGCGAGGTCAGTACAGGTGCATCAAAGCTGGGACCTTCTATCTCAAAGCCATTAGACTGTTCAACAGCAATCACTAACTCAGAGAGGCTGCTGCCTACATTGAGACACAATCACTGGCCCCTTTAATAAATGGATCACTAGTCACTTTATACAATGCACTCTAAATAATGCCACTTTAATAATGTTTACATATCTTACATTACTCATATCACATCTATTGCACCTTGCCTATGCTGCTCGGCCATCGCTCATTCGTATACTTACATGTACAAATTCTCATTCACCCCTTTAGATTTGTGTGTATTAGGTAGTTGTTGGGGAATTGTTAGATTACTTGAAAGATATTACTGCACTGTCGGAACTAGAAGCATTTCTCTACACTAGCGTTAACATCTGCTAACCATGTGTATGTGACAAATACAATTTGATTTGATATTTGTGACCGTGGGACTTGGGGTCATGACCGGACATATGAAATTTGAAGTCAATTGACCCAAAAGCATTTTTGTACTCCATTGGACAGAATGGTCTTGCAGTTTGGTAAGACTTAATTCATTAATTCAGAAGAGGATATTTGTCTCAATGTTTTTACATGTTTTTAAACTTGAAACTGTCTGTTTGTCTTTGGTTCTGTCCTTCTGTCTGCCTTTGTGTCTGTTTGCCTGCATGTTTCTGCCTGCCTGCCTGTCTGTCTGTCTGTCTGTCTGTCTGTCTGTCTGTCTGTCTGTCTGTCTGTCTGTCTGTCTGTCTGTCTGTCTGTCTGTCTGTCTGTCTGTCTGTCTGCCTTTGTCTCAGTCTGTCTACCTGTCTGTCTGCCTGCATCAGTCTGTATTTCGGCATCTCTCCGTCTGCCCGCCCACCTACCTTTACGAGAGAGTGAGAGTGAGAGTGAGAATGAGAGTGAGATTGAGTGTGAGAGTGAGAGAATATCAACATTGTTCCTAATCAGAATAAATCAGAAGTTGTATTGACATTTTGTAAAAATATGATAACCACCTCAGACAAAAGCTCCCTTTCATGAAGGCATGTATTCATTATTCATAATTTAGGTAATTCTGGCAATATTGACATTGTGATAAGCACAAGCACCAACATTCAGCCAACACAGCAGAATAAAATCAAACTAATCACATGTAATGCTTCTTTAACTGCTAAGGTCAGGGAGACGGTGAATTAAGTATCACCTAAAAGGCCTACTACACTCCCCCACTGACTCTCCCAAACTAGTCCAGAGAACCTGACAGGTTGACACTGTAGAATAGAGGAGTAGATAGGAAGGCCTTAATTAGCCATGGGGCCATGGTTAATATATAACTACCCCATGGGTCTGTCCGACAGTAAAACACATTGTAGTGGACTGGCCATGGCAATTGTGTTTCAACTACAGTAAAGTAGATATGACCGGACTGGGAATGCCCAGTGGGGGCCCGCGGGACATTACACCAATGCCCAGTGGGGGCCCTCGGGCTTTTAGACCAAAGCCTTGGCTTCCCACAAGAGAAATAGGGCTCATTAGGGATGTTGCAAGGCAAAGTAATATAACATACCAGTCAAAAGTTTGGACACCTACAGTACTCATTCAAGGGTTTTTCTTTATTTTTAGTATTTTTTACATTGTACAATAATACTGAAGACATCTAAACTATGAAACAACACATATGGAATCATGTAGTAACCAAAAAAGTGTTAAATAAATCATAATATATTTTATACTTGAGATTCTTCAAAAGTAGCCACCCTTTGCCTTTATGACAGCTTTGCACACTTGGCATTCTCTCAACCAGCTTCATGAGGTTGTCACCTGGAATGCATTTCAAGTAACAGGTGTGCCTTGCTGAAAGTACATTTGTGGAATTTCTTTCCTTCATACTGTGTTTGAGCCAATCAGTTGTGTTGTGACAAGATATGGGTGGTACGTAGAAGATAGATATTTGGTGAAAGACCAAGTCCACATTATGGCAAGAACAGCTCAAATAAGCAAAGAGAAATGACAGTCCATCATTGCTTTAAGACAGGGGAGGGCAACTCCAGTCCTCGAGGGCCTGATTGGTGTCACACTTTTTAGCAATCTCTAGCAAACACAGCTGATTAATCAAATTGCATTCTAAACTGAAGATCATGATTAGGTGATTATTGGAGTCAGGTGTGTTAGCTGGGGCTGGGGCAAGACTGTGACACCAATCAGGCCCTCGAGGACTGGAATTGCCCACCCCTGCTTTAAGACATGAAGGTCAGTCAATGCGTACAATTGCAGTCGCAAAAACCATCAAGCGCTATGATGAAACTGGGTCTTGAACAGACGCAAGAAAGGAAGAACCAGAGTCTGCTGCCGAGGATAAGTTCATTAGAGTTACCAGCATCAGAATATGCAGCCCAAATAAATGCTTCACAGAGTTCAAGTAACAGACACATCTCAACATCAACTATTCAGAGGAGACTGCAGTGAATCAGGCATTCATGGTCAAATTGCTGCAAAGAAACCACCACTAAAAGACATCAATAAGAAGAAGAGACTTGCTTGGGCCAAGAAACACAAGCAATGGAAATTAGACTGGGGGAAATCTGTCCTGTGGTCTGATGAGTCCAAATTTGCGATGTTTGGTTCCAACCGCCATGTCTTTGCGAGACGCCATCCCATCATGTTTGCGCTTAGTGGGACTATCATTTGTTTTTCAACAGGACAATGACCCAACACACCGCCAGTCTGTGTAAGGGCTATTTGACCAAGAAGGAGAGTGATGGAGTGCTGCATCAGATGACCTGGCATCCACAATCACCCAACCTCAACCCAATTGAGATGGTTTAGGATGAGTTGGACTGCAGAGTGATGGAAAAGCAAAAGTGCTCTGCATATGTGGGAACTCCTTCAAGACTGGTGGAAAAGCATGCCAGGTGAAGCTGGTTGAGAGCATGCCAAGAGTGTGCATAGCTGTCATCAAGGTGAATGGCGGCTATTTTGAAGAACCTCAAATCTGAAATGTATTTTGATTTGTTTAACACTTATTTGTTTACTACATGATTCCATATGTGTTATTTCATAGTTTTGATGTTTTCACTAATATTCTACACTGTAGAAAATAGCAAAACCCTAGAATGAGTAGGTGTATCCAAACTTTTGACTGGTACTGTAAATTAATCAATAAGGCCTATGGGGGTGTGCTATATGTCCAATATACCACGGATAAAGATTACAATTTTCTGCGACGCAACACAGAGTGCCTGGATACAGCCCTTAGCCGTGGTATATTGGCCATATAGCACAAACTCCCTAAGTGCCTTACTGCTTTTATAAACTGGTTATCAATGTAAATAGAGCAGTAAAAATATAGCTTGGTCATGCCAATCAGCATTCAGGGCTCGAACCACCCACTTTATAATATATAATAATACATGCCATTTAGCAGACGCTTAAAAGCAACTGTCACGCGTGCATATATTTTATGCATTGGTTGTCCCGGGAATTGAACCCACCATCGTGGCATAACAAGCAACATGCTCTACCAATTAACCTACAAAGGAACACCTCATGTCAAAGTCAGGCAAAAGAGATCAATATTGCAACACTGAGGAGTATGCCAGTGACTCTGAAAGAGTAGATGTCTTCTGAGGTGGTGAACTCAGGGGGAGTGGGGATCCACTCCTGGACTTGGGGGAGGGCAGGACTCTGTTCTTCTGTTTAATCAGTAGTTGGTTATATTTCAGCATTCTATTTCAGAAATATATGAACTACAATTTCCCCTTAAGGGTTTTTCTCTCATCAAGCAATCATGAAGGAAAAAAAAGTCTAAGGCTTATTTCTGTTGTGGCCATCTTACAGGTGGGGACAGCAAGAGAATGGAAAACTGTTGACTAGAGAGAGATCGCCTGGAGTCTCTCCCACCAAGCTGAGACATTACAACAAAGGTATTTGATGTTGTTGTTCATGTTCCCTCTTCAGGGGTCGTACAGCGATGTGGCTGGG
Source organism: Salvelinus namaycush (assembly GCF_016432855.1). Classification (NCBI taxonomy): domain Eukaryota; kingdom Metazoa; phylum Chordata; class Actinopteri; order Salmoniformes; family Salmonidae; genus Salvelinus; species Salvelinus namaycush. Next base: position 25,665,207 of record NC_052341.1, read on the forward strand.
GATCGGAGTATGGAAATGTTGACATTCTACATTTTCTCTCCAAATGTTTATTGGTAAAACCAAAGGTCTACAGAGAGAGAGGGGGGCATGACTATTTGTCTTTCTTTAATTTCCTTTTCTTCTACCTCCCAGGACTCTGAGTGAAATGTTAAAAGCATTTGGTGTAGAGGAGCCTCTGTGGCAGCACAATGCCATCCTAGAGCGTTGGTCTGCCTGCCTTCCTGCCCGCCTGCCTGCTGTAACCTTTACCGGGGCACGCAGTCAGGGGAGCCCCTCTGAAAGCTGAAGGCTAATTTGTCTACGTCACATAAATTATGGTTGTCTGGAGGGTCTGGATGAGCGATCAATGTTCAACAAAAAGGGCAGTCAATGAGATATTGAGTGAGTGAGCTTTTTGTGTTTTGTTTAGTTCTTTTCTGTTTCGGTCTTGTATTTTTATACCTGCTGGGTCCTTGGGTAGATGGAAATTTAAGCTGAAAGTACAAGCACACACACACGCACGCACGCACACACACAAATACAGACACACACACACACACACACACACACCGTCTGTATCGAGAGTTACACTGACGTCCTTTTTGTGACCAAAAAAAGTCAATTACAGTAAAAGATGTCTCTCCATGCTCAGGTTCCTCTTGTGGTATATGTGACAATGATCTATTGACGTTTCTCTCTCTGCCAGCTTTGCCTCAGGACAAACACATTAACCTGATTACTATGCCAACTGACAGAGGACAGGCATGAAATCTAAATGAGCCTGTGTGGGGAAAATAAGAGATTTCTGTCGGGAGAAATACATTTCAACACACGAACACAGGCACGCACACAGGCACAGATAGGGGCGGCAGGTAGCCTAGCAGTTAGAACATTGGGGCATTAACTGAAAGGTTGCTAGTTTGAATTCCCAGGCCAACTAGGTGAAAAATCTATCAATCTGCCCTTGAGGCTCTTAACCCTATTTGCTCCAGGGTCGCCGTCAATAATGGCTGATCCCTGGCCGTGATCCAACTCTCCGAGGGTGTCTCAAGAGGAGTGGGATATGAACATTTCTATTTCACACCACACAGGTTATACACTTGTGTGAATTAGGACAAATAGAAGCACACCCTAATTGACCTTTGACACACAAGATCCAGCAGACATTGAGATTTGTCACCAATACTGTCGTCAAGAGAAGACTGAAACACAAACAGAGCTGCTCATTTCCCCTCTCTCTCAGCTAGGCATCAGTCAGGTGGGACATTGTTCCCTCCTCTTCGGCGATATAGAGCCTTGAGACGTTTCTGCTTGTTTTTTTTTTAGCTCGATGACATTCTGTGGGCACAAACAGGAGAAAAACAAGTTCAGGTTCCTGTAGTACCTCCTCTGTTTCAAATCAGTTTCTTTCCGCACACCCTGCTGCGTAACTGTCTATAGCTGCGGTGTTTGTGGTTTGCTTCCTGTCTTTTCCAGCATGGTGCCAAGTCTCGTGTGATGTGTGTTGAAGCTGCCAACTTTAGGACGTGTGCTGTAGTAGCTTCATTTGTTGTGCATATTACGTTAATATGTGCAATGCTGCTTCGCTGTCTCCAGATCCCTGTTATATCTCTGGGCAGAATTCTGCGCAGCGGGGCTCACCAGCAGTTAATATGCATCATACTGTAACTGTGCACAAACACACACACACACACACACACACACACACACAAACACATACTCACTGTCCCATTATTGTCGCTACGGCTGCCCCAAAATGAGAGGCTACTAATTACCATCACTAATCAAACGCTTCTGGTCTGAAAGCACTTACCGGCATTCCCACCATTTTGCCATTCCCCCGGAGTTAAGAAGGCCTTTATGGGTGATGAACTAAGCCATTCACAGTAATGAGAGCCCAAAGAACGCAGGTCAAGCTCTTCATATTACAGCAGTGTATTGAGTCACGGATATTAAGTCAATTGGAGGGTGAAATTTCTCCACGGCAGGCGATGTTAGAATGTCAAAATTGACTGCATGCTTTAGTTAACAGTGTTCTTTAGGCTCTAAGTAGCATTGTTGTGTAAATCTATTGTATGTGTCATCTGCCCTGTGTTGAGTGTAAGGTTAAATAACATTGTATACATGTCATATGTAATGGGCTACATTGTGGTTGTAATCTGGTTACTTGATCTATTCAACCAGAATACCATTTGGATCCAAAACAAAGTGTCACAATGATATCCCATGCCAAATTCTGCCTACTGGGCATGGGCATTACCGAGTTCAGGTGGGTTAACTGGGGTAACAACAAGGCGTGTTTTCCATCAATCATGTTAGGGTTGAGTTCAAGATCACAATGTTTGGCAATCTTTCAGAGCACGTCCGTCATCCAGTCACACGGCACTAAGAAAGTAGTCAGCACTTTTCCACACTGTCGAAACAATCTTCCGTAACGTTGTCACTGGACTAACTTGTTAGAGGCAAATGGACTGTAATTTCATGGGGGAGATGTAGAGTTGTTTTCCTTATAATATACAGTACCAGTCAGAAGTTTGAACAGCTACTAATTCAAGGGTTGTTCTTTATTTTTACTATTTTCTACATTTTAGAAAATAGTGAAGTTATCAAAACAATAAAATAACACATATCTAATCATGTAGTAACCAAAAAAGTATTAAATCAAATTATATTGTACATTTTAGACTCTTCAAAATAGCCACCCTTTGCCTTGATGAGAGCTTTGCACACTCTTGGCTTCTCTCAACCAGCTTCACCTGGAATGCTTTTCCAACAGTCTTGAAGGAGTTCCCACATATGCAGAGCACTTGTTGGCTGCTTTTCCATCACTCTGCAGTCCAACTCATCCCAAATGTAAGTCATGCTGGTTAAGTGTGCCTTGAATTCTAAATAGATCACAGACAGTGTCACCAGCGAAGCACCTCCACACCATCACATCTCCTCCTCTATGCTTCATGGTGGGAACCACACATGTGGAGATCATCTGTTCACCTACTATGCATCTCACAAAGATTTCCCAACAGTTTTGAAGGAATTCCCACATATGCTGAGCACTTGTTGGATGTTTTTCCTTCACTCTGCAGTCCAAATCATCCCAAACCATCTCAATTGAGTTGAGGTTGGGTGATTGTGGAGGCCAGGTCATCTGAGGCAGCACTCCATCACTCTGCTTCTTAGTCAAATAGCCCTTACACAGCCTGGCGGTGTGTTGGGTCATTTTCCTGTTGAAAAAACAAATAAAAGTCCCACTAAGCGCAAACTAGATGGCATGGTGTATCGCTGCAGAATGCTGTGGTAGCCATGCTGGTTAAGTGTGCCTTGAATTCTAAATAAATCACAGACAGTGTCACCAGCAAAGCACCCCACACCATTTACACCTCCTCCAAGCTTCACAGTCGGAATCACACATGCGGATATCATCCGTTCAGCTACTCTGCATCTCACAAAGACACAGAGGTTGGAACCAAAAATCAAAATTTTTGACTCATCAGGCCAAAGGACAGATTTCCACCAGTCTAATTTCCATTGCTCGTGTTCCTTGGCCCAAGCATGGCTCTTCTTATTATTGGTGTCCTTTGGTAGAGGTTTCTTTGCAGCAATTCAACCATGAAGGCCTGATTCACGCAGTCTCCTCTGAACAGTTGATGTTGAGATGTGTATGTTAATTGAACTCTGTGAAGCATTTATTTGGGCTGCAATTTCTGAGGCTGGTAACTCTAATGAACTTATCCTCTATAGCAGAGGTAACTGTGGTTGTTCCTTTCCTGCGGTGGTCCTCATGAGAACCAGTTTCATCATAGCTCTTGATCGTTTTTGCGACTGCACTTGAAGAAACGTTCAAAGTTCTTGAAATGTTCTGCGTTTACTTACCTTCATTTTAAAAGTAATGAAGCATTTGCTTATTTGAGCTGTTCTTGCCATAATATGGACTTGGTCTTTTACCAAATAGGGTTATCTTCTGTATACCACCCCTACCTTGTCATAACACATTTGATTGGCTCAAACGCATTAAGAAAGAAAGAAATTCCACAAATTAACTTTTAACAAGGTACACCTGTTAATTGAAATGCATTCCAGGTGACAACCTCATGAAGCTGGTTAAGAGAATGCCAAGAGTGCGCAAAGCTGTCATCAAGGCAAAGGGTTGATTTGTTTAACACTTTCTTGGTTACTACATGATTCCATATGTGTTATTTCAGAGTTTTGATGTCTTCACTATTATTCTACAATGTGGAAAACACTACAAATAAAGAAAAACCCTGGAATGACTAGATGTGTCCAAACGTTTGACTGGTACTGTGTATTTTCGAAAGAGTCAAATTAACGAAGTTAAAAATACAGACGGACAACAACAACGTTACCTAACTTAATGGTTACCATGATGATGTCTGTCTGCCATAATCACCTCATCTGCCTATCTATCACTCTCATGCATCAGGACCTTTTCTGAATCCCCTGATTGCTTCACAAATGGAAAGTACATTGCGTATGGTGCATTATTTACTAGCACAGAATCTGAAACTGAATAGCATTGATGTTGATGTGATGGATGAAGCGGGAAGAGACTGCCAGTGTCACTCCATCAGAGCTAATGGAGCTGAGAGAAAGAGAGTACACAGATAGTACATAGAGACTGGGGAGACTTGGGGCCAAGGTTGCATACAACCTCATGTATTCCTAATTATTATAGAGAGAGTGTTCTGTAATGTGGTGGGCTCGAGTCATTAACTTTTCTTGTCTGTCTCTCACCTGTAATCAATGAAGCAATGTTTAATATGTGAAACATGGACAGACTTTAGGTCTACTGAAATTGAATTATGTGTTTTATTGTAGAGAGGAAAGATTGTTTGTGTGCCTTACGGTGTCGGAATTATAATCATAGACGGATGCCGATTAAGGGTTTAGCCTCAATAGCATGTCCTATTGACTCTTAAGGAGAATCCAGACCTTACGCAATGCAGCGATTCAGAGTGCAATGCAGTACGTGAATTTTGTTTTTCTCAAAATGGGCGGCTCCTAGAATTAGGCCAACCTACAGTGCCTCCCGTTTTACACAGTTTTGTTTCACAAAAAAATTGTAACAGAGCAGATTATTCCTTGCTCTAGGGTGGGGGCAGTATTGTGTAGAGACAATGAAGCTATATTTTACCACCAAATTTGCTTGGTTGAAATGGAACCAGAAACATTTATTTTGTTCCTATCAGACCTTAGGATAAGACCCAGATGCAGACAGTTCAAAATAACAAAGGTTTATTTCCAAAACAGGGGGCAGACAAAGGACAGATAGAGGTCAGTCATCCAGGTCAGAGTCCGTAAAGTACAGAACGGCAGGCAGGCTCAGGGTCAGGGCAGGCAGGGGTCAGTAATCCAGGGGAGTGTCAAAAGGTATAGAACAGCAGGCAGGCTTAGGGTCAGGGCCAGCAAAATGGTCAAAAAACGGGAGAATTAGAAAACAGATACTACGGGAAAAAAACGCTGGTAGGCTTGACAAGACAAGACAAACTGGCAACAGACAAACAGAAAACACAGGTATAAATGCACAGGGGAAAAGGGGTGACACCTGGAGGGGGGTGGAGACAAACACAAGACAGGTATAAATGCACAGGGGAAAAGGGGTGACACCTGGAGGGGGGTGGAGACAAACACAAGACAGGTGAAACAGATCTGGGTGTGACAGTTCCTCTTTCTATTTTGGCACAAAGTTGTTTCACAAGATAATTATCTCTACATCTATCAATTTAAACAGCTCTAAAAAAAGAAGCACCAATGTCGCAATAAATCTGTTAAATCAAAAGAGATCAAAGTATAAATGCTGCTAATGATCATGAAGCTACGCATCAAATACTCAGCCTATTTTGCATTGATAACCAAATATAATCTCAACAACTGTTCAAACAATAAACCAAACAACATTGTAGCCTTATTAGAGTCCCCCCAAACATGTATTTTGTTTAGAAGTAATAACTATGTGATCTAGTCTATTTTGAAATGGTAAAAACAGCGGCTAGCCATGTGCTTTTTCTCCCTGAGCAAGCATTTTGACATTCTAGTTTTAGTTGATATGGGAGCAAATAGATTCAAGCAGCATATCACACTGGGATAACTTTAGTTACACAAGTACTGTATATGAATATTTGCCAGGGCATAATATTTCATTATACATCTGATTATTTCACATCGGGAAATTGTGGGAAGCTAAAAGGCCAGCTTGCTTGCTGTTTTTAGCTAGCTAGCTAGGAAGCTGCTAGCGGTGTAGCCTAGAGCCAACTGGCAGGCACAAAACGAGGTAATGTACAAGCAGCGATTATTCAAATATGTAGTTGGTATCTTTGAAATTAGCTAACAGCAGTGATAATATGTTCAACATAATTATTGTTTGCTTTTACCACAAATGGGAAGAGAACCACAAGAAAATCTCTGCTATCTCCCCCTTGTAAATGTTGCTATTCGAGAGTCTAAGAAACATGGACCGGCGAGGGTATTATGTTACCAAAAGGTGCACCATGCTCCAAAAAATCGGACTCCACCCAAGCACACACAGTAAATGACGGAGTTATCTGTGGATCGAACTTTATCTATCAGTGCGTGTGCGGGCCCGTGTGTGTGTGTCAGCCTGTGGCTTGGTTCGGAGAGGCTCACAGGGGAGATTGACAGAGCTGTGAAAAGGAGGCATGATGAATGACTACCCCTCTCTTTTTCTCTCCATCCCTATTTCTCCAGGAGGGAGAGAGAAAAGCAGGTCTTTCTGGCTGCCATCCACCCCCATTGTGGAGATGATTCTGCAGACCCTGTAGACGTGAATCTGTACAACAATAGTCAGGTTGATAGCAGTGTCTGGAAGGCAGAGTAAAGGCTTTAGACATTGCCTCAAGAGCATGCCACTCTTATGTACAGTCCAAGGACTGCAGGGAATATGCCTGGTCATGTCAGACAGACACAGTAAGTTAGAAAATAGCCTTTTAAAACAATTCCATATGGCTTAGTAGGACCCCCCCAGTTTAGACAGGTGTGACGACCCTCCCACTCTGTCTGCCGTATTCTCTCTTTGTTCTTGTTTCCTTATTAGGATGCCGGTGGGCGGAGTTGGGAGGGTCGTCAGCTACATGGGAAACACCTGGGCCCACTGTCATAGGATAAATGCACCACTTCCCCATTCATGGAGGAGACTCTCTCCAGTCAAACACAGACAGACTTTGGTTGTGGCCTGGTTGTGGTTATTTGGTTTGTTTGTGTTGGCACCCTTCAACACCCCTACTTATCACATGTATACACGCAACCACTCACCTACACTACTGACTACACACACACCATTGTTAATTGTATTTACTTTACCTTTGTTAATAGATATAGTTTGTTATTCCTTATCTCCATGTGGTCTCCCTTTTGTTACGGGCTTTGAGCCGGTTCGTGACACAGGGCTTTTACATTTTTAAATAGGGCTACCAATCTGTCTTGGAGGGGGTATGGTCAGTAGCTATGGGCTTGGTGCTGTATGTAGACTGTTGATACGTTCCCTTACAATATCTCACAAATAGCCTGTTCATGTGCTTGTTTACATGACTTATGTACTACGTAGGTGTATGACAGTCCTAGTAATACCATGACAGGCCTAGTATAAAGTAATTTATTGTGTGTGTATGAAAAGGTTATTTTGTCTGTGACTGCGTGAGCTCCAAGGGAGGGTATTCAACTCCTTTTTCAAAAGCTATTCCCAATTTGTTTCTGAGGATTAAGCAATCTGGACCACTGCTGATTGGAATGCTAATGTGTGTGTGTGTGTGTTTGTATGCGAGTGTGCGTACTGTTTACTGAGACGACAGGCGGGTGGCAGGGCAGCTGTCTCTCTCCCGTGCCTCATGTTGTGCCAGTCTCTATCATTACTCGTTTCTATAACAGGTTAAGATTTGTGAATGGTAAGTTGTTAGATCTGTGCCTGGTCTAGGCAACTTCTACTCTACCTAGATCTGTGCCTGGTCTAGGCAACTTCTACTCTACCTAGATCTGTGCCTGGTCTAGGTAACTTCTACTGTGCCTGGTCTAGGTAACATCTACTCTACCTAGATCTGTGCCTGGTCTAAGTAACTTCTACTCTACCTAGATCTGTGCCTGGTCTAGGTAACATCTACTCTACCTAGATCTGTGCCTGGTCTAGGCAACATCTACTCTACCTAGATCTGTGACTGGTCTAGGCAACTTCTACTCTACCTAGATCTTGATTATGCTGTAGCATCCTGATTAGCAGTCGTGTCATGCTCTACATGGTGGCACAGGGAGGGAGACAGAGATGTGGAGGGAGGGAGGGAGAAAGGGAGGGATGGATGGATGTGGATGGAGAGGGATTGAGTGACAGGGAGGGAGAGACAGGCAGGGAGATATGGTGAGGGAGGGAGAGAAAGGCCCTTCATACTGATGAAAGGTCCTAACTCCCGACAGAGTGTGAGTGGTTAAGCAAATGGATTGAAGATTGAACTGATTTCTCTATAGCAGCAGCCGAGTAACCCCCGTATCTCCCCCACCTCTCCTCAGCTCTTCAAAAGCTACCCACTTAGAGACGGACTGGCTGGCTGGCTGGAGAGGAGAGGAGGAGAAGACCCCTTGTGACCTGCCGACCTCTCACTCTCGCACACGCACGAGCGCGCGCACACACACACATTAACCCAATCCCTGTAGTCAAACTGACAATATATGACACTTCAGGGTCATACATTTTTTTATCAAGCTGACAGAGGGTTTCAAAATCATACTTCCTCCAACCTATGTTCCACTCAGTTTCTACACCCACTCTTCTTTAGCCAATGGGAGAGAGTATGATAGGAAGCACATCATAGCCACAGGCATCTGAATCAGTGATGAACCAAGCCCTTTTTGTTACATTCTGTGCAGAACTCTGTCTACACAGGCAGTATTGTCAGTTTGACAATTAACCACATCCTTTAATTCTATATTAAAGAAAAGCAAAGTATACATGCTTAGGCTGTGGCATTTCTGAAATCCCTTGTAGGATTGTGTCTTTCCTTACCTTGATTCTTAAATTCCCCTGCCTAGATGATATTTATCCTGTCTATAAAATTCTGACGCATACTGTTTTTCTATCGCCTATCTCTTTTGCTTTCTCAAAACTGAATTTACTTTCTGTCCTATTTTCTAGGAGTAACAAGCTTGCCCTCTTGTGGTTCAACAAGTGATGCTCATAACTCTAGTCTGAATGATGATTGGCCAGAGAGTCCAGTCTCCAGAAGGTACATCTTCAAGTTAAAAACTCCAAACTACATTGCAGGCATTCTGTTATCAACCAATGGTTTTGTGCCACGCCATCAACTGGGCAGCAGTCGAGCAGAATGCTTTATCATATTATGGGGTTATAGCTGATATGTTAAAAACACCTATCCAGGCATTGTAAGATCTAGCAGGCGTCTGCAATTTAGTCAGGCAGGAACTCCCCAATTAGTAATCGAGGTCTAGTTCCTGCCTGTCTACATTGCAGCAAATGTCAGATCTTACAACATCGGAATAGGTAATAAAATATATTAGCCAACCACATCATAGTATATAGCAATCTGATGACAGAAAAATATTTGTAAGTATGGCTTTAGACTAGCAAAATTATTTAACCATTTTATTTGATTTACTCCTTAATGTCTTTTGTAATTTATATTTAATAATGATTTAGTCAGAAATAATTTCGTTTAGAATAGATAGATTAAACAGGTAACACACTTAACCAAAATGGAGGTCTGGTGAAGTGACCAAACAATAATATCAAAATGTACTGAGAAATGGTACCAGTGAGGAAGCATAGAGTCAGCTTGTTCACAATGCTTCCTATATAAAGATGTGTACCATTATTTGTATGTGTGTGTTCTTTACTGACTCAGCAGACATCTCTCACTGTGCTCCACTAGATGGTAGACACAGCACATGTGAGGAGCTGCATTTCTGTACATACACTGATATGCAGGGGTTGTATTTTGTGTGTGTGTGTGTGTGTTGACCACAAGTTCAAATGCTATTTCTAGGGGGTTTAGGGTTAAGGTTATAATTAGGGTTAGGAGCTAGGGTTAGTTTTAGGGTTACAGACTAGGGTTAGTTTTAGGGTTAAGGTTTAGGGTTAAGGTTGGGATAAGGGTTAGAGTAATAGTTAGGTTAAAGAGTTAGGGAAAATAGGATTTTGAATGGTACTTAACTAACTAATGTCCCCTCTGTTAGTTTTGTGTGTGTGTGTGTGTGTGCGCGTGTTTAATGAGGGAAAAACAAACTTAATAACAATGCAATTAATGACATGTTGTGTGTCTTCTTTCTATGACATCTGTAGAGAGATGTTTCTTCAGTGATTAGAGTCATTGGAGCCTTCTGATGCTGTGGTTCTTCTTGGATGGAGAGGTTAGAATCAGTGAAGTAGTCTCCTCATACCTGTTTGTAATGGATCAAGCAAAGCTTCAAACGTGTTCGTTTTGGGGTGTGGTTTGATGTGGGCGTCTCTTGTGTGTGTTCGCAGTTGGGAATTATTTCGCCAATTAGCTTCAGCCGGCTGGTGTGCAACAGTTTCAAAGTTAGCCTATCTCTGAGGCTATTTAGGGTCCGTCAAAAAATTCCACATGGTAAATGAGACAATATTTTAATGTTGCACACCTTTTAGTTTTCTCGTTAAATGCTTTTTAATATTTGTACATTCATTTATGCAATGTATAGTTTGATTGAGTTGTTTAACTTCTTATGGCTGGTAGCAGTATTGAGTAGCTTGGATGAATAAGGTGCCCAGAGTAAACTGCCTTGCTCCTCAGTCCCAGTGGGAAAGTGTGAAATCTGAGGTTGGTCGATTTTCAACTCAGCCCCTATTGAAGATACAGTGGGATATTGGTCATGTTGCACTTCCTAAGGCTTCCACTAGATGTCAACCGTATTTAGAAACTTGTTTGAGGCTTCTACTGTAAAGGGCGGCTGAATGAGAGGGGAATGAGTCAGAGGTCTGCCAGCAGCCACGAGCCGGTCATGCGCATTCACATGAGAGGTAACTCCCGTTCCATTTGCTTTTTCTGAAGACAAAGGAATTCTCCGGTTGGAACATTATTGAAGATTTATGTTAAAAACATCCTAAAGATTGATTCTATACATCGTTTGACATGTTTCTACGGACTGTAACGGAACCTTTTGACATTTAGTCTGCAACTAGTAAACGCGCTTCGTGAGTTTTGATTTGTTTACAAAAGTAGCTATTTGGACATAAATGATGGACATTATCGAACAAATCAGACATTTATTGTGGAGCTGGGATTCCTGGGAGTGCATTCTGATGAAGATCATCAAAGGTAAGTGAATATTTATAATGTTATTTCTGACTTCTGTTGACTGCACAATATGGCGGATATCTTTTTGTCTTGATTGGGCTCTGAGCGCCGACCTCAGATTATTGCATGGTTTGCTTTTTCCGTAAAGCTTTTTTGAAATATGACACAGCGGTTGCATTAAGGAGAAGTGGATCTAAAACTCCATGTATAACACTTGTATCTTTGATCAACGTTTATTATGAGTATTTCTGGAAATTGATGTGGCTCTCTGCAAAATCACCGGATGTTTTTGGAACTACTGAACATAACGCGCCAATGTAAACTGAGATTTTTTTATATAAATATGAACTTTACCGTTAACTTCTTATGGCTGCAAGCCCTAAGTCGGGATCAATATGACAACAGCCACTTCAAGTGCAGGGCGCGAAATTCGAAAGTCCAATACAGCAAATGAAAGGTACACATCTTGTGAATCCAGCCAACATGTCCGATTTTTAAAATGTTTTACAGCGAAAACAGCACGTATATTTATGATAGCTCACCACCAAATACAAAAAAGGACAGACATTTTTCACAGCACAGGTAGCATGCACAAAGCCAACCTAACTAACCAAGAACCAACCAAACTAACCAACAAACAACTTCATCAGATGACAGTCTTATAACATGTTATTCAATAAATCTATGTTTTGTTCGAAAAATGTGCATATTTCAGGTATAAATCATAGTTTACATTGCAGCTACAATCAGAAATTGCACCGAAAGCAGCCAGAATAATTACAGACACCAACGTCAAATACCTAAATACTCATCATAAAACATTTCTGAAAAATCGATGGTGTACAGCAAATTAAAGACAAACATCTTGTGAATCCAGCCAATATTTCCGATTTTTTAAGTGTTTTACAGCGAAAACACAATATAGCATTATATTAGCTTACTACAATAGCCTACCACACTACCGCATTCATTCATCAAGGCACGTTAGCGATAGCAATAGGCACGTTAGCGATAGCGAATAAACCAAGATATATAATTTTTGACTAACCTTGATAAGCTTCATCAGATGACAGTCCTATAACATCAGGTTATACATACACTTATGTTTTGTTCGAAAATGTGCATATTTAGAGCTGAAATCAGTGGTTATACATTGTGCTAACGTTGTGCTAACGTAGCATCTTTTTCCCACAACGTCCGGATATTTTTCTGACACTTTTTCTGACACACATATTCTGACCAAATAACTATTCATAAACATAACTAAAAAATACATGTTGTATAGGAAATGATAGATACACTAGTTCTTAATGCAAACGCCGTGTTAGAATTCTAAAAATAACTTCATTACGATATGCAGTTTACGTTATGGCGAGAGAGTACCCAAAACCTGGCCGCAAACGACTAGTTCACATGTACGACAGATATATGAAATAACATCATAAAATGGGTCCTACTTTTGATGATCTTTCATCAGAATGTTGTACAAGGGGTCCTTTGTCGGGAACAATCGTTGTTTGGATTTAGAATGTCCTCTTCTCCAGTCAATTAGCACGGAAAGCTAGCAAAGTGGCGCTAAGCTCTCCTTCCTGAACAAAGGCACACAACGCAACACGCCTAACGTCCCGAAAAAATTTCAATAATCTAATGAAACTATATTGAAAAAACATACTTTACGATGATATTGTCACATGTATCAAATAAAATCAAAGCCGGAGATATTAGTCGTCTATAACGACAGCTGTACAGAAGGCAAATCCAGGTCCCTTCGCGCGCTCTCCAGAAAACAGGAAACTGGTGACACGTCATGCCAAGAGCTATTATGCGAGCCCAGATCAAGTTACACACTCCATTTCTTCTCTCACTCCTTGTCGACATCTAGTGGAAGACGTATGAAGTGCATCTAAACTAATAAATATCAAGGACTTTAATAGGCAGCCCCTAGAAGAGAGCATCGATTTCAGATTTTCCACTTCCTGTCAGGAAGTTTGCTGCAAAATGAGTTCTGTTTTACTCACAGATATAATTCAAACGGTTTTAGAAACTAGAGAGTGTTTTCTATCCAATAGTAATAATAATATGCATATTGTACGAGCAAGAATTGAGTACGAGGCCGTTTGAAATGGGCACCTTTTATCCGGCTACTCAATACTGCCCCTGCAGCCCAAACCGGTTAAAGAAAAAATTATTCCTTCAATACGAGGTGAGTAATCACTGTCCTGATATCTTGAAGCTATTTTCGGTCATAAGAGACGGTGGCAGAAACATTATGTACAAAATAACTTACAAATAATGCAAAAAAACAAACACAATAGCACAATTGGTTGAGGGACTGTAAAACAGCAGCCATCTCCTCTGGCGCCATTCTGTCAGAGTCCCGAGTGAGGGAACAAACATAGTCTGTCCCACCGTCGGTTAAAAAGCAAGTTCATAGTCAACGAAGCCCGCATGAGGCAAATAGCATAAAGCAGCAGTGCAGCAGGCAACAGGAGTAGGTGTCACACCCACTTGGGAGAAGCTTTTTCTGGAGGCAGATTCCTTGTTGAAAATCCCAGCTAGCTAGGTAACATAGCTAGCAGGTCTCTGTCCACCATTTTTTTCCATGTGGAAAAGGAGGTCGTTAGCTAGCTATATCTCTTCAGTTTCGGCTAATGGTATTTACAACGTCCAAACAAAGTTTCCCTGTGGCTGTTGTATTTTTGAGATTGTGAGGAGGATATCTTCTAATGTGATCAAAGCAACAATATTGTTTCTTATTGCGGTCATTTACAATTGAAGTGTCCTGGCTGCATATCAGTTCAAAATAGAGATTAGTCCAGGGGGTACTGTTTTGCAATGACCTCTGTACAGATCCAGGGGGCTTCAAATGCCTCTGCATTTGGGTGGGGGAGGCTGTGAAACTCTCCTGGCATTGTTGGGCTCATGGGCTTTGGAGCCTCTGACTTCATACCTCAGTGCTAAGTGATCTGTTCTGCCCTAGCAAGCTTGGTAGCCTTAACTTAGCATTCAAGCCTTATAACGTAAAATATATCATTGTAATTTATTTTAGAATTTACAGGTGATAGTACATAAATCACAAGGCTAATATTGTCATCCATCAGACTATTCCTAATTTAATGTTGTCTTTATATATACTAAATAATATACTGTATGTGTGAAATTAGTTTAGAATGGACCATTTTCATACACCTGTCTCAGAACAGGGGCATGGGGGAAAAAAATGTGTCACCTATGCACTTAAATAGCAAATAGAGGACGATTTTCCTGTGGTTCATTTTCATTCCAGCCAGATAGGTTACTCCTGTTGTAAAGCGAAGCAATCTGCTTAATATTAGGGAAGTTAATAAATAGTAGGCCCAAGCATATAGACAGCTGATGGGATCCTCCTCTTTTATCAGAGTCCATCAAAACTCTGTTTTCTCACGCAATTGCATAGCCTATACAAATGCTGCACAACATGAGCCCATGGGCTCTCATGAAGTGTTTGATTAGATTTTCGATGACATTTGCATTGATATCAGAGTGATTAGAGGGACAATAGCGTGCTGAGTACCAGGCAATTAGCAAGTCTGGTAGGCTACTAATGACCATCAGCAGCATCAGAGCTTGGAGAAGCCTAATTACCGTGACTAAATGGTCACGTGGATTTTGACTGCCGTCATGACTCGTGACCGCCGGTGTGGCGAAAATACAGTATAGGTAACATCCATAGGTGCAACTGCAACAGCAGAAAGTCGGACACTAATGTGGTATTCCAACACCAAGGGTCAGATCAATAGGGCAGTGTTGCCATTGTTAATATAAGTTTTTCTTTCTCTCGGTCTCCAATCAACATATTACACACTCACAAGCTGATATTTGTGTACAATCATATATATAAAGAGAGAGACTTAAATATCGCATTCATTTGTATATATCCACTGTATACACAAATTGCGTCAAACTTGGTTCCTGTTTCAGTCATGTCTCGATCACGTTCGTGTGGGTCAAACAAAAAAACACTTAATGGTTGGTTGACAATAGAGCCTCCCAAAATGGAGGCCTTGGCTGCAGGATGAAATTGGTGAAGAGCAACTGCAGTCAACACTTCTCACCAACTGCACCATGCAGCCAACGCTTGGCTAGTGGGAGGCTCTATTTGACAACCAGTCATTGGGGTGTTTTTGGTTGACCCACCCGAACGTGCCCAAAGACATGACTGAAACAGGAACCAACTTTGCCGAGATTCTAAAGCTACAGTCACAACAGGGGATACAAATGAAAGTGATACTTGAGACCTCTCTCTAAACCAGTGTTACTTACTCTTTTCTGTAAGGGGGCTACTTTGGGTTGTGACAATCATTCAGAGGGCCGCACAGATCTTTAATTTGTTGTACTTTTTCTTCCAATATTATCAATTATCAATTGAGAACAAATTCAGAGCAATACAGCACATGCAATTGATTTGATGTACAGCACATCACAAATATATGCATTCATACACACATCAAATAGGTTACATCACATGTATAAGATCCTTACCTCAGTAGTTGGATGAGCGAAAATGTCCCTTCTGCTCCTTGACTGAATTCATTCTGAATGTATTGTCTCTTGTTGCTATCCTTGTGAGGCAATCCAGGTGTGCATTGGTCAGTCTGTTTCTCTGTTTTTGTTTCACAATCTTCATTGTTGAGTCCCTTCTCCTTCCCTCGCATGTTTCGGGTGCTGTCAGTGCACACAGATGCCGGATTTGTCCAGTCAATATTGTTATCAGCAAAACAAAAAAATGTAACACAGGCTTTCAGAATATCTTCTCCTCGTGTTTGTCCCTGAAGGGGCAGTAAACATAAAAGTGAATCTCTGAACGACTCGTTTTGAGGGAAGCGGACCACACACATTATTGGGCAATGTCACTTACATCAGTGCTTCCGTCAAGCACAATACTAAAACACGGCGCCACAGATATGTCAGTAATTAGTTGTGTTCTATGCGTCTTGTTATGGTCGAGTTTGAGAGTTGCAGTCCCTTAATTTGCTTTAAAATAGCTTCCTTGTTGGGGAAATCAGCAAACAATATTTCGGCTGAGGCCAAAAAACATTATTTGACAATCTCCGCATCTGTGAAGGCCTTCTTGTTTCTCGTGAGTATCCAAGCAATCTCATATTTAAACATAAAAAAATATATAACCTTCATTTAACTAGGCAAGTCAGTTAAGAACAAATTCTTATTTACAATGCCAGCCTACACCGGCCAAACCGAGACAATTCTGGGCCAATTGTGCACCGCCCTGTGGGACAACCAATCACGACCGGTTGTGATACAGCCTGGATTTGAACCAGGGTGTCTGTAGTGACGCCTTTAGCACTGAGATGCAGTGCCTTAGACCGCTGTGCCACTCGGGAGCCCATCTGGCCCCGTGGCCTTGTGAATGTTAGTCTGTTAAAAGGTCTGACTCACATCGGCTACGGAGAGCGAGATCACACAGTCCTCCAGAACAGCTGGTGCTCTCATGCATGGTTCAGTGTTGCTTGCCTCGAAGCGAGGATAGAAGGCATTTAGCTCGTGTGGTAGGCTTGCGTCTCTGGGTAGCTCGCGGGTCGGTTTCCCTTTATAATCTGTGATAGTTTGCAAGCCCTGCTACATCCAATGAGCATCAGAGCCAGCGTAGTAGGAGTCGATCTTAGTCCTGTATTGACACTTTGCCTGTGTGATGGCTCGTCGGAGGTCATATTGTGATTTCTTATAAGTGTCCGGATTGGAGTCCCACTCCTTGAAATCGGCCACTCTAGCCTTTAGCTCAGTGTGGATGTTGCCTGTAATCCATGGCTTCTGGTTGGGATATGTGCGCACGGTCACTCTGGGGACGACATCTTCGATGCACTTATTAATGAAGCCGTTGACTGATGTGGAAAACTCCTCATCGTCATCCTAGGTTCACCGACTGATAACAGGTGTTGTGTAAAGAGGGTCTGTCAGGGCGTGGCTACTGGGAGGCAGAGTGGGTGGGGAATTCAGTTAATATTGGCATGGCCTATAGAGGGATGGTAAAGGTAGGGAGCTGGTTTGGATGCTAGCATTGGGTCCAATGCCCTGTCCTGGAAGGTCCACTGCATCTTGGACACAGTCACTGTCTGGCATAATAACAAGAGCACTGTAATTCCTGATAAATTCCCATCAAAGAAAGTAGGGATGTATCTGGACTGGCGGGAAGGCACTCTGTCTTTTTATAATATAGACTCCTCTGACACACTGAGTCTTCTCTTTACGTGCCTTATGTATCTCTGCACATCCCTGTGGTTATTCTCTGTTGTTTGATCAGGTTTTAATGGGGAAACTTTGCTCATTGATTTATATTAGCTTTTTATTTGTGATTAGGTTGGTGTCGTGTCGAGGCTGTGTACTTAAACTGTAATTAAAGGTAACACAAAAACAGGCCAAATGATTACAACACAACTCTGCCCCTATCTCCACCCCCATCCTCTCTCTGTCCCTCTCTCTCTCGCTCCATCTGTCTGTCTTTCTCTCCCTCCCGCCATCTCTCTCCCTCATTCTGTCCATCTCTCTTTAATTACTAGTCTTATTGTTTCTGTCCTGCTCCAGGCTTCCTGAGATCTGGGATCCGTCGGTTAATCTCCACCAGCCTTATTACAATCAGATCTGCATTAATATTTAATGGGATGAATTGAGGCCCATGGAATTAGATACTGGTAGTTCAGACTGTTTGTGTGGCCAGGATTGGACCAGTTCAAACCGTAGCATCTGCACATACATCAGATACACATACACTTGCATGCACAGACACAGACACACACCCAAGAAAGCATGCAAATAAACACACACACCCTGCTTTGGCTGAGCTGTGAATATTCACCTAGCCACAGAAAGTGTGTAATGAACTCTACCCCAGACTTCCTCTCGGCACAGGAAGTTGGAAGTGTTGGGCTCTGAGATATTACATTTAATAATGTGTGGGACATTTTGCATCACTGACTCCAATCTGAGAACTCAAATGTGAGAATTAATTAATTATTCCACTTTGCAAATGAATCCATTAAAAGTTAATGCACTTGTTGCCTACAACAGATACAACACAATGTAATTACATTGTTATTTTATTGAGCTGCATTTCTCATGACTGTTCTAATTACAGAATGGAGTAGACTAAGATGATGAGATAGAACAGCTGGTACACAGAGACAGTACCAGCTTTACATAGTCAACTACTGGGTCCATACACGCACACACAAGCATGCACATACACACAATTACACACACAATTACACACACACACACACACACACACACACACACACACACACACACACACACAGGGGGGAGGTCTCAGTGTTTGAGACTAATTGTATTGATGGATTGCTCCAAAGGGGATGGCTCCTTTTCTCCATGTCGCTACCAAATATACCATCTCTGACACACACACCCTGACTCACACACAGATAGACAGTGGAGTACTGACTGACGTCAGCTGTAATGTCGCTGTCCCTGGTGAACAACGTGCTGCACCCCGGATGACACTTTATGTCACTTCATGACAGTTTATGTCAATGGCAACAGAGGCTTAGAAATGCCAATTAATGTTTCTGTCAAGGGGTTGTGAGATGTAACAAGGGGCCTACAGCACAGTACTGTGTCAGTAATAATACCTCCCACTTCTAGGGGTTGTTTTGGTTGTCTGTGTTTTTGGACTCTTGCCACAATTTTCTCGGAGAAAAATGCCACGCAGTTTCCAACCGTTCACTATGGGCAACACAATACCTGCTACCATCTACTGTAGTAGGGCATTGGGGATGGGGTTGAGGATGGGATTATTAAACCTCGAGCTATGGTTTTGGTTTCACTTTTGCACAATTTGACTGAAACACGCCATAATTAAAACAGCAACACACGCCATAATCTACAGACATCACCACAGGCAGCACCACAGATATCACCATAGACAGCACCACACTCCATAATCTACAGACATCACCACAGACATCACCATAGACAGCACCACACTCCATAATCTACAGACATCACCACAGACATCACCACAGACATCACCACAGGCAGCACCACACTCCATAATCTACAGACATCACCATAGACAGCACCACACTCCATAATCTACAGACATCACCACAGACAGCACCACAGTCCATAATCAACAGACATCACCACAGACAGCACCACACTCCATAACTAAAACAGCAACACACTCCATAATCTACAGACATCACCACATACAGCACCACACTCCATAATCAACAGACATCACCACAGACAGCACCACACTCCATAACTAAAACAGCAACACACTCCATAATCTACAGACATCACCACATACAGCACCACACTCCATAATCTACAGACATCACCACAGACAGCACCACACTCCATAATCTACAGACATCACCACAGACAGCACCACACTCCGTAATCAACAGACATCACCACAGACAGCACCACACTCCATAACTAAAAAGGCAAGACACTCCATCTCTGTCGTCTGCAGTTATGGCAATTGTCTACATTTGCTTTGGAGGTTGCATTGCATTTTATATGTAAAGCACCCAGACATAGAGCATGTCGGGTTAAACCGCAGAAGTAGGATTGTGGCTTTGAAGCCACCTGTGTCTTCTCCTCCAACACGGGCCTATCAGAAATAGATATACACTATCGGTCAAAAGTTTAAGAACGCCTACTCATTTAAGGGTTTTTCTTTATTTTTACAATGTTTTACATTGTAGAATGATAGTGAAGAGATCAAAATTATGAAATAACACATGCAATGATGTAGTAACCAAAAAAGTGTTAAACAAATCAAAATAGATTGTATATTTGAGAATCTTCAAATAGCTACCTTTTGTCTTGATGACAGCTTTGCAAACTCTTGGTATTCTGTCAACCAGCTTCATGATGTAGTCACCTGGAATGCATTTCAATTAACAGGTGTGCCTTTTTAAATTTAATTTGTGGAATTTCTTTCCTTCTTAATGCGTTTGAACTAATCAGTTGTGTTATGACAAGGAAGGGGGTACACAGAAGATAGCCTTATTTGGTAAAAGACCAAGTCCATATTATGGCAAGGACAGCTCAAATAAGCAAAGAGAAACGACAGTCCATCATTACTTTAAGACAAGTACAGTCGCAGAAACCATCAACCGCTACGATGAAACTGAATCTCATGAGGACCGCCACAGGAATAGAAGACCCAGAGTTACCTCTGCTGCAGAGGATATGTGCATTGGAGTTACCAGCCTCAGAAATTGCAGCCCAAATAAATGCTTCACAGAGTTCAAATAACAGACACATCTCAACATCAACTGTTCAGAGGAGACTGTGTGAATCAGGCCTTCGTGTTCGAATTGCTGCAAAGAAACCACTACTAAAGGATATCAATAAGAAGAAGAGACTTGCTTGATCCAAGAAACACGAGCAATGGACATTAGACCAGTGGAAATTTGTCCATTGGTCTGGAGTCCAAATTGGTTCTTTGTGAGACGCCATGTGTATTTCCCACCGTAAACAATGGAGGAGGTGTTATGGTGTGGGGTGCTTTGCTGGTGACACTGTCAGTGATTTATTTAGAATTCAAGGCACATTTAACCAGCATGTCTACCACAGCATTCTGCAGCGAAACGCCATCCCATCTGGTTTGGGCTTATTGGGACTATCATTTGTTTTTCAACAGGACAATGACCGAACACACCTCCAGGCTGTGTACGGGCTATTTTACCAAGAAGGAGAGTGATGGAATGCTGCATCAGATGACCTGGCCTTTACAGTCCCCCGACCTCAGCCAAATTGAGATGGTTTGGGATGAGTCGCACCGCAGAGTGAAGGAAAAGCAGCCAACAAGTGCTCATTATATGTGGGAACTCCTTCAAGACTATTGGAAAAGCATTCCAGGTGAAGCTGGTTGAGAGAATACCAAGAGTGTTTAAAGCTGTCATCATGGCAAAGGATGGCTATTTGAATCATCTTAAATTTAAAATATATTTTGATTTGTTTAACACTTTTTTGGTTACACAATCATTCCATGTGTTATTTCATAATTGTAATGTCTTCACTGTTATTCTACAATATATAAAATAGTAATGATAAAGAAAAACCCTTGAATGAGTAGGTCTTCTAAAACTTTTGACCGTTATTGTAAGAAGAAAATTAACCAGACAGGAAGACGAGTTTATTTATTTCCACAGTGTTGCTTTCATATCTGACTTGTTCCTTTGTATCATAACCAAACAACTACCGTCTTCTTCTGCTCTCATCGACAGATTACACACACACATCCGCACGTATCCATTTCATCACACAAATACACACACTTCAGCTTCCCAGCAGAAACAGTTCGGAACAGTTCGTGCATATACTATGATGATATTTTGTGACGTTTTTGTTTGGTTCTTCGACAAGGTTTTTTTGGGCTGTTCGTACACAAAAACGTTTGTTGTTGCGGCAAGCTGAAGTCAGTAGCCCGAAGTCTACACCTCTTCGTCAGTAATTGGTCAACAGTAGGGATTCTTCAACAAAGTTGTTGTCATTCAACGAGCGATGTGAAGGTCTTCTAAGGGAGCACACTCGTTCGGTTCGCCTAGCCCAGTTCACCAGCCAAACTGAAGCACGCTGACGCCTTTAGCCGTGACCATCTGTCCCAACCTATTTCACCGTCTCAGAAGAGCTATGACACTTCTCCTTTCTCTGGGTCACAATGACCCCGGCTGGGCTGGAGGATAGATGGACACGAACACACCGAACGCACACACATGCACACCCTATCTGGTTCAAGCGGACAGTGTTCTGTTAAATGGGTGTTTTGTCTATGAAGATGACAATGTTTTCTTAAATTTGTGTTTTGGGGGATATTATTAAGCATTAAAAATTTGTCAGGGAAAGTAGTGGGGGAGAGAGGGAAGGTAGAAGGGAAGGACTGAAGGAGGGATGTGGGAATCTGGTGAAGGTATGGAAGAGTAAGTGTGGCACCGGATGATGACATTGTAGATGGCTGACCGGAGATTATCTCAGCGTGAGGAAACACCATGCGGCCAATTAGAGGAGGTGACATAGACGTGTATGGACAAAGACAACCAATCAGAGAGCCCCAAACTCACTCCAGAGGGCCACACCCTCTGGTCTATATTTTCCCCTGTCTGGGTCCCTACTCTTTAGAGATGATATCTCTGGGACCTGCCTTTAGCTGTTGTATATACTCATGATTCAACAGGAGCCTACAGCTCAGCCCAGGGAACTAAGAAGCCCACAACACCAGCTCCATCTAATTTACACTGCAGGATGTTATATACGAATGGTGTTCACAGAATACTGAACCAGAGAGCTGAGGGCTGACTGACTGCAAGGAAACCTGAAGTCATACAGAACTGACGTCAGTAAGGGGAAAAAGGGATTGTGGTTCTGTTCCATTATCCACAATAGCTAACCACTTAAAAAGAATACATGTATTAGACGTGCATTCTAAGTAGTATACTAGTATGGATATTGGAATGTAACGTATGAGAGAGCGATTGGGAACTTTAGACGGCTAACGGACGGATGATATAAAGCATGTCCAGTGTTTCTGTGTGTGTGTGTGTGTGTGTGTGTGTGCGTGTGTGTGCGTGTGTGTGTGTGTGTGCGTGTGTGTGTGTGTGTGTGTGTGTGCGTGTGTGTGTGTGTGTGTGTGTGTGTGTGTGTCACTGAGTGTGTGAGTGTGTGTTTGGGTGTGTCACTGTGTTAAAATATAATTACTGTCCTGAACGCCCCAGACTGGAGGACACACTGGAGACAGACACCAGACACTGTCCTCTGAGACACAGCCGGCCAACCGCTAGACACACACGCACACACACACACACACACACACACACACACACACACACACACACACACACACACACACACACACACACACACACACACACACACCACATACACAGGCGGCAGTTGTGAGAAACAATTGACTCACTGACCGCTAGACACACACACAACCTTCCCAACTCCCCAACTGTCACTCACAGTTGAAGTCGGAAGCTTACATACAGCTTAGCCAAATACATTTAAACTCAGTTTTTCACAAATCTTGACATTTAATCCAAGTAAAAATTCCCTGTCTTAGGTCAGTTAGGATCACCACTTAATTTTAAGAATGAGAAATGTCAGAATAATAGTAGAGAGAATGATTTTTTTCAGCTTTTATTTATTTCATCACATTCCCAGTGGGTCAGAAGTTTACATACACTCAATTAGTATTTGGTAGCATTACCTTTAAATTGTTTAACGTGGGTCAAACGTTTCGGGTAGCCTTCCATAAGCTTCCCACAATAAGTTGGGTGAATTTTGGCCCATTCCTCCTGACAGAGCTGGTGTAACTGAGTCAGGTTTGTAGGCCTCCTTGCTTGCACATGCTTTTTCAGTTCTGCCCACAAATTTTCTAATGGATTGAGGTCAGGACTTTGTGATGGCCACTCCAATACCTTTACTTTGTTGTCCTTAAGCCATTTTGCCACAACTTTGGAAGTATGTTTGGGTCATTGTCCATTTGGAAGACCCATTTGTGACCGAGCTTTAACTTCCTGACTGATGTCTTGAGATGTTGCTTCAATATATCCACATCATTTTCCTCCCTCATGATGCCATCTATTTTGTGAAGTGCACCAGTCCCTCCTGCAGCAAAGCACCCCCACAACATGATGCTGCCACCCCCGTGCTTCCCGGTTGGGATGGTGTTCTTCGGCTTGCAAGCATCCCCCTTTTTCCTCCAAACATAACAATGGTCATTATAGCCAAACAGTTCTATTTTTGTTTCATCAGACCGGAGGATATTTCTCCAAAAAGTACAATCTTTGTCCCCGTGTGCAGTTGCAAACCGTAGTCTGGCTTTTTTATGCTAGTCTCGGAGCAGTGGCTTCTTCCTTGCTGAGCAGCCTTTCAGGTTATGTCGATATAGGACTCATTTTAATGTGGAAATAGAACGTTTTGTACCCGTTTCCTCCTGCATCTTCACAAGGTCCTTTGCTTTTGTTCTGGGATTGATTTGCACTTTTCGCACCAAAGTACGTTCATCTGTAGGAGACAGAACGCGTCTCCTTCCTGAGCAGTATGACGGCTGCGTGGTCCCATGGTGTTTATACTTGCGTACTATTGTTTGTACTGGTGAACGTGGTACATTCAGGCGTTTGGAAATTGCTCCCAAGGATGAACCAGACGTGTGGAGGTCTACATTTTTTTTCTGAGGTCTTGGCTGATTTCTTTTGATTTTCCCATGATGTCAAGCAAAGAGGCACTGAGTTTGAAGGTAGGCCTTATACATCCACAGGTACACCTCCACAGAAGCTTTTGAAGCCATGACATAAATTAATGAAATGTTCCAAGCTGTTTAAAGGCACTGTCAACTTAGGTTATGTAAACTGCTGACCCACTGGAATTGTGAAACAACGAATTATAAGTGAAATAATCTGTCTGTAAACAATTGTTACTTGTGTCATGCACAAAGTAGATGTCCTAACCGACTTGCCAATACTAAAGTTTGTTAACAAGAAATTTGTGGACTGGTTGAAAAACGACTTCAACTGTAGTAACCAGCCATTAGTTTGAGTGAAAACTTTGCCATAAACACAACTTCATTAGATTAGATTCTGTACTGAAGATAAAGCTGACGTTGATAACAACATCATTAGGGAATTGAGGTTTGAGGTTCCTCTGATCTGGGCTGTTTCCTGTACTCTAATTAATACGGTTGTTTAATTACAGGAAGTTGATTATAATGTATGATAATGTATTCTGATTGATAAGGGAAGCTCAAGGTAAAGTCTCTCACTGATTGAAGCATTCAGACCATTTGGCTTTCTCAAACACCTCTCACTCTTCAGAGACATCCGTCACGTCTCTGTCTGTTTCTTGATCTCCCCGACGTCTCCTCTACTCTTTCTACCTCACTCCCCTTCTTGCTCCGTTTCTCTCTAACATCTCCCTCTCTCTTTCTCTGTGTGTCTGTCTATCTCACCATCTGTCTCTCTCCCCTTTCTCCCTCTTTCTTTCTCTCCTCTCACTCTATTTACTCTTTGGCAGTCTACCCTCTGTGCTTCCTCCCTTCCCCGTCACAATTTGCTCTCCTGTCCTCTCTTCGTCTAGCCTCATCTCTCAGTGAGTGCCTATGGTCGTGTCTACACTTGACACTTACGTCCGACTTCTACTATCAGAATGTGAAGTTTGCTATGCACTCCTCCCACAAGTCTCCAGAAAACATGTGTTTTGGGACCAAGAGGCACCTTTTCATTATAATGTTGGAGGAAATACATTCCTATCGTGTGAAGACAGTGTTTGCTGGCCTCATAAATGCTAGCCAGCTAGCTAATATTTTGCTAGATTTATGCTAACCCGTTTGCAATCCCTTTGGCATTGGTTGCTAGCTTGCTGGCTAGGTAAAGAGGTTAGTTAGCTAGTTAGCTACAATAGTTAGCTACTGCCATCAGATGTTGTTGTGTTATTATCATATTTAGCCTATTCCACAGTTTGTAGAATGCATACTGGCATTTGAATATAGTGCGTGACAAGGGAATCCAGACACACTGTGGACACTGTAGACTCATTTAAATGTAGGTGTAGATGCATGACGCATTTGGAATTCAATAATCAGAACACTAAAGCTGCATGAACTGTCAAGTCTAGACACGTCCTATAACCATCGCCAGGGGCACAACTTTCACTGGGGATGAGGAGGACATGTCCTCCCCACATTCTGAAATTGCATTTTTGTCCCCCTCAGTTTCAGCAATGTTGTGCTTTAAAAACATGCGAATGCCTCTGAGCGGCGAGGTAGGCTGTTTGGACTGTTTAGCCGACTGGATTTAGGACCACGTGGACACCACAGAGGGGGCTGACAGGCTGTGTGAAGGCAAAGCTTCTGGAAGGCTGGCTGGACCAGCACGGGAGAGTTGAGCATGGTTCAGTGTGTATGTGTTGCGCTCTTTCGCCGAGTTGTAAAAGGTAGCAGAACAGAAACTGGCTACTCTTTAGTTGAGCTGTTTCAGAAGTAAATGAACCTACCAAGATTTCACCAGTTGTTGTACCGTTGGAGAGAGAGCTGGCCAAAAGTTGGCTTACATTAGATTTTTTTTTTTGCCTCAATCAAACTAGACCTGAATCAAACAATGAAACCATCGCCCAAACGATTGAAGATTGATGTCCTGATGTTTTTTCAGTGCAACGTGAGTTGTATTAGTCAGTATGGCAATGTAACTTTATTGATCTGTCAGTTTCCCTAGCTAATTCCCTACTTTTCACACTGACAGTTATAAACAGCTCTAATGTTACAGGCTTCACTGTCATGGTGCACAGTAGAGGTCTGTGTCGGACTGATTTCTTCATCCCTCTCCCACCCGCACCAGCTGGCTTTCTGTCTGACTCCCACCCGGTACCGCAAGAACTGGTTCCAAACCCAACTGCAGTCCCGCAATGTTATTTTAGGTCCCAGCAATTTTGCGCCCTATAGGCAACATCAAATGTGCAAAAATAACTTAAGAAATAGGTTACATTACCTGAGATTCTCACATGGACCTTAGATTGTATTACTGGGCTATGTCAGCCAATATGCTAGATGTAGTTTGAAGAGAGCAGAGTTGGAGACACTTTCTTTCTCTTGAGCTATTTTTATAGCCTACCTTTTAGGAGTGGGAAGATTCCCAGCAGTATCAGACAGCCAGGGAAGACCAGTTTACGGAGCTCAAGTGAATTTTGCAGTATATTCAGTGAATTATACAAAATTCCATCTTGAATTGATTGGTAGACCTAAAGTAGCTACATGACAGCAGCTAAAGCTTAAAGCTACAGTCTGGCAGGTGAGAATAATGATAATTTCAATTATTGAACCATTTATTATATTCTTGGATAATATAATGTGTAAATGTACACCAAGTTAATTCTTTGTCATGCCTCGTTTTAGGAGGATCAGATGGTGACAGGGGTCTCAGCAGGGTCAGGCAACCAGGGAAGACCAGTCTGTAACAGAGGTGAGTTGAATTTTTGCAGATACAACATTTCTAAACTGTATCAAGGGTTGATAGAGGCTTTTCCCGATGACACCAAACATGCAAAACAAAAATGTGAGGCAGACCTGGGAGACGCTATTGATGATGATGAATGGATACAGATACAGTATGTTAGAATGCCCAGTCATGTTCATATAATCTCAGAAATAAATTACTGCAGTTTAAGACCAACCATAGAACAGATTATTTCCAGGGAAACTGAATATCATGCACTCAGAAATTGTATTATTGTGCTGGAAGTGTAAAGCACAAAGGGGAACATATTTGCATATGTTGTGGTCTTGTGAAGGCTGGCTGAATTCTGGCAAAGAGTATGTTCTTTTATCTCAGCATGTCTACAGATTCTCCCTGTTTTTGTTTGCTTTTAAATGTTGATACTGGAGACTGTAATCAGAATAAACTGTGTAACCTAGCATTTATAGAGGCTAATAAATGCATTGCAATTAATTGGAAGGTTGGTTATCCTCCCACAATGTATGGAATAAATGACAAGTTATGTACAGTATCTCTAGATTTGTTTTAAGATTAAGGGTATACTGTGCAACTTTCATAAGGTCTGAATGCCTTTTATGGAATACTGTATGACAAAAGGAGTCTGTATTGAAAACATGCCCACGTCAGGGGAGATACCCATTTAGGCAATCCCTAGCTGCTGGGCTGCTCAGTCCTGGCCTTGGGGGTTTGCTGTACTGTTGTCACTCTGGCCTTGGCCTAACAAACCTGAAACCAATAACAAATGTTTCACTAAGATCCTAAAGCTGAGTGGCATGTGTTGGGTTGGAGCGTTACAGGCCGTGGACTCCTAGGGGCAGGACGGGGTGACCCAGCTAGATTGTGTGCAAGTAAAAAGATCTCTACAGTACTATTAGGTCTATGATATGAATTATATGGAGGATGTACTGTTTCTGTTTGTTGATGTGTAGGCGTATGTGTGTTTTCATTCATCTTTTGTTTTCCAAACCTTTCCTTTGAGACAGAACAAAAAGATGGGAAGGAAGTTGTGTTGGGGAGAGAGTTGAGTTATTGACTAGACTGGTGGGGGTCAGGTGTGCAGGCGGCTCGGGTTGGCTGGGCAGTTTGGCAGAAATTTGATTTAGAGGATGTCTTAAAGACAATCAAAGTTAAGTATGTAGTATATTTGTAAGAGTTTTTCATTTGGTTAAAGGTGCAACACAATATTGATTAATGAATTATCATAGATATACAGCAGTTCAGTCTTATCAATCACTTAAACATATTTAATCATCTCTTACCTAGCTTGATGACTGTGGGCATTTTTTAAAAACTTTTTGTTGTTCTAAATAGAGACGGCTAGAAGGTCCATGGGTGATATTAGATTTTGTAGAAATGCAGGAAATGTGCTTTAGATCAGAGGTCCCCAACCTTTTCTTGCACCACGGACCGGTCTCATATAGACAATATTTTTCTCTAATGAGAATATAATAGAAACATTGCAACTCACCATGTTGCTGAAACAGTGGGAGCTCTGAGCTTGTTTCTGGCAACAAGACGGTCCCATCTAGC
The DNA here is from genome assembly GCF_016432855.1 of Salvelinus namaycush. NCBI lineage: Eukaryota > Metazoa > Chordata > Actinopteri > Salmoniformes > Salmonidae > Salvelinus > Salvelinus namaycush. The sequence continues at coordinate 25,694,017 of NC_052341.1, forward strand.
TGTAATGGGATACAGTTCCTTATGTCCAGTCTACGCCGTCATTTCGTTTTGTTGACGTCGTTGCGGAAAACCCCACTTTGCAGAGATAGGATGTTGGAAATGGATGCAGCGTTTTCAGTGCTTTTGTGGCTAACCCAGGATATTCGGCCTTGATTTTTAATCCATAACGTTGGCAGTGATGAACTTATCTCAAACATACTTTTCAGGCCACTGTCATTTGCTCAAGGAGTTGATCTTCTTCCTGCAAGGACATGGACGATTCACCTGGGACATTCACAAATGGGTTGCGGGTCCATTCCTTCGCGCTTCGTGGGTCTTTGGCGGTTGGGAAGTGACGCTCGAACTCCATTGACAGCGAAGCTAGGTGACTGCGCACCAGCTGGGAGAAAGACGGCCCAGTCTCAATGCCTCCCAAAATCCCATCTAAATTTTGGAACATGTCAAATATGCCCTTGTCCTCTCTCTGTCCCCACAGTTCCAGTTTGGTTTTGAATGCAGCCACTTTATCTGCCAACTTAAAGACAGTTGTAATTGTCCCCTGAAGTGACAGATTGAGTTCGTTGAGCAGGTTGAATATGTCGCACAGGTAATTCGAGTTTTGCGACCCATTCCTTGTCATTGAAATGTGCTGCCAGTGGTGACTTTTTTTTTGGAAAGAAATCTCTGCATCGGCTCTCGTAACTCAACCACTCTGGCAAGCGATCTCCCCCTGGATAGCCTCGTTAGATAGCCTATCTCCACATACTACGCACAGGGGGCTTGGAGCATGAGTCACCTGTCACAATAAAGCCATATTTTAGGTAGGACTCATCATATTTTCTATTTAATGAGGCTTTCTTTTTTTGCAGTCTCGGGCTCTGCTGTCTCTGCATTATCGACATCATCGTTGGGCCTTTTATCTCCCTTACCCCTTCTGAAGAAGCTCTACAGCGATGTTTGTTTGTTTTTAATCATGTCAGCTAACGTAGCTAGTATAAGTTGGGGGGAAACATAGCTCACGTAGACCGTGATGAACTCGCATTACTCAAGTTCAAAATCTGTAAACTGTTGTGGGCGTGACAGAGATATTAGAGTGGTGAGAAAAGGGAGCCAACAAACTGTACCACGTTCAATGTAATTACTGCACAAATAGCCAATAATTGTATATAATAATTATTTTATATTACTGTTAGGAATTTTGTTAATAAATAGTTAAAACAAATTCTAGCTTTAGATAAAACTATAACTAATTGAACTCTGCATGCCTGGTGAAAAGAGATTTGTGTTGTGGGTCATAAAATAAGCAGAAAGGGTCGTTAAACTATGGTTGAACTGACCCAACTTAGCCCTGAGGTGTTTAGATAAACTTTTTAGGTCTTCCATTATCTTGAGTTGTCTGCTAAAGTGGTAATAAATTATAGTGAGCCTTCAGGATAAATGATTATATATGTGTCATGTGAGTGCCCTGTGAAGTTGGAATGAACTTTTGAACCTGTTTTCTATTTGTCAGGACAATGAGACTTAATTCTGTAACCTATGACGTCATATCTTGTATATAAACCTGTGTTTATGATCAAATGGCAGCGTGCTCCGAGAATAAACACTATTATCTAATTTTGATAAGACTGTATCCTGTCTATTTTATGTTAATAAGTATCTTACAAATTCTTATAAATAGACAGATTGAATTTAATTAATGAGTACATTAGAGGAATTATTTAATTCCACTAACAATTGGTCCTTCGAGTGGATTTCCAAACTTTGCCTCTGTCATCCGAAGATATTAGCCGAAAACCGTGCACGGGCGGGTCAAGACCCGTTATTTAAAGTCCTGGCCTCTGAATTGAGGTTAAAAAACAGGCCGGTATATATATATCTGAGGTCGACAGAGACGGTGACGAAATCAAACCGGCATTGCTTTTCCCAGTCTGCAAGACGAAGGTAAATAGTCTTTATTCTCGAATGTGGGGGGTATGATGTAAGTTATCTTTGATTTTAAGTTCTAAACGTGTTTAGCATTTATCAATAATAGTAGCTTCGCTATTCCAAACATATTGTGGGTTACTTGTATGACCGAAATACAAGGAAGGGAGTTATAGGTCCGAAAAGACCTATGGTGGGTGCATTACCGGAAAAAAAATATTGGCCTTAAATGATCCGGGCCTTGCAAGCCGTGGGTTATTTAAGGAGGATATAGTAAGTGTTGTTAGATAGGACGGTCGTTTTGTACAAATAGGACAGCCATTAATTCAAAAGACATACCTAAATGAAGTTTTAACCTAAAACAGGTGAGGATAAATTAGGTGGTGAGAAGGCAGGGTAATCCTAGGCGAACGGAATAACTGATCCTATTCAATACTGAAAGGGAATATCCAAAAGGGTGGGAGGGAAACTTAATATAGCGAAGTGAGATTGGATAAATACAACCAGAGTTTGACCAGGGAAGTAAGTCCCCTGGCTAATAACTGATAGTTTAAAGTGAGATCTAATGTCTGATCAATAACAACGCTATAGATAAAGTTTCCAGGGAAGAGAATCATATAAATTCATACACATAGATTATAACTAGGTAACGGTAAAACGCACATAACATAGAAATATATTCACCTAGATTGTGAGAGCGGTAGGAAGTGGTAACACACACATAGAGAAATAAATGAATAAATAGAAAGACATAGATAGGTGATAAATACCATAACTACTAGTAAAGGCAAGGATTTATCAAACATGGGTAGTAAATCCTCCAAGGAGGTCCCGGTATTAACGGGAGACCAGCGTTTTATGGAACTGAAAGATAAGAGTAATTTAGAATTCTGTCCAAAATGGAGTAAGCATTATGGATTTGATGGTAGGCTGAATGTTGAAAAACTAGAATTGCTTATCAAACAGATACATAAGGAGTGTGGTGAGGATGAGAAGAAGCAGAATAAACAGGGGTTATACACAGCTAGAGTCTGGCTTTCGGAAGCTAGGAAAAGAGTAGAGGGTGGTAACAGAAAGAAAACTAAAGAGAGCCAAGATACGCTGCACTCCGCTCCCACAGATGAAAAAGTTAGCCGAATGGGTGGGGGTGAGGGTAACAAACTATATCCTTCGCTAGGATACCAAGAATACAGAGGTAATCCTGTTGATGAAATAGTGGTTGTGAGAATACGGCTGCAGGAGCTACCCGCAATATCACCACCCATATATGTGAAGCCTGCTGGAGCCGAGGAAGGGATACTAGAGGTAGAGAAAGGAAAAAAGTCGAGAAAAGCGGATAGGGTGAGTCAAAAGAAAAATAGAAAATGTTTTAATTGTAATGAAACTGGACATTTCGCCCGGGAGTGTAACACTCCCTGCAAACATTGTGAAAGGATTGGACACAATCACCGAGATTGTAATTTAACTAAGGGAAAGGTAAGGCGCGGCTATCGGGAGAATAAGAGAGAGCCGAGAAACAACGAAAGCGAGAAAAATGGGAATTCTCACTGAGGAAAGGCTTGAGCTTTTAAATTAGGGATATTTCGTTGACTCGGGATTGGAATTACGAATACAGATACATGTAAAGTGGGTTTTAAATGCGAATAAGTTTTTGTTATTTATATGGCTTTGGTGGATCAGTGGTAGAATTCTCGCCTGAAACGCGAGAGTCTCGGGTTCGGTTACCTGGTAAATGCTTTGACTAAAATCAGAGTTTTTGATTGTAATTAAACTATTTGTATGTTTTGCCTAGAAAGTTATAGTTGCTAGTGTTTGTATAAGATATAAATTGAACTATTTTAATTGATTGTTTAGGTTAAATTGAGTGACTGATTTATCAAAATATAAATAAATAAAATAACGAAACGAATTTCGATGCAAGACGATGTCTGTTGCCTAAATTATATGTTTGAATAATGTATTGGGAATATGGTCGTAATTAAAATGCTGAATCAAGAGATAGTTACTAATTTCTAATGAATTCTAAAATAATAATGAAGAGAGAATTAATTGTATGGTGATAACGCAAAACTGCGTCGTTACGTTGAATACACATTTACGTTACTCAAATTAATTTGAAAGTAGTTTAGGGACAGACTCCCACTCTTTTCTGTACTTCTGGCAGTACAATTTTGATTGAGAGATGTTGTAAGTTCTGGTTCAACAGATGTGATAAATTAGGTTTGGTTTATCGAACCCGTACTACTGTTGCTGCAGACAGCCAACAATTATTTACAATTCATTGAAAGTCGTTGCGGCTTGGGTCTGGGTTGAGCGCCTGTTGATGACATCACTCACAAGGCACTTTTGTCGCCACGGCAATGATGTTGTGACTGGGGTGTGGCAGAGAAAAGTGTTTGTGTCATTTAGAAGAAAAATGCATGCATTATTGTTTTGAGTCACTTTTCAGAAGTTGATAAACATTTCCAGATACATTTTTAAAAGTAGCTGTAAATCGTCAGGGTAGTTAGGAAAGATGCTAAAAACTAGCAACAGATTCGCTAGGTGGGCATCATTGATTTATGGTGTTTATTGGACTATATTAGGCTGTGAGAAAGGGAGATCTGAATGTCTGAATCGTAAAACATAGTGATAATGGATTCTGATGGTTATTGATTATAAACATTGTATTCTGGTGTGTTTAAGTAGGATTCCTTCTTCCGGGACGGATGGAAGTTATCTAAAATATGTAAGTTGAAGGAGCCATGGGAAAATACGTTTACATTTTTATTAAATACCTGGGATTAAATTACTGATTTCTTACACTGAGAAATGTACGACATTTGCGACAGAGGAAAAAAGTAATACGTTTAGATAATAAATATCAGGTTAATTGCATCTAAGGCTAGCATGTTCACTTAAGTACACATATACATTGACGTTGTTTAGAATTTATGATTAATGATTTGAGGTAAAGAGGAATTATCATTAGGTTTGGTTAATAGTTCACTTTTGAGTTTCTGAATCGATGTAGCATAGTGAATGCTAGTTAGGCGTTTTGTGTTTTTCCTGGGAGAGTGCGAGTTTTATTGTCTCTTGAATGTTTCCTGGGACTATTATCTTGGGGAGAGATTGAGATTGAGATTGAGGAGTGAGATTGAGGCCATAAACGACCAAATTGGAAAGGGCCTGAAAGGTTTTTGTTTTTTCATTAAGGTTTGCAAATATACACACATAAAACATTTGTTAGGACTATTTGTTTTAGTGCAAAGGTATTTTAAAGGGGCATGCTCACATATGGAGTTTTATGAGTTTTTATTTTCTGAGTTTTAATTACACAAGTGAATTTTTTTGATTTTAAGGATAAAGGGTTCTTTAAAATGTCTAGGAACATGACTATACAAGGGTGGTATAACCTTTGACCTTTATCATGGCTGTCTCTTGAGGTCTGATCAGCTTCAGGGGAGGGCCATGAAGATAATGCATTTGTGGTCATTTGGGATACTAGTTTTGAGGTACATTAATTGGCTATTATTGATTTGGTATTACAACAGGAAAAATCTCCTTTGTCATCAATAATAAATGAGGGAAGATATGATACATTGAGGTTTGGACAGGAGATATTTTAAGCCAATAGGGCAGGAAAATACATAAGCATTAAAATTATTTATGAGAAGAAATAAGTTTTAGTTCTTAGGAGTGGTAATTTACTGTGGATAAGGTATCCACACTGTAAAACATATATTAATTATTTATGAGACTGAGTTTAAGTTTAACCAATATTATTATTTAATAAAAAACAGTGGACTCCTGGGGGAGAGAGCTTATTAGTAAAGAAAGGATTTGATATGGTTACCATTTGTTTTGGCCATTAGAAGATTTTTATTTAAATAGTATTAAAATTGACAGGGGTATATGACATGTGTGATGATTTGGGATTATTGATAGGTTGATTAAGGTTATGTAAGGATTTTAGAGATTGACACTATAAGACATGTTTTTTTTTTAAATCCATGATTTTAGATAAAGCCAAAACAGTGAGACACTTAGTTAATATTTGGATGGAACACATAGTTGTTATTGACTATTATGAGAAAAAGGCATACAGAGGGGTCTGCCACGCACTGTTGAGATCTTGAAGGTTTGAGAGCAGAGTGGAGAGGGGGGACCAGGACATGGGCAAGGTAGGCTGTGAAATAAGATAGGTGAGAAGAGGGATACGGTTTAAATCAATAAATATATATATATTTAAGAACATATATAAGCAGCACAGATACCTTTTAAAGTAGATAAGTCACTTGACAGAGAATTGGAAAAGGATAGATATGAATGGACGCCCAAGGGAGAATTGGACATGCGGCGAATGAAAGGGGCGTTCCTACATGATAATGTCAGACATAAGGATAATTTACACTAATTTTACCTAAGTCATTGGTTAGGTTAGGCAAGGTTGTTACCTGGCAGAGCCAGGTAACAAAGGGGGGATGGGTAAGTTGTGGTCTAGGATAGGATGTGGCCTATTGGATGATAAACGAATTTAAAAAAAATCTAGCTAAACAAGCAGATATAGAAATAGAAAGAAGTATTGTTGATTACATGAAAAGGTTGTTTGTTTAACCAAACCTGTATGTCCAAGATTTTATGCACTACAGGTGAATTACAGGTGAAGTCACTCAATCCAGTCCCTGAGGCCTGTTGGGGGGACCATACCAAGGACTCCTGGTAACAGCTAGCTGAAAGAGCTACCCGGATTCATATCACACTGCGGGAGGGTAAGACACATTGACACTGTCGAACAAGCACAGTGTCCGAGAGGAGAACTGGAATTAACAGAATTCCGGGGGCCATCTCTCGGATGAAGATTTCCTTTTCCCGTCATTCCATTCCTGTGTTTGTTCATAGAAGTGAAAGTGTGTCTGGCTTCTTGCTGATGATGTTTTCTCTGGGAGAGGGTGGGGCTTTATAGGTGGGCGGTCCATCCTGAGCTGTCTGGTTGTGGGAGCCATATTCCTGATACACCATGAACCCCAAGAAGGCCAGAGGGTAATATTGACACATAGTTAGACAATGAGGATTTTGTATTAACCAAGCATAAGAGATCACTTGATCTGGATAAACAGGAAGTGAGAGTGGGATTGGGAAGGAAGTCTCAGTGGAGTTCTATGTAGACCAAATGTAGCCTCTGACTCCTTGGCAGTTTAGGACTAAGAGCAGCCATTGTGGAAGACATCTATGAAAGTCCCTGTGTAGCTCATGGAAACAGGTTATAGCTCACATCATGAGGGCTACATAAATCTACATACCCAGTATGGAAGATGGAGAGTAGTGAAAGTAAGGGTTTCAGTTGACAACCTAGTGCCATTCCGAGTACGAGAAGTTAGAGCAGATGATAGTCAGCCAGAATACAAGCAGAGCCCCAGACAAAGCAGATACTGACCGTAGAGTTGTCCAGAGCCAAGGCCGATGTGGATGGTTCAGATGAAAGATTTTAAGGAAGTGATTGAGGTGGAAACTGTTATGGGATTCTAACCTATGGTTAGGCATGCCTCAGCAAAACCTCAGTTCATAACCATTTCCTTTCCATTTGATGGAATTGCTACACCCATGGAATGGCCTGTATGATAAAGCGGTTCAAGAGGGCAGGAAGCTGAACTATGACAGTTGCATTGATCTGTGATATGTGTCCCCAGGTGCCGATTACATCCAGATTTTCTCTTTCACAGTGACAGGATTTTATGGATCGCTGCATAACACACGGATGGGAAGTAGGGGAAGTTAGTACATGCAATAGGACTGAGTATGTTACAACCGAGAAGACAATGAGGGATCTGATTGGCAGATGACAAGGTTTAGAGTGTGGAGGTATGAAGCTGTGACCTAACCTGCCTACCAATTGGAACGGTAGTTGTGCACTAGTGCAGTTAGGCATGCTCTTTACCCTTACTCAGATCCAATTCAAAGCGAGGAATTAGATCTTAGCAGGATTAGAGTCAAGTATTTTCTAGTGGTCCACTCTCAATAAGAATGTGGACTAGATCAATTATACCAGAGATGTAATGAATGGCTTGGCAGAATAGAATAGAATCGTGTTAGATATGTTATTGGCAGAAAAGGGTGGGGTTTGTGTGTTATTCGGGTCGATGTGCTGTACGTTTATCCCAAATAACACAGCTCCGGATGGATCAGTGACCAAGGCCTTGGCAGGTTTAACCACCCTAGCTCACGAGTTGGCAGTGACCTCAGGGGTGGATACTTTTCTGACTAATTGGTTTGACAGTATGTTTAGGAAAAATGGAAAAATGTCATGATTACTGTGTTATGGGCTACCTTCACCTGTGTGACTGTATTAGTTTTGTGCGGATGTGGTTTGATTCCGTGTGTGAAAGTTCTAATTTCCAGGATTCTGGAGAAATTGATGACACAACAGATGATGAAGTACGGATCAATTCTAAGCTCTGACCAGTGGAAGGATGAATGTATAGGGCCGGATCTAGTGGAGAACGATTCCGGATCTTTTAATTATGAGGAACCGAGATTGGATGAAACTGTATTTGACGTTTAGAGAATTTAGACGGTTACATGTTTCAATGTATAGACTGTTTCTTTAATGAAGATTGTAACGAAAATCCTAAATAGAGTTATGTTTCTGATGAAGGTTAGAACAGTCATTGATGTTGATGGAGTGTAAATACATGTATTGGATTGATTTTATTCTTGTATAAACATTTATGTTTCTATATGATATTTGATATGTAGCTATGAATTGTTTTGTTATTTAGGGTGGATTGTTAGGAATTTTGTTAATAAATAGTTAAAACAAATTCTAGCTTTAGATAAAACTATAACTAATTGAACTCTGCATGCCTGGTGAAAAGAGATTTGTGTTGTGGGTCATAAAATAAGCAGAAAGGGTCGTTAAACTATGGTTGAACTGACCCAACTTAGCCCTGAGGTGTTTAGATAAACTTTTTAGGGCTTCCATTATCTTGAGTTGTCTGCTAAAGTGGTAATAAATTATAGTGAGCCTTCAGGATAAATGATTATATATGTGTCATGTGAGTGCCCTGTGAAGTTGGAATGAACTTTTGAACCTGTTTTCTATTTGTCAGGACAATGAGACTTAATTCTGTAACCTATGACGTCATATCTTGTATATAAACCTGTGTTTATGATCAAATGGCAGCGTGCTCCGAGAATAAACACTATTATCTAATTTTGATAAGACTGTATCCTGTCTATTTTATGTTAATAAGTATCTTACAAATTCTTATAAATAGACAGATTGAATTTAATTAATGAGTACATTAGAGGAATTATTTAATTCCACTAACAATTACCAATATAAAAAAATATTTATATTTTCTGTGCGGCCCTGTAGTGGTCCGCGGCCCGGTGGTTGGGGTCCCCTGCTTTAGATGCCCTCACACACAAAAATTACCCCCTGCCAAGTTTTGTCCTCTTCTGCAAATAGCACTGCTGGGTGATTTAAAAAGTCATGGTCAATCTATCAATAATATTGTAAAAATCTTAGCAAAACATGTTTTGCAATATGTAGAATCTATGAGGATGGAAAGGTTCAGAACTTTGTGAAACATCACAGCACAGTTGAAAAATATATGGCAAATATAAATCAAAACTGGATGGTGTTCAGAGATAGATGGGAGGGATTGAGTGGAGCTGAAGGGTGGGACTAAAAACAAACAAAAGATAACTGTGTCTGTAAAATGTATATAGTATGTTTAAGCTGATAGTAGAAGCCTAATTGTTTTTGTCCATTAGTTTACTCCAATTAGGGGAGGGATTGTTAGATTATTACTGCAGTGTCAGAACTAGAAGCACAAGCATTTCGCTACGCTCGCATTAACATCTGCTAACCATGTGTATGTGACCAATACAATTTGATTTGGATGGTAGGGTAAGGGAAAAATAACAAAGGAAAGTATATTAAAAAATATATATATTTACAAAAAATATATATGGGGGTGTAACGGGTGTCGTCGGAAGGATGAGACCAAGGCACAGCGTTCTTTGAGTTCCACATAATTTATTAACGAAGTGAATCTTTAGAAAAGACAAAACAATATAGAATACAACGACCGAACAGCTTCGTTGTGCAAACTACCTGCACACAAACAAAGAACAAGATCCCACACAGAAGGAGGGAAAGGGCTGCCTAAGTATGATCCCCAATCAGAGACAACGATAGACATCTGCCTCTGATTGGGAATCCCAATCGGCCAGAAACAAAGAAATAAAGAACATAGAATGCCCACCAAAATCACACCCTGACCAAACCAAAATAGAGACATAAAAAGGCTTTCTAAGGTCAGGGCGTGACAGGGAGATTGGAAACTATGCAGACAATTACATTGATGGAAGGCACAATATTAAAGCTGATCTACCCCCTAAAAAAGAAATACAAAATAAATTATATTATGTCCCACCACTTCTAAAACCAAAGTTGCTCGCCTGACCATCTCTCTCTCTCTCTCTCTCTCTCTCTCTCTCTCTCTCTCTCTCTCTCTCTCTCTCTCTCTCTCTCTCTCTCTCTCTCTCTCTCTCTCTCTCTCTCTCTCTCAATTCCATTAAAAATGTCTTTATTGGCATGGGACCCATGCTTACAATGCCAAAGCAAGTGAAATAAACAAAAGTGAGAAGACACAAAACAACATCAACAAAAACCGATGATAAATTTAGCATTGCACTCACAAAGGTTTCAAAATGAAAAATAAATGTTAATTGTTTTCAGCTATGTACAGTGTTTTAGCAATGTGCAAATAGTCGTAGTACAAATAGTAGGGTAAGATAAATAAACAGATAAATATTGGTGGTATTTACAATGTTGTTTGTGCTCCACTGGTTCCCCTTTTCTCATGGCAATGGTCCAGAAACTTTGCTGCTGTGATTGCACACTGCAGTATTTCGCCTAACAAATATGGGAGTTTATCAATGTTTGATTTGTTTTCAAATTCTTTGTGGGTCTGTGATCTGTGGCAAATAATCTCTCTCTCTACCTCTCTCTCACACTCACCCTCACACACCGCATGAGAGAACCCAGAGCTTCATATTCACAGCAAGTAAGAGTCAATTTTATAGAATTGGTACACTGAGTGTACAAAACATTATGGAAACTTTCCTAATATTTAGTTCTACCCAACTGTTGAGCGTGAACAACCCAGCAGCATTGCAGTTCTTGACACAAACCGGTGTGCCTGGCGCCTACTACCATACCCCATTCAAAGGCACTTAAATATTTTGTCCATTCACTCTCTAAATGGCACACAAACACAATCCATGTCTCAATTGTCTCAAGGCTTAAAAATCCTTCTTTAACCTGTCTCATCCCCTTCATCTGCACTGATTAAATTGGATTTAGCAAGTGACATCAATACGGGAATGTAGCTTTCAACTGGTCAGTCTATGTCATGGAAAGAACAGGTGTTCTTAATGTTTTGTACACAGAGTATATCAGTGTGTGTGTGTGTGTGTGTGTGTGTGTGTGTGTGTGTGTGTGTGTGTGTGTGTGTGTGTGTGTGTGTGTGTGTGTGTGTGTGTGTGTGTGTGTGTGTGTGTGTGTGTGTGTGTGTGCATGTGTGTTTAAGCAGGATACAGATACAGCCACACAGTTAATAAGGTGTCAACAATGACTGATGGTCAATTAAAACCTCTTATGGATCCCTTCACGCGCCAATCCCTTTAGCGGGATTGATTTGACAACATCCAGTGAAATGGCAGCGCGCCAAATTCAAACTACAGGAATATCAATATTCAACATTCACGAAAATCTGTGTAATACATCAAAATAAAGCTTAACATCTTGTTAATCCAGATTTCAAAAAGGCTTTACGGAGAAAGCAGACCATGTGATTATTTGAGGACAGCGCCCCGCATACAAACACATAAAAATCTGATTTCAACCAGGCAGGTGCGTGACAAAAGTCAGAAATAGCGATATAATGAATGCCTTACCTTTGAAGATCTTCTTCTGTTGGCACTCCAAAATGTCCCAGAAACATCACAAATGGTCCTTTTGTTCGATAATGGCCTTCTTTATGTCCCAAAAACGGCCAATTATTTGGCGAGTTTGATTCAGAAATACACCGGTTTCAACTCGCCCAACATGCCTACAAAGTATCTAATATGTTACCTGTAAACTTGGTCCAAACACTTCAAACAATGTTCCAAATCCAACCTCAGGTACCCTAAAACGTAAATAATGGATACAATTTAAGATGGAATAAACTGTTTCTAATACCAGATAAAAACAACGTGAAGTGCGTTCCAGTTCACGCACACCAAAACAGTGGAGTCCACCTGGAGTGACACTTACAAAGAACAACAATATTTCTTCATTTCTCAAAAGAAAAACATCAACCAATTTCTAAAGACTATTGACATCTAAAGGAAGCCATAGGAACTGCATCCAGGTTCCTCATAAATAGGGCTTTCAATAGAAATCCATTGGGAAACACAATGACCTAAAAAAAAAAATTCCCTGGATGGATTGTGCTCGGGGTTTCGCCTGCCAAATCAGTTCTGTTCACAGACATTATTCTAGTTTTATAAACTTCAGAGCGTTTTCTATCCAAATCTACTAATCATATGCATATCCTAGCTTCTGGGCCTGAGTAACAGGTAGTTTACTTTGGGCACGCTTTTCATCCGGACGTGAAAATACTGCCCCCTATCCCAAAGAGGTTTTAAAGGGATGGGATAGGTTTGTGCACGTACGTGCATGTGTGCGTGTGTGCCTGCATGTCAGTGTGTTTGCATTCTTTATGCCCCACTTCCATTTCAGTCATTTCACTCAACCATCCCATATTGTTTGATGTTGTTGTGCAGTATTGCTGTTTACAGTAATGACATTTGGATGGTAGACATAATCTACGCTGATGATCAGATTACTGCATTGACCATATCCATTTTCATGTTTTTATGATATGTATATGTGAATACCCCGCTCCAGGCTGTGTATATTTTGATTTGATGAACACTTTCTTGGTTACAACATGATTCCGTATGTGTTATTTCATAGTTTTGATGTCTTCACTATTATTCTAGTAAATAGTAAAAATAAAGAAAAACTCTATAATGAGTAGGTGTGTCCAAACTTTTGACTGGTACTGTATACACACACACACACACACACACACACACACACACACACACACACACACACACACACACACACACACACACACACACACACACACACACACACACACACACACACACGCACTCATGTACACACACACACACACACACTCATGTACACACACACACACACACACACACACACACACACACACACACACACACACACACACACACACACACACACACTCATGTACACACACACACACACACACACACACACACTCACACTCATGTACACTCACACACACACTCATGTACACACACACACACACACACACACACACACACACACACACACACACACACACACACACACACACACACACACACACACACACACACACACACACTCACTCACACTCATGTACACTCACACTCATGTACACTCACACACACACCCACACACACATACATACATGCATACATGCACACAAACACACACACACAAAAACACAAACACGATGGAAAAATAAGAAAGCTGCATGTTATTTTGTGTCAGCTAAACAGGAATTTAGGACTTTTGAGAAATGGGGGTGGAATAAGAATGTAGTTTTGCATACCACTCTAATTCTTTGTGTTCTCTGTGTGCACAGCAACATGCTGTGTGAGGGATTAGAGATAGATTTAGAACCCAGTAGCTACAGAGGATGATACTGAACTCCAGGCATGATAAACTGGCTGTGGTTGGAGTTTGTTTCACTGGGCACAAGCATGAGGCCATGCTGGTTCAAGCCCAACATGGTCAACACTGCTGCACACACAGATACACTCTGTCACCTTGGGCGTGTGTGTGTGTGTGTACCCACAGATGACGGCGTTCTGTGTGTTTGCATGCGTTTGTGTCTGTGTGTGTTTGCACTGCTATTCTGTCACTCAAGGGCAGAGAGAGACAGAGCAGCTGAAGGTTAAAGAGATGAGATGATGGGACAGTGTTTTTGTCATTGGGAGTAAAGTTAAGAAATTTCTTTATTTAACTAGGCAAGTCAGTTAAGAACAAATTCTGATTTTACAATGACGGCCTACCCCGGCCAAACCCTCCGCAAACCCGGACGACCCTGGGCCAATTGTGCACCACCCTATGGGACTTGGGATACAGCCTGGGATCGAACCAGGGTCTGTAGTGATGCCTCTAGCACTGATATGCAGTGCCTTAGACCGCTATGCCACTTGGGAGCTGAAATTAGGTTCCTCAACGGTTTTTGGGAGAGGGAGATGGTTCTATGTGGAACCATATTGATCCAAAGAACCCTTTGAGCCCTTCAATGGTTCTTTGTAGCTCAAAAAAGGGTTATTTCCTCTTTTAGTGATAATTAAAACATAGGGGCGGCAGCTCATTATAATATTATGGGGCGTGGATTGTCTACAGCGCTTTTTGTTCATCCGTGAGTGAGAGTGTCATTCCAGTTTATCTAATCTGTTGTGCTATGCTAATAATGTATAGCTGACTATGGCCAGTAGCAGTATCTTGTAACACACTCATGTATGGTTTTGTGGCTTGTGAGAATGATCACCTTAGTCAGTAATTCTCTTCTCAGGAACCCCCAACAGTTCCAAAGCTAGCACACCTGATTCATTTAGTTAAACCTACAGAATATAATGTAGTTTGGCTGTTAATCCAGAAAAAAAAAACTTGATGGTTCTACAAAGTACCTTTGAAATTGAGAAAGGATCTTTGTAGAACAGTAAATTAGTTTTATATACCCCCAAAAAGAGTTGCTACCATAGCAGAACCCTTTTTTGGTGCTATATATATAACAATGTTATATTGGTTCTTTGTAGAGCCTTAGGAAAGGGTTCTTTATAGCACTATACAAGTTACATTTAGAAACGTATGAGCATGGTTCTTTATAGAACCTTCAAAAAAGGTTCCATATAGCACCAAAAAGGTTTCCGCTATCAAATAATCCTCATTCGGCCCAATACAGAACAATTAGTTTTTAGTGTCTATACATTTTATATAAAAAGGAAAAGTAGCATATTTCTTTCTTCTTCTTTATCATTTTTTCCTCTGAGAAAACAAAAGCTGTTTCAAAGGGGATGTGGCAGATTTCAAAACTGTTCCACAGTAACATACACCTGAGCTTCCTCCGCCGCTATAGGCAATCAAGGAGAGGAGCAAAATCTTACCAAGCACGCCTAAAAAATGAGCCAGAAACAACAATACCATGCATAGATATAGTATTGTACTGTATTCTGTGGGGTGGAATTAAAGTATCATTTGAAATACAGCAATTCTTTCCCCAACCACAACATTTTCCCACAAAACATCATAATTGACAGTATGTTGCAGTAAAATGTTTCAGAGTATTTTGCTGTTGATAATAACCCAAATTACTGTATAAATTACAGTTTTCCATTACAGTGTAGATTGAGTGTATTTGGGTGAACATAAACTTTGGTGATGTAAACCCATAGTGAATGTATTCGGGTGTTACGTGTGTTGTCTGTTGTGTGTGTGTGTGTGTTCACGCATTCTTAGGCCTTACAGGTAATATTTTTCTCATTACTTCCTAATGGCTCTTTAATTGTTGTTCTAAAGCAGGTTTTAATTGGTTTGTTAAATGGCACTTAGCGGCGTAGCCAGCAGTCCCTCCAACCTGGCGGCTGGCGTTGGGTCCTCCAGGTCTCAGGTGTTCAGGCTGATTGCTTGATTGTTTGTCGGTCTGCCTGCTCTCAATATATCAGTGCTGCAGCCAGTCTGTGTATGTGTGTGCGTGCGTGTTGTGCGTGTGTCCCCGGGAAAAAGGTCCCCCAGAATTGAATCCATATTTGACTCCACTGAATTATCCTGCTTTAACTTTATATCTGTATTATATCTCTAATTGCCTCCCTCTGTCTTACTGCTCTCTCTCTCTCTCCC
Source organism: Salvelinus namaycush (assembly GCF_016432855.1). Classification (NCBI taxonomy): domain Eukaryota; kingdom Metazoa; phylum Chordata; class Actinopteri; order Salmoniformes; family Salmonidae; genus Salvelinus; species Salvelinus namaycush. The sequence continues at coordinate 25,709,915 of NC_052341.1, forward strand.
CGCCCACTTTCTCCATCTCTCTTAAACAGGTGGGTGTTTTATATGAGCTGTTTTATTGATCCAACTTTTAATATGAGAGAGGGTGGTTTTAATATCACAACTGTGAGCTGTATAGGTGGGCGATGTGTAAAACCAGCAATATAATAAACTGTACAGTGCAAATATGATGAAAATATGAAATATATTTTCTATGATGTATATTCTACTTTAACACAACGGTATAAGGCTTGAAATTACATATGCTGTCCAATGATAGTACAATCATATAATAACGTGATTTACTATATGATTTCACCTTCTTTATAACTGTCAAATATACATCTGTATGTTTACTGTTAGAGAAAATGCACATATTTTCTGAAGGTCTCTCTTGATCAAAACTTCTTCCCCCACCCTGGAAGAGACGGAGCTCAGGGATAGACGAGTTTCCCACTAGTAATTACCAGTGGAAGGGGCATTCAAGTGGTAAATATCACCTTCCCAATAGGTTATGAACGCAGCATACGGATTCCAGGCATGTGCCTTGTCAGTGGCAGTGATGGAGGGTGCATTCCTTTGCTCAGCCGTTCTTGACCCATGCCAGATCTTATTCCTGGAAAGGTATTTTAAGTATCAGCTAGCTACATCATATGTTATAGCAATCTGGTTGCCCATGGCACAGTCGTCGACGTGACACGCCACCATTGGTTGATGCATGCAACGTCTGAGCAGGGGAACGTGACCATAGCGTTCAGTCAGAAGTTGATGGACAGTCTGAAGAGCGAAGGAAATAGTAGACGGGACATCCCAGCTTCAAGTGGTGCCAGATTTCACAGCCTGAGACACACAGGCGGAAGATATATACTCCCAAGTCCATGAGAACTATGGCTATCGCTGAATGCAAGCCATTCAGATCTACAGTGTCCACAGATCAATTTATAACTGAAAATGTTGGTCGGAACCGGTACCAGAACCACGCTAGTCCCCTCTTTAATAACTGCTCATTCATTATCTCCATCATCATTATTATGTTTCTTTCTATCCTCCCATCCTACTCTTTTTCTCTCTTAAACCATATCTGCCTATCTCGCTCTTTCTTCCTCCCTCCCTGTTTCTTCCTCTCTCCCTCTCTTCCTTCCTCTCCCTCCCTCCTCCCTCCCAGTAGAGGTGTAATCATGAGTGTGATCAGTCATGCTGTTTGTCTCAGGGCTGAGTGAGGTATTACCTGAATGACAGGGATGATTCATATCAACTCATTATAAAAACACGGAATAGAACCAGGAGCCAGAAACAGTTCTTCACTCACTCAAAGTACATTTTCAGAAAGTTAAGTGCATGTGCGTGGCTTTTCCATATAATATGATGTGTGGCTGGTTTCCTAGACCAAGATTTAGTGTATTCCTGGACTAAAAGTCACTTCAATGGATATTGGATATTCTCCCTTGAGCATGCTGTTCAGACCAGCAGTTGGCTTAACCAGTCATGATATATAAATACTCAGTATGCCTATCCTATTATCTCATCTCACTATGACACCTCATAGTCCATGCTCACCACTTTAACCTTGAGTGACAGGCTGTCCAATGAGAGTGCTCCATGATGGATGGAATTGTGATGGCAATGGTAAAAGTCCAGGTGAGCGTTTTTTTGTCATGAACCTTGTGGTCACTAGCTGGCACTGTCACAGTCTAAAAATCTGATTTGAACCTTAATCCTAACCTTAACAACACTGCTAACCCTAGTGCCTAACCCTAATCTGAAATTAAAGCACATTTTTACAATATAGCCAATTGTGACTTTTCAGCTGGCCCATCTAGCAGAATCAGTTCTGCTTTTAAGGACAAGACTCATCCCAATACATGTCGACCTGAGTTTACATAGCTGGCCAATACATCGATGTTGCATTTTACTTTATGGGTTGGTTATGTAGGCTTCTACTACAGATAATAATGTGATTAGGCTATGTCTTCAAATATAACAAAAAACAGAGTAGGTCAGATTTCCAGTCATTCCATTTAATACACCTTGATCTTCAAGAATAGGACTTGGAATGATGGAATATAGATTAGACAAACTTTTTTACCTGAGTATAACCCAAAAGCGAAGGACTTGTCAGCTGACTCTGTTGTTTATGATTTTGTTGTCATGAAGGATTGACCTCATTGCTTGGATTTGGACTGGCATGTTTTGAGCACTACCAAAAAGAGCTATTTGCATTTGAAAAAGTATTGCCATGTGCTGTATTTGCTATAGACCTATTGTTTATGTTTTTGTTGGTGACTCTTTGATATATTGATAATTTGTAGCTGATTATAATCTCCAGAAGAGGACTGACCACCCCTCATAGCCTGGTTCCTCTCTAGGTTTCTTCCTAGATTTTGGCCTTTCTAGGGAGTTTTTCCTAGCCACCGTGCTTCTACACCTGCATTGCTTGCTGTTTGGGGTTTTAGGCTGGGTTTCTGTACAGCACTTTGAGATATCAGCTGATGTACGAAGGGCTATATAAATACATTTGATTTGATTTTGATTTGATTTGATTTAAGTTTGTCAAAAGTGCGGCGAGTTTGAGTATGTGTCTGTTACGCTTTTTATTATCAGCACAAATTAGATTGAGCAATAATAATAATAATAATTGAGCCCTACTCTTGGTCTTCTTAAATTGAACCCTCTTTCTCTCGCTCTCATTCTTCCTCTCTGTTTATCTCTGTCTCTACCACTCATTATGTGCTCCCCACCCCCCTCTCCGTCTCAATTCTATTAATTTCAAAAGGTGCTTAATTGGCATGGGAAACATACGTCAACATTGCCAAAGCAAGTGAAATAAACCATCACAAATGAACAGTTAACATTAAACACACAAAATTTAAAAAGAGAAAGACTACAAAAAATGAGTGCATCGGTCCGGACCTGTACCGGCCTTCGGTCGATACACGAAATAAAATATAAAATAGCCTATAAATTAACATAAAATAGCTCAGAGACAAATTCAACTACTTGCACCTTACACAACTTCCTGGCTCCACCAGCAAGCTGGCAAGTGTGCAAAAGCATGTGCTGTGTGTGCAAAAGGTAGATGTACATGGAAATTGCAAGGGAAAATAAATAAACAGATACATTTAGGCCTAGGATATACAGTATATACTTTGGTGTTTGTTCTCCGCTGGTTACCCTTTTTTTATCGCAACAGGTCACAAATATTGCTGCGATGATTGCACACACTTTGCTGCAATGATTTCACCTAACAGATACGGGAGCTTGTTAATATTTGATTTGCTTTAAGGTCCTTGTAATCTGAGTGAAATATGTGTCTCTTATATCGTTGTATATTTGGCAGGAGGTTAGGAAGTGCAACTCATAGCCTGTGTTCTCTCGAGAGCCAGGTCTGCCTCTCTCGCAATAGCAATAGTACATTGCCAATTTTCATTTTTTATCTTCTTGAAGTTTACTGTCAGGGACCATGTCTGACAGAACTAATGTAGCATATTTAGATTATGTTGTAGACCCTCTTTTGTGGGTGACAACAGAACTAGATTGTCTGCATACAGGAGGAATTTAACTTCCGTATCATGCAGGGTGAGACCAGGTGCTGTGGACTGCAAATTAACTTATACATTTAGTGCCTGAATTTAAAATTGATTAAATTTAGATTTATTTGTCACTGGCCTACACACAATACCCCATAATATCAAAGTGTAATTATGTTTTATTCAACCCCTTTGATAGGGCAAGCCTAAATAAGTCCAGGAGTAAAATATGAATGTACTTAACAAGTCACATATTAAGTTCCATGGACTCATTATTATTTGTGAAATAATAGTGTATAATTAACATGATTTTTTAATGACTACCACATCTCTGTACCCCACACATACAATTATCTGTAAGGTCCCTCAGTTGGACAGTGAATTTCAAACACAGATTCAACCGCAATGCCTTGCAAAGAAGGGCACCTATTTGTAAATGGGTAAAAAAAATACTGTTATTGAATATCCATTTGAGAATGGTGAAGTTATTAATTACACTTTGGGTGGTATCAACACACCCAGTCACTAAAAAGGTGCAGACGTCCTTCCTAACTCAGTTACCAGAGAGGAAGGAAACCATTCAGGGATTTCACCATTAGGCCAATGGTGACTTTAAAACAGTTACAGAGTTTAATGGCTGTGATAGGAGAAAACTGTGGATGGATCAACATTGTAGTTACAGTACTCCACATTACTAACCTAACTGACAGAGTGAAAAGGAATCAAGTATAGAATTTAAAAAATCTAAAACATGAATCCTGTTTGCAACAAGGCACTAAAGAAATACTGCAAAAAATCATAAACTTTTTTACAGCGTGTTATGTTTGGGGCAAATCAAATGGAACACATTACTGAGTACCAATATCCATAGGTTTAAGCATAGTGGTGGCTGCATCATGTTATGGTATGCATACAATCACAGAATGGTGAGCTTTCCAGGAAAAAATTATGGAATGGAATGGCACAGGCAACACCCTCAAGGAAAACCTGATTCAGTCTGCTTTCCACCAGATACTGGGAGATGGATGCATCTTTCAGCAGGACAATAACCTAAAACACAAGACCCTATCAGGAATCAAAGAAAGCGCCAAGTGCAGACTGTGTGAAGTCAATTTTTTTATTGTAACCACAGGGGCAGGCAGGCTCAGGGTCAGGTCAGGCAGAGGTAGGTAATCCAGAGGTGGAGCAAAGGTACAGGACGGCAGGCCGGCTCTGGGTCAGAGACAGGCAGTAGTCAGACGGGCGGGTACAGGTTCAGGACAGGCAAAGGTCAAAAACTATGAGGACGAGAAAAAGAGAGACTAGGGACAAACATGAGTTGGGACAAACCACTGGTAGGCTTGAACAAACAAGATGAACTGGCAACAGACAGACAGAAAACACAGGTATAAATACACAGGGGATAATGGGGAAGATGGGCGACACCTGGAAGGGGTTGGAGACAAGCACAAGGACAGGTGAAACAGATCAGGGCGTGACAGACCCAAATATACACTGGAGTTGCTTACCAAGAAGACAGGGAATGTTCATGAGGTGCCAAGTTACAGATTTGACTTAATAAATCTATGCCAAGAAGTGAAAATGGTTGTCTAGCAATGCTCAACAAGCGTGAAGATTTATTAAAAGAATACTGGGCATATGTTGCAGAATCAAGGTGTTGAAAGCTGTTAAAAACTTACCCAGAAAAACTCACAGACTCAATTGCTACCGAAGTTGACTCTTACATGTATTGACTCAGGGGGTAGAATACATATCTAATCAAGAGATACTATGTGTTATACAGTGCATTCAGAAAGTATTTAGACCCCTTCGCTTTTTCCACGTTTTGTTATGTTACAGCCTTATTCTAAAATGGATTAAATACATGGTTACCCTCATCAATCTACACACAATATTCACTAATGACGAAGTGAAAACAGGTTTTTAGACATTTTTGCAAATGTATATAAAAAAAAAAACTTAAATACCACATTTACGTAACTATTCAGACCCTTTGCTATGAGACTCGAAATTGAGCTCAGGTGCATCCTGTTTCCATTGATCACCATTGAGGCGGTCCAAAACTTGATTGGAGTCCACCTGTGGAAAATTAAATTGATTGGTCATGATTTGGAAAGGCACAAACCTGTCTATGTAAGGTCCCACAGAAACCAAGCCATGAGGTCGAAGAAATTGTCCGTAGAGCACTGAGACAGGATTGTGTTGAGACACAGGTCTGGGGAAGGGTACCAAAACATTTCTGTGGCATTCAAGGTCCCCAAGAACACAGTGGCCTCCATTATTCTTAAATGGAAGAAGTTTGGAACCACCAAGACTCTGAATGCCAAGTGTCATGTCTGGAGGAAACCTGGCACCATCCCTACGGTGAATCATGGTGGTGGCAGCATCATGCTGTGGGGATGTTTTTCAGTGGCAGGGACTGGAAGACTAGTCGGGATCGAGGAAAAGATTAACAGAGCAAAGTACAGAGAGATCCGTGATGAAAACCTGCTCCAGAGCACTCAAGACCGAAGACGGGGGCGAAGGTTCACCTTCCAACAAGACAACGACCTTAAGCACACAGCCAAGACAATGCAGGAGTGGCTTCGGGACAAGTCTCTGAAGGTGGCCCAGCCAGAGCCCAGACTTGAAACCGATTGAAAATCTCTGGTAAAGACCTGAAAATAGCTCTGCAGCGATGCTCCCCATCCAACCTGACAGGGATTGAGAGGATCTGCAGAAAAGAATGGAATAAACTCCCCAAATACAGGTGTGCCAAGCTTGTAGTGTCTTACCCAAGACAACTCAAGGCTGTCAACGCTGCCAAACGTGCTTCAACAAAGTACTCAGTAAAGGGTCTGAATACTTATGTAAATTTAACCTTTACTTAACACCCATCCCAGATCCGGGAGCATCCTCATCAGTAAAAGCTGACTAGCATAGCCTAGCATAGCGCCACAAGTAAATAATAGCATATAAATATCAGGAAATCACAAGTCCAATACAGCAAATGAAAGATAAACATCTTTTAAATCCAGCCATCATTTCCGATTTTTAAAATGTTTTACAGCGAAAACACAATATGTATTTCTATTAGCTAACCACAATAGCCAAAGACTCAACCGCATATTTTCACCATGTTTCTACCGCATAGGTAGCTATCACAAAACCGACCAAATAGAGATATAATTACTCACTAACCAAGAAACTACTTCATCAGATAAGTCTTATAACATGTTATACAATACATTTATGTTTTGTTCGAAAATGTGCATATTTGAGGTATAAATCATAGTTTTACATTGCAGCTACCATCAAAAATATCACCAAAGCAGCCAGAATAATTACAGAGAGCAACGTGAAATACCTAAATACTCATCATAAAACATTTATGAAAAATACATGGTGTACAGCAAATGAAAGATAAACATCTTGTGAATCCAGCCAATATTTCCGATTTTTTAAGTGTTTTACAGCGAAAACACAATATAGCATTATATTAGCTTACCACAATAGCCAAACACACAACCGCATTTATTCACCGCATAGATAGCATTCGCAAAAAATGCAAAAGATATTAAATTAATCACTAACCTTGACCAACTTCATCAGATGACAGTCGTATAACATCAGGTTATACAATACACATGTTTTGTTCGAAAATGTGCATATTTAGAGCTGCAAACCGTGGTTATACATTGTGAATATGTAGCATCGATTCACCAGAATGTCCGGAGCTATTTTGGACACTCACCTAATCTGACCAAAGAACTCATCATAAACTTTACATAAAAATACTTGTTGTATGGCAAATGAAAGATACACTGGTTCTTAATGCAACCGCCGTGTTAGATTTTTAAAAATAACTTTCCCATAACAAACAGCTTGCGTTATTGCAAGACAGCGCCCACCAAAACGGCAGAGAATAGGAATAACATTTTCCACAGAAATACGAAATAACATCATAAATTGTTCTTACTTTTGTTGAGCTTCCATCAGAATCTTGTACAAGGAGTCCTAGGTCGACAATAAATCGTTGTTTGGTTTTATAATGTCCTTTTCTCCTGTCGAATTCGTGCCACAATGCTAGCCAATGTTGATGACGTTCCCAGTTTCTCTCGACGCAAAGAACGGAAAACTCCAAAAGTCCAAATAAACGTTGAATAAACTGATAGAACTTGGTTGAAAAAACCTGCTTTACGATGTTATTATCACATGCATCAAATAAAATCAGAGCCGGAGATATTAGCCGTGTATACCGAACGCTTATCATAAGACAATATGGAGGTGCTTCCCGCGCCTAGATAGAGAAAGGAAATTCTGGACACGTCATTCCAAGAGCTCTTGTTCGACCTCAGATCAAGCTAGACACCCCATTCCACCTTCCACTGCCTGTTGTCATCTAGTGGAAGGCGTATGAAGTGCATGCATATCGATAAATATTAGGCAATTGAATAGGCAGGCCCTGGAACAGAGCATCGTTTTCAGATTTTTCACTTCCTGTCTGGAAGTTTGCTGCAAAATGAGTTCTGTTTTACTCACAGATATAATTCAAACAGTTTTAGAAACTTGAGAGTGTTTTCTATCCAATAGTAATAATAATATGCATATTGTGCAATCTAGAATAGAGTACGAGGCAGTTTAATTTGGGCACGATTTTTTCCAAAGTGAAAACAGCGCCCCCCTATTGACAAGAAGTTTTAATATTTCCGTTTTATTATTTTAGATATTTGCTAAAAAAATCAGCAGTTTTTGATTTGTCATTACGGGGGTATTGTGTGTAGATTAACGAGTGGGGGAAACTATTTAATCAATTTTCGAATAAGGATGTAACGTAACAAAATGTGGAAAAAGTCAAGGTGTCTGAACACTTCTGAATGCACTATGTGTATATACAGTTGAAGTTGGAAGTTTACATACACCTTAGCCAAATACATTTACACTCAGTTTCACAGTTCCTGACAATTAATCCTAGTAAAAAGTCCCTGTCTTAGGTCAGTTAGGATCACCACTTAATTTTAAGAATAATATAATAATAATAGAGAGAACAATTTAATTCTGCTTTTATTTATTTCATCACAGTCCCAGTGGGGCAGAAGTTTACATAGACTCAATTAGTATTTGGTAGCATTGCTTTTAAATTGTTTAACTTGGGTCAAATGTTTCGGGTAGCCTTCCACACGCTTCACACAATAAGTTGTGTGAATTTGGGCCCATTCCTCCTGACAGAGCTGGTGTAATTGAGTCAGGTTTGTAGGCCTCCTTGCTTGCACACGCTTTTTCAGTTCTGCCCACAAACTTTCTTTTGGATTGAGGTCAGGACTTTGTGATAGCCACTCCAATACCTTGACTTTGTTGTCCTTAAGCCGTTTTGCCACAACTTTGGAAGTATGCTTGGGGTCATTGTCCATTTGGAAGACCCATTTGTGACCGAGCTTTAACTTCCTGACTGATGTCTTGAGATGTTGCTTAAATATATCCACATAATTTCCCTCCCTCATGATGCCATCTATTTTGTGAAGTGCACCAGTCCCTCCTGCAGCAAATCACCCCCACAACATGATGCTGCCACCCCCGTGCTTCACGGTTGGGATGGTGTTCTTCGGCTTGCAAGCCTCCCGCTTTTTCCTCCAAACATAACGATGGTCATTGTGGCCAAACTGTTAGATTTTTGTTTCATCAGACCAGAGGACATTTCTCCAAAAAGTATGATCTTCGTCACCATGTGCAGCTAAAAAAACGTAGTCTGGCTTTTTTATGGTGGTTTTGGAGCAGTAGCTTCTTCCTTGCTGACCGGCCTTTCGGGTTATGTCGATATAGGACTCGTTTTACAGTGGATATAGATACTTTGGTACCTGTTTCCTCCAGCATCTTCCCAAGGTCATTTGTTGTTGTTCTGTAATTGATTTGCACTTTTCGTACCAAAGTACGTTCATCTCCAGGAGACAGAATGCGTCTCCTTCCTGAGCAGTATGACGGCTGCGTGGTCCCATGGTGTTTATACTTGCGTACTATTGTTTGTACAGATGAACGTGGTACCTTCAGGCATTTGGAAATTGCTCCCAAGGATGAACCAGACTTGTGGAGGCCTACAATTTTTTTTCTGAGGTCTTGGCTGATTTCTTTTGATTTTCTCATGATGTCAAGCAAAGAGGCACTGAGTTTGAAGGTAGTCCTTGAAATACATCCACAGGTATACCTCCAATCGACTCAAATTATGTCAATTAGCCTATCAGAAGCTTCTAAAGCCATGACATAATTTTCTGGAATTTCCCAAGCTGTTTAAAGGCACAGTCAACTTAGTGTATGTAAACTTCTGACCCACTGGATTTGTGATACATGGAATTATAAGTGAAATAATCTGTCTGTAAACAATTGTTGGAAAAAAAATTATTGTTTCCTGCACCAAGTAGATGTCCTAGCCGACTTGCCAAAACTATAGTTTGTTAAAAATAAATGTGTGGAGTTGTTGAAAAACAAGTTTTAATGACTCCAACCTAAGTGTATGTAAACTTCCGACTTCAACTGTACATGTAAGCCTCAACCACTGTGACACTCATCTTTTCCCATTGAATGCAATGTATTGACATAAGCATCAACCACTGTGAGGCTTCTCTTTCCCATTAATGCAATGTATTGACATAAGCATCAACCACTGTGAGGCTTCTCTTTCCCATTAATGCAATGTATTGAAATAAGCTTCAACAACAATGGCACTCATTTTTTTCCCATTGAATGCAATGTATTGACATAGGCGTCAACCACTGTGAAGCTTCTCTTTCCCATTGACTGCAATGTATTGACACATAAGTGTCAACCCTGTGGCACTCATATTTTCCCATTGAATGCAATGTATTGATTTATCTGGTGATGCTTATCTTTGTATTGATATATGCTTCAATTTGGTGATGCTGATCTTTTCTCATCCCATTGACTACAGTGTACGGACATAGGCATGTGTTGTGATGCATGACATTTTGCTAAACCGTCACAGGATGACATTTTATTTTTATATCATGTTAGTGTGCATTTATGTCTGCACGTGCGTGCGTGCAAGCCAAAAAATAAATACAACAGGTCAGCCCCACTATCATTCATACTTTTATTGACGTGACAAAATCCCCTGAGTAGACGGATGTCGTTTGTATTGGTATATGTAGCTTCAATTGCCCTATCCTATATCAGACACACTTATAAGTCTTTATTCACCTTCCTGAATAAAAGGCAGGAGGACTCCTGTGTGTGTGTGACAGATGTACTGCAGCGTGTCCCTGCTCTTTGCACCTGTGACCACAGGAGATGGCTTTGGAGGACTAAGGAGGGCTAGGGAGGGAACAGACAAAGCATTTAGTCTCATCTGTCATCAGCTGCACCAGTTGTGTGTGTCCTTATATTGTCTAAAAACAACGCCTTCGGAAAGAATTCTGACACCAAGACTTTTTCCACATTTTGTTAGGTTACAGACTTATTCTAAAATGGATTAAATCGTTTTTTCCCTCATCAATCTTTACACAATACCCATGGCTTCCATCTGACCACTCTAACATAAAGGCTTAAATGGTGGAGTGCTGCAGAGATTGTTGTCCTTTTGGAAGGTTCTCCTATCTCCACAAAAAAACTCTAGAGCTCAGTCAGAGTGACCATAGGGTTCTTGGTCATCTATCTCACCAAGGCACTTCTCCCCCGATTGCCAGTTCTAGGAAGAGTTTTGGTGGTTCCAAACTTCTTCCACTTAAGAATGATACAGGCCACTGTGTTCTTGGGAACCGTTAATGCTGCAGAAAAGTATTGGTACCCCTAATTATGATAAGTGTATAATATTACATATTGAATCTTACATATTGAATATTACATATTGAATTGAAAAATACATTACCCTGCAGTTTACCTATAAAATGGGCTGATGGTGAAGTAGACATACTTGGTATTTATATCACAAAAGAGGTCCCCACAATGAATTTCAATAGAAAACTTGTAAAAATAGACAAGATCCTGCAACCATGGAGAGTAAATACCTGTCTGATTATGGAAAAATCCCCCTGATTAACTCCTTGGTCATATCTCAGTTTACTCACTTTCTTATGGTGCTGCCTACTCCTGATGATTTGTTTTTCAAATCATATGAGCAAAAAATATTTCGCTTTAACTGGGACGCTAAACCAGACCAAATAAAACATATCTATCTGTATAATGAATATGAATTGGGTGGGTTGAGATTATTAAATATAAAAGCACTTAAAACTTCTTGTCAATATGGGGGCGCTGTTTTCACTTTGTAAAAATTCGTTCCCAAATTAAACTGCCTCATACTCAATTCTTGCTCGTACAATATGCATATTATTATTACTATTGGATAGAAAACACTCTCTAGTTTCTAAAACCGTTTGAATTATATCTGTGACTAAAACAGAACTCAAGTTGGAGCAAACTTCCTGTCAGGAAGTGAGAAATCTGAAATCGGGCACTCTGTTCCAGGGTCAGTTTATTAATTTGCATGTATTCTATTGGTCGACATGCACTGCATACGCCTTCCCCTAGATGTCAGCAAGCAGTGAGAATTGGAATGGAGTTGCTAGGCAGATCTGAGGCCATATAAAGGGTCTTGGAATGTGGGGTGCACTCTTTTCAACGTTCACCATGACGCGAGACAGACCTCAGGATGGCATTCTGGAAAGCTCTCGTTATAGGCCTTAGATATATCCGGCTCTGATTTTATTCGATATAGGTGTTAAAAACGTCATAATGTAGTTATTTTAAACCGAGTTATATCATTTTATATCAGTATATTGCGATTTTCGGAATTTTCTTTGTGCTGCGTAATGAAGAGTTGGACACGTCTGGGCCACATAGCTAATGTTTGCTGCTAATTCCTAAGCTGAAGACTACATTCTACAGCCGGAGCAACGATTATTCTAGACAAAGGACAACTTGCCCAAGATTCTGATGGAAGCTCATCAAAAAGTAAGAACTATTTATGATGTTAATTCGTTGTTCTGTTGAAAAATGTTACACTACTATTCCGCCATTAATTTCGGTGCGGTCTCGCTTTAACGCACGCTGTATGTCGTAGTAACGTTCATTTAAAAAATCTAACACAGCGGTTGCATTAAGAACTAATGTATCTTTCATTTGCTGTCCAACCTGTATTTTTTAGTCAAGTTTATGATTAGTTATTGATTAGATTAGGTGCCTCTCCCAAGATTTCTCCCGACATTTTCTTTGCAGCTTGGCTACTATTCTCATTGTATAACCACGATTTGTGCCGCTAAATATGCACATTTTCGAACAAACAATATATGTATTGTGTAATATGATGTTATAGGACTGTCATCTGATGAAGTTTTGAGAAGGTTAGTGAAAAATGTAATATCTTTTGCTGGTTTATTCGCTATCGCTAACGTGCATGAATCAATGCTGCTGTGTGGTTGGCTATTGTAGTAAGCTAATATAATGCTAAATTGTGTTTTCGCTGTAAAACACTTAAAGAATCTGAAATATTGGCTGGATTCACAAGATCTTTGTCTTTCATTTGCTGTACGCTGTGTATTTTTCATAAATGTTTTATGATGAGTATTTAGGTAATTCACGTTGCTCTCTGTAGTTATTCTAGTTGCTTTGTTGAGAGTTGTGATGGTGGCTGCAATGTAAAACTATGATTTATACCTGAAATATGCACATTTTTCGAACAAAACATATGCTATACAATAAATATGTTATCAGACTGTCATCTGATGAAGTTGTTTCTTGGTTAGTGACTATTTATATCTTTATTTGGTCGAATTTGTGATAGCTACCTATGCAGAAAAAAAATGGTGGAGAAAAAAAAGTTGTGTCTTTTGCTATGTTGGTTAGCTAATAGAAATACATATTGTGTCTTCCCTGTAAAACATTTTAAAAATCAGAAACAATGGCTGGATTCACAAGATGTGTATCTTTCATTTGGTGTCTTGGACTTGTGATTTCATGAACATTTTATTATATGATATCCCTGTGGCTTTAGGCTAGGCTATGCTAGTCAGCTTTTTTGATGGGGGGGATCCCGGATCCGGGTTTGTGACTCGTTAGAGGCCTCTCTCAAAAACCTTCACTTATTCAAAAGTTTTACTTGAACCCTAAATGGTTCTCAAGTAGATTACTAAGAAAAGCTCATCCATTGTTTAAAAATGTTCCTTTGTGCAGATTGCCATGTCTCATTTTTTATTAATTGTAAATTATACTTTTTTCAAAATATCTCTCTTTTTCCAACAAGCATTGCAGAGCTGGCTACAATTTCAATTTCATCCCCCTGAAAAGATTGAACAAATATTACAACAAATATTATGGCTGAACTCAAATGTGCTAGTTGATAAAATACCTATATTTATGGGAAATATGTCTGAAAAGGTTATTTTGTTCTTAAATGATATTGTAAATTGGAATGGTAGAGTTATGTCCTTCATGGAGTTATCATAATTGTACAGGAAGGTCTGCTCAATCCAAGAATACAACCAATTGATTACAGAATTACCCCAAAAATGGAGGAGGCGGGTGGCAGCAGGAGGAGGTAGGGAACTGGTCTGTCTGCCCAATATAAAGGATCAAAACTGGCGGAGGAATAAAAATAGCATAAATAGGAAAGTATACCAGTTTCATTTGAGGACCAGGATGTTGACAACTGTGCCATACAAATTGCAAAATAGTTGGGAAGAGATTTTTGATGTACTGTTTCCATGGTACAGGGTGCATGAGTTGATATATAAAACAACGCAAGATTCAAGACTTCGTGCTTTTCAGCTAAAATTATTATATAGAATTCTTGCCACCAACAAAATGTTGAATATTTGGGGCATAAAATCATCGAAGCTCTGCAGATTTTGTTGTGAGGGTACAGAATCAATAGACCATTTATTTTGGTATTTCCCTCAGGTAGCCTGTTTCTGGTCTCAGGTTTAGGAACCGCTGAAAATGCATAGCATTGATCTAAAACTAACCCTAGAAATAGTACTGTTAGGAGATCTGGAGAGACCGGGTCAGTCAATTACTAATATACTAATACCCTTAGTAAGAGTATTTATCTTCAACTCGCAATCTGTGGATTCTATTTGATTAGATAGATTGAAATTGTACGTTAAACATCACAGCAGGGAGTGGAGTTGCTGTGCGGGAGATAGAATGATGGTCAAAGATAAAAGTTTTAAAAAAGTAAAATAAAACATAATTAAAAGTATGTTTGAATCACACTGATTCAAAAACAGTGTTTTTACAACTAATGCCGGTTTGCCTGAGGCTGATGCCGTGCAGGTGTTTGTACACATGCAAAAATACACACACTCTCATTCAAATAAACACATACACGAACACACACATACATGTTATAGTGCCAGACATGCACACAAACATATACAGTTGGCATTGCTGTTATGATTTCAGTTCTCCTTGATGTCCTTTGTTTTACATTTATTTATTTATTTTTGGCGTTGTTGTTTGCTGTTTTCTTCTGTCTTTCTTTTTTCTCTTTAGTTCATTCTCTTGGTTGTTGGTGCATTCGGGGGTTCTTGGGGGAATGGAATTAATTGTATTTTTTATTGTTATTTTTCTTCTTGGGGGGGATGTGGGAGGGGTCTCAAATGGTTGAGGGACAGCTATTGGGGAACTGTGGGGGGATCTTGGAGGGTTTGGATTCATGTTTTTTGGCCTGGTGGGAGATCTGTCAACGTGCCCTTAAGCAGGGCATTGACCCTGGATGCTTCTGTGTGTTGCTCTGAATGGGAATCTGTTGGATGACTGGTATGATGTAGTTGTTGAGCGGCTTCACTGCAAGTATATTGTATGTTTCGAATATTCAATAAAAAATAAATAAAAAATAAAATAAAAAACATCTCAAGGATGATCAATGGAAATAGGATGCACCTGAAATAAATGTTGAGTCTCATAGCAAAGGAACTGAATACTTATGTAAATAAAGTATTTATGTTTTTAGGTTTTAATACATTTAAAAAAATTTGCTAAATTGTCATTATGGGGTATTGTGTGTAGATTGCTGAGGAAATTGTTTTATTTTATCAATTTTAGAATAATTTTAGAATAAGTAACGTAACAAAATGTGGAAAAAGTAAAGTTGTCTGAATATATTCAGACCCACTATATGTGGGCGGGATGGTATAATAAAGTTGCCCCTTTGACACAAAAGCTATAGTGTGTTTTATCTCACTCAAAACTGTTTTTACAGTATGTCCCTCAATATAAAAATTTGAACTCAATCAACAACGGGAAGGAGTCTATGTGCGACTCCGGGATGCTGGCCTTCTAGGCAGAGTTGCGAAGAAAAAGTTCTCAGACTGGCTAATAAAAAGAAAAGATTAAGATTGGCAAAAGAACACAGACTCTGCCTAGAAGGCCAGCATCCCGGAGTCGCCTTTTCACTGTTGACGTTGAGACTGGTGTTTTGCGGGTACTTAATGAAGCTGCCAGTTGAGGACTTGTGAGGTGTCTGTTTCTCAAACTAGACACTCTAATGTACTTGTCCTCTTGCTCAGTTGTGCACTGGGGCCTTCCACTCCTCTATCTATTCTGGTTAGAGCCAGTTTGCGCTGTTCTGTGAAGAGAGTAGTACACAGCGTTGTACGAGACCTTCAGTTTCTTGGCAATTTCTCACATGGAACAGCCTTCATTTCTCAGAACAAAAATAGACTGACGAGTTTCAGAAGAAAGTACTTTGTTTCTGGCCATTTTGAGCCTGTAATCAAACCCACAAATGCTGATGCTCCAATACTCAACTAGTTTAAAGAAGGCTAGTTGTATTGCTTCTTTAATCAGGACAGCAGTTTTCAGCTGTGCTAACATAATTGCAAAAGGGTTTTCTAATGATCAATTAGCCTTTTAAAATGATACATTTGGATTAGCTAACACAATGTGCAATTGGAACACAGGAGTGATGGTTGCTGATATTCCATAAAAAATCTGCCGTTTCAAGCTACAATAGTCATTTACAACATTAACAATGTCTACACTGTATTTCTGATCAATTTAATGTTATTTTAATGGTCAAAAAAGGTGCTTTTCTTTCAAAAACAAGGTCATTTCTAATTGACCCAAAACTTTTGAACGGTAGTGTATGTCTTTGTAAGTTTACAGTCGCACTGTCTGGAGGATGGCTAGCCTACAAAACGTAATTGTAATATTAAAGTCAGTGTAAACCAATAACCTCACCACTGAATCTCTTTGCCTCCTATGCCTCCTCTGTGTGTACTGTCCCCTGCTATGTGTGTGTGCGCGTGTGTGCATGCCTGTTTGTGTGTGTGTTTGTGTATGTATGTGAGTGTCTCTGACCCTCTCCCTGGCCTTTCTGTGCCCTGCGGTCTCTCTGACTCTATAAGCATTTATAATTTAAATGAGGGGTGAGGGGCTGTACTCTGTGTTTGCAGTTCACCTCCCTCTCCCCTCTTCATCCCTGCTTTATTCTGTATTTTCCTTGCTATCCTATACCCTCCTCTCTCCCCCAGTCATTCCATTCCCCATACGTACACTGAAAACCTTGTAGGTAACTGACCAGGTCACATTACCTACAAGGTTGAACTGTCCTTCTCCTGACAAGGATCCTGACAAGGCCACACATCCGCACGCACAGAGACACCAAGGACAGCCTGCGGGCTCATAATGGGTGTTATCGTGTGTGTCTGCAGGGCTTGGTCCAGTCTAGTAATGTTCTGTCGTTCTGCTGAGTGGCTGAGCTACTAAATAGGTCCATTCTCTTCTCTATCGGTCTATTGTCTGTTGTAACTTGTACGCTGAGAGTCGGGAAGCCAGTTCAGGGAGTGTATTTAATAAATTAACATAGAACAAAACAAAAAACACGAGTAGCGTACAGACATGAAACAACGAAACAGAAAGAATAATGCCTCGTGAAAGAACCAAAGGGAGTGACAGATATAGGGAAGGAAATCAGGAAGGTGATTGAGTTCAGGTGAGACTGATGAGGCGCTGGTGCGCATAATGGTGGTGACAGGTGTACGTAATAATCAGCAGACTGGCGACCTCGAGCACCGGAGGGGGACTATACGTAACAGTACCCACTCCTTGACGTGCGGCTCCAGCCACAGGACGCCGACCAGAGGGACGGTCCCAGGGACCAGAAGCGAGGCGCTGGAACCTGCCGAGCCAGCTGAGGCACGGGAGCCTGACGAGCTGGCCGAGACATGGGAACCTGACGAGCTAGCTTAAGCATTCTCGGTCGTGTCGGCCACGGACACATGACCGGCCAACCAAGTCTTGTAAACCTGACAAGCCAGCTGAGGCATGGAAGCCTGACGAGCCAGCTGAGGCATCCCCGGTTGCTCCGGTAGCGGCACCCGGACACGACGTCACCTATCAAAACAAACAAAAAACACTCCCTGATGCTCCCCTTTGGTGAGGCATTATTCTGTAACGTGTACGCTGAGAGTCAGGAAGCAAGGACAGCGAGTGTATTTCAAATCAAATCTATTTTTATTTGTCACATGCGCTGAATACAACAGGTGCAGACCTTACAATCAAATGCTTACGTACAAGCCCTTAACCAACAATGCAGTTTTAAGAAGAATACCACCAAAAAAAATGAAATAAAAGTAACAAATAATTAAAGAGCAGCAGTAAAATAACAATAGTGAGGCTTTATACAGGGAGTACTGGTACAGAGTCAATGTGGGGGCACCGCTTAGTTGAGGTAATTGAGGTAATATGTACATGTAGGTAGAGTTATTAAAGTGACTATACGTAGATAATAACAGAGAGTAACAATAGTCTGGGTAACCATTTGATTAGATGTTCAGGAGTCTTATGGCTTGTGGGTAGAAGCTGTTTAGAAGCCTCTTGGACCTAGACTTGACGCTCCAGTACCGCTTGCCTTGGGCATGCGGTAGCAGAGAGAACAGTCTATGACGGTGGCTGGAGTCTTTGACAATTTTTAGGGCCTTCCTCTGATACTGCCTGATACAGAGGTCCTGGATGGCAGGAAGCTTGGCCACAGTGATGTACTGGGCCGTACGCACTATCCTCTGTAGTGCCTGTATATTATTACTATTATTATTACTAAACATTTTCAACAGAAATACGAAATAACATCATAAATGGTTCCTACTTTTGATGAGCTTCCATCAGAATGTTGTACAAGTTGTCCTTTGTCCAGAATAATCGTTGTTTGGTTGTAGAATGTCGTCTTCTCCTGACGAATTAGCAACCAAAGCTAGCCATGTGGCACAAAGGTGCCCAACTTCACATAACGCACAGAAAAGAAAATGCCGAAAAATGCAATAAACTGATATAAACTGATATAACTCGGTTTAAAATAACTACTTTATGATGTTTTTAACACATATATCAAATAAAATCAGAGCCAGAGATATCTAACGTCTTTACCGAAAGCTTTTCAGAACGCAATCCAGGGTCCTTCCCGCGTCTTGCTGAACAAAGGAAATTTGGGGTCATGTCATTCCAAGAGCTCTCGTTTGACCTCAGATCAAGCTATACACCCCATTCCACCTCTCACTGCCTCGTGACATTTAGTGGAAGGCGTATGCAGTGCATGTAGATCCATAGATTTCAGGCAAATTAATAGGATGGCCCTGGAACAGAGCCTCGGTTTCAGATTTTTCACTTCCTGACAGGAAGTTTGTGTCACGCCCTGGCCTTAGCATTCTTTGTTTTCTTTATTATTTTAGTTAGGTCAGGGTGTGACATGGGGAATGTATGTGTTTTTGTATTGTCTAGGGGTTTTGTATGGTATATGGGTCAGTGTCTTGTCTAGGTGTTTGTATGTCTATGGCTGCCTGGATTGGTTCTCAATTAGAGGCAGCTGTGGTTCATTGTCTCTAATTGAGAGCCATATTTAAGGCAGTCATAGGCATTGGGGTTTTGTGGGTAATTGTCTATGTTGAACGTTTGTTGCTTGTCTATGCACTTACGTCGTTAGCTTCACGGTCGTTTGTTGTTTTGTTTTGTTTGTACTCAGTGTTCGTTTTCGTGTTTTTTCCCGTCTCTAAATAAATAAATGTATTTTGCACACGCTGCGCCTTGGTCCTCTCTCTCACCCATAGACGATCGTGACAGTTTGCTGCAAAATGAGTTCTGTTTTACTCACAGATATAATTCAAACGGTTTTAGAAACTAGAGAGTGTTTTCTATCCAATAGTAATAATAATATGCATATTGGACGAGCAAGAATTGAGTACGAGGCAGTTTAATTTGGGAACGATTTTTACAAAGTGAAAATAGCGCCCCCCTATTGACAAAAGGTTAACTGACCTTTCTTCAAATATCTTAGGAGATGAAGCACTATATTCAGAACGATTAAAGTTATTTCCTATGTTAAATCCTCTTCCCGCTGAGAGTTCACACTGCACCTGTGTTTAATCTGCAGATTCGGCTTAGCCAGCATCATCTCTACAACCTCCAGCCTCTCCTCTCCAGGGACAGGTCCTGGCTGATTGCCCAACCATACTCACCTTATCTGGGCTAGGATGGAAGGGATGACCCCCTGAGCCTGGTGGAAGAAATCTAACCTGTGTTTGTATTTTGGGAACATTTTTGCCCAATTTGCCCAATGGGCCTGTCTTGTTTTTTTTGGTCAAAATGATAATTATCTGGTTAATAACGAGGGCCTCGAGGAAATAAATGGTCCAGTGTGATAGGAATGCCAGGGCTGATTTTGATCCTAGTCCGCCCCTGCTTGTGATTGTGCTTGCGTGCATGCGCACGCTCGCTCGCTCGCTCGAGAGAGAGCTTGTGCATGGTACCAAGGTCAGTTCAAAGCTCTCGTTAAACTCTTGTTTTTCTCACGCCATCTTATTTCGGCTGAGAGAGAAATATGGAGAAATGATGAGAGATGATTTTCCCATTAATTAACGGTTTGACCAATTTGACTTCTGATACAAATGTTTTGTACACCTTCTCCAAATGTAAAAATGCTGAAGTTGCTCCAAACGTCACATTTCAACAAAAACATTAACAGCCTGGGTTGCCGTGGTCGATTGTTTGAGCTACCTGCTACTGCTGCATTAGTTCAGAATGGTTAGGTTAAGGGTTAAGGTTTGAGATAGGGTTAAAACCCCCAAAATGTAACAAGTGTCTAGCACTTGGATTGAACACGCAGCCCTCAGAGCCTGAGCTCGCAACTTACAACCATCCATCACCTCTGTCTACAACACCCTAGCAAAACCCAAGCCAACTTGATGGTAATAACACTCACCGTTGCCCCTAGTGGTGGGTTTCTGAAGGTATTTCTCGACGTCCTCGGTACATGGATGGACATCCAATTTCGAGGTGAATCTTGAGCAACCTGGCTGGTTTCCATTACAGTGCTGTTCAATGTGAGCCCCAAAGACAGAGGGAGAGAGAAAAAGGTAGAAGGAGAAAGAGAGAACAGTATTAGCACTCTGTTAATCTCAGGACAGATTAGATGAGTCTGAGCACCATTAGCTGTGTTTTCCCAGAGGCCACACACACACAAACTCAACCTCACACACACACACAATGTGATACCGGCTTTGTGATTATAGACCAAGGCCAGAACTCAGTTGTTTTCTGAGTACATTCCTTCCACAGACTCCCCAACATACAATCAGCTGATTAAACGTTCTGCATACAAAGCTTGCTTGAACTAGGACAATGTGTGTGCTTGTGGGTGCATGCGTGCATACTTGCGGTTGGGTGGGTGTGTGGTGCTTTAATGATGATAACGATAGCAATCTACAGCAGGCGAGTTTTAATTGCCGCTTTCCTCCGGGCCATCAGAATATTTTATGTCTTAAAGACAGACACTTCCAGCACACACACACCCTTCTTTTTTATTTTACATGTTTGCATTACAGTCTATGCACACTCACACAAACACACTCACACTCCAACACACAAACTTAATTTCCTCACACACACATACAGACTCTACACACACACTCACACACACTCACATACACGCGGCTGCTACTCTGTTTATCATACAGTATATCCTGATGCCTAGTCAACTTTTAAAATTTTAGGGAGGACAATTTTGTTGATGAGCATTTCCTTATTTCTATTACAGCATATTGGATGAATGTCATTCACATTCCATTCACCCACCTCAATGCAACATCAATAGGTTTAGACTACTACATGATACTCGAATTTGCTCATCATGAGGTTGTTACAACCTAGCCTACAAATATAAATGTGTAACGTAGGCTCACGGGTCGAAAAACAAATTGGAGTAATCAAGGTGAGACAGTGACACATGCAATACTGTCTTGCACATTCTTGCCTGCATCTAGCTGATCTAGAGCGTAATCATTAGTCCAAACAGTTGCAAAATATTTTGTTCTGCATCTAAAGCCAGAGTTTCTATTGGACAAATTCAGATAGGTCCATCCCCGTTTTATTCCGTTTGAGAAACATTTGCAATAGAATCGGCAGAATGAATACACCCCTGATCACCCAAACACACACAGTTCACTTTCATAGCAGCCATACAAACGGCATCATCACATTTACGTGCTTTCCTCTCACATTTTCCCTTCACTTCTGGACTTCAGTGCACAACACAGCATCTGTCTGTAACGAGGCAAAAAAACTCTCCAAGCCAGATCTTCATACCATAACCGCTAACCGTTGCACACAGCCTACATCGTTGTCACCATATTAGCCACCGTCATAGTCAACATAGGTACTAGAACTAACATGTTAGTAAACCCACAATCCAATCCATGTGTACAATCACACAGTACAGTGTGCAGCAAGCAGTTTAGCAGTTACGTGAGTGGGCCCTTAGTGGCAATAAATTAATACAACTGAAAGCTTACCTTGACTTGGAAGAGTTGGAGAGTTGGATAGCCTTAGCCAGCTAGCTAACATACATAATATCACTCTGTTTGAGTCAGGTTGTTGAGTAGGCTAAATTAGCTGAATTGAAAGTGAAAAAAATACGACAAAATCTCTCTTCTGCTTTGCCTTATTATTTTTTTAATTAATGTTAAAAACTGTTCAAATATTGTCTTTCTCTCTCTTTGAGTCAACTACTCACCACATGTTATGCACTGCTAGCTAGCTGTAGTTTATGCTTTCTGTACTAGATTAATTCTCTGTCACAAATGTCGTCGGGAGAAGGAGAGGAGGACCAAGGTGCAGCGTGGTAAGTGTTCATATTTTCATTAAATAACTGAACACTGAACAAAACAACAAAAATGACAAACGAACAGTCCTGTAAGGTGACGAAAAACACTAAACAGAAAATAATCACCCACAACTCAAAGTGGGAAAACAGGCTACCTAAATATGGTTCTCAATCAGAGACAACGATAGACAGCTGCCTCTGATTGAGAACCACACATGGCCAAACACAAAGAAATAGACAACATAGAACACCAGACATAGAATGCCCACCCAAACTCACGCCCTGACCAACCAAAATAGAGACATAAAAAGAATCTCTACGGTCAGGGCGTGACAGGTTGAAGGGTGTCCTTCGGAAGTCTTCATAATTACTGTGTAAGTCTATGGAAGAGGGTGAGAACCATGAGCCTCCTAGGTTTTGTATTGAAATCAACGTACCCAGACGTGGACGGAAAAATCGCTGTCCTTCGGCTACTACTCCATGCTGCTTCCTTAGAGAATGTTGTTAAGGCTTCTATTGACCTTCAATGCAAAACAGTGTTTTAATCAGTTCTTTGGTGAGGTGAATGTATTTAGTATAGTTGTATGTAAAAAGGATAACTTTTTAATGTTTCACTCTTTATTTTTATGAAATTCACTGAGTAGGATGGTCCTCCTCACTTTCTTCCTCTTGTGTGTTTTTGTTCTACTTGACCTTATCATTTTTTTTGTAATACTGCAATGTTGGGAAAGAGCAAGCAAGAAAGGCGATTCACTGTACTAGAGCATGTGACAATAGAAACTTGAAACACACACACAAAATGTTAGAGCTTTATATGGCAATGATACTAGAAAAACGGAGCTAGGGAGATGTATCTGGTGTGTGCGTGCGTGCAGGCGTGAGTGCCTGCTTACATGAGTGTGCGTGTTGCCGTGGGGTTAGCACTATATGAAGGAGTTGAGTAGTGAAGGTAGGAATAAATATCTAGGGTAAGTTTCATGTTATCCAGTTACTGTAACAGGCTAGTCAGAGAGGTAAAGATGACAGTCAGAGCCACACATCTCTAAAGAGGATAGTACAGAGTTCACAGAGCCTCATTACTGTTCTTAGAAAATACCAATTTCAGGCTGTGATTAGCAAGACACACATTCTACTTGGTCTTAGACCCACTTCTCACGCAGGTCTAGGATTCGTTTCAGCCAGGGTTCAGCTGTGTTTCACACATGCTTTATGGTGCAGATCGGGACACCAAATGCTCTAAGGTCAAAAAATCCTACAGAGATATATATATATATTTTGTAACTTTTATTTAACTAGGCAAGTCAGTTAATGAGGGCCCAATGGACCAGTGGAAGCAAGATAGACCTATAACATCAAAGGTGAACCAACCTATTTTACAGTGATATGTGGTTATTTTCTGCGTTTGCATTCTTTTGACGACAAACCCACCACTGTGGTACATGGCCAAAGAGCTATTTTCATGTCATCTGACCATAGGACGGGCTCCAATCCAAGTGCCAATGCCGTTTAGCAAACTCCAAGCATTTACATTTTCTGGATTACATGAAAATTGTCACGAATCCCGTTTCCTGAGTCTGTTTTTTGCCTGTGTTCTGTTCTGGAGTGTTTTTTTTCCGGTGTTCTGGAACGCACCCTGTCTGGTTGCCGGGCGATTTAGCTAGTTGGGAGAACTCAGATTACCCGCACCTGTATCCCATCAGCTATCTGCACACCTGGTCCTGATCATCATCTCTCCTCTTCATAAGCCCGGACCTGACATCCATTCCCTGCCGGATCGTTAGCCATTAACATTATTCACCCGGATCACTTACCCCATTCCTTACCCCAGCCACGTCCAGCATGTCAAGCAGGTCCTGCAGCGGTTATTGGAGAACCGTCTGTTCGTGAAGGCTGAGAAGTGTGATTTTCACACCCACACGACGTCCTTCCTCGGGTACATCATCTCCAGGGGAGAGATCATGATGGACCAAGAGAAGGTTCGGGCGGTTCGGGATTGGGCCCAGCCCGGTACGAGATTGCAGCTCCAGAGATTCCTGGGGTTTGCGAACTTCTATCGGAGGTTTATCCGTGATTACAGCCGGGTGGCCGTCCCTTTAACTGCCCTGACGTCTTGCACCAGAGATTTCTGTTGGACTCCTGAGGCAGACCGAGCATTTCTGGACTTGAAGAGCCGATTCACCAACGCCCCGATTCTCTCTCAACCTGACACTTCCCGTCAGTTTGTTGTTGAGGTGGACGCGTCTGATGTGGGGGTGGGCGCCATCCTGTCCCAGCGTAGCTCCACTGACGGTAAACTCCATCCCTGCGCCTTCTACTCTTGTCGTCTTTCTCCAGCTGAAAGAAACTACGATGTGGGTAACCGGGAACTTCTCGCTGTGAAGCTTGCCTTGGAGGAGTGGCGTCACTGGTTGGAGGGAGCGGAGCAACCGTTTGTGGTCTGGACTGACCACAAGAATCTGGCTTACGTGCAATCGGCTAAACGTCTCAACTCCCGTCAAGCCAGGTGGGCTTTGTTTTTTGGACGCTTCAATTTTTCCCTGACGTTCCGACCTGGGTCGAAGAACGGGAAGGCGGACGCTCTGTCCCGGATGTTCTCCAAGACGGAGGAGAGTGGGGCCAAGACTGAGACGATTCTTCCCCAGAATGTTGTCGTGGGAGCCGTTACATGGAGGATTGAGGAGGATGTGATGGCGGCCCTTCGGACGCAGCCCGGGCCCGGTAACGGTCCACCCGGTCGGTTGTTCGTGCCTGAGTCGGTCCGTTCTGCTGTCCTTCAGTGGGCCCACGCCAGCAAGATAGCTTGTCACCCTGGCGTTGCTCGGACTATGGCGCTACTGCGCAGACGATTTTGGTGGCCTGCTATGGGAGAAGATACCCGGAGGTTTGTTGCCTTGTCCTGTTTGTGCGCAGAATAAGAGTACCAATCGGCCCAGCTCTGGGCTTCTTCACCCCCTACCTATTCCCCGGCGACCTTGGTCGCATCTGGCCCTGGACTTTGTCACGGGGTTGCCCTCTTCTGTTGGTAACACGGTTATTCTGACCATTGTGGACAGATTCAGCAAGTTTGCTCACTTTGTCCCCCTCTCCAAGCTGTCTTCTGCCACTGAGACGTCCGAGATCCTGGTTAGGGAGGTTTTCAGGGTCCACGGGTTGCCCTGTGACATTGTTTCTGACCGTGGTCCTCAGTTTACCTCTGCTGTCTGGAGATCCTTCTGTTTGGCCATTGGAGCTACAGTCAGTCTCACTTCTGGATTTCACCCCCAATCTAATGGTCAGGCGGAGAGAGCCAACCAGAAGATGGAGTCCACGCTGCGTCCACGCTGTCTTGTTTCCTCTGATCCCACCTCTTGGTCCTCTCAATTACCCTGGGTCGAGTATGCCCATAATACTCTCCCTTCATCTGCTACTGGGATGTCTCCCTTCCAGTGCCTGTACGGTTACCAACCTCCCTTGTTTCCTTCTCAGGAGAGGGATCTCTCGGTTCCCTCTGTCCAGACCCACATTCGTCGTTGCCACCGGACCTGGCATAGGGCCAGGAAGGCTCTCCTTAGAGTTTCTGACCGGTATCAGATCCAGGCGAATCGTCGCCGTATTCCTGCCCCCGCTTATACGGTCGGAGATAAGGTTTGGTTGGCTACACGGGATCTTCCTCTACGGACTGAGTCGAGGAAACTGTCACCGAAGTTCATTGGTCCGTTTGTAGTGGAGAGAATCATTAATCCTGTTGTGGTCCGACTCAAGTTGCCTGCAACACTTAGAGTACATCCCACCTTTCATGTCTCCTGCCTCAAGCCGGTTCTCCTCAGTCCTCTGTTGCCCCCTCCTCCTCGTCCTCCTCCTCCTCGGATGATCGGAGGTGGTCCTGTCTACACGGTGCGCCGCATCATGGACTCAAGACGGCGGGGTCGAGGGTTCCAGTATCTAGTGGATTGGGAAGGATATGGTCCAGAGGAGAGGAGTTGGATTCCTCGGCGTCAGATCCTTGACGCTGACCTGCTTCGTGACTTCTACCGCCTCCACCCTGGCGCTCCGGGTAGTCCGCCCGGTGGCGTTCGTCGGAGGGGGGGTACTGTCACGAATCCCGTTTCCTGAGTCTGTTTTTTGCCTGTGTTCTGTTCTGGAGTGTTTTTTTCCGGTGTTCTGGAACGCACCCTGTCTGGTTGCCTGGCGATTTAGCTAGTTGGGAGATCTCAGATTACCCGCACCTGTATCCCATCAGCTATCTGCACACCTGGTCCTGATCATCATCTCTCCTCTTCATAAGCCCGGACCTGACATCCATTCCCTGCCGGATCGTTAGCCATTAACATTATTCACCCGGATCACTTACCCCATTCCTGCCTGGTCGTCGGAGGTTTCCGCTACTCCCTTGGACCCACCTATTCACTCCCATCAACTCACCACCGCTGCCCGCTACGCCACCTGGATATTTCTACCCCTTCATATTCACTTGTAAATAAATACTCACCTTCTTCCTACTCTCCTTGTCCTGGTCTGCTTCTGGGTTCGATTTTGAAAGAACGTGACAGAAAATAGAGCTCTTTAAAAAAAACATTACAATTGTAAAAAAATTTGAGCAAACTATATATACTGTAGCTCAGTATTTGTATTTATTTTGTAGTCTTTTTTTGATCATCTATATCACGGGGTGCCAATAACTTTGGTTGTGACTGTATCGGGGCGGCAGGTATTCTAGTGGTTAGAGCGTTGGGCCAGTAACCGAAAGGTTGCTAGATCGAACCCCTGAACCAGGCAGTTAACCCACTGTTCTTAGGCTGTCATTGTAAATAAGAATTTGTTCTTAACACCTATAACGAATAAAAACATGACCGGAGATATAGAACTACTAAAACGAAAGCGTTTGCAGGACGCCATTGTGATGTCTTCATGCGTCAAGCGCACTGTTGAAAAGGACGGTCCTTCCGCTCCAGGGTCTATATATAGGGCCCAGATTGCGCAATCCACTCCATTCAAAATCTCCCCGCTTACTGACATCTAGAGGAAGACGTATGCAGTGCATGTATCCCCATAGCTTGCATGGGGACTTATAAATCTCAGAACAGGGACCTCGATTTCTGAAATCTCACTCCCTGACAGGAAAAGTGCTGCAGAATTACATTTACATTACATTTAAGTCATTTAGCAGACGCTCTTATCCAGAGCGACTTACATTTAACCTTTTTTTATTTAACTAGGCAAGTCAGTTAAGAACAAACTCTTATTTTCAATGACGGCCTAGGAACAGTGGGTTAACTGCCTTGTTCAGGGGCAGAACAACAGATTTGTACCTTGTCAGCTCGGGGATTTGAACTTGCAACCTTTCGGTTACTAGCCCAACGCTCTAACCACTAGGCTACCCTGCCGCCCCATGAGTTCTGAGTTCTGTTTCACTCAGAGAAATAATTCAAACGGTTTTAGAAACTAGAGAGTGTTTTCTATCCAATATTAATAATAATATGCATATTGTACGAGCAAGAATTGAGTACGAGGCAGTTTAATTTGGGAACACATTTTTCCAAAGTCGAAATAGCACCCCCCATAGGCTCAAGAGGTCAATGGCATCATTAACTCTACCAAGTACAGGACAATTTAGCCAAAAACCTGGTTGCCAGAAAGGTGAAACTTGGCCACAATGACCCCAAGCACACATCACAATCCATAAAGAAAGGGTTAATTGGCCACAAAATCTAAATTTTGCAATGGCCATCTCACTCTCCGGAATTGAATCCCATTGAAAACCTGCCATTTGAATTGAAGAGGGCAGTCCATAGCACAGACAAAGGATATCAAGGATCTGGAAAGATGATGTATGGGGGAATAGTCAAAGATCCCTCCCAATGTGTTCTCCAATCTCATAAAACATTTTAGAAAAAGGCTCAGTACCGTTATCCTAGCCAGGGGAGGGTGCCAGAGTATTGAAAACAGTGGTACCAATAAATCTTCTAATGGCTGCAGGGGCAGAATTGAGTAGCTTGGATGAAAGGTGCACAGAGGTGCCCATAGTAAACGGCATGCTCCTCAGTCCCAGTTGCTAATATATGCATATTATTATTCATATTGGATAGAAAACACTCTGAAGTTTCTAAAACTGTTTGAATGATGTCTGTGAGTATAACAGAACTCATATGGCAGGCAAAAACCTGAGAAAAAATCCAAACAGGAAGTGGGAATTCTGAGGCTGGTCGATTTTCAACCAAGATCCTATTGAATTCACAGCGAGATATGGATGAGTTTGCACTTCCTACGGCTTCCACTAGATGTCAACAGTCTGTAGAACCTTGTCTGATGCCTCTACTGTGAAGGGGGGCCGAATGAGAGGGGAATTAGTCAGGTCTGCCATGACCTGACCATGCTCAAACCATGCACGTTCACATGAGAGGGAGCTCTGTTCCATCGCTCATCTGAAGTCAATGTAATTCTCCGGTTGGAACATTATTCAAGATTTATGTTAAAAGCATTCTAAAGATTGATTCGATACATCGTTTGACATGTTTCTACTGACTGTTAAGGAACTTTTGGACATTCCGTCAGCTTTTAGTGAACGCGCTTCCTGGCGTTGGATTTGTTTACCAAACACGCTAACAAAAATAGCTATTTGGACATAAATGGACATTACCGAACAAAACAAACATTTCTTGTGGAAGTGGGAGTCCTGGGAGTGCATTCCGACGAAGATCAGCAAAGGTAAGTGAAGATTTATAATGCTTTTTAGGAGTTTTGTTGACTGCACAATTTGGCGGGTAACTGTATGGCTTGCTTTTGTGGCTGAACGCTGTTTTCAGATGATTGAATATTGTGTTTTGCCGTAAAGCTTTTTGAAATCTGACACAGCGGTTGCATTAAGAACAAGTGTATCTTTAATTCTATGTAAAACATGTATCTTTCATCAAAGTTTATGATGAGTATTTATGTTATTTGACGTGGCTCTCTGCAATTTCTCCGGATATTTTGGAGGCATTTCTGAACATGGCGCCAATGTAAACTGAGGTTTTTGGATATAAATATGAACTTAATCGAACAAAACATATATGTATTGTGTAACATGAAGTCCTATGAGTGTCATCTGATGAAGATCATCAAAGGTTAGTGATTCATTTCATCTCCATTTCTGCTTTTTGTGACTCCTGTCTTTGGCTGGAAAAAGGACTGTGTTTGTCTGTGATTTTGCGGTGACCTAACATAATCGTTTGTGGTGCTTTCGTTGAAAAGCCTATTTGAAATCAGACACTTTGGTGGGATTAACAACAAGATTACCTTAAAAATGTTTGAGGAATTTTAATTAGGAGATTTCTGTTGTTTGAATTTGGCGCCCTGCACTTTCACTGGCTGTTGTCGTATCGATCCTGTTAACGGGATTGCAGCCATAAGAAGATACAAAAATATGACTTGATGAACAAATTCCTTGTCTTTGAGCAAATGTATTAGTACAAATTAAAGTTTCCCATTTTTTGGGAGAATGAAATATACAGCTGTTTTTTTTATTATTTATTTTATACTATCTTTTTTGCTAATTTTTATCAAGGGTGCCAAACATTTTCGAAGTTACTCTTTGTGAAAGTGCCCATAGAGTACCACCATTCTGTTGCCAAAGAAACACAGTAGAACTTATTTAGATGCGCACAACAACAACAAAAACGTTCAGCAACTAAAGTAAAAATGTATATTTCTAGTTCTGCACTGTTGTACAGTATATAAATGTAATATATATATATATATATATATATATATATTTATTCAACAGAATATTATAATAAACAACAACCACTGTGATTATTATTATTTGACCCTGCTGGTCATCTATGAACATTTGAACATCTTGGCCATGTTCTGTTATAATCTCCACCCGGCACAGCCAGAAGAGGACTGGCCACCCCTCATAGCCTGGTTCATCTCTAGGTTTCTTCCTAGGTTCTGGCCTTTCTAGGGAGTTTATCCTAGCCACTGTGCTTCTACACCTGCATTGCTTGCTGTTTGGGGTTTTAGGCTGGGTTTCTGTACAGCACTTTGAGATATCAATTGATGTAAGAAGGGCTTTATAAATAGATTTGATTGATAATTGTTAATAAGGCTGCAACAGTAGATTCTGCTCCAGTTTCTCTAAATAAATTGCCATATTGAAACTGAACCCAGCCTAGATAGTTGGAGAAGGAAGGACAGAGGAGGGGTCATGAGATCAAGGAAAAAGAGCATGAGATCAAGTGCCAACACACACATTTTCTGTCATTTCTGGAGTTAAATATACTTAAATTTTGCCCCAAATTTCCCAAACGGCCCGCCGTTGCACTCGGAATGACCGAAAATGTTATTGGCCTACTATTGAAACAGATAAATGAGGCTGTCAACTTCAAATTCACAGGTTTCAGATGTAATCGTTTAACATTTTAAGCTAAACATTCTGATCTGTTCCATTATTGATTACTCTACCTTAATAAGTGGGTACAGTATATGGCGTACACTTGCGTATACCCTCCACTGAGTGCGCGCACACACACACACACACACAAGGCAGGTAGCCTATCATTTAGAGCGTTGGGTCAGTTAGAGCGTTGGGTCACTAGTTCGAATCCCAGAGCCAACAAGGTGAACAAGCTGTCGAAGTGCCCTTGAGCAAGGCACTTTACCATAATTGCTCCAGGGCCGCTGTTCATAATGGAAGACCCTTGCTGTCTCAGGAAGAGATGGGATATGCAAGAAAACAAATTTGCAATTCACACATTAATACACACTTGTACATGTGTGAAAAAGGCCAAATATAAGCACCCACCAAATTATTATTATTCTCTCACACACACACACACACACACACACACACACACACACACACACACACACACACACACACACACACACACACACACACACACACACACACACACACACACACACACACACAAACTCAGAAAAAATTCAGCAATACCGACCGTGAAAATATTCAAATCCCACTCGGACAAAGTTCAGCTTTACACCATTCTCTGGTAATCAGCCCCCTTCACACCTCCTCTCCTGCCCTAGTGTCTAAGACACAGGTGTCAAACTCATTCCACGGAGGGTCGAGTGTCTGCGGGTTTTCACTCCCTCCCTTGGACTTTATTGATTAATTAAGGTCACTGATTAGTCAGGAACTCCCCTCACCTGGTTGTCTGGGTCTTAATTGAAAGGAAAAACCAAACACCAGCTGACACTAGGCCTTCCATGGAATGAGTTTGACACCCTTGCCTTAAGATAACTATTTTTGGTGCTAGGTAGAACCCTTTTTGATAATAAAGAACCCCTCTATGAAGGGTTCTACCAAGAACCCTTTTATCCTCTAAAGGATCTTCCTAGAACTCTCTATGAATGGTTCCACCAGCCTTATTAGCCTTTAAGATTAAATTATTTATGATATTACATATATCATAAGGCTTTGCTTTGAAGGCCTATGTTCTACCCTTCAACAGTGGTGTTAGGAAACTCCTGGTTTACAGGCCACATCAGCCCTACTTGTCCCATTATGCTGGCTTAATTTTTTTAATGTAATTCCTATTGGAATGCAGACAGGGTTAGGATATCCAACAAGTGGAATTATTTATCACCCGCAACGTGCATAGCTTCTAAAGCTTCTAAAGCCATGACATCATTTTCTGGAATTGTCCAAGCTGTTTAAAGGCACAGTCAACTTAGTGTATGTAAACTTCTAAACCACTGGAATGGTGATACAGTAAATTAAAAGTGAAAAGATCTGTCTGTAAACAACTTTTGGAAAAATTACTTGTCATGCACAAAGGAGATGACCTAAAAACTATAGTTTGTTAACAGGAAATGTGTGGAGTGGTTGGAAAACAAGTTTTAATGACTCCAACTTACAGTTGATGTCGGAAGATTACATAGACTTAGGTTGGAGTCATGAAAACTCGTTTTTCAACCACTCCACAAATGTATTTCAAGACTTACCTTCAAACTCAGTGCCTCTTTGCTTGACATCATGAGAAAATTATAAAATTTAAATAAAATAAAAAATTGTAGACCTCCACAAGTCTGGTTCATCCTTGGGAGCAATTTCCAAACGCCTGAAGGTACCACGTTCATCTGTACAAACAATAGTACGCAAGTATAAACACCATGGGAGCACACAGCCGTCATACCGCTCAGGAAGGAGACGGGTTCTGCTCCTAGAGATGAACGTACTTTGGTGCGAAAAGCGCAAATCAATCCCAGAACAACAGCAAAGGACCTTGTGAAGATGCTGGAGGAAACAGGTACAAAAGTATCTATATCCACAGTAAAACGAGTCCTATATTGACATAACCTGAAAGGCCGCTCAGCAAGGAAGAAGCTACTGCTCCAAAACTGCCATAAAAGAGCCAGACTACGGTTTGCAACTGCACATGGGGACAAAGATTGTACTTTTTGGAGAAATGTCCTCTGATCTGAAGAAACAAAAATAGAACTGTTTGGCCATAATGACCATCGTTTTGTTTGGAGGAAAAAGGGGGAGGATTGCAAGCCGAAGAACACCATCCCAGCCGTGAAGCACATGGGTGGCAGCATCATGTTGTGGGGTCTGCTTTGCTGCACGAGGGACTGGTGCACTTCACAAAATAGATGGCATCATGAGGGAGGGAAATTATGTGGATATATTGAAAAAACATCTCAAGACATCAGTCAGGAAGTTAAGGCTTGGTCGCAAATGGGTCTTCCAAATGGACAATGACCCCAAGCATACTTCCAAAGTTGTGGCAAAATGGCTTAAGGACAACAAAGTCAAGGTATTGGAGTGGCCATCGCAAAGTCCTGACCTCAATCCCCTAGAAAATTTGTGGGCAGAACTGAAAAAGCGGTTGCGGACAAGGAGGCCTACAAACCTGACTCAGTTACAACTGCTCTGTCAGGAGGAATGGGCCAAAATTCACCCAACTTATTGTGGGAAGCTTGTGGAAGGCTACCTGAAACATTTGACCCAATTTAACCAAATACTAATTGAGTGTATGTAAACTTCTGACCCACTGGGATTGTGATGAAAGAAATAAAAGCTGAAATATATCGTTCGCTCTACTATTATTCTGACATTTCACATTCTTAAAATAAAGTGGTGATCCTAACTGACCCGAGACAGGGAATTTTAATTTGGATTAAATGTCAAGAATTGTGAAAAACTGAGTTTAAATGTATTTGGCAAATGTGTATGTAAACTTCTGACTTCAACTGTGTGATATATAACAAAAGTAAACCTTGAATTTGTAGGTTTAAAATACCCCTCTTGTGGCCAGGGTTGACCTATTTTATGAAATGCCATTGACTGGTAAATATAAAGTCATAGATATTTGATAGGCTGATGAAGAAATTGTTGCAGGATGTAATCACTGCCACCTGGTGAGGTTATCATAGGGCTAACATATGCCAGGTTATCTGATTGGACCAGCTTCAATGTAGCTTTCTTTCTTGTGCAAGTAACAGTTTTAATTGGCTGATATGCATTTTGAGCTGGAGAAACTACCATACGCATTTCATAAGGCCTGAGTTTGACACTTACACAGGGACCTGAAACTCATACACATCACTTTGAACGAAAATCTCCCAGCATGCTCTATTGCAAGTAGATTTTTAGAGTTATTTGTTTCATTATCTATGTCGGTGCATGTACATTGATTGATTAATTAATATTATCCTACTCAAATATAAATTAAACATTTTCTAAACTAATCCAATATGTTATTTGGGCTTATTGCACTCATTACTGAAATTGTTGTTCCAGTTTAGATGCTTTAGGTAGACTCATAGCTTAGTCTTCCCAACCCTGTCAGTCATTCTGATTACAAATTGCGGGTGATTAAAACATTTAAAAAGTAACTGCAAGGTGGCTTGTAAACCATGAGTTTCAGCCTATTGTATTACACTCCCAGATAAAAGGTTTAGATTTTTTGCTAATGGGGTACAAACACTCATCACTTTGGTGGTACCCTGTAAGGTCATCCTTACAGGGTACCACCAAATATATATTGGCCGTAAATCACAAACCACCGAGGTGCCTTATCGCTATTATAAACTGATTACCAACGTAAGGAGTAAAAATAAATATTTTGTTTAACCCGTGGTATACGGTCTGATATACCACGGCTGTCAGCCAATCAGCAGTCAGGGCTCGAACCACCCAGTTAATAAAATCCAATATATACCCAATATATTTATCCAGTATATTCTATATATTATATGCATGCACTGTGTAAATCAGTAGAATGTACACTCAGTTGCCAGTTTATTAAGTACACCACCCCGTTCACGAAAATGGTTAGTCTCTACAGAGAGTGAGCCATGGCTTGCTCTATGAAGCAGTCAGATCGGCATTGAGGTATTCAGTTACTGTTTGACTGAACGTTGCAAAGGGCAAAACGACCACGCTCAAAACGACTTTGATCGTCGGTGCCAGGCGTGCCAGTTCCAGTATCTCATAAACGGCCGGCCTCCTGGGCTTCTCAAGCATGACAATGCCTACGGTTCACAGAGAATGGTGTGGCAAACCAAAAACACCCAGTCAACGACAGTCCTGTTGGCTGAAAACAGCTTGTTGAAGAGAGGTCGTAAGAGAATGGCAAGAATCGTGCAAGCTAACAGGCAAGCCACAAACAGGCAAATAACAGCGCTGTACAACAGTGGCCTCGGTATTGAAAATAGGAGAAAGATTGTTCAAACAACACTTCTCCCTGTATTGCATTTTGGTGATATTGTTTACATGCATGCGGCAACCTCTGTTTTGAAACCCTTGGACACAGTCTATCATTCCGCAATATGTTGTAGTCTGTATAAAAATGTGTGATGGACCTCTCTGTCTGTAAGAAGAGAGCTTCATTATCTTGTATTTATTTACAAAGCAATCGTACAGGAACTCCCTTCATATGTAACTTCATTAAGTGAAGAATCATAAGTTACCAAACCCGTTCTCAGGAATGGATAACACTAGAGATCCCTTCAGTCTCCACAGAGCTGGGAAAATCTAAAAATGTTTGCATCTAATTTGTGGAACAATCTGCAGGGTTCACTGCAGTTAGATGTGCTGGTGCCACTCAGGCAGTTTACATGATGATTGATTGAGGACCTCAATGTAGTTGAATGTGATTGCTTTTATTATACATGTTTATTTTGTTATCGTGTGCTGAATTATATTGTTTTGTACACACGGTGTATGTGTATGTTTTATTATTCTGTTTTTATTGTAATGTATACAGGGCTCTCTTGTGAAATATATTTTTAATCTTAATGTGGCTCCCTGTTTAAATAAAAGTTAAATAAATAAAATGGTAGTAGGTGCCAGGCACACCGGTTTGAGTGTGTCAAGAACTGCAACGCTGCTGTGTTTTTCCATGCTCAACAGTTTCCCGTGTGTATCAAGAATGGTCCACCACCCAAAGGACATCCAGCTAACTTGACACAACTGTA
Source organism: Salvelinus namaycush (assembly GCF_016432855.1). Lineage (NCBI taxonomy): Eukaryota > Metazoa > Chordata > Actinopteri > Salmoniformes > Salmonidae > Salvelinus > Salvelinus namaycush. The sequence goes on from NC_052341.1 coordinate 25,745,906, forward strand.
GCAAGCATTGGAGTCAACATGGGCCAGCATCCCTGTGGAACACTTTCAACACCTTGTAGAGTTCATGTCCCGACAAAATTGAGGCTGTTCTGAGGGCAATAGGGGGTGCAGCTCAATATTAGGAAGGTGTTCCAAGTGTTTTGTACACTCAGTGTATATATGGTATTGTGTTAAATAAATATAAAAAATGATGATAACATATTCACTTTAGGATCTCACTTGGTGAAGTCCATTGGACCAGAGAATGTCTGAATGCAGCAACCATGTCTCTGTCACTAACAAATACAGTCATGGGTGGTAACTCTACATTTTACTCGAAATGCAAGGTATTCTGGGAAATATTTGTAAAAGCCTTTACACTAAGCAGTGTGTTAATTCAACACTGTTCCGGTGTTGATTTAACTCTGCATTTACTTGTTTGTTTTTTACAATGGAGAATGTGCTGTGTAGGGGACAGATTAAGTGTTTTTTTTGTTGTTGTAATTTACAGATAACTGTCTGCCAGTAAGTTACCATAAAAGCAAGTTATGTTTCTTACAGTGTAGCAGCCAACCTGCCCTTGCTCCAATCCCTTGTAATTACAGTAAAATGCAGTGAAATATAAACCATCCATTCATTAATTAATTCCTTACAATTACGGTAGTATTAACTTTTTAACAGTATAATACAGTCAATTTTTATGGCTTTGATACCATATTTACATTACAGTAGGTGTACTGTAATATGAAACACATAATTTTACTTACTACGCCCATGAGCTGCCTGTCAAATGCACAGTAAGCCCTTTACAGTGTAAATTCCTACTAGAAGAATAGTGAAAGAGAGAGAGCGGGATGAGGAGATCAATAGAAAGAGGCGCTGATTGGGGAAGAACTGACTTCAGACGAGACACACACATGGCTGAACACACCGGCACTCAACTCATTTGACTTTCATAAAGGTAGATCTGTGGGCGTGTTTTTTTTTGTTGAGAGGAGCTTTGTTGCCAGGTGATAAATGGTTCCATAGGTGCAAAAACATCTGTGGAGGATGCAAGACATAGAGAGAGAGAGTGAGACATGGGGGGGGTCAGGACCCCCCCGAGGAGAAAATTATTCACATAATTATTCACATTCTCATGGACACACACACACCTGAGGAGCGTCCGGACCCCCCGAGGAGAAAATGTAGTAATTATTCACGTTCTCATGGAAACACACATAAACAGGTGAATGTCTCACAAAACCATATGACCTTGAAAAAGGGTATCGCTCAGACCAAACACACACAACACCTGAGGAGCGTGGTGGTCTGAATAAATTGGCTCATGTGACGTAAACTACTCCAGATGCTCAGACTGCACTGACCAGTCTTCCTGCCTGACCAGTCTGCCTGCGCTGACCTCGAGCCTGCCTGCCACTCTGTACCTCCTGGACTTTGATCTGGTTTTGACCTTTTGCCTGTCCACGACTATTCTCTTGCCTTGAAACGAATAAATATCAAGCACTCAAACCATCTGCCTCCTGTGTCTGCATCTGGGTCTGGCCCTGAGCTCTTATAGAGATATTAGATTGTGACTGGGAGGAGGTATAGAGAGAAGGAGGGAGGGAAAGTGGATACCTAGTCAGTTGCACAACTGAATGCATTCAACCAAAATGTGTATTCTGCATTTAACCCATCCCCTCTGAATCAGGAGAGAGGGGGTGAGTGTGGAGATATTGGGGGGCATGAAAAAAGGGACCATGTTTTGTTTCTAATAAAATATACGTTGAAGATATCTATTGATTTGAACTGTATTGCTCTAAGATATTTTATTAACAATCTGTGGTAGTAGTTCAATTCCAGTAGTCTATTGCAATATTTTGACTGATATTTGATATTTCTATTCCTTCCATATTAAATATGTTGTACCCTGCACCTGAGAAAAGTGTTTGATGTGTGACATTTTTTAAATTAATTGTGTGCCACTCACGTCATGTCTGAGTCACTCTCCAGATCAGACGACGTGATTGGCTTAGCCAGCAGGAGCGTTAATTACCTTGGCAACGCCAAGATTCCAGGCTCGGTGCCCACATTCATCCCATCCATCACAGGAGCCGGAATGACTTTAGCATTACGATATGAAAATTCCGAAATTCCAATCCAAAACTGTTAACTGACGTAAATGGGCAGACGTGACACACTAGACATCAGTAATAAAGGTTGCTCTCTGGATAGCTTCTGGACTGCCCGCAAAGAAACACATAAAAAAACACCTGGTGAGCAGACTGTTGGAGCTTGTTTGAAGAAAACATTTTTTTTTAAATCCTAAAGTTTAGTCCTGAAGTTTTAGATGTGTTTCTTCAAACAATATCAAATGAAGAAAATGGGAAAATCTTCATTAGTCCGAATATATCTGATTTCAAAACAAAACTGATCTTTATTTTGTATAAATGAATGCAGGATTTGTTATGCCAGTGGGATGCAGACAGACATTTACAATATCTTAAGAATCGTGTGTTGAGTGGCAGATAACAAAGACGCCATTTCCTCTTTCACAAAGAAGCCCTCTAAATTTTTGATGAGGAAAAATTATTATGTTGCTTTACATATTGGGCACGATATGATCTTTTTCCATCTAGAAATTTTGCGGTGTGATTTGTCATCACTTCTATGCTGTCACCAGCCTATTAGACCAGAGGATCCAATTCTGAGACGCTCCAGTTTCTGAATGGTTCCAGGATGGGTTTTGGGGAGCAATTTGAGCGTGGCACCGGGAGCGGTGAGGTTCTTTATACAATGGTGTGTACACAGGCCATACATCATCAGTACTGTCAGACACACATACACATATTGTACACACACGCACACACAAACACGTGCACGTACACGCACACAGTCTACACACAGTAACCATGACAATGGTGAGCTTTTTCCTCTATCATTACGTAAAGAGGCGGCTCACATTGGTGTTGACTATACTCAAGATGTCACCAAACTGTCGCCTCTATGTATGTGTGTGTGTGTGTGTGTGTGTGTGTGTGTGTGTGTGTGTGTGTGTGTGTGTGTGTGTGTGTGTGTGTGTGTGTGTGTGTGTGTGTGTGTGTGTGTGTGTGTGTGTGTGTGTGTGTGTGTGTGTGTGTCACCAGGCTGTCACCTCTCTCCTCATCCTTCCAAGGTGACAGCCCCTGTGGTCTGGCTGGCATCAATCACCCCAGCAAATGAACTACCCCACCACAACCTGCCACACAGCCAGTCCCGACAAGGAGCGTGGCCAGGCTGCCAACGACACACATACAGACACATTTGCCAGGCTGCCAAAGAGCTACAGAGCTCCCACTGAACCCATAGCCCTAATTAACTAGGGGTGTAAGTCTCAACCCCTCTGTACTCCCTCACCCCTCCTCTCTGCAACCCTAGCACCAAGCAGCCAATATAACCGGTATTATTAACTGACAGATTTATTGTGAGGTGAGGGATATTACTCAGGTTACTCATGTTATTATTATCCCAGAATTTCATTTGTTTTACATGCGGAATATTGACCATGTTCCAGGGTTTGACACTCTTTTTCCTAAATTAGCACAAAAACCGGAGATGAAAAAGATACGATTCTGAATGGGAAGAGAGGAGAGGAAAAAAATAGAGTACATTGAGAGAGGTGAGGATAGAGTTCATTCTGGTTTTAACCCCAGAGGAAATCAGCATGGACGAGGAGTCCATTAATAAGAGTAATCTCGTCGTTGTCCCCCATCTGACCAACAAATGTACCCCCTCCAATGGAGACAGGGGAACGACCTTCACCGTCTGGATTCACAGATGGCAGAATTCAAACCCCCCCATGCCCCCCCCCCCCCCCCCCCGCCCCCACACACACACGTCTTCAACAGCTGATCAATGTTTATGTTTCCAAAGATTAGGATTGTAGTTTGAGTTAATGTGTGCGTGTGTGTGTGTGTGTGTGTGTGTGTGTGTGTGTGTGTGTGTGTGTGTGTGTGTGTGTGTGTGTGTGTGTGTGTGTGTGTGTGTGTGTGTGTGTGTGTGTGTGTGTGTGTGTGTGTGTGTGTGTGTGTGTGTGTGTGCTGTAGTGAAATGAAGACAGTATATGTTTGTGTGTGTCAATATGTTTGCTTCAAAGCAGTAAATAGTAATGGATTTCTATCACATTTTCATCCCACTCTAAAACATAATGATGATTATGTCTCTCACTGCCTGTTTGTCTTCCTCTTTCTCTGCAAAATATCACATTTCTGTTGTCCTACATTTCCTGTAGTTCTCTGTTGGTTTCAGAGGCACATACAGTAGTACCATACAGTATTCCGTGCCAGCAGTAACATTCCATAAGTTCCATCTAAGTTCTCGGAGTTCCATTTCTCTCAGGTCTCTCCTTGTAGTACACACACACTCACACGACCATAGCATTGAATGCCTCCCTTGATAAAAAAAAGTATACAATAATAACCAATCGGTGTTGAGCTAAACTGAGTGAGCTCAGCTGTGAATGGTCCTGGCACAAGAAAAAAAAGTGTCAAGGGAAGCCAGTTTGGATTTGGCATCACGCCAATCACATCACATTTGAAGCAAAACATCATTGACAGAACTTGAATTGTTACATTTCGTTGTGTCGTTTTCCTCCTTTGGCTAGCTAGCTCAAATCGCCCCTTTCCTAAATTAGCCATGGATGGAGATAGGGATTTGGACTTGTGTTTTTCCTTTATTCTCCGTGCTGGCCAATGATTATAACTGTGTTTCTGATCCAACCATAAATCCATACATTGTTGTGCCCCTGGACTGAGAGGATGGAAGTTCAACATGTAGCTAGATGTAGTAACTTTAGACATTTTTATTTTTTCTATATTTGTCTTTTTTTATAATCATTTTTATTTGAGGTATTTTCTTAAAACTGCACTGTTGGTTAAGGGCTTGTAAGTAAGCATTTTTCTGTAAGGTCTACACCTGTTGTATTCGGCGCATGTGACAAATACAATTTTATTTGATGTTAACTAGCTGGCCTGGCGGATCGTTGCACCTGAAAGGAAGTTAGGCTAGCACGTATGACTGTTTACGCAACATGAAAGAGTATGGCGTTTCTCTATAAGTAGGGTGAGTTAACATGTTTTTCTACTTGCACGCACAGAAATCAGTACCATGGACAGCCACATCATATTTAGACTACGTTGATTTGACTAAATCGTTTTTTGGTAACATTTAGTTGTCACTGTATTAGACTAAGCACAGGTGATTATAAGTTGAAGTGGTGCTGGAACAGTGAACACTGTTTTATTTATATTTTAGTCATTGATCAGACTTAAACAGCCATCACTAACAGAGGCTGCTGCAAACATACAGACTAAAATCTCTGGCCACTTAAATAAACGGACTTAATAAAGGTATCACTAGTCAGTTTAAATAACGCCACTTTAATAATGTTTACATATCCTACATTACTCATATCATATGTATATACTGTATTCTACACCATCTACTGCATCTTTCCTATGCCGCACGCCATCGCTCATCCATATATTTTTATATACATATTCTTACTCATCCCTTTACATGTGTCTATTTGTGTGTATTAGGTAGTTGTTATGAATTTGTTAGATTACTTGTTAGACATTACTGCATAGTCGGAACTAGAAGCACAAGCATTTCGCTACACTCGCATTAACATCTGCTAACCATGTGTATGTGACCAATTTAATTTGATTTGACTTACAGTTGACGGGGGCAGGTCTAGCAGGGCAGACATTTGACGAACTGACTTGTTGGAAAGGTAGCATCCTATGATGGCACCACGTTGAAAGTCACTGAGCTCTTAGGTAAGGCCATTCTACTGCCAATGTTTGTCTATGGAGATTGCATGGCTTTCTACTCGATTCTATACATCTGTCAGCAACAGGTGTGGCTGAAATAGCCGAATTGGAAGGGGTGTCCACATACTTTTGTATATGTAGTGTATGTAAAAGGGGAATAGATAGACACTAACAATCAAATGCAAACAATTCACCCAATGGAGTCATGAAACAACGAATGTACACATTGGCGGGAGAGTGCACATTCTGGAAAGAGACTGCCACACTCCCCTTCTTGGACTGTGCCATCCCCGCAGCCTACAAAATGGATTAGTTCACTGAGATGGGTGCGAATAAGAGTTTCTCCGTGATGTACACGTCAAGGAACTTAAAACTTTCCACCTTATCCACTACTGTCCCGTCGAAGTGAGCGGGGTGATACTCCCTCTGCTGTTTCCTGAAGTCCACGATCATCTCCTTTTTTTTGTTGACATTGAGTGAAAGGTTATTTTCCTGACACCATACTCCGAGGGCAGTCACCTCCTCCCTGTAGGCTGTCTCGTCGTTGTTGGTAACCAGGCCTACCACTGTAGTGTCGTCTGCAAACTTGATGATTGAGTTGGAAGCGTGCATGGCCACGCAGTCATGGGTGAACAGGGAGTACAGGAGAGGGCTGAGAACGCACCCTTGTGGGACCCCAGTGTTGAAGATCAGCGGGGTGGAGATGTTATTTCCTACCTTCACCACCTGGGGGCGTCCCGTCAGAAAGTCCAGGACCCAGTTGCACAGGGCGGGGTCGAGACCCAGGGTCTCGAGCTTAATGATGAGTTGAGGGTACAATGATGTTAAATGCTGAGCTGTAGTCAATGAACAACATTCTTACATAGGTATTCCTCTTGTTCAGATGGGATAGGGCAGTGTGCAATGTGATGGCGATTGCATCGTCAGTGGGTCTAGGGTATCAGGTAGGGTGGAGGTGATATGGTCCTTGACTAGTCTCTCAAAGCACTTTATGATGACAGAAGTGAGTGCAATGGAGCGATAGTCATTCAGTTCAGTTACCTTAGCTTTCTTGGGAACAGGGATAATGGTGGCCATCTTGCAGCATGTGGGGACAACAGACTGGGATAGGAATTGGTTGAATATGTCCATAAACACACCAGCCAGCGGGTCATCGCATGCTCTGAGCTGGCAGCCTTGCGAGGGTTAACACGTTTAAATGTTTTACTCGCGTTGGGCACGGAGGAGAGCCCACAGGCTTTGATAGCAGGCCATGTCAGTGGCACGGTATTGTCCTCAAAGCGAGCAAAGAAGTTGTTTAATTTGTCTGGGAGCAAGATGCCGATGTCCGCGACGGGGCTAGTTTTCTTTGTGTAATCCGTGATTGACTGTAGACCCTGTCACATACGACTCGTGTTTGAGCCATTGAATTGCGATTCTACTTTGTCTCTATACTGACGCTATGCTTGTTTGATTGCCTTGCGGAGGGAATAGCTGCACTGTTTGTATTCGGTTGTGTTTCCGGTCGCCTTGCCATGATTAAAAGCTGTGGTTTGCGCTTTAAATTTTGCGAGAATGCTGCCATTAATCCATGGATTCTGGTTAGGGAAGGTTTTAGTCACAGCGGGTACATCACCGATGCACTTGCTAATAAACTCGCCCACCGAGTCAGCGTATTCATCAATGTTGTCTGAGGCTATCCGGAACATATTCCAGTCCACGTGATTGAGGCAATCTTGAAGCATGGAATCCGATTGGTCAGACCAGCATTGTATTGACCTGAGCACGGGCCGTTTCCTGTTTAAGTTTCTGTCTATAGGCTGGGAGCAACACAACAACAATTTTCCGAAGGCAGGGCGCGGGAGGGCTTTGTATGCATCGCGGAAGTTCAAGTAGCAATGATCCAGAATTCTGCCAGCTCGTGTCGCGCATTCGATATCCTGATAGAATTTAGGGAGTATTGATCTTAGGTTAGCTTTGTTGAAATCCCCAGCTACAATAAATGAAGCCTCAGGATGTCTGGTTCCCAGTTTACATAGAGTCCAGTGAAGTTCTTTCGGTGCCGACGAGGTATCTGCTTGGGGGAGGGATATACACGGCTGTGACTATAATTGAAGGGAATTCTCTTGGAAGATAATGCGATCGGCATTTGATTGAGAGGAATTCTAGGTCAGATGAACAAAAGGATTTGAGTTCCTGTATGTTGTTGTGATTGCACCATGAGTCGTTAATCATAAGGCATACACTCCCGCCCTTCTTACCAGAGAGATGTTTGTTTCTGTCGGCGCGATACGTGAAGAAACCGGGTGGCTGTACTTCCCTTGACAACAAGCCATGTTTCCGTAAAACAGAGAATGTTACAATCTCTGATGTCTCTCTGGAATTTTGTCCACCTTGTTATCTAAGATTGGACATTGGCGAGTAATATGCTAGGAAGCGGTGGATTGTGTGCTCGTCTTCTGAGTCTGACCAGTAGGCCGCTCCGTCTGCCTCTCCTGCGGCGACCACATTGTTTTGGGTCGGCCTCTGGGATGAGATCGCATGTCCAGGGTCGAGGTCTGAACAAAGAATTCTTGCATGCCCAAAAACGCAGTGGTGTTGATAAGCCGCTTGAGAACATCCCTGTTTCTTCATACTTTCTCGTTGTGTTGCGCAGTTTGAATACGCAGACCCTTGTAATGATCGATGCAGCTTTTTCCCCAGAAGCTTGAATCTGATGTGGGCATTTATTTGCTAACCGGCTTTTCTTTTGCCGTTTAGGTAAATTATCGATGTTCTTCAGGTCACTCTACCCCCCCTTTCTCCCCAAGGCTCAGACTTTCCAAAAAGCAGGCAAGGCCAGCAATACAAGCGGCTTGACGAAAGGATCCCTGTTAACCAGTTCTACTTTTGATACCAATTGGTATTGAGCGCCCTCACCTTTCAATCATTCTTAATGAAACTGATCTCAGGTAGAGGTCGGACCTCAGTTTTAATTCACATCTTTTCTGTGTACCCAAGATAATGAAAGGGGTTCTTCACTCACCCGAGCTGGTAACTGGCTAGCTACTGCTACTTGTTTGTAACGGCGTTCCTCCTCCTCTTCATCCGAAGAGGAGGAGCAGGGATTAAACCAAAATGCAGCGTCTTGATATGACATGATTTATTTAAGTAAAGACGAAAACACGAACTTCACTTGAAACTAAACAAAACAACAAACGGAGTAGACGAACCTGAACATAAGAACTTACATAACACGAAGAACTCACGAACAGGAAAATGACTACACAAAACGACGAACGAACGAAACAGTCCCGTATGGTGCAAACAAACACAGACACAGGAGACAACCACCCACAACCAACAAAGTGAAAACACCTACCTTAATATGATTCTCAATCAGAGGAGATGAAAACCACCTGCCTCTAATTGAGAACCATATCAGGTACCCAAAACCAACATAGAAACAGAAAACATAGACTGCCCACCCAAACTCACGTCCTGACCAACTAACACATACAAAAACTAACAGAAAACAGGTCAGGAACGTGACATTGTTACTGAAGTTAGTGCAATTTATTTAAATTTGCCTTGCTAACTGGACACAAAAACAAAAGTTCTAAAACCAAGAATACAAATTGTTATCTATCTCCTCCGTTTCCTGTACTTATAAGAAACTAATATGAATTAAAACCAAAACATGCTCATCTATCACTTTTCAATCTCTATCCAAGCTTCTCAACACAATCATTCTCTGATCCGAATCATATGATTGGATGGACAACATGTCAGTTCACTTCCTCCGTGGAAGTGGTCATAATTAGGTTTTGAAGTCAATGTACCCCGAGGAGGACAGAAGCTAGCTGTCCTCCGGCTACACTCTGGTTCTACCCCACAGACTGCTGTTGAATGTATTACTGTATAGACCTTCATTGAAAAACAGTGTGTTTTAATCAATTATCTGGTGACATATGAGTATATTTACTATAGTTTTATCAAAAAAGGATAACTTTAGTGTTTCACTATTTTTATTTGTATGAAATTTCTCTGAGGAGGATGGTCCTCCCCTTTCTCCTCTGAGGAGCCTCCATTGCTAGACATTGAGAAAATTGAAAGTCTGTAATTGAAATGGTGCAATTTCAGCAGGACTTTTACAGGCTCATAGATAGAGCACAGCACTCTCTCTCTGTGACAACTCCCCCATCCGGAGTGAGTATGATCTCTCCTCATCCTTAAACTGCCCTGCAGATGAGCAGCCCCAAGAGGAAAGTCAACCCCCCAGCACTGAACTGACCCAAAACACGGAGGGCTGAAGGTGGAAGTAGACGGATGTCTGAGATAGCTGGCTGCACTCCGGACTGAGGGGAGAGAACTTAAGGAGGAGAGCCAGGAATACATGGCGCAGCTAACATCGAGAAGGAGGAGGGACAGGAACAAGGAGGAGGTGAGAAAGCTGAGGTGTGACAGAGAGCAGGGAACTTCCCCAGAGAAGCCAGCAGAACAGCCCACCTCAGACCCGGACCACAACCTCAACACCACACTGGGAGAGACAACAGGACCCACCAACCCAACAAACCCCACCCCCTCCTAACAGCCTCCCTGTCAGCTCTCTTCGATATTCCTCCTGACAACCCCACACAGATCCAAAGAGGACACACAAAGCCAGAGAATTGTGCTCCTCATTGACTTAAATGGCAAATACATTCAAGAGAAAATACTTTTCCCCAAACACAAAGTGGCTAAACTCTGGTGCCCAAACACTAGGTTTGCCCTAGAGCTGTTGTCAGAAGACAGACTAGGATCTCCCAGCCACATCATAATTCACATGGGCACAAATGACCTGAGGGCCCAGCAGGGTGGCCACAGCACTCTAGGGAGTGATTTTTAAAAAAAAACAAGCTTCTTCCACTTTCCCCAACGCATAAGTGGTCCTCTCCACCCTGCCACCATACAGTGGGTGAATGCAAGCATTTCCGGGGACTGTGCCTTTAAACCTAATGTCTACCTGGCCCACCACAACAACCCTGGACTTGAACAGACTTCACGACCAGGTCCACCTCTACAAGACAGCAATCCCAACTTTTGTCAGGATTCTGAAGTAGGTAACCCTAAACCGCAGCCCCAGCACCTCACACAGGAGCAACAGAGCAACAGATACCCCGCCCAGACCAGCGAGACACCCTCCCAGACCTGCGAGACCCCTTCCTGAAGGACCTGCACAGAGAGAACCCACACCAAGGGGACCTATAGCCTGACCACAGCATCACCAGCCACATCCCCACCACAACCAGCCGAATCCCCCTCAAACAAACCTTGGTCACACCCTATATAGGGCCCCCCAGATCAGACCTATGCCCCTTCTGTCCCCTCATGCCCCCCTGCCTCTGCAGTAAGGACCTCAGAATGACAGACGCACATATGCCCAGGCCGTGAGCAGAGCAACAGGCCCAAACCCCACCAAACACCCACCCAAGCCCCATCCTGCAACCTAAGAGGCATGTATCAGATGCTCAACATGTTCTGCTCACACCTGCTGTAATGGTCGAGCCTAAACCAAACGAAAACAACACTAGACACTATGGAACACAAAGCTTTTATAATCACATTCTGGCATGTACAAGGTCTGAGGTCATCTGATTTTCACCTAAAGAGCAGGAACCCAGACATCAAAGAAATGACATGTTTCTTGTAGGACATTGTCATCCTACAAGAAACATGGTATAGAGGAGACTGACCCACTGTTTGCCCTCTAAGTTACAAAGAGCTGGTTGTCCCATCCACCAAACTACCAAGTGTGAAACAGGAAGAGACTCAAGGGGCATACTAATTTGATATAGATCAGACCTAACCTACTCTTAAATAAGTCAAAATAGGAACATTTTATATCTTGCTAGAATAGGGAAATTATCTCAGAGAAAAACATTTCCTCATGTGTGCTACCTATATCAAATCAAATTTATTTATATAGCCCTTCGTACATCAGCTGATATCTCAAAGTTCTGTACAGAAACCCAGCCTAAAACCCCAAACAGCAAGCAATGCAGGTGTAGAAGCACGGTGGCTAGGAAAAACTCCCTAGAAAGGCCAGAACCTAGGAAGAAACCTAGAGAGGAACCAGGCTATGAGGGGTGGCCAGTCCTCTTCTGGCTGTGCCGGGTGGAGATTATAACAGAACATGGCTAAGATGTTCAAATGTTCATAAATGACTAGCATGGTCAAATAATAATAACCACAGTAGTTGTCGAGGGTGCAGCAAGTCAGCACCTCAGGAGTAAATGTCAGTTGGCTTTTCATAGCTGATCATTGAGAGTATCTCTACCGCTCCTGCTGTCTCTAGAGAGTTGTAAACAGTAGGTCTGGGACAGGTAGCACGTCCGGTGAACAGGTCAGGGTTCCATAGCCGCAGGCAGAACAGTTGAAACTGGAGCAGCAGCACGGCCAGGTGGACTGGGGACAGCAAGGAGTCATCATGCCAGGTCGTCCTGAGGCATGGTCCTAGGGCTCAGGTCCTCCAAGAGAGAGAGAGAGAAAGAAAGAGAGAATTAGAGAGAGCATACTTAAATTCACACAGGACACCGGATAAGACAGGAGAAGTACTCCAGATATAACAAACTGACCCTAGCCCCCCGACACATAAACTACTGCAGCATAAACACTGGAGGCTGAGACAGGAGGGGTCAGGAGACACTGTAGCCCCATCCGATGATACCCCCAGACAGGGCTAAACAGGAAGGATATAACCCCACCCACTTTGCCAAAGCACAGCCCCCACACCACTAGAGGGATATCTATATCCCCCCAACAGAATTCCCATACTTTAACGATCACAGCTTCTCTATCCTTGAGGGGGAGATGAAACCACTTCCATGCCCAGGGACATAAAACTAGTCTTTGGTGACCTAAATGCTAGAACTGGACAAGAACCTGACCCTCTCAGCACACAGGGGGACAAACACCTACCTGTAGGTGACAGTAGTCCCTCACAAATATGCCCCCCTAGACACAACTATGACAAAACAACCAACAAAAACAGATCACAACTCCTGCAGCTCTGTTGCATGCTGGGTCTGTACAAAGTCAATGGTAGGCTTCGAGGAGACTCCTATGGTAGGTACAGTACACCTATAGCTCATCTCTTGGCAGTAGTACTGTAGACTACTTTATAACCAACCTCAACCCAGAGTCTCTCATAGCGTTCACTGTCAGCCCACTTGCAACCCCTATCAGATCACAGACTACTTGAAGAGTTCAATACTCATTTACGAGGCATCAAAGCCAAAGGAACTGCACAATATTAAAAAATGATATAGCTGGAAGGAAATTAGTGTAGAAACCTACCAAAAAACTATTGGGCAACAACAAATTCAATCCCTTTTAGACAACTTCATGCACAAAACATTTCACTGTAATAGTGAAGGTGTAAACTTATCAGTAGAAAGCTTTAATAGTATATTTGACCTTTCAGCTTCCCTATCAAATCAAAAATGTTCAATCAGGCAACCTAAGAAAATTAAAAACAATGACAAATTGAATCACAGCCTACTTCGACAAACGGGTGATGATTTAACAAGCGCATTTGCGAAAAAAGCACTGTCATTGCACCAATGTACCTAACCATAAACATCAATGCCTTTCTTTAAAATCAATACACAAGTATATATTTTTAAACCTGCATATTTAGTTAATATTGCCTGCTAACATGAATTTCTTATAACTAGGGCAATTGTGTCACTTCTCTTGCATTCCCGTGCAAGCAGTCAGGGTATATGCAGCAGTTTGGGCCGCCTGGCTCATTGCGAACTGTGTGAAGTCCATTTATTCAACCTCTTGGAAATAGGGGGCGCCCTTTTCACTTCTGGATAAAATTGTGCCCAATTTAAATGGCCTCGTACTCTGTCCTAGATCATATGATATGCATATTATTATTACTATTGGATAACACTCGGAAGTTTCTAAAACTGTTTGAATTATATCTGTGAGTAAAACAGAACTCATTTGGCAGGCAAACTTCCAAACAGGAAGTGAAAATTCTGAAATGGGTCTCTGTGAAAGGCATCGCCTATTCAATTGTCTTGTATTTATGGATCTGTATCCACTTCATACGCCTTCCACTAGATGTCAACAGGCAGTAGAACATGGAATGAAGTGTCTAGCCTTCTGTGGGACCGGATGAGAGTCGTTGGAGTGAGAGGTCAGCCATATTGGCAGTATTTGGCTACGCACTTGGGTTTGTCATATCTTTGTCTGCAATGCGTTAGGTAGACACGAAGAAATGCTCCGTCTGGGACGTTATTGGATATATATGAGAAAAACATCCTAAAGATGGATTCTCAACTGAGTTTGACCAGTTTATTAGACTTTTATTATCACTTTTTGAATTTTTCGTTCATGCGTAAAAATCTTCATGGACACGTGAGCTACACATGCTAGCCAAAGTTGCTAATTCAACAGAAGAAATGGACATTCTAAAACAAAACAACGATTTATTGTGGAACTAGGATTCCTGGCACTGCATTCTGATGAAAGTTCATCAAAGGTAAGGGAATATTTATGATGTTATTTCGTATTTTTGTTGACTCTTTTGACTCCAACATGGCGGAGAATGGCTGAGCGCTGTCTCAGATTATTGCATGCTGTGCTTTTTACTAAAGTTATTTTTTTTAAATCTAACACAGCAGTTGCATTAAGAACCAGTGTATCTTTAATTATATGTACAACATGTATTTTTCAGCAAAGTTTATGATGAGTTTTTCTGTTAGATTACGTGGCTGTCTAAAAGTTCTCCGGACATTTTGGTGCCATTTGTGACCATGGCGGCAATGTAAAACCAGGATTTGTAGCTATAAATATGCAAATTTTCGAACAAAACATAAATGTATTGTATAACATGATGTCATAAGACTGTCATCTGATGAAGTTGTTCAAAGGTTAGTGATTAATTTTATCTCTATTTGTGGGTTTTGTGAAAGCTATCTTTACGGTGAAAAAATGGCATTGTGTTTTGGGCTATTGTGGTGAGCTAACATAAAAATAAAAATCGGACATGTTGGCTGGATTCACAGGATGTTTATCTTTCATTTGCTGTGTTGGACTTGTGATTTCATGAAATTATATTATATTATATCCCTGTGGCGCTAGGCTAGGCTATGCTAGTCAGCGTTTCTGATGAGAATGATCCCGGATCCGGGATGGGTAGTCCAGAAAGGTTTATTCTTAACAAAGGCCGTAATTCATTTGCCAGAATTGTACATAATTATGACATAACATTGAAGGTTGTACAATGTAACAGCAATATTTAGACTTTGGGATGCCATCCGTTAGATAAAATACGGAACGGTTCCGTATATCACTGAAAGAATAAACGTTTTGTTTTCGAAATGATAGTTTCCGGATTTGACCATTTTAATGACCGAAGGCTTGTATTTCTGTTATGTTATAATTAAGTCTAAGATTTGATAGAGCAGTCTGACTGAGCAATGGTAGGCACCAGCAGGCTCGTAAGCATTCATTCAAACAGCACTTTCGTGTGTTTGCCAGCAGCTTCAAGCATTGCGCTGTTTATGACTTCAAGCCTATAATAAGCCAATAACCGGTATCGGTATCGGCGTTGAAAAATCATAATCTGTCGACCTCTAACAGAGATACACTTTTTTTTTGTTAGAAATCAAAAAAAAATCTTACAGGAATTCTGAATTAATATGAAAAGCATATACTAAAATATGAAAATACTACATGTCATTTCTCAAAATCGATATCCATCTTACCTCTATATTGTTTAATGTCCCGCAGATTCGAGAAGAAAGATGATGAGTTCAATGGGATAGTGAGCCTGTCAGGTAGCAAGTAGCCTTAATTCTTGCACAGAATCCAGCCTAGTTGACACAATGCAATTATGTAGATTTTTTTCTCTGGCTTGCATTGATTTAGTAACCCTAATTATGGCCATCCTACAAGGGTTAAAACTCCAATAACTTTTTAACGGATTATAATAGAGACATGCGGTTTGGACACTTTTTTTTAGAGGGTTATCTACACAATATTATTTTACCCATTGTTTAATAAATGCGTTTTTGATTGGACACCCTTCATAGAGGGCATAGGGACAGTGGTAATAAGACAGAAACAGATGACAGAGAGTGAAGCCGGCAGTGAGAGATAAAGAGAGATAGAGCGACAGGCACAGAGAGGCAGACAGTGGTCAAAAGAGAGAAACATGGGACAGAGCAATAGAGTCACACAGAGAGATCAAAAGAGAGACTCACGGGCACGTTCGTCCAAAATACTTTTAATTGTTCTTAGTGATGAATTACAATGTGAAAAATCTGGTAATACAGATACTAGAATAGCTTTCAATGACCTCCTTTAGCTATAATTTACAGTGAGAGGAGGGAGGGGAGAAATAGTAAGTTCTGCCATCATTACACAGAGAGGAGAGAGAATGGAAGAGAGAGAAATAGAGAAAGAGAGAGTGGAAAAGGGAGGGACTGGGAAAAAGATGGAGAGAGAAAGAATATCAATCAAAGTAAATGCCTCACCAAGTCAGTCAGTTCTACCATTTTAAAAGTCCTGAAAGATATGCCTGAAGAGTTATTGGTTATTAGAAAGTATATATTAATACATTCATATAATACTAAAACAACAAATAGCATGATATATCTACAGTATATATTATCTATATCTAAATATAGAATACATATACAGTGCACTCGGAAAGTATTCAGACCCCTTGACTTTTTCCACATTTCGTTACATTACAACCTTATTATGAAATTGATTAAATATTTGTTTTCCCTCATCAATCTACACACAATACCCCATAATGACAAATCTAAAACAGTTTCATATACATTTTTTACAATTTATAAAATAAAAAAAACAGAAATACCGTAAGTATTCAGACCCTTTGCTATGAGACTCGAAATTGAGCTCAGGTGCATCCTGTTTCCATTGATCATCCTTGAGATGTTCTTAATTTGATTGAAGTCCACATGTGGTAAATTCAATTGATTGTACATTATTTGGAAAGGCACACACCTGTTTATATAAGGTCCCACAGTTGACAGTGCATCTCAGAGCAAAAACCAAGCCATGAGGTCAAAGGAATTGTCCGTAGAGCTCTGAGACAGGACTTTGTCGAGGCACAGATCTGGGGAAGGAAACCAAAAAATTTCTGCAGCATTGAAGGTCCCTAACATCACAGTGGCCTCCATCATTCTTAAATGGAAGAAGTTTGGAACCACCAAGAATCCTTCTAGAGCTGGCCGCCCGGACAAAATTAGCAATCGGGGAAGAAGGGCCTTGGTGACAGGGCAGGGAGGTCACTCTGACAGAGCTCCAGAGTTCCTCTGTTGAGATGGGAGAACCTTCCATCTTGCAGCACTCCACCAATCAGGCCTTTATGTTTGAGTGGCCAGACGGAGGCCACTCCTCAGTAAAAGGCACATGACAGCCCACTTGGAGTTTGCCAAAAGGCAGACCATGAGAAACAAGATTCTCTGGTCTGATAAAACCAAGATTGAACTCTTTGGCCTGAATGCCAAGCGCCACGTCTGGAGGAATCTTGGCACCATCCCTATGGTGAAACATGGTGGTGGCAGCATCATACTGTGGGGATGTACAGAGTACAGAGAGATCCTTGATGAAAAACTGCTCAAGGGCGCTCAAGACCTCGGAAGATAAACCTTCGCCCCCAGTCTAACAGGACAACAATACTAAGCACACAGCCAAGACAACACAGGAGTGGCTTCGGGACAAGTCTCTGAATGTTCTTGAGTGTCCCTCCCAGATCCCGGACTTGAACCTGATCAAACATCTATGGTGAGACCTGAAAATAGCTGTGAGTGACGCTCCCCATCCAACCTGACAGAGCTTGAGAGGATCTGCAGAGAAGAATGGAAGAAACTCCCCAAATACAGGTGTGCCAAGCTTCTAGCGTCATACCCAAGAAGATTCTAGGCTGTAACCGCTGCCAAAGGTGCTTCAAGAAAGTACTGAATAAAGTGTCTGATTACTTACGTAAATGTGATATTTCAGTTTTGCAAAAATATATAAAACCTGTTTTTGCTTTTTCATTATGGGGTATTGTGTGTAGATTGATGAGGGGGGGAAACGATTGAATCCATTTTAGAATAAGGCTGTATTGTAATTTTTTTTTGGAAAAAGTCAAGGTCTGAATACTTTCCGAATGTACTGTAAATCTGATGAGAAGCCCTATTAGATTGTGTGCTGCTGTGGATGTATCATCCATCCAGTGTGATGTGCTCAGAGTAAGCACATATCTAGTATCAGCCTACCTTCCCAAAAACCTTACCTTAACCATCAGGGTGGGAACACAAAACTGACCGTAGATCAACGTCCAGGATTATATATCTTCTCAGATCACTTCTACAGCTGAAACGTTTTTATTGCACTGTAGATACACACACTAAGGGCTGGATTCAATCCGTATCCCCACAGTATCACGGAAGATCCGCGTTATAGCTCATTATAGGCAATGTTCCCACATTTGCAGAGACTGCACTTACAGTAAACCCTGCATGTCGGCTCAATCGGAAATTATCTTTGCCTTTTAATGCCGATCTTTCTCAATACTTCCGCGATAGGGATTGTGTCCAACCCTTAGCTTTCCGTATTCCTTACCAATATACAGTGTGTTCATATCTACAACGGAAACCTTTGTATTGCAATTCTTCTCCAGATTCATTAACTGTACTCATACTTGTAGAAATTGCTGGGTTGTCATGGCCTTGTACATAGCAGTCAATAGATACAGGTAACTGTGATCTTGTTAGTGTGTATGGTTGTGGCAGGTTTTTTGCTTATATGGAGAGCTGAAGACATGTTCCCCTTTCGCTCGGCTCAGTGGAGAAGGGCTCGGATATAACCCGGCAAGGGCTGACAAAACACAGAACACACACAGCACACATACACACACACAGAATACACACACACAGCTCTCTGGGCTATGTGACATCTTTGAGAGCATCTGTCCCACACAGCAACACTACTGACTCTGTACATCGTGGCCACGTAATACAATGCACAGAACACAGGAATATAATGTTTCAAAGCAGCAAGTAAAATCAACATTCCATCAAAAGCCAAGGGTGCTTCAAAGGGTTCTCCTATAGGGACAGTCGAAGAACCATTTTAGGGTCTAGATAGCACCTTTTTTCTAAGAGTGTAAAATTTGAAGAAAAAGGGACGTCACTGTGCTAGGCTGAGCTAGCTACAGTACAGTCACCTCCACTACACATCCTTTCAGTTTCATGCTTTTTCCAAAATGGCCAATTAACATTCAGTCAAACACTCTACTTTGTCTGTTCAATAAGGAATAAGGAAGTTCAACTGTCCAACCTACCCACCCCTCAGCTTACCACCTTTACTGTACAAATCCTTTGTGTACATGTTTCTGTGTATGAGACATCGGTCACTGTGGATCACAAATCTTAAATGTGGAAGTCAAACAGTATATTCTATTGTATAAATTCCTGTATGTAAAGTCTGCAGTGTTTGTCTGTGTCTCTCAGACCTCTGACTCCAGACTAGACACGCGTCCCCAGGGCTGGGTCACACAGGATCTGTCCTCAGACCTCAAACCTACTGATGCATCTCCTCTCTGGGGCTCTAAGCCCGGATCCTGGTCCTCTCGGTAGGCTCCATTGGCCCCATAGGCTCCATACAGACTGTCCTGGTACAGCAGCCCCCTCTGGCCTCGAAAGCCACCTCCACAGGGCAGGAGCTGGCATACTGGGCTGGGACTAGGGTATGTACCGGGGCTGGGGCTGGCATGGTTGCTGGATGCCTGGGAATGGGCCTGGAGGTCCAGGGGGCCATGATAGAGTGGCAGCCCAGGGTAGGAGGTTAGATAGTGGGAGTACTGTCTGCTGAGCAGGTTGGTGGCTCTCCGAACCCCCCCAAGGCCTACCCCCCCTCCGCCTCCCTGACCCCCCAGCATGGCCTCCCTGTAGGTGGGCAGGTGGGTGGAGTTTGAGTACCGCAGCTTCTTACGTCCGTTCCCTTTCCTCTGGTCCTGCCTTATATGGAGATACGCATGCTGGCGAGTTGAGGTGGCAGGGTAGCATAGGTTGTTCCGGAGGGGGGCGGGGTTGTAGAGTTTAGTGGGAGTTTCTTGGTCGGCCATGACGCAGGGGAACAGGTCTGGTAAAGCAGAATGTGATTGGCAATCAAGGGATGTAGGCGGAGTTTCGTCCGGCTGGAGAATCCGCTCACTCCCCCAGGTGGCTCGGAGGAAAGATGGCCGTCGGTGGACCCTCTGTCTGCCTGCCAGAACCAGCTCCTCCAGGGGAAGAGGCCAGGAGCCAACGGAGCCTTCTACCCCAGGACAGAGCACCGTTCCTGCGTACAGGGAGTCGGGCATCTGGGGCGAGACGTTGTTCTCCTGGAGGTGGTTGGCCCGGAGTTCAGCCAGACACACCGTCTTCTCCTCCCTGCGCCTCCTCCTCTCTCCTCCTCCTGATTCCCCTGAGAGGAGGCTCTTGCTCCTCCTATTCTTCCTGGAGGGTTCTGTGTGGGATGGATGGGAGATGGCAGAGGGGTGGTGAGAGAAGGGGTAGATGTCTGGCTGCTGAAGCTCACTATAGGGGATGAAAGGAGAGCGGGGGTGGGAGATGTGCTGGGGCTCCACATACAGCCTACCTGTGGAGGGTTGAGAGTAGGAAGAGAGGAGGTCCCCCCCAGCCAGGTCAAGGTGAGGGCTACTGAGACTAGAAACAGAAAGTGGTCTGTCGTAGAGGGAGGAAGTGCGAGCCGGGAGCGTGTATCGTAGCGGCGTGGGCCTCGCCAGCCCCTTCTGCCTGTTCAGAGAAGTCACTACACCCAGCGTGCAGTATTGCGGGATGAGGGGGTGCTCGGGGGACAGGTGTGTGTGTGTGTTCTCTGTGACATGAGAAAACCCTCCTGGAACCATTTCCGTGGTGACCTGCTGCGGAATGTGGACTGGCAGGTTGCCGCCATGGCGACCCCAGTGTTCTATGGTCTTGGTGGCGTGGTCCAGTGAGGTCTCGACCTGGGCAGAGTTGACCAGGTCTTTAGCGGTGCGTAACATCTTAAGCATGTTTGCCTGGGCGTAGTTAGTTGTCAGATCTGAGTTTGCCAGGTTAGGGTGGTCTGGTTCCTCCACCCCGTTGAAGCAACTGTAGATTCCCTGGGAGATGGAAAAGAGAGGGAGAAAGGGATAGAGGAGGTTAGATAGAGGGAGGGAAAGTAGAGGAAGGGAGAGAGGAATGGGGGGGTAGGAGTGAGAAAATGACAATCTATTACACTTAACCTTCAGCTAACCTAGAAGCCCTGTAGAGAGAAGACTTGGCTCAAAAGTTACACCTCACATATAGTAAGAAAGTAATTTCATTCAACTAATTTTCCCAGTTAACAGAAGTTATGAATTCATTTTACATTCCCCTGATTATACAGAACAACCCGTTTGTTGTGTTCGAGACCACCTAAAGCGAGACCGATTCAAGACCAAGAACAGAAAAATGTCCACTTCAAGATCATGATTTAATTTAGTCAAATCCCCACCATAATAAGAGTTGAAAATGTCCAGTATTTCAGTGTTCATATTTCAGAACAACATATGGATTCTTTAGAATTTCAAAATAGTGGAAAAAATGCATGCTGAGGGAAATTAGAGCTGCTCTATAAATTATTACTATCCCAAGCACAGTGGGGAACAATGGGCGTTCTACACTTTCAGAGAAAGCTAAGGATTTATAAAATAATGATTACAATAGTATAATAATAATGATCATTATATTATTATTTGCAATGATGTTCTGATTTAATCTCTTCAGTTTTTGTTTGAAAGGATAGGATAGGGAAAACTAAAGGGAAAATAATATCCAATCAGGATTTTGATCTCTGGGAGATACATCTCGCTAGCTAAGTCAGCCATTGGCTAGGCCAACAGAATCTAGATGAAGGCATCTGCCAATAAATTGTATTAGGACAACATTTTGGAGTGACAGTGGAATCAACCGATCACATTTTGACTTAATGGGTGGGACCGTTTTTACAAAACGCATGGAAACTTTTGCCTTCTTGAAGGCCAACAGGTCACTGCGCAATAGCGAGCAGTAGTTTTCCCACAGTCTAGCTAGCTAGCTTTTGTTGTCGGCTAGTTTTTAGTGACTGTAGCAGGTGTTATGAAAGAGGATATTGTTGCTTTTTTGTTAGCTTATCCCTTTTCAATAATACATTTCAACAAGAAGTTAAGTTTCAAATTATCAACATCCGGTGAGTGTTTTTTAGTTTTTATAACACTTGCTGTTGTTAGCCATCTCTTTGAAAATAACTTATGTTTGTGAAACACACATTTAAAGTGGAACTAACAGCATTTTAGCAACATAAAATTTGATAAAATTCTGTTCATGTACACCCCCAAGAAGAAAATGGTCATTTTCACGTTTTCATAAATTCTTAGAATGTTTGGGAATTATTTATAGTAAGGCACATGTGAAAATTCTATAGCAATATAGAGTGAGAACGTGGCATTTGGACAATTAATAGACACTGCAGTAAATAAAACTGTTTTGTCCAGGACCGGAGTCTACAGAGACTGGTGAGCTATAGCCAATCAGATCTACAGTAGGCCTTTAAACAAACAAGCCATTTGCCATACAGCCCTGCTATCATTCACTTTGAACTGGACTGTGTGTTTACAGGCAGTTGCAACAGCACGACTTTAGTTAATTAGAACTCATTCGACAAAAGCCACAAAATACACCTGAAAGGATTTCTGCAAATGTGTTAACACCATGGGAGTCCTCTTACATTTGGGAACTTTACAGTGCTATTGATCAAGCAACCATGAACAGTTAGGCTCTCTCTCCCTCAGTTACGCACATCAAGAAGTTAAAAAACTAATGCTAGCCGGAGCAAGATGAGCTAAAATCTAACGAAGGAACATTAGATAAACCCTCTCAAACGTTTTCAGCTAGTAGGCCCTCAAAATTGTACTGATAAACCATGGGGAATTGTAGCCTCCTCGTCCTTCTGCAGCTTGCCTGCCAATGCATGCTTGTCCCAACCAAGCACCCAAGCTGACTGGTTAAATTTGCCTAGCTTGCTAGCTAGCTACTTCCAGACACAAATTAGAGAACACCTCACTCTGACAATTTGACTTGCCGTAGCAGAGCTGGTTAGGCTGTTTACATGTTATCTAGTGCATTCTTGACTAACTATTACTTTTTTGTCTACATTTATTGACACCGGTCATATTCAGCAGGTGTTGCGCATTTGTAAATTCATCAGTTGTTCTGCACTCTGGCAAACTCAAACGAGAGTGCTCCGAAGAAAGATATGAGGGGAAGAAGTCAGTCACTCACCCACTCCTCCAATGGCATGACATGACATCCTCCTAGCAGTTTGATAGCTAGCTAGATAACATTAGAATATGTGTTTTTAGCTTGCTATATAAATAGATACCCTAGCCTATTAGCAACGTTATTTATGACTGTGATCATTACGATGTGATTATTGCAATCATTGCCCTTGCTAGTTTGATCGTATTGACATTCCCAGCCTTAGTTACATTCATTTTTTTTATTTTTTTTATTTCACCTTTATTTAACCAGGTAGGCTAGGTGAGAAAAAGTTCTCATTTACAACTGCGACCTGGCCAAGAGAAAGCACATTAGTTCGACACATACAACAACACAGTTAAACATGGAATAAACAAACATACAGTCAATAATACAGTAGAAAAAAAAATCTATATACAGTGAGTGCAAATGAGGTAAGATAAGGGAGGTAAGGCAATAAATAGGCCATGGTGGTGAAGTAATTACAATATA
This sequence comes from Salvelinus namaycush, assembly GCF_016432855.1. NCBI lineage: Eukaryota > Metazoa > Chordata > Actinopteri > Salmoniformes > Salmonidae > Salvelinus > Salvelinus namaycush. The sequence continues at coordinate 25,769,451 of NC_052341.1, forward strand.
GCAATTAAACACTGGAATGGTAGATGTGAGGAAGATGAATGTTTCATGTTTTAAAGTACTTCATGTCATCAGTGTTTGTCCAGAATATTGAGTCATTGAAATGGAAACAGTGCATCCCGAATGGAGGCAGCAAACAATGTACCAGGCCAGCTGTGATTTACAACCTGATAGCAATATTTTGGGACGACCAGGAAATGTATTGGTGAATTATATTAATCATGCACTGAACTGCATTAATCTATTCTGACAACAATGTCTTAGTGTAAATCATGGAGCATTGAGTCAAATAGATCTTTAAAACCTCAAATAAAGTTGGTTTTGTAGCATAAACTGGGAATTTTATATTTTTTACTGATATTATGATTGTCTGTCTGTTTCATATCTGAATATTTTAGGTCACCGGTTACTTTGTGTGCTAAACGTGCTATTTTTTTGCAATGGGAAGGAGTAGTTGTACCTTTCGATTGGGAATTGCTTAATGGTTGTGTTTTTGTAATGTTATGATTGGAACCTACTGGCTTATCTTGCCTGAGTTTATGGACTGCTTATCCTTTAACATCATGCTGCATGTGACTGCTGTCTTTCCATCGGCCCTATGTAATGGTGCCTGGAGAGGTGGGTATAATAACATTTTGCCAAAAGTTCCCAAACGGCCCGCCCAGCGAAGGAAAGGCACCCTGGTGTGAAATATCTAATATCTAGTTTTTGAGTTTTCCTATAGATTTTTCAGGTTCTCACTCTCAATCACACTTATTTTAAATAAAAAATGTTTTAAAAAATTGTCCACAACAACCACATCAGTCTGATTGGGTGGGCCTGTCATAGCCTGGCTCCCCAGTAGGTGGGCCTCTGTCCACCCAGGTCCACCCATGTCTACGCCCCTGATGCAAAAGGCACATGATGACAATTGCGCATCACAAATAGCAGTGGTGTAAAGTACTTAAGTAAAAATACTTTAAAGTACTACTTAAGTTGTTTTTTGGGGTATCTTTACTTTACTATTTATATTTTTGACAACTTTTAATTCACTACATTCCTAAAAGAAAATGGTCTAATTCACACACATATCAAGAGAACGTCGCTGGTCATCCCTACACATGCTTTGTTTGTAATTGATGTCTGAGTGTTGGAGAGTGCCCCCTGGCTATCCGTAATTTAAAAAAACATGAAAATGGTGCCTATAGCTAAACAAACACACACACACACAATGAACACACACACACTGAACACACTTGCTGAGCAAATAGTCTCATACTGCATCAGCAAACAGAGAGCCGAGTCTCCTGACTGCCCTGTTCACAGTCGACTGAAAAACTGACAAAGCCCAAATTAATTTGGCCCTCAGGGGCCCCCGTAGGGATTAATTATCAGATAGTAATTTAGCTGCAAATCTGATAAGCCCTGATACAGGCACAACTCTGCAATTACACTCTGCTAGAGCAGGACGTGCACACACACACACGCACTCTGTAAGAGTGGTGTTGGAGTTGTGTCTATAGATTTTTGGCTAGTAATGTTTTTCTTATTCCTTCCTTGCGCCTGCCTCTCCTCTCGCCAACAACCACGCTTTCATTACATAGATTGGTTGTTGATTAACACTAATGTTGAGCTGGAATTGTAACTGTGGTTCGTGCTCATTATAACTATAGCTGGCAGATGATAACGTAGTCATTGAAATGATAGGCGGTGTAAACAGTACTAAGAGCTCATATCAGGCTCATACATTGGCCACACACCCTCTCTCTCTCTCTCTCTCTAAACCTCTCTCACCCTGCTGATAGCGAGCAGGAAGTCCATGCGAGGAGACTTGTCTAGTTTCTTGCGTAGTTTCCAGTAGAGTAGATGTTCCCAGGCAAACACCAAGAGACTGAGCCCCATGGCCACCAGCAGCATGTAGAAGACCCCGGCCATGTTGTCTATGTCCAGCTTACTACTCATCACCTCGTTCTTCTCATTCTGACAGATGCCTGACAGCCAGACCGTCTCCAAACGCTGGGTGTCACCTGGGAGAGAGGAGAGGGACATGGTCATAATCCCCTTGAGGAGGGACTCACAAGTGAATAACTAGTCAGATCCAGCTGCTTTAGCTTTCTCTCAAATAAGGGTAGGCTACTGAGGAACGCATTATTTATGACTTACAAATTGGGGTTAGCAGTGAACAAGAGACGACTTCCATAATTCTCCCGTATCAGTATGACCACAGATGGGTAATTGCACTGAAGCTCCTGTTACACCTACATAAGAAACCTTTTCTGTGTCTGTATGTGTGTGTGTAGTTTTGTATTCCCAACACTGTCCTCGTGATATCTCTAACACCTCCCTGTGGTCCCTACGGTCCTACTGTGATAGCGGATATTAACTCCTACTGTGTGAGTGTGTGTGCCCATAGTGGTTATCATCCTCACACCTCCCTACTGCGAGGAAGGATATTAACTCTCTCTCTAAGCTTCACCCCTGGTGTTGCTGCACACACTGTCGTCAACAAATGGAGAAGTGCCAGCTCTACGGGCCGTGTGTGTGTGTGTGTGTGTGTGTGTGTGTGTGTGTGTGTGTGTGTGTGTGTGTGTGTGTGTGTGTGTGTGTGTGTGTGTGTGTGTGTGTGTGTGTGTGTGTGTGTGTGTGTGTGTGTGTGTGTGTGTGTGTGTGTGTGTGCGCGCGCATATGTTTGCAGTGGCACACCGTCTCCCAGGAACTGCAGCAAGGCCAGGTCAATGGGTCGTTTCCATCTGGAATCTTTCTGCAGGGCTATGCCATAGCCTGTCGTGGCAAACACTTTACCGGAGCCGATAGTCACAAGCTTACAGCCCTCGTCCTTCCCTGCCATGTAGTTCAACACCGCAGCATCATAGATGAATGCATCCAGCTTCCTATTGAATGACACAAAAAAAAAACAATCAGACAGTGATGTAATACATCTGCAGATTATAATAAGAATGAGTTATAAAGTAGATGCACAGGGAGCCAAATAGAACTCCTTCCAGTAAATGGGACTAAATCCAATTTTTGGGTTAATGGACTGTAATATCTTTTGAGGTCATTGGGATGAGGGTTGAGAGCAGGAGGAGAGTTCAGTGTTAAGCGCAGTGCATTTTTCTTACCCTGTCTTGAGGCTGTTGAGGGCATCCTCCACTCCTTTCTGGTTGTATTTGACCATGTGTGCGTGCATGTCAGGGTAGTTACTTCTGATGTTCCTCTCTGTACTGCCGTTAGGGACCGTACCAAAACGGAATGGAGGGTAGTGCTCCTGAGGCTTCTGGAACTGTAGGAATTGATGAGGAGAGGAGATTCAGTTCAATGAGATCTAATTCAGAGCAGTCCTATTCATTTCAAACTGATTCAAATAAATGCAGTTCCACTCAATTCAATTACATTTGATTGAATGCCATTCTACCCTTTTCAATTTGATTAGATTTTATATAATTCAAGGCCATTATTTTTGAGTCAATTCAATAGCCATAGATTGCCCGGACCTGCTGTTAGCCCGGACCTGCTGTTTTCGACTCTCTCTCTCTACCGCACCTGCTGTCTCTAACTCTGAATGATTGGCTATGAAAAGCCAACTGACATTTACTCCTGAGGTGCTGACCTGTTGCACCCTCGACAACCACTATGATTATTATTATTTGACCCTGCTGGTCATCTATGAACGTTTGAACATCTTGGCCATGTACTGTTATAATCTCCACCTGGCACAGCCAGAAGAGGACTGGCCACCCCTCTGAGCCTGGTTCCTCTCTAGGTTTCTTCCTAGGTTTCTGCCTTTCTAGGGAGTTTTTCCTAGCCACCGTGCTTCTACATCTGCATTGCTTGCTGTTTGGGGTTTTAGGCTGGGTTTCTGTATAGCACTTTGTGACATCGGCTGATGTAAAAAGGACTTTATAAATACATTTGATTGATTGATTGAGTTCAGTCTACTACACTCTAAAAAAACGCTGCTTTAAAAACAACTCAATTTGGGTAAATATAGGACAGAACACATGTTGGGTTATTTTGAACCAGCAGTTGGGTCATTTAAGAACACATTGCTAGGGACAGGTTGGGTTGTTGATGCTGCGGTATTTAGCTAAAATCAGAGATGGGTAGACAAATATTACAACAAATATTATGGCTGAACTCAAATGTGCTGGTTGATAAAATACCTGTATTTATGGGAAAGATGTTTGAAAAGGGTATTTTGTTCTTAAATGATATTTTAAATTGTAATGGTAGAGTTATGTCCTTCATGGAGATATCAGAATTGTACGGGAAGGTCTGCTCAATCCAAGGGTACAACCAATTGATTACAGCATTGCCCCAAAAACGGAGGAGGCGGTTGGCAGCGGGAGGAGGTAGGGAACTGGTCTGTCTGCCCAATATAAAGGATCAAAACTGGTGGAGGAATAAAAATAGCATAAATAGGAAAGTATACCAGTTTCATTTGAGGACCAGGATGTTGACAACTGTGCCATACAGATTGCAAAATAGTTGGGAAGAGATTTTTGATGTACTGTTTCCATGGTACAGGGTGCATGAGTTGATATATAAAACAACGCAAGATTCAAGACTTCGTGCTTTTCAGCTAAAATTATTATATAGAATTCTTGCCACCAACAAAATGTTGAATACTTGCGGCATTAAATCATCGAAGCTCTGCAGATTTTGTTGTGAGGATACAGAATCAATAGACCATTTATTCGGTATTTCCCTCAGGTAGCCTGTTTCTGGTCTCAGGTTCAGGAATGGCTGAAAATGCATAGCATTGATCGAAAACTGACCCTAGAAATAGTACTGTTAGGAGATCTGGAGAGACCTGGTCAGTCAATTACTAATATACTAATACCCTGAATAAAAGTATTTATCTTCAACACGCAATCTGTAGATTCTATTCGATTAGATAGATTGAAATTGTACGTTAAACATCATAGCATAGTTGAAAGATATGTGTTGCGTAGGAACATGAAGTGGGTGGCCAGCAGAGATAGATGGGATGGGCTGAGGGAAGGTGAGGGTTCGTATGTGGAATTGGAGACAAGTGGAGTGGAGTTGCTGTGTGAGAGAGAGAATGATGGTCAAAAGATAAAGGGAAAAAAAGTATAAATAAAACATAATAAAAGTACATTTGAAAAAGTACACTAAGTGGCAGTGTTTTTACAACTAATGCCGGTTTGCCTGAGGCTGATGCCGTGCAGGTGTTTGTACACATGCATATACATACACACACTCTCAATCAAATAAACACATACAAAAACACACACATACATGTAATAGTGCCAGACATGCACACAAACATATACAGTTGGCATTGCTGTTATGATTTCAGTTGTCCTTGATGTCCTTTGTTTTACATTTATTTATTTATTTTTGGCGTTGTTGTTTGCTGTTTTCTTCTGTCTTTCTTTTTTCTCTTTAGTTCATTCTCTTGGTTGTTGGTGCATTGGGGGGTTCTTGGGGGAATGGAATGAATTGTATTTTTATTTATTTTTTCTTCCGGGGGGGGACTGTGGGAGGGGTCTCGAATGGTTGAGGGACAGCTATTGGGGAACTGTGGGGGGATCTTGGAGGGTTCGGGTTTCACAAGGTTGTGATCATGAAAAAGGAAACTATGACATATATTTTATATCACTATCATGCACACGCACCCTCACACATAATGATGGCTCTGTTGCGGAAAGACTGATACATGTTTGATTGTGTCTTGATGCTGTATTGTTTGTCCTTCATGTTCTAATACTTTAATGTTACCCCCTCCTTGTGTTTTTTGAAATAAATAATTAAAAAAATATTAATAATAAAATCAGAGATGGGAATTATTTATATTACATGTATTTCAAAAACGTATTTTAATCACAATGTATATATAAAAGTATGTTGACACCCCTTCAAATTAGTGGATTCGGCTATTTGAGCCACATCTGTTGCTGACAGGTGTATAAAATCAGCCATGCAATCTCCATAGACAAACATTGGCAATAGAATGGCCTTACTGTCATAGGATGCCGCCTTTCCAACAAGTCAGTTTGTCAAATTTTTGCCCTGCTAGAGCTTCCCTGGTCAACTGTAAGTGCTGTTTTTGTGAAATGGAAACATCTAGGAGCAACAATGGCTGAACCGCGAAGCTCACAGAACAGGACCGCTGAAGCGCATAGTGCGTTAAAACATCTGTCCTCGGTTGCAACACTCAATACCAAAGCGAGGTCCATACAGAAATGATTTGTCGAACTTGACTGGCCTGCACAGAGCCCTGACCTCAACTCCATCGAACACCTTTGGGATGAATTAGAACGGCGACTGCGAGCCAGGCCTAATCACCCCCAAAATCAGTGCCGACCTCACGAATGCTCGTGGCTAAATGGAAGCATGTTCCCACAGCAATGTTTCAACATCTAGTAGAAAGCCTACAAGAAGAGTGTAGGCTGTTACAGTAGCAAAGGGGGGACCAACTCCATATTTATGCCCATGATTTTGGAATGAGATTATACTTTTGGTCATATAGTGTAGTTCTGAATATTTTGTATTTGTATTACACTGGTCTGAACAACACTCCAATGTAGTATTCAGAGCCCTTGACCTTTTCCACATTTTGTTACATTACAACCTTATTCTGATATTGATTAAATCGTTTTTTTCATCAATCTACACACAATACACCATAATGACAAAGCAAAAACAGGTTTGTGTATTACATTTTTTTATTAATGTATTATAATTAATCTGAAATATCACATTTACACAAGTATTCAGACCCTTTTACTCAGTACTTTGTTGAAGCACCTTTGGCAGCGATTACAATCTCGATTCTTCTTGGGTAAGACGCTACAAGCTTGGCACACCTGTATTTGGGGAGTTTCTCCCATTCTTCTCTGCAGATCCATTCAAGCTCTGTCAGTTTGGTTGGGTAGCGTCGCTGCACAGCTATTTTCAGGTCTCTCCAGAGATGTTCTATTGGATTCAAGTCCGGGCTCTGGCTGGTCCACTCAAGGACATTCAGAGACTTGTCCCGAAGCCACTCCTGCATTGTCTTGGCTGTGTGCTTAGAATCGTTGTTCTGTTGGAAGGTGAACCTTCGCCATAGTCTGAGGTCCTGAGCGCTCTGGAGCAGGTTTTCATCTTTCCCTCGATCCTGACTAGTCTCCCAGTCCCTGCCACTGAAAAACATCCCCTAAGCATGATGCTGCCACCACCATGCTTCACCACAGGGATGGTGCCAGGTTTCATCCAGACATGAAGCTTGGCATTCGGGCCAAAGTGTTCAATCTTGGCTTCATCAGACCAGAAAATCTTGTTTCTCATTGTCTGAGAGTCCTTTAGGTGCCTTTTGGCAAACCCCAAGTCGGCTGTCATGTGCCTGTTACTGAGGAGTGGCTTCCGTCTGGCCACTCTACCATAAAGGCCTGATTGGTGGTGCTGCAGAGATCGTTGTCCTTCTGGAAGGTTCTCCCATCTCCACAGAAGATCTCTGGAGCTCTGTCAGAGTGACACTTGGGTTCTTCGTTACCTCCGTGACCAAGACCATTCTTCCTCGATTGCTCATTTTCTCCAGTCGGCCAGCTATAGGAAGAGTCTTGGTGATTCCAAATCTCTTCCATTTAAGGTTGATGGAGGCCACTGTGTTCTTGGGGACTTTCAATGCTGCAGACATGTGTTGATACCCTTCCCCAGATCTGCGCCGTGACACTATCCTGTCTCAGAGCTCTACTGACAATTGCTTCGTCCTCATGCCTTAGTTTTTGCTCTGACATGCACTGTCAACTGTGGGACCTTATATAGACAGGTGTGTGCCTTTCCAAATCATGTCCAATCAATTGGATTTACCACCTGTGGACTTCAATGAAGTTGTAGAAACATCTCAAGGATGATCAATGGAAACAGGATGCACCTGAGCTCAATTTCGAGTCTCATAGCAAAGGGTCTGAATACTTATGTAAATATGTTATTTCAGTTTTTATTTATTTTTTAATTTGCAAAAAATACTAAAATCTATTTTCACTTTGTCATTATTGGGTATTGTGTGTAGATTGATGAGGAATAAAAAATAATGTAATACATTTTACAACAAGGCTGTAACATCACAAAATGTGGGTCTGAGTACTTTCTGAACACACTGTATTTTATAAGAAGATACTCTAGAAAGCTGTAATTTGTAAAAAATTTAATAAAATAAAAAATGGGACCACATACTTATGTCATGCAATAAAATGCTAATTAATTACTTAAAAATCATACAATGTGATTTTCTGGATTTTTGTTTTAGATTCCGTCTCTCACAGTTGAAGTGTACCTATGATAAAAATTACAGACCTCTACATGCTTTGTAAGTAGGAAAACCTGCAAAATCGGCAGTGTTTCAAATACTTGTTCTCCCCACTGTATACATTTTTATTTAGTTCATTTAACAGATGCTATTATCACACCATAGCACCATCAGACTTCTGATACCAATGTTGGGTGAAAGGGTGCCACAAAATTGTGAACCGCTATAAAAAAAAAAGTATTTTGTATTTTGAAAATACAAAAATTACAGCTTTCAAGAGTATCTTGCTACAAATTATATTGGAGTGTAGTTCAGCCCAGTGTAATTCAAAATACACAATACTCAGAAGTAATTGGAATATGTATTTCAAATATATGTAACAGACATACTGCCAATCTGGTCACAGCTCAACTAAGTGCCCCAACTGCTGGGTCAAAAATATCTATTTACCCAGTGATGGATTGTTCACCCAGCATTTTTTTGAGTGTAGTACTTCAACTCAGGGCCGTTTGGCCAAGTCAGTTCAGAGTTGAGAGGATTCAGAGTGCAGGATGGATGAAACCTTTGACAGAACCACACAGAACCCAGACGCTCATGAAACTCAATTAAAGTGCAAATAAAAACTCTCCATTATAAGCTGTTAGTATTGACCTTCAGAGCCCTGTGAAGATGGATGGACCTCTCTACAATAAGATCCCGTGTGTGTGTGTTCACTGTCTGAGAATAATATAATACTGTCTTAACACCTCCCCTGAGGCCATGGGTTTTTCTCTCTCTCTGTATCTATTCTTTGTTTATTTGTTTCTCGCAAGTCAAGTTTATCACTTGCTATTTTCCTCTTCTGTGATTACACTGAGGAATAGCGTGCCAAAGGAAGAAGTAAGTGTGTGTGTGTGTGTGTGTGTGTGTGTGTGTGTGTGTGTGTGTGTGTGTGTGTGTGTGTGTGTGTGTGTGTGTGTGTGTGTGTGTGTGTGTGTGTGTGTGTGTGTGTGTGTGTGTGTGTGTGTGTGTGTGTGAGTAAATGCTATGGTCGGACAGGGAGAATCTTTGACAGGACGAGCCCAGAGAGGACAGTTATCAGGATGGATGGATTGATGGATGACTCAGGGATTGATTAGTTGTCCTACCTTCTTGTCAGACAGTCCAGACACAGTGTCTATGTACTGCTCCTGGATCATGAAGGCAGCCAAGTTGGCAGTGTAGGAGGCCAGGAAGATGACAGCGAAGAAGGCCCACACCAACACCATGATCTTACTGGTTGTGCCTTTAGGGTTCTCAATGGGGACTGAGTTATTGAACACGATGCCCCACAGTAGCCACACTGACTTCCCTATGGTGAAGGTAGGACCTCCGGGCGCTGGGGGGGAAGGAGCAGAGATGGGCAGTATTTCTATTACATATACACTACCGGTTAAAAGTTTTAGAACACCTACTCATTCAAGGGTTTTTATTTATTTTTACTATTTTATACATTGTAGAATAATAATGAAGACATCAAAACTACGAAATAACACATGTGGACTCATGTAGTAACCAAAAATGTGTTAAACAAATCAAAATGTATTTTATATTTGAGATTCTTCAAATAGCCAACCTTTGCCTTGATGACAGCTTTGCACACTCTTGGCATTCTCTCAACAAGCTTCACCTGGAATGCTTGTCCAACAGTCTTGAAGGAGTTCCCACATATGCTGAGCACTTGTTGTCTGCTTTTCCTTCACTCTGTTGTCTGACTCATCCCAAACCATCTCAATTTGGTTTAGGTCAGGTGATTGTGGAGGCCAGGACATCTGATGCAGCACTCCATCAATCTCTTTCTTGGTCAAATAGCCCTTACACAGCCTGGAGGTGTGTTTTGGGTCATTGTCCTGTTGAAAAACAAATGATAGTCCCACTAAGCCCAAACCAGATGGGATGGCGTATCGCTGCGGTAGCCATGCTGGCTAAGTGTGCCTTGAATTCTAAATAAATCACAGACAGTGTCACCAGCCAAGCACCCCCACACCATAACACCTACTCCTCCATGCTTTATGGTGGGAAATACACATGCTGAGATCCTCCGTTCACCCACACTACGTCTCACAAAGACATGGCGGTTGTAACCAAAAATCTCCCATTTGGACCAGACCAAACGACAAATTTCCTCCGGTCTAATGTCCATTGCTCGTGTTTCTTGGCCCAAGCAAGTCTCCTCTTATTATTGATATCCTTTAGTAGTGGTTTCTTTGCAGCAATTCGACCATGAAGGCCTGATTCACACAGTCTCCTCTGAACAGTTGATGTTGAGATGCGTCTTTTACTTGAACTTTGTGAAGCATTTATTTGGGCTGCAATTTCTGAGGCTGGTAACTCTAATGAACATATCCTCTGCAGCAGAGGTAACTCTGGGTCTTCCATTCCTGTGGCGGTCCTCATGAGAGCCAGTTTCATCATTGAGCTTGATGGTTTTTGCGACTGCACTTGAAGAAACTTTCAAAGTTCTTAACATTTTCCAGATTGACTGACCTTCATGTCTTAAAGTAATGATGGAATGTCGTTTCTATTTGCTTATTAGAGCTGTTCTTGCCATAATATGGACTTGATCTTTTACCAAACAGGGCTATCTTCTGTATACCACCCATACCTCGTCACAACATACCTGACTGACTCAAAAGCATTAAGAAGAAAATAAATTGCACAAATTAACTCTTAAGAAGGCACACCTGTTAATTGAAATGAATTCCAGGGGACTACCTCATGAAGCAGGTTGAGGTAATGTCAAGAGTGTGCAAAGCTGTCATCAAGGCAAAGGGTGGCTATTTGAAGAATCTCAAATAAAAAACAATTTGATTTGAATAACAATTTTCTGTTACTAAACGATTCCATATGTGTTATTTCATAGTTTTGATGTCTTCACTATTATTCTACAATGTAGAAAATAGTAAAAATAAAGAAAAACCCTTGAATGAGTGTAGGTGTTCTAAAACTTTTGACCGGTAGTGTATTTGAAATACATATTTTAATTACTTCTGAGTATTTTTTTATTTGAATTACACTGGGCTGAACTACACTCCAATGTATTTAGTATTTTCAAAATTCTGTCATTTGTATTTTCAAAATACAAAACACTTTACATTACCAGTTAGAGGCGGGGGGATGTTAGGGAGGAGAGGGAGGTAGAGATTAGATGTTTGTTTAATAAACCCAAGGTATCATAACAGCCTCATTAGCAGATGTCCAATTGGATGAATGGATCAGTAAAGCTCCCAAGATTCAGTGTTGTTGATGTGTTTCATGGAACATAATCCTTATACGTCCATGTTCCTATACTGTTGATGACAGAATCATGAATTTCCAATTAGCTTATTTCTATAGGCCCCTACTAGGCCTTATAGAGAGCTGAAAAGGTCAAACTTATATAATGTTTCTATTCATAGGTCGTTCCCTAACCCATCACTCAACCCAGCAGCATTAGCGGTCCTCTCAGCATTAGCCTAGCCACTGAAAGGTTAGCCATTAGCCTGCCTCCACCTGGTGTGTATCATGTTGAGGAAGACAGCATTAGCCTCTAATTGTGTGTCGTGTTGGGGAACACTGCACTTGCCGCTAGCTTGCTTCTAGCTGTGTGTCGTGTATGGGAACACACCCTCAGTCCATCCATCTTGGTTATCTTAGCGGAGTCACATCCATCTCCGTCAAATTAGCCTAGCGACAAACGTTAATTAAACCAGGAAGTGACCTTTCAGACAGTGAGACGAGAGCGAGCTCTGGCATCTCGGCATGCTGGGATTGAATAGCCTTCTTCGTTGTGTGTAAGGCTATACCCCACAGTCTCTCGGGGACTCTCGGTCTGACATTCTGTTTCATAACCTGTAAAGCAGGCTTCCCCAATAGGTGGCCCGTGGGCCGAATTCCGTTGGTGGGTGATTTTATTTGGCCCCCCAAGTTGTCAGAAATATACAGTACCAGTCAAAAGTTTGGACACGCCAACTCATTCCAGGGCCAAGAAACACGAGCAATGGACATTAAACTGGTGAAAATCTGTCCTTTGGTCTGGTCCAAATAGGAGATTTTGAGACGCAGAGTCGGTGAATGAATGATCTCCGCATGTGTGGTTCCCACCGTGAAGCATGAGGAGGTGGGATAGTGTGGGGGTGCTTTGCTGGTGACACTGTCAGTGATTTATTTATAATTCAAGGCACATTTAACCAGCATGGCGACCACAGCATTCTGCAGAAATACGCCATCCCATCTGGTTTGGGCTTAATGGGTGTTTTTCAACAGGAAAATGACCCAAAACACACCTCCAGAATGTGTATGGGCTATTTTACCAAGGAGAGTGATGGAGTGCTGTATCAGATGGCCTGGCCTCGATTGAGATGGTTTGGGATGAGTCGGACAGCAGGGTGAAGGAAGAGCAGCCAACAAGTGCTCAGCATATGTGGGAACTCCTTCAAGACTGGAAAAGCATTCCAGGTGAAGCTGGTTGAGAGAATGCCAAGAGAGTGCAAAGCTGTCATCAAGGCAAAGGGTGGCTACTTTGAAGAATCTCAAATATAAAATATATTTTGATTTGTTTAACAATTTTTTGGTTACCACATGATTCCACGTGTGTTATTTCATAGTTTTGATGTCTTGACTTTTATTCTACAATGCAGAAAATAGTCAAAATAAATAAAAACCCTTGAATGAATAGGTGTGTCCAAACTTTTGACTGGTACTGTCTATATACAGTTGAAGTAAGAAGTTTGCATACACCTTAGCCAAATACATTTAAACTCAGTTTTTCACAATTCCTGACATTTTATCCAAATAAAAATTCTCTGTCTAGGTCAGTTAGGATCACCACTTTATTTAAAAAATCTGAAATGTCAGAATATTAGTAGAGAAAATTATTTATTTCAGCTTTTGATTCTTTCATCACATTCCCAGCGGGTCAGAAGTTTACATACACTCAATTAGTATTTGGTAGCATTGCCTTTAAAATGTTTAACTTGGGTCAAACGTTTCAGGTAGCCTTCCACAAGCTTCCCACAATAAGTTGGGTGTATTTTGGCCCATTCCTCCTGACGGAGCTGGTGTAACTGAGTCAGGTTTGTGGCCTCCTTGCTCGCACACGCTTTTTCAGTTCTGCCCACACATTTTCTAGAGGATTGAGGTCAGGGCTTTGTGATGGCCACTCCAATACCTTGACTTTGTTGTCCTTAAGCCATTTTGCCACAACTTTGGAAGTATGCTTGGGGTCATTGTCCATTTGGAAGACCCATTTGCGACCAAGCTTTAACTTTCTGACTGATGTCTTGAGATGTTGCTTCAGTATATCCACATAATTTCCCTCCCTCATGATGCCATCTATTTTGTGAAGTGCACCATTCCCTCCTGCAGCAAAGCACCCCCATAACATGATGCTGCCACCCCTGCGCTTCACGGTTGGGACGGTGTTCTTCGGCTTGCAAGCCACCCCCTTTTTCCTCCAAACATAACGATGGTCATTATGGCCAAACAGTTCTATTTTTGTTTCATCAGACCAGAGGACATTTCTCCAAAAAGTACCATATTTTTCCCCATGTGCAGTTGCAAACCGTAGTCTGGCTTCTTTTATGGTGGTTTTGGAAAAGTGGCTTCGCTTCTTCCTTGCTGAGCGGCCTTTCAGGTTATGTCAATATGGGACTTGTTTTACTGTGGATATAGATACTTTTGTTCCTGTTTCCTCCAGCATCTTCACAAGGTCTTTTGCAGTTGTTCTGGGATTGATTTGAACTTTTCGCACCAAAGTAAGTTCATCTCTAGGAGACAGAATGTGTCTCCTTCCTGAGCAGTATGACGGCTGCGTGGTCCCATGGTGTTTATACTTGCGCACTATTGTTTGTACAGATGAACGTGGTACCTTCAGGCGTTTGGAAATTGCTCCCAAGGATGAACCAGACTTGTGGAGGTCTACAATTTTTTTTCTGAGATCTTGCCTGATTTCTTTTGATTTTCCCATGATGTCAAGCAAAGAAGCACTAAGTTTGAAGGTAGACCTTGAAATACATCCCCAGGTACACCTCTAATTGACAAAAATTATGTAATTTTGCCATTCAGAAGCTTCTAAAGCCATGACATCATTTTCTGGAATTTTCCAAGCTGTTTAAAGGCACAGTCAACTTAGTGTATGTAAACTTCTGACCCACTGGAATTGTGATACAGTGAATTATAAGCGGAATAATCTGTCTTCAAACAATTGTTGGAAAAATTACTTGTGTCATGCACAAAGTAGATGTCCTAACCGACTTGCCAAAACTATAGTTTGTTAACAAGAAATTTTTGGAGTGGTTGAAAAATGAGTTTTAATGACTCCAACCTAAGTGTATGTAAACTTCCAACTTCAACTATATATATATATATATATATATATATATATATAATTATTTTAGTTTTTGGACTTAAGACTGTAAAATCACCAGGAAATGAGCTCAAAGTAATTTTTATTTAGTACAGTTGAAGTCGGAAGTTTACATACACTTAGGTTGGAGTCATTAAAACTCATTTTTCAACCTCTCCACAAATGTCTTGTTAACAAACTGTAGTTTTGGCAAGTCTGTTAGGACATCTACTTTGTCCATGACGCAAGTAATTTTCCAAACAATTGTTTGGTGGTTGAAGATATCCCTCTAGTGGTGTGGGGGCTGTGCTTTGGCAAAGTGGGTGGGGTTATATCCTGCCTGTTTGGCCCTGTCCAGGGGTATCATCGGATGAGGCCACAGTGTCTCCTGACCCCTCCTGTCTCAGCCTCCAGTATTTATGGTGCAGTAGTTTATGTGTCGGGGGCTAGGGTCAGTCTGTTATATCTGGAGTATTTCTCCTGTCTTATCCGGTGTCCTGTGTGAATTTAAGTATGCTCTCTCTAATTCTCTCTTTCTCTCTTTCTTTCTTTCTCTCTCGGAGGACCTGAGCCCTAGGACCATGCCTCAGGACTACCTGGCATGATGACTCCTTGCTGTCCCCAGTCCACCTGGCCGTGCTGCTGCTCCAGTTTCAACTGTTCTGCCTGCGGCTATGGAACCCTGACCTGTTCACCGGACGTGCTACCTGTCCCAGACATGCTGTTTTCAACTCTCTAGAGACAGCAGGAGCGGTAGAGATACTCTCAATGATCGGCTATGAAAAGCCAACTGACATTTACTCCTGAGGTGCTGACTTGTTGCACCCTCGACAACTACTGTGATTATTATTATTTGACCATGCTGGTCATTTATGAACATTGGAACATCTTGGCCATGTTCTGTTATAATCTCCACCTGGCACAGCCAGAAGAGGACTGGCCACCCCTCATAGCCTGGTTCCTCTCTTGGTTTCTTCCTAGGTTTTGCCCTTTCTAGGGAGTTTTTCCTAGCCACCGTGCTTCTACACCTGCATTGCTTGCTGTTTGGGGTTTTAGGCTGGGTTTCTGTACAGCACTTTGAGATATCAGCTGATGTAAGAAGGGCTATTAAAATAAATTTGATTTGATTTACAGACAGATTATTTAAGAAAACTATGTCATGGCTTTAGAAGCTCCTGATAGGCTAATTGACATCATTTGAGTCAATTGGAGGTGTACCTGTGGATGTATTTCAAGGCCTACCTTCAAACTCAGTGCCTCTTTGCTTGACATCATGGGAAAATCAAAATAAATCAGCCAAGATCTCAAAAAACAAATTGTAGACCTCCACAAGTCTGGTTCATCCTTGGGAGCAATTTCCAAATGCCTGAAGGTACCACGTTCATCTGTACAAACAATAATATGCAAGTATAAACACCATGGGACCACGCAGCTGTCATACCGCTCAGGAAGGAGAATCGTTATGTCTCCTAGAGATTAATGTACTTTGGTGCGAAAAGTGCAAATCAATCCCAGAACAACAGCAAAGGACCTTGTGAAGATGCTGGAGGAAACAGGTACAAAATTATCTATATCCACAGTAAAACAAGTCCTATATCAACATAACCTGAAAGGCCGCTCAGCAAGGAAGAAGCCACTGCTCCAAAACCGCAATAAAAAATCCAGACTACGGTTTGCAACTGTACATGGGGACAAAGATCGTACTTTTTGGAGATATGTCCTCTGGTCTGAGGAAACAAAAATAGAACTGTTTGGCCATAATGACCATCGTTATGTTTGGAGGAAAAAGGGGGAGGCTTGCAAGCCGAAGAACACCATCCCAACCGTGAAGCACGGGGATGGCAGCATCATGTTGTGGGGGTGATTTGCTGCACGAGGGACTGGTACACTTCACAAAATAGATGGCATCATGAGGGAGGAAAATGATGTGGATATATTGAAGCAACATCTCAAGACATCAGTCAGGAAGTTAAAGCTTGGTCGCAAATGGGTCTTCCAAATGGACAATGACCCAAACATACTTCCAAAGTTGTGGCAAAATGGCTTAAGGACAACAAAGTCAAGGTATTAGATTGGCCATCACAAAGCCCTGACCTCAATCCTCTAGAAAATTTGTGGGCAGAACTGAAAAAGCGTGTGCGAGCAAGGAGGCCTACAAACCTGACTCAGTTACACCAGCTCTGTCAGGAGGAATGGGCCAAAATTCACCCAACTTATTGTGGGAAGCTTGTGGAAGGCTACCCGAAACGTTTGACCCAAGTTAAACAATTTAAAGGCAACTGAGTTTGAACCTGGGTCTCCTGTGTTAGCCCTCTGAGCTAAATCCAGGCTAGCAGACAGGTTTGTCTCAACTCACCTTTAGCACTGACCAAGCTTCGGTTGTACCCGACAGGACTGAAGTACTCAAACACGAATACAGTCACAGCGACCACGGTCAGGCACATTACAAACATCATCACCCACACCGCTGGGCTATAGGGCTCTAGTGGAGAGGAGGAGAGACAAGGAGGGGAGAGAGAGAGCGGGAGGGAGGGCAAAAGAGAGAAGGAGAGAGAGACATCTTTCTTTTCAGGTATTTTGGACTGGCCAATAATGGCTAACAATGTCTTCTGCATAGTATCTAAAGAAGAATTAAAGGTAATCATGGGATTCTTAATCCATTCCTTTGGTTGTCGTGTTAGCTTTTGTACTGCCAGGCTTAAACAAGGTAATTATACACAATTTGAAGACCAGGGAGAGAAGAGGCAGAGATAAAATTATTAATATTACCATGGGAAAATATCCAGCAACTTGTTTTCATTTTGATTTTGTTGTTTCAGGGTTTATGTGGGATTTAGTCATATCTGCGGGATAAAACTTTAATCTAAAGTTTCCTAAAGCAGAAAAAACAGACCACTGAGACAGAACTCAGTAAAGTAGGCCACACACACACGTTTGCGCTCACTGAGCGTTGCCATGGGAGCTAGCGGTCCTGCTGCATCCATGGGGAGAGGCAGCATGGCCGACAATACAGGTAAATTACTCTTAGACACACATCTAGGATTATCTTTTCCTCCCCATATCCTAATGATAGCTATTGAAGTAATTAAACTAAACTGACCTCAGATCAAATTCTATTTACATTATCTAAAGTCAATCAATTAATCAATCCTACTCTCTCACCAAGGAAGGCGGAGGGGGAGACAGTCCCATTGCTACGGGCAACCATGACGCTGATGCCCGTCTCAACGAAGGGCACGGAGAAGTCGATGATCTCAGAACGCTCCTCATTTATGGTGAGAGAACCTATGGCCATGTCTGCTTTCCTATAGAACACCTGGGAGAGGAGAGGGTGAGGAAAAGAGAGTGGCCGGTTGATGCATGTACATCTTTACATTATACAACTGATTTCCTGTACATAATCCCACTGCTAACGTACAGTGCATTCAGAAAGTTAAGACCCGTTCACTTTTTCACATTTTGTTACGTTACAGCCTTATTCTAAAATGTATTAAATAAAAAATGTCCTCATCTATCTACACACAATACCCCATAATGACAAAGTGAAAACTGGTTTATAGAAATGTTGGCTAATTTATAAAAATAAAATAAAACAGAAATACCTTATTTACATAAGTATTCAGACCCTTTGCTATGAGACTCGAAATTGAGCTCAGGTGCATCCTGTTCCCATTTATCCTCCATGAGATGATTCTACAACTTGATTGGAGTCCACCTTTGGTAAATTCAATTGATTGGACATGATTTGGAAAGGCACACACTTGACTATATAAGGTCCCACAGTGGACAGTCAGAGGAAAAACCAAACCATAAGGTCGAAGGAATTGTCAGCAGAGCTCTGAGACAGGATTGTATCTAGGCACAGATCTGGGGAAGGGTACCAAAACATTTCTGCAGCATTGAAGGTCCCCTAGAAAACGGTGGCCTCCATGATTCTTAAATGGAATTAGTTTGGAACCACCAAGACTCTTCCTAGAGCTGGCCGCCCGGCCAAACTGAGCAATCGGGGAAGAAGGGCCTTGGTCGGGGAGGTGGCCAAGAACCTGATGGTGACTCTGACAGAGCTCCAGAGTTCCTCTGTGGAGATGGGAGAACCTTCCAGAGGGACAACCATCTCTGCAGCACTCTACCAATCAGGCCTTTATGGTAGAGTGGCCAGACAGAAGCCACTCCTCAGTAAAAGGCACATAACAGCCCGCTTGGAGTTTGCCAAAAGGCACCTACTGTAAAGGACTCTCAGACAATGAGAAACAAGATTCTCTGGTCTGATGAAACCAAGATTGAACTCTTTTCCTGATTGCCAAGCGTCACCTCTGGAGGAAACCTGGTACTATCCCTACAGTGAAGCGTGGTGGTGGCAGCATCATGCTGTGGGGATGTTTTTCAGTGGCAGGGACTGGGAGACTAGTTAGGATCGAGGGAAAGATGATTGGAGCAATGTACAAAGAGTTCCTTGATGAAAACCTGCCCCAGAGCGCTCAGGACCTCAAACTGGGGCGAAGGTTCACCTTCCAATGGGACAACAACCCTAAGCACACAGCCAACAGAACGCAGGACTGGCTTGGGGACAAGTCTCTGAATTTCCTTAAGTGGCCCAGCCAGACCCCGGACTTGAACCAAGATTGAACATCTCTGCAGAGACCTGAAAATAGCTGTGCAGTGATGCTCCCCATCCAACCTAACAGAGCTTGAGAGGATCTGCAGAGAAACTAATTATGGGGTAATGTGTGTAGATTGAGGGGGAAAAACGATTGAATCCATTTCAGAAGAAGGCTGTAATGTAACAAAATGTGGAAAAAGTCAAGGGGTCTGAATAGTTTCCGAATGCGCTGTATATAAGTATTGCACAATATGGTATTTTTCTCTAGAATTACCTCAAAATATATCAAACACATACAAAGTATTGAGCCTCTGGGCAGAGGAATGCAGGCAGTGATGTTCTCATGAGGAACACCTGTTTAGGCGTACGCCTTAGGGTGCAACTGTGTTTGATGTGTGTGTTTTGCATCTTCAGCACCATATGTGCATGTCCTCATACACCATTGCCTAGTTAAAATGCACCATCAAAGAGATAGGCAGCGCTACTGTACACCTACCCAGGTTACCACTGCCACTGACCACTGCCTCTTGTTCTCTCCTGCTCCCAAGGAACACACAGCACATAGTTAGGAGTAGGAGCACTGTAGCTATTTATGGAGAAGCTAGTTCATATTCCAATTGTTATCGTTCTGGGATTTGAAACAGCAGCATTCCAGCTACTGGTACACCTCTCGAGCCTCTATGCTACCCACCACCTCTGCCCTAGCACAGACATCTCCTGTAATGTTCTGCACTCCTGGTCCTGGAAAACTACTGGGTGTGCAGGCTTTTGTCCCAGGCCAGCACTAACACGCTTGATTACACTAATCAACGGATCATGAAAGCCTTGATAAGTGTAATCAAGTGTGTTATCAGAATGCAAGTGGAGCTTTTACCCCATTGCTTACACCTATGGATTACTCTCAGATCCCCATGGACTAGGGTTTGATATGGGGTTTGGCATTAGTGTTCCTCTCACCTCTCCGATCATGCCGTTCCAGATACCACTGATCATCTTTCCATGTTTCCCGTTAGTGACCAGGTAGAGGTCGTAGGAGAACTTAATGGTGCGAGACAGCTTCTTCAGAATGTCTATACAGAACCCCTTACAGCACAGCTTGGTGTAGGGCTCCGAGTGGCCCACAATACTGCAGGGAGAGGAGGAACAGAGAGCTTAGTAAATTCTTCAGTGACCTGAGATATTGCAGAGATAGACCCACACACACAGAGAGAGAGAGAGAGAAAGAACGTAGGTGAAGCATGATACGTTTTTGGAGAAAGAAGAACAACTCCTAATTGACCTAATAGGTCCTATTATTGACCTCCTAAACAGCAGTAGCACAGTGAGTCCTGATGGCTGGAGATGTGAGACATATCAGATCAATAAGCTAAACAGCATCATAGCAGAGCAAAGAGCAAACTGTACTCTGTACTAATGACTGGGAATCAAGGACCTGGTCTGCAGACAGGAAAGACAACAGTAAATCGGTATCCCCCAGACACACACACACACAAACATGCAAACAAGCGTGCGCATACACACAAACAGAGACAGAGATGCACGCACGCAGGCAGAGGGGCAGGCAGGCACACACACACACACTTAGTCCAGTCTGAAACCTTGGATGTCTGAGGGCCGGAGACAGACTCTAAACACAGGCCATTAGGGTGTTTGGAGGAACACTGACACACACACACACAGAGCGGTGATGATCCGTCACCTCCAGCCTGCCCTCGACCCCACTGTCTAATGATGTGTAGGTAGAGGGGGAGGACAGAGAGAGAGGGATGAAAGCGAGGGGATGGTTGTTGTTGTTTGACCTAGAGTAAACAGGTCTGTCCCCGTCTCCCTCATCTCACCAGCTGCCTGGGCTAAACGCTGCAGGTTAAGAGCTCTGAGTTAGGGTGTTCTAATATATATATGTGTGTGTGTGTGTGTGTGTGTGTGTGTGTGTGTGTGTGTGTGTGTGTGTGTGTGTGTGTGTGTGTGTGTGTGTGTGTGTGTGTGTGTGTGTGTGTGTGTGTGTGTGTGTGTGTGTGTGTGTGTGTGTGTGTGTGTGTGTGTGGATGCTACACAACTG
The DNA here is from genome assembly GCF_016432855.1 of Salvelinus namaycush. Lineage (NCBI taxonomy): Eukaryota > Metazoa > Chordata > Actinopteri > Salmoniformes > Salmonidae > Salvelinus > Salvelinus namaycush. Next base: position 25,790,683 of record NC_052341.1, read on the forward strand.
CTTCCTCTATCTCCCCCAACCCTACACACACACACACACACACACAGACACACCTGAGGATTAGCGATGGCTCTGTTGCTCCAGGGTTCTTCCCTGAAACTACAGCAGTGTGAAACAAAGTGAACAGAGGGAGGAAATCTAAAGCTATAACACAAAAAAAAACTTCCTTTGCTATGAGGAAGGAAGATAGAGAATGGTGGAGAAAGAAATAATGAGGAAGGAAGATTGAGAATATATGTTTCAGTGGGGAGATTGCCAGTGGTGTACCCTTAGGTATGTGATGCTAATACCTATGGCTCGATTGCAACCAACAAGCAGAATGTAACGCACTCCTGCAGGTTAACGTTGGATTTCTTAAAACGCTACAAATGGGAGATGACTAAGCTTGATCGCGACAAGAAATGCACAAGGATAAAACGGCACATCAGTTGATCTCTCGTTGTTACCATGTCAAGTGATTATAATACCAGATAGCTGGTCTAGATTCTCTACTACCGCCCCGAATGAAATATCAACCTATCAGAAGCATCAGAAATCAAGGCTGATGGATGTAAAAAAAAAAAAAGAAGAGAGACTTATTTGAGTATAAGAATATAGAAGCAGTAGCCCTCATTTCATTCAAAAGCTTCACCTTAAATGGCAAAATAAAATAATAATTGCCTTTCAATATATAACATAAATGATTACATTTTCATTTGATAAAAAAATATTGATTATTTAACTCAATCATGATTTACCTGATATGGTTGCAAATTTCTAATATGGACTGTCCAAGGATATTTTACCCTCAATCTTGATAAGATATGACCATATCAGACAATTTTCTTTTAAAGACAGTTGCATTAAATGGAGAGCATAAATTGGAAACAAACAAAAGAATTGAGAGTAGGCTACACCTTTAACATAATTTTTCCATTCATACAACGTGTCGGGAAAATTGCCACAGTAGATTTGTCGTGGTAGAAAAGGAAATACTTTGTATCAGTCGTCAAATAGACACATCACTCTTAGTCTGCTCAACTAGCAAGATTAAAATGTTTCCCGTGATAATACCCACCAGAGAACAAAATAGTCTTGAGAAATGTTGGTTGCAATCAGGACTAAAAGATAACCCCGAAATCCGCATTATGCAGATGTTTAACGGTGGTGGACGATGGTTGTTGTGCTGGTGGTTTTAGCTCGTATCGATAGTTCAACGAGAGCTGGTAATAATCTAGTGGCCATCAGTTGTTGCAATTGTCCCAACGCTTCTACATAACTCAACTGAGGTCTGAAGTGCTGCATTTGAATATTTTGCCATTGCAATACAACTCTCGTGCACTCTGGGCGTCCCCAAACCAGAACTGCTCGCAGGTACACGGCGACTACATTACAATCAGATACCCACACGTAGACAAGTTAGGATTCTACCCAGACGAAGCATCATACAGCATGTCGGACAAAGCATCATCCAGCATGTAGAATCACACACCAATAGCATCACTCTTGCGGCTAGCCCACAGTCAGTTAGAAGAGAGAGTGCTTTTGACTGTGCCTTAAAGAAGGGTTAGCTGACAACTTCACGAAAACGGTGCACATGCTTCAATGGGGCAGAAGTCTGTGTGTTGTGATTCGGGATGGCCAGATAGCAACAATGACAAGAGGCTGCCATGTGGGGAATCGTAGGTGGCTCGTTTCAGATAGTTTCATCTTGTTCTTGATACCATGTCTTGACTTGAAGTGTTTTTACTGATGTCACATCTATGCTAATATGGCTCAAATTTGCTAGCAACTACAGTATAATGATGTATTTGACACAAGTGCTCATTGTGCAAATGTATTTGTTTTCAAACATTTGAGACTAAATGTAGTTTACATGTCAACAATCTAAGCCAACTCTGTCTGTTTTGCCCCATAGTTGAGCATGCATCGGTTTTGTTGCCGAACAAACCAACCTGTTTACACTACTCTCACTTATTGGAGTTCAGTTATCTTGCCAATGAGACCAGCCGCTGTCCAAAGAGAGGAGTTTTGGGGCAAAAAAGTATTTAGTCAGCCACCAATTGTGCAAGTTCTCCCACTTAAAAAGATGAGAGAGGCCTGTAATTTTCATCATAGGTACACTTCAACTATGACAGACAAAATGAGAAAAAAAAATCCAGAAAATCAGATTTTTTATGAATTTGCAAATTATGGTGGAAAATAAGTATTTGGTCAATAACAAAAGTTTATCTCAATACTTTGTTATATACCCTTTGTTGGCAATGACAGAGGTCAAACGTTTTCTGTAAGTCTTCACAAGGTTTTCACACACTGTTGCTGGTATTTTGGCCCATTCCTCCATGCAGATCTCCTCTAGAGCAGTGATGTTTTGGGGCTGTTGCTGGGCAATACGGACTTTCAACTTCCTCCAAAGATTTTCTATGGGGTTGAGATCTGGAGACTGGCTAGGCCACTCCAGGACCTTGAAATGCTTCTTACGAAGCCACTCCTTCGTTGCCCGGGCGGTGTGTTTGGGATCATTGTCATGCTGAAAGACCCAGCCACATTTCATCCTCAATGCCCTTGCTGATGGAAGGAGGTTTTCACTCAAAATCTCACAATACATGGCCCCATTCATTCTTTCCTTTACACGGATCAGTCGTCCTGGTCCCTTTGCAGAAAAACAGCCCCAAAGCATGATGTTTCCACCCCCATGCTTCACAGTAGGTATGGTGTTCTTTGGATGCAACTCAGCATTCTTTGTCCTCAAAACACGACGAGTTGAGTTTTTACCAAAAAGTTATATTTTGGTTTCATCTGACCATATGACATTCTCCCAATCTTCTTCTGGATCATCCAAATGCTCTCTAGCAAACTTCAGACGGGCCTGGACATGTACTGGCTTAAGCAGGGGGACACGTCTGGCACTGCAGGATTTTTTTTTCTCAATTTCTAATTTTGTCTGTCATAGTTGAAATGTACCTATGATGAAAATTGCAGGCCTCTCTCATCTTTTTAAGTGGGAGAACTTGCACAATTGGTGGCTGAATAAATACTTTTTTGCCCCACTGTATTTCTCAATTGTTGCTGTTTGTTAAATGTTTTGTTTATTATTTTCCTATATATTATTATTGTTGCTCAAACACATTGTTAATTTATGTAATACTTCATATACATTGCTTTGGCGACAGTGACAGCCACCCATTCATGCCAATAAAGTGTTAAACCAGGTGAAAGAGAAAGAGAGAGAGGGTTGTGTGATTTCTATCCTACAGTACCATGATATATATGCCAGCGTTGGCAGATAAATCTTCTTTACAGCCAATCAATGTGCCATCGCGCTCAACTACTCTCCCCACACATCTCTCCACTATTAATATACTAGGTCTATAATTGATGTGCTGACTCGTGTGAATGTCTAAGGGATGTACAGCATGTATGTAACAAGTGTGTAAATGGTTGGCCCCTGGTGTGTCATTGTTGTGTTATGGGTTGGCTCCTATTAGTAATCCGTTTCACTCCAGGTGTGTTCATGCACATGGTTTGATACAGCTTGAAGGATCACACAGCTCCTATGTGCTCTGACAACAGCCCAACATAGTGTATAATGTGTGATTTAAATGTATAAAAGTATTCTGGTCTCAAAAACTAGCTTCCAGTATGTGTTTACCAGACACACCTTTACCAAATACATTTAAACTCAGTTTTTCACAATTCCTGACATTTAATCCAAATAAAAATGATCTGTCGCAGGTCAGTTAGGATCACCACTTTATATTTAGAATGTGAAATGTCAGAATAATAGTAGAGAGAGTGATACATTTCAGCTTATTTCTTTCATCACATTCCCAGTGGGTCAGTTGTAAGTTGGGTGAATTTTGGCCCATTCCTCCTGACAGAGCTGGTGTAACTGAGTCAGGTTTGTATGCCTCCTTGCTCGCACATGCTTTTTCATTTCTGCCCACAACTTTTCTATAGGATTGAGGTCAGGACTTTGTGATGGCCACTCCAATACCTTGACTTTGTTGTCCTTAAGCCATTTTGCCACAACTTTGGAAGTATGCTTGGGGTCATTGTCCATTTGGAAGATCCATTTGTGACCAAACTTAACTTCCTGACTGATGTCTTGAGATGTTGCTTCAATATATCCAAATAATATTCCTCCCTCATGATGACATCTATTTTGTGAAGTGCATCAGTCCCTCGTACAGCAAAGCACCCCCATAACATGATGCTACCACCCCCGCGCTTCACGGTTGGGATGGTGTTCTTCGGCTTGCAAGCATCCCTCTTTTTCCTCCAAACATAACGATGGTCGTTATGGCCAAACAGTTCTATTTTTGTTTCATCAGACCAGAAGACATTTCTCCAAAAAGTACGATCTTTGTCCACATGTGCAGTTGCAAACCGTAGTCTGGCTTTTTTATGGCGGCTTTGGAGCAGTGGCTTCTTCCTTGCTGAGCAGCCTTTCAGGTTATTCGATATAGGACTCATTTTACTGTGGATATAGATACTTTTGTATCTGTTTATGCCAGCCTCCACAGGTACACCTCCAATTGACTCAAATTATGTCAATTAGCCTATCAGAAGCTTCTAAAGCCATGACATCATTTTCTGGAATTTTCCAAGCTGTTTAAAGGCACAGTCAACTTAGTGTATGTAAACTTCTGACCCACTGGAATTGTGATACAGTGAATTATAAGTGAAATAATCTGTCTGTAAACAATTGTTGGAAAAATGACTTGTGTCATGCACAAAGTAGATGTCCTAACCGACTTGTCAAAACTATAGTTTGTTAACAAGAAATTTGTGGAGTGGCTGAAAAACGAGTTTTAATGACTCCAACCTAAGTGTATGTAAACTTCCGTCTTCAGCTGTATGTGCAGGCATCTGTATACATTTGCAATTTGCATGTTGTTGTTGGTGCGTGCGTGCGTACCTCTCGGTGCGGTTGGACTGGCGTCGGCAAGGCACGGTGTTGCGTACGCAGGTGCCCGTGTCGGGGTCCACATTTTCTACGATGACGAAGGGCCTCTCCTCCAGAGTGGCTACCGTCAGGTGGCGGTCATCTGATACTGTCTCCAGAAAACTGCCATAGCGAGGCCACACCGGGTAACGCACCTGGAGGATACCCCGCTCTAATGTACCCACCTGCGGGGGGGGGGGGGGGCAGGAGGAGAGAGAGAGTGGGAGAGGGAGGGAGGGAGGGAGGAAGAAAGAGAGAGAGAGAGAGAGAGAGAGAGAGAGAGAGAGAGAGAGAGAAAGAGTACATGAAAGTGGATTAAACACACTCAGGGCTGTAGATCTGAGAGAGGCTGATCCAGGTAATCCAATGGATTGTGACCCTAAGCAGAGCCCCAGAGGACCCAGTGATCCCTGTTAAGAACCTGTCCTCGCTTAACCCTACTGGGGCTCCATTTATCACCCAGGCTTCTTTCCCTGGAGCTTCCAACTCCATCTCTCCAGTCATAAATCGTAGTGTCTCTTCTTTTATATGCAAATTACATTGTACTGATCTCTGAAAGTGAAGATAAGCTTCAATAAATGTTATATATTGTTTTTAACTGGTGTGGACAATGGAATCTGAATATCAATGTGAACAAAACTAAGGTAGTACACTATTGGAATTCAGCTGTGACCAGAACACTGCTGTGGTCCAGACCACAATAGATATGATCAGTGAGTACAAGTATATGGGATTGATTATCAAAGACTTTGTGGATCACAATGTGTCTGTTAAGTACATATCTAACTATGCGAATTGTGCCCTTGGTGCCATCATTGCAACGTACAAATCCATGGGTGGCTACCATTAAAATGTTTGATTCATTGGTGCTACATACCGTATTTGTACTTATGCTACAGGAGTATGGGGGCACAGAAATTATAATTGACTTGTGTAAATGCTGATTTTACCTTGGTGTGGATAAATACACGACAAATCCTGCTATTCAAGGGGCTGTATGGGTTGGAAAATATGGCATCGTCAGTTGCTATGTATTTTTTTTTAAATGGCAGTGATTTTGCATCATGCATCAGCCAAAATGTAAATTGTAACGGTCTTGATGAAAATAATAAACTATGTGACATGTTAACAGATAACAATAATGTGCAGTGCCTCTACTTTTTCCACATTGTGTTACAGCCTGAATTTAAAATGAAGTGAATTGAGATTTTGTGTCACACACAATGCTCCATAATGTCAATGTGGAATTATGTTTTACAAGTTCATTCAAAATGAAAAGCTAAAATGTATTGAGTCAATAAGTATTCAACCCCTTTGTTATGGCAAGCCTAAATAAGTTCAGGAGTATATATTTGCCGATCAAGTCACATAAGTTGCATAGAATCACTCTGTGTGCAATAATAGTGTTTAACATAATGTTGTTATGACTACCTCATCTTTGTACCCCACACATACAATGGTCCCTCAGTTGAGCAGTGCATTTCAAACACAGATTCAATCACAAACTCCAGGGAGAAAAAAAAGCAGACATTGAATATCCCTTTGAGCATGGGGAAAATATTGGTTACACTTTGGATGGTGTATCAATATACCCAGTCGCTACAAAGATGCAGGCTTCTTTCCTAACTCAGTTGCCGGAGAGGAAGGAAACCGCTCAGGGATTTCACCATGAGGCCAATGGTGACTTTAAAACAATGACAGGGTTTAATGGCTGTGATGGGAGAAAACTGAGGATGGATCAACGACATAGTAGTTACTCCACAATACTAACCTAAACAATGGAGTGAATTAAAGGAAGCCTGTACAAAATAGAAACAAAACATGCAAAAACAATGTGGCAAAGAAATGATCTTTATGTCCTGAAAAGAAACGTTATGTTTGGGGTAAATACAACACATCGCAGAGTACCACTCTTCATATTTTCAAACATGGTGGTGGCTGCTTCATGTTATGGGTATGCTTGTCATTGGCAAGGACTAGGGAGGTTTTAGGGTAAAAAGAAACGGAATAGAGCTTAACACAGGCAAACTGCTTTCCACCAGACACTGGGAGACAAATTCACTTTATAAAAATAAAAATAGGCAAGTCAGTTAAGAACATATGCTTCTTTACAATGACAGCCTACCAAAAGGCAAAAGGCCTCCTGCAGGGCAGGTAGCAACACATCATGGTAGCAGCACAAAACACGGTACAAACATTATTGGGCACAGTCAACAGCACAAAGGTCAAGAAGGTCGAGACAACAATACATCACACAAAGCAGCCACAACTGTCAGTAAGAGTGTCCATGATTGAGTCTTCGAATGAAGCGATTGAGATAAAACTGTCCAGTTTGAGTGTTTGTTGCAGCTCGTTCCAGTTGATAGCTGCAGCGAACTGAAAATAGGAGCAACCCAGGGATGTGTGTGCTCTGGGGACCTTTAACAGAATGTGACTGGCAGAACGGGTGTTGTATGTGGAGGATGAAGGCTGCAGTATATACCTCAGATAGGAAGGGAGTGAGGCCTAAGAGGGTTTTATAAATAAGCATCAACCAGTGGGTCTTACGACAGGTATACAAAGATAACCAGTTTACAGAGGAGTATAGAGTGCAGTGATGTGTCCTATAAGGAGCATTGGTGGTAAATCTGATGGCCGAATGGTAAAGAACATCTAGCCGCTCGAGAGCACCCTTACCTGCCAATCTATAAATTATGTTGCCGTAATCTAGCATGGGTACGATGGTCATCTGAATCAGGGTTAGTTTGGCAGCTGGGGTGAAAAAGGAGCGATTATGATAGAGGAAACCAAGTCTAGATTTAACTTTAGCCTGCAGCTTTGATATGTGCTGAGAGAAGGACAGTGCACAGTCTAGCCATACTCCCAATTACTTGTATGAGGCCTCAAGCTCTGAACCCTCAGAGGTAGTAATAACACCTGTGGGAAGAGGGTCATTCTTCTTACCAAACCACATGACCTTTGTTTTGGAGGTGTTCAGAACAAGGTTAAGGGTAGAGAAAGCTTGTTGGACATTAAGAAAGCTTTTTTGTAGAGCATTTAACACAAAATCTGGGGAGGGGCCTTGGGGTACTCCCTTGGTGACAGGCAGTGGCTGAGACAACAGATTTTCTGACTTTATACACTGCACTCTTTGAGAGAGGTAGTTAGCAAACCAGGCCAAAGACCCCTCGGAGACACCAATACTCCTTAGCCGGCCCACAATAATGGAATGGTCTACCATATCAAAAGCTTTTGCCAAGTCAATAAAAATAGCAGCACAATATTGCTTAGAATCAAGGGCAATGGTGACATCATTGAGGACCTTTAAGGTTGCAGTGACACATCCATAACCTGAGAGGAAACCAGATTGCAGACCCAAGAGTATGCTATAGACATCAAGAAAGCCAGTCAGTTCATTATTGACAAGTTTTTCCAACACTTTGGATAAACAGGGCATAATAGAAATTGGCCTATAACAGTTAGGATCTGCTTGATCTCTCCCTTTATATAAAGGCTGAACTGTGGCTGCCTTCCAAGCAATGGGAACCTCCCTAGAAAGGAGAGACAGGTTAAAAAGGTTGGAGATAGGCTTGGTGATTATAGGGGCGGCAACCTTAAAGAAGAAAGGGTCTAAACCATCTGACCCAGATGTTTTTTGGGGGTCAAGTTTAAGGAGCTCCTTTAGCACCTCGGACTCAGTGACTGCCTGCAGGGAGAAACTTTGTAGCTGGCAGGGGAAAAAGAAGGAGAAGCATCAGGGATAGTCACATTAGAAGGGGTGGGAGATGAGCGAATGCTGGATGGGCAAGGAGGCATGGCTGAGTCAAATAGGAATCCTGACTTAATTAATAAATCTTGTTAGGGATAGGGCCTAGTTTCCTGAATTTCTGGCTAACTGACGTGCCCAAAGTAAACTGCCTGTTACTCAGGCCCAGAAGCCAGGATATGCATATAATTGGTAGCATTGGATAGAACACAGGTTGAGGTTTCTAAAACTGTTACAATAATGTCTGAGACTAGAACATAATTGATATGGCAGGCAAAAAATCAGAAGAAAAACCAACCAGAGATTTTTTATTTTTTAGGTCCCAGGCTCCTACAATGGAAAGCTATGGGTCCTATGTAATTCCGTCTCGCAGATTGCAAATGCTATGGCTTCCACTAGATGTCAACCATCTTTATACAAGGTTTCAGGCTTGTTTTTTGAAAAACAAGCAACAATTTGGAGTTTTGGTGAGGAGAGCACCGGAACGTTATCAGTCATTCGGCGCGCGAGGGATAGGGCACGCTTACTAATTTTGCTTTCCTATTGAACATACTTCTTTCCGTATGAAATATTATAGTTTATTTACATTTTAAAGTACCTGAGGATTAAATAGGGGTGATTAAAGAGCTCAGCCACGTGCTTCTTGTCAGTAACAAACACATCGTCAACATTAAGGGACATGGGCAGCTGTGAATAGGAGGGTTTATTCTCCAGGTCTTTAACCGTTTTCCAGAACTTCTTGGGCTTAGACCCTCAGAGAGAGAACTGCTCCATAAAGTAACTAACTTTGGCCTTCCGGATAGCCTGAGTACACTTATTTCTCATTTGCCTGAACGATAGCCAGTCAGCCTGAGCCTTTTGCCGAGCAATTCGCCAAACGCAATTCTTGAAGTGGAGTAACTCTGCAAGATCATGGTCGCACCAGGGGCTGAACCTGTTTTCAAATTCTCATTTTCTTTATGGGGGCGTGTTTGTTAACAATACCACTGAGAATATAAAAAAAGAAGGTCCAAGCGTCTTCAAGCTGATTCTATACCATTTTACAGAGGCCAGTTTGTCACGTATACTCCCTCTTCGGCCTCTAGGTCATCAGGCTGCTGATTATCCCGCACAACTGTCACCATTGTCTCGCGCACCTGCGCCTCATGACACTGACCTGGAATCCATCACCTCCTTGATTGTCTTCCCTAGAACTGTCACTCCCCTTGGTTCTTTCCTCAGGTGTTATTGACTCTGTTTTCATGTTGATGCGTTGTTTGTGTTACGTGTTTATTGTTAAATATATTTTTTCAAACATTCACTCCCTAAACTTTCTTCCTGACTCTCAGTGCACTCGTTACACAGTTCATGAAGGAAGGCTTGCTCATTAAAGTTGTTTAGCAAGCGTAGACCGATGCTGATGGAGGACGATAGCACTAAGCAACAGTCAACAAGAGCTATTTGAAAGTTTTGTGCTTAAAACCAGCAAATCAAATTGTTTGGGGACAGACTTGGTGGAGACAACCGAGTACTGAATGTGATCCTTGGTAAAGATTGCCACTCCCCCACCTTTGGAAGATCTGTCTTGCCGAAATAGGTTATAACCAGAAAGGTTAACATCAGTATTCAAACACTCTTCCTTAATCACGTCTCAGTAATGACCAACACATCTGGATAGGAGCTGTGAACCCATACTTTCAATGGATCCATTTCAGGTAATACGTTTCCAGTGTCAACGTACAGAAAACCCAGGCTTTTACAAAATCAGAAATCAGTGAAGCAGATATCAGAGCACAAGTCAGAATTGGGGCTAGCAACAGTAGGTGGGCCAGGGTGTAAATGCACATTTCCAGATATCATCAACTGGAATACAATCAAGGCACGACAGAGTACAGGGAGAGCTCTGCAGTGTTGATTTATGATATCTGAATGTGCAATAGATGGCAACAAGATCATATTACACAGCAATTTCATCAGATAACATGAATACAAAGCCTGCAAGAGGTGGTTAGAATAGGATGGGAGGCCAAAAGTCTGTGTAACCAATAGAGTCCCGAGAGTGGGAACAAACATAGTCTGTCCCATGGTTGGGTGAAGAAAGTTTGTAGTCAACAAAGTATGCAGGGGTCATGAGGCAAATCGCAAAATGCCCAAGAAAGAAATTTAATATATAACGACTTGGGGCTAGCCATTGTAAGTTCAGAGTCACTCGCCCCAACAGTGCGTGTGTGCTGGAGGCGAGCGAAAGCTCGGGAGAGAGGGGTGAGTGTGGTGGAGGTACCTGTACCAGACAGAGGGAGACAGGGCAGGGCAGACGGCAAACAGATCGCCAGGTGGATTCCAAGCAGCAGTGCAGCAGGCAATGGGAGTAGGTGTCACACCCACTTGGGATAAGCTTTTATTTCTAGAGGCAGATTTCTTGTAGAAAATGCCAGTGATGGTCTTTGAACAGCAGGAGGGGGATTCAGAAGACGCTTCAAAGACTCATGGCACTTGTTGGGCCCAAAGACTGTTTACTTCACACTTTAGTGCTAATTTAATTTGTATTTGGTCTGTCCTTGCAAGCCTGGGAGCCTTAACTCAGCATTCAGTCCCCATAAAGTAAAATATATCATTGTAATACACTTTATTATAAAAAAAAGGTTGGAATGGTGTCCTCAGGTCTCTGCTGTTTGTTTGCCAGAGCACCCTCCGTATAGCTTGGAAAAAGAAAACCTTGAAAGCAGTAATCTCTGCTTTAGGTAATTAGGCAATTAGTAATAATTAGGTTATGGGTTTGGAGTTTTGATCTGGAGCGAAGGCCAAGCTGTGGAGGGTGGGTAGCATCCTTCTTACAGTTGAAGTCGGAAGTTTACATACACCTGAGCCAAATACATTTAAACTCATTTTTTTACAATTCCTGACATTTAATCAGAGTAAAAATTCCCTGTTTAAGGTCAGTTAGGATTACCACTTTTTTTTAAGAATGTGAAATGTCAGAATAATAGTAGAGAGAATGATTTATTTCAGCTTTTACTTCTTTCATCACATTCCCAGTAGGTCAGAAGCTAACATACACTCAATTAGTATTTGGTAGCATTGCCTTTAAACTGTTTAACTTGGGTCAAACGTTTCAGGTAGCCTTCCACAAGCTTCCCACAATACGTTGGGTGAATTTTGGCCCATTCCTCCTGACAGAACTGGTGTAACTGAGTCAGATTTGTAGGTCTCCTTGCTCGCACACGCTTTTTCAGTTCTGCCCACAAATGTTCTATAGGATTCAGGTCAGGGCTTTGTGATGGACACTCCAATACCTTGACTTTATTGTCCTTAAGCCATTTTGCCACAACTTTGGAAGTATGCTTGGGGTCATTGTCCATTTGGAAGACCCATTTGCGACCAAACTTTAACTTCCTGACTGATGTCTTGAGATGTTACTTCAATATATCCAATTTTCCATCTATTTTCCACGATGCCATCTATTTTGTGAAGTGCACCAGTCCCACGTGCAGCAAAGCACCCCCACAACATGATGCTGCCACCCCCGTGCTTCACGGTTGGGATGGTGTTCTTCGGCTTGCAAGCCTCCCCCTTTTTCCTCCAAACATAACGATGGTCATTATGGCCAAACAGTTCTATTTTTGTTTCATCAGAGCAGAGGACATTTCTCCAAAAAGTACGATCTTTGTCCCCATATGCAGTTGCAAACTGTAGTCTGGCTTCTTTTATGGCGGTTTTGGAACAGTGGCTTCTTCCTTGCTGAGCGGCCTTTCAGGTTATGTCGATATAGGACTCGTTTTACTGTGGATATAGATACTTTTGTAACTGTTTCCTCCAGCATCTTCACAAGGTCCTTTGCTGTTGTTCTGGGATTGATTTGCACTTTTCGCACCAAAGTACATTAATCTCTAGGAGACATAACGATTCTCCTTCCTGAGCGGTATGACAGCTGCGTGGTCCCATGGTGTTTATACTTGCATACTATTGTTTGTACAGATGAACGTGGTACCTTCAGGCGTTTGGAAATTGCTCCCAAGGATGAACCAGACTTTCAAACAGATTTTTTTCTGAGGTCTTGGCTGAATTCTTTTAATTTTCTCATGATGTCAAGCAAAGAGGCACTGAGTTTGAAGGTAGGCCTTGAAATACATCCACAGGTACACCTCCAATTGACTCAAATTATGTCAATTAGCCTATCAGAAGCTTCTAAAGCCATGACATCATTTTCTGGAATGTCCCAAGCTGTTTAAAGGCACAGTCAACTTAGTGTATGTAATCTTCTGACCCACTGGAATTGTGATACAGTGAATGATAAGTGAAATAATCTGTCTCTAAACAATTGTTGGAAAAATGATTAGTAGATGTCCTAACCGTCTTGCCAAAACTATAGTGTGTTAAAACCTCACTAGGGTATGTGGGACGCTAGCCAAATTCAAAACAACAGAAATCCCATCATTAAAATTCAAACATACAAGTATTTTACACCATTTTAAAGATACACTTGTTGTAAATCCAGCCACAGTGTCCGATTTCAAAAAGGCTTTACGACGAAAGCACACCAAACGATTATGTTAGGTCAGAGCCAAGTCACAGAAAAACACAACCATTTTCCAGCCAAAGAGAGGAGTCACAAAAAGCAGAAAGAGAGATAAAATGAATCACTAACCTTTGATGATCTTCATCAGATGACACTCATAGGACTTCATGTTACACAATACATGTATGTTTTGTTTGGTAAAGTTCATATTTATATCCAAAAATCTCAGTTTACATTGGCGCGTTATGTTCAGTAGTTCCAAAACATCCAGTGATTTTGCAGAGAGCCACATCAATTTACAGAAATACTCATAATAAACATTGCTAAAAGATACAACTGTTATGCATGGAATTTTAGATCCACTTCTCCTTAATGCAACCGCTGTGTCAGATTTTAAAAAAACTTTACGGAAAAAGCACACCATGCCATACAGATATCTGCCATGTTGTGGAGTCAACAGAAGTCAGAAATAGCATAATAAATATTCACTTACCTTTGATGATCTTCATCAGAATGCACTCCCAGGAATCCCAGTTCCACAATAAATGTTTGATTTGTTCAATGAAGACCATCATTTATGTCCAAATACCTCCTTTTTGTTTGCGCGTTTAGTACACATTCCAAACTCAGGAGGCACGGGCAAGACCAGGCGAAAGTTCAGACGAAAAGTCATATTACAGTTCATAGAAACATGTCAAACGATTTATAGAATCAATCTTTAGGATGTTTTTATCATAAATCTTCAATAATGTTCCAACCGGAGAATTTCTTTGTCTGTAGAAATGCAATGGAACGCAAGCTAACTCACGTGAGCGCGCGTGATCAACTCATGCCACTCTGGCAGACCTCTGACTCATTCAGCTTCCATTCCCCCCTCCTTCACAGTAGCAGCATCAAACAAGGTTCTAAAGACTGTTGACATCTAGTGGAAGCCTTAGGAAGTGCAATATGACCCCATAGACATATATTCCATAGGCAATGACTTGAAAAACTACAAACCTCAGATTTCCCACTGCCTGGTTGGATCTTTTCTCAGGTTTTTGCCTGCCATATGAGTTCTGTTATACTCACAGACATCATTCAAACAGTTTTAGAAACTTCAGAGTGTTTTCTATCAAAATCTACTATTTATATGCATATTCTAGCTTTTATGGCTGAGTAGCAGGCAGTTTAATTTGGGCACGCTTTTCATAAAAAATGCTACCCTAGTGAAGTTAACAAGACATTTGTGGAGTGGTTGAAAAACGACTTTTAATGACTACAACCTAAGTGTATGTAACGTCTGACTTCTACTGTATGTACCTGCCGAAAATCCAAGTTTATCTAACTCCAAATCTATCCTTTTGAAAAATGTGAGAGCTCACATCAAGCTGTGTCTCTCTCTCTCTGGAGACCTCATCTGTCACAATAACCTAAAACACAAGAACAAATATACACTGGAGTTGTTAACCAAGACGATTTTGAATGTTCCTGAGTGGCCTAGTTACAGTTTTGACTTACATTGGCTTAAAAATCTATGGCAAGACTTGAAAATGTCAGTCTTGCAATGATCAACAACCAACTTGGGTAATTTTTTTCATAATAATGTGCAAATATTATACAATCGAGGAGTGCAAAGCTCTTAGACTTACCCAGAAAGACTCACAGCTCTAATCAAAGGTAGCAGGTAGCCTAGTGTTTAGCGCTTTGGACTAGTAACCGAAAGGTTGCAAGATCGAATCCCCGAGCTGACAAGCTAAAAATCTGTGGTTCTGCCCCTGAACAAGGCAGTTAACCCACTGTTCCTAGGCCATCATTGAAAATAAGAATTTGTTCTTAACTGACTTGCCTAGTTAAATAAAGGTAAATAATAAATAATAAATCAAATGTTAATTGTCAATTCAGCAGGTGTAGACCTGACTGTGAAATGTTTACTTACAAACCCTTAACCAACAATGCAGTTCAAGAAATAGAGTTAAGAAAATATTCAAAATAAAAACACAATACAATAACGTGGCTATACACAGGGGGTACTGGTACAGGATCAATGTGTGGGGATACAGGTTAGTTGGGGTAATTTGTACATGTAGGTAGGGGTAAAGGGACTATGCATAGATAATAAACAGCAAGTAGCAGCAGTGTACAAACAAAGGGGGGGAAGGTCAATGTAAATAGTCCGGGTGGCCATTTGATTAATTGTTCAGCAGTCTTATGGCTTGCTTAAAAAGGAGCAAGCCATACCTAGACTTTGCGCTCTGGTATCGCTTCCCGTGCAGTAGCAGAGAGAGCAGTCTATGACTTGGGTGACTGGAGTCTTTGACAATATTTTGGGCCTTCCTCTGACACCGCCTAGTATATAGGTCCTGGATGGCAGGAAGCTTGGCCCCAGTGATGTACTGGGCCGTACGTATTATCGTCTGTAGCGCTTTGCGGTCGGATGCCAAACAGTTGCCATATCAGGCGGTGATGCAACTGGTCAGGATGCTCTCGATGGTGCAGCTGTAGAACTTTTTGAGGATCTGGGGACCCACGCCAAATCTTTTCAGTCTCCTGAGGGGGAAAATGTGTTGTCGTGCCCTCTACACAACTTTATTGGTGTGTTTGTACCATGATAGTTTGTTGGTGATGTGGATACCAAGGAGCTTGAAACTCTCGACCCGCTCCACTGCAGCCTCGTTGATGTGAATGGCCCTCCTTTTCCTGTAGTCCATGATCAGCATCATTTGTCTTGCTCACGTTGAGGGATGGGTTGTTGTCCTGGCATCACACTGCCAGGTCTCTGACCTCCTACCTATAGGCTGTCTCGTCGGTGTTCAAGCCTACCACTGTTGTGTCATCGGCCAACTTAATGATGGTGTTGGATGTCGTGCTTGGCCACGCAGTCGTGGGTGAACAGGGAGTACAGGGGGGGACTAAGCACGCACCCCTGAGGGGCCCCCGCATTGAGGATCGGTGTGGAAGATGTGTTGTTACCTACCCTTACCACCTGGGGGCGGCCCGTCAGGAAGTCCAGGATCCAGTTGCAGAGGGAGGTGTTTAGTCCCAGGGTCCTTAGCTTAGTGATAGCTTTGTGTGCACTATAGTGTAGAACGCTGAGCTGTAGTCAATGAACAGCATTCTCACATAGGTGTTCCTTTTGTCCAGGTGGGAAAGGGCAGTTTGGAGTGTGATTGAGATTGCGTCACCAGTGGATCTGTTGGGGCGGTATGCGAACTGGAGTGGGTCTAGGGTTTCCGGTTGATGGTGTTAATGTGAGCCATGACCAGCCTTTCAAAGCACTTCATGGCTACTGACGTGAGTGCCACAGGCAATAGTAATTTAGGCAGGTTACTTTCGCTTTCTTGGGCACAGGGACTATGGTTGTCTGCTTGAAACATGTAGGTATTACAGACTCGGTCAGGGAGAGTATGAAACTGTCAGTGAAGATAATAGCTGCCAAAGGTGATTCTAACATGTATTGACTCAGAGGTGTGAATACTTATGTAAATGGGATAGAGTGAGCTCCACAAGTATTGGGACAGTGATATATTTTAGTGAGAAAGTTACAGATGCACAAATATCATACCCCCAAGACATGCTAACCTCTCACCATTATAATAACAGGGGAGGATAGCATTTTGGGGGGAGTTGATATTTATGCCTCTGTAACTTTCTGACTCATCATTATTCACGATTCATTCAGGATTATCAGAAATCAAGGTAAGATCCAGATGCAGACACGTCGAATTGACAATGGTTTAATATTCTAACAGGGGCAGGCAATAGGCAGGTCAAGGCAGGCAGGGGTCAGTAAACCAGAGGTGGGGCAAAGGTACAGTTTGGCAGGCAGGCTCAGGGGCAGGGGCAGGCAGAGTGGTCAGGCAGCAGGGCTCAGAGTCAGGACAGGCAAGGGTCAAAACCAGGAGGGTGAGAAAAAGAGAGACTGGGAAAAGCAGGAGCTGAGAACAACAACGCTGGTTGAACTGACAAACAAGACAAACTGGCAACGGACAAACAGAGAACACAGGTATAAATACACAGGGGATAATGGGGAAGATAGGCGACACCTGGAGGGGGGTGGAGACAATCACAAGGACAGGTGAAACAGTTCACAGTGTGACACAGGATTATCCGTAATCATGGTAGATTCCAGATTAATGTAGAAGTGTTTAGAAAAATATTATATTCTTATTTACAATAAAAGTTCTTCCAAAATGACACAATACATTGTTTCCCTTCATCTCTATTGGGGACAAAATAATCTGAAACACTACCAAACAAACAGCAAATGCTAGGAATATGGGACCAAATACTACACTTTCGACTACTTTAATACACGTACAGTATAAGTACATTTGTCACAATTGTACAATCACCAGCTATGGATGAAAATAACCTCAAATCAAAGTCATTGTATTATTTCATATCCAAAGTGGTGCAATAGAGAGCCAAAACCTAAACAGTGTCACTGTCCTAATACTTTTGGAGCTGACTGTATTGCTGTATTTCATTTTCAATAAATCAGCAAAAATGTCTAAAAACATGTTTTCACTTTGTCATTATGGGGTATTGTGTGTAGGTTGGTGAGAAAAATATATATATTTGATCTATTTTGAATTCAGGTTGTAACAAACAACAAAATGTGGAATAAGTCAAAGGTAAATGCTTGCACTGTAAAGGCCTGCACCAAAGCCTGCCATCTTGTCCTCCAACGGAGACGTTTCTTTTTATGTACCCAATTGTCCTTTTATCCACTGTACTTCGTTTTTATTTTGATATTTTTTTATGCACATGTGGCTACATGTGTATAGATGATGTCATGTATTATAGATGAAACCTGTAAATAGCTACAACACTATTTAAAGCCACATTAGCATGTAAATAACCCACACTATTGTGTCTGACTCTATGAATTTCAGTGCTGTTTTAACTGCTTGGAACTTTTCTCAGGCAGTTACTGAAATCAATCACTCCTCACTCCCTCTCTAGGAGGAAAGCAGTGAGGAAGATAGAGAGACGGTTCCCCCTGACTTAGTTTTTAAAAAATGAGATGTGTAGTGCTGTCAGTGTGTCAAAAAGAGAGAGAAGGGATGAAAAGGGCATGTCACATGCACAAACCCACAAGTAAGTGCACAATGACACTTTTTCACTAACGAATGAGCTACATGACACTGGCGGTAAGGAGGGGGAGAGAGGTTTTAAGGAAAGAGTGAGAGAGTGTTACAGAGAGAGTGAGAAGGTTAAAGGGAAGAAATAGAAGCAGGGGTTGTGAATGACTGTGTGTTTTGTTGGAATTCCGGAGCATTGCAAAAACCTCAGCAGCCGGACTTTTTGTTTGTGTTTGAGTTTTCAGACTGCACAGTCACGACCCACACACACACACACACGCACACACAACCACACACACACACACACACACACACACACACACACACACACACACACACACACACGCACACACAACCACACACAAACAATGTTATGTTCCTCTATACTTGTAGGGACCTAAAATGTTTTTCTATTCAAATTCCTATTTTCCCTAACCCCTAACAATAAACCTAACTAACCTTAACCCATAAACCAAAGCCAAACCCTACATCTAATTCCTAACCCTAAACCTAACCACTAACACCTTACCCTAACCCTAATTCTAACCTTAATTGTCACCCTAACTCTTACCCCTAATCTTAAAATAGCCTTTGTCCTCATGGGGATGTGGGAAATGTCCCAACAAGGGAGAATATCTCTTGTTTTGTTATCCTTGTGGGGACTTTTGGGGATTTTAGGTCCCCGCAAGGACAGAAGAACCAAATCCTACTATTGAACAAATGTATTCCTGCCCTGCCACAGCAAGCCTACTGTATCAATGTCACTGCCTGGCATGTATGTATGTGTGTGTGTGTGTGTGTGTGTGTATGTATGTGTGTGTGTGTGTGTGTGTATGTATGTGTGTGTGTGTGTGTATGTATGTGTGTGTGTGTGTGTGTGTGTGTGTGTGTGTGTATGTATGTATGTATGTGTGTGTGTGTGTGTGTGTGTGTGTGTGTGTGTGTGTGTGTGTGTGTGTGTGTGTGTGCAGGGTTGGGGTGTTTAGCTACAATCCGTAACATGTAAGGGATTACAAAAAACGGTAACTGTAATCCGTAACGTTACCAGAAAAAATATTGTAATCAGATTACAGATACTTTTGGAAAAACTAGATGATTACTTTGAGGATTACTTTTAAATTCAGAAAGGATGTTGAGAGAAAAAAAATCTTTGACACTGTTTTCTCAATGACATTCAAATCAGCATTGAAAAAAGGCACAAGTTTAAGTTTGTTCCACCTGAGTGAGTCTGACCACAAGTCAGAAACCACTATGATGACACACCAAATTAGTTTGTTGGATCGCGGGGAAAGAGCAGGAATAGGCTTTTTTAGTCTATAGTCCAAGCTATGTCTTCGAATAGTACGACTGCTGTCGGCATCCAAAGATTATCCAATTTAAATAAGTGCTTGGAGGTAAGGAGGACAGCAGTGGTGTAGTCTACGGCAATACAGATCACTTAATAGTGTTATCTACATTGATGTGAATCACACTGTTGAATCACACTGTGGATGGCTGTTCACAAATCTAAATGTGTATTTGAACCCAATAATGATTGAATTCAAGAAGTTTAAGCTGCCTATCAATCATTGTTTTTGAAACCAGTGGACAGTGAAAAATGCACTCTTGCAACAGCTGCACAGTGCGGATCCCAGCCTATGGAATAAAAGTGGGGCTTTTATTGCTGAAACTCGCAAACTTTTGATAGACTTAAAGGGGCAATTTGTAGTTGCGACATCCATTTTTGGACTTATAAATTATATATACTGTATATATCTATTGATTATAGAAGAATATAACTTATAAATGACTCATGAGTTTAGTTCAACTGTCACACCCCATGTGAACCCAAAATATAAGCTTGTTTTTCTCCAATGTTTGTAAACATTGTAAATGTAAACAAACACTGTATAGCCTCATAACATGGCTAAAACAATCATTCTGATATCATGGACGGTCAGTTATTGCATCCATAGCTCTGTCTATTAATCTGAGACAGAGCATCCCTCAGCTTTAACCAAAAAAGTGGCGGGGTGCCCATTTTGATATTGTTTCATCTGTGGATTATCAAGATATCAAAGTGTCACCAACAAACAGTTTAAGAATAGGCCTATAGCAAATGCAGCATATGGCATTAATTTTTCACATGTAAATAGCACTTTTCAATAGTGCTCAAAGCATGCCATTCCATGAGCACAGCATTTATTTTTCAACTCGAATCAATGAGCCCGATCAGTCCTCCATGACAACTAAATCATAAACATCAGTTTAGGGATTGCTAATAAGTCCTTCGTTTTGGGGTTATGCTCAGGTAAAACAATTTGGCTAATCTATCCTTCCATATTTCCAAATTCTATTCTTGAAGATCAAGAGGTATAAAATTAATTGGAATGACTGGAATTCTGATGGACTTAAAAATAAAATTAAAAAAATGGAACCTTTATTTAACCAGGCAAGTCAGTTAAGAACAAATTCTTATTTACAATGACTACCTACCACGGCCTCCCCTTACCCGGATGACTCTAGGCTAATTGTGCTCCACCCTTTAATTTTTTATTTCACCTTTATTTAACCAGGTCGGCCAGTTGAGAACAAGTTCTCATTTACAACTGCGACCTGGCCAAGATAAAGCAAAGCAGTGCGACAAAAACAAAAACACAGAGTTACACACAAAAAGAAAATATAGAAAAATCTATGTACAGTGTGTGCAAATGTAGAAGATTAGGGAGGTAAGCAATAAATAGGCCATAGAGGCAAAATAATTACAATTTAGCATTAATACTGGAGTGATAGATGTGCAGCTGATGATATGCAAGTAGAGATACTGGGGTGCAAAATAGCAAGAGGGTAAGTAATAATATGGGGATGAGATAGTTGGGTGTGCTATTTACAGATTGGCTGTGTACAGGTACAGTGATCGGTAAGCTGCTCTGACAGCTGATGCTTAAAGTTAGAGAGGGAGATATAAGACTCCAGCTTCAGTAATTTTTGCAATTCGTTCCAGGCATTGGCAGCAGAGAACTGGAAGGAAAGGCGGCATAAGGAAGTGTTGGCTTTGGGGATGACCAGTGCAATATACCTGCTGGAGCGCGTGCTACTGGTGGGTGTAGCTATGGTGACTAGTGAGCTGAGATAAGGCGGGGCTTTACCTAGCAAAGACTTATAGATGACCTGGAGCCAGTGGGTCTGGCGACGAATATGTAGTGAGGGCCAGCCAAAGAGAGCATACAGGTCGCAGTGGTGGGTAATATATGGGGCTTTGGTGATAAAACGGATGGCACTGTGATAGACTACATCCCGTTTGCTGAGTAGAGTGTTGGGGGCTATTTTGTAAATGACATCGCCAAAGTCAAGGATCGGTAGGATAGTCCGTTTTACGGAGGTATGTTTGGCAGCATGAACGAAGGATGCTTTGTTGCGAAATAGAATGCCGATTCTAGATTTAATTTTGGATTGGAGATGCTTAATGTGAGTCTGGAAGGAGAGTTTAGAGTCTAACCAGACATCTAGGTATTTGTAGTTGTCCACATATTCTAAGTCAGAACCATCCAGAGTAGTGATGCTAGTCGGGCGGGAGGGTGCGGGCAGCAATTGGTTGAAGAGCATGCACTTAGTTTTACTAGCATTTAAAAGCAGTTGGAGGCCACGGAAGGAGTGTTGTATGGCGTTGAAGCTCGTTTGGAGGTTTGTTAGTACAGTGTCCGAAGAAGGGCCAGATGTTTACAGAATGGTGTCGTCTGCGTAAAGGTTTATCAGAGAATCACCAGCAGCAAGAGCGACATCATTGATATATAGAGAGAAAATAGTCATCCCGAGAATTGAACCCTGTGTCACCTCATAGAGACTGCCAGAAGTCCGGACAACAGGCCCTCCGATTTGACACACTGAACTCAAACTGAAAAGTAGTTGGTCAACCAGGCGAGGCAGTCATTTGAGAAGCCAAGGCTATTGAGTCTGCCGATGAGAATGCGGTGATTGACAGAGTCGAAAGCCTTGGCCAGGTCGATGGAGACGGCTGCACAGTACTGTCTTTTATCAATGGCGGTTATGATATTGTTTAGGACCTTGAGCGTGGCTGAGGTGCACCCATGACCAGCTCGGAAACCAGATTGCATAGCGCAGAAGGTACGGTGGGATTCGAAATGGTCGGTGATCTGTTTATTAACTTGGCTTCAAAGATTTTAGAAGGGCAGGGCAGGATGGATATAGGTCTATAACAGTTTGGGTCTAGAGTGTCTCCCCCTTTGAAGAGGGGGATGACCACGGCAGCTTTCCAATCTTTGGGGATCTCAGACGATACGAAAGAGAGGTTGAATAAACTAGTAATAGGTGTTGCAACAATTTCAGCAGATAATTTTAGAGAGGGTCCAGATTGTCTTGCCCAGCTGATTTGTAGGGATCCAGATTTTGCAGTTCTTTCAGAACATCAGCTGTCTGTATTTGGGTGAAGGAGAAGCGGGGGGTGTTGGGCAAGTTGCTGCAGGGGGTGCTGAGATGTTGGCCGGGGTAGGGGTAGCCAGGTGGAAAGCATGGCCAGCCGTGGAAACTATCGATTATCGTAGATTTATCGGTGGCGACAGTGTTTCCTATCCTCAGTGCAGTGGGCAGCTGAGAGGAGGTGCTCTGGACTTTACAGTGTCCCAAAACTTTTTGGAATTAGTGCTACAGGAAGCAAATTTCTGTTTGAAAAAGCTAACCTTAGCTTTTCTGACTGACTGGGTATATTGGTTCCGGACATCCCTGAAAAGTTGCATATCGTAGGGGCTATTCGATGCTAATGCAGAACGCCACAGGATGTTTTTGTGCTGGTCAAGGGCAGTCAAGTCTGGGGTGAACCAAGGGCTATATCTGTTCTTAGTTCTAGATTTTCTGAACCCTATGGGACTCCCAATCACGGCCGGTTGTGATACACTCCAGAATCTAACCAGGGTCTGCAGTGATGCCTCTAGCATTGGGATGCAGTGCCTTAGACCACTGCGCTACTCCGGAGCCCGGTTTTGAATGTAAAGATATAAATACTATTATTATATGTAGTAGAAAGCGATGGGTTAGAAGAAGCCTACATAACCAAACCATAAAGTAAAATGTAACATCCATATATGGCCAGCTATGTAAACTTTAACATTGATTTATCCTGCAATGGATGTGGTTCAATTGGTAACATACATTTTTGTCTTCTTCTTATGCCTCTTAAGGGGAAAGTAATCTAAAAGTAACTGAATGTAATCAGATTACGTTACTGAGTTTGTTAATCCAAAAGTTATGTTACTGATTACAATTCCGGACAGGTAACTAGTAACTGTAACGGATTACATTTAGAAAGTAACCTACCTAACCCTGTTTGTGTGTGTGTGTGTGTGTGTGTGTGTGTGTGTGTGTGTGTGTGTGTGTGTGTGTGTGTGTGTGTGTGTGTGTGTGTGTGTGTGTGTGTGTGTGTGTGTGTGTGTGTGTGTGTGTGTGTGTGTGTGTGTGTGTGTGTACCCTTGGACACAGCTGTGCAACTGAATACACCACCAGGGGAGATACACTACTTGTAGATGTAACCAGATGAATAAGGTAGTGCTGGGTTGGTTGTTTCACGGTCCAGACACACACACACATACACACAAGTAATTCAGTACCTTGTCCCAAAGTCTGTCTCTGTCCAGTGCGACGATGGCCATGGAGGGGTTGGTCAGGTAGCCATCACTGTTGAACGTCAGGTCCTTACGCTCCCATGTCACGTTTAGCATGTGTCTGCAACACACACATACACACAGATTCAGTTTTCAGCACACACACACACACACACACACACTCACACACACACACACACACACCTGTTTAGTATGTGTATACTTACAAAAACACACACAGGACGAGAGGGTGTGTGGCCTCAGACACTCACCTGAACAGTGTGTTGTTGTTGATATGTGTAACTGGTGTGTTGCAGTCGCTGTGTCCCTCTGGAAGGAACCCTTGATGCCTTCTGAAACTATCCGCCCCTTTAGCCACTATGGCCACTCCCTCTCTGACACGTTGCCTCAGGCTCTTCCTCCAGTGGTCAGTGATGACGCCAATCAGTCCTACAGGGAAGCTCATAGGTGGAGGGCTCTCGGTGTTGCCCAATGCGAGGGAGGGGAGGATCCAGATGTACCCAGGCCCCAGTAGACCTACCTCGCCTGCTACCTGGAACAGGTACTGGGCCTCTTCATAGGAACAGTAGGCCAGGAGCACCTGGGAATCAATCTAGAGGAACAGACAGATATAACACTGTAAGTAATATCTAACATTAACCTCTAAACCTAACCGTAACCTTAACCCTAATTCTAGCTTCATGTCCACATCCCTGTCCAACCCTAACCCTAGTTTCAACCACAGCCCTAAACCTAGCTTCATGTCCACATCCAGGTTCAATCCTAACCCTGGCCTCAACCGTAACCTTAACCCTAATTCTAGCTTCATGTCCACATCCCGGTTCAACCGTTACCCTAGCTTCAACCCTAACCCTAGCTTCATGTCTACATCCAGGTTCAACCCTAATAACAGGCACTGGTCCTCTTCCTAGGTACACCTATATGGAGACATAACATACTATAACTATTGCCTATTAACAAGCCCAAACCTTCTCTCTCTCTCGCTCTCTCTCTCTCTCCCTCTCTCTCTCTCTCTCGTTGGAAATAGTTTTAAAAATTCTCTCTCCTACCTGCTGTAACATGCGTTTGGCTCGGACGTCACTGGTTCCGACAGACATCTCCAGAGACAGGATATCTTGTAGCCTCCACAGGAAGTAGGAAGTGTCCGTGTAGGATCGGACATAGTCTACAAACGTCTCGTATCCCGGCCACATGCTGGTGATTACTACAAAGTCTCCCCAGTCATACTCCTCCATCAACTAGAATATAGACATGATAGAACATATTATATATAAGGGTCGTTCCAATAATAGAGTACATCTTGGCTAGTTTTATTTGGTCCAAAATAACTTTTTATTTCACCTAATAAACATTTTCATAAAGAGCACATGTTCAAATTTATTTGAAAAAAAACAAGTTTTTCCATATCAAGAAGTTAAATAAAAAATATATTTTAGTATTTAGTATTTGTATTTATTATGGATCCCCATTAGCTGCTGCCAAGGCAGCAGCTACTTTTCCCGGGGTCCAGCAAAATTAAGGCAGTTTATACAATTTTAAAAACATTACAATACATTCACAGACTGTGTGCCCTCAGGCCCCTACTCCACCACTACCACATATATACAGTACAAAATCCATGTGTACGTGTGTGTATAGTGCGTATGCTATCGTGTGTGTGTGTATGCATGTGTCTGTGACGATGTTTGTGTTGCTTCACAGTCCCCGCTGTTCCATAAGGTGTTTTTTTAATCTGTTTTTTAAATCTAATTTTACTGCTTGTGTCAGTTACTTGATGTGGAATGGAGTTCCATGTAGTCATGGCTCTATTTAGTACTGTGCGCCTTCCATAGTCTGTTCTGGACTTTGAAGAGACTTCTTGTGGCATCTCTTGTGTGGTATGCATGGGTGTAGTTCAAACAGACAGCTCAGTGCATTCAACTGGTAGTCAATCTCTCCTCTACTTTGAGCCAGGGGAGATTGACATGCATATTATTCATATTAGCTCTCTGTGTACATCCAAGGGCCAGCCGTGCTGACAGTGCTGGTGTATCAATATGTTTTGACCATGACAGTTTGCAATCCAGGGTAACTCCAAGCAGTTTAATCACCTCAACTTGCTCAATTTCCACATTATGTATTACAATATTTAGTTGAGGTTTAGGGTTTAGTGAATAAGTTGTCCCAAATACAATGCTTTTAGTTTTAGAAATATTTAAGACTAACTTATTCCTTGCCACCCACTCTGAAACTAACTGCAACTCTTTGTTAAGTGTTGCAGTCATTTCAGTCACTGTAGTAGCTGACATGTATAGTGTTGAGTCATCCGCATACATAGACACTCTGGATTTCCTCAAAGCCAGTGGCATGTCATTAGTAAAGATTGAAAAAGGTAAAGGGCCAAGACAGTTGCCTTGGGGAATTCCTGATTCTACCTGGATTATGTTGGAGAGGCTTCCATTAAAGAACACCCTCTGTGTTCTGTTAGACAGGTAACTCTTTATCCACAATATAGCAGGGGGTGTAAAGCCATAACACATAAGTTTTGCCAGCAGCAGACTATGATCGATAATGTCAAAGTCCGCACTGAAGTCTAACAAAAGTAAGTGCCGATAAAGTGCAAAATAAAGTAACAGGGTTGACCGTGACAGGATTGATGTTTTGATCTTAAATCAGCGATAAATCCACTTGTGACATGGGGAATAGAAGCTTGTTGTGTGCAACAGGGAGTTGAAATTGAATGCAAGCTTCACAAAAAAATGAAATTGTTCAAATATCTCTAGCCTATCTATCTATGGGTAACAGGGTTGACGTGTTGTGCTGGATGCGCTCAGTTTTCCACCACAAAACACCAGAAAAAGGCCAAAAATAGTAGATCCAGTTCACCTGCTTTCACTCTATGATTTTACTTTTATATGTACAATGTTTCTTTTGAAATAATAATTAAAAAAGGAATAGTTTCACCATATTGAAACGAGAGTTCAGTTCACATAAAAGATTTGACCTTGAAATGAGGGACAGATGTTAATTGATCACTAATAACATAAATACATAATAATCTTCAGAAATAACATTGTCAAAGCTTTAAAATGAAAACTTGGATAAGTGGGTTGAAATCTTAATAGAATTCGGCAAAAATATGACAAGAAACATGTCAAAATGCTGAATTGTGGCACTTTAGCGCAGGGTTTCTCAAACTCGGTCCTGGGGCCCAGCCTGGTTGCACATATCTTTTTTTTGTCTTAGCACTACACAGCTGATTCAAATAATCCAAGCTTGATGAGTTGATTATTTGAATCAGCTGTGTAGTGCTAGGGAAAAAAACAAAATGTGCGCCCAGGGGGGCCCTAGGACCAAGTTTGGGAAACCCTGCTTTAGCAAGTCTTTATTCATACTAATAATCTGAAGGGCACTTCATTTAATATAACAGGCTTTTAAAATGCAATATTGATGCACAATTTCTACTTAAAATATCAAAGGAATGCAAAACGTACTTGTGGAACGACCCATAAATGTAAAAAGATATATTGACATTACATTTCAGACCACAGCTTTCCTGAATACTAAATTCTGATTGGCTGAAAGGGGGCTCTATAAGTGAACATGAACTTTAGATGATTCTATTCCTGTACCTTGAACATGCAGACGATCTGCTGCTCCAGGGAGGCGCCCATCTGGAGAAACGTGGAACCCTCAGCCTAAAGGGGGGAGGAGTGGGGTGAGAAGGAGAGGGAGGGGGGAATGAGAATATGTTAGCTCTATCCAATAATACTGTACACTATTCAGGTGAGCACACTCACAAACACTCGCAAACTCTCAAGGAGACATTTTCCACACCCAGAGGAGGTAAATAATGTGTGGTCAATCCTATCGCTGTTATAACACCTAAACACAACTACACACTTATAGACACACACAAACACACACACGTAAACAACGGGCTGTGAGGGTCGATTCTATCTCTATGAAAGCCACGCTATGAACACTGATATACAGTGCATTCGGAAAGTATTCAGACATTTTTCTTCTAAAATGTATTAAATACACAAAAAATTTTCCTCATCAATCTACACACAATCCTCCATAATGACAAAGTGAAAAAACAGAACTATCCTTATTTACATAAGTATTCAGACCCTTTGCTATGATATTCAAAATTCAGCTCAGGTACATCCTGTTTCCATTGATCATCCTTGAGATGTTTCTACAACTTGATTGGAGTCCACCTGTGGTAAATTCAATTGATTGGACATGATTTGGAAAGGCACACACCTGTCTATATAAGGTCCCACAGTTGACAGTGCATGTCAGAGCAAAAAACAAACCATGAGGTCGAAGGAATTGTCAGTAGAGCTCTGAGACAGGATTGTATCGAGGCACAGATCTAGGGAAGGGTACCAAAAAATGTCTGCAGCATTGAAGGTCCCCAAGAACACAGTGGCCTCCATCATTCTTAAATGGAAGAAGTTTGGAACCACCAAGAATCCTCCTAGAGCTGGCTACCCGGCCAAACTGAGCAATCGGGAGAGAAGGGCCTTGGTCAGGGAGGTGACCAAGAACCTGATGGTCACTCTGACAGAGCACCAGAGTTCCTCTGTGGAGATGGGAGAAACTTCCAGAAGGACAACTATCTCTGCAGCACTCCCACAATCAGGCCTTTATGGTAGAGTGGCCAGACGGAAGCCACTCCTCAGTAAAAGGCACATAACAGCCCGCTTGGAGTTTGCCAAAAGGCACCTACTGTAAAGGACTCTCAGACAATGAGAAACAAGATTCTCTCTTTTACTGATTGCCAAGCGTCACATCTGGAGGAAACCTGGCACCATCTCTACAGGGAAGCATGGTGGTGGCAGCATCATGCTTTTGGGGTGATTTTCAGTGGCAGAGACTGGTAGACTAGTCAGGACAGGGTAAAAGATGAATGGAGCCAAGTACAGAGAGATCCTTGACGAAAATCTGCTCCTGAGCGCTCAGGACCTCACACTGGGGCGAAGGTTCAACTTCCAACAGGACAGCAACCCTAAGCACACAGCCAAGACAACGCAGGAGTGGCTTCGGGACAAGTCTCTGAATGTCCTTGATTGGCCCAGCCAGAGCCCGCCTTGATTGGCCCAGCCAGAGCGAACATCCCTGAAGAGACCTGAAAATAGCTGTGCAGCGACGCTCCCCATCCAATCTGAGAGAGCTTGGAGGATCTGCAGAGAAGAATGTGAGAAACTCCCCAAATACAGCTGTGCCAAGCTTGTAGCGTCATACCCAAGAAGACTTGATTCTGTAATCAGTGCAAATGGTGCTTCAACAAAGTAAAGGGTCTGAATTATATTTTTCGTTTTTTACAATTTCTAAGTTTTTGCTTTTTCATTATGTGGTTGTCACGTTCCTGACCTGTTTTCTGTTGTTTGGTATGTGTTTATTGGTCAGGGCGTGAGTTTTGGGTGGGCAGTCTATGTTTTCTGTTTCTATGTTGGTTTTGGGTTGCCTGGTATGGCTCTCAATTAGAGGCAGGTGTTTGACGTTTCCTCTGATTGAGAGTCATATTAAGGTAGGTTGTTCTCACTGTTTGTTTGTGGGTGATTGTTTCCTGTGTCAGTGTTTGTTGCACCATACGGGACTGTATCGTGAGTTCGTTTTGTTTGTAATCAGTACTTGTTCGTTCGTTCTTCGTTGTATATAAGTTCGTAGTCCAGGTCTGTCTACTTCGTTTGTTGTTTTGTAAAAGTATCAAGTGTTCTTCGTGTGTTTAGTTTCGTCTTGTTAATAAAGTTCATTATGTATTCACAACCCGCTGCACGTTGGTCCAATCCTTGCTACTCCTCTTCGGATGAAGAGAAGGAGGAGGCCCGTTACAGAATCACCCACCAAACCCGGATCAAGCAGCGGGTTAACGGACAGCGCACGAAGCAGGATTTCTGGTCTTGGGAGGAGATCATAGACGGAAAAGGACCATGGGCTAAAGTTGAAGTGAATCGCCGCCCATGGGAACAGCTGGAGGCAGCTCGGAGAGCGGAGGAAACCGGAGAGAGGAACCGGCGTTATGAGGGGACGCGTCTAGCACGGAAGCCCGAAAAGCCCGCAAGTACAACCCAAAAATTTCTTGGGTGGGGGCTAAGAGGTAGTGGGTCTAGGGCAGGTAGGAGACCTGCGCCCACTTCCCAGGCTAACCGTGGAGAGCAGGAGTACGGGCAGACACCGTGTTACGCAGTAGAGCGCACGGTGTCTCCTGTACGTGTGCATAGCCCGGTGCGGGTTATTCCACCTCCTCGCACTGGTAGGGCTAGATTGAGCATTGAGCCAAGTGCCATGAAGCCGGCTCTACATATCTGGCCACCAGTACGTCTCCTTGGGCCGGCTTACATGGCACCAGCCTTACGCATGGTGTCCCCGGTTCGCCTACATAGCCCGGTGCGGGTTATTCCACCTCCCCGCACTGGTCAGGCGACGGGGAGCATACAACCAGGTAAGGTTGGGCAGGTTCAGTGTTCAAGGGAGCCAGTACGCCTACACGGTCCGGTATATCCGGCGCCACCTTCCCGCCCCAGCTCAGTACCACCAGTGCCTACACCACGCACCAGGCTTCCAGTGCGTCTCCAGAGCCCTGTTCCTCCTCCACGCACTCTCCCTGTGGTGCGTGTCTCAAGCTCAGTGCCTCCAGTTTCGGCACCACGCATCAAGCCTCCTGTGCGTCTCCAGAGCCCTGTTCCTCCTCCACGCACTCTCCCTGTGGTGCGTGTCTCAAGCTCAGTGCCTCCAGTTTCGGCACCACGCATCAAGCCTCCTGTGCGTCTCCAGAGCCCTGTACGCACTGTTCCTTCTCCCCGCACTCGCCCTGAGGTGCGTGCCGTCAGCCCGGTACCTCCAGTTCCGGCACCACGCACCAGGCCTACTGTGCGCCTCAGCAGGGCAGAGCCATCTGTCGGCCCAGCACCGTCTGAGCCATCTGTCGGCCCAGCGCCGTCTGAGCCATCCGTCTGCCCAGCGCCGTCTGAGCCATCCGTCTGCCCAGCGCCGTCTGAGCCATCCGTCTGCCCAGCGCCGTCTGAGCCATCCGTCTGCCCAGCGCCTTCTGAGCCATCCGTCTGCCCAGCGCCTTCTGAGCCATCTGTCTGCCACGAGCCATTAGAGCCGCCCGTCTGTCCCGAGCCATTAGAGCCGTCCGTCAGTCAGGAGCCGCTAGAGCCGTCCGTCAGTCAGGAGCTGCCAGAGCCGCCAGCCAGTCAGGAGCTGCCAGAGCCGCCAGCCAGTCAGGAGCTGCCAGAGCCACCAGCCAGTCAGGAGCTGCCAGAGCCGCCAGCCAGTCAGGAGCTGCCAGAGCCGCCAGCCAGTCAGGAGCTGTCAGAGCCGCCAGACAGTCATGAGCTGCCCTACAGTCATGAGCTGCCCTACAGTCATGAGCTGCCCTACAGTCATGAGCTGCCCTACAGTCATGAGCTGCCCTCCAGTCATGAGCTGCCCTACAGTCATGAGCTGCCCTACAGTCATGAGCTGCCCTTCAGTCATGAGCTGCCCTTCAGTCATGAGCTGCCCTCCAGTCATGAGCTGCCCTCCAGTCATGAGCTGCCCTCCAGTCATGAGCTGCCCTACAGTCATGAGCTGCCACTCAGTCATGAGCTGCCACTCAGTCATGAGCTGCCACTCAGTCCGGAGCTGCCACTCAGTCCGGAGCTGCCACTCAGTCCGGAGCTGCCACTCAGTCCGGAGCTGCCACCCAGTCCGGAGCTGCCACTCAGTCCGGAGCTGCCATTAGTACAGAGTTGTCCCTCTGTCCTAAGCTACCTCTCTGTCCGGAGCTACCTCTCTGTCCGGAGCTACCTCTCTGTCCTGAGCTACCTCTCTGTCCTGAGCTACCTCTCTGTCCTGAGCTACCTCTCTGTCCTGAGCTACCTCTCTGTCCTGAGCTGTCTCCTCTATGTAGGAGGGGCCTTAGTGAAGGTTCCTGGACCATGGTCGGGGGCGAGGGTCGCCACTCAAAGGACGCTAAGGAGGGGGACAAAGACAGTGGTGGAGTGGTGTCCTCGTCCACCGCCGGAGCCGCCACCGCGGACAGATGCCCACCCAGACCCTCCCCTTGAGTTGTAGGGGTGCGCCCGGAGTTCGCACCTTGAGGGGGGGGTTCTGTCACGTTCCTGACCTGTTTTCTGTTGTTTGGTATGTGTTTATTGGTCAGGGCGTGAGTTTTGGGTGGGCAGTCTATGTTTTCTGTTTCTATGTTGGTTTTGGGTTGCCTGGTATGGCTCTCAATTAGAGGCAGGTGTTTGACGTTTCCTCTGATTGAGAGTCATATTAAGGTAGGTTGTTCTCACTGTTTGTTTGTGGGTGATTGTTTCCTGTGTCAGTGTTTGTTGCACCATACGGGACTGTATCGTGAGTTCGTTTTGTTTGTAATCAGTACTTGTTCGTTCGTTCTTCGTTGTATATAAGTTCGTAGTCCAGGTCTGTCTACTTCGTTTGTTGTTTTGTAAAAGTATCAAGTGTTCTTCGTGTGTTTAGTTTCGTCTTGTTAATAAAGTTCATTATGTATTCACAACCCGCTGCACGTTGGTCCAATCCTTGCTACTCCTCTTCAGATGAAGAGAAGGAGGAGGCCCGTTACAGTGGTATTGTAATTTATGTAGATTGATGAGGGGGGGGAATGATTTAATCAATTTTAGAAAAAGGCGGTAACGTAACACAATGTGGAAAAAGTCAAGGGGTCTGAATACTTTCCGAATGCACTATATGTGAAACCGTTAATTAAACATTACCTTCTCAGCACGCATTCTGTATACAGTCTACGACTGGGAGTAGACTATATGAGCTGTCATAAAGCCTACACAACAATCCTATGAAAATTACATAGCACCTGATGTACTGTGAAAAGGAAAAATGTAGGGCTTCCTGAGTGGCACAATGGTCTAAGGCACTGCATCGCAGTGCTTGAGGCATCACTACAGACCCGGATTCAATCCCAGGCTGTGTCACAACCGGCCGTGACTGGGAGTCCCATAGGGGGACGCAATTGGCCCAGCGTCGTCTTGTTTAGGGGAGGGTTTGGCCGGGGGGGGCTTCATTTGGCTCATCGTGCTCTAGCGACTCCTTGTGGTGGGCCGGGAACCTGCAGGTTGACTTTTGTTGTGAGTTGAACGGTGTTTCCTCCGACACATTGGTGCGGCTGGCTTCCGTGTTAAGCGGGCGGGTGTTAAGATGCGCGGTTTGGCGGGTCATGTTTCGGAGGATGCATGACTCGACCTTCGCTTCTCCAGAGCCCGCTGGGGAGTTGGAGCGTTGAGACAAGATTGCAATTGGATATCACAAAATTGGGGATTAAAAGGTGGATAAAATATTTTTTTTTATGAATAAAAGGCTAAACTTGTCTTAGGGCAGGCGTGCAGGCGGGAGGCAAAGTTAAAGGGTAAGTACCTTAAATCCCAAATTTCCCAAGTGATTCCATACATTGAAACTAGTTAGGTAGAGTTTGCCTTCTCTCCCTGCAGTCTTGAACTGGAAAGCTGCAAAAACGGTTCATGTGACTCATGAGGTTTCTTTGTGCACTACTGGGAGCAATTGAGAAATCTGCGAATTGTAGGCAAAATTTTGGTTTTATTGAAAGAATACAGTCGAATTTGCTATTTTTATCAAAAGTACTAACGGTTTTTAGTCAGGAAATGTGTACCTTTCCACCTAAAGTGGTTGCAATTATTTTATATCATTATTTTATGTGGCCAACAGCGGAGATGGGTAACAAATGTGCATGTGCGCTCTCGTGCAGCAAACTCTGTGACCTATATGCCCTTATTTGAAGCTTGACATCACAGATGCGAGTTTAGTACAGGTTAGTAAACATGGAATCACTTGACTTGTGTGTTAGGGGTGGAAGTTTTTCTTAGTCAATACACATAATAATAATTTCGCATATATCAATGAAAATGTGAGCATGGAATAAGCTACAACTGCCACTGATACTTGAAGAACTTGAACGAATGGATAAACCCAATTGACTTTATATCAGTCTTTTTATTATAAAATGTGTCACATGTAAATCACACTTTGAAGACATTGTCTAGCATAACATAAAGTACCATATTTTCTGTTACAACATAAAGTACCTGTATTTTGTGAAACACAAAAATTATAATTTAGAATAAGTGTGTGTGTGTGTGTGTGTGTGTGTGTGTGTGTGTGTGTGTGTGTGTGTGTGTGTGTGTGTGTGTGTGTGTGTGTGTGTGTGTGTGTGTGTGTGTGTGTGTGTGTGTGTGTGTGTGTGTGTGTGTGTGTGTGTGTGTGAGCCATCTAAACATGCCTAAATGCACTCTGCAGTCATTGTGAGAAACAGTTCCCGAAACAGTCCAAGCAGTGTGTTGCCAAATAAATAAACCAGGTGCTGGAGCAGCGACAGGATCCAACTGTGGTTTACAAGGATCCTTCATCCCACCTGCCCAAGCATAATCTTCCAGACAACATTGCCACAGGGGAGAGACCTGAGAAAGAGGACCTGGTTAGATCAGAAGACATCACTCCAGGATTTGTTCTTTATATGCAACCAAATGTCTTCCCTTTTCTTTGTTGAGGGGGCACAAACAATGCTTGAATGTTTTGTATTACATTTTTTTGTGACTAAAAATATACTGAACAAAAATATAAACGCAACATGTAAAGCGGTTGTCCCATGCTTCAAGTTCCCAGAAATCTTCCACAGACACAAAAAGCTTATTTCTCTCAAATTGTGTGCACAAATTTCTTTACATCCCTGTTAGTGAGCATTTCTCCTTTGCCAAGATAATCCATCCACCTGACAGGTGTGGCATATGAAGAAGCTGATTAAACAGCCTGTTCATTACAATAAAAGGTCACTCTAAAAATGTTAAGTTGTGTCACAACACAATGCCATAGATGTCTCAAGTTTTGAAGAAGTGTGTGATTGGCATGCTGACTGCAGGAATGTCTACCAGAGCTGTTGCCAGATAATAGAAAGTTCATTTCTCTACCATAAGCAGCCTCCAATGTCATTTAAGAGAATTTGGCAGTATGCCCTACCGGCTTCACAACTGCAGACCACGTGTAACAACGCCAGCCCAGGACCTCCACATCCGGCTTCTTCAACTACGGGATCGACTTAGACCAGCCACCCGGACAGCTGATGAAACTGTGGGTTTGCACACTGTACAACAACGTGTTCCAGTTTCCGCCAATATCCAGCAACTTTGCACATCCATTGAAGAGGAGCGAGACAACATTCCACAGGCCACAATCAACAGCCTGATCAACTCTATGAGAAGGAGATGTGTCGCGCTGCATGAGGCAAATGGTGGTCACACCAGATACTGACTGGTGTCTGTGACCAACGGATTCATATCTGTATTCCCAGTCATGTGAAATCCATAGATTAGGGCCTAATGAATTTATATCAATTGACTGATTCCTTATATGAACTGTAAATCAGTAAAATCTTTGAAATTGTTGCATGTTGCGTTTATATTTTTGTTCAATGTATATTATAAAGATGACAATACAATTCCTGCTTTATTGGTCCATTTGCATGGATATTCTTTATTTTTGCAGTCACATGATACACAACAGACACATCACAGTCTGGGAGCAGCAAATACCTGTAACTTTGACTATTCACAAGTCCTGGGAGTCTTCCACTTCCTGAAAACCAGTGTATACCCCATAATGTGATTGATATTTGTCTCAGATGGCATTTACCACGAAGGCTAGGAAAGGGATCTGGACTCTTGGACCCAATGTCTCACCGTGGAGGACGCACTCCAAAATTATGTGGTATGAGACGAGTCTCAACTGTCTGGAATGACAATAGACCAAAGGGCATTGTGGATTTGAGAATCTGGAGCAGCAGTCATGTACTCATAACATTTAATTTTTTGGACAATATGGAAACAGGTTTTCAAAAATCCTTGTTGTTGCGAAAGCAAGCAAACTGTTTCTCAACATTAATAATCACATTCTCCATAGCATAAGCGTTCTTCGTGAGTCTGCATTGGAGCACAATTACACTACCGATCTGCGTTCATCTTGGGGATGGGCTGGGGCTGTGGTCCTGCTGCTTCTCCGGCCTCGGTGGCTAGAGTGGTGGCGGCCATCTGAAACTCAGTTTGCCAAAATTCTTTGTCAGAATACTCAGGTTCAAATAAATATGGTTCGATGCCACCATCGGCACCCCTCTAGTAGTTTTCTTCATCAATCGCAAATATTTCATCATCAGACAGGCTTCAGGTTGTTGTTTACTTTCGTATAACTAATCTGTAATGCTAGGCTACTGTCCCCTGAAAAAACTTGCATCTGTGATTGTGAATAATCAAATCAAACTTTATCCGCCATATGCGCCGCATACAACAAGTGTAGACTTTACCGTGAAATGCTTACTTACAAGCCCTTAACCAACAGTGCAGTTCAAGAACAAAGAAAATATTTACCAAGTAGGCTAAAATAAAAAGTAACAATAAATAGTAACACAATAAGAATAACAATAACGAGGCTATATACAGGGGGCACCGGTACCGAGTCAGTGTGCAGGGGTTCAGGCTAGTTGAGGTCATCCGTACATGTAGGTGGGGGCTAAGTGACTATGCATAGGTAACAAACAAACAGTGAGTAGCATCAGTGTACAAGAGGGGGGGGTCCATGTAAATGGCGATTTTTATGAATTGTTCAGCAGTCTAATGGCTTGGGGGTAGGAGCTGTTGAGGAGCCTTTTGATCTTAGACAAGGAGCTCCGGTACTGCTTGCCGTGCGGTAGCAGAGAAAACAGTCTATAACTTGGGTGACTGGATTCTCTCTTTTATGGACTTTCCTCTGACACCGCCTATTATATAGGTCCTGAATGGCAGGAAGCTTGGCCCCAGTGATGTACTGGGCCATTCGCACTACCCTCTGTAGCGCCTTATGGTCAGAGGCCGAGCAGTTGCCATACCAGGCGGTGATGCAACCGGTCAGGATGCTCTCGATGGTGCAGCTGTAGAACCTTTTGAGGATCTGGGGACCCATGCCAAATCTTTTCAGTCTCCTGAGGGGGAAAAGGTTTTGTCATGCCTTCTTCACGACTGTCTTGGTATGTTTGGACCATGATAGTTCATTGGTGATGTGGACACCAAGGAACTTGAAACTGTCGACCCGCTCCACTACAGCCCCGTCGATGTTAATGGGGGCCTGTTCGGCCCGCCTTTTCCTGTTGTCCACAATCAGCTCCTTTGTCTTGCTCACATTGAGGGAGAGGTTGTTGTCCTGGCACCACACTGCCAGTTCTCTGACCTCCTCCCTATAGGCCATCTCATCGTTGTCGGTGATCAGGCCTACCACTGTTGTGTCGTCAGCAAACTTAATGAAGGTGTTGGAGTCGTGTTTGGCCATGCAGTCATGGGTGAACAGGGAATATAGGAGGGGACTAAGTACACACCCCTGTGGGGCCCCAGTATTAAGGATCAGCGTGGCAGATGTGTTGTTGCCTACCCTCACCACCTGGGGGAGGCCCGTCAGGAAGTCCAGGATCCAGTTGCAGATGGAGGTTATTAGTCCCAGGGTCCTTAACTTTGTGATGAGCTTCGTGGGCACTATGGTGTTGAACGCTGAGCTGTAGTCAATGAACAGTATTTTCACATAGGTGTTCCTTTTGTCCAGGTGAGAAAGAGCAGTGTGGAGTGCAATTGAGATTGCGTCATCTGTGGATCTGTTGGGGCGGTATGCGAATTGGAGTGGGTCTAGGGTGTCCGGGAGGATGCTGTTGATGTGAGCCATGACCATCCTTTGAAGCACGTCATGGCTACCGACGTGAGTGCCACGGGGCGGTAATCATTTAGGCAGGTTAGCTTCGCTTCCTTGGGCACAGGGACTATGGTGGTCTGCTTGAAACATGTAGGTACTACAGACTCAGTCAGGGAGAGGTTGAAACTGTAAGTGAAGACACTTGACAGTTGGTCCGCGCATGCTTTGACTACCAGTGCTGTTAATCCGTCTTGCCCAGTGGCTTTGTGGATGTTGACCTGTTTAAAGGTTTTGTTCACATCGGCTACCGAGAGCATTATCACACAGTCATCCAGAACAGCTGGTGCTCTCGTGCATGCTTCAGTGTTGCTTGCCTCGAAGCGAGCATAAAAGGCATTCAGCTCATCTGGTAGGCTCGCGTCACTGGGCAGCTCGCGTATGGGTTTCACTTTGTAGTCCGTAATAGTTTAAGCCCTGCCACATCCTAGCGTCAGAGCCGGTGTAGTAGGATTCAATCTTAATCCTGTATTGACACTTTGCTTGTTTGATGGTTCGTCTGAGGGCATAGTGGGAATTCTTACAAGCGTCCGGATTAGTCTCCCGCTCCTTGAAAGCGGCAGCTCTAGCCATGAACTCGATGCGGATGTTGCCTGTAATCCATGGCTTCTGGTTGGTATATGTACGTACAGTCACTGTGGGGACGACGTCATCGGTGCACTTATTGATGAAGCCGATGACTGAGGTGGTGTATTCCTCAATGCCATTGGATGAATCCCGGAACATATTCCAGTCTGTGCTAGGAGAACAGTCCTGTAGTGTAGCATCCGCGTCATCTGACCACTTCCGTATTGAGTGAGTCACTGGTACTTCCTGCTTTATTTTTGCTTGTAATCAGGAATCAGGAGGATAGAATTATGGTCAGATTTGCCAAATGGAGGGCGGGGGAGAGCTTTGTATGCATCTCTGTCTGTGGAGTAAAGATGGTCTAGGATCTATTTTCCCCTGGTTGCATGTGACATGCCGGTATAAATTTGGTAAAACTGATTTAAGTTTGCCTTCATTAAAGTCCCCGGCTACTAGGAGCGCCACTTCTGGGTGAACATTTTCTTCTTTGCTTATGGCCTTATAGAGTTTGTTGAGAGCAGTCTTAGTGCCAGCTTCGCTTTGTGGTGGTAAATAGATGGCTATGAATAATACAGATGAGAACTCTTGGTAAATTGTGTGGTCGACAGCTTATCATACAGTAGTCTACCTCAGGTGAGCAATACCTCGAGACTTCTTTAATATTAGACATCGCGCCCCAGCTGTTATTGACAAAAAGACACACACCCCCACCCCTCGTCTTATAAGAGGTAGCGTCTCTGTTTTGCCGGTGCATGGAAAATCCCTCCAGCTCTATATTGTCAGTTTCTTAGTTCAGCCACGTCTCGGTGAAACATAAGATTTTAGAGTTTTTAATGTCCCGTTGGTAGGATAATCTTAACAGTATGTCATCAATTTTATTTTCCAACGATTGCATGTTAGCAAGGAGAATGGAAGGCATTGGGAGTTTCCTCCGGATTCTCAGAAGGTCCCTGATCTGCAAACCCCTTTTCTGGGATCTTTTCTTTGCGCAAAAGGCGTGGATCTGGGCCTGTTCCATTGAAAGCAGAATATCCTTCTCATCGGACTCGTTAAAAGGAAAAAGTTTCTTCCAGTCCCCGGTGAGTAATCGCTTTTCTGATGTCCAGAAGTTATTTCCGGTCATAAGAGACGGTAGTAGCAACATTATGTACACAATAAGTTTTAAAATAGGTTACACAAAATACAACAAAAAAAATAACAAAATTGCACAATTGGTTGGGAGAATGTAAAACATCTGCCATGTTCTTCAACGCCATCTTTTCAAGGGCCTTACATGCAGTTTGTAAATAAAGGGATTCCCCCAGGAGAGCACACATGAGCAGTTGTTAACTATCTCTATTTTTTTTATCAAAATGTGTTCTGGAACATGTGAACTTTCATGTGCCTTAATAACAAACGTGTATGCCATCCGTAAATACTAGCCATGGAAATACTAGCAAATACTAGCAACATTTCTGCTATCCACGATAGGCTGAGATAATGAGTGGGTTGCAGAGAGATGAGTTCGGATCGGTCTGCCATGTAACGTGCGTCTGTCTATAACATGAGCTGGTCAGTATGTGTAGGTAATCCTTTCTAATGCGACTTTTTTGAAAGATATCACTTAGAAGAACTGCACATGTGTAGCTGTCCACTTTCTGGAGGACCGAGTTTTGAAATCAGTGGAATTAGAGTATGATAGCTCAGGAGATGAATGAGCTCTGAATATTCAGGAGTTGGATTGCAAATATGCAGATGGAGTCGAAAAGAGAACACACAGAAGGCTGTTGTATAAAACACCTGTCTCTGGATTACATCTTTAAACTAAGGGCAACCATGGCATCCATGACAGAGAGGGAGAAGCGTCCGTCTATGTATACTGGTAAGATAGTCTAGCCTGTTAGATATTACACGTTTCTAATTTTGTCAGAAAGTCGTTTTCATTTCAAGTTAGCAGCTTACCACCCATTACCTGATCATAATCCAGAAAACATCTGTTGCAAGGACAAGAAGAATGTTTGTATTGCTAATAGTTTTGTTGTTGTCAACCTCATGAACCAGAGCCAATCGTAATAAAGTTCAACTCAGTTGTGTTAGTTTTCTTTCTCATGGATTTTCATTCATTCATTATTAGTGGTATGATATTATTCGACATTTGGTAAGACTAATTGACAGTTGGCGCTATTTGCAGGTGGAAATGTGACATGTATAACTAATTCAAGAGTCCACAAGAGAGAGTGGAGCTTGTGCAAGTCATCACACGCAACTTCACATGACTTCAGGAGTACTTTATGGACGTAGCAGCACTCCAACAAGATCACAACAGGTATGTTCTCACACAAACACACCAACAAGCTCTAACGGTCTCATTGCAGAATTAGATGTTCATCCAAGTTCTACAACGTCAAATTTTAAAGTAGCTCCAAACATCAAATTTCAACAACAAAAATTGTTGCTCCTGCTGCTCTGTATCTTTCCATTTCGCCAAACATCAAATTTCGAAGTTAATGATTAAGTTTAGGCACTCATTCTGAATGGTTAAGGTAAGGGTTAAGGTTTGGGATGGTCATAAAACATTACGTTTAGGCACTCATTCCAAATGTTTAAGGTAAGGGTCAAGGTTTGGGATAGGGTTAAAATAGAAAATACAAAAGCAGTTTCCATGACTAGGACCGAACATGCAACTTTCTGATCCAGAGTCATGGAATTACACCCATCCACAACACCCTAGCAAAACCCAAGGCTACCTGATGGTAATAGCACTCAATGTTGCCCCTAGTGGCTGGTTTTGAAGGCATTTCCTAACATCCTCAGGACATGATAGATGTCCAATTTCGATGTGAATCTTGAACCACCTGGCTGCACACACACACACACACACACGCTACACACACACACACACACGCTACACACTGTCACGCTGCTTTCTTTCTGTCAACTTCCTCTGTGTGTGACTGAAGCTGTCCAATTAGGCTGATGGGTCCATAGCTTGCAGGCAGGGAAGCGGTT
Organism: Salvelinus namaycush; assembly: GCF_016432855.1. Classification (NCBI taxonomy): domain Eukaryota; kingdom Metazoa; phylum Chordata; class Actinopteri; order Salmoniformes; family Salmonidae; genus Salvelinus; species Salvelinus namaycush. The sequence continues at coordinate 25,831,817 of NC_052341.1, forward strand.
TGGGGACGGACAACATTTCTGACATACATGAGCGAGAAAGGGAGATGACTAGACCTTATTATACATCTCTGTACTTAGCAAAAGAGTGCCAGGGGACATCCAACAATAAAAAAAAATCTGAAGACATTGTGTCTTGGTTCCATGGAGGTTTTCGTCTAGTTCCAGGGGATGTCTACTCAGGGCACGTGCACTCTCATTTCATCACACATCACCCCTTGTTAAGGTTGCCAAACCCATCAAGGCCCTGATTGGTGAACTACTGACCCATCCATTCACAGATCTTTGTATAGTTGAGTGTTTCCGCCTTACATATTCGACATACATGATTACGTTTATTTACACAGTACTTATTATTCAACATGTTTTCAACTGGGATTTGAACTCAAAACCTCTCAGTTCTCAGCATTCCGATCTTCCTGCTACACCACCATGTCCTCGTCTGTAGCTGTGGTTCTATCAACTTGTCCAGTGATTATTTGTTGACATTTAGGGTGCGTTTCCATTTAACTGTCTTGTGTTGATAAAAACAGCTGGACATAATGACAGCAGACCAACAAATTTCTTTGTACTTTTTCACAAAAACCTAGTGTTGAATAGAAGTGGTGTGGTCAAAGTGATTCCATTACCCATTTAGGCAAATTGCACATGAATAAATTGGCAAAAGCCTGAATGCCCTCCCACCTACAGTACAGTATCTGTTTCATGTCTCAGGTAGCCCACGAAAGCCAGCAAGATAAAATGCAATAATTAAGTGAAAATGCCAGAGAAGCCCATGTTTGAGGATATATTGGCACGGGTGTTGCTGGTATATACAGTGGCAAGAAAAAGTATGTGAACCCTTTGGAATTACCTGGATTCCTGCATAAATTGGTCATAACATTTGATATGATCTTCGTCTAAGTCACAACAATAGACAAACACAGTGTGCTTGAATTAACATGGTATTGAGTGAAGTAGCAGCAAATATATTAAATGAGCAACTAATAAGCATGGAGAGCCTCCCAAGTTTTGATGAAATTACCTTATATCGTTCAGTCTAATAACACTATTTACTTCACTTTGTAGCTCTTCATCAGAAGCACGCTTTTTGTAAGTACACTACTGTACATGACCAAACGTATATGGACACATGCTCATGGAACATCTCATTCCAAAATCATGGGCATTAATATGAAGTTGGTCCCGCTTTTGCTTTTATAACAGCCTCTACTCTTCTGGGAAGGCTTTCCACTATTTGTTGTAACATTGCTGCGGTGACTTAATTCCATTCAGCCACAAGAACATTAGTGAGGTTGGACACAGATTTTGGGCGATTAGGCCTGGCTCGCAGTCTGCGTTCCAATTTATCCCAAAGGTGTTCAATGGAGTTGAGGCCAGGGCTCTGTTGGACGCACAGAGTTGTCTAGAATGTCAATGTATGCTTTAGTGTCAAGATTCCCTTTCACTGAATCTAAAGGGCCATGAAAACCATGAAAAACAGCCCCAGACCTTAATTCCTCCTCCGCCAAACTTTACATTTGGCACTATGCATTCGGGCAGGTAGTGTTCTCCTGGCACAGCCAAACCCAGATTCATCCGTCGGACTGCCAGATGGTGAAGCGTGATTCATCACTCCATAGAACGCGTTCCACTGCTCAGGAGTCCAATGGCGGCGAAATTTACACCACTCCAGCCAACCCTTGGCATTGCACATGGTTATTTTAGGCTTGTGTGGAATCCAATTTCATGAAGCTCCCGACTAACAGTTCTTGTGCTGACATTGCTTCCAGAGGCAGTTTTGAACTCGGTAGTGAGTGTTGCAACCGAGAAGTCATTCTGTGAGTTTGTGTGGCCTACCACTTCTCAGCTGAGCCGTTGTTGGTCCTAGACATATCCACATCACAATAACAGCATTTACAGTTGACCGGGCAGCTCTAGCAGGGCAGAAATTTGACAAACTGACTTGTTGGAAAGGTGGCATCCTATGATGGTGCCATGTTGAAAATCACTGAGCTCTTCAGTAAGGCCATTATACTGCGAATGTTTTTCTATGGAGATTGCATAGCTGGGTGCTCGATTTTATACACCTGTCAGCAACAGGTATGGCTAAAATAGCTGAATCCACTAATTTGAAGGGGTATCCACATACTTTTGTATATATAGTTGGGAGGCCAAACTGTCCTCTTCAAGTTTAGCTGGAATTTAGCCCGAAAGGATTTGAGAAATATGATTGGTTGACTATACGCCTATGACATTGGCCTACTGTCTCGTCTTAAACTGCGCCGAATATCAGATCTCAACAACGAATGGAGAAGTGTTTAACATCACCATTAGGCTGAGGCTACCACATCCTCATGTTTTATATTTCATAAGCCATCGTGACTGGAAGACACTGCTTTTGTTGAATAATCCTGGGTCAATGGAAACCTGCCTATTGACTGATTTCACCTGTATATCTAGACTTTGCACTTCAAAGTAAACCTCAGCTCTGTTATAAATATACCAGTGCTTAATTTGAGCAGGATCATGCCAGCACAGGATCCGGCACCTCTCAGTTTTGGACTGTTTAATTTTGGAACCTATTTGCCAGGATCAGGTACCTCTGGTGGCAACAACATCATTTTCAGCCAAAACAGGCCTTTCACAATATTTCAAATTCAATCATGGGAGAGCACAGGTTGGAAAGCAAATGGGTCCTGCTGAAACAAAAATAGTTATCTGGCTGTAGGTTACGAAAATATTTTCCAACTTTCAAATAGGCCTATTGAGTAAACAGCATTGTTTTTACAAACTAAAACGAGGGAGATAGGCTTTTGGCACGAGCTCATCGGCCATTGCCGGTGAGTGAGCTGCACATCATTGGGTGAGTCAGTGAAACTAGAAAGCTTTATAAGGACTATAATTTCCTCCTCATATTGGTCAAGATTGTGTCTCTTCCACACACCTTGGCCTAGGCTATTGATGGATTCAAGATGTCATTTTTTATGATCTCTCATTCTCAGTTTGTCAGTGTCAAAGTAGCCTGACATTTCAATAATTTGTGCGGTATTCAAAAATATTCTGCTAAAGTCTCTAGTCATGTAAAATTACATAGAATTGCATAAAATGCGTTTATAAAAAGGCTAAATTTTTCCTGCACCCTAGGTTACAAAAATAATTCTGCAAGCGCCTCTACTCTACTGCTCTAGTCTAGACCACTACGCAAATGCAATGACATGCATGCGATGCTTTATTATAAAGGTGATTTTCCGGTACCTCAGAGCTCCCCAGGTCAGCCCCCTTGTACGCTAATTTTTTGTTCCGACACCTCCCGATATACAAATTAAGCACTGAAATACACTCAAGAAAATCAATTTTATTGACCATAGTGATTCAGGAGTAACATTAAAACAGAATAATATCCTCCACCAACAGTAGACAACTATACAGAAAACCCTCAAATTGCTGAGATTTGTTTGTGTGTGTGTGCGTGTGTGTGTGTGTGTGTGTGTGTGTGTGTGTGTGTGTGTGTGTGTGTGTGTGTGTGTGTGTGTGTGTGTGTGTGTGTGTGTGTGTGTGTGTGTGTGTGTGTGTGTGTGTGTGTGTGTGATTGTGTATATGAATAGGTGTGTGAGGGAGGAGTGAGGGACGATGAATATGTGTAGGAAAGAATGGGTGGGTGGATCCATAGGGTATATGGGGGGGAATGTTGAAACATAACTAACGAAATATCAGTTAAAGAAATATTTGAGATTTAATCCACTATTTACTGATGCATATAATTTATTACACAAGATTTAAAATTCACAATTTCTTCAGCACAACGGCAGAGTCATGTCTTAAGTGTAAAACTAACAATGACTCAATAATTTACAGTCGTGGCCAAAAGTTTTGAGAATGACACAAATATTAATTTCCACAAAGTTTGCTGCTTCAGTGTCTTTAGATATTTTTGTCAGATTTTACTATGGAATACTGAAGTCTAATTACAAGCATTTCATAAGTGTCAAAGGCTTTTATTGACATTTACATGAAGTTGATGCAAAAGTTTGTCAGAATTTGTGGGTTTTTGTTTGTCCACCTGCCTCTTGAGGATTGACCACAAGTTCTCAATGGGATTAAGGTCTGTGGAGTTTCCTGGCCTGTCACAACTTCTGCCGAAGTCGTTGCCTCTCCTTGTTCGGGCGGTGTTCGGCGGTCGACGTCACCGGTGTTCTAGCCATCATCGATCCATTTTTCATTTTCCATTGGTTTTGTCTTGTCTTCCCACACACCTGTTTTCAATCCCATCCATTATCCTCTTGTGTATTTAACCCTCTGTTTCCCCTCATGTCTTTGTCAGAGATTGTTTCTTGTTAGTATTGTTTTTATGTGTATAGGTGCGCGACGGGTCTTCGTACCCATATTTGTTTTGTTCGTTTCTTATTTAGTGTTATGGAGCATGTATTTGGACTTTCATTAAAAGACTCCATTTTACACTACGTTTGACTCTCCTGCGCCTGACTTCCCTGCCACCTATACAAACGACTCTGACAGAATCTCTGACCCAATATGAAGTCAGCAGGAGAGGACACTACGTTCATGGAGGTGGAGGAACGCGTCCGGGAACAAACGGAGGAGATTGAATGTTTGAGCGCAGTCATGGATCGCATTGTCCAGAAAATGGACCGCTGGGAGAGACAGGGAGTTTCTCCAGTGCCTCCACTCCCACAACCAGGGTATTCCTTGAACACTTTTTCCCCTCCTGAACCGAACAAAATCCATTTACCCCTACCCATTGGATACAACGGAGATACTGCCGGCTGCCAGGGTTTCCTCCTTAAACTTAAGTTGTATCTGGCCACGGTCTCCCCAGTACCATCAGACCGTGAGAAGAGTTGTGCCCTCGTCTCATGCCTCACCGGGAAAGCCCGGGAGTGGGCCAGCGCTGTGTGTAGAGAGGAGGATGCGGCGTTGGACGATTTTGAGGAGTTCATCCGCCATTTCCGGAGAGTATTCGACCACCCATCCGAAGGCAAAGCGGCGGGTGAGCGCCTCTATCATCTGAGGCAGGAGACGAGGAGTGCACAGGAGTTTGCTTTGGAGTTTAGAACCTTGGCTGCCGGCGCTGGATGGAGCGACAGGGCCCTGATCGACCAGTACCGCTGTAGTCTACGCGAGGACGTCCGTCGGGAGCTGGCCTGTAGAGACACCACCCTCAACTTCGACCAGCTGGTGGACATGTCCATCAGGCTGGACAACATGCTGGCTACTCGTGGACGTCTAGATCGGGGTCTGGTTGTTCCATCCTCCCGCACCCTCTCTCCCGAACCTATGGAATTGGGAGGGATGGTGCGCAGGGAGACCGGAGGGGGTTCCTGCTCGAGCACCATTTATGGTCGCAGAGATCACACTGCTGGTCGGTGCCGGGTTGGTTCCTCTGGGAATAGAGAAGGCAGGCAGGGCACTCTGGCATCACCCCATGTGAGTAGGCACCATTCTCATCCAGAGCCCTCTGTCGCACTTATGTTTGTCTCTGTCACTTTTCCGGACTTTTCCCTGCATTCCCAGTATAAGGCGCTAGTAGATTCAGGCGCAGCTGGGAATTTCATTAATAAAGATCTAGCTCATAGTTTAGGGATCCCTATTGTTTCTGTGGATATGCCTTTCCCTATTCATGCCTTAGATAGTCGACCATTAGGTTCAGGGTTTATCAGGGAGGTCACCGCACCTTTGTGTATGATAACGCAGGAGGGTCACAAGGAGAAGATTAGTCTTTTCCTTATTGATTCTCCTGCGTATTCTGTGGTGCTAGGCCTACCCTGGTTAACTTGTCATAACCCCACTGTTTCTTGGCCACAGAGGGCTCTCACAGGGTTGTCGCGAGAGTGCTCAGGTAGGTGTTTAGGGGTTTCCGTTGGTGCTACTACGGTGGAAAGTCCAGACCAGGTCTCCACCGTGCGCATTCCCCCCGAATATGCCGATTTGGCTCTCGCCTTCTGTAAAAAGAAGGCGACTCAATTACCACCCCATCGACGGGGGGATTGTGCGATAGATCTCCTGGTAGACGCTGCATATCCCAGGAGTCACGTGTATCCCCTGTCGCAAGCGGAGACGGTGGCTATGGATACATATATCTCTGAATCCCTGCGTCAGGGGTTCATTCAGCCATCCATTTCACCAGCCTCTTCGAGTTTCTTTTTTGTGAAGAAGAAGGATGGCGGTTTACGCCCGTGCATTGATTATCGAGGTCTCAATAAAATCACGGTGAAATATAGTTACCCGTTACCTCTGAAAAATACAGTTATTGAGTCAATGAACGGGGCACGCTTCTTCACAAAATTGGATCTCAGGAGTGCGTACAATCTGGTGCGTATTCGGAAGGGTGATGAGTGGAAGACGGCATTTAGCACCACCTCAGGTCATTATGAGTACCTTGTCATGCCATATGGGTTAATGAATGCTCCATCAGTTTTCCAATCATTTGTAGATGAGATCTTCAGGGACCTGCATGGGCAGGGTGTAGTGGTGTATATCGATGATATTCTGATATACTCCGCTACACGCGCCGAGCATGTGTCCCTGGTGCGCAGGGTGCTTGGTCGCCTGTTGGAGCATGATCTATATGTCAAGGCTGAGAAATGCTTGTTCTTCCAACAATCCATCTCCTTCCTAGGGCATCGGATTTCCACTTCAGGAGTGGAGATGGAGAGCGACCGCATTACTGCCGTGCGTAATTGGCCGACTCCAACCACGGTAAAGGAGGTGCAGCGTTTTTTAGGGTTTGCCAATTACTACCGGAGGTTTATCCGGGGTTTTGGTCAGGTGGCTGCTCCCATTACCTCACTGCTAAAGGGGGGCCCGGTGCGCTTGCAGTGGTCGGCTGAGGCGAACAGGGCTTTTGGACACCTGAAGACTCTGTTTACCTCGGCGCCTGTGTTGGCTCATCCGGATCCCTCTTTGCCATTCATAGTGGAGGTGGACGCATCCGAAGCTGGGATAGGAGCAGTGCTCTCTCAGCGTTCGGGTGTGCCACTGAAGCTTCGCCCCTGTGCTTTCTTTTCGAAGAAGCTCAGCTCGGCGGAGCGAAACTATGATGTGGGGGACCGGGAGCTGTTAGCTGTCGTACAGACCTTGAAGGCGTGGAGGCATTGGCTTGAGGGGGCTAAACACCCTTTTCTCATCTGGACTGACCACCGCAATCTGGAGTACATCCGGCAGGCGAAGAGAATGAATCCTCGCCAGGCAAGGTGGGCCATGTTTTTCACTCGTTTTGTGTTTACCCTTACTTACAGACCGGGCTCCCAGAACGTCAAGGCAGACGCATTGTCTCGGCTGTATGACACAGAGGAGCGGTCCATGGATCCCACTCCCATACTCCCAGCTTCGTGTTTGGTGGCGCCAGTAGTGTGGGAGCTGGACGCGGACATTGAGCGGGCGTCACGTGCGGAGCCCTCTCCTCCTGAGTGTCCAGCTGGTCGTCTGTACGTTCCGTCTGCTGTCCGCGACCGAATGATCTATTGGGCTCACACGTCACCCTCCTCTGGTCATCCAGGGATAGGTCGGACGATGCGCTGTCTTGATGGGAGGTACTGGTGGCCCACTTTAGCCAAGGACGTGAGGATTTATGTTTCCTCCTGCTCGGTGTGCGCCCAGTGCAAGGCTCCTAGACACCTGCCCAGAGGTAAGCTTCAACCTTTACCCGTTCCTCAACGGCCGTGGTCGCACCTGTCGGTGGATTTTTTGACTGATCTTCCACCTTCACAGGGTTACACCACGATCCTGGTCGTTGTGGATCGGTTTTCGAAGTCCTGTCGTCTCCTCCCTTTGCCCGGTCTCCCTACGGCCTTACAAACTGCAGAGGCCCTGTTTACACACGTTTTCCGGCACTATGGGGTGCCTGAGGATATAGTGTCTGATCGGGGTCCCCAGTTCACATCAAGGGTCTGGAAGGCGTTCATGGAACGTCTGGGGATCTCGGTTAGTCTTACCTCAGGTTTTCACCCCGAGAGTAATGGGCAGGTGGAGAGAGTTAACCAGGATGTGGGCAGGTTTTTGCGGTCCTATTGCCAGGACCGGCCGGGGGAGTGGGCGAAGTTCGTGCCCTGGGCAGAGATGGCCCAGAACTCGCTACGTCACTCCTTTTCAATGTGTATTAGGGTATCAGCCGGTTCTGGCTCCTTGGCATCAGAGCCAGACCGAGGCTCCTGCGGTGGACAATTGGTTTCGGCGCGCTGAGGAAACCTGGGAGGCAGCCCACGTCCACCTTCAGCGCGCCATAAGGCGGCAGAAAATTGGCGCAGACCGTCGCCGCAGTGAGGCCCCGGTGTTCGCACCAGGGGACAGGGTCTGGCTCTCGACCCGAAACCTGCCCCTCCGCCTGCTCTGCCGGAAGCTGGGTCCGCGGTTTGTGGGGCCGGTCAAAGTCCTAAGGAGAGTGAACGAGGTATGTTATAGGTTACAACTGCCCACTAATTACCGTATTAACCCCTCGTTCCATGTGTCTCTCCTCAGGCCGGTGGTGGCTGGCCCGCTCCAGGAGGCTGAAGTGCGTGAAGTTCCTCCACCTCCTCTTGACATCGAGGGGGTCCAGGCGTACTCTATTCGATCCATTTTGGATTCGAGACGTCGGGCGAGGGGCCTTCAGTACCTCGTGGACTGGGAGGGGTACGGGCCGGAGGAGAGATGCTGGGTTCCGGTGGAGGACGTTTTAGATCCTTCCATGTTAAAAGAATTCCACCGCCTCCATCCGGATCGCCCTGCACCTCGCCCTCCGGGTCGTCCCCGAGGCCGGTGTCGACGCGCTGCTGGAGCCGCGCGTCAGGGGGGGTACTGTCACAACTTCTGCCGAAGTCGTTGCCTCTCCTTGTTCGGGCGGTGTTCGGCGGTCGACGTCACCGGTGTTCTAGCCATCATCGATCCATTTTTCATTTTCCATTGGTTTTGTCTTGTCTTCCCACACACCTGTTTTCAATCCCATCCATTATCCTCTTGTGTATTTAACCCTCTGTTTCCCCTCATGTCTTTGTCAGAGATTGTTTCTTGTTAGTATTGTTTTTATGTGTATAGGTGCGCGACGGGTCTTCGTACCCATATTTGTTTTGTTCGTTTCTTATTTAGTGTTATGGAGCATGTATTTGGACTTTCATTAAAAGACTCCATTTTACACTACGTTTGACTCTCCTGCGCCTGACTTCCCTGCCACCTATACAAACGACTCTGACATGGCCATGGACCCAAAATATCAATGTTTTGTTCCCCGAGCCACTTAGTTATCACTTTTGCCTTATGGCAAGGTGCTCCATCATGCTGGAAAAGGCATTGTTCATCACCAAACTGTTCCTGGATGGTTGGGAGAAGTTGCTCTCGGAGGATGTGTTGGTACCATTCTTTATTCATGGCTGTGTTCTTAGGATAAATTGTGAGTGAGCCCACTCCCTTGGCTGAGAAGCAACCCCACACATGAATGGTCTCAGGATGCTTTACTGTTGGCATGACACAGGACTGATGGTAGCGCTCACCTTGTCTTCTCCGGACAAGCTTTTTTCCGGATGCCCCAAACAATCTTAAAGGGGATTCATTCGAGAAAATGACTTTACCCCAGTCCTCAGCAGTCCAAATCCTGTAACTTTTGCAGAATATCAGTCTGTCCCTGATGTTTTCCTGGAGAGAAGTGGCTTCTTTGCTGCCCTTGTTGACACCAGGCCATCATCCAAAAGTCTTCACCTCACTGTGAGTGCAGATGCACTCACACCTGCCTGCTGTCATACCTGAGCAAGCTCTGTACTGTTGGTGCCTCAATAAAGCTGAATCAACTTTAGGAGACGGTCCTGGCGCTTGCTGGACTTTCTTGGGCGCCCTGAAGCCTTCTTCAGAACAATTGAACCGCTCTCCTTGAAGTTCTTGATGAGCCGATAAATGTTTGATTTAGGTGCAATCTTACTGGCAGCAATATCCTTGCTTATCAAGCCCTTTCTGTGCAAAGCAATGATGATGGCATGTGTTTCCTTGCAGGTAACCATGATTGACAGAGGAAGAACAATGATTCCAAGCACCACCCTACTTTTGAAGCTTCCAGTCTGTTATTTGAACTCAATCAGCATGACAGAGTGATCTCCAGCCTTGTCCTCATCAACACTCACACCTGTGTTAACGAGAGAATCACTGACATGATGTCAGCTGGTCCTTTTGTGGCAGGCTGAAATACACTGGAAATGTTTTTTGGGGATTCAGTTCATTTGCATGGCAAAGAGGGACTTTGCTATTAATTGCAATTCATCTGATCACTCTTCATAACATTCTGGAGTATATGCAAATTGCCATCATACAAACTGAGGCAGCAGACTTTGTGAAAATTAATATTTGTGTCATTCTCAAAACTTTTGGCCACGACTGTACAGTTTTTTTATTGTTCCACTATATGACCACTGATTATGATTACCATGTGTTTCTGGATAGACCAGAGCTATTTTCCATATGGCGCCCTGGCTGGGATACGCTACGTGTTTATGAGTGTTTATCACGCAGTTGTGTGAGTATTCCTCAGGGGACACTAGCTGTCTCCCTCGTTAGGAGATACTGATGTTAGCGGGTGTACCAGTCCCTCAACACAACATCTGGATACACCACTGTCTACTGAACACAACCAACAAATATGACTCATAGCCTGGAAAATACAAAGGCGCGCACGTATGCACGCGGACACAAACACACGCAAACACACACACAAATAGCAAGCATATCCGACCGTGAACAGAAAACACACACACCAATAGCAATCAAATACAACCACACACACACACTCACCAAAAGAAAGCATACGATAACACACACACACACTTTGTCTTCCTCCCCCCTCTATATCGTAGCCTCTTGATCATTTGATTGATACATGCATAACCTGACAAAACACATACAGCTCCTTTCCTTTTTTTCATCTTTCATCTTCCTTTCATCGTTCCTTGTTTAGTGATGGATAGATCAGGGACAGAGGATAAAGGACAAAAAAAGGAACCAGAAATAGGTGTCAGACTGAATAGCAGGGTCCTTAAAAAAAAGACACCAAAGACATCAAAGATATGCCTCCACCTCATCATTATCTTCATCATCAGGGCCATTGATAATCAAGCACTATTGAACCCTTTTATCTATGAATAGGATCACACACACACAGAAACACACACACTTCCCTTCCCACCTGCAGGTTAGAGAGGCGAGCCAGCGGGGAAATATCTGAGTCTGATGGGAAAAATCTGTCTGGAAATTAGTTGGCAACCGGAGGGTTGCTTGTATCAAATCCTAGATGCCATTGCCTGCCGTTGTGCCCTTGAGCAAGGCACTTAAACTCCCACAAAAACTGCTCTGGGGCACCCAGTGTGGCAGCGCTCCACTCCTCTCCAAAACCTATATATGTAGCTATGTGTATGAACAGTATGTGTGTCTTTCGGGGATTGGGATAAAAGCGAAAGTAACATTTTGGTAGGACCCTAGGTTGGGTGCAATTGACCAATAAAGTGATCTTAATCTTAGTCTATTGTAAGAAACCCTACTGATGAGTTTCTTTGACGCGTTAACAAAGACCAGGGACTATAGAGTAGATCAGCCTAGATATGAACAGGGTGGATCAGAAGAGTTTTATCTACTTCCTGTTGTTTTCTATTCAGTATCCAGTGTCGGTCTTGCCAAACCTGTCATGTCATCTTGTCTAATGTCAGAGGGTGGAGATCTCTATTACTGTAGGTCTTATGAAGAAAGCTGTCTCTCAATACTTTGGCTTTCAGCTGTTTTGTCTCAATGAGCTGCATGTATCTTATATTTTGATTGTTATCATAGATGTCTACAGATTTAGACAGCCTGTCACTCTACACTTTCTTAAACATATGCCTGTTAGCTGTCTCTCTAAACTGTCTTAGGCATAGGCCTGTTAGCCGTCTCTCTAAACTGTCTTAGAATGAAGCCAAAAGGGTTCTTCGGCTGTCTCCATAGGAGAACCCTTTTTGGTTCCAGGTAGAACTATTTTGGGTTCCATGTAGAACCCTTTGGGGAAAAGGTTCTAGTATGGAACACAATAGGGTTCTACCTGGAATCAAAGGGGTTCTTCAAATGGTTCTCCAATGGGGACAGCCGGAGAACCCTTTTAGGTTGTCGATAGCACAATTTTTTCTAAGACATTTTAGATGTCTCAAAGCCTTACCTTTGCTTGAAGCGCCATGGCTGATTGTGTGTCAGCGAGTGACTCATCTCTCAGAGTCTAACAAGCTGTCAATTAGACCCTTTTAAAGAAGAGACAAGGGTTATCTATACTCTAATTACAGATAGAGCCAAATACTCACTCGCAGGCTATTAGCTATCCGCAAGTGTGAGATGGAGAGAGGTGGGGGGATTGAGAAAGAAAGAGATAGAGAGGGATAGAGGAAAAGAGAAAGAGAAATGGAGTGAGAGAGTGGATGAGAGAAATAGAAAAAGAGAGCGGATAGCGAGAGAGAGAGAGGGAGAGAGAGAGAGAGAGAGCAAGTGTTGGAGAGGAGAGGGAGAAACAGAGAGAGAGAAAAAAACAGAGTGGAGGAGAGATGGAGAAAGAGGGGGAGTAGAACAGGGAGAGCGTAATAGATGAGAGAGTGACAGGGGCAGTAGGGAATCTCTACCTCCTAAAGGGTCTAATTAAGTGTTTAATAGAGTGGCAGAGCTCTGGGAGACCACTGGCTGACTGTGTCACACACACGCATGTGCGCACACAAGCACACAGACAGACGCACACACACTCACTCGATGCCATCAGCCCAGCATAGTGCTTGCTACCTGCCATCACATCATCTGTCTCCGAGGATCTTACCTCGGAAGCGAGGTCATTCCCGAAACTGTTTAATAAAATGTCATATTGCATTCTGTCTTTGTTATTCATTCAGTTAAGCCTGTACTCGATTGAACTGATGTACTGACTTCTGTCAGTAGGCTACAGCTTCATATAGACACCAGATTATGAGTGATTTATTTCCACTCAATCAATCACTGTCTCTCAATAGCTCCATCACATCTTTTGTATTTGATGCATTTCTATCTAAAACATTGACTCAACAGCCTGTTCAGGTACTTATTCACATTCCCACTATTTCACAGCATTGTCATTGTACTACTACAGATATCTATAGTCCCAGAATTGTTGTCAGTAATATTCCTGTGCACATACATTTGAATTCCACTGTTAGCGCTGTTACTGTTAGCCCAAATGGGAAGCCCACTGTGGTCAACTCGTCCAGTACTATTATTTAAAATACCATAACTATTGATACCCCCTCTGTTTTCAAAGCATATAGAGGGCTTGGGCTGTTACACATAAAAGTGCAAAGCTTGATGTCAAAGATGGACCTTCTTGATGTCTGAGTATAGACACGAGCCCTGATATTCTGGTTCTCACGGACACCTGGCTCGAAATTGTCAGGTGTTATATACTGAAAAGGGGGGAGGGGTAGAGACTACACTACCGTTCAAAAGTTTTAGAACACCTACTCATTCAAAGGTTTTTATTTTTACTATTTTCTACATCGTAGAATAGTAGTAAAGACATCAAAACTATGAAATAACACATATGGAATCATGTAGTAACGAAAAAAAACTGTTAACCAAATCAAAATATATTTTATATTTGAGATTCTTCAAAGTAGCCACCCTTTGCCTTGATGACAGCTTTGCACACATCATTTTTTCCCCAACAGGACAATGACCCAAAACACACCTCCAGGCTGTGTAAGGGTTATTTGACCAAGAAGGAGAGTGGTGGAGTGCTGCATCAGATGACCTGGCCTCCACAATCACCCGACCTCAACCCTATTGAGATGGTTTAGGATGAGTTGGACCGCAGAGTAAAGGAAAAGCAGACAAGTGCTCAGCATATGTGGGAACTCCTTCAAGACTGTTGGAAAATTATTCCAGGTGAAGCTGGTTGAGAGAATGGCATTCCGGGTGATTGTGGAGGCCAGGTCATCTGATGCAGCACTCCACCACTCTCCTTCTTGGTCAAATAACCCTTACACAGCCTGGAGGTGTTTTTTGGGTCATAGTCCTGTTGGGAAAAAAATGATAGTCCCTCTAAGCGCAAACCAGATGGGATGGCATATCGTTGCAAAATACTGTGGTAGCCATACTGGTTAAGTTTGATCAGCAAAGCACCGTCACATCTCCTCCTCCATGCTGCACGGTGGGAACCACACATGCGGAGATCATCCATTCACCTACTCTGCGTCTCACAAAGACACTGAACCAAAAATTGCAACCAAAAATCTCAAATTTGGACTAATCAGACAGATTTCCACAGGTCTAATGTCCATTGCTCGTGTTTCTTGGCCCAAGCAAGTCTCTTTTTCTTATTGGTGTCTTTTAGTAAGGGTTTCTTTACAGCAATTCGACCATGAAGGACTGATTCAGACAGTCTCCTCTGAACAGTTGATGTTGAGATGTGTCTGTTACTCGAACTCTGTGAAGCATTTATTTGGGCTGCAATTTCTGAGGCTGGTAACTCCAATGAAGATATCCTCTGCAGCATAAGTAACTCTGGGTCTTCCTTTCCTGTGGCGGTCCTTATGAGAGCCAGTTTCATCATAGAGATTGATGGTTTTTGCGACTGCACTTGAAGGTGCTTTCAAAGTTCTTAACATTTTCCGGATTAACTGACCTTCATGTCTTGAAGTAATGATGGACTGTCGTTTCTCTTTGTTTATTTGAGCTGTTCTTGCCATGATATGGACTTGGTCTTTTACCAAACAGGGCTATCTTCTGGATACCACCCCTACCTTGTCACAACACAACTGATTGTCTCAAGCACAATAAGATGGAAAGAAATTCCACAAATGTACTTTTAACAAGGCACACCTGTTAATTGAAATGCATTCCAGGTGACTACCTAATGAAGCTGGTTGGGAGAATTCCAGGAGTGTGAAAAGCTGTCATGAAGGCAAAGGGTGGCAACTTTGAAGAATCTCAAATATATTTTGATTTGTTTAACACTTTTTTGGTTACTACATGATTCGATATGTGTTATTTCATAGTTTTGATGTCTTCACTATTATTCTACAACGAAGAAAATAGTACAAATAAAGAAAACCCCTTGAATGAGTAGGTGTGTCCAAACTTTTGACTGGTACTGTATGCGATATCAACACTTGTGGCATCATGTTCTCTAAGTGTCACAATCCCCAAAAAGTTTGTGTTTTTGATCACAAATGTAGCCCTATGCCAAAATATGCATTTGTTTGTAACAGGGATCCACCCACTGTCTGCCTAAGCAAGTTCTGTCCGGCACTGGCATCATTACTGAAAAGAGAGATAAGTGATGCATTTAATCAGGGTAAGGTTTTACTAAGCTAACATATGGAATAATTTTAAGATGGTCATACCATGGATCATTTAGCTATTTTATTTAGAATTTTAAGATCCCTTTAGGTCTAAAAAATGTATATAAAAAAATATTTTATAAAACATTGAATTTGGCCTTTACTACTACAAGCCATAGAAACGCATTGAATAACACATTTATAAATGACAACAAAGACAGTCATCAAATAAATCATAAGGAATTAGGAAAAATGTGTTTTTTTACATCCCTTTAATTTGTTGGCACAAAACTACCTTCCATTCATTTGTATGAGTTACCTTCAGACGAGTCCTGTGACACTTGTGGGGGTCGTAGAGCAAAACTGAGAACACCATCATGTTTGTGAGAGTCTCATTAGTTTGTAGGCCAAATTGTTTGGACACTTCAGTTGTTTTCGTGAGAAGACTGATTTTTGGGATGTCTCATGGTCTGACAAACACTGCTGTAGCTCGGCCACCTTCCACCGCAGATGCGCCCTCATACCATCATGGCCACTTAATTATTCCCAACTTCCAATTGACTCCTTCATCCCCCTCCTCTCCCCTGTAACTATTCCCCAGGTCGTTGCTGTAAAATGAGAATGTGTTCTCAGTCAACTTGGTAAAAGAGGGTGAAATAAAAATACAACAACTTAAACGGGTCGATTTTATGTCCTGTACTTTTTACTGTCTATATAAATATCTGTCTATCTGCAAAGAATGGTAACATACACCTGTATGCAGATGACACTGTTGTGAATGCTATTGGCTCCATGGTTGACCAGGCTTTTTTAGAGCTGCAATCTGCCTTTGTTGCTTTGCAGAAACCATTTGCATGAACTGAAATGTATACTTAATGCAATATCTGGGCATCTGAATTGATGAAAAGTTATCTTTTAAAAAGCATATGGATGAGTTAGTTAAGAAGTAAGACATTGGGAATAAAAATGGGCCTCTTCTTTAGAAATAGATCACACCATTTATATGAATGCAGCTGCCACTGCACTGAAACCACTAGATGCAGTTTACCACAACGTACTTAGCTTTATTACGGGTGACAGGTTCAGTACACATCATTGCATCTTATATCAGAAAGTAGGCTGGCCCTCTCTTAAGTCTTGTAAATCGACACACTGCTCTCTTTTTGTTTATAAAGCACTCTTGCACAAACTTCCACCGTACCTTACTTCATTGTTAAAATACAGATACACGAGTCACCAGACCCGACCACATGGATGGCTTAAGACGTCCGCATGCTTCCCATCTGAAACAGTTCCCGAACTGTTCCTGCATATATTATGACATTTTGCGACGTTTTTCTTCGTTTTGGTCTTCGGCAAGGTGGTGACCCTTGTGACCTTAATAATTAATCTCTCTATTTCTAAACTTTCTTGCCTAGAAAAACATTTGGAATCCTTGATTAATGCTAAGATATTTCTTAACTTCCAAATCTATTCTAAATGTGCATCAGTCAGGCTTCAGACCAGGGCAGAGCACCATCTCGGGAGCATCACTGGTTTTAAACGATGTGGTAAATTGTTTGGATAGGAAGGAACACTGCGCTGCTCTATTCATTGACTTGTCTACGCATTCGAGCCACTCTTTACTAATTCCCTGCTAAATCTGAACATCAGGCTAGGCATGTGCACGTGAGTGAGAGAGGTATATATTCTTATTCCATCCCTTTACTTAGATTTGTGTGTACAGGGATTAGGTAGTTGTTGTGGAATTGTTAGATTACTGTTAGATATTACTGCAATGTCGGAACTAGAAGCGCAAGCATTTTGCTACACTCGCAAATAACATCTGATAACCATGTGCATGTGACCAATAAATTTGGATTTGATTTGAGAAGGAGCGTGTGTGTGTGTGTGTGTGTGTGTGTGTGTGTGTGTGTGTGTGTGTGTGTGTGTGTGTGTGTGTGTGTGTGTGTGTGTGTGTGTGTGTGTGTGTGTGTGTGTGTGTGTGTGTGTGTGTGTGTGAATGCATCTGTACTGTATGTGTGTGAGTGCTACTGTCAGTACTATAAATACAGGGTGTTGATGACAGGTGTTAGTGCCTCACATCTCTTGGGTGAGGGGAGGAGGGAGAGGAAAAGGGGAAGGAAGGAGTGATGAGAGAGAGATGAGAGGGAGGAATAGTAGGTGAAAGTGGGCAGATGAGTTTGAAGTGGGGTGAGGGATGAGTTAGGGACAGGAGGAGGGACAACGTGAAGATAAAGAAGAGAGGGTGAGGACAGGATGAGGTTCAGTGGAAACTGTGGTGATCTGATGGTTGATCATCTCTCTACACTCTAAGCATCGAGCTCAATGTGTCTGTCTGAATGCATTTCTGTGAAACACTGTGCACATCATCGTGGTATAATTTGTCTGTATAGGGATGACTGATTGAGGTATAGATCCCTCTCAGTATTTCTCGTCTCAGATTCTCAGAATTATTTCCTGCTTGTTTCCTAGCAGAACAACTCTTTCCCAGCTATTATCTGATTAAGGTTGATGGAGATGAGGTGGAAGACATATTTCTATTTCTCATCCATACCCTGTGTTGCATGTTTAGACAGAACACACACATTTATTTGCAGACTGGTGTTTAACAGCATATCTGTAGAGGTGGTGTGGTGTTGCATTGCTGTCTGTAGGTGTTTGAATTGGTACCCTGAACAGCAGAGTATCAAATATTATCCTATGAGTCCGGACTACTGATGTTTTCTGTTTTACCAGATAATGAATTGCATCCACCTGGTGTCCCAGGTCGAAATCAGTCCCTGATTAGAGGGAAAGACTGAAAAAAAAGTAGTGGAACTGGCTTCAAGGTCCAGGGTTGAGTTTGAGGGATATACAGTATAGGTGATTTGTCTCACATTATGTGGTGTCTAGAGGAGCTTTAATACTACATGATGTGTTATGCTAGGGTTATTTGTGATTTATGTGGTAGCTTGAGTATATATACAGTATTATGTGTTGTCTTACCTTGTGAGGTATGACAACGGTAGATCCTCCGCTGATGCCAACGATGGGCAGAGCTGTCTGAGTCGACAGGAAGTCTAGGATCTGAGCCACTTCTGCCACCTGCTTTTATTCGGTCCAGGAGATAGTCAAATACATACACACAACATATAGATTATTTTTACCAAGGAATCTGGCATCTCATATCTATCCCGTTTTTTTCAAAATCCCCAAAGGACAGAGGTCAGTATCTGAGTTAACCTTCCGCCTTGTTTAACATGATTGATTGATTGATCGATCGATCGATTGACTGACCTGAGGTCCAGCTCCTGATCCCACATCGTCCTCGAACACGACCCCATGCAGTTTCTCTGTCGCCATGGTTTCACAGAGACGTGTCAGCAGAGCACGAGGGTTGGTGTCGTTAACCAGAACAGTGACCGGGTTCACCTCTAAGGAGAAGAAGAAGACAAACAAGCAAATGAAGAAGAAGAAGAAGAAGAAAGAATGTTACACTCCAAAGTGAACATAGTAAAGAGCACATAAGTATTAATGTCAAGAACATACAGTGGCAAACTACCAGGTTCATACCTAGGGGAAAATCAGCGAAGTCCTCTCTGCTCAAATGACCCCTGACCTCATTCTGGTAAGCAGAGCCACAGAACACCACCGCCACGTTAATAGAGGGATGAGGGATGAGAGGGCGGGAGAGGAGGAGAGGAGGGGAGGAGAGGAAGAGGAGGAGGAAGAGGAGGAAAAGAGGAGGATATCGCGGAGAAGAAGGTGGCTGTCCTGGAGGAGCAGCCATGTCAGCACCTTACTGCCTGGAGAGCAGGAGAGAAAGAGATATGGAGAGGAGGAGGAGGTAAGGGTGGGACAGAGGGTTCAAAGAGAGGGTGTAGAGGGGGTTGGAGAGGGGAGGAGGTAAGGGTGGGACAGAGGGTTCAAAGAGAGGGGGTAGAGGGGGTTGGAGAGGGGAGGAGGTAAGGGTGGGACAGAGGGTTCAAAGAGAGGGTGTAGAGGGGGTAGGAGAGGGGAGGAGGTAAGGGTGGGACAGAGGGTTCAAAGAGAGGGGGTAGAGGGGGTTGGAGAGGGGAGGAGGTAAGGGTGGGACAGAGGGTTCAAAGAGAGGGTGTAGAGGGGGTAGGAGAGGGGAGGAGGTAAGGGTGGGACAGAGGGTTCAAAGAGAGGGGGTAGAGGGGGTTGGAGAGGGAGAGAAATGGAGAGCAGTAGTCAGACATGCAAGCAGCTTTTGTCTCGTGACAATTGATGTGTTGCTCCACGAAACTAGTCTCTTTTGCGTCCCTTTGATATTTTAAGTAGAAATTGTGCACCAGTATTGGATTTTAAAAGTCTGTTATATTAAATGAAGTGCCCTTTAATATAGACCACATGGACAATTCAATATATCCAACGTTTTTATATGAATAAACATTTGCTAGTGTCCCTTTGTGCACTCTCTGTGACTTCTCGGAAGATTTTAACCCACTTAACCCCACATTTTCCCCCATAATTGTAAAGCCCTATTTATTTTGTTGCTTTGACAAAGTATTTTCTGAAGATTATCATTTATTTAATGATTAGTAATTGATAAAAATAAATACAAATCCCTCATTTTATGGTCAACCCTGTTACGCAAACTGAGCCCTCATTTTAATATTGTGAAACTATTCCTTTTTTCCCTGGTGTTTTGTGGTGGAAAACTGAGCACATCGAGCATAACATGTCAACCCTGTTACCCATAGATAGACAGGCTTAAAATGTTTTACCAATTTACATTTTGGGTGAAGCTTGCATTCTATTTCCCCTCCTTGTTGCACACAAGCTTCCATTCCCCCTGCCACAATGGGAGTTATGGCTGAGTTAAGATTAAATTAAACCTGTTACAGTTAACCCTGTTACTTTATTTGGCACTTACTATAGTCTTTATTTAGATGGGGTAACACATTAAGTGTAACGTCTGCTTCCAATTCACACTCTCAAGCACGTAGATCCCCTGAGCGCAGCTCACTTTCCAGCTCACACTCTCAAACACATAGATACCCTGAACGCAGCTCACTTTCCAGATCCCTGTTCACACACCTGTATGTCATTATCACACACTATTTAGTTCAGTTATTTGCAACCATCAATGTGGTTTTGTTATTGTTTGTTTTGTTACACACTTCTGTGCAGAGTGCTAGGGTTCCTGTGATTTAATGCTCCCGTGTATGATAGTTTTTGCCTGCCTCACGAACGACGCCTGTTCTTTAGTATCAGCTTTCCAGTTATCAACCTATTGCCTGATCTCCCAGATGACGTTACTAGCCTTTTCACTGCCTGTACTGTTGCCTTTTTGAATCCCATGTGTATGACCTTCTACCTGCCACTGGACCCAGCTATCTGCCTCCTCCTGTGGTCCTGTACAAATAAACACCGCTTGAAACCAGCTCTCTGTCTCCCATCGTGTTCATTACATTAAGGGCCCGGTGCATTCAAAAATGTGATTTTTTTTATAATTTTATATATATTTCCACAGGTTGGAATAATACTGTGAAATTTAGAAAATGATGGTAATGCCTATTTAGTGTAAGAGCTGTTTGAAAAGAGCACCTGACATTTCGACTGCATTGGACCTGTAAATTGAACGTGTGCTCATCATGACAGAAAGTTAAATTAAACTACCAGAAATTGACTCATTTTGTGGAATGACCCTGAAACCCATAATCCTTCAGTGCATTTGTTTAAGTATTATCTATTTTTCTCTCTCTCCATCCCTGTTCATTGCAATCTCACACACACCCACTGACACTGACACCAGCGCCTGACCTCCCATCAGACATGAACATTCTAGTCTCTCGCCCCTTTCTACAAGATGTCATCTAGAAACATTTCAATTAGATTAGATGTATTTATCTTTTGGTCACATGTACAGTGTCGCAGATATAGTTGCAGTGTACAGTGAAATTCTTAAACCCAACGCTCCAACAGTGTAGGTGTGAATGAAACAATAAAAAATATATATACATGTTTACAACTGTGACAATGATGAAAAGAAATGTCCATTGGGGTGTGGGCAGGGTAATTGTCCATTGAGGGGGGGGGGGGGGGATACAATGTCCACGTGGGGATCAGCGGAAGTGGTGGTGGCTATTCAGTATGACGTTGAGTGTGATACGTACACACTCAACGTCAGTACGTACATTTAAACACACGCAGTGTCAGCACACACACGCTCACGTTCAGTACTAACCCACACTGTCAGTAGGCTATGTACATATCAGTTTTATCATTTCATTGGATAAGGATGTCCTAAAAAAAAATTGTAGTAATCCAGTGGTACATGCAGATTTGGGCTGTTGACTTTTGATGGGATTGGACAGGGTACATGAAATGATTGAATTCTTGTCCAGGTTGTTCATGTCCATGTTATTCAGTCAGATGACAGGCTTTACTCTGGGCCTGTTAGACACAGTGTACAATAACTAGTACTGAACAACTGCGGGGACATGAGTAAAATAGTACACATCTTCAAAGGCAAGAGCATTGGAAGTCATATGAAAGGAAACAGACAAAATCACCTTAGAAAAGAGAGGCTTGAAAGAGAGTTGAAAGGATACGTCTGATGACAGTTCTATTCTAAGAGCTTAATATATTTTGTTTTTTAGTCTCGTTCTTCATTTGCACACCAAAACGACAATATCCCAGTGTCGAGACATTGGGCCATTTGGTCTGTATTGGAACAAAGAGATAGGAAGTGGGGGATGTGAGATGATTATGAAGGCCTCTCTGATGACCAGAGATCACACAGATGGATTAACCAGCGGTCACTACATAGACACATAGCCGCGAGAAGTAGGGGTGCTGAGTGTGCTGCAGGCCTCTAAGGCCTGAACATTTAAAAAAAATAATAATAATAATTAAGTAGTGCACTGGGCCTTTACTAGTCCTGTATTAGTGGACCAATATAGCATCTTCCAGCGGCAATGCATAAATACACCACACCAACAGCACATCTGACAGAGGAGAGTGTATGGTGTGGGGGGGGGGGGGGCATAGTGTGTGTGTGCATGCGTGTGGGTGCTTGCGTGTGAGTGTGTGAAGCAGGAACGGGATTGTGCATAGGTTATCAAACACCAAAGGCTTCACCTGGCTAGTTTGTCATGCCCACTTTAAAATCCCACAGACAAAAAGAAATGCTTTCAACATGCACAATGTGTCAAAAGTGTGCACATGCATGCCTGCGTGTGCGTTCCGTATATGTTTGTGCCGGCGTGAGCATGAGTGTGTGAGAGGTGAGCAAGGTGGCGGCCAGTAATAGAAGACAAGGTCTCATTCTTTCTCATTTGAAAAATACATTGTGTTTTTACAGTTATATGATCGATACTAGTCACAACCCGAGGCCAAATGCATAGAGGGGGGGGGGTGAGAGAGAGAGAGAGAGAGAGAGAGAGTATGACAGAAAAATAGCAAGAAGGCAAAAGAACCATTCAAAGAGAGTGATAGAGAAACAGAAAGATTAGAGAGAAATGCAGACAAGGGGGAGGGAAAATTGAAAAAAAGAGAGTGTGTGGGTTAGTTAGAGGAGATGACTGGAGAACGGAGATGCTGGTTGCAGATACACTCAACCCACTATAAAAAAAAAAGTGAAACAGACACAAATTAGTTATGTTCACCACACGATTTTGTATACAGTGCATTTCAAACATAGATGAAGGTAGTAGGTTACATAAAACTGTCACGTCCTGATCTGTTTCACCTGTCCTTGTGCTTGTCTCCACCCCCCTCCAGGTGTCGCCCATCTTCCCCATTTATCCCCTGGGTACTTATACCTGTGTTCTCTGTTTGTCTGTTGCCAGTTCGTCTTGTTTGTTCAAGTCAACCAGTGTTTTGTTCTCAACTCCTGCTTTTCCCTAGTCTCACTTTTTCTAGCCCTCCTGGTTTTAACCCTTGCCTGTCCTGACTGAGCCCGCCTGCCTGACCACTCTGCCTGACCCTGACGCTGAGCCTGCCTGCCGTCCTGTACCTTTGCCCCACTACTCTGGATTATTGACTTCTGCTTGACCTGAGCCTGACTGTCGTCCTGTACCTTTGCCCCACTACTTTGGATTATTGACCCCTGCCTGCCTTGACCTGTCGTTTGCCTGCCCTTGTTGCTGTAATAAACATTGTTACTTCAACACAGTCTGAGTTGGGTCTTACCTGAAACGTAATAAAAACAGAAACGATAAGAGGGAGATTGGTCGGGGAGGATGGGTGGGCGTATAATGCGAAGATCTAGCAACCCAAATGTTGTGTGTTCGAATGACAATGGACAACTTTAGCATTTTAAATAATTAGCATCTTTTCAACTTCTTATTACTTTTTAACTAGCTATTTAGCTAGCATGTTAGCTAACCCTAAACCTTTAGTTACTTAGCTAGCGTGTTACCTAACCCTAACCCCTGCCTTAACCCCCAGCCTAGCTATCGTTAGCCACCTAGTTAACCTGGCTAACGTTAGCCGCAACAAGTTGGAAGTCGTTATGAAGAAAATCGTGTACTGGTCAAGAATACATTTTTCGTGTGCCTGTCACGAATTTCAAATAAGTAATTTGTCTATTTTCACAGTTTTCTGTTATAGTGTGTTGATAACACTATAATCTCTACACTGGGCGGGCGGTGATGGACACAGCAGATTAACAACAGAAAGTGTGTGGGAGAGTGGGGTAAGGTATAGGACAGGATACGAGCATGTCTAGAGACAGACGGTAGACAGTGTAACCTCACCCTGCAGACCTCAGTTTCATACAGTGTAACCGAGTAGGTTTGATGACCTACGGTAGCATGATCCTTAGACCTGGGCATTCATTAGCTCCCAGAGTTAATGCCCAGGCTTTAGCTTAGAGGCCTTACACAGTCTTCTGGTGCCCAGACAACCAAGGTTAAAATAAAATAAATGTGTATTTGTCACATGCTTCGGAAACAACAGGTGTAGACTAACAGCGAAATGCTTACTTATATATAAGCCCTTCCCAACCATGCTGTCATGACGTGACTATCGTTAATCTGATGACTGTTATTTATTGTATCAACTAACTATGTTTAATTGATACTCAATTAAATTAATCATGTAACAACTCATTAGGAATTTGGGGCACCACGTGAAAAGTTTGTTTAACGAGTTGCCGTCTCACAAATTAATTCAAGAATATATAGATATCCTAACAGTCACTAAATAATCATTTCCTCATGTCAGTCTCATTCTGAACGTTGTAGACTTCATAAATCTGCACAAACCCGAGACTCACTGATCATTCCATACCACACAAATTGATTGATTATTTGTTTACTAACAAACTAAGTGATAACATAGGATAGACACACACACACACACACAAGGTATAGGTTATTGATTAGAAACTTAATACGATAACAACAAGTCCCTAGCGGACTAAGACAATATGACACTTGTTACACAAGATGGAGATTTAAAGAGAGAGAGAGAGAGAGAGCGAGAGAGAAAAAGAAGCAACACTTGGATACATTTGGGAACTACACCTGCAATAACCCTAATACCTTTCCCCGAACTGCCCCTCTTATGGGTAAGAAGTAATGCATGTATTTAAGTGTTGAAGGTCTTCGCCGGGTATCTCTGTTGGACCCTTCCGCTTGGTGAGGAGGGTTCGATTGGGCCTTCTTATTTCAGATGGCCTTCTCCTTCGTTCTCTGGTGTAAGTCTCTGATTGTCCAAAGGAGGTCACAATGTCCTTCTTAGTTGTCTGCTTACTTGCACTCGTTCTGGAAGAGTGGTCTCCTGAGGACGGCTAATCAGCCATGTCAATGATCACAGAGTGGTGATGAAAGCAGTGTAGGACAGGATGATTTGAAGAGAGTAACAGTACTTAGAACAACGACTCAACCGTAGCATTGATTGTTAAGATGTTATTTTGTCTTCTTCAACCTCGTGTTGCATTCCGGACAATTGTAGACCTCGCTGCAACTGTGGTCCGTTTTAGTCTGATATGTTAATTCTTAACTCAAATGCCTTATACCATTGCGTGAAAAGGGGGTCTTTATGTCATTGGTTACACGCTATCTGGGCTCCCTCGGGCGTGGCTGGTTAAAAGGCAATGTACACAATTTACTATGATCTCGTTAGAGAACTAAAATCATTATCTTATCGTCACAAAAACATTCTCTTTATCCTGGATATTTTCTAAACAACGTAAAGTATGTAAATCTGATATACACCGTGGTGAAGCTCTTCAAGTTACAATGTTTCCGTTATAATGTCTTTATAACAATTTTAATGACATCACAAAATATACATACAAATTTTCCATGTTCCATCTCTCATCATTCCCAACATTCGGATGTTGAAATATATTGTCCCAGTGTCCATTGTTTTATGTTGTAGTTTTGGGCAGTAAACTCTTCATAAGACACAAATGACACTTATTCTAAAATGGATTACATTTTTCTAAATCTTCAGCAATCTACACACAATACCCTATAATGACGAAGTGAAAACAGGTTTTTAGAAATGTTTGCGAATGTATTCAAAATAAAAAACAGAAATACCTTATTTACATAAGCATTCAGAAACTTTGCTATGAGACTGGAAATTGAGCTCAGGTGCATCCTGTTTCCATTGATCTTCCTTGAGACGTTTCTACTTGATTGGAATCCACCTCTGTTAAATGCAATTGATTGGACATGATTTGGAAAGGCACACACCTGTCTATATAAGGTCCCACAGTTGACAGTGCATGACAGAGCAAAAACCAAGCCATGAGATCGAAGGAATTGTCCGTAGAGCTCCGAGACAAGATTGTGTCGAGCCACAGATCTGGGGAAGAGTCCCTAAAATGTTTTGCAGCATTGAAGTTCCCCATGAACACAGTGGCTTCCATCATTCTTAAATGGAAAAAGTTTAGAACCACCAAGAATCTTCCTAGAGCTGGTCGCCCGGCCAAACTGAGCAATCTGGGGAGAAGGGCCTTGGTCAGGGAGGTGACCGAGAACCCGATGATCATTCTGACAAAGCTCTAGAGTTCCTCTGTGAAGATGAGAGAAACTTCCAGAAGGACAACCATCTCAGCAGCACTCCACCAATCAGGCCTTTATGGTGAGTGACCAGACATAAGCCACCACTGAGTAAAAAGGAAGCAGCGGTGTGGACTGGTAGACTAGTCAGGATCGAGGCAAATATGAACGGAGCAAAGTACAGAGAGATCCTTGATGAAAATCTGTTCCAGAGCACTCAGGACCTCAGACTGGGGCAAAGGTTCACCTTCCAACAAAACAACGACCCTAAGCACACAGCCAAGAAAACACAGAAGTAGCTTAAGGGCAAATCTCTGAATGTCCTTGAGTGGCCCAGCCAGAGCCCGAAGCAGATCGAACAACTCTGGAGAGACCTGAAAATAGCTGTGCAGCAACGCTCCCCATGCAACCTGACAGAGCATGAGAGGATCTGCAGAGAAGAATGGGAGAAACTCCCCAAATATAGGTGTGTCAAGCTTGTAGTGTTATACCCAAGAAGACTCGATGGTGTAATCGTTGCCAAAGGTGCTTCAACAAAGTGTATATATATATTAAAGTATGTGTAGATTTTACCATGAATAGTCAAAAGTAATTGTCTGCAGTTCTCAGAAGGTGAATAGCTCAATTGATTGTGATAGTCTTACATTGTAAAATATGACTCAATCCCATTGAAAGAAAACAGTTGTAAGGTCATATAACTCAGCCATAGAGACTAAACAAAGATATCCCCATGTACAGTGCCTTGCAAAAGTATTCATCCCCCTTGTGATTTTTCCAATTCTGTTGCATTACAACCTGTAATTTAAATGCATTTCTATTTGGATTTCATGTAATGGACATACACAAAATAGTCCAAATTGGTGAAGTGAAATGAAAAAAATTACTTGTTTCAAAAAATTACAAAAAATTACAAACGGAGAAGTGGTGCGTGCATATGTATTCATCCCATTTGCTTTGACGCCCCTAAATAAGATCTGGTGCAACCAATTACCTTCAGAAGTCACATAATTAGTTAGTAATAAAGTACACCTGTGTGCAATCTAAGTGTCACATGATCTGTCACATGATCTCAGTATATATACACCTGTTCTGAAAGGCCCCAGTGTCTGCAACACCACTAAGCAAGGGGCACCACAAAGCAAGGGGCACCACCAAGCAAACAGCACCATGAAGATCAAGGAGCTCTCCAAACAGGTCAGGGCCAAAGTTTTGGAGATGTACAGATCAGGATTGGGTTATAAAAAAATATCAGAAACTTTGAACATCCCACAGAGCACCATTAAATCCATTATTTAAAAAATGTAAGATTATGGCACCACAACAAACCTGCCAAGAGAGGGCCGCCCACCAAAACTCACGGACCAGGCAAGGAGGGCATTAATCAGAGAGGCAACAAAGAGACCAAAGATAACCCTGAAGGAGCTGCAACGCTCCCCAGCGGAGATTGGAGTATCTGTCCATAGGACTACTTTAAGCCGTACACTCCACAGAGCTGGGCTTTATGGAAGAGTGGCCAGAAAAATGTCATTGCTTAAAGAAAAAAATAAGCAAACGTTTGGTGTTCGCCAAAAGGCATGTGGAAGACTCCTCAAAATATGGAAGAAAGTTCTCTGGTCAGATGAGACTAATATTGAGCTTTTTGGCTATCAAGGAAAACGCTATGTTTGGCGCAAACCCAACACCTCTCATCACCACTAGAACACCATCCCCACATTGAAGCATGGTGGTGGCAGCATCATGCTGTGGGGATGTTTAGCATCGGCAGGGACTGGGAAACTGGTCAGAATTGAAGAAATGATGGATTGTCACGTTCCTGACCTGTTTTCTGTTGTTTTGTATGTGTTTAGTTGGTCAGGACATGAGCTGGGTGGGAATTCTATGTTGTGTGTCTAGTTTGTCTGTTTCTATGTCCAGCCTAATATGGTTCTCAATCAGAGGCAGATGGTAATCGTTGTCCCTGATTGAGAATCATATATAGGAGGCTTGTTTTGTGTTGGGATTTTGTGGGTGTTTGTTACCTGTCTCTGTGTTTGTGTTCTGCACCAGATAGGTCTGTATTGGTTTTGCACATTTGTTATTTTGTATGTTGTTTGTAGTGTTTCACTTGTTCTTTTATTAAACATGTTGAACACTAGCCGCGCTGCACTTTGGTCCTCTCCTTCACCTATGGAAGAAAGCCGTTACATGGATGGCGTTAAATACAGGGAAATTCTTGAGGGAAACCTGTTTCAGTCTTCCAGAGATTTGAGACTGGGACGAAGGTTCACCTTTCAGCAGGACAATGACCCTAAGCATACTGCTAAAGCAACACTCGAGTGGTTTAAGGGGAAACATTTAAATGTCTTGGAATGGCCTAGGCAAAGCCCAGACATCAATTCAGTTGAGAATCTGTGGTAGGACTTAAAGATTGCTGTACACCAGCGGAACCCATCCAACTTAAAGAAGCTGGAGCAGTTTTGCCTTGAAGAATGGGCAACAATCCCAGTGGCTAGATGTGCCAAGCTTATAGAGACATACCCCAAGAGACTTGCAGCTGTAATTGCTGCAAAAGTTGTCTCTACAAATTATTGACTTTGGGGGGGTGAATAGTTATGCACGCTCAAGTTTTCTGCATTTTTGTATTATTTCTTGTATGTTTCACAATAAAAAAACATTTTGCATCTTCAGAGTGGTAGGCATGTTGTGGAAATCAAATGATAAAAAATAAAATAAAAATCCATTTTAATTCCGTATTGTAAGGCAACAAAATAGGAAAAATGCCAAGGGGGTGAATACTTTCGCAAGCCACTGTACAATAGAGCCACGTCTTTCTTGTGCCTTTTTCAGCTTGTTTGTAGCCTAAAGCTTTGCGGAGTGATACATCCTATATATTTCTATAATCCTTAAGAGTCTATTGACGCACCTGTGCATCAATCTAAATAACATAATAATAAAAAAGTTTTTGCATGTTCAGCGTCTCAATCCACCGCATCCGCCTATGTCTGCCTTCCACACCTGCGGTGGAAGTTGGCCGAGCTACAGCGGTATTTGTCAGACCATGAGACGTCAGGAAAATCAGTATTCTCCCGAAAAGGTCTGTAGCATCCGAACATGATGGTGTTCTCAGTTTTGTTCTACAACCCCCACAAGTGTCACGGGACTCGTCTGAAGGTAACCCATACAAATGAATGGAAGTATGGAGGTAGTTTTGTGCCAACAAATATAATCGGTGTAAATACTGTATGTGTCCAAAAAATTCTAAAATATTTCCTGAGCTTTCTTATATCTGTCCTATCGTAGGGAGATTTTAGTTTAACATTGAGCTTCAACCAATGCCATAACTTAAAATCTCCCTACTAGTGCTGTTATGGTGACCGTATTACCGGCGGTCACGAGTCATGAAGGCAGTCAAATTCCACGTGACCGTTTAGGCACGGTAATTAGTCTTCTCCAAGCTCTGATGCTGCTGATGGTCATTAGTAGTTTACCAAACTTGCTAACTGCCTGGTACTCAGCAATCTATTGTATCGCTAATCACTCTGACATCAATGCAAATGTAATTGAAAAGTGTAATCGCTGGTTTTTCTAATCATACTCTCATACCTCATGTAGCCTAGCCCATAGGCCTATATGTTTTGATAAGGTTTGTATCACAACTAAAGTGGCCAAATAACTTCTTCAAATTAAGGACATTAATCCGCTTTACAAGGGGTGTAGAGCCAACCGGCATACATAAGCAGCATGTGAGTTTCAAGTTTGGGGAAAATAATTTTCACAATAAAAATGCAGCTTTATAATAAAAGCATTACCTGCATA
Organism: Salvelinus namaycush; assembly: GCF_016432855.1. Classification (NCBI taxonomy): domain Eukaryota; kingdom Metazoa; phylum Chordata; class Actinopteri; order Salmoniformes; family Salmonidae; genus Salvelinus; species Salvelinus namaycush. The sequence continues at coordinate 25,861,845 of NC_052341.1, forward strand.
ATCACATTTGCGGTGACTTTTGATAATGGTGTTTTCCCGCTAATGGAACATTCACGCTTATAGCCTACTGCCGTGTGGTCATTGCTGCACTTATATTGTGAAGAAATAGCCTAATTGTTTATCAACATGTTAAGCTAAAAACTCTGGTCTGCTGCATCAGCCTCATTGTGTAAAAGGTTTTTTGATGCTAGTGGTTGTATTCATTTGGAATCTATCACACAACTGTCCCAGTCAGAGTATGTTTGGAATCTTTATTTTTCGCACAGAATAAAATAGGCTAACTTTTGTACTATGGGAGATAGTAGATTGACATAAGCTAGTGCTTTTGCTGTTCGTTAGGTCTACTCATCTTGTTGGCTGACGAAATGTAAATGTGGACAGTTCTTCCAATATCTTCAATATGCACCTCGGAATAGGATAACGACGCGCACAGTTATGTCCCCGATGTGTCTATCTTCACTTTTAGCCTGTGAGAAAGACCCGATCACGTGATGAAGAGCCATGTGAATGAGATGTGCTTGGGAGCAAGCAGCACTCCGGGAGAAGGGAATTATAATTTTTATATTCAGCCTAAGGGCACAACGGCCACTGGCCGCAAAATGCATGGATTTTTTTAATGGGCATTTCGGCCACACAAAGGGGATGCTACCGGGAAATTCGAGGCATTATCAAGTGCTTGTCAAATTGTGGAAGAGAGACTGATGAAGTTTGTACAGGCTGTGCAAAAAACAAAGCAGAGCTCATGCCTTTCATGCAACTTTTTTCAAATCATCATTAGAGTCGCATCATGCAGCCTTATAATGTATAAAAAATCTAAACATATAGCCCAACATTTGTAGAACAACTTAAATTACATGAATAACTCTAATATAAGCATATAGGAGTAACTATTAACCCCTCAACACAGAATGTGCACACTCCCTCAAATACCCTTTCTATTTTATTCAGCTTTGTTCAATTGTATTCTTCATACTATAAAATTCTATAAAATAATGCTATTGAATTCTAAGCAAATCTTGTCTGCTAATTAACTAGTGTAGCCCACAGCCATATGGCATAGCCAGATGAGGACCTAATATAAGGACAACTCGGAGTATTCTATTATGTTCTTCTGAAATAGACTACATTCTCTTCATATCATGTTTTTTTATACCTGTCTAAAATAAATCATGGATTTATTGTGGAGGTGTAGGCAATATTACATGGATTTATTAGACTTTCTAACATGTAGATGTTCCAAAGGTCTGCATCAGTGGCTTGTAGTGTGTGGAAGCCAGGAGATGCTAAATGTGTATATGTTAATTAACGGTCATTTACTGTGAGACCGGCAGTTATTTGCTTGACAATCACCGGCTGACGAAATCTCGTGACTGCCACAGCCCTACTCCCAACCATCATATCTAAGCCCATATGACACCAACAAGATTGGCGGTACACAACACACTCAATGACAGCTGACCCCACAGTAATTCCTTCCACTACATATGGCAAAGCAATATATTCAGGTTTCACACGTCACATCAGTATGCTATAGGACAGTGGTCACCAACCGGTTGACTGCAATTGACTGGTCGATCTTCAAGGCATTCTTAGTAGATCGCCAAACATTTCTGTAGAAAACCAAATGATAGGCTTTGCGTTTCTATTTATTTTATTTGTCTCACACTGTTGGCACTAGGTTCACCCATTTCAGCTGCCCTGTGCCAGGTAGGCGACATGTTCGCATTTTGTATCATTTCATATGTCTGAAAGTACAAACTCTGCCTTCACGGGGGGAGCAAATCAAGTGTGCTGTAGGCCTACCACTGGCCAATTGGATGTCTCAGATGACCATGTCTGCAGTAACATAGCAGGTGCAAATGAAAGCTACAGCAAAATTGATACTGTGGGATTTCTAAACTTTTAAAAACATGACTTTATTCTGACCATCAGATGCAGACTCCATCAGCCCAGTAAAATGTTTTTTAAAAAAGCGAATAATTTAAATGTATGCTCACTCAGTTTTGCCTCACAAGTAATACAACAACTGGTCTATTATTGGTGTGATCATGCAGCCTACCTCAAATGTTGAAATGTACTTTTTTTTAAATGGTCTGAGAAGAACAACAATGCATTGGCAGGAATATTCAAGCAAAGCCAATATGCGGTGATAACGATTTAGGCCAATAGTCTACTGCACAAACCTCATTACTACAGTACTGTTATTAATAGGTTCATGTTGTATTGGCTTACAAAACGCAAGTCATGTTAAAAAAAAATTGACTCAAAAAGGTTGGTGACCACTGTTGCAGAATATATTATTCTGTAGGGAAGCAGAGAGAGAGGACTGGATACATGACTATTTCACTCTTTCTCTCTCTCTCTCTCTCTCTCTCTCTCTCTCGCTCTCTCTCTCTCTCTCTCTCTCTCGCTCTGTCTCTCTCTCTCTCTCTTGCCCTCTCTCTCTCTCTCTCTTGCTCTCTCTCTCCTTCCCTACATCCTTCCTTCAGTCAAGGATTCCTAGACAGAGACAGTGTGATTGATGAGATGCAGACAAACACACACACACACACACACACACACACAATCTGAATAAACAATACCCCGCATTACAGTTTGTAAATCATATTACGTTGTTCTTCATTTTAGTGTTTTATCATTCATCATAACTTTGTGTCTCTACGCCTCTCCATTATAACAGCTGAGTCTAACCTACAGTGTAACATAGCCAACATAGCACAGCTAGTCATATATTCTACAGCAGTCTCAATTGGACCATGTTTTTCTGAGGCATAAAGGTTTGATGGCTCTTGCAGATAAATGTTACTGCCTATATGTAGATGGCGAGAAAGAGAGAGAGAAGTGTGTGTGGGGGGGGGGGGGGGGGGGGGGGGGTTTATGATACAGCAGTATGGAACCAATCAAAGCTATGCTAGTCGTTTCCCTGTACAGTGTAAAACTCAGATCACTATAGGGAAAAGTGGGTTAAGTCGATTTAAAGGTTAAGTTGAGCCACCCCTTGTTTCTAGAAAACCCTACACAAAATTAATCACATGACCAAATATTTTGGGAGTGGTCATCATGTGGTAAGCAAGTTAGATCCAAAAAACGGATTTTCAAAAAGTCAAATAAATGTATCGTCAAATCAAATCAAATGTTATTTGTCACATGCTTTGTAAAGAACAGGAGCAGACTGTGAAATGCTTAAGGCTCCTCCCAACAACGCAGAGAGAAACATTTAAAATAATAGAAACATAATAACACAAGGAATAACGAGTAACGACAACTTGGCTATCGGAATAAAGTTGAGTCGATGTGCAGGGGTACGAGGTCATTGAGGTGGATATGTACATATATGTTGGGGTGAAGTGACTAGGCAACAGGATAGATAATAAACAGTAGCAGCAGCTAATGTGATGTGTCAAAAGAGTTAATGCAAAAAAAGTCAATACAGATAGTCCAGGTAGCTATTTGTGTAAATGTTTAGCAGTCTTACGGCTTAGGGGTAGTATCTGTTCAGGGTCCTGTTGTTTCCAGACTTAGTGCAGCGGTACCGCTTGCTGTGTGGTAGTAGAGAGAACAGTCTATGACATGGGTGGCTGGAGTCTTTGATTTTGTTTGACACCGCCTGGTATAGAGGTCCTGGATGGCCGGGAGCTCGGCCCCAGTGATGTACTGAGCCGTACACACTACTCTCTGTAGCTCCTTGCGGTTGGATGCCAAGCAGTTGCTATACAAAGTGGTGATGCAGCAAGTCAAGATGCTCTCAATGGTGCAGCTGTAGAACGAGGATCTGAGGGCCCATGCAATATCTTTTCAGCCTCATGAGGGGGAAGAGGTGTTGTCTTGTCTTCTTCACGACTGTGTTGGTGTGTATGGACGATGTAAATTCCTTAGTGGTGTGGACACCAAGGAACTTGAAGCTCTCGACCCGCTCCAATACAGCCCCATCATTGTGGATGGGGGCGTGCTCATCCCTCCGTTTCCTGTAGCCCCGATCAGCTCCTTTGTCTTGCTGACATTGAGGGAGAGGTTGTTGTCCTGGCACCACACTGCCAGGTCACTATTCCTCCTCCCTATTGGCTGTCTCGTCATTGTCGGTGATCAGGCCTACCACTGTTGTGTCATCAGTAAACTTAATGATGGTGTTGGAGTCAGTGGCTGATGTGGAGTTGCAGAGGGAGTTGTTCAGTCCCAGGGTCCTGAGCTTAGTGATGAGCTTGGAGGGAAATATGGTGTTGAACACTGAGCTGTAGACATTCTCACAGGTGTTCCTCAAGTCCAGGTGGGAGAGGGTAGTGTGGAGTGCATTAGAGATTGTGTCATCTGTGGATCTGTTGAGATGGTATATGAATTGGAGTGGGTTCAGGGTGTCTGGGTTTATATTTTGTTGATGTGAGCCATCACCATCCTTTCAAAGCATTTCATGGCTACAGGGCGATACTCATTTAGACAGGTTACCTTGGCTTTCTTGGGCACAGGGACTATGGCGGTCTGCTTGAAACATGTAGGTATTACAGACTGTGTCAGCGAGAGGTTGAAAATGTCAGTGAAGATACTTGCCAGCATGCTCTGAGTACGCATCCTGGTAATCCACCTGGCCCCGCGGCCTTGTGAATGTTAACCTGTTTAAAGGTCTTACTCACATCGGCTACGGAGAGCGAGATCACACTTTCATCCGAAACAGCTGGTACTCTCATGCATGGCTCAATGTTGCTTGCCTCGAAGCGAGTATAGAAGGCATTTAGCTTGTCTAGTAGGCTCGCATCACTGAGCAGCTCGGTTTCCCTTTGTAATCCGTGATAGTTTCCAAGCCCTGCCACATCCGACGAACATCAGAGCCGGCATAGTTTGATTCGATCTTCGTCCTATATTGACACTTGGCCTCTTTGATGGCTCGTTGGAGGTTTTTGAGAGATTTCTTATAAGCATCCGGGTTAGTGTCACGCTCCAAATTGAGGTTAGTGTTCTGCTGTTCTGTTGCTGTTCTGATGTCCAGAAGCTGTTTTGGGTCATAGGAAATAATGGTTGAGACATTATATACACAAAAAGTTAAGATCGGCGTAACAGAACACAGAAAATAGCAGAATTGGTCAGGGGCCCATAAAACAGCTGCTAGCCACTGCAGCACCATATTTTACCATATATATTATAGATTTCATGATGCTTGTATCTAAGCCAAAGTAGATCGTTTTAAGATTGTTTTGTACATCAGTCGGGGACTCAAGCTACAATATGACATCTCAAACCTAGCAGTGCATCCTTATAGCTGTGTGGGCTAATATAGTCAAAACATTTGCCTTGGGGTAAGTTGAGCCAATGGCCCCCACACCCCATACAAATGATGATTACATTTAGTCAGTTTTATGCATAATATTCCTCGTATTTTTGCAATGTGTCATGCAAGATAGTGCATTTCTATTGTTACAAAGCAGACATCCTCATGCCTCATGTTTACAAATGTAAAACAAGCAGGGTTCCGCCCCCCTTGAGGTTGTTGAGAGAGCAGCCAAGGATGTGAGAGAAGGGAATAAGTCCATTTGAGCAGCAGCAACGGATGTAAAAAAAAAAAAAAAAAAAAGGCTGAATGACACTGAAGAGGTACATTGACAAAAAAGAAAACGAACATGTACCTATGCAAAAGAGAGGCTATTATATTGTAGCAGAGGCACACAAGGTCTAGCTAACTCATAGACGCTAGCTAACTCGTCTATTCACGAAGGCACCTTCCATTAAGAGCCCCAACGCTCTGTCTGAACGGTACAGTTTTTGAAACATAAGGACCTTGTCTCATATCAGCTAGAAATAAAAAAAATTAATTAAAAAAGGTTGATTTACTACACTGTTGAAATCAAGTGCTTTGTAACACCTAAACGAGTGGCAACTAAGCTGCCCCTAAATTGAAGGAGATGCAACCTTAACTTTGCTTAAGTATTGAAACACATCATCCTGAGATGTTCTGAAACATTACATGGTGTGTTGTAACACCACTCAATCAATTAACACCTTGATAGGGACTGGGAGCACTAACAAAAAAGGTATAAAACACTATTTTGGTGTTTCAAGTCGTGTTTACCGCAAAATTAGATACCTTCTCTTTTGGTGTTGTTTCCTCTCTTTAAATCTTCTAGACACCATTATGATCTTTTGAATCCCTTTTTCTGAAGTGTCTTAATGTTGAACATTGTTCTGTGCATTTGATCATTTACCATGATATACCATTTTGGCGGGCAATGTCAAGCACAGTGTTCAAATTGGCAGTTGAACTGAGGATTCTACACTTGCCTCTTCCATTGACAACCAAGAGTGTGGGAATGGGTGTCCTCACTGAAAGTCAATTTGCCTAATGATTTTGATATAAGTACATCATGATCCATTACACCTCATGGCACAACAAGCTTAGTACTAATATAGAAATATACTTTCCTTTCTTTAAACATGCATACAACATTGTGCGAATGAATCATAAAGTCAAACAATTTTGAATTACCCACAATCCTCTAAAAACACAGTCACGTGTCAAGACAGGAAATGCAAGGAGATTAAAACCAAAGACTTCCAATGGTTCAATCACTGTATTGTCTCTCTCTTTGGTTATCCTCTTTCATGAGAATACTTACATTTTGAGAAACATGTTAAATTGGATTGACATTATTTTAGTCAAATTAAATTAACAAATCATTGAAACGAGTTGCATACATTTTTTTTATATCGCTTTGGGGCAGTTAAGCTATCAACCATTTGCAGTTTTGGTATTTTGATGCTGCCTGTTCCCACAACGCCGTCTTTAAAACATCAATATTCAGGTTGAAGTATCACTTGTTTCAGAGTACTATATATATTTTTTTTAAACACATTCTCTGTATCATAACACTTACATTGGGTTTACATTCAAACACCCTCCAAACACCAGATCTCAGCTTAGGTGCATTACTTTTCATGGTGTCATGACACAATCATGGTGTTTTGAGACTCGAGTGTTAAGGTTCCCTCGTGGCCATATTTCCATGTTACAGCGCTTGTTTACGGGAGACAGACGGAAGACAGAGGCGACCACCTGTGCTATATAGCATTCTCTTAACACCTGTGTGTAACAGAAGACGGACGCCAGAAAAGTGTTGCAACTGAAAAATACTGTCGGCAGTGTAATTATTTTTTTTTTAAACAGTGTATATTTTGCATTGGTGAAATTACTTTGATGTTAAGGTAAAGGGCTTTATGTTTCCAAAACCGTATCGCAAAAGACAATTATTGACTTTGTAAACGTTAAAACTGAGCGTTGGGAGTGTAGTTCACATGGTCCCAGCTGTGGGCGACACTTACGGCTGAGAACCCTAGGGATAAGGCAGAATGCCACCTTGGGTTCTCGAGAGCAAGATGACATAGAGTCTGATCTTGCTAAACATCAAGATTCTTGTGGACCAGTTTCATGGGCTTAGTAACCTCAAATGCAGAGAACTAGCCTACGAATTGTTCTTCATGAAATGGAAGAGTAAGTGATATTGAACAGAAAGATCTACAATATACCCCATTCCATGAATTACACTTTGATCTACCAGCACCATCACCCACTGTCACAGGGCACCATCACCCACTGTCACAGGGCACCATCACCCACTGTCACAGGACATCATCACCCACTGTCACAGGACCCCAAGGCAGCTCAACTAAGCATGTCCCTATGCTCAACTTACCCCGTACCCAGGGTAAGTTGTGCCAAGAGACCACTTTTTTGGGAAAAGCTGTGTTTTCAAAACTGTTATGTTTACATGAATTCTGATTATGTTCAGGCCATACCTGGTTAGTAATAGCCTTTCTAGCGAGTTTTTCCTAGTCACCGTGCTTCTACACCTGCATTACTTGCTGTTTGGGGTTTTAGGCTGGGTTTTTGTACAGCACTTTGTGACATCAGCTGATGTAAGAAGGGCTTTATAAATACATTTGATTGATTGAAATTTGATTTATACACACACACACACACACACACATACAAAACCACACATACAAAGACAGTGTTCTAATTGTGATTGTAACAAACAGTTATACAGCCTGACATGTATATTAGACTTGTCATGGCCATTCATCACTTAGTAACTGTGGGATACGCTAACAGAGATGCGTTATAGACCTGCGCTACCCAATCATAACCACACACATTAGACCTTCTGTACACAGCTGTAATGGGACAGTGACTGGCACTACTAAAAATGCAAGAAAATGGCATCAGAAACACAAAAACACACACACACAGAGAGAGAGAGAGAGAGAGAGAGAGAGGGAGAGAGAGAGAGAGAGAGAGAGAGAGAGAGAGAGAGAGAGAGAGAGAGAGAGAGAGAGAGAGAGAGAGAGAGAGAGAGAGAGAGAGAGAGAGAGAGAGAGAGAGAGAGAGAGAGAGAGAGAGAAAAAAACTCAGAAACCCAACCTTTTAAGATCCACCAACACCTCTGGAAAAATGTCAAATGATATTAATAAGCTGCCATTTCCACAACGACACGTCTTGCACTCAGGGAATGTCTGTCTGTCTCTTCTCTCTCTACCTCCTTTTATCTCTCTAACTCTCTTGCTCTCTTCTCCTTCTCCCCTCTTCCGTTCTCCCTCATAGGACCCAGCTTTTTGACAGAAACATTACGTTCACAGACCCATCTCTCTCACACACACCTAGGTTGTGTGTTACCTGTGCTGTTTCATCTTTCTCTAGGTGCACTCCCTTTTTCTTCTTCTCCTGCTTTGTCTTCTCTCTCCTTTCGCTTGTCTTTCACTTCCCTCTATCCTCTTTCAGCAAGGAGGAGTGTGTGTTCAAACTGTGTGAGTATATGTGTGAGAGAGTGTGTGTATGAAAGTGTGCGTGAGGTGGTGGCATGCTCTCGTGAAGGAGAGAGCACATCTCAACGGGAGAGTGCCAGCATATGGACAGTGTGAGTGTGCTACTGTGTGTGTGTTCATGTGTGAAGGCGGACGATAGCTGGTGTTAATGAGTGGGACTGAGGTGAGGACAGTGAAAATTAGAGGGGAGTGGAGAGAAAGCAAGATGGGGATGACAGGGAGAGGAGTGAAGCTGTCCATACACTCTTCCTCCTGACCAGAGCGATACACTGGGGAGAGGTGTGAGAGACTACAGAGGCAACCTGTGTGTGTGTGTGTGTGTGTGTGTGTGTGTGTGTGTGTGTGTGTGTGTGTGTATGTGTGTGTGTGTGTGTGTGTGTGTGTGTGTGTGTGTGTGTGTGTGTGTGTGTGTGTGTGTGTGTGTGTGTGTGTGTGTGTGTGTGTGTGTGTGTGTGTGTGTGTGTGTGTGGGAACCTGCTTTTTAGCTCTCTGTCAGTCTGCCTGTCTCCCTCGCTCCCTGCTGGTCTGGTGAGGAGAGATCAGAGCGATGAGAAGTCCGCTCAGCGGAGGAGAGAAAGCAGTGTGAAAAGGTTTTAAAAAGTGACAAATTTGTTCTGAACCCCCCCCACCTTGGTCATAACACCTCTCTATTTCTCGCACTCTCTTTTTCTACCTCCTCCTTCTCTGCCTCTCTCTCTCCAGGAATAATGTACAGGTCCTCCCCATGCGGATAGGTTGTTTATCAGTTCATCAGATAAAAGAGAAAAGTTTCTGTCCTTTTTCCTCCTAGAGTATTCCTCCACTGCTGGTTTATTATTGTATTCCCGAGTCCCTGGGGAGTGTTGTCAGTATTCCAGTGTGTTCTCCTTGTTGTCCCCTCTCTGTAAAGTGTGGTTAGTATTCCGATGTGTTTGCGTCTCCGGTGTTTGTAGTGTGTTCTAGTGTGTGGAGTAAGTGTAAATCTCCCTGATCTTAATATTCCTTGTGGTTTCTTTGTGGAGCGTGGTGAGTATTCCAATGTGTGTCTTGGTATTCCGGTCTGTGTTCCTCAGGTCTGATGTGTTCAGTAGAGTCCAGAGGAAGCTCCCATATGGAAGAGCTCCAGATGTCTCTGGGACCGGAAGACGGACAGATGGACAGACGGACAGATGGTGGTTTGGCGTGTCGGATCTGTAACTCCTGTTGCTCTGACTCACACAAGTCAAAGAGTTTCCTGTCTGGCTCCGCTCGTCTGCCGACACTGTCGGAGTGTAATCCTTCTTTCCTCTCTCTATCCCGCGCTATATCTCCCTCCCTCTCTCTCTCTCTCTCGCTCTCTCTTTCTTTCTCTCTCTCTCTTTCTCTTTCGCTGTATCTCTCTCTCTTTCTTTCACTCTCTCCCCGTCACAGGACGGGCTGGGAGTCCTCATCACCCCGCCACCCTCTGTCTCCCGCTCGCTCTCTCTGTCTCTCTCTCTTCTCCCCTCTCCCCTTTCACTCGCTCTCTGTAATATTCACACTCTTTCCTTTTGCCACAATTCCTTTCAATCCACCCTCTCTCTTTCTCTCTATACCCAGTGAACCTCCAACCCCTTTCCTCTCTATTTCTCCTTTTCTCTGTCTGTCTGTCTGTCTGTCTGTCTGTCTGTCTGTCTGTCTGTCTGTCTGTCTGTCTGTCTGTCTGTCTGTCTGTCTGTCTGTCTGTCTGTCTGTCTGTCTGTCTGTCTGTCTGTCTGTCTGTCTGTCTGTCTGTCTGTCTGTCTTCTCTCAGGTTGGGGTTAATTCCCTATCAACATCAACAGGTTCAGATGGTCCTATTTATGGTCCGAAAGATCCTATAACCCCCCCCCCCCCCCCCCCTCTCTCTCTCCATTGAATTAGTTTCAGGTCCCCATCTCTTTCTTTCTCTGTCTCATTCTCTCTCTTACTCCTAGCTCTCACTCTCTCACCCTCCTCTCCACCTGTCGCTCCCTCCCTCTCATACCCCCCCTCTCTCTCTCCCTCCCTCTCACCCCCGCCTCTCTGTTTCTCGCCATTACACCCCACCCCTATTTCCTTGACAGCATAAAGATGTAGGATCTTAATTTGAGTCAGTTTGCTACAGCAGGAAAATAATCCTGCAGCAACAGAAAATGTGAATTAATGTGGACTATAATTAATGGACATTTTTGTAGGGGTTGATACATTTTTCGTAAGGGAAAATCAAGTCTGACATTTCAAAGTGGAAATTACAAACCTCAAAAGCATTAAGTTAAAATCACCTGCAGAAGAATGATTAAATGAAGATCCTACATCTGTATTAACAGCGAAGACGTAGAGATCAGTCCATGGGTATTGCCTGGGAAACATTGTGACTCAAGCAGACAAAGTACTGAATAATTTGGCTAACATCAACCTACAGTAACTAACAGCTATATTTAACAGTGATTACAAGTGTGTTTGTGGGTGTCTTTTAAAGAGTGCACATAGACTCTGTTACACCTCTGCAATTGGCACCGAAGTGACTGATGTGTATTTTTAAACAAACGAGTTGACTCGTCTCAAAGTGTGTGTGTGTGTGTGTGTGTGTGTGTGTGTGTGTGTGTGTGTGTGTGTGTGTGTGTGTGTGCGTGCGTGCGTGCGTGCGTGCGTGCGTGCGTGCGTGCGTGCGTGCGTGCGTGCGTGCGTGCGTGCGTGCGTGCGTGCGTGCGTGCGTGCGTGCGTGCGTGCGTGCGTGCGTTCGTGTGACTCATCTAAATGTTTGTGTATGTGTGTGTCGCTATATTATTATTACACACACACACATAAACATTGAGACGAGTCAACTCGCTTGTTTAAAACTACACTAGGCTTGCAGATTCAGTGCCTCTTTTTATATCCCTGCTGAAGACACACATTTATAGAGATGCTTTTAATGAATGATTTTAATAAGCTATGTTTTTTTCTCCTTCCTCTTGTTTTTGTTTATTTGTTTGTACTTATTTTTATGTGATTGTTTTATGATGTGAAGCACTTTGTTACTTGTATTGAAAAGCGCTATACAAATATAGTTATTATTATTATTGTGTGTGTGTACTTGTGTGTGTGTACAATATCCTCAGATTACCTCTCCTTTGTCACTTCTACTACCAACGTTTATATCATCTCTCTAAAACAACACCTAAACACCCTCCCCGTCTCTCTTTCTCCTCTCTCTACATCATTCACTCGATCCGGCAGGCGTTTCACAACTTTAAACTTTCCTGTCTTCCCAGGTTACTGTCTGTACTAAAATATGTCTGTTTCCCTCTCAGTCGCTTTGTCAGGGTCCTTTTAACACTAAAAATACAACAACGCTACTCTAAAATAGATCAGTGTGTGTGTGTGTGTGTGTGTGTGTGTGTGTGTGTGTGTGTGTGTGTGTGTGTGTGTGTGTGTGTGTGTGTGTGTGTGTGTGTGTGTGCGTGTGTGGTGCTAAAATAGACCTGAAAAAGAGGTGTGTGTGACACCTTTACTAGATACAGGATACAGCTGATGGTAATAGATACAGAATTCAGCTGATGGTAATAGATACAGGAAACAGCTTATGGTAATAGATGCAGGAAACAGCTGGTAATAGATACAGGAAACAGTTGATGGTAATAGATACAGGAAACAGCTTATGGTAATAGATACAGGAAACAGCTGATGGTAATAGATACAGGAAACAGCTGATGGTAATAGATACAGGAAACAGCTGATGGTGATAGATACAGGAAACAGCTGATGGTAATAGATACAGGAAACAGCTGATGGTAATAGATACAGGAAACAGCTGATGGTAATAGATACAGGAAACAGCTGATGGTAATAGATACAGGAAACAGCTGATGGTAATAGATACAGGAAACAGCTGATGGTAATAGATACAGGAAACAGCTGATGGTAATAGATACAGGGAACAGCTGATGGTAATAGATACAGGAAACAGCTGATGGTAATAGATACAGGAAACAGCTGATGGTAATAGATACAGGAAACAGCTGATGGTAATAGATACAGGAAACAGCTGATGGTAATAGATACAGGAAACAGCTGATGGTAATAGATACAGGAAACAGCTGATGGTGATAGATACAGGAAACAGCTGATGGTAATAGATACAGGAAACAGCTGATGGTAATAGATACAGGTAACAGCTGATGGTAATAGATACAGGAAACAGCTGATGGTAATAGATACAGGAAACAGCTGATGGTAATAGATACAGGAAACAGCTGATGGTAATAGATACAGGAAACAGCTGATGGTAATAGATACAGGAAACAGCTGATGGTAATAGATACAGAATTCAGCTGATGGTAATAGATACAGGAAACAGCTGATGGTAATAGATACAGGGAACAGCTGATTGTAATAGATACAGGAAACAGCTGATGGTAATAGATACAGAATTCAGCTGATGGTAATAGATACAGGAAACAGCTGATGGTAATAGGTACAGGAAACAGCTGATGGTAATAGATACAGGAAACAGCTGATGGTAATAGATACAGGAAACAGCTGATGGTAATAGATACAGGAAACAGCTGATGGTAATAGATACAGGAAACAGCTGATGGTAATAGATACAGGGAACAGCTGATGGTAATAGATACAGGAAACAGCTGATGGTAATAGATACAGGGAACAGCTGATGGTAATAGATACAGGAAACAGCTGATGGTAATAGATACAGGAAACAGCTGATGGTAATAGATACAGGAAACAGCTGATGGTAATAGAGTTTAAGCTCTTACAGTGTTACTCCATGAACTGCCAACCCACATTAAGAGACAGTGTTAGCCAGATGAGCTAAAGGAACCCCATGTCCCCATGCCAGGTGTTCAATCCCCCCAAAACATTTCAGTGACCCTGATTGAGCCAGAAGAAGCCTTAGCAAAACGTGTGTGTGTGTGTGTGTGTGTGTGTGTGTGTGTGTGTGTGTGTGTGTGTGTGTGTGTGTGTGTGTGTGTGTGTGTGTGTGTGTGTGTGTGTGTGTGTGTGTGTGTGTGCGTGCGTGCGTGCGTGTGTGTGGTGGCTAGTTTATTGGTTTGTGTACACAGGTGTCAAAGGGCTGCTGTTTGGTGAGTAAACAATTGTGGAGTGTATGATGGTGGGGATGGAGAGAGAGAGAGACTGTTGACAACCATGTACTAAACGTGATTGAAGACAAAGGGAGAGCCATGGGGCAGGGACACAGAGGCAGAATTATCCCACTGAGCTAAAGCCTAGAATAGATAATAGCTGTGGGGAACTAGAATAAGTATTCGGGTTTCAGGCAGGGAGGAGGAGGTTGCAACACTGTTGCGTAGGGGTTAAGATCCTCAGGGCTGGTTGACGGTCAAACTGTCAGGCATTTTACCATAATGTAACATACTAGCAGGCATAACGGAACTCGGACCACTCTGCTCACTACGCCAACTGCAAATAGCTGACTGTCTGACTGACTGTCCGCCTGTCTGTCTGTCTGTTTGACCGTCTGCCTGTCTGTCCATGCTTGATTGTCCACCCGTCTGTCTTTTCATTCCTTTGACCGACTTTGAGGGTAAAAATTGCTTGAGATCAGAAAAAGAAAGTAAAAGATAAAAACCTTCAGCCGTCAGATACTTAAATAACCAGGTCGGTGCTTCAGCAGGAAGCCATTCTGCTTGTGTGTGTGTGTGTGTGTGTGTGTGTGTGTGTGTGTGTGTGTGTGTGTGTGTGTGTGTGTGTGTGTGTGTGTGTGTGTGTGTGTGTGTGTGTGTGTGTGTGTGTGTGTGTGTGTGTGTGTGTGTGTGTGTGTGTGTGTGTGGCTTAACTCAGCTGACAGAGTTCTTCGAATATTTGCTTCGACAGCGTCCCACCTCAGCCAGGTCACTCGAATTCCAACGTGTTATTCAACATTCGTCCAGGTCCTCAGGTCGTCGTGAGATGCCTTTAAAACCGGCCACTAGGGGCAACGGTGAGCACTATTACCATCAAGTAGGCTTAGGGCATTGTGGAGAAGGATGGTGGATGAGTGTAAGCTGCGAGATCCAGCTCCGAGAGTTGCGTGTTCAATCCCAGTGCTAGGCACTCGTTTTATTTCATTTTAACCGTATCTCGAGCCTTAACCTTTACCTTAACCTTTACCTTAACCTTTACCTTAACCTTTACCTTAACCTTTAAGAACGAATGCCTAAACTTAACCGTTGAGTTGTTTCTGTTGTAACCCTATCCCAAACCTTAACCCTTACCTTCAAGGTCCCGCACATTCATCCTATTTCCCAAGTGAAAAGAGACATTGAATGACCATAACATCACCAAATAATATTTCTACACTATTAAAATGCTCAGAATTGAAGAAATTGTATCTTTTCTCTCATCTCAAACTATCAGGAAGCCTGAAAGAACAGGCTGAGTGTGCGGGGAGCTTATATTCATGAGTTCACCTTGACCGACAGCACTTTGAAACGCCATTGGGGTTGTTGCCATGTGACAAGGTAAACAATGAGCCAGATGTCATTCCGAGCCTAAATAGTATGCATCAACCCATTTTCTCAGCAAAATTCTCTCACAGGGCCCGATTCCGAATTTTAAGTCTTTCTTAGGGCCCATTCCAAAAATCACCCTTTTTTACGCACTCCTTTCCTACGCACTTCTCAGTAGCTGATATTCATACTTACCTTATAAAGTTGCATAACGGGCTCTGCTGGTGTGGTTCCCCTGCACGCACTGAATAAATATAATTAAACCGCTGAAAACCTCTTACTTCCTGGCTAACAGATTTTCTCCGGTGTTTTCATACGTTGTACCTTTAATTTTGTCAACAGACTAGACCACATTGAGAGAACGGTTTCAGAAAATTGGGATCATTGAAAGAATGGCATCTATGCATCTCCGTTTCAGCACCAACTGGTAGATAAAAAAAATACTTTCATCTTGTAGATTATTTAGGAAGATTGTAGGATTAGGAAAGTATGTATGAATCATTAAAAAAGGTTTTGGAGAGCATTTACGCAGTACATTTATTGAGGAATAAAAAAATACAGTGGTTTGATTCATCCTGAACATTTTCATATTCAAGTGAAATCCGTGAAATATTGGAAGGTGGAAAAAAAGTTTACAGTAGAGGTTGAACAATAGTCCTATTAATCTACCGTAATTCTCACTAATCATGGAACTGTATGACAACGGTCCCGTCACCGTGAACCGTGCGCCAGGCTCCAGGTTTAACTTGCTACGAGTGGCCTGAATTCCATAATGATACAAATAGGCTACATGTCCCAAATTATTGCACAACGTTAGCCTAATATGATCGCCTAATGCAAGCGACCCTCAGGAACAATTTACCCGGACGTGACAGAGGAAAGAAAGTTCAAACGAATGGAATGGAAGGATGCAAAATGGAAGCTACAAAAACACTAAACTTACAGTTATAAATGTATGTGGGTATTACTGATGGTGGCTCCCAATGGTGGCTATTAATATTTAACATGATACAAATTGTTAAATAAAACGTAGAAAATCCCAGGCATAGGCTCTTAATTAAAACATTCTAAAGCGAAAACATCAACTCGGCAGACCAGCCCTACAGAAGCCTATAGTTTGGGTGTCTAAATTTCATCCACGCAAATTATGAGGGCACACAATAAAAATTCGGAATAACGGCACAGCTATTTATAGCCTTTTTCACTGTGGAAAAGGGACGCAATACATGTAATGTTGATATGATTTTCAGTTTGCTTCCATATGACTGGTTTCACATTAGTCTCCAGTGGTCATAAGAAAAAATCATCTAAAACAATTGCTATGTGTATTTACAATCCCCTTCCCCAAAGGGATTACTCATTTATCTAGCTCTTATCAATAGCTCTTATCCGTTTATAAATTACAGTGCATGGAGAATGCTGTTTTTCTATCGGAGAAAATAAAGTAGATGCTTTTTCCACTTGGAACCTGTAGGTTTGCTCAACCTTATTCATGGTTTCCTTGCGTGTATAGGTATTAAATCAAGGTCAGAATACAGCGTATCTGTAGACACCTCCGCCACACATTCATTTCTTAGATTTCCACTCCGAACGAATGGCGGAAGAATAGCATGCTAATTCTCATGTTTAAATTCAAGGTCAGAATACACACAGAGAGAAAAGGCATAAACAGGGAATAACGTTCCATGTAAGTGATTTTAACTCATGGATTGTTGGATATCAGACAAACAGCAGCAATACACAATAGCATTTATGTTATTTTGTAACTAGTTACAGAATACAGTTCACTGATACACTTCTTCAAAATAATTACTAAAGTCAGAGTCACCTTAGAAGCTTAGACATGAAAACAGCATACAATCAGTGTACTGGACAATTTATTGGTACCTCTGCCTTAGCATTATAAATTACAGTATGTTCAGAATTGTATGTATTGATTTTGATTTTGATTAGGCCAGCATAGCCAAAATATTGATCGACATGAACACTCATGAGAAATAAAGGTGAGAAATAATGGGGCGATATCATTAGACATAAAAAATATATATATATTAGAGCCATAAGCCTAATACAGTGTGCAGGACCCCATTGATTCGTACAATTTGGAACACTCATCTCCCTTCCGAATTACACATCCACCGGATGTGTACCAAACTCACTAAAAGTGGCAGTAATAAAGCCTCTTTTGAAAAAGCCAAACCTTGACCCAGAAAATATAAAAAACTATCGGCCTATATCGAATCTTCCATTTCTCTCAAAAATTTTAGAAAAAGCTAACTGCCTTCCTGAAGACAAGCAATGTATACGAAATGCTTCAGTCTGGTTTTAGACCCCATCATAGCACTGAGACTGCACTTGTGAAGGTGGTAAATGACCTTTTAACGGCGTCAGACCGAGGCTCTGCATCTGTCCTCGTGCTACTAGACCTTAGTGCTGCCTTTGATACCATCGATCACCACATTCTTTTGGAGAGACTGGAAACCCAAATTGGTCTACACGGACAAGTTCTGGCCTGGTTTAGATCTTATCTGTCGGAAAGATATCAGTTTGTCTCTGTGAATGGTTTGTCCTCTGACAAATCAACTGTACATTTCGGTGTTCCTCAAGGTTCCGTTTTAGGACCACTATTGTTTTCACTATATATTTTACCTCTTGGGGATGTCATTCGAAAACATAATGTTAACTTTCACTGCTATGCGGATGACACACAGCTGTACATTTCAATGAAACATGGTGAAGCCCCAAAATTGCCCTCGCTAGAAGCCTGTGTTTCAGACATAAGGAAGTGGATGGCTGAAAACGTTCTACTTTTAAACTCGGACAAAACAGAGATGCTTGTTCTAGGTCCCAAGAAACAAAGAGATCTTCTGTTAAATCTGACAATAATCTTGATGGTTGTAAAGTCGTCTCAAATAAAACTGTGAAGGACCTCGGCGTTACTCTGGACCCTGATCTCTCTTTTGACGAACATATCAAGACTGTTTCAAGGACAGCTTTTTTCCATCTACGTAACATTGCAAAAGTCTGACATTTTCTGTCCAAAAATGATGCAGAAAAATTAATCCATGCATTTGTTACTTCTAGGTTAGACTACTGCAATGCTCTACTTTCCGGCTACACGGATAAAGCACTAAATAAACTTCAGTTAGTGCTAAATACGGCTGCTAGAATCCTGACTAGAACCAAGAAATTTGATCATATTACTCCAGTGCTAGCTTCCCTACACTGGCTTCCTGTTAAGGCAAGGGCTGATTTCAAGGTTTTACTGTTAACCTATAAAGCGTTACATGGGCTTGCTCCTATCTATCTTTCCGAGTTGGTCCTGCCGTACATACCTACACGTACGCTACGGTCACAAGACGCAGGCCTCCTAATTGTCCCTAGAATTTCTAAGCAAACAGCTGGAGGCAGGGCTTTCTCCTATAGATCTCCATTTTTATGGAATGGTCTGCCTACCCATGTGAGAGACGCAGACTCGGTCTCAACCTTTAAGTCTTTACTGCAGACTTATCTCTTCAGTAGGTCATATGATTGAGTGTAGTCTGGCCCAGGAGTGTGAAGGTGAACGGAAGGCTCTGGAGCAACGAACCGCCCTTGCTGTCTCTGCCTGGCCGGTTCCCCTCTCTCCACTGGGATTCTCTGCCTCTAACCCTATTACAGGGGCTGAGTCACTGACTTACTGGTGCTCTTTCATGCCGTCCCTAGGAGGGGTGCGTCACTTGAGTGGGTTGAGTTACTGACGTGATCTTCCTGTCTGGTTTGGCGCCCCCCCTTGGTTTGTGCTGTGGTGGTTCTTTGTGGGCTATACTCGGCCTTGTCTCAGGATTGTAAGTTGGTGGTTGAAGATATCCCTCTAGTGGTGCGGGGGCTGTGCTTTGGCAAAGTGGGTGGGGTTATATCCTTCCTGTTTGGCCCTGTCCGGGGGTATCATCGGATGGGGCCACAGTGTCTCCTGACCCCTCCTGTCTCAGCCTCCAGTATTTATGCTGCAGTAGTTTATGTGTCGGGGGGCTAGGGTCAGTTGGTTATATCTGGAGTACTTCTCCTGTCCTATCCAGTGTCCTGTGTGAATTTAAGTATGCTCTCTCTAATTCTCTCCTTCTCTCTTTCTTTCTCTCTCTCGGAGGACCTGAGCCCTAGGACCATGCGTCAGGACGACCGGGCATGATGACTCCTTGCTGTCCCCAGTCCACCTGGCCTTGCTGCTGTTCCAGTTTCAACTGTTCTGCCTGCGGTTATGGAACCCTGACCTGTCCACCGGACGTGCTACCTGTCCCAGACCTGCTGTTTTCAACTCTTAATGATCGGCTATGAAAAGCCAACTGACATTTATTCCTGATTATTATTTGACCATGTTGGTCATTTATGAACATTTTGAACATCTTGGCCATGTTCTGTTATAATCTCCACCCGGCACATCCAGAAGAGGACTGGCCACCCCTCATAGCCTGGTTCCTCTCTAGGTTTCTTCCTAGGTTTTGGCCTTTCTAGGGAGTTTTTCCCAGCCACCGTGCTTCTACACCTGCATTGCTTGCTGTTTGGGGTTTTAGGCTGGGTTTCTGTACAGCACTTCGAGATATTAGCTGATGTACGAAGGGCTATATAAAATAAACTTGATTTGATTTGATGATTTGAATTCTTGAAGAAAAAAAACTATACAAAGTAACAAAATGTGATATCATATCATGCAAAAGTAAATTACTTAGTCTTTAGGAAATGCAACCAACTACAGTGATTGATGGGGGGGGGAGTGGGAGAGGAGGGGGACCCATGTACCCTCCTTCAATCAAGCATTCCTTCAATCAAGCAGGCTTCAGTCACCCACTTGGCTTCAGTCACCCCCAAGATTGAAGTGGGAGACAAATCCAGCTATGGCCGCCTCCTTGTCAGGCCTCTCACACTGGGAAAAAAGGGGTTCCGGGATGGACAGCTCGTACATCTTTCCCACATACAGCGTTGGATCAAGGGCGACCTCATTGAAGAGGAAATCCAGGAGCCTGTAATGTTTTGGAAAGTTAAAAGAGTACTGAATTGAATTTCCTTTTATTTGCTGTTAATTTATTGATAGTTATTGTAGTGTCTTAGCTCTTATTACTTATTTATATAATAAGAAAGACTCTGAATACAAGAAATGGTACTGGAGCTTCACATTTTACTGGAATCAGTTAGTACCAGAATAACATAGAACAACACTGCGCATGACCAAGGATGCTCCATTCTTAAAGGGGACATCAGTAATTAACAGAACATAACATTCCCTCTCTTATACAATCAGAGTTACTTTTACCAAACCACAACTGAAACACTTCCCAGAACTTGTTGTAGTTATTTTGCATCTTTTAATTTGAACTTGAACACTTAGTTTTTGTTTGTTTGTTTATAAGTCCAGTCTGTCTGGTGGACGGTGCCTTCGTTCTGGGTAGCGCCTAGGATTGTGTGGAGGCTCCTGAACATCCTCAGTGTGTGCTTGCTCCCTTATAGGTTCTGCTATAGCAGCACCTTCATCAACACGTTCCCTTCTTTCAGCCTGGGGTCTCTTTACTGCTGACACACTACAGTTCCCTGTGTGTCACTCTCAGGAGCTCTCTGTGCCTGTTCTCTCTCGATTGTTGTGCTGTTTTCCGTGGAATGCATTTGGTTAATGTGACGCCGCCACATTATGTCTGGGCTCACTTGAACCTGGTAAGTTCTGGGTCCCGTTTGTGTATGTACGGTCCCTCTTGTCCATTTCCCTCCTCCTCTGTAGTCTCGCACCATCACTTCCTGTCCTGTTTGGAGATGGCGCTCCCGGCCACCGGAGAGCATCTTGGCTTGTTTGTTCAGCACTTCATTACGCCTGTTAGGCTTCATGATGTCCAGCCGTGTGCAGAGAGGCCTCCCGAACATCAGTGCGGCTGGGCTTTCATTTGTCGTGGCATGTGGGGTGTATCGGTAGGAGACCAGGAACTTGGCCAGTTTTGTTTGCAAAGTCCCTTCGTCTCGTTTTGCTGCACGGAGTCCTTGCTTTAGGGTTTGTGCAAAGCGTTCTGCCAGCCCATTGGTGGCAGGGTGGTACGGAGCTGAGGTTGAGTGTTTGATTCCATTTACTGACATGAATCTTGTAAACTCGTCACTTACAAAAGCTTGCGCGTTGTCACTTACTAGCTGCAGCGGCAATCCGAAGCGTGCAAACGTTGTTCTGAGACACTCTATCGTCTGAGCTGAGGTGGAGGAGTCAGTGCAAAACACCTCTGGCCATTTGGAATGGGCATCAACTATAACCAGAAACATGTGCTTTTCAAAGGGACCAGCGTAGTCCACATGAATTCTCTGCCATGGCTCTGTGGGCCATTCCCAAGGGTGGACTGGGACAGGAGCAGGCATGTGAAGGGTTTCCAAACATCCGCTACAGTTCTTTGCCATATTTTCTATCTGTTGATCCAGACCTGGCCACCAGAAGTGGCTCCTTGCGAGCAGCTTCATTTTGACAATTCCAACATGACCTTCATGTAGTTGCTGCAAAACCTGATGTTGGCATTTCTGGGGTATCATGACTCTCATTCCCCACATCAAACATCCTTGGTACGTTGTAATTTCATTTCTCCGCTGGAAATACGGAGTCAGCTCCTTTCTGCCAGTAGCTGGCCATCCTGACATGGTGTAGGTGTACACTTTTGACAAGGTCACATCTTTCCTTGTCTCCTGTTTGATAACTGTGCTTGTGACCGGTAGTGCCTCGAGCTGAGCGGTATGGAAAATGTCCACTGCATCCACACTCCTTTGTCTTTCTCTTGTACACGGCAGTCTGGATAATCCATCTGCATATGTGGGGAGGGACGACGGCTTAAACTCAATGTCATACATATGACTGGCAAGGAACAAGGCGTATCGCTGTAACCTGGCTGCTGTCATTGCCGGAATGCCTTTCTTTGCACTGAAAATGGAAAGCAACGGCTGGTGATCCGTAACCAGTGTGAAACGCTTGCCATATAGGTATGCGTGGAATTTCTTGACGCCCCACACTAGCGCCAGTGCTTCTTTGTCGATTTGTGAGTAGTTTTTCTCTGCATCGTTCAATGTTCGTGACGCGAATGCAACTGGCCTCTCTGACACATCTTTCAGTGTGTGTGAAAGGACGGCCCCTAAGCCATAAGGGGACGCATCACAAGCCAACTTCACTGGCAGTTCAGGGTCGTAATGCATCAGGACCTGTTCAGATGTGATGAGCCGTTTTGCCTCCAGAAATGCATTTTCACACTGTTCTGTCCACCGCCATGTCCTATTCTTTTCCAGGAGCTGATTTAGAGGCTGGAGTACTGCTGAAAGGTTTGGGAGGAATCTTCTGTAGTAATTGATCAGTCCCGCAAAAGATCGCACTTCTGTGATATTTTGTGGTCGTGGTGCCTGTACCACTGCCTCGATTTTGTCCTGTGTTTTGTGCAATCCATTGCGGTCAATTTCATGTCCACAGAAGACAATCTTGTCTTTGAAGAACTCACACTTCTGTAAGTTTCCCTGTAGACCATACTCTTTCAGTCTTTTCAGGACCTCTTCCAGGTTAGCCAGGTGTTCTTTGTCGGTGCGTCCTGTTATGATCATGTCATCCAGGATACACTGGGTTCCTGGGATTCCTTGCAAAATCTGGTCAATAGTTCGTTGGCAAATGGCTGGGGCCGATGCGATGCCAAAAACCAGGCGGTTATACCTGTATAGACCTTTGTGTGTGTTTATTGTCAGGTACTGTTTGGAGCTCTCTTCAACCGGTAGCTGCAGGTAAGCCTGTTTCAGATCGATTTTACTGAAGTGTTTCCCACCAGCTAGTGCAGCAAAGATGTCCTCCAGACGCTTCCACCTTTGGTCTCAGGGAGTATGGAACCGATCTGGCTTTGCAGAATTTTGGGGTTGCGTCATCTCTCAGTACAAGTTTTGCTGTGAAGCCTTTTACTGTTCCCATCTGATCACTGAAAACTGTGTTGTATTTCTTCCGCAAGTGTTCCAGTGTTTGGTCTGTGTCTTTCTCTTTGGACTGGAACGTGTGGAGCATTTTCAAATCACACCAGTTCAGCTTTATTTTTGAAAGCCATTCCCTGCCAAATAATGGGGGGCCAGTTCCAGGCACCACATACAGCTGTAACTGCTGTGTTTGCCCCCCATAGCTCACTCTGACCTGCAACGCCCCCATTGGGCTCAATCTCTCTCCTGAGTAGGTCTTCAGCAATACATTTGTGTTCTTCAGCTTGATAGCCTTGAAGTGCTCATTGTAGACAGTAGTGGAAATTATAGACACTGCAGATCCTGTGTCCAGCTCCATTTTGAGGGGTTTGCCTTCGATATCTGGTATCACCCATATTATGCTACTGCTGGGAGAAGTCACTGTGTTTAACTCCATTGTACCAATTAATCGTTCATCTGAATCACTGCCACTGTTCTCTGCTAGTGCATTCACAGACCCTTTAATTTTCTCAGTTTTCCTGTTGTGACTGAATTTTGCTCTGCATGCTCTTTGAATGTGCCCCCTTCTACTGCATTTGTGACAAATTTCGTCTTTGAAACGGCAGTCCTCTGCTCTGTGACCATCTCTGTCACACCTGTTGCATTTTTCGGCCAAACGGGGGCGCTGTCGGCTGCGCGAAAACTTGTGCAGGGAAGTTTGTGATAGGTCAGTATTTCTTTTACTTTGCAACTCAAATGCATCTTTCGTCGCGATTCCCATAGTCACAGCAATTTCAACAGCCTTTGCAAACGTGAGATCTGATTCTGTGAGCAAACGTTTTTGAATGTGTTCATGTTTCAGTCCACAAACAAATCTATCCCTTAATGTGTCATTTAGGTTCTCTCCAAACTGGCAATGTTCAGACAGTTTCTTCAACTCTGCTACATATGTACTAACACCCTCTCCCTCATTCTGATCTCTCTTGTGGAAACGAAAACGTTCCGCGATGAGGAGTGGTTTAGGTGATAGGTGATTTTGCAATATCTCCACAATCTCTGTGAATGTTTTATTTGAGGGCTTCAGAGGGGCAGTCAGATCTCTTAGCAAACTGTACGTTTTTGGGCCAATTAAACTCAACAACGCTGGTACTCTCTTGTTATCAGCAATGTCGTTTGCAATGAAGTACTGTTCCAGTCGTTCAATGTAAGTTGCCCAGTTTTCTTGCGTGTCATCAAACACATCTATTTTCCCGATGCTAGCCATTCTCTTTACCTCCGGCTCCACGGGTCTTTGATCTGCCGCCTCGTTCTCGTTAGCTCTCCCCTCGTCGTCACTGCTTGCTAGCTGTTGTGCTACAGGGTCAAAATCTTCCTCTCTTCCTACGAGCTCCATCTGCATTCGTGATGCACACTGCAGGTAATCATCCTCGTCGCCATTGTAGTGTCTTAGCTCTTATTACTTATTTATATAATAAGAAAGACTCTGAATACAAGAAATGGTACTGGAGCTTCACATTTTACTGGAATCAGTTAGTACCAGAATAACATAGAACAACACTGCGTATGACCAAGGATGCTCCATTCTTAAAGGGGACATCAGTAATTAACAGAACATAACAGTTATGATGCTATCAATTTGTTGATGTAGTGATCTACTCATTCTACAATGTGTTTTCTGGTGTTTTTGAAGTACTCAGTTTGAAATATGCAATATTTGGTCGTACACTTTTTTTGTGAAACTTTTCAATGTTTGTATTTGTAATTTTGATAAGTTGATTTTGTATCACAGAATTCCTTCTGTGGTGGATGCCTGGGAAGCTGTGCAGACAGAGTAGATGTTGAATTTTCTAAAATATCTGTCATTACAGCTTGATGATAGTGGGAAAACAAAAAGAGATGGAAAGTGAAATAATCCTACTTTTGAAGTACTACTTAAGTAGTTTTCTTGGGTATCTGTATTTTATTTTTGACAACTTTTACTTTTACTCCACCACATTCCAATAGAAAAGATGTACTTTTTACTTCCATGCATTTCCCTGATACCCAAAAGTACTTGTTACATTTCGAATGCTCAGGTAGGACGGCAATATGGTCCAATTCTCACACCTATCAATATAACGCGTTGTCATCCCTACTGCCCTCAATCTGGAAGACTCACTAAACACAAATACCGTGTTTGTAAATTATGTCTGAGTGTTGGAGTGTGCCCATGGCTGCCCGTAAAATAAAATAAATAAAAAATATATTAAAATTGTGCTCTCTGGTTTGCTTAATATAATGAATTTGATGTATAGCATTTGTTTTTACTTTTGAATTTTACTCAAGTATGAAAATTGAATAATTTTTGCACCACTGTACATTTAAAACCAGATACACAACATGACCAAAAGTATGTGGACACCTACTCGTCGAACATCTCATACCAAAATCATGCGCATTAATATGGAGTTGGTCCCCCCTTTGCTGCTATAATTGCCTCCACTCTTCTGGGAAGGCTTTCCACTAGATGTTTTAACATTGCTGCGGGGACTTGCTTCCTTTCAGCCACAAGAGCATTAGTGACGGCGGGCACTGATATTGCGCGACTGCAGTCGGCGTTCCAATTCATCCCAAAGATGTTCGATAGGGTTGAAGTCAGGGCTCTGTGCAGGCCAGTCAAGTTCTTCCACACCAATCTCGACAAACCATTTCTGTATGGACCTCGCTTTTTGCACTGGGGCAGGAATGGCCCTTCCCAAACTGTTCCCACAAAGTTTGAAGCATAGAATTGTCTAGAATGTCATTGTATGCTGTAGCGTTAAGATTTCCCTTCACTGGAACTAAGGGGCCTAGCCCCAACCATGAAAAACAACCTCAGACCATTATTCCTCCTCCACCAAAATGTACAGTTGGCACTTTGCATTTGGGCAGGTAGTGTTCTCCTGGCATCCGTCAAACCCAGATTCGTCAGGCGGACTGCCAGATGGTGAAGCGTGGTTAATCACTGGCGGCGAGCTTTACACCACTCCAGTTGACGCTTGGCATTGCGCATGGTGATCTTAGGCTTGTGTTCGGCTGCTCAGCCATGGAAACCCATTTCATAAAGCTCCCGACGAACAGATCTTGTGCTGACGTTGCTACCAGAGGCAGTTTGGAACTTGGTAGTGAGTGTTGCAACCGACGACAGATGATTCAGTGGAGGCTGCTGAGTGGAGGACGGCTCATAATAATGGCTGGAACAGAGCTAATGGAATGGTATTAAACACATAGAAACCATTTGTTTGATACCAATCCACCTAATCTGCTCCAGCCATTACCACGAGCTCCTCCTTCCCACGGAACAGATATGACAGCTGGTTACACAAAGAAAGGGGGTTGAGTTTGAGTGAAAGAGCGGGAAGACTAAGGAACAAAGTGAGAAGCTGTGCTATCGTAAATACAGTATCTTATGCATTCTAAATTACCGCCCATTTGGAAAAGGAAAATGCAATAAATACTTACTCTGAGCTGCGCTTCGGTAGGTTGGTCGTAGATGCTGGCCGTGTTGGCCAACAGAGATCTTCCTGTCCTCGGAAGAATGTCACTGGTGGTAAATTGGATACGCTGTAGTGTCGTCGTTGTGTATTAGACTGGATACGTCGTCCGTCCTTTCCTAGCCCACATTTACAGCGGCCGCTGCTAACTTAACGGCTAGGAGGTATCACTTCTGTAGTGAATAAGAGTTCAAAGTTCCTACCATTCGCAAACCAAAGCTCCCACTGAGGTTGGCGTCGTTCTGTAGTTATTATCTGAATCCTTCTGACATCGGACCGTCGTCCTAATGTACCCGGAACAGCAAGTTATTTGTCCTTTTAACGCAGAGGCTGCAGGCCTCGCGTACTCGGAACAGAAAGTTATATTTTCGTCAAGGGCTTATATAGTGGAGGGAGAGAAGGGTGTGTTTCATAGTTTATAACCAATGTCTCCTCACAGGGGCGGTCCACTGATTGAGCAGAGCTCTGACCTTATGAAAACCCAATTCTCTCATTTGGAGAATTGGGTTAATCTTTTCACAAATAGTTTAATTTAAATTGCATTTAAATTGCACAACAATTCCATGTGAATCTGATAACTATAATGTGTAGACTTTCCCAGATACAGTTTATGTCGTCCTGTCATCAGTCATAATGTCTCAGATGACAACCGAACTGACATCATATTCATTAAGTACCAACGCATATTTTCAACTGGTTCTAATACCGAAATATGGTTCCTTTCCCCCCACTTGTTTGATGTTTCCAGACTCTCTATGTTTAACAAAGGCTATTCAAGAGTCCTTCAGTAGAGTCAGAGAGAGAGGGAAGGGAGAAAGGTATTTATGGGGGGGGGGGTCATAAACCTTACCCACAGGCCAACGTCATGGTGCCATGTTGAAGGTCACTAAGCTCTTCAGTAATGCTATTCTATTGTCAATGTTTGTCTATGGAGATTGCATGGCTGTATGCTCGATTTTATACACCTGTCAGCACTGGGTGTGGCTGAAGACACCAAATCCACTAATTTCAAGGGGTGTCCACACAGTACCAGTCAAAAGTTTGGACACACCTACTCATTCCAGAGTTTTCTTTATTTTTACTATTTTCTCCATTGTATAGTAATAGCGAATACATCAAAACAATGAAATAACACATATGGAATTATGAAGTAAAAATATATATATAATATATTTGAGATTTGAGATTCTTCAAAGTAGCCACCCTTTGCTTTGATGACAGCTTTGCACACTCTTGGCATTCTCTCAACCAGCTTCACGAGTTAGTCACCTGGAATGCATTTCAATGAACAGGTGTGCCTTGTTAAAAGTTAATTTGTGGAATTTCTTTCCTTCTTAATGCGTTTAAGCCAATCAGTTGTGTTGTGACAAGGTAGGGGTGGTATACAGAAGATAGCCCTATTTTTGGTAAAAGACCAAGTCCATATTATGGCAAGAACAGCTCAAATAAGCAAAGAGAAATGACAGCCCAGCTTTACTTTAATACATGAAGGTCATTCAATCCGGAAAACGAACTTAAAATAATTCAATTTCTCACTCCCACAAATGTTGTTTCTCCTACAAACACCTGCACATTATCAGCCTCAGACAAACAGGCATTAGATATAGCAATATAACAGTGCCGTTTTGACTTTATTTTTTGACTTTTATCTTTGACCGTCATTCTATCCCCCGCCCATCAACTCTACTCCCACTTGTCTCCAATTCCACATCCCAACCCTCAGCTTCCCTCAGCCCATCCCACCTATCTCTGCTGGTCACCCTCTTCGGATTTCTACGCACCATATATCTTTCAACTATGCTGTGATGTTTAACATACAATTGTTATCTATTTAATTAAATAGAATCCACAGATTGCGAGGTGAAGATGCATACTTTTGCTTACAGTATTAGTATATTAGTAATTGACTGACCAAGGCTCCCCAGATCTCCCAACAATGATATTTCTAGGGTCAATTTTAGATTAATGTTATGCTTTTTCAGCCATTCCTGAACATGAGACCAGAAACAGGCTACCTGAGGGCAATACCAAAACAAATGGTCTATTGATTCTGTATCCTCACAACAAAATCTGCAGATCTGCGATGATTGTATGCCCCAAATATTCAACTCTTTTTGTGGAAAACATTCCTTCGTGCTGTGTGCTGGCAGTTCTCAGACTCAATGTAGGGGGCTTAGGGATGGAAGAAAATAAATTATACATAAAATATATGATTCACAAGTCAAAGCAGCCACACCCACAGTTGCATTATCTAACGTTAGCCCCCAGATTCCCCCAAAATATTGTCTACCAGACTCATCAAACTCTGATACTTACCATTATGGTCAGCACTTGCAAGATCCACTGATCCACTCTCAATGATGGTACAGCATCCGTTTTCAGGATTAGCTTCCTGGCAAGACCAATTGAATGTTCTCCCCAATTGATAAAGCAACTTCGCTCTAAATGTGCACTGCACACGCTTGAAATAATAGTAATTTTCAGTGCAGCCTGTCGACCCGAAAAGATGAAAAGCAGCCACTACCGTCGGATGTTTTCATTCTTCGGAAAGTAGTGTGATGTTAAATTTACACTATGGCATCCAGTCACAACACAATGTGCTTTTGCCGGCCTAGCTTGTTTGCTAACAGTCATGCCACAGATGAAAGATTGTCTTTGGTTGTACGTTCTGCTTATGGTTTGTGAACAAAGCCAAAGCAGTTGTGTAAAGTACTTAAATAAAAATATTTAAAGTACTACTTATGTCGTTTTTTGGGGTAATTGTTCTTTACTATTTATATTTTGACAACTTTTACTTTTTCACTACATTCCTTAAGAAAATAATGTACTTTTAACTCCATATATTTTCTGTGACACCCAAAATTAGTCCTTACATTTGAAATGCTTAGCAGGACAGGAAAATAGTCAAATTCCTGCGCCTATCAAGAGAACATCCCCGGTCATCCCTACTGCCTCTGATCTGGCGAACTCACTAAACCCACATGCTTCATTTGTAAATTTTGTCTGAGTGTTGAAGTGTGCCCCTGGCTATCCGTAAATTAAATAAAAACAAGAAAATGGTGCCGTCTGGTTTGCTTAATTTGAAATGGTTTATACTTTAACTTTTGATTATTAAGTATATTTAAAACCAAATACTTTTCGACTTTTTCTCATATAGGATTTTACTGGGTGACTTTCACTTGAGCCATTTTCTATTGAGGTATCTTTACTTTTACTCAAGCACACTCTTAGAAATAAAAGGTGCTATCTAGAACCTAAAAGGGTTCTTCGGCTGTCCCAATAGGAGAACCATTTGAAAAAAACCTTTTTGGTTCCAGGTAGAACCCTTTTTGGCTCCTCTATGTAGAGCCCTTTCTACAGAGGGTTCGACATGGAACCCAAAAGGGTTCTGCCTGGAACCAAAAAGGGTTCTCCTAGGGGGACAGCCGAATAACTCTTTTGGAACCCTTTTTTCTAAGAGTGTATGACAATTGGGGTATTTTTCCACCACTGAGCCAAAGAAAGGAATAGGCGCACATGTGATAAAGGTTTATTAAATGTCCGGCTTTATGTAACGTTGAATAAAGCCGGAAGTAAATCCTTGGTTTGCCTGCCTCCTGAATCTAAGTGTTTGACCCGGGGGGAGGGGACCGTGAGATCTTCGAATAGAAAAAGGGAAGAAGAGGTCAACTATCCAGAGGAGGAAGAGAGTAAGATTACCCGAAAGGAACTGTTCGTGTTCCTTTTATTTCTATTTTACTAGGCAAGTCAGTTAAGAACAAATTATTATTTATAATGAGAGCCTAGGGACAGTGAGTTCCTGCCTTTTTCAGTGGCAGAATGACAGATTTTTACCTTGTCAGCTTGGGGATTCGATCTAGCAACCTTTCGGTTACTGGCTCAATGCTCTAACCACTAGGCTACCTGCCACCCCATGTCAAGGTCATAGTCTCTGTTACTATGGCGGAATGACAGGCATGTACTCCAGTGTTCTCTAGCTCTCTCCTCTTCTCTCTGTTTCCGCTTGTAAATCAATTATTATATGTCTCTGTCGCCCCTAGAGACTCACCATGATTCCAGGTGACCTGTGACTGGGATTAGGATCTTGACACACACACCTGCATACACACATGCACTTGCACACACACATACATATACAGCGCATTCGGAAAGTATTCAGACACCTTTACTCTTTCCACGTTTTGTTACGTTACAGCCTTATTCTAAAATGTATTAATATTAATTCTCATCAATCTACACACAATACACCATAA
The DNA here is from genome assembly GCF_016432855.1 of Salvelinus namaycush. NCBI lineage: Eukaryota > Metazoa > Chordata > Actinopteri > Salmoniformes > Salmonidae > Salvelinus > Salvelinus namaycush. The sequence goes on from NC_052341.1 coordinate 25,892,730, forward strand.
TGACTAAGCGAAAAACAGGTTTTTCGAAATGTTTGCAAATGTATTAAAGATAAAAACAAAAATAGCTTATTTACTTAAGTATTCAGACCCTTTGCTATGAAATTTGAAATTGAGCTCAGGTGCATCCTATTTCCATTGATCATCCTTGAGACGTTTCTCATAACGGCCGCTATAGCGGTATAGCGCTATAACTTGGAGTCCACCTGTGGTAAATTCAATTGATTGGACATGATTTGAGAAGGCACTCACCTGTCTATATAAGGCTCCATAGTTCACAGTGCATGTCAGAGCAAAAATCAAGCCATGAGGTCGAAGGAATTGTCCGTAGAGCTCCAAGACAGGATTGTGTCGAGGCACAGAGCTGGAGAAGGTACTAAAAAATGTCTGCAGCATTGAAGGTCCCCAAGAATACAGTGGCCTTCATCATTCTTAAATGGAAGAAGTTTGGAACCACCAAGACTCTTCCTAGAGCTCCAGTGTCACATCTGGAGGAAACCTGGCTCCATCCCTAAGGCGAAGCATGGTGGTGGCCGCATCATGCTGTGGGGATGTTGTTCAGCGGCAGAGACTGGGAGACTAGTCAGGATCGAGGGAAAGATGAATGGAGCAAAGTATTGAGAGATCCTTGATGAAAATCTGCTCCAGAGCGCTAAGGACCTCAGACTGGGTGAAGGTTCACCTTCCAACAGGGCAACGACCCTAAGCACAAAACCATGACAATGCAGGAGTGTCTTCGGGACAAGTCTCTGAATGTCCTTGAGTGGCCCAACCAGAGCCCCGACTTGAACCTGAAACATGTATATGTACTGTTTATTGTTAAGAGATGTTGTGTAAACTCACAGAAAATAAAGATGTGGGATGTATAATAAAGAGCTTTGTTGAAGTCAATGGGCAATGCTTAGCTAATAGTAACTTCTGCTACATACAGTGATTTCAAAAAGTATTCACACCCCTTTACTTTTTCCAAATTGTGTTGTGTTACAGCCTGATTTTCAAATGGATAAAATTGCGATATTTTGTCACTGGCCTCAACACAATACATCAGATGTCCCAATTGAGATGGTTTGGGATGAGATGGACCGCAGAGTGAAGGACAAGCAGCCAACAAGTGCTCAGCATATGTGGGAACTCCTTCAAGATTGTTGGAAAAGCATTCCAGGTGAAGCTGGTTGAGAGAATGCAAAGAGTGTGCAAAGCTGTCATCAAGGCAAAGGGTGGCTACTTTGAAGAATCTCCAATATAAAATATATTTTGATTTGGTTAACACTTTTTTCGTTACTACATGATTCCATATGTGTTATTTTATAGTTTTGATGTCTTTACTATTATTCTACAATGTAGAAAATAGCAACAAAAAAATAAAAACCCTTGAATGAGTAGGTGTGTCCAAACTTCTGACTGGAACTGTCTATACAGTCAGATCCATAAGTTTTTGGACAGTGACACAATTTGCATCATTTTGGATCTGTACGCCATCACATTGGATTTGAGAAAAAAAACTATCAAGTGAAGACAGTGTACATCATTACAGAATGACGACTCACCAAAGGGAAGCATCGGGGAGTGTCTTTTGTTTTGTTTTTGTGTTGGGGGTGATGTCGGGTCCTGGTGTTGGAGCCGGAGCCGGAGCTACCTGGGAGGCCTCAGCCGGTTTGTAGGCTCCCATGCCTCAGCGGGTTCGATAGGCTCCCATGCCGAAGCTGGGTGAACCGGTTCCCGTGCCTCAACCGAGGCAACCGGGGAGGTCTCAGCCGGCTCATCAGGTTCACTCCTCAGCCGGTTCGTCAGGTCACTACGCCTCAGCAGATCCCCGGGATCGTCCCTGTGGTTGGCGTCCTGTGGCTGGAGCTGAACGCGCCGGGGAGGGGGTACTGTCACGTATGCTCTCTGTCCGGCACTCTAGGTTGTCATGCTCCCGCGCCTCAGCCAGATCGACAGGTTCCCGTGCCTTAGCAGAGGTGACCGGTCCGCTCCTGATCCCCCGGGATCGTCATCTTGGTCGGCGTCCTGCTGTTGGAGCCACGTGCCGGGCAGGGGGTACTGTCACGTGTGCTCCCTCTCCGGCCTCTAGGTCACCAGGCTGCTCGTTAGGGCGCACACCTGTCAATTAGCTTAAGGCGCATAATGACGTTCACCTGGACTCCATCACCTCCTTGATTACCTGCCCTTCATATGTCACTCCCTTTGGTATCTTCCCCAGTCGTCATTGTTCCTGTTCTATGTTGGTGCGCTGTTCGTGTTTCTTGTTTTGTTCTTTTATTTATTAAATGTATTCACTCCCTGAACTAGCTTCCCAACTTTCAGTGTACATCGTTACACATAATTACATTTTGAGTTTTAATACTTGGTTGCAAATACTTTGCAGTGAATGGCTGCCTGAAGTCTGGAACCCATAGACATCACCCGATGTTGGGTTTCTTCCCTGGTGATGCTTTGCCAGACCTTTACTGCAGCTGTCTTCAGTTCCTGCTTGTTCTTGGGGTGCTTTGCCTACAGTTTTGCCTTCAACAAGTGAAATACATGTTAAATTTGATTCAGGTCAAGTGATTTACTTGGCTATTGCAGAACATTCCACTTCTTTGCCTTAAAAAAAGTTGTGGGTTGCTTTCACAGTATGCTTCGGGTCATTGACGATCTGCACTGTGAAGCGCCGTCCAATGAGTTTTTAAGCATTTGGCTGAATCTGAGCAGATAATATAGCCCTAAACACTTCAGAATTTATCAAGCTGCTTTTGTCAGCAGTCACATCATTAATAAATACAAGGGAACCAGCTCCATTGGCAGCCATAAATGCCCACAGCATAACACTACCTCCACCATGCTTCACAGATGAGGTGGTTGGCTTCGGATCATGAGCAGTTCCTTCCCTTCTCCATACTCTTCTTTTCCCATCATTCTGGTACAAGTTGATCTTTGTCTCATCTGTCCATTGGATGTTGTTCCAGAACTTTACAGGCTTTTATAGATGTTTTTTGGAAACCTCTAATCTGGTCTTCCTGTTTTTGAGGCTTACCAATGGTTTACATCTTGTGGTAAACCCTTTGTATTTACCCTGGTGAAGTCTTTTCTTGATTGTTGACTTTGACACAGATATGACTACCTCCTGGAAGGTGTTCTTGATCTGGCCAACTGTGAAGAGGTTATTCTTCACCAGGGAAGGTGAACAACAATTTTTTACAGGCAGATTATTTCACTTATAATTCACTGTATCACAATTCCAGTGGGTCAGAAGTTTACATACACTAAGTTGACTGTGCCTTTAAACAGCTTGGAAAATTTTAGAAAATGATGTCATGGCTTTAGAAGCTTCTGATAGGCTAATTGACATCATTTGAGTCAATTGGAGGTGTACCTGTGGATGTATTTCAATGCCTACCTTCAAACTCAGTGTCTCTTTGCTTGACATCATGTGAAAATCAAAAGACATCAGCCAAGACCTCAGAAAATAAATTGTAGACCTCCACAAGTCTGGTTCATCCTTGGGAGCAATTTCCAAATGCCTGAAGGTACCACGTTCATCTGTACAAACAATAGTACGCAAGTGTAAACACCATGGGACCACGCAGCTGTCATACCGCCCAGGAAGGAGACGTGTTCTGTCTCCTAGAGATGAATGTACCTTGGTGCGAAAAGTGCAAATCAATCCCAGAACAACAGCAAAGGACCTTGTGAAGATGCTGGAGGAAACAGGTACAAAGTATCTATATCCACAGTAAAACGAGTCCTATATCGACATAACCTGAAAGGCCGCTTAGCAAGAAAGAAGACACTGCTCCAAAACCGCCATAAAAAATCCAGACTACGGTTTGCAACTGCACATGGGGACAAAGATCGTGCTTTTTGAAGAAATGTCCTCTGGTCTGATGAAACAAAAATAGAACTGTTAGGCCATAACGACAATTGTTATGTTTGGATAAAAAAGGGGGATGCTTGCAAGCCGAAGAACACCATCCCAACCGTGAAGCACGGGGGTGGCAGCATCATGTTGTGGGGGTGCTTTGCTGCAGGAGAGACTGGTGCACTTCACAAAATAGATGGCATCATGAGGAGGAAAATTATGTGGATATATTGAAGCAACATCTCAAGTCATCAGTCAGAAAGTTAAAGCTTGGTCGCAAATGGGTCTTCAAAATGAACAATGACCCCAAGCATACTTACAAAGTTGTGGCAAAATGGCTTAAGAACAACAAAGTCAAGGTATTGGAGTGGCCATCACAAAGCCCTGACCTCAATCCTATAGAAAATGTGTTGGCAGAACTGAAAAAGCGTGTGTGAGCAAGGAGGCCAACAAACCTGACTCAGTTACACCAGCTCTGTCAGGAGGAACGGGCCAAAATTCACCCAACTTATTGTGGGAAGCTTGTGGATGGCTACCCGAAATGTTTGACCCAAGTTAACCAATTTAAAGGCAATGCTACCAAATACTTCTGACCCACTGGGAATGTGATGAAAGAAATAAAAGCTGAAATAAATCATTCTCTCTACTACTATTCTGACATTTCACATTCTTAAAATAAAGTGGTGATCCTAACTGACCTAAGACAGGGAGTTTTTACTCTGATTAAATGTCAGGAATTGTGAAAAACTGAGTTTAAATGTATTTTGCTAAGGTGTATGTAAACTTCCGACATAAACTGTATATTTTTCCATTATTATTTTCTCCATAACTCTACCACCCCTCCCCTAATTGGAGGAACTAATGGAACTACTGGACAACAACACTTTGGCTTCTACTTCCATCTTATACATACTATATACATTTTACGGACACAGTACGTTTTACAATTGTTATCTTTTGTTTGTTTTTAGTCCCATCCTTCAGCTACCCTCAACCCCTCCCATCTATCTCTGAAGAGCATCCAGTTTTGATTTCTATTTGCCATATATTTTTCAACTGTGCTGTTTCACAAACATTCTGAACCTATATACATTTTACGGACACAGTACATTTTACATTAGTTATCTGGTTATTTTTAGTCCTATTCCTTCAGCTCCACTCAACCCCTCCCATCTATCTCTGAACATCATCCAGTTTTGATTTCTGTTTCAACTGTGCTGTGATGTTTCACAAAAGTTCTGGACCTTTCTATTCTCATAGTTTCTAAAGATAATAAATTAAAGATAACATTTTTGCTAAGAGTATTATTATATTATTGATCGATTGACTATGACTTTTCAAATCACCCAGCAGTGCTATTTGCAGAGTTAGGTAAATGTGGCAATTCTTCAGCCATTCCTGAACCTGCGACCAAAAACAAGCTACTTATGGACAGTACCAAAACAAATGATCTATTGATTCTGGCTCTTTGCAGCAAAATTTGCAGAGCTGGGATGGTTGTATCCCTCATATAAACAAAGCAAAAAAAGAAACGTCCCTTTTTCAGGACCCTGTCTTTCAAAGATAATTCATAAAAATGCAAATAACTTCACAGATCTTCATTGTAAAGGGTTTAAACACTGTTTCCCATGCTTGTTCAATGAACCATAAACAATTAATGAACATGCACCTGTGGAACGGTCGTTAAGACACTAACAGCTTACAGATGGTAGGCAATTAAGGTCACAGTTATGAAAACTTAGGACACTAAAGAGGCCTTTCTACTGACTCTGAAAAACACCAAAAGAAAGATGCCCAGGGTCCCTGCTCATCTGCGTGAACGTGCCTTAGGAATGCTGCAAGGAGGCATGAGGACTGCAGATGTGGCCAGGGCAATAAATTGCAATGTCCGTACTGTGAGACGCCTAAGACAGCGCTACAGGGAGACAGGATGGACAGCTGATCGTCCTCGCAGTGGCAGACCACGTGTAACAACACCTGCACAGGAGCGGTACATCCGAACATCACACCTGCGGGACAGGTACAGGATAGCAACAACAACTGCCGAGTTACACCAGGGATGCACAATCCCTCCATCAGTGCTCAGACTGTCCGCAATAGGCTGAGAGAGGCTGGACTGAGGGCTCGTAAGCCTGTTGTAAGGCAGGTCCTCACCAGACATCACCGGCAACAACGTCACCTATGGGCACAAACCCACCGTCGCTGAACCAGACAGGACTGGCAAAAAGTGCTCTTCACTGACGAGTCACGCTTTTGTCTCACCAGGGGTGATGGTCGGATTCACGTTTATCGTCGAAGGAATGAGCGTTACACCGAGGCCTGTACTCTGGAGCTGGATCGATTTGGAGGTGGAGGGTCCGTCATGGTCTGGGGCGGTGTGTCACAGCATCATCGGACTGAGCTTTTTGTCATTGCAGGCAATCTCAACGCTGTGCGTTACAGGGAAGACATCCTCCTCCCTCATGTGGTACCCTTCCTGCAGGCTCATCCTGACATGACCCTCCAGCATGACAATGCCACCAGCCGTACTGCTCGTTCTGTGCGTGATTTACTGCAAGACAGGAATATCAATGTTCTGCCATGGCCAGCGAAGAGCCCGGATCTCAATCCCATTGAGCACGTCTGGGACCTGTTGGATCGGAGGGTGAGGACTAAGGCCATTCCCCCCAGAAATGTCTGGGAACTTGCAGGTGCCTTGGTGGAAGAGTGGGGTAACATCTCACAGCAAGAACTGGCAAATCTGGTGCAGTCCATGAGGAGGAGATGCACTGCAGTACTTAATGCAGCTGGTGGCCACACCAGATACTGACTGTTACTTTTGATTTTGACCCCCCTTTGTTCAGGGACACAATATTCCATTTCTGTTAGTCACATGTCTGTGGAGTTTATGTTTCAGTTGTTGAGTCTTGTTATGTTCATCGAAATATTTACACATGTTAAGTTTGCTGAAAATAAACGCAATTGTGTACCGGTTTTCTTCCATTGGTGAAGGAGAGGACCAACATGCAGCGCGGCTAGTGTTCAACATATTTAATAAACAAAGAGACGAATACGTGAACACTATACAAAATACAAAATAACAAATGTGAAAACCGAGACAGACCTATCTGGTGCAGAACACAAACACAGAGACAGGAAACAATCACCCACAAAATCCCAACACAAAACAAGCCTCCTATATATGATTCTCAATCAGGGACAACGATTGACAGCTGCCTCTGATTGAGAACCATATTAGGCTGGACACAGAAACAGACAAACTAGACACACAACATAGAATTCCCACCCAGCTCACGTCCTGACCAACACTAAACAAGCAAAACACATAAGAACTCTGGTCAGGACGTTACAGTACCCCCCTCCTGAGGTGCGGACTCCGAACGCACCCCTAAAACTCAAGAGGAGGGTCTGGGTGGGCATCTGTCCGCGGTGGCGGCTCCGGCGCAGGACGAGGACACCACTCTACCACTGTCTTTGTCCCCCTCCTTAGCGTCCTTTGAGTGGCGACCCTCGCCCCCGACCTTGGTCTAGGAACCTTCACCAAGGCCCCCCCTAGATAGAGGAGATAGCGCAGGACAGAGAGGTAGCTCAGGACAGAGAGATAGCTCAAGACAGAGAGGTAGCTCAAGACAGAGAGGTAGCTCAAGACAGAGAGGTAGCTCAAGACAGAGAGGTAGCTCAAGACAGAGAGGTAGCTCAAGACAGAGAGGTAGCTCACGACAGAGAGGTAGCTCACGACAGAGAGGTAGCTCACGACAGAGGGGCAGCTCCGGACAGAGAGGCAGCTCCGGACAGAGAGGCAGCTCCGGACTGAGTGGCAGCTCCGGACTGAGTGGCAGCTCCGGACTGAGTGGCAGCTCCGGACTGAGTGGCAGCTCATGACTGAGTGGCAGCTCCGGACTGGAGGGCAGCTCATGACTGGAGGGCAGCTCATGACTGGAGGGCAGCTCATGACTGGAGGGCAGCTCATGACTGGAGGACAGCTCATGACTGGAGGGCAGCTCATGACTGGCAGGCAGCTCATGACTGGCAGGCGGCTCTGGCAGCTCCTGACTGGCTGGCGGCTCTGGCAGCTCATGACTGGCAGGCGGCTCTGGCAGCTCCTGACTGGCTGGCGGCTCTGGCAGCTCATGACTGGCTGGCGGCTCTGGCAGCTCCTGACTGGCTGGCGGCTCTGGCAGCTCCTGACTGGCTGGCGGCTCTGGCAGCTCCTGACTGGCTGGCGGCTCTGGCAGCTCCTGACTGACGGACGGCTCTAGCGGCTCCTGACTGGCTGGCGGCTCTGGCAGCTCCTGACTGACGGACGGCTCTAGCGGCTCCTGACTGACGGACGGCTCTAACGCCTCGGGACAGACGGGCGGCTCTAACGGCTCGGGACAGACGGGCGGCTCTAACGGTGCTGGGCAGACGGATGGCTCAGACGGCGCTGGGCAGACGGATGGCTCAGACGGCGCTGGACAGACGAGCAGTGCAGGCGGCGTTGGGCAGACGGCCGACTCTGACCTGCTGAGGCGCACAGTAGGCCTGGTGCGTGGTGCCGGAACTGGTGGTACCGGACTGGAGACACGCACCTCAAGGCTAGTGCGGGGAACAGGAACAGGGCACACTGGACTCTCGAGGCGCACTATAGGCCTGGTGCGTGGTACCGGAACTGGAGGTACCGGGCTGAGGGCACGCACCTCAGGGCGAGTGCGGAGAGAAGGAACAGTGCGTACAGGGCTCTGGAGACGCACAGGAGGCTTGGTGCGTGGTGCCGGAACTGGAGGTACTGGGCTGGAGACACGCACCATAGGGCGAGTGCGGGGTGCTGGAACTGGAGGTACTGGGCTGGGGCGGGAAGGTGGCGCCGGATATACCGGACCGTGCAGGCGTACTGGCTCCCTTGAGCACTGAGCCTGCCCAACCTTACCTGGTTGCATGCTCCCCGTAGCCCGACCAATGCGGGGAGGTGGAATAACCCGCACTGGGCTGTGTAGGCGAACCGGGGACACCATGCGTAAGGCTGGTGCCATGTACACCGGCCCGAGGAGACGTACTGGAGGCCAGATATGTTGAGCCGGCTTCATGGCACTTGGCTCAACGCTCAATCTAGCCCGGCCAGTGCGGGGAGGTGGAATAACCCGCACCGGGCTATGCACACGTACAGGAGACCAACACTAAACAAGCAAAACACATAAGAACTCTGGTCAGGACGTTACAAATTGACAGTGAGAGGACGTTTCTTTTTTGCCTCAGTTTATATATAGCCTTCTATTGGTTGCAAGAATTTTGTATGATAATTTAAATTAAAAAACTTAAACCATCGAAAATCTCTTCCCAACAACTTTGCAATCAATATGACACAGCTGTCATTTTTTTGGTCCTTAAATTAAACTGGTATACTTTTTTATTTATCACAATTTTCTTTAACCTATTTTGGTGTTTAATGCAGGGCCAACAGACAAGTTCCTTACTTTCTACCCAACACAATTGCCTCTTCCATTTTTGCAGTAATGCTGCAATTAGTTGGTTGTAATTTTGGGTAGCAGATATTTCCTTATATATTCCATTTCTATTTATGATATAATTTACAAAGCTTATATGTTGTTGTTTTTTGCCCCAAATTAGTATATTTGAGTTTAACCATATAATGTTGTAATATTTGTTCTGCCTTTTCTGGTGGATTAAACTGAAATTGCAACCAACTTTCTATGGCTTGTTTTAAAAATAGAGTAATTTAGGTGATTATTTCATTTTCAAATAACCGAAACTGAGAGTTTGTAATCTGAATAAAGTGAAAAAGGCCATTCTTGAACATGGGGTGAGACATACTTACAAATCTGCTGTTTTCAAATAACCGAAAGTGAGAGGTTTGTCAGAAGGTGGGTGTAGCTGGTGCATGAAGTGAGGCAGGAGAGCAGAATGAGTGAGCAACGTACTTTACTCAAAATAAAGGCACAAGGTAAACAATACACTTGACCAACAATAAACGGTAATCAATTACGCACGGGTGAAAACATCACCCGTCGAAAACCAGCCATAACGTACCAAATGAACATAGAAACAATCACGCACAAAAACATGGGGGAAACAGAGGGTTAAATACATGAACATGTAATTGGGGAATGAAACCAGGTGTGTAGAAAACAAAGACAAAACAAATGGAAAATGAAAGGTGGATCTGCGATGGCTAGAAGACCGCTGACGTCCACTTCCGAATGCCGCCCAAACAAGGAGAGGGACTGGTGTCCGAACGCCACCCGAACAAGGAGAGGGACTGACGTCGGTGGAAGTCGTGACACGGTTGTAATCTGAATAAAGTGAAAAGGCCATTCTTGAACATGGGGTGAGACATACTTACTAATCTGCTAGAATACCAGTTTGGATTTCAGTATACATTTTGTATGATTGAAGCATTTAGTGAGAGGTTTAATGCTTTAATATTTAATCATTTCTGCCCTCCAAATTCATATTTATTATATAAATAGGCCCGTTTAATTTTGTCTGGCTTACCGTTCCAAATAATATTTAATATTTTTTTCTCAAATAATAAAAAAAACAAGTCGCTAGGTGTAAGCAAATAGGTAAACTGGGATATGACTAAAGAGTTAATCAGGTAGATTTTTCCACCAATAGACATCTTATCTATTTTTGCTAACATTATTGTAGTGAGATCATTTCTTTCTGTCACGCCCTGACCTTAGAGAGCCTTTTTATTTCCTATTTGGTTAGGTCAGGGTGTGATTTGGGTGGGCAATCTAGTTTTCCTATTTCTTTGTTTGGCCTGGTATGGTTCCCAATCAGAGGCAGCTGTCTATCGTTGTCTCTGATTGGGGATCATACTTAGGCAGCCTTTTTTCCCACCTTAGGTTGTGGGATCTTGATTTTGTTAGTTGCTGTATAGCCTGCAGAACTTTACGTTTGTTTTTGTATTTTGTTGTTTTTTTGGTGTTCATTTGAAATAAAAGTAAGATGTTCGCCTACCACGCTGCACCTTGTTCTCATTCCAATGACGGACGTAACACTTTCTTTAGGGATATTAATACAGAGTATGTCCACTTCACCGTCAGACAGTCTTTCCTGGGAGATGAATTCACCTTTCAGCAGGACAATAACCTAAAACACAAGGCCAAATCCAGTGCTTAATTTGTAAATCGGGAGGTGCCGGAACAAAAAGAGAGAGGTGGGTGACCTGGGGAGTTCTGAGGTACTGGAACGCATGAGATTTAAAAAAATCACCTTTATAATAAAGCATTGCACGCATATCATCACATTTGTGTAATGGCATAGAGCACCAGAGAAGAGTCACTTACAGAAGTTGCACACATGCCTAGGATCCGGGAAAAATGTGGCCTTTTATAAATGCATTTCATGCCTTTCCACGTCATTTTACATGGCTGGAGACTTTGGCAGAATCTTTTTTAATACAGCACAAATTATCAAAATGCTACTTTTACACTGACAAACTGAGAATCTGAGATCAATAAAAAACGACCTTGTCTTGAATACATCAACAGCCTAGGCCTAAGTGTGTGGAGACCAGTGACGACCCGTGTTTCAGGGCAGTTTTGAGCCACACATTTTTAGCTAAAATAAAATGTTTTGCATGTTTTGCCATTAATATGTGTCACATACAATGTATAAAAAAAATTATATATAATTGAGTTAATAAAGCGCATACAAACATGGTCTCATTTTTGTTTTCTTGAGCGAGGCAGCTCCAAAATGCATGTGTTTCAGCCTAGCTCAGTGCTTTCTGTGGTGGTGTGGCAAGTCGGCAGAAAATACGTAGCGTTGCACTGTGATTGGCTCAGTGTTCTGTCACTCATGGGGACACTACGTCACCACCAAGTCTAAGGGTAGAGCTGGATAATTCTAGCCCCTTGGGTGCTGCCATAGAGTTACGTTAGAAGTGCCCATCCAATGAGGCTCAAGGTCATTGGCCACAGATAAAACGATGTCAATTCACGTTATATGTACAGTAGCTTTGATTGGACTGATCATGTCAACATCATACTTTCAAAATCTTAGCTAGCAGTCATCATCATGAATCAAGTCGACAATCTACTGGCAAATCCTTTTCAACCCTTGTCAAATGAAGAGAAATAATGAAGAGAAATTACAGATAAAACGTATCGGTGCTCATCGGCCATTAGACATAAACATTACACAACAAGTTGGAAATCGCAAATTCAACAATGAGTGGTTTGGAAGGAATCAGTGACAGTGGCTAACTGAAAGCATTGCAAAGCAATCATTTAAAATGATAAACATTCAACATTGGCCATGCTGTCAATGAAGCATGAATTGTGCTGCGCTCAAAACAACTGTTAACTCTGAACTGCGAAAAACTTGACTTCAGCAAGTTCAAGACAACTGGGAAATTGGGAATAAACGAGCTCCGACTGGGAAAATACATTTTGAACCGTCATCCAACTCGGAATTGTAAATCCGGCATCTTTCTAGAGCTACGACCTGAAGATCAATGACGTCATCATGATTCAACCTTTTTTTTTCTGAATTCCCAGTTGTTTTGAAAGCACCATAAATCCAGAGAATGCCAGACATTGTTGACAAAATGTGCCCACTAAGGACCGCAGCGCCACCTTCCTGTTCAAGTGAGCACAGCACAACAAGGTAAGTTCAAAAATGTATTGCATGCTGCTGCATAAATTAATGTAAATTGCCAGGGAGATATGTATACTGTAGCTAAGAAAGTAATGCTAAATGTATGTCGTGTAGTAAGATGTTAGTAGCCCATGTGCCTCACCCAAAATAATTTGGTATATTTACCCCTCTTAATTCTGCCTACTGTTCTGACTTGGTGGTGCACATGTAGCCTATAACCTGTTTTAGATAAAAGTAATCATCAAATATTGTAAGAGCTTTCATTGTCTGCTTATATGCCCCCTTTATTTATCCTACCGGTTCTGACTTGGTGTACAGGGAGAACACTGTAAGAACGGCCCATGATCTGAATTCTGTCGCTATACATTTCAAAAGTGCTAAACAAATAGTTATATTGACCACGTCCATCCTTAAAGGCAGTAAATGAGGCTGAATGAACTGTTTTGCTGCCAGACAAGGCTCCGCTGATAGCCAGGTGTAGCAGTGGTAAGATGTTGGGACAGCTTTATGTAGGCCGTTTGTGGTCACCGTTTGTCACCATTATAGTGCAATTAATATATTGTTTAGTGTTGTGTAGTGGCTTTGCTAGCATGCATCCAACTTTTTAAAAAAAAATCCCCACCAAGATTACATGCTAAAATTTCCACTGGTGGAGACCCATATCGTAGGCTACAATATGAGGGGGAAATGATAGTCACAACAATGCTTTCCAGTTTCACTGACTCACCCAATGATGGGCAGCTCACTCACTGGTGATGGCCGATGAGCTCGTGCCAAAAGCCTATGTCTCTCTTGTTTTACTTTGTAAAATAATATTTGGAAGTTGATCAAATATTTTGGTAGACTTTGTTTTCCCTCGATTTGCATTTTAAATATTGCGAAAGCCCTGTTTTGTCTGCATGCAGTTTTTTCACTAATGCTTTGAACACACCGACAACATTATTGCGCAAAATAGTACGCAGCATCATCTGGATACGTATGCAAGAAAACAAAACGTCTGTCTAGCTGTCTAGGCATACAGTTTGACGCATACGTTCGATAAATACAAGGTATGCACCACACCGAACCACTGCCCTCCGAATTCATATTTATTATATCAATAGGCCCGTGAGAGTTGCAGGGTTATGTTTATCAGAGCAGAGAGGGAGAGAGATCATAGAAAGTGAATCTCATTCTAGTTATGTGAGAGATAGCTACTGGCGCTTCTCACACAGCCACGGCCACGTGATGGCCGGCCCAACCCAAATCAACTCTTAGAATATTAGGCCAAGGCTGAAAATCGACTTTTTCACATCGTTTTTTTTTGTGTGTGCAGGAGAATGAACGAAGAGGCAACTCGAATGAACTTTGATTGCTTTTGTAAAAATGTGTACAACTGCAAAAAGTTTTTCATGCCACCAGAGGTATTGGATCCGGTGTTGTGCCGAAACTCTCCCCCCTGCCAGAATTCTCTCCCCCCCCTACGCGTTCTTCATTGCCGCGCCCGCACCCGGGCGGCTGCCCATGTCGCCCGTACCTAAATCCGCTACTGAATTTTGTACTAGTCTATAAATAAATCTCTTTGCCAAAATTCGTCATCCCTCCCATGTCTTATTCGACAAGTATTTTTGAAAGTGTAAGGATAATAATTCAGCCATAGTTGTTCTGAAATTATTATTGATTGCCAACATTGTACTCCCTCCTCTATGTTTAATATAACGCACATACATTAATTATTCATTTCGGTTGCCTATCCTGACGTGAAGTTCGTTCTATAGAAAGTATTTGACTCTGATGTGTGCCACAGAAAGTATTTGACTCTAGTCACAAAATTAAGGAAATTAGAAGGGGGGGGCAGAGAATCCTGGCAGGGGGAGATTTTTGGCACAACACCGGTCAAATAGGTTCTAGAACAAAACAGTCCAAAATGGAGAGGTGCAGGATCATGTTACGGCAGGATCTGGCTCAAATGAAGCACTGCTAATCTACACTGGATTTGCTTACCAAGAATACAGTGAATGTTCCTGAGTTCGTTTTTTTCCTACTTGAGACCTGAAAATGATTGTCTAGCAATGATCAACAACCAATTTGACAGAGATTGAAGATATTTTTAAAGAATAATGGCCAAGTGTTCCACAATCCAGGTGCGGAAAGCATTTAGAAACTTACTCAGAAAGACTCACAGGTGTAATCGCTGCCAAAGGTGCTTCTACAAAGTATTGACTCAGGGTTGTGGAAAATGTACATTTGATATTTCTGTATTTCACTTTCAATACATTTGCAAACATTTCTAAAAACATGTTTTCACTTTGTCATTATAGGTTATTGTTTGTAGATGGATTAGAAGAAAACATTTTTTTAAATCCATATTGAATTCATGCTGTAACACAACCAAATGTGGAATAAATCAAGGGGTATGAATACTTTCTGAAGGCACTGTATGAATGTCCAGAGCTGAGCCACTCTTGATGTATGAATTGAATGACTGTTATCTGATAGGTGCGAAAGAGTGATCAGTTTGGTTAAAGTAAGGATTAACGGTAAGGATTCAGGTGTGGCCATGTGTCTCCGTGTGTGGGTGGATGTACGTATGTATGTGTGTGTGAGAGAGTGTGTGTGTCTGTATCTGTGTGCATTAACAGGGTTGGGGAGTAACCGATTACATCAGTTGCATGTAATCTGTTTACAAAAAAACTAACTGTAATCAGTTATGTTTCCAGCTAAAATATTGTAATCAGGTTACAGATACTTTTGAAAAACTAGATTACTTTTAAAATAAAAATACATTGACACCTTTCTGTTTTCTCAATGACATTCAGCATTGAACACATTTTCTACTTTCAGATAGTTCCACCTGAGCGAGTCTGACAAGTCAGAGACCACTATGATGACACACGTCTTCTAACGCTGAAGTGGAAAGTAATCCCAAAGTAACTACGTAATTAGATTACATTACTGAGTTTGAGTAATCCAAATCTTACGTTACTGATTTTGGACAGGTAACTAGTAACTGTAACGGATTATACTTTGGAAATGTCAGCATTAATGTAAGTGTGTGTGTGTGTGTGTGCGCACGTTAATGTGTGTGTGTGTTACCCGGCCCCCTCATAAGGTGTTAGACTTTCCCAGGGACAGATGATCTCCTTCACCTGCCCTCCCTCCCCTTCTCTTCTCGATGCCCCCCCACTCTCCTCCTCATCCCCGGAGTCAACGGGGTAGATACTACACTCTGGCGGGATGTCCACCTTGATCTGGAAAAAACTGAAGGAAAGTGGAGAGGAAAAAGATGAGAGACTGAAAGGATGAGGATCTATAAAGGTGTGTGGGAGCTTACTCTCCTGTGACTCACTTGGCAATGTGCCTGGGCGGGGCTTGGCTGGGCTGCTCCATGTTGATAGGCTGAACGCAGCTGCTGGTCCCGGCTGGGGCAGGACATTTTGGCGTAAGGCTGGCGAATATTGCGGAGGGAGTACAGCCCCCTCTCAACAGACGGCCCAATGAGATAGCCATACATAAACGAGAAGAGACAGCAGTCCCCCGGCTCTCAATGTCGGCCTCTCCCCCCTCCACCCCACCTCCTCCCCTTCCGTCCCACCTACGTTCTGAGGCGGGGGTGCTATCTATGGTTACGTTGATGGGTGAAGAGCAGGTGGGGGTGTTGGGGAGACAGAGAGGGAAAGGGGGTGAGGTGGAGGAAGAAGGGGGGCCAGAGTAGACCGCCAGGTGGGGTATGGGTGCCGTGAAGTGACACAGCTGTAGGGGTTAAAGGTCAGAGGTCAGACATATGGTCAAGGGGGAAAGATCACTGAGAGGTCATACTAATATACCACACACAGGGATAAAAATTATGGGTAAACACTGAACACTGATATAAATTAAGGCAGCATGATCTGGTCTGGCCCTCTGACAGAAATTACTGTGAGTTATCTGTGAGTTCTGTTATGGCATTATGGACTAATGGACAGAGATGGGCACAGTGACTGGATGACACAGTGAAGATGAGATGACAGACAGACATGTGCTGGATATAGACTCTTTATTGGATGGATGGTGCAGAAATGTAAGTTACAATAATGACATACAACATACAGTATGTGTCATTCCACAAATAGGGCGCCTTTAGGGTAGAGTAATTGTTTCCCCATCTCAAGAGGTCAAATTAAGAAAAATGACTATAAAAGTCAAAATTGACACGGTTGACCATGACAGGATTGTCGATTTCATCTTAAATCATCCATAACTCCCCTTATGACAGTGTGTAACTGAAAGTCATCAGAAGTTTGTTGTGGGGAGGAGCAATTAAATGCAAGCTTAAAGGTCCTATGCAGCCATTTTAACTCATTATCAAATCACTCTTATTATGGTGGTGATATGACAAAATTACAATCATGGTCTTGAATTGGACTCGCATTTTTCTGGTCTTGGTCTTGACTCGGTCTCGCTGCCCATCCAGTCTTGGTCTTGAATCGTTCTCGCTTTAAGTGGTCTCGAACACAACACTGCTATATATACAAAAGTATGTGGACAGCCCTTCAAATTAGTGGATCCGGCAATTTCAGCCACACCCGTTGGTGACACATGTACAAAACCGAGCACACAGCCATGCAATCTCCATAGACAAACAATGGCAGTAGAATGGCCTTACTGAAGAGCTCAGTGAATTTCAAAGTGGCAGCGTCATAGGATGCCACCTTTCCAACAAGTCAGTCTGTCAAATTTCTGTCCTGCTAGAGCTGCCCCGGTCAACTGTAAGTGCTGTTATTGTGACGTGGAAACATCTAGGAGCAACAACGGCTAAGCCGCGAAGTGGTAGGCCACACAAGCTCATAGAACGGGACTGCCGAGTGCTGAGGCACGTGGCGCGTAAAAATAATCACTCACTATCGAGTTCCAAACTGCCTCTGGAAGCAACGTCAGAACAAGAACTGTTCGTCGGGAAATGGGTTTCCATGGCCGAGCAGCCGCACACAAGCCTAAGATCACCATGCGCAATGCCAAGCGTCGGCTGGAGTGGTGTAAAGCTCGCCGCCATTGGACTCTGGAGCAGTGGAAACAGGTTCTCTGGAGTGATGAATCCCGCTTCACCATCTGGTAGTCCGACGAACAAATTTGGGTTTGGCGGATGCCAGGAGAACGCTATCTGCGCCAATGCATAGTGCAAACTGTACAGTTTGGTGGATGAGGAATAATGGTCTGGGGCTGTTTTTCATGGTTCAGGCTAGGCCCCATAGTTCCAGTGAAGAGAAATCGTAATGCTACAGCATACAATGACATTCTAGATGATTCAGTGCTTCCAACTTAGTGGCAACAGTTTGGGGAAGGCCCTTTCCTGTTTCAGCATGACAATGCCCCAGTGCACAAAGTGAGGTCCAAGCAGAAATGGTTTGTTGAGATCGGTGTGGAAGAACTTGACTGGCCTGCACAGAGCCCTGACCTCAACCCCATCGAACACCTTTGGGATGAATTGGAACGCAGACTGCGATTCAGGCCACTTTAGGTCATGTAGTGTAAGTTAGAACGTAGATGTATGTGATCCAACTGTTAAATTGAATGTTTTATCAAAATGTACACACATAATGTATGAGGGACATAAAAGGCACTCTATTGGTGGAATGACACAGATATGTCACAATAGGTAGAACATGCTGATGACTGAAAGACAGGTGAGAGAAAATGAGATACAGGTGAGACAGGTGATCCTGTTCAGTGAGTGAAGCATACCATCAAGACTAAACCACTAAATAACTTAAACATGTAATGGTTTTAAACCCTTGTGTCGGTAGTATTGCTTTCTAATGACAGTTAGACTGATAGACATAACTGCTCTTCTAGCTGTTTTGTCTGATGTATGTATGCTACACTGGCCATGGCAGCACACAGTTAATAGAAATTAAAAATAGTACATTTCATTTCAAATGCTCACTATTTGTCAACTTTGCTGTACTCCAAACTATATGTACAGGTAGCAACTACATTGCTTAGCTTTCAGCTGGTGTGTATCCTGTGTGTGTGCTTGTGTTTGTGCTTATAGAAGTGTGTGTATTCATGTCTATGCGTGTTAGTGTGTCTATGGTCTATTTCTTGGACGGGGGCACCTCCTTGCCCTTGTTGCTGCGTTTGCTCATGACCTGTGTGATGTCCACAAGGCCACTGGTGGCCATCCTGGCTCTCTCCTCCTGCTCCAGCTGGCGGGCGATGATGGGACTGATGCTGGGTCGACGCTTCCTCGCATTGGCCTCCAACTGGGACACACTGGAAAAGGGATGGGGGGAGAGAGTTGAGGAGGGGGAGAGAGAGTTATACATGTCCTTACAATTACAAACTAATTATATCTTTGAGAGAGAGGGGAAAGAGGTGTTGAGGGAGATACCGTAAAACTTAAATGAATAGCCTGTGAGTTTATTTGCTTAAATCACTGAACACAACACATGCCTAGAGGCAGTCTTCTATTTGAGCCAGATATCTATTTCCTTAATGCACACAGTTTTTGCTCATTTGCAAATGTAATTGCTTAATTCCAGCATTTTAATCAATTTCTTCATTTCCTGCACTAATGTGTTATCGTTTACACACTGTGTCACATTTCCTTTGTCTTAGTATGCCTCAAATAAAAAAGTATAACTTTTCCTTGACAGAATAATTATTCTCATCTTTGACTGTGTATTTTCGACAGTTATTACTTTTCGCCACTAGAGGGTGATCGGCCAATTTCTGGGGTAAGGAATCCCAAAGCTGTTGACTGTTTTTGTGCTTTCCAGTTAGCTAGCAGATCTCAGCTGTTAGCAGCCAATGGCTAGCAGTTTCTTACTGGCAATAAAAACAGATGTTTACATATTTGTCATTACTGAATTATTTAATGTAACAAATGAAACATTAAGCCTCATGAACAATTCATGGTAATTCATGGAAACCTCAAACAATTCATTTAGACCCGGCGTTTATTTGAAACAGGCGTTTATTTGCTGAAATATGTGCCGTTGCCCGGCTATTAAAAGGGACAGGCGGCTATTTGAGACTCAGCTTTTAATTGAAGTTTTACAGTAATCACACCAGTGCAGACAATATGTTCCACTGATCTGACCACACTCTCACACACACACACAGCACTGACCTGAACATGTGTTGGTCAGGACAGATGGCCCTCTTCTGAGTGTCCTTAAACACTAGAGACTTCAGGTACCGCCGAAAGAGTCCTATAACACACACACACACACTTAGATACCTCCTGTACGAGTATTGAAAGTTTTACTCCAAAATAAGTTAGTCAGGAATGTTACATCATGGCAGCCATTTTGTGTATGATTTTCCAGTTACAGCAGACAGAGGGCCTGTAGTATTAGTGTGGTGAAACTGACCTTCTTCATCAGCATGAAGATGTGTGTCTGAGCTGCATCCAGTACGTATCTGTGAGGGTGTTTCAACCCTTTAACTGTCACCTCCATGGTCTTGCCATCAATGTTGATCCACCGGGGGGCGCCACGCGTCAAGAAAGTCCTAACCAGAGACATGGTTAATGTGTGTGTGTGTGCTGGTATTACGGTTGCTGTCCTAGGTTCGCCACTGAGCAAACATGTCTATAATAGATATAAAGACTGTTCAGACAACGTATTCATGTCTCAAAAAAGGAGTATATACTGTATATTTGGCCTGGCGAAGTGGTTATATACGCTGACTGAATGGAAGTTGATAAGTTTTTTACTCCGCTGGTCTCAGCTGGTCTCGGGAAGAAATTACGAGCCCTCACTGTCCGAGACCGAGTCAAGACCGAGTCCAAATGTATCCGACACGGAGACAAGACCGAGACACTCAATATGTGGTCTCGAGACCTGACTCAAGACCAGTCTCGAGTACTACAACACTGCTGTGTTGTTTGTTCATCCTGTCTGCAAACTAAACCTATGGGGCGATTAAACTTGTACTTGAACTTGCGTTACACGTAGACAGATATATTATCAGAAACACTATTCCTGTACTGTGACTGCTAACAGGTGAATATATCGATTTATTGACAGGTGAGAACCTGGCGTTCTGGGAGGCATGTGAGGATCTGAAGTGGGGAACAGCCGCTACCATGAACGACAAGGCCCAGCAGGTCTACAAGTAAGAGAACCACAACCCCACACACACTTGGGACTGAACTGTTACCTCCTCTGTGTTTGGGTCTACCATATGTAGTCCATTGCACTGACGGTCCCTGGCTACGGACAGACAGACAAAACATTAAGTAATGTGCACGGTATGATTCGATGTGATTTGAGGTCATGTTGTTTTGGTTTGTGATTGATATCAGACAGAGGAATAAGCTAGGCCCCCAACCCCACTGCCCCCCCATAAGACTACCCAGGATGCATCACTCTCTACCCATGATGCTTCGTTAGTAGCCTGTCTGTCCAGTCGTGAAAGGCCAGAGCTCCTCCCTGCAGAGACACACATCATCTCACCTGGAGATATATTCACCTGTCAGCAGTCACAGTACAGGAAGTGTTTCTGATAATATATCTGTCTACATGTAACGCAGGTTCAAGTTATTGACCCATAGTGACCTTGTATATAATTAAACACATGCAGCTTTTCTTCTGTCATTACTTGTTGCCCTAGAAGACTAAATAACCCTTCCTCATCAGAAAATGGCATACATCGATAGAATTAATACTTCAAATCGATCTTTAAAGTTCTCTCTTTCATCTCTGCTTCTCTTGCATAGCAAAGACGGTAAGGGACCCGGGAGAAAATGCAATAACTCAACAAATTTGTTGGGACCAAACAACATCAGTTTGACTGGTTTTAAGGGAATTAAAACGACTTCGGCTTGGATGCATATTTTATGTGGTTGAAATACTATCGGCTTTTATGGCGCTGATAAAGATAGCACCTTTACAGACGGTCCCTATCGCGCATTCACATTCTCTCAAGAGGCTGAATGAAATAAATCATATTTCTCCACACCTGTTCCTGAGTCAAAATGTACATTTGGTGTATCATTTTACTGCAAGAAATGCTTAATTCTGCAGTAGTTAATACTACATTAGGCTATGAGAGAGGTTATAGAACTACAGCCAGCTTCCAGAATTCAGTTACTATTCCATTTAACCCATCTGAACACCACATTTCCCTTGACGTGCCCCGTCTTGTGACTGTCGAATTTGTATAGCACCTCACAATCATCACACATAACATCTTTCGTAAACATTAGGCTACTGTACTGGCCCTCCCTTCTCTTTATTTTCAGCTCTCCATTTCAAAGCTTTTTTCTTATTGAATTAAACTCCGACATTGTCCTTTTTGCCTCAGTGGATCAACGTTAGCTTATTCTGCCCAAGTTCCCAAAAGCATTTGGCAATTGGCGTGTATTTGGTGCACTACAGTTAGGACCTAAAGCTTAGGCTTACACACTAACGTCAGATAAAAAAAAATCATTAAAGAAAAACCTCAATGTAGCCTATAGATATGAATTGCAAAATAATTATATATTTATGACATTTTTAAGCATTGTTTTCTCTTTATACAACCCGCCCTTAATCCAAACAATATTTCATGACCCTAAACCCGCAGATATAAACGCGGAGACATTGGGTTATGAGTCAACCCACACATCACTAGTGTGTGTGTCTCACCGGAGGTCTGTGTACCACCCAGTAGGCTCTCTCCTGGCAGTCAAACACCACGCGATCCGGCTTTTTCCTCTCCTTCCCCGCCCTGCACACAGACACAGATAAAACAGTCAAATTTTCCAAGTACACAGTCTGTCTGTGGATGAATGTATGACAGTGTAGTCTATTTCTGCCAGACTAACCTGTACTGTTCTTTAGCCTGCATCACTTGTGAAGACTGTTATACTGCACCTGAAGACAACAGACGTTTGTTACTACATCCACATTAGACAGACGTGTGTTACTACATCCACATTAGACAGACGTGTGTTACTACATCCACATTAGACAGACGTGTGTTACTACATCCACATTAGACAGACGTGTGTTACTACATCCACATTAGACAGACGTGTGTTACTACATCCACATTAGACAGACGTGTGTTACTACATCCACATTAGACAGACGTGTGTTACTACATCCACATTAGACAGACGTGTGTTACTACATCCACATTAGACAGACGTGTGTGCCTGCATGCACGTGTGAATGTCTCTCTCTCCTGTTCATACAGCGCCAGTACTCCTTTCTTGCAGATGTTTCTCTTAGCCAGGTGTATGGCTGAGAAATAAACATGATTTTCATTTTATTTTGTCATTTTGTTACTTAAACGTATTTGTCCGCAATGTCGATGACCTAACAATAAAGAAAACTTTAACTCTGTTTGTCTTGTTCTGTGTGCATCTCCCCATAGTCTGTGTCCTCTACAGGCCACTGCTGGGCTGGCCAGAAGTATGGTGTCTGAGAAAAGACAAAAAGCACAGAGGTTTGGCATAGAGTTAGGCGTAAGGGGTTGGTTAAGCTTAAGATTCATGAGGTGTTGACATTGTTACCTGAAAGCGGTAGAGAGACGCGTCTGGTTTGATGACTAGTCGCTTATGATCCTGGAGGGGGTAGATGTACCCAAACGCCACCAACATGGTGCCCAGAGCCCACGCCTCCACACAGAAAAGGGGTGGGTGTTCAGGAACCATAATACTAGACAGCTCTGTGTGTGTGTGTGTGTGTGTGTGTGTGTGTGTGTGTGTGTGTGTGTGTGCGTGCGTGCGTGCGTGCGTGCGTGCGTGCGTGCGTGCGTGCGTGCGCGCGCGTGTGTGCGTGTCCACCGGATGTGTACCAAACTCACTAAAAGTGGCAGTAATAAAGCCTCTCTTGAAAAAGCCAAACCTTGACCCAGAATTTATAAAAAAACTATCGGCCTATATCGAATCCTCCATTCCTCTCAAAAAAAATGAAAAAGCTGTTGCACAGCAACTCACTGCCTTCCTGAAAACAAACAATGTATACGAAATGCTTCAGTCTGGTTTTAGACCCCATCATAGCACTGAGACTGCACTTGTGAAGGTGGTAAATTACCTTTTAATGGTGTCAGACCGAGGCTCTGCATCTGTCCTCGTGCTCCTAGACCTCAGTGCTGCCTTTGATACCATCGATCACCACATTCTTTTGGAGAAATTGGAAACCCAAATTGGTCTACAGGGACAAGTTCTGGCCTGGTTTAGATCTTATCTGTCGGAAAGATATCAGTTTGTCTCTGTGAATGGTTTGTCCTCTGACAAATCAACTGTACATTTCGGTGTTCCTTAAGGTTCCGTTTTAGGACCACTATTGTTTTCACTATATATTTTACCTCTTGGGGACGTCATTCGAAAACATAATGTTAACTTTCACTGCTATGCGGATGACACACAGCTGTACATTTCAATGAAACATGGTGAAGCCCCAAAATTGCCCTCGCTAGAAGCCTGTGTTTCAGACATAAGGAAGTGGATGGCTGCAAACTTTCTACTTTTAAACTCGGACAAAACAGAGATGCTTGTTCTAGGTCCCAAGAAACAAAGAGATCTTCTATTGAATCTGACAATAATCTTGATGGTTGTAAAGTCGACTCAAATAAAACTGTGAAGGACCTCGGCGTTACTCTGGACCCTGATCTCTCTTTTGACGAACATATCAAGACTGTTTCAAGGACAGCTTTTTTTCATCTACGTAACATTGCAAAAATCTGAAACTTTCTGTCCAAAAATGATGCAGAAAAATGTATCCATGCTTTTGTTACTTCTAGGTGAGTCTACTGCAATGCTCTACTTTCCGGCTACCCGGATAAAGCACTAAATAGACTTCAGTTAGTGCTAAATACGGCTGCTAGAATCCTGACTAGAACCAAAAAAATGTATCATATTACACCAGTGCTAGCCTCCCTACACTGGCTTCCTGTTAAGGCAAGGGCTAATTTCAAGGTTTTACTGCTAATCTACAAAGCATTACATGGGCTTGCTCCTACCTATCTTTCCGATTTGGTCCTGCCGTACATACCTACACGTACGCTACGGTCACAAGACGCAGGCCTCCTAATTGTCCCTAGAATTTCTAAGCAAACAGCTGGAGGCAGGGCTTTCTCCTATAGAACTCCATTTTTATGGAATGGTCTGCCTACCCATGTGAGAGACGCAGACTCTGTCTCAACTTTTAAGTCTTTACTGAAGACTCATCTCTTCAGTGGGTCATATGATTGAGTGTAGTCTGGCCCAGGAGTGTGAAGGTGAACGGAAAGGCACTGGAGGAACGAACCACCCTTGCTGTCTCTGCCTGGCCGGTTCCCCTCTCTCCACTGGGATTCTCTGCCTCTAACCCTATTACAGGGGCTGAGTCACTGGCTTACTGGTGCTCTTTCATGCCGTCCCTAGGAGGGGTGCGTCACTTGAGTGGGTTGAGTCACTGACGTGGTCTTCCTGTCTGGGTTGGCGCCCCCCCCTTGGGTTGTGCCGTGACGGAGATCTTTGTGGGCTATACTCGGCCTTGTCTCAGGATGGTAAGTTGGTGGTTGAAGATATCCCTCTAGTGGTGTGGGGGCTGTGCTTTGGCAAATTGGGTGGGGTTATATCCTTCCTGTTTGGCCCTGTCCGGGGGTATCATCGGATGGGGCCACAGTGTCTCCTGACCCCTCCTGTCTCAGCCTCCATTATTTATGCTGCAGTAGTTTATGTGTCGGGGGGCTAGGGTCAGTTTATTATATCTGAAGTACTTCTCCCGTCTTATCCAGTGTCCTGTGTGAATTTAAGTATGCTCTCTCTAATTCTCTCTTTCTTTCTCTCTCTCGGAGGACCTGAGCCCTAGGACCATGCCTCAGGACTACCTGGCATGATGACTCCTTGCTGTCCCCAGTCCACCTGGCCGTGCTGCTGCTCCAGTTTCAACTGTTCTGCCTGCGGCTATGGAACCCTGACCTGTTCACCGGACGTGCTACCTGTCCCAGACCTGCTGTTTTCAACTCTCTAGAGAGCAGGAGCGGTAAAGATACTCTTAATGATCGGCTATGAAAAGCCAACTGACATTTACTCCTGAGGTGCTGACTTGCTGCACCCTCGACAACTACTGTGATTATTATTATTTGACCATGCTGGTCATTTATGAACATTTGAACATCTTGGCCATGTTCTGTTATAATCTCCACCCGGCACAGCCAGAAGAGGACTGGCCACCCCTCATAGCCTGGTTCCTCTCTAGGTTTCTTCCTAGGTTTTGGCCTTTCTAGGGAGTTTTTCCTAGCCACCGTGCTTCTACACCTGCATTGCTTGCTGTTTGGGGTTTTAGGCTGGGTTTCTGTACACCACTTTGAGATATCAGCTGATGTAAGAAGGGCTATATAAATACATTTGATTTGATTTGATGTGTCTGAGAAGAAAGCTCTTTTACCTTCTGCCTCTACACTGTAGCAGTTGGTTAGCCATGCCACAATGTCCTCACCTGAAAAAGGTTACAACAAACAGCTATTATAGAGATATGACATCACATGTATTACATCAGACTCATTGATTTAACTGTCACGTGTGCTCCCTCTCCGGCCTCTAGGTCACCAGTCTGCTTCCCCAGTTGTCATTGTATCTGTATTTGTGTCATGTCAGTGCGCTGTCGGTGTTACGTGTTTGTTTCGTTTATTAAATGTATTCACTCCCTGAACTTGCTTCCCGACTCTCAGTGCACATCGTTACAGTAACTCTGAAATGAAAAGAGGCAGTGGAGAGGAGAGAGGGGTGATATTTAAATGCCAAACACCTGCCTCAGAGAGACAACTGCTGAGACAGTCAATATGAGAGGAGACAGCTTTTATTTTGCCAACTACATTTCTCTATAGGGATACTGGAAGTTTTCCAGTAAGCTATTTTTTAAAGTGAGAATGCCCTCGAAGCCGCTTTTTGGAGGATATATTGGCATGCGTGTTAGGCCCAAGATGAAGTCGAGCACTGGCAAACCGTGCCAATATATCCTTCAAACACCGGCTGCGAGGCAATTATCACTTTTATACAACAGGTTACCAACATATTCAAATAATGATTGACATACAGCATTTTCATAAAAAAATATATTTTCATTCTTCCAAGAGATAGTCCCGGCCCACCCGTTGTATAGTCTATGCCATGCTACGCTATTCTATTTTTTACCAATCACAGACTACATGCTGTTACAGTGTCTGTAATCAAGGATGATTTTATCAGAAACGGACAAAGCTGAAGTTGTATCATTAAAACTTAAGAGTATACAGTAGGTTCTTTAGCAATCTCTCTCTCCTTCATTCTCTCTCTCATCTTTCTCTCCTTACTGCTCTTCCTCCTACTCTCACTCCCTCCCTGTCTCCCCATGTCCCTCTCTCTCCTTCTCGACCAGAGGTTGTCAAGGCGATATAATGGTCCCGTGTAGCTCAGTTGGTAGAGCATGGCGCTTGCAACGCCAGGGTTGTGGGTTCGTTTCCCACGGGGGGCCAGTACAAAAAAAGTATGAATGTATGTACTTGTAAGTCGCTCTGGATAAGAGCGTCTGCTAAATGACTTAAATGTAAATAATCTTGAGCTCAAGACCTGGGAAAAAAGGTCCCGGGGTCTGTAGGAGTTACCTAACCTACGGCAGCCACTATCTGAGAGTCTTTTTCTGTCTGCTTCTTTGTGTGTGTTTACCTGTGATAGCGTGAGGTATAGTAGTGATAACCAGTCTCTGGGGTTGTGACTTGACTCCAGTCTTTGGATCCTGCATCTCCGGCATCACAGACTCCACCTCGCAGACAGCAGGAAAACAGGTCATAAAGACAACAGACATTCACCACTAAAGAGGCGGGTCACTGAGACAACAGGTTGTCAAGACAACAGGTTACCATGACAATAGGACAGGAAGTCAACAGGATACTATGATAATGACACAGGTCAGATCCATATGCATAGAATTACATCTATAGAATCCTATTACTTTTAAATAGAACTATTACTATTAAAGGGACATTTCACCCTGGGGGAATCCGGTCTCATTTTCATCATGTCTGAGGCATTTCTAGGACAGTGAGATGTGTTTCACACATAATTGCCCAAAAGGAAGGCAGGTCAGGGCTTCACACACTGGATGATACACCTTATGACGGCTTCCGGTATATTGATGGAGAGAGCACATGTAGGTGGAATCAGATTCTGTACCACCTACATCAAAATACAGAACAATACACAGTTTAACCACCCCACTAATTGTATTAATCAGGAGGTTTGTTTGTAGTGATTGAGTAGGGAAACAGTTGCGGGAAAGGTTCTGACAGATGGGTGTGTCTCTTAAAAGGAACTACACTAGACTTTGTGCAAACTGGAAAACGCATATCCTGGCTACAAGGCCCTCCCCCGCCCTCCCTTTGGCAAATCAGATCACGACTCCATTCTGCTCCTCCCTTCCCAAAGGCAGAAACTCAACCAGGATGTACCCATGCTAAGGTCTATTCAACGCTGGTCTGACCAATCGGAATCCATGCGTCAAGATTGTTTTGATCACGCGGACAGGGATATGTTCCGGGTTGCCTCTGAGAATAACCTTGACGTATACACTGACACGGTGACTGAGTTCATCAGGAAGTGTATAGGGGATGTTATTCCCACTGTGATGATTAAAACCTATCCAAACCAAAAACCGTGGATAGATGGCAGGATTCGTGCAAAACTAAAAGAGTGAACCACTGCATTTAACCACGACAAGGTGACTTGGAATATGGTCGAATACAAACAGTCCAGTTATGCACTCCATAAGGCAGGCAAAATGTCAGTACAGAGACAAAGTGGAGTTTGCATACAGCCACAATAGATACACAGATGATGCAATCGCCATTGCATTGTACACTGCCCTATCCCATCTTGACAAGAGGAAAACCTATGTGAGAATGCTGTTCATTGACTACAGCTCAGCCTTCAACACCATAGTACCCTCCAAAATCATCATTAAGCTTGGGGCCCTGGGTCTGAACCCCGCCCTGTACAACTGGGTCCTGGACTTCCTGATGGGTCGCCCCCAGGTGGTCAAGGTAGGCAACAACACCTCCACTACGCTAATCCTCAACACAGGGACCCAACAAGGGTGCATGCTCACCCCCCTCCTATACTCCCTGTTCACCCATGACCGTGTGGCCACACACACCTCCAACTCAATCATCAGGTTTGCAGACGATACAACAGTGGTAGGCCGGATTACCAACAATGGCAAGACAGAGGTGAGGGCCCTGGTGGAGTGGTGCCAGGAAAATAACCTCTACCTCAACATCAACAAAATGAAGGAGCTGATCATGGACTTCAGTTGACAGCAGAGGGAGCACGCCCCCATCCACATCGACAGGGCCACAGTGGAGAAGGTGAAAAGCTTCAAGTTTCTGCGTCCACATCACTGACAATCTGAAATCCTACACCAACACAGAACAAGTGGTGAAGAAGACAACAGTGCCTATTCAACCTCAGGAGGGTGAAGAAATAAAGACCCTTACAAACTTTTACAGATGCACCATTTGGAGCATCCTGTCGGGCTGTATCACCAACCTGTTACGGCAACTGCACCGCAGGGCTCTCCATAGGGTGGTACGGTCTGCCCAACACATCACCTGGGGCACACTGCCTGCCCTCCAGGACATCTACAGCACCCGGTGTCACAGGAAGGCCAAGAAGATCATTAAGGACCTCAGCCACCCGAGCCACGGCCTGTTCACACCGCTATCATCCAGAAGGCGAGGTCAGTACAGGTGCATCAAAGCTGGGACCAAGACAGAAAAACAGCTTCTATCACAAGGCCATCAGACTATTAAATAGCCATCACTAGCCAGCCTCCCCCTAGTACCCTGCCCTGAACTTAGTCACTGTCACTAGCCGGCTACCACCCAGCTATTCAACCCTTCACCTTAGAGGCTGCTGCCCTACGTACATAGACATGGAACACTGGTCACTTTAATATAGTTTACATATTGTTTTACCCATTTCATATGTATACTGTATTCTAGTCAAGGCCATCCTATTCAACTATTGCTGCACATATACTATTCTATCCTAAGTATTATTCAGATATACGATATATTCTATCCACATACTGTCCATAATGGCTGTTTATCCCATCACATATATGCATACATACATACATACAGTGGGGAGAACAAGTATTTGATACACTGCCGATTTTGCAGGTTTTCCTACTTACAAAGCATGTAGAGGTCTGTAATATTTATCATAGGTACACTTCAACTGTGAGAGACGGAATCTAAAACAAAAATCCAGAAAATCACATTGTATGATTTTTAAGTAATTAATTTGCATTTTATTGCATGACATAAGTATTTGATCACCTACCAACCAGTAAGAATTCCGGTTCTCACAGACCTGTTAGTTTTTCTTTAAGAAGCCCTCCTGTTCTCCACTCATTACCTGTATTAACTGCACCTGTTTGAACTCGTTACCTGTAGAAAAGACACCTGTCCACACACTCAATCAAACAGACTCCAACCTCTCCACAATGGCCAAGACCAGAGAGCTGTGTAAGGACATCAGGGATAAAATTGTAGACCTGCACAAGGCTGGGATGGGCTACAGGACAATAGGCAAGCAGCTTGGTGAGAAGGCAACAACTTTTGGCGCAATTATTAGAAAATGGAATAAGTTCAATATGATGGTCAATCATGCTCCATGCAAGATCTCACCTCGTGGGGCATCAATGATCATGAGGAAGGTGAGGGATCAGCCCAGAACTACACGGCAGGACCTGGAGAGAGCTGGGACCACAGTCTCAAAGAAAACCATTAGTAACACACTACGCAGTCATGGATTAAAATCTTGCAGCGCACGCAATGTCCCCCTGCTCAAGCCAGCGCATGTCCAAGCCCGTCTGAAGTTTGCCAATGACCATCTGGATGATCCAGAGGAGGAATGGGAGAAGGTCATGTGGTCTGATGAGACAAAAATAGAGCTTTTTGTTCTAAACTCCACTCACCGTGTTTGGAGGAAGAAGAAGGATGAGTACAACCCCAAGAACACCATCCCAACTGTGAAGCATGGAGGTGGAAACATCATTCTTTGGGGATGCTTTTCTGCAAAGGGGACAGGACGACTGCACCGTATTGAGGGGAGGATGAATGGGGCCATGTATCGCGAGATCTTGGCCAATTACCTCCTTCCCTCTGTAAGAGCATTGAAGATGGGTCGTGGCTGGGTCTTCCAGCATGACATCGACCCGAAACACACAGCCAGGGCAACTAAGGAGTTTCTCCGTAAGAAGCATCTCAAGGTCCTGGAGTGGCCTAGCCAGTCTCCAGACCTGAACCCAATAGAAAATCTTTGGAGGGAACTGAAAGTCCGTATTGCCCAGCGACAGCCCCGAAACCTGTAGGATCTGGAGAAGGTCTGTATGGAGGAGTGGGCCAAAATCCCTGCTGCAGTGTGTGCAAACCTGGTCAAGAACTACAGGAAACGTATGATCTCTGTAATTGCAAACAAAGGTTTCTGTACCAAATATTAAGTTCTGCTTTTCTGATGTATCAAATACTTATGTCATGCAATAAAATGCAAATTAATTACTTAAAAATAATACAATGTGATTTTCTGGATTTTTGTTTTAGATTCCGTCTCTCACAGTTGAAGTGAACCAATGATAAAAATTACAGAACTCTACATGCTTTGTAAGTAGGAAAACCTGCAAAATCGTCAGTGTATCAAATACTTGTTCTCCCCACTGTACACACATTCAGTATCAGTCAAAAGTTTGGACACACCTACTCATTCAAGGGTTTTTCTTTATTTGTACTATTTTCTACATTGTAAAAAAGTAGTGAAGACATCAAAACTATGAAATAACACATATGGAATCATGTAGTAACCAAAAAAGTTTTACCGGCCCTCAACTTCGTCTCGGGTCTAACACCCGTGCCAATATATCCTCCAAACACCGGCTTCTCGGGCATTATCACTTAATTGTACTCCGGACTCCGACACTGCTCGACCTAATATACAGTTGAAGTTGGAGGTTAACATACACCTTAGCCAAATACATTTCAATTCAGTTTTTCACAATTCCTGACGTTTAATTCTAGTAAAAATTCCCTGTCTTAGGTCAGTTAGGATTACCACTTTATTTGAATAATGTGAAATGTCAGAATAATAGTCCCATGGTGTTGAATAGTCCTTAATAGTCCCGTGGTGTTTATACTTGCGTACTATTGTTTGTACAGATGAATGTGGTACCTTCAGGCGTTTGGAAATTTCTCCCAAGGATGAACTAAGAGTTTTAATGACTCCAACCTAAGTGTATGTAAACTTCCGACTTCAACTGTGTCTATATTTCCTAATTCCATTCTTTTACTTTTAGATTTCTGTGTATTGTTGTGTATTGTTAGATATTACTCCACTGCTAGGAACACAAGCATTTCGCTAAACCCGCAATAACATCTACTAAATATGTGTATGCGTCTAATACAATTTGATTTGATTTGCTGGTTGCAAGGACACACCCAAGAAACACCCACATCATACCACATTCCCAAGTCAACTCATGTTGGTTGATGTCACGGCCCGCCAGCATTTCTTGAGGAGCAAGCCAAAAAATGAGGCCAAATCAGCGGGTGCAGTTCCCCTTTAATTAAGTTACACAGAGAAGCCAGTTTTAGTACCCTGTTGGTAAAAGATGCTGGCACAACAAGCATGGTCCCAGCTGGGAATGCAACAAGAGTTTGTCCTGTCCAGTACGGTTAGTACAAATGGGTTGGATTATCTGCTGGCTGCTGGAGGTGCTAATACTAATCACACAATAATAGATCAGATAATACTGATCACACAAGTTTGTGAAATGCTGTTCACGAAAGTAATGTATTTACACTTTGCACATTGAGAATAGGTGGTCTCATTTTACTGCATAGGCTAGCTCTCTCACACTCTTATTAACACCTGTGAAACAACTAAACATGACTAGCTGGTTAATTGTAAATATAGACAGGCTTT
Organism: Salvelinus namaycush; assembly: GCF_016432855.1. Taxonomy (NCBI): domain Eukaryota; kingdom Metazoa; phylum Chordata; class Actinopteri; order Salmoniformes; family Salmonidae; genus Salvelinus; species Salvelinus namaycush. The sequence continues at coordinate 25,925,072 of NC_052341.1, forward strand.
CCTGGGAATGAAGTTTTATTTATCCAGAGGAACAAATCCATAACAGCTGAGTTTTAAAAATGGCTACTGTAGGAGAAAATGGCATGCTATTATTTATTTTTTTATCATGATGTATTATTATCATATAGGTGCATTGGGTCGACAAAACCGGATAATAATACAACACATCACACTCCACTGCCCAGCGTGTGATGAACGAATAGTCGATACAGTGGGGCAAAAAAGTATTTAGTCAGCCACCAATTGTGCAAGTTCTCCCACTTAAAAAGATGAGAGAGGCCTGTAATTGTCATCATAGGTACACTTTAACTATGACAGACAAAATGAGGAAAAGAAACCCAGAAAATCACATTGTAGGATTTTTTATGAATTTATTTGCAAATTATGGTGGAAAATAAGTATTTGGTCACCTACAAACAAGCAAGATTTCTGTCTCTCACAGACCTGTAACCTCTTATTTAAGAGGCTCCTCTCTCCTCCACTCGTTACCTGTATTAATGGCACCTGTTTGAACTTGTTATCAGTATAAAAGACACCTGTCCACAACCTCAAACAGTCACACTCCAAACTCCACTATGGCCAAGACCAAAGAGCTGTCAAAGGACACCAGAAACAAAATTGTAGACCTGCACCAGGCTGGGAAGACTGAATCTGCAATAGGTAAGCAGCTTGGTTTAAAGAAATCAACTGTGGGAGCAATTATTAGGAAATGGAAGACATACAAGACCACTGATAATCTCCCTCGATCTGGGGCTCCATGCAAGATCTCACCCCGTCGGGTCAAAATGATCACAAGAACGGTGAGCAAAAATCCCAGAACCACACGGGGGGACCTAGTGAATGACCTGCAGAGAGCTGGGACCAAAGTAACAACGCCTACCATCAGTAACACACTACGCCGCCAGGGACTCAAATCCTGCAGTGCCAGACGTGTCCCCCTGCTTAAGCCAGTACATGTCCAAGCCCGTCTGAAGTTTGCTAGAGAGCATTTGGATGATCCAGAAGAAGATTGGGAGAATGTCATATGGTCAGATGAAACCAAAATATAACTTTTTGGTAAAAACTCAACTCGTCGTGTTTGGAGGACAAAGAATGCTGAGTTGCATCCAAAGAACACCATACCTACTGTGAAGCATGGGGGTGGAAACATCATGCTTTGGGGCTGTTTTTCTGCAAAGGGACCAGGACGACTGATCCGTGTAAAGGAAAGAATGAATGGGGCCATGTATCGTGAGGGCATTGAAGATGAAATGTGGCTGGGTCTTTCAGCATGACAATGATCCCAAACACACAGCCCGGGCAACGAAGGAGTGGCTTCGTAAGAAGCATTTCAGGGTCCTGGAGTGGCCTAGCCAGTCTCCAGATCTCAACCCCATAGAAAATCTTTGGAGGGAGTTGAAAGTCCGTGTTGCCCAGCAACAGCCCCAAAACATCACTGCTCTAGAGGAGATCTGCATGGAGGAATGGGCCAAAATACCAGCAACAGTGTGTGAAAACCTTGTGAAGACTTACAGAAAACGTTTGACCTCTGTCATTGCCAACAAAGGGTATATAACAAAGTATTGAGATAAACTTTTGTTATTGACCAAATACTTATTTTCCACCATAATTTGCAAATAAATTCATTAAAAATCCTACAATGTGATTTTCTGGATTTTTTTTCTCATTTTGTCTGTCATAGTTGAAGTGTACCTATGATGAAAATTACAGGCCTCTCTCATCTTTTTAAGTGGGAGAACTTGCACAATTGGTGGCTGACTAAATACTTTTTTGCCCCACTGTATATATTTTGATAATTAAATATAGCAACACACTGTAGCCTAGATGTCTGCATCTGCCCTGCAGCATAACGATCTCTGATAGAGCTAACCTACCTACCTTTTTGAGACATGCCATCCTAGGTCGGAACCTCTGTCCATGATCCCGTACGTTTCTGATGGTCATGTTGTCTGCCTTCCTCCCCTATTATTCACTATGATAACGGCTACACTCTTAATGAATGTAGCCTAATATTTCTCCAGCCAAAGGGAAGACGCTAGATGCGAAGGAATAAGCGAGCAGGTTATCAATACAATGACCAGCATGCATCGATAGGGGTGGAGAGGGAGATCGTATTAGCCAATCAGGGCACGGTTCTATATTCCCACCAGTGAACCACCTGTCTGTCTGCCATAGCCTGCTATATGAAGTAAGGTAACCGATATGCTCTGCATTTATGCAACTGTGTGGTGTGACCACCAGGTGGGGACATTGGATCATACATCTCAGAGCCTAAATGATTCATGATCAAATCATGATTGTAATTTGGCAGTGTTGAATTGTTCTGTTAAATGTTAAATTAGAGCTTTGATGTGATGTGAATAATAAGGTATTTCAATGTTATGATTTTAGGAACAGCTATTTTGTTTAATTTGGTCAACTTTGGTCAAAAATGTGGTCGAAATGAGGATGTAAAAAAGTTTTATCAATCCAAACTTTTGCAATAATTTCAAGTAGGTCCCTCCCCGTTTCATTCCGTTTGTTTCCGTTACTAAACGTTTTGCAACAGAATCTGCGTAATGAATACACCCCTGATATTTTTCCACGTATTGGTCTTTTGTTCAATCAGATCAGCTCTTTCTTGGGTAAAAGATCAGAATTGGGCTGCCTGTGTAAACGCAGCCAGTGTGTACTTACATAGAAATCATTATATTTATATGGCGTAGAGTAGACAGTAGCGTTTCCGCGCTCCTCACATGAACGCGCAAACTCTCTCCCGTGTATCGATGAAGCTGGTTGAAACATGGCGGACTTCCTGCCGACCCGATCCGTGCTATACCAATACTTCCCTGCTTGCCTGCTTACCAACACCGAGGTTGAACAGCTGAGGAAATCTAAGGCGATTGACAAAAGTATTTCCCGGGACAAAACCTACGTGAAACGACTAGTGAAGATACTTCTACTGGGCGCGGGCGAGAGCGGCAAATCCACTTTCCTCAAACAGATGAGGATTATCCACGGGCAGGACTTCGACCAGCAAGCTCGAGAAGAGTTCCGGGCAATAATTTACAGCAATGTTATCAAAGGTAACTAGGGAGAAAGTCGACTGGACTATATCTGAAAAAACTACATTAACATTCTTAACGTTCGTCTTTCGGGCCCGACTGTAACCTGAGTGGTGAAATCTTTTTGGCAAAGTTACCATTATGATTATAAGTGGAGCTGCTATCCGAAGTTAGCAGCAGATTAGCTAGCTACTGTAGGGGTTTAGCTTCAGAAATACAAATTCCCCGTTTAGTGGAGGAACGCCCGACTATCGACTAGTGTGGGAGTATCGCCGTTTCTAATGTAAAATTGCAATGTTATGTTATAACTAGCTAACTAAATCAGATATACACAAATAATGACGCAAAAAAAAGGCATTAGGACGCCTCTTTAGAAAATTTGACTTCCTGCTGCCAGCTCTAAAATTCAACTCATCTAAAGTTATTCTTGAGGTTTTTTTTTCAGTTTCGTTTGAACAGTGGTGTAACATGCCTCCATAGTGACCAAACTATCTAACTGTGGTTTATATCCTCGAACATTCAGACTTCTTTTAAATCAGCCTTGTTGCCTTCTGATACTTGTCAGATAGGGTTGTGGGCCACAGAGACCCCCGTGTGTGTGTTTAACTCTAAACCCTATCTCTCCCCTTCAGGTGTGCGTGTGTTGGTGGATGCACGGGAGAAGCTTCAGATCCCCTGGGGTTCCCCTGACAACCAGGTGCACGGAGACAATGTGATGTCATTTGACACACGATCTTCGATGATGGTGCACGGCCAGGTGGAGACGAGCGTGTTCCTCAAGTACCTGCCCTCTATCCAGGCCCTGTGGGCTGACGTTGCCATACAACAAGCCTACGACAGACGCAGGGAGTTCCAGCTGGTCAGTACACACACACGCATGCACAGATACACACACAGACTCATCAGGCCTCTGCAGACTGGCTGAAGTGAAAGTGAAACTGAGTAGAGACCAGAGACTTGCTGCTGCTTCCTCCCTTGTCTCTCAATGTCTCTGCATATGTGTTAGTTTGGTGTTTGTGTCGGATGCTCAAGCTGCACGTGCATCAGTCTGTTAGCTGTGCAGACCTCAGCTCTCCTCTCTTGACACCTGGTGTTTCCTAACACACACACTAGGGCTGGGAATTGCTAGGGACCTCACGATACAATATTATCAAGATACTTAGGTACTGCTGCGATATGTATTGAGGTTTTATCATGATTCTGTTGTATTGCGAATCGAAAAAAATTATTATGTTCGATGTAATACTCACTCTGTCTGCTGCAGAGGAACAAGGAAGAGCCATGAGAAAATTAGTTGGAGTCATGGAAATAAATGCTGATAACGTTTAGTCGAAGTTTGCGTACACAGATTTGCAGACGTTATCGCAGGTGCGGTGAAATGCTTGTGTTTCTAGCTCCAACAGTGCAGTAATATCTAGCAATACAAGCAATGCACACATAATCCAAAAAGTAAAAAGAAAGAAATTAAGAAATGTCGGAACGAATCGAATTAGCAACCCAAATAGCACAGGTTGGCTCACCATAAGATGTGGGAACAAGCTATAGATGGAGAAATACATGAGTATTGGTGAGATCGAGTATGATTTGTGCTGGAATGCTGATCTGCTTACAGGCAGAACACACACTCACTCAAAGCCCTGTACCGGCTGCATTCAATACTAACACTGACATAAGTGACAAAGCAGAAATACAGCAGTGACAGACAGATTTACAGGATGCCAAGGAGCTATATAAGTCAGTGTCAGGCCTGAAATTTCTTGATTTTAGGGGCAAGGCCATCCCCACATACTGAGCACTTGTTGGCAGCTTTTCATTCACTCTGCCGTCCAACTCATCCCGAACCATCTCAATTAGGTTAAGGTCAGGTGGTTGTGGAGGCCAGGTCATCAGATGCAGCACTCCATCACTCTCCTTCTTGGTCAAATAGCCCTTACACAGCCTGGAGGTGTGTTTTGGTCATTGTTCTGTTGAAAAACAAATGATAGTCCCACTAAGCGCAAACCAGATGGGATGGCATATTGCTGCAGAATTCTGTGGTAGCCATGCTTGTTAAGTGTGCCTTGAATTCTAAATAAATCACTGACAGTGTTACCAGCAAAGCACCATCACACCACCTTCCCACATGCTTCACGGTGAGAACCACACATGCGGAGATCATCCGTTCACCTACTCTGCGTCTCACAAAGACACTGCGGTTGGAACCAAAAATCTCATTTGGACTCATTAATGTCCATTGACTGTGTTTCTTGGCCCAAGCAAGTTTCTTATTATTATTGGTGTCCTTTAGTAGTGGTTTCTTTGCAGCAATTCGACCATGAAGGCCTGATTCACGCAGTCTCCTCTGAACAGTTGTTGATGTGTCTGTTTCTTGAACTCTGAAGCTTTTATTTGGGCAGCTACTGAGGTGGAGTTAACTCTAAATAACTAATCCTCTGCAGCAGAGGTAACTTTTTAAAAAACATTTATTTAACTAGGCAAGTCAGTTAAGAACAAATTCTTATTTACAATGACGACCTACCGGGGAACAGTGGGTTAACTGCCTTGTTCAGGGGCAGAACGACTGATGTTTACCTTGTCAGCTCAGGGATTCGATCTAGCAACCTTTCGGTTACTGGCCCAATGCCAGGTAGCCTAACCACTAGGCTACCTGCCGCCCTAACTCTGGGTCTTCCTTTCCTGTGGCGGTCCTCATGAGAGTCAGTTTCATCATAGCGCTTGATGGTTTTTGCGACTGCACTTGAAGAAACTTTCAAAGTTCTTGAAATTTTCCGCATTGACTGACCTTCATGTCTTAAGGTAATGATGGACTGTCGTTTCTCTTTGCTTATTTGAGCTGTTCTTGCTTTAATATGGACTGGGTCTTTTACCAAATAGGGCTATTATCTGTATACCACCCATACCTTATCACAGCACAACGGATTGGCTCAAACGCATTAAGAAGGAAAGAAATTCCACATTTAACAAGGCAGACCTGTTAATTGAAATGCATTCCAGGGGACTACCTCATGAAGCTGGTTGAGAGAATGCCAAGAGTGTGCCAAGCTGTCATCAATGCAAATGGTGGCTACTTTGAAGAATCTCAAATATAAAATATATATAATATACCTCCGACTTCAACTGTATATTAGGTCGAGCAGTGTCGGAGTCCGGAGTACAATTAAGTGATAATGCCCGAGAAGCCGGTGTTTGGAGGATATATAGGCACGGGTGTAAGGCACGGGTGTTAGACCCGAGACGAAGTTGAGGTCCGGCAAAACTTTTTGGGTTACTACATGATTCCATATGTGTTATTTCATATTTTTGATGTCTTCATTATTATTCTACAATGTAGAATAATAGTAAAAATAAAGAAAAGCCCTTGAATGAGTAGGTATGTCAACTTTTGACTGGTTATATATATATATATATATATATATATATATTGTTTTCCCCTAACCCTACCAAATCAAATTTTATTGGTCACATTCACATTTAGCAGATGTTATTGCGGGTGTAGCGAAATGCTTATAAAGTTGCTTAGGAGCTAGAAGCAGAGCTGCCCTATCTGTCGGTGCCATCTTGCTAAGGGCCACCCCTCCCCTAATTGGAGTAAACAACACTTAGGCTTCTACTTCCATCTTATTCATACTATATCAATTTTACAATAGTTATTTTTGATTTGTTTTTAGTCCCATCCAGCTACTTTCAACCCCTCCCATCTATTTCTGAACATCATCCAGTTTAGATTTGTTTGCCATATATATATTTCAACTGTGCTGTGATGTTTCACAAAAGTTCTGAACCTTTCTATTCTCATAGTTTCTAAAGATTGTAAATTAAAGAATCATTTTTGCTAAGAGTTATTATATTATTGATCAATTTGACAAACGTTTTAAATCGCCCAGCAGTGCTATTTGCAGAGTTGGCTCCAGTTAAATGTTGCAATTCTTCAGGCATTCCTGAACCTGTGACCAAAAACAAGCTACATTGGTTGCAAGAATTTTGTATAATAATTTGAAAGTTAAAAACAAAATTTTCGAATTTGTGTATTAATTCATAAACCATGTGCCATGGAATCGGTACATTGAAAATCTCTTGCCAACTATTTTGCTATATGGCACAGCTGTCAATACTTTTTTTATTTAAATAGGCAAGTCGGTTAAGAACAAATTCTTATTAACAATGACGGCCTACCAAAAGGACAAAACACACATCACGACAAGAGATACACTTTATGACAATGAGGCATGTCTTACTGTGTTCCGACCATAGGAGTGTAAGGGGATTCTTTAATAAAAACATCCTCATTTGTCATTGAAACCAGTATTTCTGGTTTCAATGACAGACACAATGACAGCCACAGACACAATCCTAGTCATATTAAAAACCCATGCTAGTTGTTGCATTTTTAGACCTTTATAAATTATCAAGGATATTTTCATCTCTGTCATATGAAACCGCTCGCAATTGCGGTGCGCATTGGAGATTGGAGAGTAGGTTTTTCCCGCTAATTGCATTTTGGAACATTCACGCTTATAGCCTACTGCCGTTTTGCGCATTCCCGCGCTCATAATGTGAAGAAATAGCCTAATATTTTAACAACATTTTAAGCTAAATGTTCTGATGGATTTTATTTTTTTATGGGGCATTACGATCACACAAGGGGGCATCGACAGCCGGGAAGTCAGTCTGATGTAACAATTTGTGTTTATAACTCTGTGTGGGTGTGTGTCAGGGTTTACGTCAGCCGGTAATAGCCGGCTTTTGGCCATTTTTTTTTTTTTTTAATAAATGAAAATCTGATAAATAAAACTGCCGCCAGCCAATTGTCCGGGAAAGAAAAAAACATCCCGTTGCTAAATAATGTTTTTTAACCTATTCATTGATGGAAATGCATTTGACTGGTCTTGCTTATCGGTCTATAGGTTCATTTTTGTAGTGCACTGCATATAGAGGCTATGAGCGGAAATCTGTCACGACAGCGGGAGAGCTCATGCTGCTACAGCTGCTCAAACAGCTCATTTGTTGGCTGCTGGAGTGAAACGTGATTTTATAAGCCCAATCATTGTGTAACAATTCTAAATGCAATTGTGTGTTAAGTTTTGATAGCCACGATTTTAAAAGCGCTAAAAACATGATTTAAATTTTTTTTCCAACTGGTAATTAAAGCGTGCTTCCCATTCACCATTCAAGTGGATGTATGCAGGCTTCAGTGCATCACACCACTTTGCAATGAGCTGGAGGCAGTATGCATTTTGGAAACATACAGTATACTTAATTGTTTGAAGCCTGAATGTTTTACGTCATATTATGAGGCATGTCTTACCTTGCTTCAAAGTAAAACCCGACCATAGAAACGTGGAGGCAATTATTTTATAAAGACTTCCATATGCCATTGAAACCAGTAGCCGATTTTTCTCATTTGTTTTCAAATAAACTTTCTTTCATTGTCCAGTAGCCAAAGCCACAATCCTAGTCATATTAGCAACCCATGCTTATTTCTGCATCTTTAGATCTCACCTCTTTCTTAATTTCTAACTGATTTTCATCACTGTCACATGAAACAGCTGACATGTATAATGCACTTTTGACAAGTGTTTTCCTGCTAATTGCATTATGGAACCAACATTCGCACGTTTTGTATTGCCTAGGGTGCGTTGCCTAGGGTGCGTTGCCTAGGGTGCGTTGCCTAGGGTGCGTTGCCTAGGGTGCGTTGCCTAGGGTGCATTGCCTTATGCACATTGCTGCGCTTTATAATGTGAAGAGATAATAGTTTATCAACATTTTAAGCAAAACTTTCTGGTCTGTTACCTCAGATTCATTGCATTAAAAAAAAAGATCGATAATTCATACAACCTATCGTCCCACAACTGTCCCAGAGTCTATTTGGAATTGGCTGTTTCTTTCTCGCACAGTACGACAAGCTGACCAATAGAATAGGTCAACAATAGATTGACATAGTGGCTAGTGATTTTGTTGTTTGTTACTTGTCTTCTTGGCACAGGAAAAGTAAATGTGGCAGTTATTCTAACATCTTCAAAGTGCGCATCGGCATTCGGTAAGGACACACGCCATTGCATCCTCGACTTGCATGTTCTGTTAAGATGAATAGGCCTAGCCATAATCTAAATGTGATTTCTGTCATTCTGAGAACTGTGGGTGGATGCCCTAATCAGGTTGTGCGGTAAATTTCTCAAATGTCCTTTAAATTAAAATGCTGCTGATCAAATGTTCGGTGCCACATTTTCCTAACGGGAATCCTGGTGTGTGTGTGTGTGTCTTTACAGTAAGAAGGGAGGCAGGATCTGTTACAGAAAAAAAATAGTTGTATGCCTAGCTCACTTTTGGGTTGTAGCTGAGGCCATCTGTCAAATGATATCCTGGTTCCAGTAGCACAGGGCCTGTGTGTATGTTGATCCGTGTGTGTGTATAGTGTAGGCCGTCATTGTAAATAAGAATTTGTTCTCAACTGACTTGCCTAGTTAAATAAAAAATAATTTAAAGGTATTCTGCCTGTATGGACAGACACTTGAGCTCTGGTTTGATCAACTCTACATACTCTGTAATCTTATCCTACTGCACACAGACAGACACAGACAGGTTTTTCAGGCCAGGTGAGTTGTAAAGATAAAAGGCGTTTAGTGTTATTATCGAATGTGTACAGTAAAACACTCACACACACACGGTTGTGATCTAATCATCACGAAGACACAAGAATAGATCGTTTTTTAATTTACACTTCTGTAGCTTTCAGGGGTAGAGTGAGTACATGCTCTAACACACACACTCAGACTGGAATGTGAGCCAGACTTGGCTGTGCAGGCTCATGTTTGGGCACGCCACACTTACTGAGAAACAACACCAGACCAGGAGGACAGGGTGGAAAACACACCCACACTCCGTTACACAGCGCACACACATACAGGCACACGAATGCTCACTTCACATGGATGCACTACAGGGGATGGCAACTTGCGGCCATTCCACTGCAAGGGGTTGGCATCATGTGGCCAACCTGTTTTTTTGAGGGGGGGGTCCAAAAACACTAAAATTACCAGGATTCAGTTACAAATTTGTTTAATTGAGGAAATCTATTCCCAAGTTTTCCCACAAGTAAAAATAGACCTATGTGAGCATATTTGATTCTGAGTTTGTACATACAGTGCATTCGGAAAGTATTCAGACCCCTTGACTTTTTCCACATTTTGTAGCCTTATTCTAAAATAAATTCAATATTTATTTTTTCTCATCAATCTACACACACTACCCCATAATGACAAAGCGAAAACAGGTTTTTAGAAGTTTGTGCAAATGTATAAAAACATAAAACCCGATACCTTATTTACATAAGTATTCAGATCCTTTGCTATGAGACTCAAAATTGAGCTAAGTTGTGTCCTGTATACAGCATTCTTGATGTTTCTATAACTTGATTGAAGTCCACCTGGGCAAATTCAATTGATTGGACATGATTTAGAAAGGCACAGAACTGTCTATATAGAGTCCCACAGTTGACAGTGCATGTCAGAGCAAAAACCAAGCCATGAGGTTGAAGGAATTGTCCGTAGAGCTCCAAGACAGGATTGTGTCGAGGCAAAGATCTGGGGAAGGGCACCCAAATGTCTGCAGCATAGAAGGTCCTCTAGAAAACAGTGGCCAACATCATTCTTAAATGAAAGAAGTTTGGAACCACGCAGACTCTTCCTAGAGCTGGCCGTCTGGCCAAACTGCGCAATCGGGGGTGAAGGGCCTTGGTCAGGGAGGTGACCAAGAACCCGATGGTCACTCTGACAAAGCTCTAGAGTTCCTCTGTGGAGATGGTAGAACCTTCCAGAAGGACAATCATTTCTGCAGCACTCCACCAATCAGGCCTTTATGGTAGAGTGGCCAGACGGAAGCCACTCTTCAGTAAAAGGCACATGACAGCCCGCTTGGAGTTTGCCAAAAGGCACCTAAAGACTCTCAGACCATGAGAAACAAGATTCTCTGGTCTGATGAAACCAAGATTGAACTCTTTGGCCTGAATGCCAAGTGTCACATCTGGAGGAATCCCTACAGTGAAGCATGGTGCTGGCAGCATCATGCTGTGGGGATGTTTTCAGCGGAAGGGACTGGGAGAGTAGTCAGGATCAGGGGAAAGATGAACGGATCAAAATACAGAGAGATCCCTGATGACAACCTGCTCCAGAGCATTCAGGACCTCAGACTGGGGGCGAAGGTTCACCTTCCAACAGGACAATGACCCTAAGCACACAGCCAAGACAACGCAGGAGTGGCTTTGGGACAAGTCCCTGAATGTCCTTGAGTGGCCCAGCCAGAGCCTGGACTTGAACCTGATCAAACATTTCTGGAGAGATCTGAACATTTATGTGCAGCGACGCTCCCCATCCAACCTGACAGAGCTTGAGAGGATCTGAAGAGAATGATAAACTCCCCAAATACAGGTGCCAAGCTTGTAGTGTTATACCCAAGAAGACTCAAGGCTGTAATCGCTGCCAAAGGTGCTTCAACAAAGTACTGCGTAAAGGATCTGAATACTTATGTAAATGTGAGATTTCAGCTTTAATGTTTATAAATTTGCTAAAATTTCTTGACCTGTTTTTGCTTTGTCGTTATGGGGTATAGTGTGTAGATTGATGAGGGGGGGGGACTATTTATTCCATTTTAGGTTAAGGCTGTAACGTAACAAAAAGTGAAAGTGTCTGAATACTTTCCCAATGCACTGTATAAAGTTTGTATGTGAAAACTACTTCTAAGACCATACATTCAGTTGTTCCGAACACACTTGAGCTGAAGAGGGAGGCTCACTCTGCTGCAATTTAAGGTGTTTACATGCCCTAATAATTTGAAAGATTGCTCAGAAAACCATGTTTTAATTGGCGTAGGTTTACTTCGATTTTTGACCTTTTGCCAATTCAAGATAAGCAGAGTAAGGTGTTTTATATGACTATTGCATAATCTGCCTGCTCCCATAATCAGCTTAATATCGAATTATTAGTATGCATGTAAACGTGCTCAATGAAATCAAAGTATGACATTATTGTTATTTTCAAACATAATCAATATTTAGGCTTAGTTGTGGTCAATGTGGTTTTTCCAATGATTATAATTGACCTACCACTGTAGTACACTCACTCACTCATTCACATGCAGCAGTTTTAGGCTGATGTGTGTACATAATCCGAGTATTAGTAGGATTGGCAATGAAGCTAAAACACATTTCTCTCCTCTCTCAGGGTGAGTCGGTTAAGTATTTCTTGGACAATGTGGAGAAGCTGGGGGAGCCGGTAAGTTTCTCTCCCTCGCCCTCTTTCCCTCCATAAATCACTCTGCCTCCTTAACACCCCCATCCACTTCTCCTGTCTTCTACTCATCCCTCTCTCTCCTCCAGAGCTACATCCCTTCCCAGCATGACGTCCTGCTAGCCCGTAAGCCCACTAAGGGCATTCATGAGTATGACTTTGAGATCAAGAGTATTCCCTTCAAGATGGTGGATGTGGGAGGACAGCGCTCGGAAAGACGGCGGTGGTTTGAGTGTTTTGACTCTGTCACCTCCATACTGTTCCTAGTGTCTTCTTCAGAGTATGACCAGGTACACACACATTGGACACTCACGCAAACTGAACACGCTCACCACACACGCCCTCTGTTTCTCTCTCACACACACAGACACACTACCTAATTTATTTTTTGTCCCCTGTGTGTGCTAGGTCTTGATGGAGGACAGGCAGACCAACCGGCTGAGAGAGTCGTTGAACATCTTTGAGACGATTGTCAACAACCGAGTCTTCATCTCAGTCTCCATCATCCTCTTCCTCAACAAGACTGACCTGCTGGAGGAGAAGGTCCGTACAGTCACATTCCCCGTAATCACAAACTCGTTCACCTAAGACAGTGTGCTTAGAGATGCCTTGCATCGCATGAGTCCTCACTGAAGAAAATGGGCTCTTAGCTTTTCAGATAGAAATATATTGATGTCAAGTGTTGTAATTTGAGGCCAAACCAACCTTCTGATTGTACTGACGTTCCATGTTATGTTCGTCTGATCCTTGTTCCCGGCAGGTCTTGAATGTTTCGCTAAGTAAATACTTCCCAGAGTACATGGGGCCGGACCACAGCCTGCCGGACGTCCAGAAGTTCCTAGTGGACTGTTTCCGGGAGAAGAGAAGAGACTTGACACAGAAGCCTCTCTACCACCACTTCACCACAGCCATCAACACAGAGAACATCCGCCTGGTGTTCCGAGATGTCAAGGATACTATCCTCCATGACAACCTCAAACAGCTGATGCTCCAGTGAACTATGACCTCCAGAGAGGACCTGAGCAAAACCAGCCTCCGAGAGGACCCCAGAGAGGACTTATTCTCCTGCCTGAAAGAGGACCTGATTGAGGACCTCTCACCTTTTTAAAAGAGGACCTGCAATAAACCAGCCTTTAAGAGGACCTGGTTGAGGACACCCATGCCTTGGGGAGGACCTTGACGTTCCACTTCTGTTTAGATGTTTTTATTTGGTTTTTACTGCCCTGTGGTGAGTGGATGGTCTAAAGACTGCTCTGAAGTCAGTTTGGCTAGGGACATGATTGAATGCTGGATAATAAGCTCTGTCCCTGGGCCAGTTTGATGTCTACCCTGAAGCATACCGTGCTGTCATAGCCCTTCTCCTGGTCCACTGGTCTGTGTGACTAACTGATGGAGAAACCATAACGCCTTCATACAACATCTTAATAACCCTTAATCACTGTGTGTGTGTGTGTGTGTGTGTGTGTGTGTGTGTGTGTGTGTGTGTGTGTGTGTGTGTGTGTGCGCGCGCGCGCACGCGCATGTGTTAATCTGTACTGAGCTATCTGTGTATACCTGTCTAGCCTTAGGTATTTGCGTAAACTATCATTTAATCAATCATGTTCTTGATCACCTACATTCCAATGTGTGTGTGTATACAGTTAAATGTCTGCCTTCCTATTCCCTGGTAGTTATCTTGTAACTCTGCTGTAAGAACACACACACTTGCAGCAGGCAGGCGTGCCGGTTAGCTAATATTGTTATCTCAGGGTTGTATGGAGACCATTGTATAAATGTCATTATTGTGTCTGTAGTCTTGTCTAGACCCCTCAAATTCAAATCTGGACCATCGTTGCTTTTTTTCAATTTTCCCCCTCTAGTCAGGGACTGGTTTAGACCTGGGACATCAGGTGGGTGCAATTAATGATCAGGTAGAACAGAACCAGCAGTACTCCATACCTCGTAGGGTAATATTTGAATACCCCTTGTCTATATTGGATACTCCAGGTTAAAGCTTTAGATTCTTAGTTAAATGTCTTCTGTGAGAACCTGGAAGAAACGGGCTGCAACGGCGAGGTACTATCTGAACTTGCCCAATAAGGAACGCCTGTTCTTTTTTTCATTGCACAATGTTTTGAAACGTTTTGCTACAGTGTGCTCTAATGAATACAACCCAGAAGAGCAGAGGGGTGTGTCTCAGACCCTGGGCTGCATTCATTTGTTATATATATATATATATATATATATATATATATATATATATATATATATATATATATATATATATATATAACCTTCAGGTAGATCCATACATGCATGTTAATTCCTATATGAACGTTCTATAACGCCTCCCTCCCCTTCCATTGGTGCCCTCGTAAAGGGACGTGCATTGCATTAGACAGCCTCTCTGGCCATCTGTTTGATGTTTATAGTTGTACAGACTGACTCCAATTTATATTCTAGTTGAAATGTTTTTGTTTCTTTCCTGTCTATACTGTAACCTGTGTTGTTGACGACCATTGTGTGTGTGTGTGTATACTGTCCTAATGTGTATAGGTATGCTGACACTGTAAAATCTGCCACCTTTATAGGCTGACTCCAGATCAGCGTTTGAACGTTTCTCTCCTGCTAAATCACACTCTGCCTTCACCGTAAGTGTATAAGGATCAACTGTCATAGTTTCCCTCTAGCTACGGAGATGACGCGTCTGTCTTTCCACTGTACCTCTCTGGCTCTGGCCTTGTACATACTGACACCTGATGCCTTAGTTGTAATATAAAACACTTGGTTTACTTTCATGTGTAAATGGTTGTTTAAAAAAATGGGCAGATGATGATTGCTGTTTCACACTTTGCCTTGTCGTTGAACAGACTATGGACATGTTTCCTTTTTCTAACAATCAGCGTTCTTCCTTGTTTAATGCCACTCTAACCGTTAAAATAAAACATATTTCTTTAACGAAGTGTGACTTGTCGTTCATTCACGCCATAGACTATAAAGTAGGGGTTCTCTTGTTCTGGAACAGAAGCCTCCGCAGTGTGCATGCTTCAACTCCCCAGGACCTGATTAGACCAAGGTTTCTCAAGTTCAGTTGAACTAAAGAGATCCATCCTCTGACTAGACTGCCTTAAAATTACATCTAAAAAGGAACTACATTTGATTGTTTTCCTACTGCTCTACACAACCTGCTCCACATTTCCAATCTGAATGAAGTATAGAAATGTTTCTAAAGGATTATGCGATGATGAGATCTTCATTTATGTCTTCACACCCCAGAGTTGATGCTTGGTGGAAGCACCTTTGACAGGAATTACAGCTGTAAATAATTTTAAATAGGATTCTACCGACCCTGCACAACTCTTAGAGCAACATATCCATTGTTTTTGTCAAAATTGCTAAAGCTCAGTAAATTTGTTTGGAAGTCACTGAAGGACAGCAATATTCAAATTTTTCTATTTTTTTTAAGCAGATTTATGTCAGGACTGAGACTAGACCCCTCAGGAACACTCAACACCTCTTAGAAAGCCATTCTGGTGTGTCTTCGGCATTACGATTTATGTAATTGTCCATCTGAAAAATACAACTATCCCAGGATTAGTTATTCAGAAGACTGAGGCAGTTGTTCCTCTAACTTTTTACCTGGGCTTTGTTCCTTTCATATTTATTTTGATCCTGACAAACTCGAGTCTCTGACAGTGACAAGCATACCCATGACATGATGCTGCCCCCATGATACTTGAAAATACAGGGGCAGTGGTGTGTATTCATGGATGCCATGGGAAGCCAGGCTTCCCCAAAAAGGAAAAAATATATTTTTTGTTTTTCTGTCGTTCATAAATGTCCTTCACTAGAGGTTGAATGTACAGTGCCTTCGGTAAGTATTCAGATCCCTTTACTTTTTCCACCTTTTGTTACGTTACAGCCTTATTCTAAAATAGATTAAATAAATACAAATCCTCAGCAATCTACACACAATACCCCATAATGACAAAGCAATTTTTGAATACAAAAAATACCTTCTATACATAAGTATTCAGACCCTTTGCTATGAGACATGAAATTGAGGTCAGGTGCATCCTGTTTCCATTGATCATCCTTGAGCTGTTTCTACAACTTGGAGTCCACCAGTGGTAAATTCAAATGATTGGACATGATTTGGAAAGACACACACCTGTCTATAAAAGGTCCCACTGTTAACAGTGCATGTCAGAGCAAAAACCAAGCCATGAGGTCAAATGGAATTGTCCGTAGAGCTCCAAGACAGGATTGTGTCGAGGCACAGATCTGGGCAAGGTTACCCAAATACATTCTGCAGCATTGATGGTCCCCAAACACACAGTGGCCTCCATCATTCTTAAATGGAAAAACTCTGTTTTCGCTTTGTTATTATGGGGTATTGTGTGTAGATTGATGGGGAAAAGGTTTTATTTAATCCATTTTAGAATACGGATGTAACGTAACAAAATGTGGAAAAGGTCAAAGGGTCTGAATACTTTCCGAATGCATTGCATATCAGTGTCAAGGCTACTGAGGGGAGGATAGCTCATAATAATGGCTGGAACGGTACTTTTGGAATGACATCAACCCATGGAAACCGTGTGTTTGATGCATTTGATACCATTCCACTAACTCCGTTCCAGCCGTTACCACGAGCCCGTGCTCCCCATTTAAGGTGCCACAAACCTCCTGTAGTGTCAAGGCATATGAACTAACAGGTTATAGAGCAAACAACGCAATTATCACAACACATAGGTTGTAAAATGCATTATTTTCCCTGGCTTGCCTTCCCCAGTGATTTTACCCACACACCGCTTTATGTGATAACTGGCCAAAGGGTGTGTAGACTCACTAGGCACTGTAGTGGAGCAGCAGTTTCCACTAGGGGGCAGCAAAGGTCTATTTCAGTAAAATCACTGTCGACTACTAGATACATTATATCTGATGTTTTTATCTTTACAACTGTAACCAATTGCTGTATTGGTAACGAGTGAAATAAAAGTTTTGCAAAAGTAATGTCAGACATTTGGTAACCAGTTATTAATACCAATAAGGCTCCTCTGGAGTTTGTATACATCAATGATGTCTCTCTTGCTGCTGGTGATTCCCACCGCTACGCTGACGACACCATTCTGTATACTTCTGGCCCTTCTTTGGACACTGTGTTAACAACCCTCCAGACGAGCTTCAATGCCATACAACTCTCCTTCCGTTGCCTCCAATTGCTCTTAAATACAAGTAAAACTAAATGCATGCTCTTCAACCGATCGCTGCCTGCACCTGCCCGCCCGTCCAGCATCACTACTCTGGGCGGTTCTGACTTAGAATGTGGACAACTACAAATACCTAGGTGTCTGGTTAGACTGTAAACTCTTCCTCCAGACTCACATCAAACATCTCCAATCCAAAGATAAATCTAGAATTGGCTTCCTATTTCGCAACAAAGCATCCTTCACTCATGCTGCCAAACATACCCTCGTAAAACTAACCATCCTACCGATCCTCGACTTCGGCGATGTCATTTACAAAATAGCCTCCAATACCCTACTCAATAAATTGGATGCAGTCTATCACAGTGCCATCTGTTTTGTCACCAAAGCCCCATAAACTACCCACCACTGCGACCTGTACGCTATCGTTGTCTGGCCCTCGCTTCATACTCGTCACCAAACCCACTGGCTCCAGGTCATCTACAAGACCCTGCTAGGTAAAGTCCCCCCTTATCTCAGCTCACTGGTCACCATAGCAGCACCCACCTGTAGCACGCTCTCCAGCAGGTATATCTCTCTGGTCAACCCCAAAGCCAATTCCTACTTTGGCCTCCTCTCCTTCCAGTTCTCTGCTGCCAATGACTGGAACGAACTACAAAAATCTCTGAAACTGGAAACACTTATCTCCCTCACCAGCTTTAAGCACCAGCTGTCAGAGCAGCTCACAGATTACTGCACCTGTACATAGCCCATCTATAATTTAGCCCAAACAACTACCTCTTCCCCTACTGTATTTATTTATTTATTTTGCTCCTTTGCACCCCATTATTTCTATTTCTACTTTGCACATTCTTCCACTGCAAATCTACCATTCCAGTGTTTTACTTGCTATATTGTATTTACTTCGCCACCATGGCCTTTTTTTGCCTTTACCTCCCTTATCTCATCTCATTTGCTCACATTGTATATAGACTTATTTTTCTACTGTATTATTGACTGTATGTTTGTTTTACTCCATGTGTAACTCTGTGTTGTTGTATGTGTCGAACTGCTTTGCTTTATCTTGGCCAGGTCGCAATTGTAAATGAGAACTTGTTCTCAACTTGCCTACCCGGTTAAATAAAGGTGAAAAAAAATATATATATATGGCCAATATACCACGATTAATGGCTGTGTCCAGGCACTCTGTGTTGTGTTGTGCTAAAAACAGCCCTTAGCCGTGGTATATTGGCCATATATCACAAACCCCCGAGGAGCCATATTGCTTAACTAATGTATAGATCATGTATAGTTTTTTATTCTGACAATAAAGTTAGTCATTAGAGGTAAAAAATAAAACATCTAAAAATAAAACATAATTAATATAATCTATACTGAACAAAAATATAAACGCAACATATAAAGTGTTGGTCCCATGTTTCATGAGCTGAAATAAAAGATCCCAGATTTTTTTAATATGCACCAAAAAATTATTTCTCTAATTTTTTGTACAAATTTGTTACATCCCTGTTAGTGAGCATGTTTCCTTTGCCAAGATAATCCATCCACCTGATAGGTGTATCATATCAAGAAGCTGATTAAACAGCATGATCATTACATAGGTGGACCTTATCCTCAGTAGAGGCGTGTCCATTTTGTGGGAAAACTTTTCTCGAGACTTAACAGCCACCTTCCCAAATGCAAGATGGCTCCAGTCACCATGACAACACAAAGACCCCCCTTGCCTACTTAACCTAATCACATGTAAGAAGAGCAAAAAGACATCATCATCACCTTCAAGAATTTCTACAAAGAGTCAGAAGACATCATCTTCATCATTTTCTCCACCTTCATCAGCACCACCGGCAAAGACAACTAAGACTAAGAAAACATCATCATCTTCCTCATCATTGCAAACTACTAAGAAGAGTAAGTAGACACTGTCATCACCATCTTCATCTTCCACACCATCAACTAAGAGTATGAAAAAGCAGAAGCTCCTTGAGACTTTGATAGTCTCCAAGGAGAGTTTGGTTAAATATCCAGCCCAGACCCCCACGAATCTCAAAGCTACAACAACCACAACCAAGCTCAACGCAGCCCCAGCCCTAGACCCTGCTACAGACACAGCCAAGACTAAACCCAAAGCTACTTCAGTCAAGCTCAACGCAGACCCAGCCCCAGACCCTGCTACAGACACAGCCAAGACTAAACCCAAAGCTACTTCAGTCTCGCTCAACGCAGACCCAGCCCCAGACCCTGCTACAGACACAGCCAAGACTAAACCGAAGGTTACTTCAGTCAAACTCAACGCAGACCCAACCCCAGACCCTGCTACAGACACAGCCAAGACTAAACCCAAAGCTACTTCAGTCAAGCTCAACGCAGACCCAGCCCCAGCCCCTGCTACAGACACAGCCAAGACTAAACCCAAAGCTACTTCTGTCAAGCTCAACGCAGACCCAGCCCCAGACCCGGCTACAGACACAGCCAAAACTAAACCCAAAGCTACTTCAGTCTCGCTCAACGCAGACCCAGCCCCAGACCCTGCTACAGTCACAGCCAAGACTAAACCCAAAGCTACTTCAGTCAAGCTCAACGCAGCCCCAGCCCCAGACCCTGCTACAGACACAGCCAAGACTAAACCCAAAGCTACTTCAGTCAAGCTCAACGCAGACCCAGCCCCAGACCCTGCTACAGACACAGCCAAGACTAAACCCAAAGCTACTTCAGTCAAGCTCAACGCAGCCCCAGACCCTGCTACAGTCACAGCCAAGACTAAACCCAAAGCTACTTCAGTCAAGCTCAAAGCAGCCCCAGACCCAGACCCTGCTACAGACACAGCCAAGACTAAACCCAAAGCTACTTCAGTCAAGCTCAACGCAGACCCAGCCCCAGACCCTGCTACAGACACAGCCAAGACTAAACCCAAAGCTACTTCAGTCAAGCTCAACGCAGCCCCAGACCCTGCTACAGTCACAGCCAAGACTAAACCCAAAGCTACTTCAGTCAAGCTCAAAGCAGCCCCAGACCCTGCTACAGACACAGCCAAGACTAAACCCAAAGCTACTTCAGTCAAACTCAACGCAGACCCAGCCCCAGCCCCTGCTACAGACACAGCCAAGACTAAACCCAAAGCTACTTCTGTCAAGCTCAACGCAGACCCAGCCCCAGACCCGGCTACAGACACAGCCAAAACTAAACCCAAAGCTACTTCAGTCTCGCTCAACGCAGACCCAGCCCCAGACCCTGCTACAGTCACAGCCAAGACTAAACCCAAAGCTACTTCAGTCAAGCTCAACGCAGCCCCAGCCCCAGACCCTGCTACAGACACAGCCAAGACTAAACCCAAAGCTACTTCAGTCAAGCTCAACGCAGACCCAGCCCCAGACCCTGCTACAGACACAGCCAAGACTAAACCCAAAGCTACTTCAGTCAAGCTCAACGCAGCCCCAGACCCTGCTACAGTCACAGCCAAGACTAAACCCAAAGCTACTTCAGTCAAGCTCAAAGCAGCCCCAGACCCAGACCCTGCTACAGACACAGCCAAGACTAAACCCAAAGCTACTTCAGTCAAGCTCAACGCAGACCCAGCCCCAGACCCTGCTACAGTCACAGCCAAGACTAAACCCAAAGCTACTTCAGTCAAGCTCAACGCAGACCCAGCCCCTGCTACAGACACAGCCAAGACTAAACCCAAAGCTACTTCAGTCAAGCTCAACGCAGACCCAGCCCCATACCCTGCTACAGTCACAGCCAAGACTAAACCCAAAGCTACTTCAGTCAAGCTCAACGCAGACCCAGCCCCAGACCCTGCTACAGTCACAGCCAAGACTAAACCCAAAGCTACTTCAGTCAAGCTCAAAGCAGCCCCAGCCACTGCTACAGTCACAGCCAAGACTAAACCCAAAGCTACTTCAGTCAAGCTCAAAGCAGCCCCAGCCACTGCTACAGTCACAGCCAAGACTAAACCCAAAGCTACTTCAGTCAAGCTCAAAGCAGCCCCAGCCACTGCTACAGTCACAGCCAAGACTAAACCCAAAGCTACTTCAGTCAAGCTCAAAGCAGCCCCAGCCACTGCTACAGTCATAGCCAGCACTAAAGCCAAAGCTGCTTCTAAGAAGAAGGTGTCACTGAAAGAGCTAATTGAGCTATCCGCTCAGACAGCCAGAGCTGCTGCCACACTATCCAAGGATCCTTTAGCAGGGAAAAAAAGAGAAGCAAGATGCTTCTGGCAGAAGGTGGAGTTTGGGAGCAGTAGAGAGGAGTGGTCAGCTCAGACCCCGCATCCAAGACCACACCACCAGCACAGCTGACCTCAAACGTGACCGTCAGTACAGCAAGACAACCGCATTGGACCATAACCCAACCATAACCTTTGACCTAAAAAAAAAACAGTCTACGCAGCAAGACAAGCAACAGGGACCACTCACGGTCAACCACGTTTCAACAGTGCTGGATCGTGTTCAGACCACGAACACTGATCATAACAAAGACCATCTATACAACAAGACCAGATGTCTTTTCACGGTTGACCTTGTTCAAAGCTCAACCACAAACCCCGCCCTCAGTGGTAACCGTGAAACTGTTGGCATGTTAGCGCCCGAAGCTAACTCAGTCCAGTCGCCAACCCTCAGACCTCACTAACTGGACTAGTCACAAGCAAAAGCCAACACTAACCGAGAGAATAAGAGATCTCAACAGCAACATACAACCCAGCCTTCCCCCCTCCCTTTCAGCCATCACCTCTGTTCCCTCTGCCCCTTCCCTCACCTCTTCAGGATTACCCCACCGTGGCCTGAATAGAGGGTCACCCCACCTCAGCCTTTTAATTTCTCTCCCTCTCTCTGTGTCTCCATCCTTGTACTCTGATCCTGCCTCTCTCTCCCTCCTCCCTCCTCACTCAATACCCCTTGGACCCCCCCCCCCCCGTATGGACGCAATGCTTGAGATAGGACTCAAGATAACGTCATCACCCTGCTATCTTACTGGCCCAATACTGGAAGGACTGATGCTTCATGCATCTACTCGGTTCACTCCCTGTCTCCCATTCTCCCCTCCTCCTCCCTCTCACCCTCCCACTCTTTCTGCCCCTCCTCTTTTCTTTCTTTCACCTCCGCCACTCAACACCAGGAAGTACGGCACTGAGCAGAGGATAATGGGTCAGTAGTGTTTGTCTAGTCCTACTTTATTTAGACTGGCTAACACCGTTAACCTTTGACACCCCTACTCCCTGTAGAAGAGATGATGAGTTGCAGGTGCACTGTCTCTAGGGGAGGTGAGGCTGAAGGAACTGCCTGGCTTGATCGCTAACCGAGCTCCCGTCAACCCCATACAGGGAATACTGGCCCTGCACAGAGGTAGGACACTCACTCACACACACTCACTCACACAGTATCTTTTTGATTATCCCAAGATATAGCTCACTTCCAACTGTCAGTGGTACTACGGGAGGTACTCTATATAGACGTGAGGACAGGTGGAATGGGAGGAGTGGCCATGCTGCTCGCAGGATACTGCATCCTCAGCTACACCTGCAGCTACCCACACATCAGTAAGTGTGTCCATGTGTTTGTCAATTCAAACTCTTTCAAGAAAATCTTTCTTTAATGACTGCGTTTTCCCTCTATAGAGCATGATCGCTGGAGGAAGTACCACTGAGCCCTGGCGGTAAGGGTCAGACTAAGGGGAAACCTCTGTCACTCAGGGACGGAGCCCCTAGTGGTGGAGACAAGATGTGCAGAGCTGTAGTCTCGTGTTACCTGGAAATAAAGGCTAGAAGAGCTGAAGCTATGGCGAGTTCTCTACATAGAATCGTCTGTGAGAGGTGGGAGAATGTGAAAGAGGCAACACTAAGGTGCTGAGCGAAAAAGTCTCATTTCAGTTTCATAGTCAGTCTTCTAGTCTAGACGTTATATATACACTATATATACAAAGGTATGTGGACACCCCTTCAAATTCGTGGATTCGGCTATTTCAGCCACACCCGTTGCTGGCAGGTGTATAAAATTGAGCACACAGCCATGCAATCTCCATAGACAAACATTGGTAGTAGAATGGCCTTACTGAAGAGCTCAGTGACTGTCAACGTGGCACCATCATAGGATGCTCCCAGTTTGTCAGGTTGTCAAATTTCTGCCCTGTAAGTGCTGTTACTGTGAAGTGGAAACGTCTAGGAGCAACAACGGCTCTGCCACAAAGTGGTAGACCACACAAGCTCACAGAACGGGACCGCCGAGTGCTGAAGTGCGTAGCGCGTAAAACACGTCTGCCGGGACAGGGGCTGAGATTAAAAATAAAAGAATATAGGACAAAACACACATCACGACAAGAGAGACAACACAACACTACATAAAGAGGGACCTAAGACAACAACATAGCAAGGCAGCAACACATAACATCACAGCATGGTAGCAACACAACATGGCAGCAGCACAAAACATGGTACAAACATTATTGGGCACAGACAACAGCACAAAGAACAATAAAGTAGAGACAACAATACATCACGCAAAGCAGCCACAACTGTCAGTAACAGTCTTTGAATGAAGAGATTGAGATAAAACTGTCCAGTTTGAGTGTGTGTTGCAGCTCGTTCCAGTCGCTAGCTGCAGCCAACTGAAAAGACAAGCGACCCAGGGATGTGTGTGCTTTAGGGACCTTTAACAGAATGTGACTGGCAGAATGGGTGTTGTATGTGGAGGATGAGGGCTGCAGTAGATATCTCAGATAAAGGGGGGCCTAAGAGGGTTTTATAAATAAGCATCAACCAGTGGGTCTTGCAACAGGTATACAGAGATGACCAGTTTACAGAGGAGTATAGAGTGCAGTGATGTGTCCTATAAGGAGCATTGGTGGAGCACCCTTACCTGCCGATCTATAAATTACATCTCCGTAATCTAGCATGGGTAGGATGGTTATCTGAATCAGGGTTAGTTTGGCAGCTAGGGTGAAAGAGGAGCGATTACGATAGAGCAAACCAGGCCTAGACTTAACCTTAGCCTGCAGCTTTGATATGTACTGAGAGGACAGTGCACCGTCTAGCCATACTCCCAAGTACTTCTATGAGGTGACTACCTCAATGTGCTACCATAGTGCAAATGTTAAAGTTTGGTGGAGGGGGAATAATGGTCTGGGGCTGTTTTTTATGGTTCGGTCTAAGCCCCTTAGTTTCAGTGAAGGGAAAGCTTAACGCTACAGCATACAATGACATTCTAAACAATTCTGTGCTTACAACTTTGTGGCAACAGTTTGGGGAAGGCCCTTTCCTGGTGCAGCATGACAATGCCCGTGTACAAAGCGAGGTCCATACAGAAAGTGTTTCTCGAGATCGGTGTGGAAGAACTTGACTGGCCTGCACAGAGCCCTGACCTCAACCCCATCGAACACCTTTGGGATGAATTGGAACGACGACTGCGAGCCAGGCCTAATCGCTCAACATCAGTGTTCAACCTCACTAATGCTGTTGTGGCTGAATGGACACTAGTCCCCGCAGCAATGTTCCAACGTCTAGTGGAAAGCCTTCCCAGAAGAGTGGAGGCTGTTGTAGCATCAAAGGGGGGACCAACTTCATAATAACGCCCCTGATTTTGGAATGAGATATTCGACTAGCAGGTGTCCACATTCTTTTGGTCACGTAGTGTATCAGTATATATCTGAAGTATTTATGTGGTTTTCTTTTTTCTTTTTTCTGTTGTGATGAAAGGGAAGGATACTTCAACAGCACTTGTATTACTAGGACTAGTTAAGATTACTTGTTGTGTGAACAGCAACGAAGTGAAACCAGAACCTGTGAAGGGCTCCCAAGCCTGTCCACCTGCCCTCTGTCATTCTTGGACTGTCTTTGTATATGGCTCATGATTTCGCTATACCAGCAACATGCTACGTTGTAAGTCTGTGGTGCCTTGAATTAATTGAATGTGAAATAATGACCAGCAGTATGAGTTTAAACTGGACCCCACAACAAACTGAATGTCTAAACTACCACCAATAATACATTTGTTGGAGAATGTATTAAATCAATCAGGCTGAGCCAGTTTATGATTGTATTCAAAAATGAATTTATTATTGACCTATTTTTGCTGTTGTAGTAAACACACAAACTAGAAATGAACAACTGACAGTATTTTGTAACAATTTCTCTTGGAACACTTCAAAGCCAACAGAATAAAAAAGAACTTCATTTTTCTCGTGTTTTTCCTCTGGGGTTTTCCTTACAAAAAATTATAAATATTTATGTTTCACGTTTTCATTTTTTATACCAAAAAAACCCTATACAAATCATGTAGATAGTGAGACAGACCAAAAGAAAGTCAACAGTGAAAACGGGTCAAGAAAGTAGAAATGTATTGCTCTCCTTGGCGGAAAGGGCGTACCTCAACCCCTCAAGACACTCCTGTGTGAAATTACTTCCCGTTCCCTATATAGTCCACTACTTTTGAGTCACATAGTTACATAGGCTCTGGGTAAAAATATATGGGGAATAGTGTGTCATTTGAGTGTCGACCAGCAGACACAGGGGTCCTCAGGACCAGGGCTGAGAAGGCCACACCCAGTGGTTGTGTTCCTCTGCTCAGACACTGCTGGCACATGAAGACCTTACAACGCCTGGATAGGCGTGCCACATATGTTCAAGCAATCTGGTGCCCGACGTCACGGCACAGTCAATGACGTGGCACGCAACCATTGGTTGATGTATGCAACGTTTGAGCAGGAGAACACGACCATTCAATCCCTTACTCACTCAGACACAAGACAAACTGACAAACAGGCAGTGACGTGTTCTCCTCTCTATCTAAGGCCTTCAGTCTGTTCCTTCAGTCAGTTTAAAAGCATAGTTTACATACACTTGTCTCTCAACTGTGCGGAGGGAGAGAAGGATAGAGTAGAGGAGGGGAAACTAAGTGTGCTAGGGAACGAGTAACATTCCTCCGGGGTGAGTGAACACACGCACACACAACAAACATACAAACACACCAGCACACGTACACAGAGAGTGGACATACATATATATACACATATACCTTCCAGGGTCATTGTATCACATGACAGTGAGACATTGCCATGGTTGCGTGTTGACGTCGCTGGGACACACATCACTAACAACACAAATAATAGTGATGTTTAATTTCTAAAAAAGTAACTAAATCTAATCGAAATAAAAAAAGATAAACATGTCGTAACATTTCTCCCTCAATCTGAGGAGTTAGCTCCCCCCAACACCAATACACTTGTGTGTGTGCGTGTGTGTGTGTCTTGGTTCTTCTATACTTGTGGGGACAAGGATAGTAAAACAAGGAAACCAGCAGTGGCTGGTGACATTTCCCACATCCCCATGAGGACAAATGCTATTTTAAGCTTAGAGGGTAGGTTTAGGGTTATGCTTACAATTAGGGTTAGGGTAAGGGGTTAGGTTTAGGGTTTGGGTTACAGGTTAAGGTCAGGAAAAATTGGATTTTGAATGGAAATTAATTTTAGGTCCCCATGAAGATAGAACAAAATGTGTGTGTTTGATGTGTGGGTTGGTTTTTCTATCCTTGTGGGGACCTAAAATCCCCAAAAGTCCCCACAAGGATAGTAAAAAAAATTGAAAAATTCTCCCTAGTGGGTACATGAGGACAAACGCTATTTTAAGCTTAGCGGTTAGGTTTAGGGTTATGGTTACAATTATGGTTACAATTAGGTTTAGGGGTTAGGAGTTCAAATCAAACGCTGTCACATGCGCTGACCGAACACAAGTGTTTAGGGATTAAGGTTAGGTAAAATAGGATTTTGAATGGAAATTAATTTTAGGTCCCCACGAGGATAGAAGAACAAAACGTGTGTGTGTGTGCGCGCGGAGGGGCATCACATACCTTTAAGGTACATAAGAAAAATGTCAAAGATACATTTCAAAAACTGACAGAAAACCAAAAGCTGCTTTAGTAGTTAGACACTCAGAGTGTGAGTGAGTCTCTCTGGCTTGACTATGAAAACTGAAGTATAAAACAGAAAAATAACATATTTCTTGTAGTTGTCAAATCCATCAAATGACTGTGGTATTATACACCGAGTATACAAAACATTAAGAACACCTGCTCTTTCCTGGTGAATCCAGGCGAAAGCTATGATCCCTTCATTATGTCACTTGTTAAATCCACTTCAATCAGTGTAGATGAAGGGGAGAAGTATTTTTAAGCCTTGAGACAATTGAGACATGGATTGTGTATGTTTGCCATTCAGAAGTACAAATGGGCAAGACCAAAAATGTAAGTGCCTTTGAACGAGGTATGGTAGTAGGTGCCAGGCACACCGGTTTCTGTCAACAACTGCAATGATGCTGGATTTTTCACACTCAACAGTTTCCCGTGTGTATCAAGAATGTTCCACCACCCAAAGGACATCCAGTCAACTTGACACAACTGTGGGAAGCATTAGAGTCAACATGGGCCAGCATCCCTGTGGAACACTTTCGACACCTTATAGAGTCATTCCCCGACGAATTGAGGCTGTTATCATGGGAAAAAAGGAGGGTGTTCCTAATGTTTGGTATACTCAGTGTGTGAAGATGTGTAATGTCAGGTGCAAAAATGAAAGGACATTTCTTACAAGGCTTCTTCATGTAAACATTTGAAGGACAACATAGAATTTCTCAGGCACAGAATCATCATCATCATCTTCTTCCTCCCTAAACGTCAGCATAATTGCACGTGGCTAAAGTTGGGGTTCAGGGGGTTGATATCTTCTTCCGGCTCACACCCAACAGGACATGATGTAACACAGGTCATGACCCCTGGCTGTCCTACAGTAACCATAGTACTGTAACCATAGAAAAATGATCTAGATTATATTTCTATGACTGTAACTAACTCAGAGCTGGTTGAAAAGGACTGACAATGGGAGAGCAAAATAAGAAAATAAACAATAACAAACATGTAGCCCCAAGAATGAGCCGGCGGGGCAAAGGATGGGAGGATGAGAGAGATGGAGAGATAGAATGGTGGCACGCCCGTCTGTCAAATCTGTCTGTCTAACATTCTAGAATGCTGTTCACAGCTGCCTCTAGAACCGAGTCTGTGTCGGGCAGGGTGGGCGGGAGGGGCAGGGGGGGAGGGAGGGGCAGGGGGGCCTGGGGGTGAGAGGAGGACAGGTGAGACAGGAACTGAGTCTGTACCGGCTCTGTCGACATCGCCGCTGTGGCAGTAGCAGCCACATTGCCATGGTGATAGTTGCTGTTGTTGCTAGAGGCAGCTTTGTTTCCATAGTTGCTATGTTGAGTCCTCCTCAGGTCCATGATACTCTTAAAAGAGTCTATTCCTCCTCTCCCTCCTCCCCCCGGGTCTCCATAGCCCGACTGGGGGTCTGTCCTGTAAGGGGGGTCTGTGGTCGCCCCCCTCCCTGTCTGTTTACCGCCGTGGCTGGACGAGGGGGAGGAGAGAGGGTCCAAGGGGAGGCAGGGTAGAGAGACGGGAGATGTCTTCACCCCACAGCAGAACTCTTCCAAGAAGCCATCTATGGAGGGAGAGAGAGAGAGAGAGAGAAAGATGATGAGAAAAAATAATGGTCCACACTTTTTCAATGGTCCACACCCCTGCCAAGTCCCGCCTCCTCACCTGGGTCCACCAGTATCATACGTTTGTCTTGTGTCAGGTTCTGGCGCTCCTCTTGGTTGAAGGTCCTGTCAATCATCACCATCTCTGAGGAGGGACTGGAGCGCTGCAGGGAGGGGAAGGGACTTCCTGTTAGCACAACACTTTTCAAAGATTCAAAAATAATTGTGTGTGTGTATACTCACCTCAGCCTCCACCATCAGCAGTCGTCTGTATTTGTTGATCATGACCTGGGTCCTCTTCAATACCTGAGTCGCCATCGACTCAAACTCATCATCCACTGTTAAGAGACAGAACACAGTGGTTACACAAACACACACACTAGTGGTGCATGGATTGACACAACCTGTAGTCCCAGCGGTTATGTGCGCAGGGCGGGCGGGTTTAGGGTCATGAAATATGGCGTGGATGAAGGGCGGGAGGGTGGCGGGCGGGCGGGTTGAATAAAGAGAAAACAATGCATTAAAAATCCATAAATGTATCATTCTTAAGCAGTTCATATCTATAGGCTACATTGAGGTTTTTATTTCATTATTTATTTAGGGACTAACTAAGTTTACCAAATACACACCAATTGCCAAATGTTTTGGGAACTTGGGCAGAAAAAGTTAACGTCAATCCACAGACAAAAAGTCTGAGTTGAATTCAATAAGAGAAAAGCTGTGAAATGTAGAGTTGAAAATAAATAGGAGGGTCAGAACAGTAGCATGATGTCTGGGGAAGATTTGGTGAAGTGGTAGAAGAGGCTGATTGCAGTGGCAGCTACGTTCTGTGTAATGATTGTGAGACACTATTCCAATTCATATACAAAATCTACATTTTGACTCGGGAACAGGAATGGAGAAATATGATTCATTTCATTCAGCCTCTTGAGAGAATGTGAATGCGCGATAGGGACCGTCTGTAAAAGGTGCTATCTTTATCAGCGCCATAAAAGCCGATAGTATTTCAACCACATAAAATATGCATCCAAGACGAACTGAAATCTGATCAGAAACATATTTGGTTGTTTTCACAGCTTTAAATTTCCTTAAAACCGGTTAAACTGATGTAATTTGTTATTTAAAAAAAAAAAATTGTCCCCGGTCCTTAAACATCTTAGCTGCGTGAGAGAATGAGAGATGAAAAACCTTAACAATGTAAACTAGATTGAAGCATTCATTCTGTCATTAAAGACACTTCTGGTGAGCAAGGGTTGATTTAGTATTCTCGGGCAACAAAGGCATATGGCTAAGCTTCCCCTAAAGTATATTGAATTCAATTGCCAAAATTATAAAGCCTAATTAGTCTATTACATAAATAAATTAAAACATAAAAAACAGGCTACGACACCAGAATGCATGATTTGGCCACAGAGGATTATGAAAAAAATCTTCTTTGAAAAAAATAAGCTGTGGATTGTTTTAAAATCACATTGCCTCCAGCGGAAGGGCCCACAATTTGGGCAGCGCACACGGCAAATACCAAATAGATGATTGTTGAGTTTCGACTGTCAGTGAAAAGTAGAGAGGCCCAGCCAGGCATAGGCCTATTGCAATATTTCAAAATACAATTACGGGAAAACATAGCTATTTTCTTTCCAAACTATTGCTGTAAAGCAGTGTTTCCCAAACTCGGTCCTCGGGACCCCAAGGGGTGAACGTTTTGTTTTTTGCCCTAACACTACACAGCTGATTCAAATGATCAACTAATCATCAAGCTTTGATTATTTGAATCAGCTGTGTAGTGCTAGGGCAAAAAACTAAACATGCACCCCTTGGGGTTCCCGGGACCAAGTTTGGGAAACGCTGCTGTAAAGAGAAGACAATGAAAAGACTCTAATCTGTCTTTTAGTTATCAAAATCCGCAACTTAATTTAATGAACAATATAGCCTTTCTCAGGGATCATCAACTAGATTCAGCCGCGGGATGATTTTTTCTTGTAGACTGCAAATTGACCGCAAGAAGCCCAAACAGATATAATATTTGACTAAAACATAATCATTTTAAACCTTGCTTACATATTTGAATATGATCACATACACTCAGTGGCCAGTTTATTAGGTAAACCCATCTAGTACTGGGTCGGAACCCCCTTTGTTTCCAGAACAGCCCAAATTCTTTGGGGAATGGAAACATTGCTCAACGAGTATCAAGGGACCTAAAGTGTGCCAGGAAAACATTCCCCATACCATTACACCACCGCCACCAGCCTGTACCGTTGACACCAGACAGGATGGGGCCATGGACTGGTGCTGTTTACGCCAAAACCTGACTCTGCCAACCGTATTACGCAACAGGAACCGGGATTTGTCGGACCAGGAGATATTTTTCCACTCCTCAATTATCCAGTTTTGGTGATCACGTGCTTCTTCTTGTTTTTAGTTAATAGGAGTGGAACTCAGTGTGGTCGCCTGCTATAATAGCCCATCCGTGACAAGGACAGACGAGTTGTGCATTCTGAGATGCTGTTCTGAACACCACGGTTGTGCTGCGCCATTTGTGGCCCGCCTGTTAGCTTGCCCGATTCTTTCCATTCTCCTTTGACCTCTGTCATCAACGAGCTGTTTTTGCCCACAGGACTGCCGCTGACTGGATGTTTTTTGTCGCTCCATTCTCGGTAGACCCTGGACACTGTCGTACGTGAAAAGCCCAGGAGGCCGGCTGTTTCTGAGATACTGGAACCGGCATGCCTGGCACCAATGATCATACCACACTTAGGTCACACGTTTTGCCCATTCTAATGTTCAATCGAATAATAACTGAATGCTCTATATAGCAAGCCACACCCACGTGACTCACTCTGTAGGAGCTAACCATTTTCGTGAACAGGGTTGTGTAATTTAAAAAACTGTCCACTGAGTGTCTCTCTCTCTACTATGTGCGGGAATACTTTGGAACAGATTTCTGAAATTAAAATCACTTGAAGCTAATTTGCTTGTGTTTTTACAGTCAATACAAATATATATACTACCAGTCAAAAGTTTAAGAACACCTACTAATTCAAGGGTTTTTCTTTATTTTTACTATTTTCTACATTGTAGAATAATAATGAAGACATCAAAACTATGAATTAACACATATGGAATCATGTAGTAACCAAAAAAGTGTTAAACATATAAAAATATATTTTATATTTGAGATTCTTCAAATAGCCACCCTTTGCCTTGATGACAGCTTTGCACACCCTTGGCATTCTCGGACAACCAAAAAACTGACTGCGAAGATGTTTTGTCACAAACTGAATTTAGGCTAACTAAGCAATGTATAGTGTAAAGAATCATTGTACATTCTAAACCGCTGTGAACTTTCCAAATAACCAAAAATATTGTATTTTCAGATTTTTGAAGCTGGTCTACAAAACTGAAAGTCAAATGCACAATAGCAAAACTTAACCCGGAAGCATAGAAATAGTGCACATAGAACCGATCTACTGCTTCTTAAACTTGCTTTCAATGAAAATGACAGATCTATAACTCACATTTCTATGTCAATTTGGTCAGGTTGCCCAAAAAGTTACATATTACAGCTTTAACAGTAGTATTACCCCTTTATGGCAACTATCCTTCTAACGACTGGAGGCTAGTAGGCTACATGAGCACACCCATTGAAACAAATGACTGTATATTGGGATCGTGTGTATGTGTCCCATGTTGAGCTGCCCTCCAAATTCACTACAACACTGCTATTTTGCACCCCATTATCCTAACCTGTAGGCTAATAGTATATTACAGTGGGAAAGTGAAAGTTAATTAGACTATAGCCTATCTGCATTATATCCAACAGATGTGGGAGGAGTGAAGCAGGGTTTTACGCAAACGTGTCTGAGGGAGGAGAGGCAAAGGAGCTATTTTTAAGCGCTGTTTTAATATATTGAAATAATAATTTATCTAAATAGGCTTATTAGATCAACGATGATCAATAATCATAAGCTATATATAAATAAATAATCACTGTGTGTGTGTGAGAGACACTCCAAGGACCACATTAATTTACCACTTTACAGTGTAGACAAGGCTAATCTCCCCCGCACTGAAATGGTAGCATCCAATTGAACCACAGTGATGAACCCCAATTTTCCAGCCACACTAATATTTCAACTTTCAGGTCAAAAAAAGGTCAATTAGAACATTTTACAAGGTAGAAAAATAAGAAATTGAAACAATTTCAACCAATTTTCTATTACTCAATTTCAACAAATGGACCCAAAAATGTAGAATTTTTAACATAGAAACTAATATTCTATTGTTCAATATCAACGAGTGTATTAGATCATTAGATTGATAAACGTTACCCCCCCAAGCCATAAACTGTTGGCAAGCGGTTACAGTGCACCAAATCTGGAACCAACAGGACCCTGAACAGCTTCTACCCCCAAGCCATAAGACAGCTAAACAAGACTGCTAAATAGCTAATCAAATGGCTACCCGGACAACCTGCATTTACCTTTTTTTGCACTAACTCTCTTGCACTGTCTCTATGCACACACACTGGACTGTCCTTACACTGACACCCCAACACATACATACGCCCACACACACATAACACGCGCACACATGCATACTGACGCCACACACTCACACTTTCACACTCACCACATATGCTGCTACTACTGTCTACTATTTGCCTAGTCATTTTACCACTACCTATATGTACATAGCTACCTCAATTACCTCGTACTCCTGCACATCGACTCAGTACTGGTACTCCCTGAATTTTTAATGACATGTTATTTTTGGTCATTATTGTAATTTTTTTATCTTTAACTCTGCATTGTTGGAAAAGGGCCCATAAGTTAGCATTTCACTGTTAGTCTACACCTGTTGTTTATGAAGCATGTGACAAATAAAATTGTATTCATAGGCTAGGCCTACTCTACATCACTACGTGCTCATGCATTTTTGCAAACAGGATTGAGTTATATTATTAGCCTAAATTATGATTATCAAATCCACACATCACATTAGGAATCAAGGTTATTATAGTTTTGAGTTTTTATAATGAGTTTCTTTCTTTTAGTTTGCCATTTTTATTTGAAATTCGGTTTAGTTTCAGTTAGTTTTCAGATCCACTTTACTATTTTTTATTTAGCTTAAGTATTATAAAAACAGTTCAATTTTATTTAGTTTCAGTTTTTGTTTTAGTGTTAGTAAAGAAAGTAGCCTATCTACTGTATGCAGGGGAGGCTAGGAGCCACGCACGGTTGAAGTTGTAAGTTTACATAGCCAAATACATTTAAACTCAGTTTTTCACAATTCCTGACATTTAATCCTAGTAAAAATTCCCTGTTTTAGGTCCGTTAGGATCAGCACTTTATTTTAAGAATGTGAAATGTGAGATTATTAGTAGAGAGAATGATTTATTTCAGCTTTTATTTCTTTCATCACATTTCCAGTGGGTCAGAAGTTTACATACACTTAATTAGTATTTGGTAGCATTGCCTTAAAATTGTTTAACTTGGGTCAAACTTTTCGGGTGACCTTCCACAAGCTTCCCACAATAAGTTGGGTGAATTCTGGCCCATTCCTCCTGACAGAGCTGGAGTAACTGAGTCAGGTTTGTTGGCCTCCTTGCTCGCACACACTTTTTCAGTTGCTGAGTGGCCTTTCAGGTTATGTCGATATAGGACTCGTTTTACTGTGGATAGAGATACTTTTGTGCCCGTTTCCTCCAGCATCTTCACAAGGTTCTTTGCTGTTGTTCTGGGATTGATTTGCACTTTTCGCACCAAAGTACGTTCAACTCTAGGAAACAGAACGCGTCTCCTTCCTGAGCAGTATGACGGCTGCGTGGTCCCTTGGTGTTCATACTTGCGTACTATTGTTTGTACAGATGAACGTGGTACCTTCAGGCGTTTGGAAATTGCTCCCAAGGATGAACCAGACTTGTGGAGGTCTACAATTTGTTTTCTGAGGTCTTGGCTGATTTCTTTTGATTTTCCCATGATGTCAAGCAAAGAGGCACTGAGTTTTAAGGTAGGCCTTGAAATACATCCACAGGTGCACCCCCAATTGACTCAAATGATGTCAATTAGCCTATTAGAAGCTTCTAAAGCCATGACATCATTTTCTGGAATTTTACAAGCTGTTTAAAGGCACAGCCAATTGAGTGTATGTAAACTTCTGACCCACTGGAATTGATACCTTAAATGATAAGTGAAATAATCTGTCTGTAAACAATTGTTGGAAAAATGACTTGTGTCATGCACAAAGTAGATGTCCTAACCGACTTGCCAAAACTATAGTTTGTTAACAAGAAATTTGTGGAGTGGTTGAAAAACGAGTTTTAATGACTCCAACCTAAGTACATGTAAACTTCCAACTTCAACTGTATGTGTTGTATAGTTTTTGAGTTTTTTGGGAGGTCACTTCTTGCCTCTGTTGGGCAGTAATACATAAGGTGATAGGTCAGGTCAAGTTTAAAGGTAGATTTAAGGAGATGACGCGAGATGACGTAGATGCACGAACTAAACAGTAGTAGTGGGTCAATTTCCGCAACAACCAGGAGCGTTGAAGCGCAAGGCTAAACCCTCAGCTGTTTTGGTCCTGTAACTACCACGTTGTAGCAGCATGAAGCGCACCCGTGCACAAGCGCAGATACTCTGTGTGACTGTGTGAGAGCAAAGCATTGCATCATGCCCATCCCAATGGGCGCGCTCGAGCAGATCACTTTTGTCAACTCGATGAGCATCGGTGGTCACCACCATTCAAAGTGTTGCATTCTGGGGATAAGAATTGTCCGACTGGCACCTACGTAGCACATGGGATGTATAAAATGTACTCCTCAGCCTGAAGTGTCCCTACTTACACCAGCAAATAGCTAGCTATTTGAGTGGGGCCGACTGGTAAGACACTTCAGGAGAGCGGTCACGTGTGCTAGTAACGCACAGGTCCAGGGTTCAAGCCTCAGTGTGAGCCGAATCAGGAGGACGTGGTACTCGCTAAGCATGCAGCGTAACACCTGTCACAACTACATGTCAACTCCATGAACTTTACAAAAATCATGTGATCAAAGTTAATGACGTTGCTTTTACCCAACTGCGCCATGCAGCCATCGCCTGCATTGTGGGAGGCTCTATAGTCAACCAATCATTAGGGTGTTTATGTTTTACCCACACAAACATGACCAAATACATGACTGAAACAGGAACCAATTTGCCGGAATTTATGTTTGCCGGATATATTCAAATAAATGTGATATTTGAGGCTCTCTCTCACTAATTGATTATACAATGTGGAAACACAATACTATATTATGATTTCAGTTTGTGTGATATGGGGGTTAGATATTTCTGCCATGTTGATTTGAGCCTTGCTGTTGGAAAACCACATTATACCCTGACTACACCGCTCATGCGCGAGCGTTGCAAAATAAATTTAGAAATCTATATTATTCAATTATTGCACCCACACTGCTCGCGGTCTGCGTTGCCAAGGGCTAAAATAGAAGTCAGTTCTATTTGTGACGCAGATAGCGGTGCAAGTCCTGCCTCTCCCATCTCCTCATTGGTTTATAGAAGCAGATACTCACGTACCATCTCCTCATTGGTTATACCCACGTAGGTGATTGAAAGACAAACTGTGTTGTCGGTCGTCGTGGTAATACTATGAAAGTTTAGATGCCAATCACCATATAAGTTCAAAGAAGAAAAAGCCTGGAAGGAGGAGAGATGACTAGAAATGATTCGGTTGACCGTTTTATTTGTGGATTAATTGTCGGAGTAGAGGACCTTGTGCATTTCAGGTAAAATAACGACTCAATGTCCATATCCCAGGACAAATTAGCTAGCAACAGCAAGCCAAGTGCAAGCTAGATAGCTAAATTGCCATAAATGTTTAATGCTTTTTGACCTGTACACAAATAAATGTAATTGGTTCAGAGTTTGTTTTGATATTTTAACCTGCGTGTCGTGATCGCTTTTGGTGTGGGGGGACAAAATAAATCTATGCACGATGGCGCGCCAGCGCAGACGGTTAGGGCTCCGTGTTAGTGTCTGACTTTGGGCTGTCTCATATGCACCTCCGGGCGGGTGAACAAACAGCTGACCTTGGGAAAACTCTTCCCTGTTGGGCGGAGCTCCATGGAACACGTGGTAGGGGAGGAGTCTGTGCAGTGCGTCATCCAATGAGGTGAAGCGGGCGATGTCAGGTGACAGAACCCCCGAATGATCCATCCTCAACTGCTGTAGCATCCTGGAGAGACACACATAGTACACTTATCACACACACACACACACACACACACACACTCTCGCAGCCCCCCAAGGGGGTGCCCAGCAAAACTGCGGTACGCCACTGACACGCGCATATCCAGTCGCTAGTGAAAGTCTACACACCCCTTGCACAGTCTTCACATTTTGCTGCCTTAAAATTATATCTAAAAAGGATTAAATGAAAACCAATCCAAAGTGAAAGAACAATTACATAAAATTCTACAAATGACTATGAAATGCAAAATGAGGATGTATTGATTGCATGTCTTCATACCCCAGAGTTAATGCTTAGTGGAAGCATCTTTGGCAGCCATTACAGCTGTTAGAGGTCGACCGATTAATCGGAATGGCCGATTAATTAGGGCCGATTTCAAGTTTTCATAACAATCGGAAATCGGTGTTTTTAATTTTAATTTTTACACCTTTATTTAACTAGGCAAGTCAGTTAAGAACACATTCTTAATTTCAATGACGGCCTAAGAACGGTGGGTTAACTGCCTTGTTCATGGGCAGAATGACAGATTTTTACCTTGTCAGCTCGGGGATTCAATCTTGCAACCTTACGGTTAACTAGTCCAACGCTCTAACTACCTGCTTTACATTGCACTCCACGAGGAGCCTGCCTGTTACGCAAATGCAGTAAGAAGCCAAGGTAAGTTGCTAGCTAGCATTAAACTTATCTTATAAAAAACAATCAATCATAATCACTAGTTAACTACACATGGTTGATGATATTACTAGTTTATCTAGCGTGTCCTGCGTTGCATATAATCGATGCGGTGCGCATTTGCGAAACAGGACTGTCGTTGCTCCAACGTGTACCTAACCATAAACATCAATGCCTTTCTTAAAATCAATACACACGTATATATTTTTAAACCTGCATATTTAGTTAATATTGCCTGCTAACATGAATTTCTTTTAACTAGGAAAATTGTGTCACTTCTCTTGCAACAGAGTCAGGGTATATGCAGAAGTTTGGGCCACCTGGCTCGTTGCGAACTGTGTGAAGACTATTTCTTCCTAACAAAGACAGCCAACTTCGCCAAACGGGGGATGATTTAACAAAAGTGCATTTGCGAAAAAAGCACAATCGTTGCACGACTGTACCTAACAATAAACATCAATGCCTTTCTTAAAATGAATACACAGAAGTATATATTTTTAAACCTGCATATTTAGCTAAAAGAAATCCAGGTTAGCAGGCAATATTAACCAGGTGAAATTGTGTCACTTCTCTTGCGTTCATTGCACGCAGTCAGGCTATATGCAACAGTTTGGGCCGCCTGGCTCGTTGCGAACGTATTTGCCAATATTTTACGTAATTATGACTGACATAACATTGAAGGTTGTGCAATGTAACAGGAATATTTAGACTTATGGATGCCACCCGTTAGATAAAATACGGAACGGTTCCGTATTTCACTGAAAGAATAAACGTTTTGTTTTCGAGATGATAGTTTCCGGATTCGACCATATTAACGACCTAAGGCTCATATTTCTGTGTGTTATTATGTTATAATTAAGTCTATGATTTGATAGAGCAGTCTGACTGAGCGGTGGTAGGCAGCAGCAAGCTCGTAAGCATTCATTCAAACAGCACTTTAGTGCGTTTTGCCAGCAGCTCTTCGCTGTGCTTCAAGCATTGAGCTGTTTATGACTTCAAGCCTATCAACTCCCGAGATTAGGCTGGTGTAACCAATGTGAAATGGCTAGCTAGTTAGCGGGGTGCGCGCTAATAGCGTTTCAAACGTCACTCGCTCTGAGACTTGGAGTAGTTGTTCCCCTTGCTCTGCATGGGCCGCGGCTTTTGTGGAGCGATGGGTAACACTGCTTCGAGGGTGGCTGTTGTCGATGTGTTCCTGGTTCGATCCCAGGTAGGAGCGAGGAGAGGGACGGAAGCTATACCGTTACACTGGCAATACTAAAGTGCCTATAAGAACATCCAATAGTCAAAGGTATATGAAATACAAATGGTATAGAGAGAAATAGTCCTATAATTCCTATAATAACTACAACCGAAAACTTCTTATTTGGGAATATTGAAGACTCATGTTAAAAGGAACCACCAGCTTTCATATGTTCTCAT
The DNA here is from genome assembly GCF_016432855.1 of Salvelinus namaycush. NCBI lineage: Eukaryota > Metazoa > Chordata > Actinopteri > Salmoniformes > Salmonidae > Salvelinus > Salvelinus namaycush. The sequence goes on from NC_052341.1 coordinate 25,964,430, forward strand.
GTTCTGAGCAAGGAACTTAAACGTTAGCTTTCTTACATGGCACATATTGCACTTTTACTTTCTTCTCCAACACTGTTTTTGCATTATTTAAACCAAATTGAACATGTTTCATTATTTATTTGAGGCTAAATTGATTTTATTGATGTATTATATTAACTTAAAATAAGTGTTCATTCAGTATTGTTGTAATTGTCATTATTACAAATAAAAAATCAAATAAAAATCTGCCGATTAATCGGTATCGGCTTTTTTGGTCCTCCAATAATCGGTATCGGAGTTGAAAAATCATAATCGGTCGACCTCTACTGTGAATAATTTTTAATAAGATTCTACCAACCTTGCTCAACTCTTAGGGCAACATACATCCATTGTTTTTGTCAAAATTGCTCAAGCTCAGTACATTTGGTAGGGAATCATTGACGGACAGCAATATTCAAACCTTGCCTCAGATTATTTTAAGAAGATTTAAGTCAGGATGGAGACTGGACAATACAGGAACACTCAACACTCAAGAAAGCCATTCTTGCTATTTTGTTTCTTTTTGACCATTTTTATTGAAAACAATCACAGTAAGGTACTTAATTGTTACCCAGAAATTATTTGATATTGAGATAAAAACGGATGCATTGGACCTTTAAGGCAGCAAAATTTGAAAACTGTGCAAGGGGTGTGTAGACTTTCACAAGAGCACTGCATGCACACACACACACACATACGGCATCTATACACATACACACACACTACTTACATTCCTCCTCTGGTGAGCTGCTGAGGGGCCGGCCTCTTCTGAGCGCTGACCTACAAGAGACACATTTCAATAACATCATCATCATCATCACCACCACACACAGGTCTGTAAACCCATGTTTCGCAACATTTCTATAGGCCACTATTAAAAAGAAGAGGATCCCATCCGCTTTCTATAGGCTAGGCCTACTATATTTACTTCTCAACTTTCCTAATATCAAGCACATTGCTTCACTTTATAAATCGGGGGGCATGCCTACCTGACTAGCATGAAAATGAACCATGGGAAAAGCATCTTCCATTGGCTATTCAAGTGCATACGGGGTAGCCTAGTGGTTAGAGTGTTGTGCAAGTAACCGAAAGGTTGCTGGATAAAATCCCCGAGCTGACAAGGTAAAAATCTGTCGTTCTGCCACTGAACAAGGCAGTTAACCCACTGTTCCCCGGTAGGCCGTCATTGTATATAAGAATGTATTCTTAACTAGCTTGCCTAGTTAAATAAAGGTTCAATTTAAATACAGATGACATGTATTTTTTGACCCTGCCCCTGTTCCGTGAATGATAATGGCCCATTCTAAATCTAAACTAATTTCACACATATACTAAATAATATATGTAAAGACAAGAGTAAATTGAAAATAGTCTGATGGGTGAGAATATTATCACTTGTGAATGATGCCAAGCGTGTGCAGTCTAAGGCCAGAAACAGCACAACTTTTCAAATCATCTCATGCATCATGTATCTTAGCCCATGGGCCTATATGTTTTTATAAGGTTTGTATCACAACTAATGTGGCCAAATAACCTCAAACGTAGCCTATAGTCCCAAGACCCCTGGAACACAGTTGGAGAGCCCATAGCCTACAGAGCCTAGTGAAACATGTGTTCTTATAAGCCCAGTCATTGTTCAATCACGTGTGAAAACATAGTTTTGACTGGACACTATTTAAAAGAGGATGCCAGCTTTCTCGTGCTGCTATATTTTTTGCTCAATTATTAAAAATTAAGCACATTAATACACTTTAAAAACAGTGTATCCTACCTGGCATATTAAAAACGTAACTGCACGTAACCTCCATTCACTTTTCGAGTGCTGTCACGTTCGCTGGAATAATTATCGGACCAAGCTGCAGCGCGATATGGTTTCCACATATTATTTATTAGAAACGCACAAAACAACAAAGAAAGAACGAAACAAACAACAAACCTTAACAAAGAGGTGTAACATTACACTAACTCAAAACAATATCCCATAAAACACAGGTGGAAAAAATGCTACTTAAATATGATCCCCAATTAGAGACAACGATAGACAGCTGCCTCTAATTGGGAATCATACCAAACACCAACATAGAAAACTAAACTAGAACCCCACATAGAAAATAATAACTAGAAAACCCCCAAGTCACGCCCTGACCTACTATACCAGGGGTGTCAAACTCATTCCACGGAGGGCCTAGTGTCTGCAGGTTTTTGGTTTTTCCTTTCAATAAAGCCCTAGACAACCAGGTGTGGGGAGTTCCTAACTAATTAGTGATGTTAATTCATCAATCAAGTACAAGGGAGGAGCGAAAACCCGCAGACACTCGGCCCCCCGTGGAATGAGTTTGACACCTGTGTACTATACCATAGAAAAACAAAGGCTCTCTATGGTCAGGGCGTGACAAGTGCAGGCTACGGATGACATGTTTTTGTTTTTTCTGGGCCATTCTAAATAAAATGTTATTAAGAATAATCTTATGGGTGAGAATATTATCAGTGCTTGTCAAATTGTGAATGAGAGACTGATGAAGTGTGTGCAGCCCGCACAATAAAGCCTGCGCTTGCCTTTCATGTGACTTTTTTCAAATCATCATTAGAGTAGCATCATGCAGCCTTAGAATGTATTAGAAATCGAAACATATAGCCCAACGTTTGTATCACAAGTAAAGTTGCATAAATAACTCTAAATTAAGCATATAGGAGGACCTGTTTCTTTGTTAACCGCTCAACACAGAATAGCCGCATGTGCGCACTCCCTGAGAAAAATATCCTTTCTATTTTATTCAGCTATGTTCAATTATATTGTTCTTACTATAAAATAATGCCACAGAAAATATATGCAAATCTTGCCTGCTAAATGATCTAGCATAGCCCACAGCCATACGGCATAACATAAGGACGACTCAGAATATGCTATTCTGTTCTTCTGTAATAGGCCACATTTTCTTCATATCATTATGTATATTTAGACCTGCCTAAAATAAATAATGGATTTATTGTGATGGTGTAGGATATATTAAATGTATTTATTACACTTTTTAAAATTCAGATGTTCCAAAGGTCCGCATTAGTGGCTTGTAAGCAAAGCATGGAAGCTGGATATGTTAAACATTTTAAACAGTTTATGTTACTTAACGGTCAATCAATTATTGTGAGACCGGCAGTTAGTTGCATGACAATCACCAGCTGACAACATTTCATGACCGCACACACAGTGTATAACATGTAGAATACCTGTGTGTTTAGCGGGGCGTCTTGGCTGATGTAGGTCATTGTTTTCACAGCTAGGAGACAAATGAGAAACAGAAGTCAGGAGAGGGTTTTATATACATCTATAACAACAACACACAAAAACACAAACACAAACCTTTGTTTCCAAGGAGGTTGACGAGCTGTGTCTGAGCCTGCTTGTCCTGAGGAATTGGGAGAACAAAACAATACAAAAACATCTTTTAGAAACGCATACAAAGAGGGTAATAATTAAGTGAGGAAGAGAGTTGTAGTTAATACCTGTGTGTACTCCTGTTCCTGTGAGGCAGTACCAGAGAGAGACAGGGGGGAGAGGGAGCTGCTGTTCTGAGTCTGAGACAGTACGAGGCGCTGCACTGGGCTGCCCGACACCTGCCCTCGAACCCCAGTCGCCGTTCCAACCAGCGTCAGACGCCCCTGGTTTGATGCCGCCTGGACTGGGGCAGGGTTCGTACCAGGAAAACTCTGCCATGTTTGGGTCATGGCTCCTCCTACTCCCACCTGGCTGCCTCCCACCTGGATCAGCTGACCTCCCGCCGTCGCCGTGAAGTTCTGCCCGGCGACGAGCTGTACTGTGTTCTGATTGGCTAGCAGGGTTGATTGGGATGGGTCTGAGGGGCCATTGTGGTGGACCAGGTACTGCCCTGGGGGCAGGTTGGCCTGGCCTTGCTGTCCCTGGTTCTGCTGCCCCAAGGGAGAGTGGACCAGGATGGAGCCGTTAGCTGTGTAGTGTCCCTGGGCTGCGGTGTTAACCATGGTGGTGGTTGTGGTCTGGAGTCCCAGGCTATAGACTGTCTGAGCCCCAGCTTGAAGGGGTTTGGGCTGGATAGGTCTGACCAGGGCCTGGGCGCCCCCAGGTCCTCTCTGGATGATGATATTCTGCAGGGGGATGTTCTTAAAGGGCAAGCCCACCTGGTTCACCTGGCCCACTGGGGAGGGGGTGGCAAACACCTGCCCCCCTGCTGCTACTCCCCCCACCGCCCCCCCTACCCCACCACCCTGCCGGAGGAGGATCTGTTGGACCCCTCCCCCACCAAAGGACCCCAACACCTGGATGTGCCCCCCTGCCTGGCCGTTAGGCAGCTGGGACACGCCCTGGAGGAACTGACCACTGGGAAACGATGCTGTCGATGTGGTGACCCCGCTGCCGTACCCCCCCGAGACCAGCTGGGGGGGGAATGGGGAGGGGGCCGAGGGGAGAGGAGGGGGAGGTGGTTGGGAGTCTAGCATGGCCTCTTGTTCCAGAGTCTGTTCAGTGATGTCTGCCTCCATGAGAGACTTCTGCAGGATGTCAAAGGGCTGGTCCTCTCCTCCGCCAAGATCCATTCCTCCTGGAGAAGCTTCTCCCCCCAGCTCATCCTCAATGAACGATAGGCTACTGGAAAGCTGGAGGCCCACCCCTGCTGAATCCTCAAACTCTTCATCTTTGAGGCCGGAGTTAGAGCCAGCCTGAGAGAAAGATAACACTTTATAACTATGCAGGCTCCATCAGTTTATAAACCTATTACCAGCAGGGAAGTGCAGATTTATTTCTACTCACAGTGTTACTGGTGAAGAAGGTTCCGGCAGAGCCGTAAGCTGCGTTCGTCACGTCATCCTCCTCAATCTGAGGGAGAAAATACACGTCACTTCACCTGTATGCAAAGCAGCGTGCTAATATTCTATGACTTGAAATGGGCATGGGTGAACTAGACCAGAGGGGGAGACACTCACAGACTTGTTGGTGGAGCCGTGGAGGTAGTCATTCAACGCCTGCACATCCCTGGAGGACAGAAGGAGGGAGAGAGCTTGAGTCAGAGAACATCCGAATGAAATGCATTTTATTTAACATTCGTAACCCCTGGGCACCAGATTTATCTGTTCCACTTGCCATTACTAATGCCTTAGTGTTAGATGTTTCTAGATGTGTTATAGATAGTGTTTGTGATTTATGTGTTATATAGATTTACCCTATAATATCCAGAAGACGGCGATCGTCCTCATCATCCATGACACCTGCGAGAGGAGAGAGCAGAGAGAGGGATGAAGTGACAGGGGGGTGAAGTGAGTAGAAAGAGGTGTAATGGAGGAAAGGATAAGAGGAAGGGGGAGATATCCTATTTTAACTGTATACACTAACTATGCTAAAAAGCTCATAAATGCAATATAAGAGCTCTTATTCTAAACCCTCTCGACTATTCTACATTGCTGCAAGAATTCTTATGAATGCTTGTGAGCACAAAAGAGTTACGGAAAGTAATGCAGAGACATAGAGAGTGAGACAACACAGAGGACGTGCTGGGTGGGTGGGTGTGTCACAGGCGGCCGGAGGCACCTGGGGAGGACGGGCTCATAGTAATGATTGGAATGGAGTAAAATGGAATGGTATCAAACACATGGTTTTTAAATATAATTCCATTCACTTCATTCCAGCAATTATTATGAGCCGTCCTCTCTTCAGCAGCCTCCTGTGTGTGTGTGTGTCAGACTGTATCTGCATGCTTATCTCTGGTGTGGTAACAGTTGGCGACGCAATAAAACACTCACAGCTTTCTGACAGCGAGCATGGAATCATTCATTAACCACCACCTTTTATTTCCTGTGATGGCGTAGTGGGCAGAGTGAGAGACAAGAGAGATAAGAGGGGAGAAAAAGAGAGATGGGAGAAGCACAGAAAGAGAGAAGTTAAGAACAATAGTATTAAAAGTGCAGTATTGCCCCCATCCCTCCACCTACCTGTTCCTATTGAATGAGAGTGAAGCTCCCGCCCCTACCCTTCTCTCTTCTCCTGCACATTGGTCTACTCTCCTGTCACCTCCCATTAAATGAAGATGGTCATCAAAGTGTAAATAACTCCACCCTGTTCCCTTTAAAATGTTGTTTGTTTGGGAGTTGAAGGTTTCCAAAGCATTTGCTTTGTTTTACAGCCAACATTCCACAGAACTAACTCCAATGATGCTGGCCTTGTATCGTGGTGAAAGGGGACATAAAACAGTTAATAATGTGGTGAATAGCAATGAGGAGCAAATCAGTAAATGTAGCCTTAGAATATTCTCAAGGTGAAGCTGTATATTTTGTTAATTCAGAGATGCAATGCCTGGGTTAAACAAGGTGGTGTTTTGAAAAATGGCATGCCACTGTAGGGGGCCTGTGATGTGTCCAACTGTAGCAACATTTTCATTTTTGACTTCTTTGTATCTTTCATTCGACGTCATGTCGAATTACAAATGTGATACATTGTGTCAAGTCAGTGATGTAACATTGTGCTCTTGAACACATTTAACCAGTCGTTAAAACAAAATGGCGACTCGGCCACCATCTTTGGTTGAGAAAGAACCAAGCCTAAAAGGCTAAAAAAGCAATGCGTCATAAAATGTCTCAGCTACAATTGAGTAGCTCAATGTAGGGAATTGCACGATTAATAGTTTATAAAACTGGTCGTTTTGGAATTGTGAAACAACTAGCTGTATTTTCAAAATGTAGGCTGCTAGCCTGTTTTTATGCTAGCAGCCCAGATATCTAGCTAGCTGCTAGCATACGCAGATAAGAGTGCAACTTTATATTCAGCTTTCCACCAACAAAAAAAGGAATAAAACAGTAAAACTATATTTTATTTCACAAGTTAAACCGATACACGTGCTCTTTGAAGGATCACTTCAAGTGTGTCCGTTTTAAGATATTTGCTGACAACTACGACACCATCACCAGGTTAACGTTGGCTAATCGGCTAGCTAACCTCTAATGAGGTCCCTTTTCAACATTGGGGTTATTTTGTCAGAGGGGCAGGATTAGCTAGCACCACTAAATGGTGGGATATGTCTACACGTGTCAAATAACTGGCAAAATGCACTCTCAATAAAGCCTGGAATATTTAGCTAGTTAAATTTTCCACATTTCACAGAATTTTACTCATGTGGAAAACAAGCAGCAGTTAGCTAAAACGTTGTTAGCTTGCCAGTTGCCCAAGCTATTGAAAATATTCAGAAAATAGTGTTTCCTCTCCCCTACACCTAGCTTAGTCACCAAGTTAGTGGTCGGAGTAGGCGTACAAGACGATATGGCTAGCCAGGGTCGGAGTAATTTATAAACCAGTTTATCCAAATAATAGACACATTTAGCTCCTATTTAATTTTGAAATCGTAATAACACCCTCCCAAATTGTAGCAGCAATGTGCCATCAGACAAACAGCTAGCAACGACAGTCGTGCCACGGTTTAAAGCTTTGGAAACATCGTTTAGACCACCAGCTGATGTACAGCTTGCGATTTATGTCCAAAAATAGACTGAATCGACAGACAATGATAATCGCATTCGAGCACAAAAAGCCTGTCCTCCCAGCCTCTAGCTGGTCGCTGACGTGCTCTCTTTCTCTGCTGTGCTGGTGTAGACTTCAGAGGTTACCATTTGTCTTCTATTTAGCTCATCTGCCCGCATGCAATGCAAAACGTCAGATTTCTCTCGATTGGCTGAACAGACATATTTCAATCGTGGAATTTACGACCGCGCGGAGTCTTCAGCAACAGCTCTTTGGGCTAGCTATTTGACCGCGGATTTTTACTTGTAAACATCGGCCTGTTCAAGGTTAGCTAGCCGTTGTCGCCTATTTAGAATCGTCGGATAGAATTCGTTGACACGGCTAAACAGTGTCGATACCTAGGTGTTTTTTTCGATTAGCATAACATAAAGACGACTGAAAGAAGGCAAACCCTTACTCCTGTCTCACTCCTCTTGAAACCCAATATCTCCATTTGGCAACTTTTAATTTGCTCCCCCCTCCTCCTCCTCCTTCTTCTCCCTCTCCCACTCATATTTTTCTCACTGTCCCTGTTCTGTCTCAGATAGATTTCTCTCCACTCTCACTCTCTTCCCTCCCCGAAGGAAAGGAGGAAGGAGGTTGTGTGTGTTTTTTCCTAGAAATTTTATCACAAAATTATAATACACTCAAAGGGAAACTCACCGTCATGAAAAAGCAGTGCCTTGTCAACGGGGTTTCCTCGCCATCACAGCACGGGTAGTGCCGCTCCAGCAGAAGGCAGTAACATCAGAGCATTCTACAGATAGCGATGCAATATTCCATAGAAGTAACATGGAACGGACAAATAGTCACTACACTCTAAATACTGAAAAACTATGTTCTACCATTCATTAAAGTTTGTTTTTTTACTTTCATGACAGATATTTCATAATTCTTCTCCCCTATGAATAGGAAATTGTTTTACAGTAGACTTGGCCATTATGAACGGTAGGGGGCGGGCCACTAGCAGATGCCACACCTTGATGTGGCTGATAAAGTAATTGAGGAAGCTGTACATTGTGTCTACAGAGAGATCAGCAAAACCAGGGCGTTATTCCACTCACATACCCTCCAATGGGATATAGGAGGGGGCAAACAGCTTTTATAAGTCATCGCAAATGTAACACAATTAATCATATTCACAGTGATGCTATGTACACCATTTTCAATCAGAGATGTTTGTAATTCAGTCTATTCTGGTGTACATTTTATGAATTCATATAGGCCTATTGTGTTCTATATACTACAGACCCATTTCTTATACTTGCATCAGCAGTCTACGCTGGAAAAGTGCAGTTATTTCTTCCTGTAGACGAATTAACAGGTACTGTACGTGAAAGTGAGGTGTGTGTGACATTGAGAAATGCATAATAAACTATTCTACACCTACTGTGAAGGTGGCTACTGATATACTACTTTACTATTCTGAAATTTGTATTCTATTCTAGATTAAAGCTCAGGTTTTGCTTAATATGTGCACTGTCATCCTTCCACTTGCTTTCGCAATGGGGCACAATAAAACATAAACATCATTACATATGGATATTTGCAGTGGTGTAAAGTACTTAAGTAAAAAATACTTTAATGTACTACTTTAGTCATTTTGGGGGGTATCTGTACTTTACTATTAATATTTTGGACAACTTTTACTCCACTACATTCCTAAAGAAAATAATGTACTTTTTACTCCATACATTTCCCTGACACCAAAAAGCACTTGTTACATTTTGAATGCTTAGCAGGACAGGAAACAATTCACACACCAATTCACACACCTATCAAGAGAAAATCCCTGGTCATCCCTACTGCATCTGATCTGGCAGACTCACTAAACAGACTCACAATGCTTCATTAGTAAATTATGTCTGAGTGTGAAACTAGCTCTCCGTAAATTATTATTATTTTTTTTTAATCATGCTGTCTGGTTTGCTTAATATAAGAAATTTGAAATAATTGATACTTTTACTTTTGATAGTTAAGCATATTTTAGAAAAACATTTACTTTTGATACTTAAGTATATTTAAAACCTATTTTTTTATTTTTTTACTCAAGTAGTATTTTACTGGGTGGGTGACTTTCACTTTTACTTGAGTCATTTTATATTAACGTAACTTTACTTTTACTAAAGTATGACAATTGGATATTTTTTCCACCACTGGATATTTGTTATGGATTTAAACAATTATGTATGAACTTGGGTGGGAGTGGGAGAACGTAGCAAACAACGCTCCCTAATCCACCAATGGAATAACAGTATAGTCACAAGAGAGGAGAGATGTATCCAATAAGAAGGCCGTTTGTTACGAAGCAACCGCATCTCTTCCGTATTCGAATCTTTGCGGATACAAACAATATCAGTGAAAACATGGACGTGGAGAGTGGTACTTGTCAGGGAAACGAGGATTCTGGTCCCAGTGAGTCCGGCATTAAGATCCCGGACAGGATGCTGAAACGAGAACAAGATAGGCTTGAGGACGTGGAGAGAAAGAAAGAAGCGAAAAATAGCCAGTCTGTCACGGAGGAGAAGAGTGGGTTCTTCACCGCGACTTTCAGTAGTGAAAGGGCGACTATCGAGGAGTTACTGGAGGGCTGCTCGGGGGCTACTGACCGCGCCCTGGCCACTCAAACCTTGGAGGAAGTGACTACTAAAACACAGCTCCTCCAGAAGTTTCTAAACGATAGCATGGTGTTTTTACCGCAGTACGAGCTGAGACAGGCCCAGGCGGCGCTCCAGAAACTACAGAACTGTCTGGCCGAGAAGAGAGACGAGATTCTCCCCAAGAAGAAGTTCGCCTTTAGGTCGCGCGCAGCAAATACACCCAAAGTAGACCCACCAGCTCCACCTGTAACGCCTAAGGATTCTGGCCGAACTAAAGTGGACGGAGCCGTAAGCCCCCCAGAGCAGTGTGGCTTCTCCCACTTTGAGGGCCAGGTAACAGTCCCTAACATAACAATATTCAAGCATTTCTTCTGAGAATGTTTGTCTCTAGTCAATTGTGGTTTAGGTTCTACTCTTTGCAGGTATGTATCTTAAATGTCTGATGACCACTGTTTTATTTTTGGCAGGTGCTGACCAAGTCAGGGGAGGAGATTAAACAACAGGATGTTCTACTGACCCACCTGACCAACTGCAAGGTCAGACTCCTGGGCTCCCCCAGCACCGTCCACATCAAACACGTCCAGAACTGTGAAATCTTCTCTGGCCCAGTGTCCAGCTCTGTGTTTGTGGACCACTGCACCGGCAGCACCCTCTCCTTCCCATGCCAGCAGCTACGGACTCACCACACCACCGACACACAGGTCTATCTGCATGTCACCAGTCGCGCCATCATAGAGGACTGCCAAGGGGTGCGCTTTGCCCCCTTTGCCTGGTCCTACCTGGGTCTGGACCAGGACTTCAAGGTGTCTGGTCTGGATCGGGAGAGGAACAACTGGAACCAGGTGGATGATTTTAACTGGCTGGCCTTAGGTACCCAATCTCCTAACTGGTCTGTCATTCCAGAAACGGAGAGAAGAACAGAGTGGGACTCATAGAGACATTAGTATACAAAGAGCCTGTCAATCAAAGAAATACATTTTTCTTATTTTCTTTTAGCCCTGATGTGACAAAGCCTTACGTGACTTTGCTTTTCATGCTGATGAGTTGTTCCATCGTACTCACAGTTGTTCCATAGATGTCCTGACAGGGTTAACCATTAAATAAATATTGGGTAATATTCACGGTAGCGTGCTGCCTGTAATCTTTAATATTTCCTCACAGGGAGGGAAAAAGTTGCTGCATTACTGCTTTCTCACGACCATACTGAGCAATAAACAGAATATGTTAACCACAGGTAATGTGTTAACCACAGGTAACACAGCTTATTTAATCAGAAGGACCATCTTAGTCCTTAAATGCCATCTTATGTTTACAAACAGCACTTGTTCTGTCATTATTCTCCCATCTATAAAGCACTAAATACCTCACTGTATCTGTTCTTCTGATTAAGTGGTCTGGAGTAAATACTAGATATGTGAATAAAGGGTTTGGCTGACACCAACCAACCAATCTGTCTTTAATTGTGCATTAAATAATTTACTGAAACAGGAAGGTTTCCCGTACACAGATTAAGCCTAGTCCTCAAATTCCTAGGACTCTCTATTGAAAATGCTGTTTAGTCCAGGACTAGTCTTAATCTGTGCATGCCCCTAATGGTTTCTTCCCCTTTCCACATCCTGTCCCCACTCTTCCCATGAGATAGCTAACTCATTCGATGTCAATATCATACTGCTGTTGTGACAGTGCTGATCTCCGCCCTCAGGTACACTAACACCAGTATGCTCTTCTGGTTTCTCTGATCTCTGGCTCGGTCACATTCTGCCAACTACTGAAGGTGTCATCAGGTCTGCTGGCCTGTTGTGCGTCCCAGTGTAGCTCACATGTACACTAGTCTATCATGTAGTTAATTGAATGCACTGACACAACCACACACATCTCCCTGCTCTCATATACTGTACACATCACAATCCTAACTGCTGTGCAGTGAAGAGGCCCCCGTTAGAAGTTAGTTATTGGTCTACCAAACTGCCATCAGCATACACTGATAGTTCAGTTAGTGTAGACACAAACACCTATATCTAAATCTGTCTGCTTCCTTACTACAGGTAAGAGACTGGCAGGTTGTTGATATTGACTGCTGAGTGTAGGTGGGTCATGGGGAGTCTGAGGGGCTTACATGGTTTTTGGGTGGTTTACTGAAACATCTTAGGTGACTACACTGTAAACATTCTTCCTTGTCTGAACCCAGGGACCCCTTCCAAAAGTGCAGCACGGCGTAGTTCCACATCTCCAGTCTCCATCAACCGTTAACTGTCCTTTAATGGCCCCCGGTGCATTCGATCAGGGTGACGATGACCATGTGAGCATTCAAACCAATTATGTCTCCTGGCAACAGCTTACAGTCAGGCTCATCTTCTGGAGAGGGATTTTTGTAAATGGGATCAGGCTGCTTACAGGGGATTATCATGACGCACCTCCCCTCCGCCTGGAATCTGGAGGATCTTCCTCAATCCTCTTCCAACCAGCGAAAGGAACATCACGATTAGCCTCACCTGTTGATTTCAATGTTTTTGGAGGGAAAGTTTAGAACCAAGGCAAGGGGGCAGGTGTGACCCTGTGTTCTGTCATCTGTCTGGGTGAGTTTTCTTTGTAGGGACCAGCCACTATGGGAGAGGAGAGGGCCCTGAAGGAATAACCGCACTCCTCTTTCTTTACCTCTGCTCCTTCTCTCTGGGATGGATTACAGATCATTCCCTGAGCTGACAGTCCTGCACTGCTGGATGAGCTGCAGGAGAGACTGAGAGACGAAGAGAACGGCTGAAACCACCTTACAGGGAATCAACGGTTCACACCGCTTAACGAGAACAGCTGAAACTCTGCTGGCTGGGACATCCAGAAGAAGGACCAGACCTTAGAGCTATATCTCATCTCAGTAGTGTACTTTCCTTGTGTATAGGTAAGGAATATCCCTAGGTTGCCACCATGGCACTAATGGTGGTCAAGTTTGACCTGAAGAAGCGGGTGAAGCTAGCCCAGTTCCTATGGCTGATGTACTGGTTCTCAGTGATGGCAGGCGTGCTCGTCTTCAGCATGGGGCTGTTCTTTAAGATCGAGCTGCGTAAGCGCTCGGAGATGATGGACAACAATGAGAGCCACTTCGTTCCTAACTTACTAATTGCCGTGGGGCTGCTGGCCTGTGGGATCAATGCCATGGGAGGCAAGATCTGCTACGACTCCTTGGACCCTATCAAGTTCTCCAGGTGGAAGCCTATGCTCAAACCCTTCCTAGTCTCCTGTGTGGCTTTCAATTGCCTCCTGGTGCTGACGGCTCTGCTCTGCTTCCTGATGAGGATCCCTCTCCAGTTCACGCTGGCCGAGGGCCTGAAGAACGCCCTGAAGTTCTACAAGGACACAGACACGCCGGGACGCTGCTACATGAAGAGGACTTTGGACCAGATGCAGATTGAGTTCCGTTGCTGCGGCAACAACAACTTCAGGGACTGGTTCGAGATCCAGTGGGTCAGCAACCGCTACCTGGACTTCAGCGCCAAGGAAGTAAAAGAGTGAGTCATGATATTAGCAACAGCTCTAGGATCAGTTCTAAAGCTATCCCAACCCTATCCCTAACTATTAGGTGGTTATAATGTAAGTTTAAAAAAAAAATAAGAGGCCTATATATTAGGCCCACACCAACAAATGGCATGAATGGAGATTGTAGGGTTAGTTTATGGTGAGTTCACTGTTCTTAATGGGTGTTCAGTATAAATGGATTGCAGGTGCAAGGAGGGGGGCCGTAAGCAATATAAAAGGGTCACTTTCGATTATAAGGTAAAGGAGGGATTACAGGGTCAGTGGATTTGAGGTTTTAGTGTTAGAGGTGGTGATGGGGCTGTGCGTACGTGTGGGTTGGTTTTCGATTTACGGGAGGTGAGGGGGATTCAGTCATTAGTGTGGAGTAATAACGAAAGTGGTGGTGGGGAGGGAGGTGAGCTTTCTGTGAGAGTTGAAGGGGAATGATGCAAGGGTTTGTTTTACAGTGTATGGGTGTAAGGTGTGTTTGGGTGCAGGTGTTTCAAGTGTTGGTTTTCAGTGTAAGTGATATCAAGTGTGTGGTTGTAAAAATGGACAGTTTTCATTAAAAGTGTTCTCAGGTGTGCATTCACCGTGTGTGCAAATGTGTGTGTGAGCCTGTGAGTTCTTAGTGGCCAATCTTCTTGGACCACATTTCCTCCTCCTTCAGGCTTATGTGCTAACCAATCAGTATGCGGCCTTGTGATGGTCTGGGAATAGACCTGTCTAGAGGGAGAGACAGAGTTAGCCAACAAGGCCTTGCGTGGAGACAGTGATTGGCCAACCATTCACTTACGACAATTATTGACCAATAAGGGCTTAGCTAGACACAGTGATTAACCAATTGGACCTCAAGGAGATATTAGCTGCATGCTCTTTTGATTCAGGGTTGATGATGATGATGATGGGCTATGGGCTGTTAAAGGACCACATCTTAGTCCTGCTTAAATTGCTCATCTTTCAGGAAACAAATTATCTAAAGCAGGGCCTGCAAACCCTCCTCCTGGAGATCTATGCAAATTTTGTCTCTAGCCCTACTGTAATACATCTGATTCGGCAAATCAAGGTCCTGTTAAGAGTTTCCCATCCCTGGTCTGTGTCAGCGTTAACCTACAGTGTGAGTACTCCCAAACGAGTGTAATTACATGTCCATATTGTTGGGAATGACTGGGAATGATCTGTATCCCTGTCACATTTTTATTTAACTAGGCAAGTCAGTTAAGAACAAATTCTTATTTACAATGACGGTCTAGGAACAGTGTGTTAACTGCTTTGTTCAGGGGTAGAACAACAGATTTTTACCTTGTCAGCTAGGGGATTCGATCTAGCAACCTTTCAGTTACTGGCCCAACAATCTAACCACTAGGCTACCTGCTAGGCTATCACACCACTCTTTCCATAATGCTAATTTAGAACTGCTCTACAAATGTCAATCACAATTGAAACCCCACCCCCAGACCACCCAAAGGCCAAATGCACACTTCCTCCTAC
This sequence comes from Salvelinus namaycush, assembly GCF_016432855.1. Taxonomy (NCBI): domain Eukaryota; kingdom Metazoa; phylum Chordata; class Actinopteri; order Salmoniformes; family Salmonidae; genus Salvelinus; species Salvelinus namaycush. Next base: position 25,979,562 of record NC_052341.1, read on the forward strand.
AGAATCAGAGATTACTGCAGTCACAGTCAGTCCATTCAGTCTCACTTTGTTAGGATAATCCTCATCTACTCAGACGATCTACAAACTGCTTGATTGATTACCCGTCAACTACAACTCTGTTGACAAGCCACAACGATGTTTACTACTACTGTATATCCAGCCATCTATTAGCTAGTATGCAGACTAATTCCATTTCGGCAATTCATCCTCATTGAAAGTAATGGATCAATCATCAATTTTTTTATACAATTTCAATACATCCTCTGAAATGTCCTCTCAGTGTAGGAGAGGAAAGTAACTCTGGTAGAGATCATTCGTAAGTGGTGTGCAGCATGACTTTCCATATCCTTTTGCTGTAATTTCTGAGTATTTGGCAGATATACTATATGTGCATCTTTCCAAGAAAGATGTGTCCTCCAAGAGTTGCTGAATGTTTTTCTCATCTTCAGTGTGCATATCTGTTTATGTTGGAAAGCGAGGTATAGTGGAAGTATTATTGTTCCTTCCCAATGTGAGCAGAGTTCTTGGCTCATGCACCTTCGTTGGAAAGCAAGTGACAGTATTCGTTTTCCTTTGCACTGTTTCTTCCCAAAGCCAGTGTGAAGAGGCCGTGTTCACAGTAGGGAGGAGCTAATGGGGTTAATCCCGTTCAAACAGCATGTGAGAGACTGATAGACCTTCATGATCCTCTCTTTACCAGGTACACTGTGAACTGATTTCAGCTCTGTGTCAGAAACAATGCAAGCACTGTAAACCCTCTATCATGGATACTGAATGAAAAATCAGTGTTAGGTTGTGTCAAGGTATGAGAGACTTTGTTGTAGATGTTCTTTCAGCCTAAACCTACCTTTCTAAATGCTGGTAGTTCACTAGCACTTTCTCACACTTACAGTACATGATGGATGGATTGGGTAGCACTTTCATATATTACCCTGAGCCTAACCTCTGCCCTTTGCCATCTGACCCCCATTCGCTTCAGCAGTAATGTGGATGCGAAGTACCCGATGGATGGCTACCTTTTCACTCCGCTAACCCCATAAGACCTTGAACCTAACACACAATGCACTGACCCTAACCCATAATACCCTAACCTCTGTCCTTTGCCTTTTCACCCCCCCAGTCGTATCGGCAGCAACGTGGATGGGAAGTACCTGATGGATGCTGTTCCATTCAGCTGCTGTAACCCCGGCTCCCCTCGGCCCTGCATCCAGTACCAGGTGACCAACAACACGGCCCACTACTCCTACGACCACCACACCGAGGACCTGAACATCTGGAAACGGGGCTGTCGCGACGCACTGATATCCTACTACGGAGGCATGATGAACACCATAGGAGCCCTGGTGCTACTGGTCGTTATTCTGGAGGTAAGGAAAATGCTCCCTATTACTCGCTTTTCAAAGGTGTGGTGGGGTGATTATTTTGTGATGGCGTTCATCACTGAGAGATGACAAAGTTGCCCCAGATGCCTGGCTAGATCCAGAGTTCCTTGCATGGTGTCCTCCTTTACTCTCAATGTACTTTTCCACACCTCCTCCACCCCTCCATCCCTCCTGCCATAGTCATGTTTCCAGGTCATGTGTGGGCTGCTGCTACACCTGCTGCTCTCTTCTGTAGAGGCTGCATCACCTGCTAGGCTTACAGCGGTACACACACACACACACCTGCCAGGTTTACAACGGTACACACAGACACACGCGTAGAGGCAGCTTCACCTGTAATGCTTACAACAGTAGTACACAGGGCTGGTAACTAGACTGCTGTACTGGTAATCCTGTGGGCCCGTGTGGATGCAGGCTTTCACAACAACCAAAGCAGACTAATTAAGACTAATTAAGTCCATATTGAAGAAGATTCTTGGTTGGTTAGTTGAATCAGGTGTGTTACTGATTTTGGCTGGCGCAAAAGTCTGCAACCCACACCAGCCTACGCAGACAAAAAAGCAAAATGGCTGCCCTTGAACATGCGCTGTTTGTCTCGGTGCAACTCGCTCTTTTCAGAATAAATTATCTGAAGTATGAGAGAAGTGTTACTATACATTTTTTGCTGTTTTGTTATTTGTGAAACATATATTACTAAGGACAGCAAATCTCTGTTCTAGAAATCTTACAGTACTTAACGTGTACTGAGAACCTGGACTCAATCTGCTGAAGCTTATCAGGGACAAAAACAACCATGGCTATCTCCTACCTGGAATAGCCATGGTTACGCAACTGTCTCCATGGTATTACCTTACCGATAGCCTTGTGAGAGGTGGAGTGATGTCTTAATTTGGGGGCGGGACCAATTATGGAAATCAGACTCCTGATCAAATACTGGGGGTTATAAAAGGACCAATCAGAAATACAGATAGTGTAGAGGTAAAAAAAAAAGACATATATTTGCTTGTGTATGCTATGCTACTACATTAGCAAACTTATGATTGCTTTTGCTTGTTGTTGCTTTCCCTGTTAGTGTGATTCTCTGTTTTTAACTCCTTGCTTCAGACTGGTTTGATGTGTTTATGTAGAACATATTCAGTTGTTAAATGCTGATTGGTGTGATCCATTACCTACAGCTGTTAGTGCAGGCTGATGTGTCTCTCTCTCTCTCTGGGTCTACCCCTGTAGGTTGGTTAATGTGGGGTTAGATTCTGTTATGGTGGGTTTTCACTTTCAGTACATGAGCATGTTCTTGAACCTAGCTCTTACTTCAGGCCAGGTGTAGCTCTTCACACTCTCTAGCTGTAGTCTTAGTCCAGGCTAGCTGTAACGAATTTGTCTCTCTATATCCTCTGTAGGTTATTGTGATGATCGGCCTCCAGTACGTGAACACCTCCCAGTGCAACCTGGCCAACCCAGAAGACCCAGAGAGTGAAAGCGAAGGCTGGATCCTGGAGAAGACGGTGAAGGAGACGTTTACTGACATCATGGACAAGATGAAAGCCATGAGCAAGGGTAACGCAGTGGAGGAGGGCGGAGTGGAGGGTGTTGCCACGGTGAGCTGATCAAGATATGCCCACACAAACTGAGACCACTCCCACCAAAGGGAAGAGAGGGAGATTGACCACCTCCGTTGCATTTATTACACAAAATACACACATATGCGCACAACACACATGATTCTGGCCATCTGAAGGGAAAACTAAAATGGACACAAGTGGACAGATCCTGAGTACATGCCAGCACATAGGATATTTTGAATGTATAAATGTATGTGTAAGTTATATTATAACCAATTGATAAATTGACTTTCCAATATGCCCTCCTCCACCCAAATATATACACACACACACTCACAATACACTTTTTCTAAACCTCATGATTTTTCAACACACACTCCCTCCAACCCCAGCTTTGTTAATCTGCGAAGCAGTTCCCATTTGATGGGATGCTCTCTGTGTGTTTTCTAACATTCTGTATAGTTCTGCTCTATTTCATGTTCATATTTTACAACTTTATTTGTACCCCTTTTTTATAAAACGAGAGGAAAAACATAAACACTATCCACTGTCATGAAAATGCATAATGTCAGATGTTTGCATTGTATTGAGAATATATATAAATATAAACAGGTTAAGAGTAAGGTCAGGAAAGCAGGTATGTTGTATTTTAAGGATGGTGTGGGGCTGGTGGTTGCTACGCAACCCTCCATCCCAGAAAGGAGGTTAAAGTGGAAAGGTTAATTAATCACCCAAGGAGCAGAGAGTTTTATCTTAAAACATTTTGACCCACCTGTAGAGCACTTTTTTTATTAGCAAATTCCAAAGAAATGGACTGAAACACGTCAGACATCACCTCTTTAAAGTCCTTCCTCTCCTACCATTACCTTGAGGGATGGAGCGGGGCTGGAAACTCCTGGGGGGTAGGGGAGGTGGAAACATTTCAACTTAACCTGATGGTGTTGAAGTTTGAGGTGGACTGCTGGAGGATTGGAGGGGCTATAGGAGACGAGGCACGGGTGAAAGTGGCAGAGGTGAACCAGGGGTGACCCCAAAACTTGAGGACATTTGAGATTGGCAGCTAAACCCCTGATCTCCAACCCCTGAACTCTGACCCCAGCCCCTGCTCTGTGACATCACTCAGCAGGTCCAATCAGCATTTCTCTTATTGGACCGTCGAGAGTTACTGTATATATCACACTCACTGAGTTCCTGTACATACATCACTCATAGGCCAACGCCCGTGCTACTGTTATCTTTGTAAATAGTATAGTACTGATAACTTTTTTTAAACAATGTAATTAATATAAATTATTTTATTTATTTTAAAGAAAATGTGTTTTGCCATGGGAAATCAATCTGATTTTCTTTCTGTATGTTGTGTAGAAAGATGATAAGACCATTGTGTACATTTGAATAAAAGGAAGTTAGCCCCGTGAAGTAGAGTGTTGTGTTGTTTCTACTAAAGACTGATCAGAGATCAAACAGCAATGCCTTCTGGGAACTCAGTGGGGCACCTGATTTAGCCAATTGGATCAGGGTAATCATCAGATTATAGCGATCACATGGACACAGGACAACCCTGCACATGGAGGTTGAAGGACGAAGGAGTTTATGTGTGTGTGTTCTGTGACTGTGTGTTCTGTGACTGTGTGTTCTGTGATTTTAGATTTGATCTATTACTTTCTATGTGTTTCTATTAGTTAGGCAAACAACGGATCCACCATTAACTACATTACAAATTCCAATGTCATTATTCAAGCACCTTTGTAAGACTTGATCTGGCTTATTGAATTGTCTAATCTTCAAATAGTCTGTCTATGACATTATGTGATTGTCTGTGTCGCGCTGTAAGGAGTAAGTCTCATAAATCTATAAACTAACTCGACAACGCCAGAGCCCAGTCATTCATCTAAGCATTCATTGACCAACAGAGATACAACAACCTTATTCACCTACGGGCGATCATCACATATTTTGTTAAGTAAGTTTCCAACCAGCGCCATGGGGCCAAATTCTTTTACTTTGTTGTATATTTATACATCGGCATATACCAGTGCCTTCAGAAAGTATTCACATCCCATGTCTTTTTCCAAATTGTATTGTGTTTCAAAGTGAGAACCTTGATTTGTACCACCAATCAAGGTTCTGATTCCACGTTAAGCCAGAGGGTAGACCTGTAGAGGGCTATATGGAGGGCAGGACAACAGTAGTTGTTATTTTGGTATTGTGCTGGACCAGGTATAATGGGGTAGTTAGCTAGTGAGTGGGGTCCTGAGGGGCAGTTAGTGGGTGTGTGGGGTAGTTGCAGGCACCGGTAAAGAGGCCAACAGTAGGTGGTGCTGTGGTTAACCAGCAGCTCTGAGCAGATAAGAGGCCTAAAGAAGCCTTAGGTTAACATTATTAGACATCAGCCTGGAGAACAACTGAACAGCCCTGGACATACATCACTAAGGGAGGGAGGGTGATGGAGGAGGTGTGGAGGGAGATGAGGTGAGGCTGGGGAGTGTGAGGTAGAGAGAGAGAGAGAGAGGTTCTCACTATGCTCAGAGCCAGAGCACGCTGCTTAGACCACTGTGCCACGGCAGTTCACAATTGTCTAGCAAGCAGGGAGTGTACTTGATGATACTAAATGGAAACAGCACTTTTTTTATCCTTTAGCTTTATGCTTTCCCCCAACCTTAACCACTCTGAATTAACACCTAAACTTAGCCCTTTGAGTTGTTTCTGTTTTAACCCTGTAACCAAGTGGAATGAACCCTGTAACCACACGTAATTAATGGATGAAAAAATATACGTTCATCCAATTACGTCAAATTCCGAAGTAAAACTTTGAGATCAAGTTGCAGGCTATATAGGTGTTGCAGGGCTAGGGTGGGTAAAGCGTCTTAGGGTGGGTAAAGTGGGTTAGGGTGGGAAAGAGGGTTAGTGCTAGATGGATCAGGTGGGTTTATGGTTAGTGAAAAGGTAGGTGAAAGGTGTGTAGTAGGCAGGGGTAAAAGTAAGCCAAAACTGTCCGGTACTGGCAAAATAAATATTGGGGATACACCATACCGGTAAAACATGAGCCTTTTCACAATAATTAAAACAGATTCCAATAAAACTGTAGGCTGCTACACTATTTATCATTACCGCATGTCAGTCGCATGAAAAATTAGCGAATAGACTTGAAAACTTGTTGAATACTCTCCAAAATGTTATGTGCATTGACACTGACATTTTTGCCAATGCATACTGAGATGAGTGTCCGAGAACGAGATGAACGCAGGCAGTGTATTGTTTACAATTCAGTTTACAAGACTTGACTAGGCCTAATGACTGACAATAACTGAATAACCGAATGTCATTCATAACACTTTTGGTGTTTTATATTTATCAAAAGGCACTGTATGGATGCCGGAATTATTTTAGAGTGGAGTAGCCTAACATACTGAACAAAAATATAAATGCAACAATTTCAAAGATTTTACTGAGTTACAGTTCATAGAAGGAAAATCAGTCAATTTAAATAAATTCATTAGGCCCTAATCTATGGATTTCACATGACTGGGCAAATGCTCAGCCATGGGTGGTCCTGGGAGGGCATAGGGCCACCAACTTGGGAGCCAGGTCCATCCATATTTCACCCTTGTTATTTCAGAGGGGCGATTGCAATCTTCTTATGAAGCCTACACAAGCCTTTACAACTCAACATAGGTGGTAGCAGGTAGCCGAGGTTAAAGTGTTGGGCCAGTGTCCTTTGTAACTCAGTTGGTAGAGCATGGCACTTGTAACACCAGGGTAAATGAGTTTGATTCCTGGGTCAACCCATATGTGAGATGTATGACTGTAAGCCACTTGGCAGATACAGTGCCTTCAGAAAGTATTCACATCCCTTTGACTTTCTCCAAATTTTGTTGTGTTACAAAGTGGGATTTAAATGGTTTTGGTCAACAATCTACACAAAATATGGTGGAATGTGGAAATGGAAGAAATATTCTAACATTTGTAATTTTTTAATATCTATATATCTTGATTAGATAAGTATTCACCCCCTGTGTCACGCCTGCTCCCGCTCTACCCTCCTGGCACTGGAGGACGCCAGGCTCCCCAGCATTGCGCACACCTGCCTTCCCCCCGTCACACCCATCAGTAATTATTGGACTCACCTGGACTCTATCGCCTCTGTCATTACCTTCCCTATCCATGTCTGGTTCCCCGTTCTGTAATCTGCTGTTGTATGTCCTTGTGTACCCGTGTGGTGACGCTGTGCCTGTCTTGTTACCTGTTTGTTCCTGATTAAATGTTGACTCTAGGTACCGGCTTCTCATCTCCGGCGTCGGTCCTAACACCCTGAGTCAATACATGTTACAATCACCTTTGGCAGCAATTACAGCTGTCAGTCTTTCTGGGTAAATCTTTAAGAGCTTTCCACACCTGGATTGTGCAAAATTAGGCCATTCTTTTCAAAAACCTTCAAGCTCTGTTAAATTGGTTGTTGATCATTGCTAGTCAACCATTTTCAGGTCTTGCCATAGATTTTCAAGCAGATTTAAGACAAAACTGTAACTCTGCCATTCAGGAACATTCACTGTCTTCTTGGAAAGCAACTCCAGCGTAGACTTGGTCTTGTGTTTTAGGTTATTGTCCTGCTGAAAGGTGGATTTATACACATCCAGACAGCTGGTTCTGAAAGAGCTAACAAATCTGGATCCCTTCAAATCAAATGTATTTATATAGCCCTTCTTACATCAGCTGATATATCAAAGTGCTGTACAGAAACCCAGCCTAAAACCCCAAACAGCAAGCAATGCAAGTGTAGAAGCATGATGGCCAGGAAAAACTCCCTAGAAAGGCCAAAACCTAGGAAGAAACCTAGAGAGGAACCAGGCTATGAGGGGTGGCCAGTCCTCTCCTGGCTGTCCCGGTAGGAGATTATAACAGAACATGGCCAAGATGTTCAAATGTTCATAAATGACCAGCATGGACAAATAATAATAATCACAGTGGTTGTCGAGGGTGCAACAGGTCAGCACCTCAGGAGTAAATGTCAGTTGGCTTTTCATAGCCAATCATTGAGAGTATCTCTACCGCTCCTGCTGTCTCTAGACAGCAGGTCTGGGACAGGTAGCATGTCCGGTGAACAGGTCAAGGTTCCATAGCCGCAAGCAGAACAGTTGAAACTGGAGTAGCAGCACGGCCAGGTGGACTGGGGACAGCAAGGAGTCATCATGCCAGGTAGTCCTGAGGCATGGTCCTAGGGCTCAGGTCCTCAGAGAGAGAAGAAAGGAGAGAGAATCAGAGCGAGCATACTTAAATTCACACAGGACACCGGATAAGACAGGAGAAATACTCCAGATATAACAGACTGACCCTAGCCTCCCGACACAAACTACTGCAGCATAAATACTGGAGGCTGAGACAGAAGGGGTCAGGAGACACTGTGGCCCCATCCGATGATACCCCCAGACAGGGCCAAACAGGCAGGATATAACCCCACCCACTGTGCCAAAGCACAGCCCCCACACCGCTAGAGGGATATCTTCAACCACCAACTTACCATCCTGAGACAAGGCCGAGTATAGCCCACAAAGATCTCCGCCACGGCACAACCCAAGGGGGGTACCAACCCAGACAGGAAGACCACGTCAGTGACTCAACGCACTCAAGTGACGCACCCCTCCTAGGGACGGCATGGAAGAGCACCAGTAAGCCAGTGACTCAGCCCCTGTAAAAGGGTTAGAGGCAGAGAATCCCAGTGGAGAGAGGGGAACCGGCCAGGCAGAGACAGCAAGGGCGGTTCGTTGCTCCAGTGCCTTTCCGTTCACCTTCACACTCGTGGGCCAGACTACACTCAATCATAGGACCTACTGGGCTAGACAATCTGGACCCTCTCTTTCTAAAATTATCCGCCAAAATTGTTGCAACACCTATTACTAGCCTGTTCAATCTCTATTTCATATCGTCTGAGATCCCCAAAGCTTGGAAAGCTGCCGCGGTCATCCCCCTCTTTAAAGGGGGAGACACTCTAGACCTAAACTGTTATAGACCTATATCCATCCTGTCCTTCAATTCCTAAAATCTTAGAAAGTTAACAAACAGATCACCGACCATTTCGAATCCCACCGTACCTTCTGCACTATGCAATCTGGTTTCCGAGCTGGTCATGGGTGCACCTCAGCCACGCTCAAGGTCCTAAACGATATAATAACTGCCATCGATAAAAGTCAGTACTGTGCAGCCGTCTTCATCGACCTGCCCAAGGCTTTCGACTCTGTCAATCACTGCACTCTTATCAGCAGACTCAATAGCCTTGGCTTCTAAAATGACTGCCTCGCCTGGTTGACCAACTACTTCTCAGATAGAGTTCAGTGTGTCAAATCGGAGGGCCTGTTGTCCGGACCTCTGGCAGTCTCTATGGGCGTGCCACAGGGTTCAATTCTCGGGCCGAATCTTTTTTCTGTATATATCAATGATGTCGCTCTTGCTGCTGGTGATTCTCTGATCCACCTCTACGCAGACGACACCCTTCTGTAAACATCTGGCCCTTATTTGGATACTGTGCTAACAAACCTCCAAACGAGCTTCAATGCCATACAACACTCCTTCTGAGGCCTCCAAATGCAAGTAAAACTAAGTGCATGCTCTTCAACCGATTGCGGCCCGCCCGACTAGCATCACTACTCTGAACGGTTCGGACTTAGAATATGTGAACAACTACAAATACCTAGGTGTCTGGCTAGACTGTAAACTCTCCTTCCAGACTCACATTAAGCATCTCCAATCCAAAATTAAATCTAGAATCGGCTTCCTATTTCGCAACAAAGCCTCCTTCACTCATGCTGCCAAACATACTCTCGTAAAATGGACTATCCTACCGATCCTTGACTTCGGCGATGTCATTTACAAAATAGCCTCCAACACTCTACTCAGAAAACTGTATGTAGTCTATCACAGTGCCATCCGTTTTGTTACTAAATCCCCTGGGACCTGTATGCTCTCGTTGGCTGGCCCTCACTACATATTCGTCGCCAAACCCACTGGCTCCAGGTCAACTATAAGTCTATGCTAGGTAATGCCCCGCCTTATCTCAGCTCACTGGTCACCATAGCAACACCCACCCGTAGCACGCACTCCAGCAGGTATATTTCACTGCTCATCCCCAAAGCCAACACTTCCTTTGGCCGCCTTTCCTTCCAGTTCTCTGCTGCCAATGACTGGAACGAATTGCAAAAATCACTGGAGCTGGAGTCTAATATCTCCCTCTCTAACTTTAAGCATCAGCTGTCAGAGCAGCTTACCGATCACTGTACCTGTACATGGCCAATCTGTAAATAGCACACCCAACTACCTCATCCCCATATTATTACTTACCCTCTTGCTCTTTTGCACCCCATTATCTCTACTTGCACATCATCATCTGCACATCCATCACACCAGTGTTAATGCTAAATTGTAATTATTTCGCCTCTATGGCCTATTTATTGCCTACCTCCCTACTCTTCTACATTTGCACACACTGTACATAGATTTTTTTCTATTATGTTATTGACTGTACGTTTGTTTGTGTAACTGTGTTTAATTTTGTTGCACTGCTTTGCTTAATCTTGGCCAGGTTGCAGTTGTAAATGAGAACTTGTTCTCAACTGGCCTACCTGGTTAGATAAAGGTAAAATAAACAAATGTATATTCAGTGAATTGCTTTTGTATTACTTTAGTACCTTGTTGCAAACAAGATGCATGTTTTGAAATATGTTTTATTCTCTACAGGTTTCCTTTTCACTCTGTCAATTAGCTTAGTATTGTTGAGTTACTACAATGACATTGATTCATCCTCAGTTTTCTCCTATCACAGCCATTAAACTCTGTAACTGTTTTAAAGTCACCATTGGCCTCATGGTGAAATCCTGAGTGGTTTACTTCCTCTCCAGCAACTGAGTTAGGAAGGACGCCTGTATCTTTGTAGTGACTGGGTGTATTGATACACCATCCAAAGTGTAATTATTAATAACTTCACCATGCTCAAAGGGATAGTCAAAGTCTGCTTTTTATTTTAACCCCTCTACCAATAGGTGCCCTCCTTCGCTAGGCATTGGAAAACCTCTGTGGTCTTTGTGGTTGAATCTGTGTTTGAAATTCACTGCTCGACTGAGGGACCTTACAGATCATTGTATGTATGGGTTACAGAGATGAGGTAGTCATTCAAAAATCATGTTAAACACTTATTACACACAGAGTGAGTCCATGCAACTTGTTAACCCCAATGGCTCCAGGGGCGCAGGACAATGGTGACCCTAGCCGTGACCCCACTCCCTGAGAGTGCCATAGTTGGGATATGCAAGAAACACATTTCCATTACACTTGTACAAGTGTGTAACAGGATACATATAAGCACCCCCAAATTATTGTATACAGTTTGACATCTGACAGAGGAGCTGCTTTTTAAAGACCACCAAGTACTGTCAAAGTCACTAGGACAAATCCTAACCTCCGTTGCATGCATTAATGTCACTGGGAGACTTAAGGGAAAATTTGACATAAGTAAAAGTTAGGATTTGGCCCTGCCATCCAGGACCTCTATACCAGGCGGTATCAGAGGAAAGCCCATAAAATTGTCAGACTCCAGTCACCCTGGTCATAGATTGTTTTCTCGGCTACCGCACGGCAAGCGGTACCGGAGCGCCAAGTCTAGGACCAAAAGGCTCCTAAACAGCTTCTACCCCCAAGCCATAAGACAGCTGAACAATTAATAAAATGGCCACCGGACTATTACATTGACCTCTACCCCTGCACACTGACTCGGTACCTGCACCCCCTGTATATAGCCTCGTTATTGTGTTACTTTTTATTATTTTTTAATTTGGTAAATATTTTATTAACTCTTCTTGAACTGGTTACGGGCTTGTAAGTAAGCATTTCACTTGTTGTATTCGGCACATGTGACAAATAAAGTTTGATTTGAATAGGAATGGTGGTGGTGTAGCATTGTACATTCAGAATCATGATTGTAAAAAGGTATGGAATATAGTGAAGAGCTTACTTGGTACATCTCTCATCATGCCCATCTAGTGTGGAGGTTGACGGGAGAACAATAACAAAACCAGCTGATATTGCCAATCATTTTGCAGATCTTTTTACAAAGAAAACTCATTTACTGAGAGATAATCTAAACACCCATTCTTCCAACAAGCTATTCTTCCAACAAGCTATATCAATCAACAAGTTAATTGTGAAATAAAATGTACACCATTTAAAATGGCCAAACCCAATTCACAACAGTACTCAGTTGGTAAGAGACAGACATTTAATCAATACAAGGAATAGGTTGTCCAACATTTACTGTATTTGTTATCTTGGCAGAAAAGAGAAACAGGCAAAATAACATTTTGATTCAGAGCAATAAAGACATTGAACAATTTATCTGAGAAAACCAGAAACCTTTCAATATATATATTCAAACAATACTTCAGAACCATATAAATATAATAAATTGGAAGATTGTGCAGGACTATGGTAGATGAAGGAACTAACATATATTTTCAGACTAGACTAGAATATTTATCTGGTCAACATGTCAGTGTATTATGTCTGTTGTTTGTAACAGTGTGTTATATGTGAAAATGTGATTGTATTATAATTTAAAAGAGATCCCAATAAAATACAACTTAAAGAAGCTGTATTTTGCTGCCATCTGCTGGTGTTTATAGGTACTGTTCTTGTAGCACATGGAGATGTGAGAAACTTACTCCTCAGCCTGAAGTGTCCCCACTTGCATCAGCTTGCTTTTCGTGTGGCGCCGACTAGTACGACACTTCAGGAGGTTGGTCATGTGTGCTGGCAAGGCAGAGGTCCAGAGTTCGGCAGTATGGGCTAAATCTGGAGTAAGTGGTACTCACTAAGCAAGTAGCTTGTCTTTTACAGTGGTGCCGTGACACGGATCTACAGTTGCACTTAGCTTAACGCTGGGGTCGCAGTTGAGTAAGTTTGAGGGGTGAATGTAGCACATGGGGATGTGTGACACTTACTCCTCCGCCTGAAGGGTCCCCACTTGCGCCAGCGAATAACCAGCTTTTCGTGTGACTCTTCAGAAGAACGGTCGTGTGTGCTAGCAAGACAGAGGTCCCGAGTTTGCACCAATATGGTCTTGCTAAGCAAGCAGCTTGAAGCCGTTTACACTCTGCTCCCTCTCTCATCCTGCCATTTTACAGCAGTTACATTGGGAAACACTAGATGGCACTCTCCTCTGGTATTTCCTTGGATTTTTGTCCTTTGTTCAGTGATGTCATAGTTTGACCTCTAACCCAAATCTCTGGGTTCAAATGCCTAACGTTCGCTTCATCAAAGACACAGATACTACTGACAAAAAAAATTCTGAACTCTCTCTCTCTGCTGTGAGTATGTTTCAGTAGCTAGTCAGTGTCTTGTGTCAGGGTGAGAGGTGGTATTGTTTGGGCCATGAGAGGACAATGTCCTACCTCCGCTCTGAATACCCACCATACCATACCAGGCTGGACCAACGCCATCATCCAATAACACACACATACACAGGCACACAAACATGCGCACACACACACATTGTTCCCTACCCCATCAGACGTATAAGACAGTCGTTGTCTTGAAGGTTAACTACACACGTCTGATTGTTAGCAGGAATGACATGTGGTGCCTGGTGGGTTGAGATGGGGGAGGAGAAGGGAAGGGGGAGGGAAAGAAAGGGGGAGAGAAATGATGGGGTGAGATGGGAGCTCAATCTGAGATTACTATTCTTTCCCTGTGTGTGGTGTGTATGTGTGTGAGTTTGTCTTTCGATTAATATTCTGTCTGCTGCATATCTGTGTTGGAGTGTACAGAGGAATGACAGTGTGAGACAGCTGTGGCGTATAAAGACTAGAGTCAGAACAGCTAGTCTACAGTCAGAACACACACACACACGCACATACACAGTCTTGCCAATTACAAGGCATTATTATCCAAAGTATACATTAATTTAGCTTTTTATTCAAAGAAAAGTGTGTGTGTGTGTGTGAGACAGATAGAGAGATAAAGACAGAGAGACCACCTGCATGCCACACACACTTTCAGAGACCCCCAAGTGACAGACAGCAACTGAATGTAGAACAGGTGTGCATACCTCTGAGTGCAACTGGACAAATAGCATTGTTGACATTGTCATCTAGAATAGTTCATCCTCTAAGTGTGTGTGTGTGTGCGTGCATGAGGAGAGAGAGGGGAGACAGCATGCCCTCTCACCTGAATCGAATCTTCGGGGACACACAGCGCGCTCTGGTACCACCCACTACCCCATTTCGGTCTCTCTCTCCCACTCCCTCTTTCTCTCTCTTGCAGTGTGATGTTTGGTCATATGACAGGGTCTGAATACCGACACACACCGGACATGAGCGAGTAGGAGTGAAGGGGAGAAAACAAGTGAACCGACCCTGAGAGAGCGTGAAAAGGCACTAGGGCACTTCTATCTGACTGTGAAACGGCGAAGAAGAGAACTCGCTTAAAGAAACGGCGGACACGAGTTTCACCAACTAACTTTTGCGAGCATATAGGCCTAATCAACTGAGCGGAGTTAAAAAACAACAACAACTATTTCCAAGCCTCTCTAGTTATTTCTTTCCCATCTTTTTAGCGCATGACCTCGGGACTGCCTAATACTCAGAGCGGTAAGTGACAAACTCATCACAGAATCGGAGGCTGGGGCTCGAGGCAGCATTTTGGACATCACTTTTATTGCAGAGCGTCGCGCCTTGATTTTGGAGACTTGAGTTGTGAGTGTGGCCATGGTCGGGGAGATGAGTGAGCAGGTCCGGGAAAGACCAAGGCCCAGCCCGGACTACCTGATGCAGTTGATGACGGACCGGAAAGTGATGAGCTCGCTGCCCAACTTCACTGGCATCTTCACACACCTGGAGCGGCTCCTAGAAGAAGGTAAGTGTCTAGGCTCAATACATATTTTAGATTTACAAAAGACATGGTAGCTTAGGTCTAAAGTTAGTTGGTGGATATGTGAATTATATTGCATGGTATAGGCTACACAGTAAAACAAAACTTAATATTGTTAAGTAACTGGTTCTACAGCCTTTTTTTTGTTTACTCAACTTTTCGATCCAAGTGTTACCTGAACTAAAATCAAAATATTGGCCCAAATTTAGCTCCAACTTGATTTAACGTATGCAAAATATGTCAATTTAAAATTATGTGGTTGCTCAACTTGTCTCATATGTTCATTCAACTACAAGTTATTATTTGGGCATCACAACTAAAAAAGGCTATGCAACTGTTTACACACACAACATGCTTTTAACATACAATGTTTTCAACTTACATATTTGACACACATGATTAGATTGTGCATGTTAATCTACAGTAATTATTACTAAACATGTCCTCACTTGGGATTTGAACTCAAAACCTCTTAGTTCACAGCATTCTGATCTTCCTGCTACACACCATGTTTGTGTCAATTATCAGTTCATCTGACTATTCTCTTAACATTGATTTGATTTATTTCAGCAATTGTTGTGTTTTCTGTATAGTTGTCTATTATATTAGTCTGTTTTTAATGTTACTCCTGAATCACTATGATAAATAAAATGTTTTTTTTGTGTGTGCTTTTAACCGAGCTGAGATTTACTTTGGAGTGCAAAGTGTAGCAATACAGGTGAAATCAGTCATTGGTACACATGGTGGCGTGGCAGGAAGATTGGAATGTCTTAAACCAAGAGGCTGTGAGTTCTAATCCCAGGTGTGGACATGTGGAATATGAATTACTGTATACATGCACTATGTAATCATGTGTGTCAAATATGTAAATTGAACACATTGTATGTTAAAAGCAATGTGTGTGTAACTAGTTCCACAGCCTTTTTTAGGTCAAATTCCCAAATAATAGTTTCTAGTTGAATTATTGTATTCTTTTTAGTTCAGGTAACACTTAGACCAAAAAGTTGAGTGAAAAAGGCTGTTGAACCAGTTACTTAATAATAATAAGAGACAGAGTGATATTTACTCGGGAGGAGGTGCTGGTCCAAGTCAAGGTGTCATAAAAGAAAATACACCCCACTCCCCAACGTAAAAAAATGTTTTCACATGACCCTCCCCTTGGACATAAAAATACATGAAACACCCTCCCCCCTCGTAGAATTAACTTTAAATATTGTTTACGACCACAAATAATAATAACTAGCGACCCTGTGTTTCTAAACGTGGATATGGACTTTGCCACTTCAGCATGCTTTTGTAGCACAGTTGATGCCACGCAGGGCTACGGGCCAGAAGGTTGGGGGTTCGCCGACCACCCCAGACAAGCTCACTCTCCCTGCCTGTTTCATTACATAATTATAATTCTATAAAATATATGCAACAAATTTTCCATTAACAGGTTTCTGTGCCAATGCACCACACAACCAATAAACAAAGCATACCAACTTCGGGCACTTCAATATCATGTTTTGTGTTTACACCACAATAAATAGACTGTGTCAATCTCAACAAACGTTAGATAGTTTGTGTGTATGTATTGGCTACGTGTGTCATTTTTAAATTGATGTACATGTAGTTCTGTCCTTGAGCTGTTCTTGTCTATTAATGTTCTGTATTATGTTTTGTGTGGACACCAGGAAGAGTAGCTGCTGCTTTCGCAACAGCTAATGAAAATCCTAATAAAATACCAAAATACATCCCTCCCTAACTTGTACACTTACCCGGTATAGAAGGCTTGGTTTGACAATCTCTGAATATCATTCAACTTTTTGGTGTTTTGTAACAGATGTCTCTTTCCATTCATCAATTGGCCCGCTGCACAGTTTTGATAGATTTACTTTATTTGTCAGTAAAAAAAAAGTATATATATATATATATATATATATATATATATATATATATATATATATATATATATATATATATATACACACACACACACAAAGATTTTTAAACATGACTGGGATTGCACAATAAAGTTAGGGACTTATTTTCATTGTGGTCCCTTTTTTAAACATAAATACATATACGATTGCATAGATACAGTCACATTACAGAGATGGAGATGAAAAAATGCTCAACTTCCAGATGAGTATGAGGGGGGTGTTTAATTAAGTACAATTCTTACAAGCCTGTTTGGCTGGTAGCTTATTCTTGAGATGTCCGGGGCTACTGGTGAACACTGATGTGCAGACATAATCAAAGTGACACTGGACTAGCACACTAGCTAGGCTTCCATCCAATTGCCGACAGATTTGAATGTGAATATTCTACAATCTTCATAAAAACAATATGCCATTTCAGAGTTTCCTTTAGGAAAATGTGTCACCTGAAAACTTGACAGGGAAGATTTAAAGTTCAAACAATATGGTTTTTTACAGTGTACGGTGAGATACACGCACACATGCTTGGGCACACACACACACACACAATAATACACACACCAGGCAGTGAGTGCTGTGAACAAATGGACAGTTGTTAGGCCGGTGACCTAATGTGCGAGGGGTGTGAATGTGACGCCCCATCCCCGGCCAGGCACGAGGTTCAGTACACGGCAAATGGGATGTCAGCCTGAAAATATTTGACTGGGCAGGGCGTGCAGAGACTATCTATTTGAACACAAAGCCACAACACACACACACCATTTTGTGTGTGTGGTCGATTGATTCATTTATTGATTGTAGTATTTCAAGAGGAACACCGCAACAACCAAACACACCCCAAACAAGACAAACAACATGGAAACAAACAATAAGATGTTATGTGGAATTATTGATCAGGGTAACAATGGTCATGGTGTTGCTTTTGACAAAGGGAAAGCGGAGGGGGAGAAAGATAGGGAGGGGGGGAAGGTAGTAAGAGAGGGGGAGTTATTTGAGCTAGGATTTATCTCAACACTTCAACCTGCCATTACACTATCTAGAGCTGTCTGTATTTATAGACTGGATCATGGTCAAACATGCACATACTTTCACACTCATGCACGCACTGTCTATCTTTCTGTCCTACAGCCACATTATTCATATTGTGTCAGGTTAACTACTGTGGCTGTCTCATCCAAGACACCTCATCCACGGTGTGTGTGTGTGGTGTACGTGTACTGTCAGGTGTCTGTGTAATAATCAGGTTTACGTGTGAGGTCAGGTGTGTTATTAGAGGCTTAAAGCTGTTGTGATTATAGGTTTACATAATTAACTGTACCAGTTATTATTACTATGGTCACACTTAGTTATCACTCTGCTTCCGTCAGGTCATGGTTATTTCACAGGGTAGTCACTGTGTGTGTGTGTGTGTGTGTGTGTGTGTGTGTGTGTGTGTGTGTGTGTGTGTGTGTGTGTGTGTGTGTGTGTGTGTGTGTGTGTGTGTGTGTGTGTGTGTGTGTGTGTGTGTGGTAGCCTAGCTGATTATTATTATAGTGGTTGGGTATTATATGTTGTTAGTAATGCATCATGCAACAATATTGGAAGTCTGAGTCAGACAGCTTTAAACAAACACACACTATCTTTATTTTGTTATTGGGTCTAGTGTTCTAAGTGATCTGTTTCTCTCTTCTCTCTCTCTTTCTCCCTCTATCAGAGATAGGTAGAGTGCGCAAGGACATGTATAATGACTCCATGAATGGAGGTGTGGCCGCCGAGGGGCGGAACTCTGAGGAGCTGCCTAATGGGATTGGTCCAGTGGCTCAGCTGCAGGAGAAGCTCTACGTGCCCGTCAAAGAGTACCCCGACGTGAGTGGACAAACCTTTTTTCACCCTTTGTAGACTTTATTGTAGTGTCTATCCAGAGTGACAGAAAATCAATACCGAAATCAACCCCTTTCCATAACAACAAACTTCCAGCCCATTGGCGGCTAAGGTAGAGCCATTGCCATGTTGATACTCCTGTCTGGTCCTTTCAGATTTGTTAACACAGATGGGGTAGCAATAAAGGGGGAAGGGCTGCTTTCTAAGCTCCCAGCCCTTATAAAAGGGGGTTAGAATGTATGGCAGAGGACATCAGATAGAGGTGATGACAGAAGCTTCTCTTCATTCACATGATAAAATGGCAGTGTAACCCTGGATAATGCGTGCGCGTGCACACACATACATACAAACACACAGGCACATGCAGAAGCATGCACACAAACTCACACAAGACGATGGAACAGATGAGATCAGGGCTAAAAATACAGGATAGCTCCTCTCTCTAGTGTGTGTGTGTGTGTATGTGTGTGTATGCGTGTGCGTGCGGGTGTGCGTGCATGTGGGTGTGTTAAAGTTCTTTAGGAATGAAGAGAATGCGTTGACACCCATATAGAAGTGGGGGGTCAGAGAAACAAAAACAGACAGACACAAGGGTGTGAAAGGTAGAGAGACAGAGGGAAAGACAAATGGAGAGAGAGATGGGAAAGAGGGTGAGAGAGAGAGCTAGAGAGAGGGGCAGCTGTCTTATTAATCTCTCAGCTCCAATGACAGATAAGGTTAAAAGTGTCCAGCCTCACCACCAGCCAACACACACAATGACCTATTCCTGACTCTCTCTCTCTCTCTCTCTCTCTCTCTCGCACGCGCACACACACACACACACATACACAATAAGAACAGAAATTAAATATTAACATGAAGATTGCATTATGCAAAAAGATAAGAAATCTCTCTGCCTGTGCCATCCTGGGTTCAACGGACTGTTATTGCAGCAGCGCTCACTAAATCAGTTGTGGCCAGCTTTCCTCCTGGGGAGTGAATGGATGTGCAGGATTTTTCTCCAGCCCTCCTATAAATACACGTCACTCTACCAAATTCTTTCGACAACTACATACTTTGGAGTGAGTCCGTTGTTTGTGATTTCATGGACAATAGACACTCCAGGCTTCAGTTAATTTTTTCCGTGCTGGGAGAGTATTCAATATAATATTAAATGTCTTATTACTTAGCTAGTATGAACAAGTTACCAACCACGGCCAGGAGTATTACTTAGCTAGTATGAACAAGTTACCAACCACGGCCAGGAGTATTACTTAGCTAGTAGACTACAAGTTACCAACCACGGCCAGGAGTATTTCATGGCTAGCCGCCAACTCCTGGCCCTACATATTCTTAAAATATGTCTCTCTGTGTGTGTTTGTGTGTGTGTGTGTGTGTGTGTGTAGTTTAACTTTGTAGGTAGGATCCTGGGTCCGAGGGGTCTGACGGCCAAACAGCTGGAGGCAGAGACGGGCTGTAAGATTATGGTACGAGGGAAAGGATCCATGAGAGATAAAAAGAAGGTACGTACACACAATCACACGCTCACACCAATGACGTGCGGTGAGGTCGGTGGCTGGGTAGGCACTGGCTATTATCAAAGCCAGATTTACTCACAAATAAACATTGCTGAAGCCCAGCTTCACTATACGGTACAACAGATAGCTTAAACAACCAGATTGACATAGGCTACTAACCGAAATTGACCGACAATTTTCAACAAATGTAAATACCAACATAGCCAAGATACACAAGCGATAGCCTCCGATGGCAGCATATTTCATATCATCCGGCAAAATGACACACTGCTCAACTCAGCTCAGCCATTAGACTGATGTAGCATCCACAGTTACAACTGATAGGTGGCACTTCTAAAGACTAGCATATGGACACATTTCATCGGAATAGTTTGGAACGGAAACTCCAGCCTTTCACAATGGATGTACGCGCGCAAACACACAGACACATAATAATATTATTATGTGAAATATTATTACACACACATTTTATCCGAATAGTTTGCAACGCAATGAATTGACTTTCCCCAATGGATTTACGCACACACACACACGTAATAATAATAATATTATTATGTGGAATATTATTATACACACATATACACTGAGTATACAAAACACCTGCTCTTTCCATGACAGACTGACCAGGTGAATCCAGGTGAAAGATATGATGTCACTTGTTAAATCTACTTCAGTCAGTGTAGGAAACAGCTTAAAGGAGGATTTTTAAGCCTTGAGACAATTGAGACTTGGATTGTGTACAGTATGTGTGCCATTTAGAGGGTGAATGGGCAAGACAACTGATTGAAGTGCCTTTGAACGGGGTATGGTAATAGGTGCCAGGCTCACCGGTTTGTGTCAAGAACTGCAATGCTGCTGGGTTTTTCACACTCAAAAGGTTCCCGTGTGTTTCAAGAATGGTCCACCACCCAAAGGACATCCAGCCAACTTGACACAACTGTGGGAAGCATTGAAGTCACCATGGGCCAGCATCCCTGTGGAACGCTTTCAACACCTTGTAGAGTCAATGCCCTGATAAATTGAGGCTGTTCTGAGATCAAAAGGAGGGTGCAACTCATTATTAGATAGGTGTTCGGTATACTCAGTGTATAATAAATAAGGTTCTAATGAAATGTCCATATCTGAAATGAAATGACTGAAAAATGCAGTCCCAAAAGTCAAAAAAGTATCTCATCAAAACTAAATTCTAGCTTGATAAATCAAATGGATCAAATGAATGTTGTCTATTCAACAGTAGCCTAACCCGCAAATTGCAAAGGAAAAATGCATATAGGCCTACCTTAAATGAAGTCCATTCGTCTGTCCTTCAGGATGAGCTTCTTGGTGGTCAAACTCTTGTCTCTGAGCATCCACAACTTTCATTGTGGCGCTGATATGTGCACAGCAGAACCCCGTGTCCATTATTTTATTCTGCAGATCACAAAAGAGTACATCAGTTTAGCTTAAAATCTCCACTTAGACCATCAGCAGAAAGCCAGTTGAAGCCTTTGACAACCAGGTATCATATCCAGAGGCCATCAGCAGCGTGTCGTTGTCCCGATCTGATGATTTTCCGTCTCATCCTTTGATGAAAGTCAAAAAGTGCAGGTGCTGGTCTCCCTCTCTGAATTGTACTAAGTTTTCCTTGGAAATCCAACTTGAAAATTGTTTGAGGTGCAGTATAGTGTCCATTTGTCATGTTATTTTTGCTGGCTAGCTAGCTTTGTTCAGTTCAACGGATGCGAGCACAAAATAATGTAGACACCCAAATGTGCAGGGCTTACCCCAGGCATACCCACACAACAAGGGTAATCAACAGCGACAGGAGTAAGTAACGCGTTTGAATGGATTTGAATGGTTGGAAATGAAGGCGTGCATACCCTGGTGCCTTTCCTGAGGTTTTGATACAGTTTTATCTAATGTTTAGATTCTGAGCATAAAAACCACCAGAATCATTGAGAAAAAACGTTAGATAACAAAAAATGAATGATCATTTTTTTTTTAATATTATTTATTTGGCTTTCCATAACAGCTTTTTTTATGACATAATCATAGACCTACCCTGCCTACTGCACATCATTGGCTCACACACCACACATTTTAACAGACACTCTTAACCCTAATTGCTCCTGTAAGTCGCTTTGGTTAAGTGCATTGCTCAATTGCACATCGACCAATTTTTCACCTAGTCGGCTCAGGGATTTGAACCAGCAACCTATCAGCTACTAGTCCAACACTCTTAACCACTAGGCTACCTGCCGGCCTCACATGCATGCACCTATGCACACACACCCATAGCATAGTGTATTTATTTTGGCACTAGATTCTAAATGGAGTGGAGTAGAGGTGAAAAGAGCTGGGTCCGTCTGTTTCTCCGCTGTTTTTGGTTCTTTGGTTCTGGCCAGGGCGTCAGACTTCCAGTGGAGCAGCTAACGGCAGGTGGAGCATATCATCATTCCATCTACCTCTCATGAGAATACACCAATCCCACACCTCAGAGACAGAAAGAAAGAAAGACAGAAAGAAAGACAGAAAGAAAGAAAGGGGGGAGATGGAGAGATGGGGAAATTAGTTGAGAGGTATAAAAAGTGGGTAGACATTCTGACCTTCTCCACGAGTGGGGATTATTCACTTGCAGCAAAATGGCTGCCGTGTTACAGAACTAAAGTCAATGTGGACAGTCTTCAGGGAATATTATTGTTTTGAATGTGTATCAGGAGGAGCTGAACAGAGGGAAACCTAACTGGGAACACCTGAGTGAGGAACTCCATGTACTCATCACAGTGGAAGACACACACAACAGAGCTCAGATCAAACTACAAAGAGCTACCGTAGAGGTCAAGAAACTACTCGTACCAGCCGTGAGTACCATGCGATTCATGCTATAATTATGTGTGTGAGTGTGTGTTTGTGTGTGTGTATATTCAGTTGAAGTCAGAAGTTTACATACACTTAGGTTGGAGTCATTAACTCGTTTTTCAACCCCTCCACAAATTTCTTGTTAACAAACTATAGTTTTGGCAAGTTGGTTAGGACATCTACTTTGTGCATGACACAAGGCATTTTTCCAACATTGTTTACAGACAGATTGTTTCCCTTATAATTCACTGTATTACATACACTAAGTTGACTGTGCCTTTAAACAGCTTGGAAAATTCCAGAAAATGATGTCATGGCTTTAGAAGCTTCTTATAGGCTAATTGGCATAATTTGAGTCAATTGTAGGTGTGGATTTATTTCAAGGCCTACCTTCAAACTCAATGCCTCTTTGCGTGACATCATGAGAAAATCAAAAGAAATCAGCCAAGAACTCAGAAAAAAAATTGTAGACCTCCACAAGTCTGGTTCATCCTTAGGACCACGCAGCTGTCATACCGCTCAGGAAGGAGACGCGTTCTGTCTCCTAGAGATGAACGTACTTTGGTGCGAAAAGTGCAAATCAATCCCAGAACAACAGCAAAGGACCTTGTGAAGATGCTGGAGGAAACGGGTACAAAATTATCTATATCCACAGTAAAACAAGTCCTATATATACATAACCTGAAAGGCTGCTCAGCAAGGAAGAAGCCACTGCTCCAAAACCGCCATAAAAAAGCCAGTCTACGGTTTGAAACTGCACATGGGGACAAAGATCGTACTTTTTGGAGAAATGTCCTCTGGTCTGATGAAACAAAAATATAACTATTTGGCCATAATGACCATCGTTATGTATGGAGGAAAAGGGGGAGGCTTGCAAGCCAAAGAACACCATTCAAACCATGAAGCACGGGGGTGGCAGCATCATGTTGTGGGGGTGCTTTGCTGCAGGAGAGGCTGGTGCACTTCACAAAATAGATGGCGTCATGAGGAAGGAAAATTATGTGGATATATTGAAGCAACATCTCAAGACATCAGTCAGGAAGTTAAAGCTTGGTGGCAAATGGGTCTTCCAAATGGACAATGACCCCAAGCATACTTCCAAAGTTGTGGCAAAATGGCTTAAGGACAGCAAAGTCAAGGTATTTAGCCATTTGAGTGGCCATCACAAAGCCCTGACCTCAATCCTATAGACAATTTGTGGACAGAACTGAAAAAGTGTGTGCGAGCAAGGAGGCCTACAAACCTGACTCAGTTACACCAGCGCTGTCAGGAAGAATGGGCCAAAATTCACCCAACTTATTGTGGGAAGCTTGTGGAAGCCTACCCGAAATGTTTGACCCAAGTTAATTTAAAGGCAATGCTACCAAATACTAATTGAGTGTATGTAAACTTCTGACCCACTGGGAATGTGATGAAAGAAATAAAAGCTGAAATAAATCATTCTCTCTACTATTATTCTGACATTTCACATTCTTAAAATAAAGTGGTGATCCTAACTGACCTAAAACAGGGAACTTTTACTAGGATTAAATGTCAGGAATTGTGGAAAACTGAGTTTAAATGTATTTGGCTAAGGTGTATGTAAACTTCCGTCTTCCACTGTATAGTGTACACAGTATGTCCCACTGGGCAAAAACTAGTTGAATCAACATTGTTTCCAAGTCATTTCAACCTCAGAAATCTATGTGGTGACGTTGAATCAGCGTGGAAAATGACTTGTATTTGCAAAAAGTAATCAACATAAGGTCATTTCGTATTTATTTCACCCAACTTTTAACCTAAATCCAATGACATGGTGAAATGTGTTGTTGATTTCACGTTGAATTCCCAATAGTTGACAACTCAACCAAATGTAAATCAAAACTAGACGTTGAACTGATGTCTGTGCCCAGTGGGGTGTGTGTGTGTGTCTGTGTTTGTGTGTGTGTAATTCACCAGGCAGCATCTATAAAGGCGTATCCATGGTAATGTGTGTTGTGAAAGGAGGAGGGGATGAATGGAGAGACTGTTCACTCTTTCTCTTCACTCTATCACTCCTTTCACTCCTCTCTCACACTCAATTCATTCCCTCCTCCTCATTCTCTTTCTCTTTTCTCACATCAACTCTTTCCATGCGTCCCTCAACAATTCTCACATTCTCTTAGCCACCTACCCAATGCCCCCACACCACAGACAGAATATTGCGAACAATGTTGCTCTCACTCCTGAATTCAATATTGAATAAAGTAGTTGTGAACTTTCACCCAAACTCTCAAATCGCACTGCATTTACTTACAGCAGGGATATTCAAACTGGGGTCCACGGAGGTACCGCAGTGGGTCGGCAAAAAATATATCAATGTGTTAGCCTATTAGCTAGAAAGGTAACTCCTATGTTAAAGTTAACTGTGGGTAGGGCAAACATTATTTACAACTATCTACCAAATCTATTCCTTTTAAAATGTTGATTACTTCCCCTGACAATTATCATTCACCTGATTATAAGACAAGACATCTAGAATATATATAATTTTTTGGCCAATATATACTACTAACAGTACATTAAGTTAACCCAGAAGACCTGAGAGTGTGGGTGGCGATTAATGATATCTGTTAGTTTAACTTTGCTGGTCTAGCTGTACAGCTTCAGGCCTACGCCACTCACAATCTGTTCACCAGAGTGTAACGTAATCCAACCTTCAGCCAACTAGACGGATATTAAATGGTGTGTGTGCGTGTGCGTGCATGTGTGTAGGCTGAAGGAGAGGACAGTCTAAAGAAGATGCAGTTGATGGAGCTGGCCATTCTCAATGGAACCTACAGAGACGCCAACATCAAGCAACGTAAGGATGACACCGTTACACTCTTAGAAAAAAGGGTTTCGAAAAGGTTCTTCGGCTGTCCCCATAGGAGAACCCTTTTTGGTTCCAGGTAGAACTCCCTGTGGAAAGGGTTCTACATGGAACCCAAAATGGGTTTTACCTGGAACCAAAAATGTTTTTTCAAATGGTTCTCCTATGGGGACAGCCGAAGAATCCTTTTAGGTTCTAGATAGCATTTTCTTCCCTAATAGTGTAGAAAGTGCCTGTCCTGAAACTGTTGGTGGTGCTTTTTGATGTTTTTGTTTCCAACTAGTAATGCATTTCTATTTGTTTCTCTCTCTCTCTGCGTGTGCGTGTTTACGCTTGTGTGTGTGTGTGTGTGGGTGCGTGCAGCCACTATGGCTTTCTCCCTAGCCTCTCAGCAGCCTCGGCTCATGTCCAGTCCCTCCCCTGTTATGCAGCAGGCTATGAGAAACCCCGCCCCTGTTCAGCAGCCCAATCTCATGCCTCATCTGATTCGGCAGATCCAGAGTCAGCAGGCCCTCATGCAAGGAGCCAATCAGCATGCAGGACTGATGCAGCAATCACCTGAATCAGGAGGATTCTTCTACACTCCCTACGAATATTCCCCCTACACCCTAACCCCATCTATACTAGAATACCCCATGGACACTAGTGGAGTATTAGGTAAACACACACACACACAGATCAAGTTAATTTGGTAATGAGGGTTGTGTTGTTGTGGTGTAACCCGGTTGTATTTCTCTCTCTGTCTCCAGGTATGGCTTTCCAAACCAAAGGCTGAGAGATAAACTCCCTCCTACATATGGACCTCAGACACACACACACACACACACACACACACTTATCTGAGATGGGCCTCTTGACTGTCTTAATGTCTCTGTAACTGTTTGATGATGTCACTGTTAACCCCCTGTGTTTTGGTGTTTTGGTAATGTGGTTGCGTGGTGAGCAGGAGCGATGACGGCTAAGGTGCAACGCCACAATATGAGGGTCCATCCTTACCAAAGAGTAGTGAACACCGACAGAGGTCAGTTAGATCACTAGACAGTGTGAGTGGGGATACGCATTTGTGAGTGATTTTGTGTGTGTGTGTGTGTGTGTGTGTTCATGTGTGTGTCTGTTAGTTGACCTGTGTGCCGCCTGCTAAGAGGGGTATGAGACCAGAATGCGAGGGGAAGGTCAAACAGTGAGCTGTGTGTTAAAGTCAAACAACAGTCTGTCACAGAGCAGAGAGAGGGTAGTGTTAGGAATGGATGAGTCCATTCCAGGGGTGAATATTCCAGGGCGCTCATAGCCCCTCTGTCAGATAGAGGAAGGCATGTGAGGTTGTCCCCTGCTTTTAGAATGGACCGTTCCTCCATGTGACTGTGACCTTGTGACTCTCTTGATTTAGAGTTCTCTTCAAATACTATTTATCTCTCGCTCTATCTCTTTCCCCCTCTTTCTCTCCCCCTCTCTCTCTCTCTCTGCCGGTTGTTTCACAACTGTTCAACCTAAGAGACAAGCAGGGTCATCTCTTTTATACCGTCTTAAATTACACCATTCCTTTGATTTGATTTTGTAAAAGTAAACACTACTTTTTGATCTTTTATTTATTGATATGGTTTTCTAATGATTATTTTGTATATTATGGATCAGAGACATACAGTACTTGAAGCTGAAACAGCCTTCTTATAACCATTATCCATACGACCCTATACTACTGAAATCTGCATTAGGAGATATGGAGTGTAAAGTAAGCATTACTGGACCTTCGTGGGTTAGGGATGGGATGACATTAGATATCATTTCAAAAGACATTCCATTGTCATATCATTATGCCTGCCCTATTCTTTGGAGATTATTGTAGTTGTTGCTTATGTGCTTGGAAAATAGAATTGACTTGTGTGATTGTAAAAATGTATGAATATAATTTTAAGCTATGAGCAGGACGTGTTGTTGCATTCTTGGGGATGTTTTCTTTAGAGTTTACACTACAGACGTGAAGCTCTCACTTGTATTTATTTTGCAAGCATTCAAAGGGTTGTTTCGGTATGACTTTGTATGTTGAAGTGACTCTAGTGTTTTCTTGGTGCCACTATCATACAGTAGAAGTGGCCTAGTCAAGCTGTGTATCAGCCCTAGTTGAACTGGTGTACGTAGAGAACCAATGTTTGATATAAAAAAAACAGACCAAAGAATAAAATAAAAAATAAATGTCTAAAAGTTATTATTAGAAAATATCTGTTAAAAAAATATCTGTTCTTAATTAATTCCTTCTAAAACCACATCTCTTAACATCTCATGGCTCTCGGTAACTGCAGGCCTCTTTGCTTCTCTAGCGGATTACATCTCTAATGCTTAACAGCAGTCTGGAAACCATACCAGATCATTTTTAATCAATTAATTGGTCATCATTGCATTTGGTCTTTTCTGTCAAGACACCATAACATACACCCTGACTGCTGCTAACCATTAAACTGTGTTTAAGCCACCCCTCAGGACCCACCAGCCGTTTCACATACCTGATCTATTCCGTCAAGGTATTGATTATTAGTTGACTAGATGATGTGAAACTACTGGTGGCCCCTATAGACTGGGTTGAGAAACACTGCGTTAGAACAGCTTTAGATGTCAGTGACATTCTCACAGTGACATACCCTATGCTGTCTCCATGGTTTCTCTGTCTGTAGTGCAGCTAGCCTCACTGTAGCAGTGCTCATACGTTCTACAAAGGGCACCTTTTATAATGCCTTCATTAACAATACATAAGCATTCATAACTGCCTATGTCAGCAGTCGCTGGTTGGCATCTCACATTTGTGTCACTTACTGCATATGCCAGACCTTATGTCAACTTGCAGCTATTGACTTATAAATGCTTATGTAGTGTTTATGAAGGAGTTATGTATGTTCACACTGTGTGTGTGTGACTGCAGTAAATCTGACACCACTAGCTGACACTAATCTCTTTCTATCTTTTTCTATGTGTCTTTTTGTTTCCTTAATTTCTTTGTGTCTGTCCGTCTGTCTCCTAACCCCCCCCCCCCCCCCCCCCCCCAGCTGCCACAGCAACTAACCCTTGACCTCTGTACCCACTGATGACCCGCCCATCTCCGCCTGTGGCTTGCTCGTTGCCATGCTCTGGACAACAGCCATGCCCCCCCAGGAGTCACCTCTGCCAAACCAACCAGAGACCAGCGCCATGGTAGTGACCCTTCAGGACCCAATCAGGACCCAGTCACCAGCCATGCCCACCCAAACACCACACTATCAAGCCATGTGCCCCTTCTATAGGAACCACTACATCAAAACCACCCAATCACAACCCCCCAATTAAACCCCAGCCATGCTCTCTGCACTGGTCAGATAACCTATCTCTATACCTTGCCCTGCATTGAGTCGATTTGAAGCTATAATATTATAATAATGAAATAATAATAACAGTCATATGTATGATCATAACATATTCATGCCCACTAAGCTAGTCTGACTGTCCCTGTTCTCAAACCCTCAGCGGGGGTCTAGAGAAACCGGAAGCATCTCGTTTTCGGGGGAGAAAGCAGAGAAGAGGCAAAGCCTAAAAAACGGATGCTTACGGTTTCTGCCGACCCACTAAGTGGTTTCTTTTACGGCCTGCTACTTTAGGTTACCGTCACACAAAATGTTACTCAGATCTGGTTTAATATGTCACACCAGTTTCACATGATGTCCTCTCTAAGACTAGGCTTTTACACCATGCCTGCCTTTCTACAGTGACCTGAGTATCTAATGGGTACGATCACACTTCTCCAGGTGCTACAGAGTGAAGAGTCTCAACCATAACGTTTGCTTTACCAATACAGTATTATATCAATCTGGAGAACAAAGTGCCTTTATTTATTCCAATAGAGAGATATGTCACAGACCAGAGCAGCCTTTTTATGATGGGTTTATATTCTCCATGAAACATGTCTCAACAAAGTGAAAGAGATGTGGTGTATTATAAAGAAACCAACTCAATGTTGTGGTTTCCCATAAGCCTACATGTCTTCTGGATTTAGAATGAAGTGCTAAAAAGGGTCGGTTTCCTCCGTTAGTATAGTAGGACCTCCTCAGAACAGTGTTAGTTTTGTGTGTTTATTTTCTTTGGGGGAATGATGTGTATACTTGTGTGTCTGCCTAGAGAACACACCCTATTGTATAGCGTTGTGTTATTAGATATGTGCGTTACATACCTGAGCTCCTAACTCTCCTCTTGCCCAAGCGGTTGTTCATACTCCACACCAACCATCTCATTCAAGACAAAACATCTGTTTATAATGTATTTTTATATGATATTTTGTATGTGAGAAATAACATTAAATTATGTTTTCTGGTAAGAACAGTATGCCTTACTATGGAGATTTATCTGATTCAGTTTAAGAGCAAACTTTGCTTCCAACCAATGTGCCATTCACCAAGTGTCCGGAGAGTTTTTCAAGTCCTGATATACTGGAAACCTTAACGTATTCTGGACAATTGTCTATCAAGTTAATCTCAGTGTTGCTTACCTTCTGGGCCTTCTCTATGTAGAGAGTCATTATTAACTGTAGTACTGTATATTAATCTACTCTTTGCATTAACTGACCAGTCCTGTACTGTTAACCTCTCTACTCATATCTGCCTCTGCCTCGGTTTCTTTAAAACATAAACTGTGTGAATCTGAGAATTAAAAAGTGTGTTGTTGATGTTTAACTTTTTAAAAGCTGGTAAAAAAAAACAATAACTCTTTGTACTGAAAAACAAAAACATTATTAAACTGGTAGTTGTAAAAAACTAACAAACTTTGTCGCTTTTTCTCTGAAGCTTCTAAAGTTTCCAGTGAGCTTCCTTTCTGCATACTAATCTTAAACACTGCAGGTACTTTTGGAATACACTTAAATTCTTTAGAAATACAGTACACTAGACATACACTTGGTCCCCCTCCTCTCTGTCTCTCTCCAACTCCAACAGTCTGAAGCGAATCGATTGTGCAACCTACCCTTACACACTCACTCATACCTACCCACACACAAAAACATGCACACACATCTGCTGAGCGAATTATACTGGAGCACTGTGGCTCTCTCTAACGTACATTATCTCTCTCCTTCAACGGTTAACTACAGGAATGTGTCATATTTTAACTGCTGTACACACTCTCTGTCTTTCTCTCTCTTGCTATATACAGTATATATACAGTATATATATATATATATATATAAGACTGCACTGACAGAGCTACACCCAAGCACAAATACCATATATAGACTTAAAAAATACTGCTTTGACTGAGGGCTGTCAGTGAGTTGTTCACTATCTGCCCTCTCCCTGCCCTTCCCGCTACCCTTCGGGGGGTAGAGAGCTAATTGAGCCCCAGGCTTGGCTCTGGACCTGGAGCCTTTGGTCTAGATACTGACCCTGCAGCTGTAGGAGGAGAAATAGCATGATCTGGCAACTGACTGAACTAGAGGGAGCCTGATCTGGCAACTCACTGAACTAGAGGTAGCCTAATCTGGCAACACAATGGACTAGAGGAAGCCTGATCTGGCAACTCACTGAACTGGAGGGAGCCTGATCTGGCAACTCACTGAACTAGAAGGAGCCTGATCTGGCAACCTAATGGACTAGAGGGTTACATTCCAATGGATGGAGTGTGGGCCAAATGAGAGAGATTGAGAATGAATGAAAGAATGAGGGAAAAGAAGAAAGGCCAAGGAAGAGGAAAAAGAGTTTGTCTTTCTCCCTATCCCCTTTTCCTACTGCGTCATTCTCCCATTTGGGGGTTGAGGCAGAGGCACCTGTCAGAAACATCTAAAACTCTGTGTGTGCGCTCTTGATTTCTGCCGATCCTGTTTTGTTTGTAGTTTTATGACATTTATCCCAGGATCTCAGACCATCGTCACACCATCTGGTAAACTACTCTCCTCTCTGTATAATCTAGCCTAGAGCCAATACTAGCCCATGGGGGGGCTAGTATTGAATAACACATTCCGAAAAATTGCAAAAAAGACAGTCATAAAATAAATCATAAGAAACAAGGTTTTGAAGTGTTTGTCCTTTATCTAGGAAAAATAAGAAAACTCAGGAAATATTTGTATATGTACAGTACATGACCAAAAGTATGTGGACACCTGCTCGTCAAACATCTTATTCCAAAATCATGGGCATTAATATGGAGTTGTTCCCCCTTTGCTGCTATATCAGCCTCCACTCTTCTTGGAAGGCTTTCCACTAGATGCTGAAACATTGCTGCGAGGACTTGCTTCCAATCAGCCACAAGAGCATTAGTGAGGTCGGCACTGATGTTGTCCTATTAGGGCTGGCTCGCAGTCGGCGTTCCAATTCATCCCAAAGGTGTTCGATGGGGTTGAGGTCAGGGCTCTGTGCAGGCCAGTCAAGTTCTTCCACACCAATTTAGACAAACCATTTCTGTATGAACCTTGCTTTGTGCACAGGGGCATTGTCATGCTGAAACAGAAAAGGGCCTTCCCCAAACTGTTGCAACAAAGTTGGAAGCATAGAATCATCTAGAATGTCATTGTATGCTGTAGCGTTAAGAATTCCCTTCATTGGAACTAAGGGGCCTAGCCTGAACCATGAAAAACAGCCCATTATTACCATTCCACCAAACTTTACAGTTGGCACTACGCATTGGGGCAGGTAGCATTCTCCTGGCATCCGCCAAACCCATATTCGTCCGTTGGACTGCCAGATGGTGAAATGTGATTCATCACTCCAGAGAACGGGTTTCTACTGTTCCAGAGTCCAATGGCAGCGAGCTTTACACCACTCCAGTATGGAATTGTGTATGGTGATCTTAGGCTTGTGTGCGGCTGCTCGGCCATGGAAACCCATTTCATGAAGCTCCCCATGATCAGTTCTTGTGCTGACATT
The DNA here is from genome assembly GCF_016432855.1 of Salvelinus namaycush. NCBI lineage: Eukaryota > Metazoa > Chordata > Actinopteri > Salmoniformes > Salmonidae > Salvelinus > Salvelinus namaycush. The sequence continues at coordinate 26,012,249 of NC_052341.1, forward strand.
GCTTCCAGAGGCAGTTTGGAACTCAGTAGTGAGTGTTGCAACCGAGGACATTTGATTTTTACACGCTACATGCTTTTTTAGGTAGGCTGAACTAATTTCATACTTCCATAAAAATGTTTAACCAGTACCGGTTACATTCAGATGAGTCCCATGACACTTGTGGGGTCACAGAGAACAATGGAGAACACCATCATGTTCATGAGAATCTCCCCTTTCCACAGTGAGGTCACATTAGTTTGTAGCCCAAACAGTTAGGACGCTACAAACAGCAGTTGGCACATCAACGGAACCGATTTCAGACAAGTTCCCTGACACTTGTGGGGATCGTAGAGCAAAATGGAGACGACCATCATGTTTGTGAGAGTCTTCCCTTTCCATAGAGTGGTCAATAGTTTTTAGGTAAAACCGTTTGGACGCTACAGACCTTTTCGTGAGAAGACCGATTTTCGAGATGTCTCATGGACTGACAAACACATCTCTAGCTCTGCCACCTTTCACTGACGCGGAAGTGTGACATAGGCAGATGAGGTGGATTGAGACCACTCCAATGCAAAAAATGAGATATCTCTAGCTTAAATTAACTAATTTTGATGGTAATTTTTTAATTATGTTACTTAGATTCACTCACCGGCATCAATCAACACTAAGGGGGTTAAGGAGACAAAACCTTATTTTCTTGTTGCCGCGACTACAAACACACACACCAGGGTCCTGTAGAGGCTCCTTTCTGTACTGGTTTAGTTCAGCTTTAGTTCAGCTTAGAGAAAAGAGAGAGGAAGGGGAGATAGCAAAGTTAGAAAGAGAGGGAGGGGGATCTAGCAACAAGTTTGCATGTGGGAGAGGGAGAGAGAGAGAAGAAGATAAAGATGAAGCTATTATTCTCACATACAGCATTTTTGTTGTTGTGCACCCTCCTCCCTCCTGGTGATTGGCTGAGGGATAAACAAGACTCTTGGCCGGACCATGTCTGTGTGTGTGTGTGTGTGTGTGCATGCTCATATGTGTGTGGGTGTGTGCATGTGTGCGTGAGACTGAATAGTGTATTGTAGGAGGCCAGCGGGTCCACCCGGCTCCCATACAGAGACAACAGTTACTCACAGACTGTGCCAGGCAGCTTGAATACACACACACACACACACACACACACACACACACACACACACACACACACACACACACACACACACACACACACACACACACACACACACACACACACACACACACACACACACACACACACACAGAAACAATGACAATCTTCATCGTTCCACTTGTCCACTTGGACTCAGATGAATACACAATAACACAGGGCTGCTACAGTGACTGCATCTAAATAAGTTTTGTTATTAGGTTTTTTTCTCACCACAATAAATTCATTCAGAATTCCTCTGACCTACGACAGATGGCTGTACTGTCTAGGCCTACATACACATTTGTGTGTGTGCAGGTGGATGTGTTTAACTATACTTAGACCAGAAATCCCCACAAGAATAGTAAACAAACAAAAATTTGACCAACTGGGGACATTTTGTTAGTCCCCACAAGTTCAAATGCTATTTCTAGGGGGGTTAGGATTAAGGTTATAATTGTGTTAGGGTTAAAATTAGGTTTAGGGTTGGGGTTAGGAGCTAGGGTTAGTTTTAGGGTTAAGAGCTAGGGTTAGGTTTAGGCTTAAATTTAGGGTTAGGTTTTCGGGTTAAGTTTAGGGTTAAGGTTAGGGTAAGGGTTAGGGTTAGGGAAAATAGGATTTTGAATGGGACTGAATTGTTTGTCCCCACAAGGTTAATTATACAAATCAAATAACATTTTATTGGTAACATACACCTATTTAACAGATGTTATTGCGGGTGTAGCGAAATGCTTGTGTTCCTAGCTCCAACAGTGCAGTAGTATCTAACAATTAACAACAATGCACAAATCTAAAAGTAAAATAATGAAATTAAGAAATATATAAATATTAGGATGAGCAATGTTGCAATGGCATTGACTTAATACAGTAGAATAGAATACAGTATATACACATGAGATGAGTAAAGCAGTATGTAAACATTATCAAAGTGACTAGTGTTCCATTATTAAAGTGGCCAATGATTCCATGTCTATGTATATAGGGCAGCAAGATAGAAGACTGTATGTGTGTGTTGTCTCGTCAAAGCAAAACAGAGAAAGAGTAAACCAAGACCTGACAACTCACACACACTAAAGTCTAATCAAAGAGAGTACTGGTGGTCTCAACAGTCTGGTCACAGATGAAAGGGGAATGAAAGGGAAGATGAAAGGGGTTACCCAGCTAACAATTCCACGGAGAGAGAATGTTTTTGCAATGTTACCCGTAATGTTCTGCTGATGTTTGAGTGTCCAGTTTCCGTTAGTTAGGGGAACATTTTATCAACTGTATGTTAGCAAAAATCTCCTGAGAGAACCTATTTAGCATGTTTTGGTGTTGGAGTTCTAACTAGCAAGCTAGCACACAGTGTCGCTAACTAGCTAGTTAGCAAGCACACGGTGTCGCTCCCGCCTCCCACCTGATGTACTAGCGACCGGTAGACAGTGTCCTTCGCCCTTTTAACCTCACACAAACATGAGGATGACATGCTCGGGGGGGGGGGGGGGGGGGGGTTCATGAAGGAACCAATGTGATGCTCGAGGGGGCTGCAGGAACGCCCACTTGTAGAATTGCCCCAAATGATGTGCTGCAGTTGCACACTATTACGCAGATACAGTAAGAGGGTATGTCATATGCCTACCATTTATTAAGATATCATTGTTTAGTTTCTTTGACATTCATGGGCTGAATTTGCTTGGAAAGTAATCTAATTCTGTCACCATCAATTGACTAAGCTATTCACTTTCTGTACAATAGAAGATGTTTAAACCCAGACAGCTTTTAGGGAAACACTTGTGACCTTCTCTCACTGGGTTAAGCCACGGAAGAAGAGTTCTCAGCCGTTAAAGCTTACATTTTTCTGCATCGGTAGGCCTACTCTGTCTGGGGTGGAAATGTAGGCCTAACTAAAGCTCTGGTCTGTCCAAGAAGTGAGTGTGAACGCTAGATATATTCTCTGCTATCCACTTTGTTTCAATTATTATTTTTGTATAGTGAAGGGTCACTTGTTTTTTTTTCAATTGTTCAGGGAGGGTTTAGGTCAAATATATTTTGTTCAAACAGGTCTGATTTTCACCATGTAACCCTTATAATAAATAACGTTCACTCCCTAATGAGACTCTCAGGGGAACGTTCTCTAAAGTTGTAAGAACTGTTGTTGTTAGCTGGGTTGTTATACTCTTTGGTCTGGTCTTCTGGTAACAGATGAGCGCTTTAATGTTACTTTGCTGCCATCTAGTGCAATGTATCGTTACTTTAAGTGACCCTTTGATGTCGTGAATTGTCACACTCGCAAATGTATTTTAATATTTTGCTTATAGCCCCGTATCAAATGCAACCATATCTCAATTTCACCCGTTTTACGTTGAGTAATTCCCCTCAATGCAGTGCCAAAGATGTGTATAACGTTGCTTAACTTTCAGGTCTGCTTACGTAATCGCCTGTCAGTGGTCGCTTTACGGTAGATCGTGGCGGTCAGAGAAGCATGATGAAAAGACTAACCCAACTATAATTTACAAAAAGCTGATCATTTCAATATCTAACTACCTACAGTAAGACAGTGTACAACACTATTGAAAGGTAAACATATTGCTGCGTTTAAGATACTAGGAAATATCGCCAACGTTATTGCTTTTGGCTTGCATCATCACGTTTGGTCAGCTAGGCTAATGTTAGCTATTTAGCTAGTTAACCCAACCAGCATCTCCAGTCGGAAGCGTTCGCCGGGTGAGTCTCCAGATCGTCACCATACATGGACAATAACGCCCCTGGGTCGGGAGGGAAAGGCGGCCTCGGGAGTCTCTTTGTAGGCAGCGAATACTCCAACACAGAGCTCGCCGGAGTCCCATGTAAGTGCCCCTGCCAATTGATGTTGCTACGTTGGTGGTAGCTAGCATACTAACTAACGTTAGTTAGACAAGGCCAACACTGGCCGTCGTTGACATCAACTGAGTTGCTGTATTTTCTACATAGTGACTGGAATGAGCCCCCTGTCGCCTTATCTTAATGTTGACCCCCGCTACCTCGTACAGGTAAGATATGCTAGCTAGCTAGCTACCTAGCTAGTTAGTAGAAGTTGACCTCACTCAATGAATGGATATGTAGAATTGATTTGTGACATTCCCACTATCAAGTCGACTAAGATAATAGATGTTAACCTGTGTGTGTGTGTGTTTTCCAGGACACAGATGAGTTCATCCTGCCAACAGGGGCCAGTAAAACTAGAGGGAGGTTTGAACTGGCCTTCTTCACCATCGGGGGCAGCTGTATCACAGGTGAGACATTCCCTCCCCCCCTCAGTTTCTTTGTCTCACCTGCTCATCTCTTCCCTCTATGAACATAACTCCCCTTCTCCCATATTAAGTGTCTGCTGGTTCTGTATCTGAGTCTCTCCCTCTCTCCCCCCCTCCAATTCTAGGAGCTGCGTTTGGGACAGTGAATGGTCTGAGGATGGGGTTGAAGGAGACCAGAGAAATGGGCTGGACTAAACCTCGTAACGTCCAGTAAGCACCACTGTGTTCCTCTAGTAGTCTGTGGCTTTAGTGTTATCACGTTGCAGACAGGTTTTATTCATGCTAATATAAATGTTCTATGGCAGGGGTATTTAACTCTAACCCAATGAGGTCCGGAGCCTGCTGGTTTTCTTTTTTACCTGATCATTAATTGCACCCACCTGGTGCCCCAGGTCCCTGATTAGAGAGGACCAATGAAAAAACACAGTGGAACTGGCTTCAAGGGCCAGAGTTGCATTTGAGGGTTCTGTGGTAGGGTGCTCTATATACTGCTCTCACTTATCTGACCTCTGACCTTGCCCTCCTCAGGATTCTCAACATGGTGACCAGACAAGGTGCATCCTGGGCCAACACTCTGGGCTCTGTTGGTGAGCACTTCTTCCCCTCTCTTCCTCCTCCTAATCTCTTCTTCTTCACCCTGGCTAACCCATGGACCAGGTGTTTGGGTGTTTTGTCCCTAGTATGTCTATATTAACCATGGGGTGTGCATGTGTGTTTACAGCGTTATTGTACAGTATATTTGGCGTGGCCATAGAGAAGGCTAGAGGAGCAGAGGATGACATCAACACTATGGCTGCTGGGACTCTCACAGGCATGCTGTTCAAATCCACAGGTGTGTGGCCTGTCTGTGGTTAGTCTATGGTTGTGTCGCGTGTGGGGCAAGAGTGCAACATGTAGTGCCCTAGAAACCCCATCTGTCTCATTCAAAACTTGTGTGTGTTTCAGGAGGGCTGAAGGGAGTGGCTCGTGGTGGTCTGGTGGGGTTGGCCATGTCTGGTGCCTATGCTCTCTACAGTAACTGGGACCATATCAGAGGCGGCTCCTCTTCTTCAAATCTCTACTGAACACATCCCTATCTATTGCGTTTCATCCAAAATTCCACCTTATTCCCTACTTGGTGTACTACTTTTGGCCAGAGTCTCAGGGAATAGGTTACCAATACTCAAACACTCCCACATATCACCAGCCCCTCCCCTTGTTCACTTCCTGACTTGAGAGGGTTCTGGGGTATTGGAGGCATGACTGAGACATCATTAAACCATGGACTAAATGACCTCCAAGAAACACCCCTCTCTACACACAACTGCCCTTGCTGCCCCCTCCCCCAGCCCTGTCCTTCTGGGTTACCTCCCTTCTCACCCACACAGATCTGAAAAGGCCTCACACTATTTCCAAGGGGTTTATGTGTTATTGTATTGGGAACTGTTTTTAGAAATGTATCTTTTGTTATATTATTGCTACGTCTAGTAGCCTGGAAGAGGGAAAGAGTCATGTAAATAGTATGTCCATGTTAAGAGTAAATGGATACTGGGGCCCTGTTGTAATCATTTTTACATGCCTCCTCCCTCCCTGAGAAGTAATCACTGATCTGACATGACTGGAGTGATGAAAACAATTCAGTGGAAACCGGTTTACAGCTATCCAGTCATGTCTGGTCAGTGATAACTTCAAGGAGGGGAAGGGTGGATGTATCTGAACATGTCGGCTGGTGTTACTGACTGGTTATTTTACGAGGTTGCCCACTTGTTAGCCCCCTCAGGTAAAGCCAAATGGTTACTACAGGGAGCGAACGCAAGGTTGCTCATCTAAGCATGGTTCATTGAACCACCTCTGCAACACTGGTCTAAGACCCAACCAGAGAGCTGCTGGAAGCCATGATTGTAGTCCTCTGCTTTCATGTGACTGTGGGTTGTAGTCCTTCAGATACAGAACAAGACTTCTCATGAAGCTGAAGAGCAAAGAGACATTCATCCCAGCACACCCTACCAAGGCCTTACAATCAATACTGTTGTAATGTATTTATTCATAGTGGGTACTATTTTCCTGTTAAGAGTTGGAGTCGATGCTGGCCTTTCTAAAAGTTACTTCCAAACAATACTGGAAGTGTCTGTATTATCTCTTTGTGTCCTTGCCTGTTAAGCCCACTGTAAGAACAATACAACAAACATTCAAAATGAGAATATGTTGCCTTGGGTCTTTGTCAGTTGTGCTCATGCTGTTTGCGTGGTGAAAGCCTGTAGGTGGGGTTAGGGGTGGGATATGCTATTGTGACTGACTGGGTTTGAACCCAGATTGTGTGCCCGCTACACTATTGGTATCAGTCAGTAAGCTAAACTAACAACAGTAGTGTTCTACAGTATATTTGAAAGAAGAGGTTCACAATGTTCTGCTTTTTCTGCCAACTTTATTGGCTGACAGACTGCATGATGGGAGTTAGTCAGGAAAGAGTACAACCAGGAAGTGGAACATTGGTTGGGGATGCGGTGGAGGTCAAGGTGTCATACGTGCCATACAAATTGCAGATACTGTATGTTCCTTTGCATAGAGTAGAGTACTTTCAGAGACACAAAGCCTGAATAACACAGAATTTAACACAGATTACAGCATCGTGACAGGTGGCTTGATTTAATGAAATGCTGATGATCAGTACAATGTTGATTGTAAAATGTCTATATTCAAATTTTGTCTGTCACTGTAGTGACTCAGGTTATGGACACAGAGGAGAGGGGGGTGTGGCCTGAGGCAATATGGTATCTCGCACAAAAAATAAATGCTATAGTTTTGGGGGCGTGGAGGGGTTGTCAGGTTGTGTGTGGTCTAGTCTAGTGCATGAAGATGTCTCTGATGCGCGTAGCCTCGATCCAAGGGATGTAATTGGCGGTGCGGGTGAACACGCTGGGCTTGTTCTCCACGGTGCAGCCAATGGGGCCAAAGCTCACCACACCGTGCACCTCCCACCTGTCGCGCCCCAACTGGCACAGCAGAGGACCGCCCGAGTCACCCTAAGAGAAGAGGGGGGGGTAAAACATTGTTAGATCACATTCCTATGTTAATACTAATGCTGTGTTTATAACATCTCGTAAATGTGTAAATACCAGCATGCAACTAGAAAAAAATCTATTTAAACGCCCCTCCAATTGGTAATATCTAGTGGGGAAATCATCTATGATCTCTGAGCTCTGACTTCTCCCACATGCTGAACTCTGCAGTTAAGGAAATTACCTCTAACAGCATTTTCAGCAGTTAAATGCAACAAACCATTATTTATAAAAAATAAAAGATCTATTCATGTATGTTTAACACTAATTTATTTTACAAGCATGATAGCTGTACTTTTAGTTTATGGTTGATGCAGCTTGTTTGACATTAGCCAATCGGCGTACTCCGTACAAGTATGTAATTCTTCCTCCACCCTTTCTCACTCGGTCTTTCCCACTCCTCCCTCTATCCCACCCTTCCTCAGTCCCCTCCTTCCCTACCCTCCCTTTCTCTACCTGGCAGGCAGCAGGTGGTCCTTCTGTGTCTCTGAAGCCGGCACAGATCATGGAGTCCCTGACGCGGTCTCCCCAGAACTTCTTCTGACGGCAGGTCTTGATGTCGATGATGGGCAGACGGGCCTGGTTCAGAGCCTCAGCCAGAGACACGTTCTCCTTCCCACCTGATACACAGACAGGGACACACCACAGGATTACCTTTAGGCAACATACTTGTTTCATGCCTATTGAACGCACCCCTTGTCAATGCTCTTTTGTCTACAATCTTAGTTCTAACATAAGTGGTCATAGGGAGAATCTCAATTGCATACTCCTCGCGTCCTCACTCCACACCTTTTTTTCAAAACCCATTGGATGAGAAAGCCAGAGGTCCCTCCCCTCTGATCGTCTCCTCCAATGGGTTTAAAAAGGAGGCGAGAGGATACGAGGAGTATGCAATGAGATTCTCCCAGTGTCTCCATTCAGCCTCCCCCTCCTTACCCTGTGTGCCTCCCCAGCCTCCTCTCCTCCCCCTTTCATCCCCCCTTAACCTGAGTGTCTACCCAGCCAACCGCACCTTTCTCCCCCTCTCCTCTCAGTCCTCATCTCTAGTTTCATCCAACCTCCTCCCCCTTAATCATCCCTCCTTACCCCGAGTGTCTCCCCAGCCGGTCACCCAGCAGTATTGTCCTGGCTTCAGGCTGATCTGTTTGCGCGGCAGGCATGCATAGCGTATGTGGTTGGTGGGCACGATGTCGGTGGCAGCCTTGACCAGGGCGATATCATAATCCAACTCGCTGTGCATGGGGTAACGGAAGTGCTCGTGACGATATATCCTCTTCACCGGGATAGCCTTCTCGGGTGTTTCGGAACGTTTCAGCTGGTGCTTCCCCAGGACAATCCTCCAACTCCCAGCATCCTCGGCTTTACCCCTGAGACACACAGCATGGTGGGTAACTAAGTTCACGCAGGGTTCAGAATGTAACTATCTGTCACATTACACACAGGTAGTCTACTAGTCCTTTTTGGTGGTTTCTCAAGATGTATTGTCTCTTTCTAGTCTAAACCTAGTTATGGTGAATGGGTTAGACCGTGGTCCTTTTGAGACAAGTGTTTCATTTTTAGCTCAATCCAATAATGTTGTGTGCTACCACTCACGGAATGGCAAGTCTTACTTCTGGAAGCAGTGAGCAGCAGTGAGGACCCAGTTCTTGTGGATGAGAGTTCCTCCACAGACATGGATGTAGTGCTTACTGCCTCTGGGACGAACCTGAGACACACAGAACACACACATTTGCCATCAACCCACAGGCAAGACCTTCCACTTAAAGTAACTGTCCAGTCTTTTCAGATTTATATGAAATATGCACTACATTTAATTGCAATATGAGTGAAATAGTTTTCCTTCCAATTTAAAAAAAATTAAGTATATAAAATGCAGCTCTTCTGTGTTGGTATGGTGTATGCGTACCTCAACAATAGAATGGTGTGAGCATATGAATACCAGTGGCGGTCGGTGCATAAATTTCGGTGTTCCTCAAGGTTCCGTTTTAGGACCACTATTGTTTTCACTATATACACTGCTCAAAAAAATTAAAGTGGAAAACCATACTACAGGCTGATCCAACTTTGATGTAATGTCCTTAAAACAAGTCAAAATGAGGCTCAGTAGTGTGTGTGGCCTCCACGTGCCTGTATGACCTCCCTACAACGCCTGGGCATGCTCCTGATGAGGTGGCGGATGGTCTCCTGAGGGATCTCCTCCCAGACCTGGACTAAAGCATCCGCCAACTCCTGGACAGTCTGTGGTGCAACGTGGCGTTGGTGGATGGAGCGAGACATGATGTCCCAGATGTGCTCAATTGGATTCAGGTCTGGGGAACGGGCGGGCCAGTCCATAGCATCAATGCCTTCCTCTTGCAGGAACTGCTGACACACTCCAGCCACATGAGGTCTAGCATTGTCTTGCATTAGGAGGAACCCAGGGCCAACCGCACCAGCATATGGTCTCACAAGGGGTCTGAGGATCTCATCTCGGTACCTAATGGCAGTCAGGCTACCTCTGGCGAGCACATGGAGGGCTGTGCGGCCCCGCAAAGAAATGCCACCCCACACCATGACTGACCCACTGCCAAACCAGTCATGCTGGAGGATGTTGCAGGCAGCAGAACGTTCTCCACGGCGTCTCCAGACTCTGTCACGTCTGTCACATGTGCTCAGTGTGAACCTGTTTTCATCTGTGAAGAGCACAGGGCGCCAGTGGCGGTGTTCTCTGGCAAATGCCAAACGTCCTGCACGGTGTTGGGCTGTAAGCACAACCCCCACCTGTGGACGTCGGGCCCTCATACCACCCTCATGGAGTCTGTTTCTGACCGTTTGAGCAGACACATGCACATTTGTGGCCTGCTGGAGGTCATTTGGCAGGGCTCTGGCAGTGCTCTGCCTGCTCCTCCTTGCACAAAGGTGGAGGTAGCGGTCCTGCTGCTGGGTTGTTGCCCTCCTACGGCCTCCTCCACATCTCCTGATATACTGGCCTGTCTCCTGGTAGCGCCTCCATGCTCTGGACACTACGCTGACAGACACAGCAAACCTTCTTGCCACAGCTCGCATTGATGTGCCATCCTGGATGAGCTGCACTACCTGAGCCACTTGTGTGGGTTGTCTCATGCTACCACTAGAGTGAAAGCACCGCCAGCATTCAAAAGTGACCAAAACATCAGCCAGGAAGCATAGGAACTGAGAAGTGGTCTGTGGTCACCACCTGCAGAACCACTCCTTTATTGGGGGTGTCTTGCTAATTGCCTATAATTTCCACCTGTTGTCTATTCCATTTGCACAACAGCATGTGAAATTTATTGTCAATCAGTGTTGCTTCCTAAGTGGACAGTTTGATTTCACAGAAGTGTGATTGACTTGGAGTTACATTGTGTTGTTTAAGTGTTCCCTTTATTTTTTTGAGCAGTGTATAATACCTCTTGGGGATGTCATTCGAAAACATAATGTTAACTTTCACTGCTATGCGGATGACACACAGCTGTACATTTCAATGAAACATGGTGAAGCCCCAAAATTGCCCTCGCTAGAAGCCTGTGTTTCAGACATAATTCCTTATAATTCCTTGGATGGCTGCAAACTTTCTACTTTTAAACTCGGACAAAACAGAGATGCTTGTTCTAGGTCCCAAGAAACAAAGAGATCTTCTGTTGAATCTGACAATTAATCTTGATGGTTGTACAGTCATCTCAAATAAAACTGTGAAGGACCTCAGCGTCACTCTGGACCCTGATCTCTCTTTTGACGAACATATCAAGACTGTTTCAAGGACAGCTTTTTTCCATCTATGTAACATTGCAAAAATCAGAAACTTTCTGTCCAAAAATGATGCAGAAAAATGTATCCATGCTTTTGTTACTTCTAGGTTAGACTACTGCAATGCTCTACTTTCCAGCTACCCGGATAAAGCACTAAATAAACTTCAGTTAGTGCTAAATACGGCTGCTAGAATCCTGAATCCTGACTAGAACCAAAAATTGGATCATATTACTCCAGTACTAGCCTCCCAACACTGGCTTCCTGTTAAGGCAAGGGCTGATTCCAAGGTTTTACTGCTAACCTACAAAGCATTACATGGGCTTGCTCCTACCTATCTTTCCGATTTGGTAATGCCGTACATACTTACACGTACGCTACGGTCACAAGACGCAGGCCTCCTAATTGTCCCTAAAATTTCTAAGCAAACAGCTGGGCTTTCTCCTATAGAGCTCCATTTTTATGGAATGGTCTGCCTACCCATGTGAGAGACGCAGACTCGGTCTCAACCTTTAAGTCTTTACTGAAGACTCATCTCTTCAGTAGGTCATATGATTGAGTGTAGTCTGGCCCAGGAGTGTGAAGGTGAACGGAAAGGCTCTGGAGCAACGAACCGCCCTTGCTGTCTCTGCCTGGCCGGTTCCCCTCTCTCCACTGGGAGTCTCTGCCTCTAACCCTATTACAGGGGCTGAGTCACTGGCTTACTGGTGCTCTTCCATGCCGTCCCTAGGAGGGGTGCGTCACTTGAGTGGGTTGAGTCGCTGACGTGATGTTCCTGTTTGGGTTGGCGCCCCCCCTTGGGTTGTGCCGTGGTGGAGATCTTTGTGGGCTATACTCGGCCTTGTCTCAGGATGGTAAGTTGGTGGTTGAAGATATCCCTCTAGGGGTGTGGGGGCTGTGCTTTGGCAAAGTGGGTGGGGTTATATCCGGCCTGTTTGGCCCTGTCCGGGGGTATCATCGGATGGGGCCACAGTGTCTCCTGACCCCTTCTGTCTCAGCCTCCAGTATTTGTGCTGCAGTAGTTTGTGTCGGGGGGCTAGGGTCAGTCTGTTATATCTGGAGTACCTCTCCTGTCTTATCCGGTGTCCTGTGTGAATTTAAGTATGCTCTCTCTAATTCTCTCTTTCTTTCTCTCTCGGAGGACCTGAGCCCTAGGACCATGCCTCAGGACTACCTGGCACGATGACTCCTTGCTGTCCCCAGTACACCTGGCCGTGCTGCTGCTCCAGTTTCAACTGTTCTGCCTGCGGCTATGGAACACTGACCTGTTCACCGGACGTGCTACCTGTCCCAGACCTGCTGTTTTCAACTCTCTAGAGACAGCAGGAGCGGTAGAGATACTCTCAATGATCGGCTATGAAAAGCCAACTGACATTTACCCCTGAGGTGCTGACTTGTTGCACCCTCGACAACTACTGTGATTATTATTATTTGACCATGCTGGTCATTTATGAACATTTGAACATCTTGGCCATGTTCTGTTATAATCTCCACCCGGCACAGCCAGAAGAGGACTGGCCACCCCTCATAGCCTGGTTCCTCTCTAGGTTTCTTCCTAGGTTTTGGCCTTTCTAGGGAGTTTTTCCTAGCCACCGTGCTTCTACACCTGCATTGCTTGCTGTTTAGGCTGGGTTTCTGTACAGCACTTTGAGATATCAGCTGATGTAAGAAGGGCTATATAAATACATTTGATTTGATTTGATGGGTGCTTGTTTATGACACCTCGAGCACTCTACTGAGCCCTTCTCCTGAATCCAAGTGTTTGACACTGGGGAGGGGGCCAGTACCTTTATTATCAAACAGTATTAATGAACAAGCAACATACATTTTTCATCCTATGGTCATCCTACTTTGATCTGGTTTCATCTAAATATAATAACATTTGATGAAAAACATGATTTTGACTGTGCGGGACCTTTAAGTCAAATTTTCACTGAGTCCCCCATTGGCATCAATGCATAACTAAGTGAAAATTCAACATCCTGACGTTAGCAAGTAGATAAGTATTTTCATGGATTGATTGGTTTATTGATTACCTGTAGGGAGACCTGCCATGGCCAGGAGTGAGGTCTGGCCTCGTTTCCAGAGACGATCCGTTCAGCCATGTTAGGTTTATAGTGGGCCGTGCCACAGTCCTTAGGCCAGTCTATAGGAAATAAAATACACAGGAACTGTCAGTACAGTCAGACGAATACTGATCCTAGATCAGCCACGCCACAGTCTGTGAGTCAGTTTAAGAATCATCACAGTCAGTTACAAAGATCAGATCTGAACAATTAGAATGATAAAACATATATTTTTTAACTTCATTTTAGTTATTGGCCCAAGTAGGATTGGTTGAGGTCAGATAGATTAAATGTGATGGAAAGGCAAAGGGGTGGCGAAACAAGTAGATTGAGAGAGAGAGAAAGCAGTGTAGTCGCTGTTAAAGGGATAATCCACAACCAGAAATATAAATCATGAAACTCCTGTCAATTTGGTGAAAGCCTATGTTCTATCAGGGAGTAAAATAACAATATCCCCATGATTTAATTTCTAAGTGGTCAATCTGTGGTATCAGGAAATAGCTATATAGTTCTGTCACTGGAGCTAGGGGATAAGACACTATCACATATCATAACCTGGACAACACCCTGTCGTTCTCAACTAACATCAAGGCGGTGACCCGTTCCTGTAGGTTCATGCTCTACAACATCCGCAGAGTACGACCCTGCCTCACACAGGAAGCGGCGCAGGTCCTAATCCAGGCACTTGTCATCTCCCGTCTGGATTACTGCAACTCGCTGTTGGCTGGGCTCCCTGCCTGTGCCATTAAACCCCTACAACTCATCCAGAACGCCGCAGCCCGTCTGGTGTTCAACTTTCCCAAGTTCTCTCACGTCACCCCGCTCCTCCGCTCTCTCCACTGGCTTCCAGTTGAAGCTCGCATCCGCTACAAGACCATGGTGCTTGCCTACGGAGCTGTGAGGGGAACGGCACCTCCGTACCTTCAGGCTCTGATCAGGCCCTACACCCAAACAAGGGCACTGCGTTCATCCACCTCTGGCCTGCTCGCCTCCCTACCTCTGAGGAAGTACAGTTCCCGCTCAGCCCAGTCAAAACTGTTCGCTGCTCTGGCACCCCAATGGTGGAACAAACTCCCTCACGACGCCAGGTCAGCGGAGTCAATCACCACCTTCCGGAGACACCTGAAACCCCACCTCTTTAAGGAATACCTAGGATAGGATAAAGTAATCCTTCTAACCCCCCCCCCCTTAAAAGAGTTAGATGCACTATTGTAAAGTGGTTGTTCCACTGGATATCATAAGGTGAATGCACCAATTTGTAAGTCGCTCTGGATAAGAGCGTCTGCTAAATGACTTAAATGTAAATGTAATAACCCTTTCAAAACAAATACCTGCACTCCAGATCGCCAAATTAGACAATAGATGGTATGGGCATACTTGTCTAGAACACATCCACCCGTCTATATCATAACAACGTGTATATTTTATACCAGTGCGCCGTCAGATTAATGGCCTTTCTTCCTTGAACTATCGTGCCACAATGCGGTTCAGTCCTCTCTTCTCCCTGCTAAAAGACTCGCAGCCTCCTTGCACGTTGCCTTAGCAACCACATTGACTCAAAGACGTTAGCTAGAAACGCGATCAACATGGTGAGATTCTAACTACAACTAGCTAACTACTTAACATGCTGATTTTGACTTTGGCATTAGTGTGTGTAGGCAGGTACGTTTTCTAACGAACTAACTAACTAGCTACCAGCGAGCCTGTCCATAGAGCATTGCCTTGTGGGTTTTGAAGTCGACTTTTCACATGTTGCTTCCTACCTTATTATGACAACGAAATGCAAAATTCACAACATATATCGTTATAACATATTTTCATTATTTGACAATGTAAATCATAAGAACATGTGGTTTTGAGTGGATTATTCCTTTAAGATGAGTGTGTGTATTCGTGTGCTGGTGCCCATGTGTATCAGTGGAGGCTGGTTGAAGGAGCTATAGGAGGACGGGCTCATTGTAATGGCTGGAATGGAATGGTATCAAACATATGGAAACCCCGATTGACTCTATTCCATTCATTCCATTCCACCCATTACAATGAGCCCGTCCTCCTAAAGCTCCTCCCACCAACCCCCACTGATGTGTACGTGTGTATCTGGCTCACCCAGGTGCAGGACTTTGTGCTGGGCCTGTCTGCCAGGGGTCAGGGTGTATGTGGCGGCAGGCAGAGGCGACACACACAGCAGCAGCAGCAGAGATAGGAGCGGAGACCCTGGAACATCAACCATCTTCAGCAGAATCACTGCCTCGCGCACACAGCACACAATTTATATAGCACTGGACAAACACATAAACACACGCTCACATACAGGCATCCAATCACCTGCACATACTCAGGCATATACATACACGCACACTCATTCACAAACTAATATGCGCGCATGTACCTACATATGAACACACACACACACACACACATTTCCCCCAGGGACAAAGATGACTACAAAGCCCCAGTGCTGGATTGTTCTCTTGCAGCCAGGGGCTTCTACAGCAATGGATAGGGGCTTCTGGGGGGCCCATCAGCACTTTCAACACACCCACATTCCCACACACACACACACATTCATACAAGCGCATGCATGAACACATACACACAGGCACAACACACTCCCTTGGCCGCAAACATAGGACAAACATGTAGGAAAAAAACAACCTCTCTACTTTACTCGCTACTCACCCCATGACGCACGTCACCCCATCAGCCCATCTCCTGATTCTGTGTCACGTGACCCGGTGACCTGTACCCTCCAAACCCAACCCCCATACACACACACAATTCGCCACTCTACCCATTCATGTCTACAAACTATTACACCCCATTACCTGTAAATAATTTCCATCACCAGGCTTACTTCTACTTATCTAAACATCTACCTAACTCTAAATCTTCTCCAGTTAACCTCTATAACTTATCCAAACCTCCCTAGGGTTGTGGATGGATGAAGTGATCCTATAAAGTATAAGTATGGCTTGCACCTAGGCCCAGGACTGTACCACTTTCACCATACAGGGGGCGTGAAAGAGAGAGAGCTTTGTTACTCTACATAACAAATACAACTACCGTGTTTGTTCGTTAACAGTGAGATATGACAACAGTAGAAGCAACTAGTGAGGTGTGGTTTCAGGCCTTTACTATGGTGAATGACAGGGAATGTGCCTGCTCATCTGAACGGTAGCAGTATACAGGGCCTGAATGAACTGAACATACAGACTTACTCACACCACCATGGTTCACCAAGTTTACAAACACTCTGTGTGTGTATGTGAGTGTTTGTGTGTTTTTTTTGAGAGGGTGAGTGAGTGAGTGAGTGAGTGAGTGAGTGAGTGAGTGAGTGAGTGAGTGAGTGAGTGAGTGAGTGAGTGAGTGAGTGAGTGAGTGAGTGAGCGAGTGAGTGCCTATGTACATGTATGTGTATATAGTGCAAAGTACAAAGAATAGATATGAAAGTAACATCAGTGAATGTTTTGACAGGATATTTTAATACATTACATTTTTTTTCCTATTGGAGATTATTGACAATAATCCATGGCATCCACACATTCACATATCCATGCTTACTGTAATGCAGTGCAGGCAGGCAGTAACACATATTGACATTAAGGGCTGTTTTTTTCTGGGATCCTGGACCTACAGTTGAAGTCGGAACTTTACATACACTCAGGTTGGAGTCATTAAAACTCGTTTTTTCAACCACTCCACAAATTTCTTGTTAACAAACTATAGTTTTGGTAAGTCGGTTAGGATATCTACTTTGTGCATGACACAAGTCATTTCACTTATAATTCACTGTATCACTATTCCAGTGGGTCAGAAGTTTACATACACTAAGTTGACTGTGCCTTTAAACAGTTGTTAATTTAAAAATTATGTCACGGCTTTAGAAGCTTCTGATAGGCTAATTGACATAATTTGAGTCAATTGGAGGTGTACCTGTGGATGGATGTATTTCAAGGCCTACCTTCAAACTCAGTGCCATCATGGGAAAATCAAAAGAAATCAGCCAAGACCTCAGAAAAAAATTGTAGACCTCCACAAGTCTGGTTCATCCTTGGGAGCAATTTCCAAACGCCTGAAGGTACCACGTTGATCTGTACAAACAATAGTACGCAAGTATAAACACCATGGGACCATGCAGTCGTCATACCGCTCAGGAAGGAGACGCGTTCTGTCTCCTAGAGATGAAAATACTTTGGTGCAAAATGTGAAAATCAATCCCAGAACAACAGCAAAGGCCCTTGTGAAGATGCTGGAGGAAACAGGTACAAAAGTACCTATATCCACAGTAAAGTGAGTCCTATATCGACATAACCTGAAAGGCCGCTCCGCAAGGAAGAAGCCACTGCTCCAAAACTGCCATAAAAAAGCCCGACTACGGTTTGCAACTGCACATGGGGACAAAGATTGTTATTTTTGGAGAAATGTCCTCTGGTCTGATGAAACAAAAAAATCTCTGGCCATAATCTCAAGACATCAGTCAGGAAGTTAAAGCTTGGTTGCAAATAGGTCTTCCAAATGGACAATGACCCCAAGCAGACTTCCAAAGTTGTGGAAAAATGGCTTAAGGATAACAAAGTCAAGGTATTGGAGTGGCCATCACAAAGCCCTGACCTCAATCCTATAGAACATTTGTGGGCAGAACTGAAAAAGTGTGTGTGAGCAAGGAGGCCTACAAGTCTGACTCAGTTACACCAGCTCTGTTAGGAGGAATGGGCCAAAATTCACCCAACCTATTTTGGAAGCTTGTGGAAGGCTACCCAAAATGTTTGACCTAAGTTAAACAATTTAAAGGCAATGCAACCAAATACTAATTGAGTGTATGTACATTTCTGACCCACTGGGAATGTGATGAAAGAAATAAAATCTGAAATAAATTGTTCTCTCTACTATGATTCTGACATTTCACATTCTTAAAATAAAGTGGTGATCCTAACTGACCTAAGACAGGGAACTTTTACTAGGATTAAATGTCAGGAATTGTGAAAAACTGAGTTTAAATGTATTTGGCTAAGGTGTATGTAAACTTCCGACTTCCACTGTAGATGTTATTGCAAACCTGAACTGGAGTAGTATCCTTTCCAACCCAACATATTTTTCACCTACTGGCAGATATATTTGAATACTAACATATATCAATTTTATATAAAGTAGTCAAAAACTACAACACAGCAGTAGGGAGTCCAGTGTTAGGGTTATTCAGATGCCTCTTTTGCCCTTTAGACTGCACCCCGCCAACCTCCAGTGTTAGTCCCATACAGTCATTGGTTAGTCTTATAATGTGATCATGTTCTTCCAGTGTCATTCATTGGGGTTTGAGGAGCGAACACATCGCTTCAATGACTTCATCACTCCTCCACTCTTCTTCCTGCTCTGCCCACTCTCACGGTATGACGACTTACGAGACAGCGCTGGTGTCCCCTTTTCCTCTGTCTCTTCCCCCTTCAGTCCTCCCTCCCTCTGTCCTCCTCCCTTTCCCTTTCCATCTACTCCTCCCTCGCTATCTCCCTCTAACTTTCCTTCTTCCTCTCTCTCTACCTTTACCTCTCCCTCTGGTTCTCTCTGTCTCTGTCCTCTCTCTACCTCTCCTCCCTTTCTATCTTCATATCCTTCTCCCTCTTTTTCTCCCTCTCTCTCTCCCTCTCTCTCTCCCTCTCCTTTGGTGTCAGCCTCAGTCTCAATGGCAGCAGTCGCCACCGTATTAATCGATAATGCCATTGGGGAAGTTGCTATGGCAGTGGTCTTTCTTTTGGTAGTGACAGGGGTTGACAGGGTAGCGGTTTCCATGGAAGCGGTCTTGCCCTTGATTGTCATAACAGGGGTTGACGGGGTAGCGGTTTCCATGAGAGGGGTTTTGTTCTTGGTTTTAGAAATGATCTTAACCCTTGATTTGCTTTTAGTCTTCGGTTTGGTTTTGGGAGTGGTTTCTGTGTTTGTGTTGTCTGTCCTGGTCTTGAGCTGCAGGTGTTTCTGTATGATAGAATAAGATAAGGTCAGAGAAACAACAGTTAACATATTAAAAACGATGAATATATAGATAAATATAGAACAATACACTACATTACCAAAAGTATGTGGACACCTGGTCGTCGAATATCTCATTCCAAAATCATGGGCATTAATATGGAGTTGGTCCCCCCTTTGCTGCTATAACAGACTCCACTCTTCTGGGAAGGCTTTCCACTAGATGTAGGAACATTGCTGCAGGGACTTGCTTCCATTCAGCCACAAGAGCAGCAGTGAGGACGTGCAATTCATCCCAAAGGTGTTCGATGGGGTTGAGGTCAGGGCTCTGTGCAGGCCAGTTGAGTTCTTCCACACCAATTTAGACAAACCAATTCTGTACTTACCTTGCTTTGTGCACGGGGGCATTGTCATGCTGAACAGGAAAGCGCCTTCCCCAAACTGTTGCCACAAAGTTAGAAGCATAGAATCGTCTAGAATGCTGAAGCGTTAAGATTATCCTTCACGGGAACTAAGGGGCCTAGCCCGAACCATGAAAAACAGCCCCAGACCATTATTCCGCCTCCACCAAACTTTACAGTTGGCACTATGCATTGGGGCAGATAGCATTCTCCTGGAATCTGCCAAACTCAGATTCGTCCTTCGGACTACCAGATAGTGAAGCGTGATTCATCTGCTCCAGAGTCCAACGACGGCGAGCTTTTCACCACTCCAGCCGACGCTTGGCATTGTGCATGGTGAACTTAAGCTTGGCCATGGAAACCCATTTCATGAAGCTACTGATGGACAGTTCTTGTGCTGATGTTGCTTCCAGAGGCAGTTTGGAACTTGGTGGTGAGTGTTGCAACCGAGGACAGATGATTTTTACGAGCTACGCACTTCAGCACTCGGCTGTCCCGTTGTGTGAGCTTGTGTGGCCTACCACTTTGCGTTGTTGCTCCTAGAAGTTTCCACTTCACAATAACAGCACTTACAGTTGACCGGTGCAGCTCTAGCAGGGCAGACATTTGACAAACTAACTTGTAGGAAAGGTGACACCCTATGGAGGTGCCACGTAGAAAGTTACTGAGCTCTTCAGTAAGGCCATTCTGCTGCCATTGTTTGTCCATGGAGATTGCATGCCTGTGTGCTCAATTTTATACACACGTCAGTAACGGTGTGGCTGAAATAGCCAAATCCATTCATTTGAAGTGGTGTCCACATACTTTTGTATATATAGTGTAGATTGACATGTAGAAACCATCACTTGAATAGTCGCGCTAGACACACTACAGACTTAACACAAACACACACCTGTATGGCCGCTGAGCTACGCAGGGTTAACACGCACACCTCCACAGACCACACACACCGACAGACATACCTGTATGGCCGAGCTGAGTTCCTCGGGGTCCAGAGAGGCTCCGTAAACATCCCAGGTCATCCCGTCTTCATCCCACTGCACCTGCTTCATACTACCCCTCCTCTTGCTGTGATCCCACTCTCCACTTCTCCTCCTCTCCTCCTCCTGTACCCCCACCTTCAGACAGGACCTCCTCCTCCCCATCTCCCCCAGCGGGGCAGAGCTGCTGTCCTCCCACTCTACCTCTTCTTCCCACCTCTCTCTGGGGCTGTCCAGAGGGAACATACTGGAAGAGGGCGACACCAGGTTGGAGTGGGAGCCTAGCGATGACCTCAGGTTCAACCTTGACCCCGGAGGGGACCCCAAGATGGACTGTGAACCTAGATAAGTGTTGTAACCCATGATGGAGTTGGACCGAGGGGGAGACCCCAGATTAGTGTCCGACCCATGATCCTTTAGGGAGCTCTGGAGGGACCTAAAGTTTAAACTTGACCCTTGAGGTGACCCCGCCTGCACCCCGACCTCCACCAGCTCCCTCTGTGATGTCATTGTCCCCTCCTCCCTGAACCCTGACCCCTGGGGTAATGATGTCATCAAGTTCATGACCCCTGAATAGGCGGAGTTACAGGAGCAGTGGGGGCAGCCGTCCAATCGTGAGTCGCTCAGGGAGGAAACTAAACCTGCCGATCTCTGACCTCGGCCAGACGGACAGGTGAGCCTCGGTGACCATGACAATGCCAGGTGAGCAGGTGGGCTGGGGAAAAACACCCGAGGGTCCATCTCCACTTCTTGCTGCTGTACAGGGATGCCCAAGCAAACACCCAAGGGAGGTGTGTTGTTGTTAGGGCTGGGTCTGGGGCTCAGGATAGGGGGCTTCTCTACATAGTACATCCCCACAAGGGTGCACCCTGGTTGGGGTGGGACCTGCTCAATGCTGCCCCTCTCCTCCAGGCCTTCCACACCCTGAGCTCTACAGGAAGGAGAGGGGAAGGGGGAGGGAAAGGGGGAAGAGGGATGCTTGTGGGGTGAACAGGCCTCGTCTTTGTAAGGATTTGGTCGGCATCCTTTAGGGGTCAGGGGTGAGGGTAGGCATGATATTACAGCTGGAGGTGAGGGTAGAGGTGAGGTTACAGATAGGGGTGAGGGTAGGCATGATATTACAGCTGGAGGTGAGGGTAGAGGTGAGGTTACAGACAGGGGTGAGGGTAGGCATGATATTACAGCTAGAGGTGAGGGTAGAGGTGAGGTTACAGATAGGGGTGAGGGTAGGGGTGACATTACGGGTAGGGGTAAGGACATAGGTGAGGGTGTGTGCGTCTGACAGGGTGTGTCTGCGGTAAGGGGTGACAGTCTGTATTGGAGTTGGGGTAGGTTGTGGCGTGTGTGTAGGGTTGGGCTCTGAGTGGGTGTGTTTAGGGGTGAGGTGAAAGGGGAGGGTGTAGCAGGTGTTTGTATGGAAGACTGAGACTCTGAAGCCAGTCTGGAGCAGCGAGCGGAGTACAGGATGCACGGGGTCTCCTCAGTCATACTCCCTCCCTTCCATATGACCGTCTCTGGTGTGCTACCACTGCTACACACACTGGCGCTACACATACTCCAACGCGCCACACGCTCGTTACTAAGGGGAGATCCGTGCCCGTGTATGTTTTGAGACGTCTGTGAGTGTGAGGGTGTGGGTTGTTGTATGTATTGCTGCAGGGGTGTGAGTTTTGGTGTGTGTGTGTTTGGGGAGGACTGTGTATTTTGGCTGGCGCTCCGTCTCAGCTCCAGTTTTGCCCACGCCGGGTCTCGCAGATGCGGGTGTTTGGTTGCCATGACTACGTCCATGGAGCTCTTGGAGAGGGAGTAGATGGGTGAGCGTTCCTCTTCTTCCTCTTCCTCTTCCTCTTCTTTTCTCTCTGCCCTGAGTCCGCCTGTTGATCCAAAATGGCCGCTGACAGGGGGGAAGTGCTCCGATGACAGACGCCAGTGCCTCGCCATGACAACAACACTGACAAATAGGAATAAGGGATCAATCGATCTTCCAGCAGTGGCCTGGTTGTTTGTTCTACTCAGGTTGTCTTGTCATCAAGAAACTGCAGAAAGACTGAAATTACAAAATTATTTCATCTTTCTTTCTTTCCCTCCTCTCCCTCTCTCTTCCTCCATAAAACCTTCCTATCAGATGCGCCCTCACTCTTCTCTTCCTCTCTGTTAACACACACACACACTGTCCAGATTAGCCCTCGGTAATAAGATTACAGGGTCCAGATTATTCGATTATTTTTTTAAACGTGGGATTGAGCTAAAGTTAAGAGAGCCTTCAGCCCTCACAGGTGACCAATTCCTCAATCTTCCTCCCTTCTGTCTCTCGACTCCCTTCTTTCCTTTCTCTTACTCTCTCTCTCCCTTCAATGGAGGGAGAGACAAAGAGAGAGAGAGAATAAAGAGGAGAACAATAATAGACTCCTGGGAAACTATTAGAGTAAATTTAGCTATTTGAATCCTATTATTGAGTTAGCAATGAGAATTACAATGAGAATTACACAAAGCCACACACCCACGCTATCTGAGTGTGCGTCCTATGTGTGTGTGTGTGTGTGTGTGTGTGTGTGTGTGTGTGTGTGTGTGTGTGTGTGTGTGTGTGTGTGTGTGTGTGTGTGTGTGTGTGCGTGTGTGCGTGCGTGCGTGCGTGCGTGCGTGCGTGCGTGCGTGCGTGCGTGCGTGCGTGCGTCTGTGTGTGAGTCTGTTAAACCCTGCAGATGGCTGAGAAGCTTTGGGAAACTCAGTCAGACTCCTTGCTAAACGCCACGTCCCTTCTCTCCCATGTCTCTCTTGCCCAAGCTGAACTCAATTTAGAAATGCTATGAGCCGGTTTCCCACACCCAGAATAAACCTATTCCTAGGAGTAGGTTTAATCTGGGCACCCACACAGGTCCAGTATTGTTTCTTACCTTTATAATAAGTGCACATGTTGTACTCGACTCCTTTTCTCCTCCACAACTGACAGCAGACTCTACATTCCAACACCCTCCTTTTCACCCCCCGATCAGTACTAAGTCCACGATGAGCCCTCACTTAAAGTCTCCTCTCTCAATGTTGCTCTCTTGCTCTATTCTTCTATTACACTCTTTCAGAAACTCTGTTCACATTCCCTTCCTCTCTCTCTCACACTCATTCTATCCTTTCCTCTCTTTCTCTGTCTCGCTCTGTAACTCTCTTGTGCTCTCTCTCTCTCTGACCCCAAGATGTAGGCCAGGTGGCTAAGTGTGTGTGTGTGTGTGTGCGCATGTGTGTTAGCTGTAGCGTTAGTCTTAGCCCTAAGGATAAGCATCTTGTCATCTCATTAGCTGTAGCTCTGCTCTCTCAGACTGACCAATCCCTGTGCAGAGATTCAGTGTGTTGGTGCATGAGTGCAGGTTTGTGTGCAATGACTATTGCTCAGATGAAAAGTTAAACATTTTCCCCATGGCCCAAATAAAAATTATATGAATTTACTGAATGGGTTAAAATGGTGTTGCCTGTGTGTATATAGGCTGTGTGTGTCTGTGTGTTTGTGTGTGTGTGTGTGTGCGTGCACGTGCGTGTGTGTGGCCTTGAGTCTGTGAGGCCCAGAGTCCTGAAGCTAGGGGTGGGAAGGCAACAGCTGTATCTTACATTCAATACCATCTGGTTTCCAGACTGGAACTGTGTATGGGAATACACTGGAATACTACCTCGATTTATATTCAACTTATTCCTACCTGAACCTATATCATCTGTAGGAGGGAAAAAGAGCAAAGGAGAAAGAGAGGAATAATGTGGAGTGTAATGACAGTGTAATGACTGAAGGGTCAAGAAACGAAGGGAGAGAGACATGGCTGGTGAGTAAAAATACTGGAGGGAACCCAATTCATCCTCTGTTTCCTTCCCTTCAACTTCATCTGATGTCAACTTTTTTACTCAGAAATAATTGTTTATAGATGTGAAGAATACAACTTATATTATTGTGCAGAATTCTGCCAGGCAGAGGAGATTGACAGGCAAACAGACATAAAACTCAGAAAGTGTTCATACCACTTGACTTATTTTTGTATAATTTTTGTATAATTTAACCTTTATTTAACCAGGTAGGCAAGTTGACAAGTTCTCATTTACAACTGCGACCTGGCCAAGATAAAGCAAAGCAGTTTGACACATACAACAACACAGAGTTACACAAGTAATGAACAAACGTACAGTCAATAACACAATAGAAAAAAAGTCTATATACAGTGTGTGCAAATGGCGTGAGGAGGTAAGGCAATAAATAGGCCATAGTGGCAAAGTAATTACAATATAGCAAATCAACACTGGAGTGATAGATGTGCAGATGATGATGTGCAAGTAGAAATACTGGTGTGCAAAAGAGCAAAAAAGTAAATTAAAACAATATGGGGATGAGGTAGGTAGATTGGATGGGCTATTAACAGATGGGCTGTGTACAGCTGCAGCGATCGGCTGCTCAGATAGCTGATGTTTAAAGTAAGTGAGGGAGATATAAGTCTCCAACTTCAGCAAAATTTTTGCAATTTGTTCCAGTCATTGGCAGCAGATTATTCTGTGTTACAGCCTGAATTCAACATGGATAAAAAATATAAAAAATGAATTCTCAACCATCTACATACAATATCCCATAATGACTTAGTGAAAACATATTTTTAGATATTTTTTACCAAATTTGTTGAAAATGAAATACAGAAATATCTAATTTACATAAGTATTCACAGCTCTTTGCTATGACACTCCAAATCGAGCTCAGGTGCATTCAATTTCCTTTGATCATTTTTGCGACGTCGCTACAACTTGATTGGAGTCTACCTGTGGCCAATTCAATTGTTTGAACATGATTTAGAAAGAAACACCTTTCTATAGAAGGTCCCACAGTTGACAGTGCATGTCAGAGCAGAAACTATACCATGAAGTCCAAGAAACTGTCTGTAGATCTCTGAGATAGAATTGTGATGAGGCATATGTCTGGGGAAGGGTATAAAACAATTGTGTTGAATGTTTCTAAGAGCACAGTGGTCTTCATCATTGGGAAATTGAAAAAACGTGGGACTACCCAGACTGCTTAGAGCTGGCCGTCTGGCCGACCAAAGTAAGCAACCAGGCAAGAAGGACCTTGGTCGGGGAGGTGACAAAGAACCCAATGATCACTCTGACAGAACTACAGAGTTATTTGGCTGACATGGAAGAACCTGCCAGAAGGACAACAGTCTCTACAGCATTTCACCAATCTGGGCTTTATGGGAGAGTGGTCGGACGGAATCCACTCCTGAGAAAAAGGCACGACAGCAAGCCTGGAGTTTGCAAAAATCCACGTGAAAGACTATGTGAGCATATGGCAAATTATTCTGTGTGCTGATGAAACAAATGTAACTCTTTGGCATCAATGCAAAGCGCTATGTCTGGAGAAAACCAGGCACAGCTCATCAGCCGTCTAACACCTGCCCTACCATGAAGCAGGTGGAGGCAGCATCATGCTATGGGGATGCTTTTCAGCGGCAGGGACTGGGAGACTGATAGGGATAGTTGGAACAATGAATGGAGCCAAATGCAGGCAAATCCTTGATGAAAACCTGCTTCAGAGTGCAAACTACCTTAGACTAGGGTGAGGATTTATGTTCCAACAGGACAATGACTCCAAGCATACACCCAAGGCAACGCTGGAAAGGCTTTAGAACAAGAAGGTGTAAATCATTGAGTGGCCCAGCCAAAGCCCAGATGAATCCCATTGTAAATCTGTGGAAAGACTTGAAGAAAATCTGCAAGGAAGAATGGGAGAAAATCCCTAAATCTAAAGGTGCTTCTACAAAGCATTGACTCAGGGGTGTGAATACTTATGTAAATTAGATATTTTTGTATTTTATTTAAATAAATTGACAAAAATGTCTGAACTTGTTTTCACTTTGTCATTGTGGGGTATTGTATGTAGATGGGTGAGAAAGAAAATTAATTTAATCCATTTTAAATTCAGGGGTATGAATGCTTTCTGAAGGCACTGTATTTCAGATCCAACAATGTTATTGGCTGTGGGTCTGTCTTTGGGACTCTTCCTCTTGCTTCTGATTGGTGTATCTGTCTACTTCCTGTGGAGGAGGTGCGGCCAAAGACGATACCAGGAAATGGTCACCATGATAGCCCCCTTCCCAGCGTGCACCACTCCAATTCTCCTGACCAATCAGAGACCCAGGTACAGGTGAGTGTCAGGTCACAGCCCCTAAATGTGTGTGCGTGTGTGTGTAGGAGTGTGTTCTTCTGCCCAGGCGTTGCTGACGCATGCCAGATCTTACAACACCTGATAAGGATTTTTAGTATCCGCTAACCACATCATATGTTATAGCAATCTGTCAGTCGACGACACAGTCGATGACGTGGCACGCAACCATTAGTTGATGCATGCAGCATCTGAGCAGGGGAACACAACCTATATGTGTGTAAAGAAAGAGAGCAATATGTTAGATAATGGTCGTGTTCCCCTGCTCAGACGTTGTATGCATTAACCAATGGTTGTGTGCCACGTCATCGACTGTGCCGTCAGGCACCAGATTGCTATAACATAGTGGTTAGCTGATACCTAAAATAGGTCTGGGATGCGTCGGTAACGTCTGAGCATAGGAACATGACCGAAGCCACTGTGTTATTTGTAGATGTTATGATAATTTCCTGTGCCTCTCTCTGTGATAGGCCAGATGAGATCCCATTCTTCCTGCCACCCCGATTTAAACCAACTCTCAGGAGCGAGGAGGGGGAGAAAGAGGGACGGAAGGACCTCAGCAGCACTCATCGTGGATCTCTCACAGTAGGGAGTAGGTTAGGAGGGGGGAGGGGGGGCAACACTGTCTGTATGTCTCGCATCTCACCAACTCCCACTAATTGGGCTACTTTGTGCTACTTCTTCCTCTCTAGGCTGGTATCCAGTAGGTAGTGTAAGGGCAAGTCTGTACTGGGTCCCTGATGTCAGTGAGGTGTCACCCCCCCCTGGTCGCGCCGTGCGACTGTGCTTCTCAGTGGCCTATCGCCATGACAACGAACAGCTTTATGTCTCGCTGCTCCGCCTGAGCAACTTGCCAACATGTTTCTATAGTAACGACACACTGGCAGATCTGCGACTTCTCCCTGACGACCGTCGCCGACACAAGGCCAGGGCCCGATGCAGGGGGCGCGACCCCGAGTTCAACGACAGCTTTGTGTTCCAGGTACACACAGAAACACACTAAATTGGTTCCTTTTACTCCCACTAGAAAAACTCACCCCCCACACTCTCTCTCTCTCTCTCTCTCTCCAGGTATCGGGTGTGTGTGTATCTGAGAGTGTGCTCAGTGTGTACGTGTTGAGTGTGGATCGGGGGGGCAGACACCATGCGGTGGGCAGGGTTCTGTTCCCTATTGAAGGGGAGCTGGGGGAGGGGGGCAGGCTGCTCTGGAGAGACCTAGAGACTAAGGACGAAATGCAGGTACACACACACACATGCAAACGTGCGTGCACACAATCTCACACACACAACCTGCAGTTTGTATCTCTTTTTTTCTCTCTGTCAGTGTTCAGGTCTTGGTGATATTCAGGTGTCTCTGAACTACAGTCCGTCTCTACAACGCCTCACTGTGGTCATACTGAGAGCACGCAGCCTGCAGATACACACTGACACAGGTGAGTGTGTGTGTCTGCATAAATGTGTGTGTGTTCTGTTATCGGGTGTGTTCTCAAGTGTGATTGTGTATATTCTGTTTTCAGGCGTGTGTTTCCAGGTGAGCCTACAGATCCACACTCGGGTAGTGAAATCCAGACGGACGCCAGTGGTTAGTAGTGGAGCTGAACATGGCTTCAACCACAAGATGTCCTTTAAGCTCCGCCCCGCTCAGCTCGACCAGACCTGTCTGATCTTGGAGCTGATTGTATCAGGCCTTACCCCAGTAGGTGTGGTGGTGCTGGGGCCATTCATGTATGCCAGGGGGCCTCAGCTTCAGCACTGGACTGACATGGTCAATACACCCAACGAACTGGTCAAACAGTGGCATGGACTAGGCAAGCCCACATAACACACACACACACAGTAAGATAATTTATTTAATTGTCAACATTTTTCACAGAAGTCTTTCACAATAAATAAATTCCTTACTCCAACTTCCTTGTAGTTTCTGTGGTAATTGACCACTGTAATGAGTGCGCTGGGAGTCAGGAAGCAAGTTCAGGGAGTAAATAATTTAATAAATGAACAAAACACAATACAAAACAAGGAACACCACACAGACAAGAAACAGACACAGTGACACCTGGGGAAGGAACCAAAGGGAGTGACATATATATATAAGGAAGGTAATCAGGGATGTGATGGAGTCCAGGTGAGCATAATGATGGTGACAGGTGTGCGCCATAACGACCAGCCTGGTGACCTAGAGGCCGGAGAGGGAGCACACATGACAAGCACTTACAGGAACACGCGTGTATAAATGATTTGACAAACCCTACAAAAAGAAAGTTATATATTTTGTATTTACAAAACAGATTTTCTCACATAGTTGTGGTTTAAAGGTCCAATGCAGCCACTTTTATCTCAATATCAAATCATTTCTGGATAACAATTAAGTATCTTACTGTGTCTGTTTTCAATTAAAATGGTCAAAAATAAAGAAAAATAGCTACTTAGCAAAGAGCAATTTCTCAATCAAGAATTTTGCTAGGACTGTCTGGGAGTGGTTTGAGTGGGAAGAGGAAAAGTGAAAATGAGCTGTTATTGGCAGAGATTTGGAAATATCTCTGTTATTGATCTATTAACTAATTTACCACATAGTGATGTCATCATGGAAGGCCAAAACTCCCCCCAGCTCTTACATTAAAAGGGCATTATAATTTGATTGACGATTATTGTTATTCATTTTTTTATCAAGGGAGGCGAAACGCTTGCTGGCTTCCTGTGCATTCAATGCTATGGGCGGCAACAATGTCATACTCTTTATGACCAGACAGCACCAGATAGATGGCCTACACACACAGAGACATAAAAAGCATATCAAATAATTGATCTTTCGTCTCTCTCTGTGTTTTCATCATTTGTATCTCACTTGAGAAAGCATCTGAGTCGAGCGAAACAGCGCCCCTCTGTCGCTTTATGTGTACGCCATCTATGTGATAATGTCTGGTCATAAAGAGTATGACATTGTTGCCGCCCAACAGATAAGGAAAGAAAAGTAGTGTTTTATGTCACAGGATCTGTGAAGACAAAGCATTAACTCATGAATTATGGACAACTTATGAACTAGGGTGTAAAACATGTTTTGATTCAACTCATGTATTTGGCCTTTGACTGCATGCTACCTATTCTGCGTGTCTTCATGTGTTTAAAATTGCTTTGGCTGAGAGGGTAGGATACCAGCAGTGGTGTAAGCCTACTGGAGGGTAAACGCAAGTAAACGCCCTTCACCCAACTTTAATTTTATTTTGAAAGCATAGGGAGAGTTTACCCACCAATTATTTTAACACCAGGCTACATCACCGGTAGGCCTATTTGAAGTTCATGGAAATACACATTGTAACCTAGTCTAGTAAACCGTGTGTGTTAGGGTTACCATCTCCTTTTCCCCAGGACAGTTCCCCAGGATAGCCCCATTTCAGGTGTTGCGACTTTTCAGGCTACAAAAAAAAAAAAAAAATGTTCAGCAAGACGCATCAATTAATGTAGTCCTAATCAATGGCAATCGCTGAATGTCATTAGGCACACGGTAACAGATGTATATTTCCATTCATCAAATGGCGTTGAGTATACATGCAGTTTGGATGATGGAATTATTTTGGAGCGGACGAACATGCCTACTTTTTGAAGTGATTTGTTTGACAATCAGATGAAAATATCATGACTGGTTGTGTTACTTTAAAAAGCAAAAAACTATTACCTTTTAATGTGGCATGTAAAAGGTAATCATGTTTTGCATTTAAATTATGTCATTATTAGGCCCACAAAAAAAATGTGTGCATGCGCAGAGACCCCCGAATGTCATAGTGTATTTCGCAATCTGTATCCATATTGCCTGTAAGCTACACTACTGCTGTCCTCATTACCTCCAAGCGTTTATTCAGTCACACCATCGGAAGACATAACTTGGACTGTAGCCTACAAGCCAATTCCTCCTCTTTTCCCGCGATCCATCAAACACATTTGGTGTGTCATCATAGAGCCAGGCTCTTTTACGCCCTCTTCCGAATGGTAGCTATAAATGCAGAGGTTGCGTACAGTTCAACAATATGATGAAGTGTGAATATTTCTGCCACCCACATACAGGAAAACGGTTCCAAATAAATGACATTATTACGTGTTCCACCACCCATGTTATTTACATTATTAAATGTCCATGTGGGCTCTGTTATGTCGGTAAAACCACCCGCTTTCTCAAACAGAGAATTAGTGAACATAAAAGTTAAATCAGGAGAAACGACAGCGATTATCCAGTCACACTACATTTTAAAAACATTACATTTATTCCTTTAGATACTGTGGCATAGAGAAAGTCAAATATCAGACAGGGGAGGTGAAATAAATAATTATCTGAGCAAAAGAGAATGTTTTTGGATTTTCACCCTCCAGACATTATTCCCAAAAAGTCTTAATGATGAAATGCCCATGCATGTTATGTTGTAAATGTGAACATGAATTAATGCTACCACTTGATTTCAGATTACTCTGGCGTTTTTTCTTGCGCTGTGCCCAATGATTTATGAAAGCTTACTTGGTAGGTAGATGTCCTCATTGTGTTTGAACGGATGTGGGTGGAGCAATGTCTACATAAGGGTGCAAACTATAAACACCCACTAAAGCTCTGATGAAGGCCTTGTTGCCGATACCTAAAGCTTAATAAAGAGCAGTGATACTAGCAAGACCAGTGTGCAGGTTTCTTCTTTTTTCTCATCATACTCAACTGTTACCGTGCACCTGCAACAAAGATAGCTCAGATGTGCAAGTGCCTTTTTGAATTTTGAATCATAGAGATCTTTGACTTGGGGTCAGATTCGCTCAGGCGGAACAAATTTGGGCGTTTATTTCAATGCTGATTTGAATGTCATTGAGAAAACAGAAAGGTGTCGAAACATTTATTTTCGCAAACATCCTTTCTGAATTTAAAAGTAATCATCTAGTTTTTCAGAAGTATCTGTAATCCGATTACAATTTTTGCTGGTAACCTAATGTATTAGGCCTACAGTAAGATTTTAATAATACTATGTGTATGTTGTGTAGTAAGATGTTACTAGCCCATGTGCCTCACCCTAATAATTTGGTCTATTTACCCCTCTTAATTCTGCCTAGTCTTCTGACTTGGTGGTGCACATGTAGCCTATAACCTGTTTTAGAGAAATGTAATCATTGAATATTGTAAAAGCTTTCATTGTCTACTTATACGCCCCCTTTATTTATCCTATGGTTCTGACTTGGTGTACAGGTAGAACACTGTAAGAACAGCCCATGTTCTGAATTCTGTCGCTGTACATTTCAAAAGTGCTGAACAAATAGTTACACTATGTCCATCCTACTGTAGCTCGCTCATTAATGTCTTAATTGAAATTACGGATAGCCCCTTATCGCTCGTAGTCCCCTTATGCCATAGTTTGTACATCTCATTGTCATTAGAAATCACATTTGTTTAAGCAAGTCAGCCATATCAGCTATGTTTTAAAAGGCAGTAAATGAGGCTGAATGAACTGTTTCGCAGCCAGACAAGGCTCCGCTGATAGCCAGGTGTAGCAGTGGTAAGATGTTGGGACTGCTGTTGGGACAGCTTTATGTAGGCTGTTTGTGGGCAACCTTTGTCACCGTTATAGTGAAGTGAATGTATTGTTTAGTGTTGTGTATTGGCTTTGCTGGTATGCATCCAACTTTTATTTATTTTTGCCCCACCAAGATTTACATGCTAAAATCGCCACTGGAGATGTGTTGCGCTGCATAAGGCAAATGGTGGTCACACCAGATACCATTTTTTTAAGTATCTGTAACCAACAGATGCATATCTTTATTCCCAGTCATGTAAAATCCATAGATTAGGGCCTAATGAATTTATTTCAATTGACTGATTTCCTTATATGAACTGTAACTCAGTAAAATCTATGAAATTGTTGCATGTTGCGTTTATATTTATTCAGTATACTTTGGATTGTTATTTCTTGTTTATTTTTTGTTTGCTTGTGTATTTTTGTATTTGTGAGACATTCTACTGCACTGTTGGAGCTAGTAACATAAGCATTTCGCTGTACCTGCTGTAACACCTGCAAATCTGTGTACACAACCAATAAACTTGAATTTGTTTAAGCTGGCCCAGGTGAAAACTGGATTGGTTTTAAAAACCAACCTGCCTGCCTCCCAGGCGTGAACCCCGTTTAAAGCCCTTTGGAGAAGTTGTCTCAAAACAAAGTGACGCACGTCAAGCACGTGGACTAATGACTTAAGATTCTATGTTTTCTAATGCAAAAGTGTTTGCCCATGATAAAAATGCTTATATGCTTTATCTACCTTCTCAAGGAAAACTACTTTAAATTCAAACATATACTGTTTGGAAAAGACGTGTGTTTTTGAACGAAGCACCATGCTACCTTGTTGACAATATGACCGGGACAGCACAGATTACTATTCGATTTCAGAAGGGTGCTCCTCCCTCACTGCTTTTGCCCGGTCACGTCACAGGCCATATCCCAGTGCACCCCGGTTCAGCTTAATCAAACTCCCTCAGTGATATAGATCACATACTGCAACATTGATTCTGTTAGAAAGAAATACATTTACCTTGGTTAAGAAAATTAAAGCTTTAATACAAGTATTTCAGCACTCCAGGTTTCAATATAAACATACAATCATTGACTAAGTACTGGCATAATGTGTTCCCCATGTTACAGTAATGGAGAGGTGGAGAGAGCTATGAGGTCTACTCATGATCGAAATCAACTGGGCTATCCAATGCCAGATGAGTAGGTCAAACAAAGGAACGGCCTTATCCAAAGACCCGAATTGAGACTAATTTCTACATTGTAGATTTTTCAACATCAACACTTCTCTGTCATTTGAAATGATTTCCACTTTAATAAAGCTGCAATCATCACCTCTGTGCTTAACAAATATACATTGATTGAGTGTATCAGTAGGCAACAGCTGCAGCACAAAAACTAAACTAAAATACTAAACCAAAATGATGTGACGCCCCTGAACGTCCCCCGGTGTCCTCTACAGGTCTTCCTCTGAATGTTTGGGGTTCAATATCCCAGACCTGAGTGACGTTTACACATCACAACGTTACTAAGACTGTTCTGCTCCCAGCCACCCCATTGGGGAAATGTTCAGCGAAGTCTGACTCCTGTTAAGCATTGTTTGTTCAACAATTAAACATCTTCAGAGCTGTACCGTGGCGTTGAGGCCACTGGATATGGTCTCGTAACCGACGGAGACAAGTGTAAGAACACTGCTCTCCACATCCTCTGGCTGACGATGCCCTTGATCCTGCTGCTGGGTTGTATCCATGGCAACACCAACCGGGGTTCCGGACTCCTGCAGCTGCGCCTTCTTCCTGCCTCGGCCCCTCCCTTTGCCCTTCCCCGATCCTTTCCCTTGACCTTTAACCCCGCCCACTGCCCTGTGCGGTTTGTCGTTGCCGTCGTCTCGGGGCTTGCGGTGGCGGCGGCGGATGCGTCTCATTGGAGGACCCGTGTCGACGGGATCGGTTGCAGCGGCGCCGGACAGGATGCGAATCTGTTTGTCAATCACCATGGTGATCATGTCTAGGGCGGTGTCGAGCATCCCGAGGCCCAGGCCGTGAGTCACGTTGTCGAACAACGCACTGTTGACCGGGTCATGGAAACACTTCCTCATCGCCTCCAGGTGGCTCCTATCCCAGGTGGAGTGGGCAAAGGTGTGTTAGTGTTTGTCTCACTGTACAGAAAACACATAGCTCATAGTCAACTCATGACTACACTGTGCTGTAACCACACTAACCAGGTGTGGTGTGGGTGAGGGTTTGGTATTACCTGGTTTCTATGACCTTTGACCAGTGTTGAACTGTGTTAGTCTCTGGTATAAGCTGCTTGGCCATGTTTCCAAAGTCCACGTAGTCATGGGCAAAGTCCTTCATGTCGTTACACAGGGCTTTGGTGTCACCTGGAAAACACAACATTTTAACAATCTAGAAACCGCGAGAGATGCCCGCACACAAACACGCACACACTTACCCTCTGTGAGCTTGGAGAAGGAGGAGGATACAGCAGTAGTAGTACTAGGAGTGAGGCCCAGTATATTTAGAGACTCCTGAAGCGTTTTCTTGCTGGCCGGGCCGCGGCTGACCCTGGTGTATGCTGCTAGCGAACGCAGAGACATCTTCTCTGGAGCCTCCAGACGACGCTTGATCTCGTCATAGGGTATCAGGTACTTACCTAGTACCAAAGGAACAATAGATGAATGATACAATTGTGTTGAATCTTCCGCTTATTCCATACTACAGCAGGTAAGGCCAACCTTCCTCCTGGAGAACTACTGGGGGTGAAGCTAATCATGGTCCCGAGGAGTAGCTGATAGCTAGAATCAGGTGTGTTAGAGTAGTAGGACAGGAATATCCTGCAAGATGAGAGGTCTCCAGTAGGAGGGGCAGCCCTGGCCTAATCCCCTCCTTCTCTGGCTGTGATACTTACGGGCCTTGGAGCTCTTCATGTTGGGGTCCAGGAGAGACGACACCTCAGCAAACGGAACGTGGGGTACGTGGTTGTGGTCTGGAGCACCAGTCTGAGTCTGGGTGGTGTCGCCTGCCGGGATCTGAATCTGGGTTTGCATCTGGTTCACGTCCCCCATTCCCTGCTGCCCCTGTCCATCCCTCAGCACCATGGAGGGGTGGTTGGATAACCCTGGTAACCCTGTCAGCCCCTCGACCATAGTATGCTGAAACACCCCCTGTCCCACAGAGTTGGTCTGTTCTGAGGAGACTTGGAAGATGCCCATGACAGGTTTCACCACTCTAAACACCATGTTGCCTTGGGAGTCCAGCCCCGCCAGGCTGGGATTTGGTTCCATCTGCTCGGATGTAATTTCCTCTTTACTTCCTGTGTGACTGTTTTGGAGTGCGAAGAGTTTCTCCTGAACTTTTCTGTATTTGCCTCAGCTTCAGGATTAGGATGAGTTTGTGCTTACACACTGCTAAGGTCAGTTTAGGGTAAAGTCTATAAGACAGAGAAAAAAAACCCGACATCAAACAATGTGGTCTACAGAGTAACTATCATCATCATGATCAATATTGCAATAAAAACATTTAAATTAACATCTGTGATTCCCCAATTATAAATAATTGCCACCAGTAGTATGAAAAAATATTTATCATCTTTCCCACCCTCTCCAATTCAACAATTAAAATTACTTCTATTTAAGATTGTATTCTGGTAAATAATAAATGGGTAGGTCTATTACATGGGTATGGCATATACACTGTGTACAAAACATTAGGAACAGCTTCCTAATATTGAGTTGCACCGCCTTTTCCCCTCAGAACAGCCTCAACTCGTCGGTACATGGACTACAAGGTGTCGAAAACGTTCCACAGGCATGCTGGCACATATTGACTCCAATGCTTCTCACAGTTGTGTCAAGTTGGCTGGATGTCCTTTGGGTGGTGGACCATTCTTGATACACACAGAAAACTGTTGAGTGTAAAAAAAACTGCAGCGTTGCTGTTCCTGATACACTCAAACCAATGTGCCTGCCTCCTACTACCATACCCCGTTCAAAGGCACTTCAATCTTTTGTCTTGCCCATTCACCCTCTGAATGGCACACATACACAATTTCCCAATTGTCTCAAGGCTTAAAAATCATTCTTTAACCTGTCTCCTCCCTTCAGTGCCCCTTGACTTTTCCCACATTTTGTTGTGTTATAGACTGAATTTAACATTTATTAAATGTCTTTTTTAGGGGGGGGGGGGGCTACACACAATACCCCATAACGTTAAAGTGGAATTATGTTCGTCATTTTTACAAATGAATAAAAAATGAAAAGCTGAAAGTTCTTCAAATAAATGTTTATTGGTCACATACACATATTTAGCAGATGTTACTGTGGGTGTAGCGAAATGCATATGTTCCTAGCTTCAACAGCGCAGTAGTATCTAACAATTCACATCTAAAAAGTTAAATAATGGAATACTTAAGAAATATTAGGATGAGCAATGTCAGAGTCCGGAGAATAAATAAATAAATGTGATGGGATGGGATGTATAGACTATATGGACAGTATATGGATAGAATATGTAGTATATCTGAATAATAGTATATGTACAGCAATAGTTAAATAGGATAAGTATTGAGTCAATAAGTATTAAACTCCTTTGTTATGCCAAGCCTAATTAAGTTCAGGAGTAAAAATGTGCTTAACAAGTCACATAATACGTTTGCAATAATAGTGTTTAACAGGGTTTTGAATGACTACCTCATCTCTGTACCCCACACATACAATTATGTAAGGTCTCTCAGTCGAGAAGTGAATTTCAAACACAGATTCAACCACAAAGACCAGGGAGGTTTTCCAATGACTCGCAAAGAAGGGCACCTATTGGTAGATGGGTACAAATACATTTTAAAAAGCAGACACTGAATATCCTTTTGAGCATGATGAAGTTATTAGTTACAAATTGAATGGTGTATCAATACACCCAGTCACTACAAAGAAACAGGTATCCTTCATAACTCAATGTCTGGAGAGAAAGGAAACTGGTCAGGGATTTCACCATGAGGCCAATGGTGACTTTAAAACAGTTACAGAGTGTAATGGCTGTGCTAGGAGAAAACTGAGGATGGATCAACAACATTGTAACGTCACAATACTAACCTAATTGACAGAGTGAAAACAAGGAAGCCTGTACAGAATAAAAGTATTCAAAATAATGCATCCTGTTTAAAACAAGGTACTAAAGTAATACAGCAAAAGAAAATTGGGGGCAAATCCAATACATTACCGAGTACCACTCTCCATATTTTCAAGCATAGTGGTGGCTGCATCGTGTTATGATTATGCTTGTAATCGTTAAGGACTGGGGAGTTTATCAGGATAAAAAAGAAATGGAGCTAAGCACAGGCAAAATCCTGGCGGTAAACCTGGTTCAGTCTGCTTTCCACCAGATACTGGGAGATTAATTCACCTTTTAGCAATACAATAACCTAAAACACAAGGCCAAATCTACACCGGAGTTGCTCACCAAAAAGACAGTGAATGTTCCGGAATTGCCGAGTTACAGTTTTGACTTAAATCTGCTTGAAAATCTATGGCAAGCCCTGAAAACGGTTGTATAGCAATGATCAACAACCAATTTGACAGAGCTTGAAGAACTTTGAAAAGAATAATGGGCTAAATGTTTCACAATCCAGGTAAGCTCTTAAGAGACTTACCCAGAAAGACTCAGGAGCTGTAATCGCTGCTAAAAGTGAATCTAACATGTATTGACTCATTTTTACAAAATGTTAGAATTTTTCTTCCACTTTGACAGAGTATTATGTGTAGATTTTTGACGTAAAATTACAATTAAATCCCACTTTAACACAAGAACATTTGGAAAAAGTCAAGGAGTATGAATACTTTCTGAAGGCACTGTATGGCATGGTCTTATGATAAGAGCATTTTTTTGTCATTATGCAAATAACTTCACATTTGTTTTCTCTAGCTTTTGTTCACCCTCGACTTTGCTTTGGCGCTAACCTAGCCAGACTTTGCTATCAAGCTAGCTAGTTTAGTGTCTTGTAAATGGCAAGGACAGCCACTTCCTTTGTAAATCAGACACGGCACTGTACCTTGCTAACTACTCAGATTGTACATTGGGCCCGAAGTGTTACAAGTCCATACTATAACTGCTACCATTGCAATTATACACGAAGCCCACTCGCAATTCTGTTTTGTGAAAAGTAAACCATTAATATTGTCTGTGTCTGTCTAAAACCTAAACATGGCTGGCTAGGCCACAATGGGGGCACTGTGGAAAGGCTTAATCAGGTCGATTTTAATCGACCTGATCTAAAATAGAATACAACACATTCCGATCAGGTTGAATAAAATGTTGCCGCTAACCTTCATTGTAGTGCAAGTAGTGAGGATTTTCCGACTCACCACTTTGCTCGTTGCTTTTTCCTAACAGCAAGCTGATCCTAGAACGGTGCGTGGTGAGACAGGAGACATTTTCCTTCTTCTCCAGATCTCCTTCGGCGGGTTGCAAATCAGCTCTACATCTACTGCCGCTAAAGCGGCTTTATCCCTGCGCCTATTGGCCACATCACGCATCATTCAAGTATCTATGACACTTCTCATTGGATGTTGCTGAGTGTCAGTCCAATTGAAGGTGTGGGATTTCCGGTTGAAAGAGGGCTTGAACAATGGGATATTTTGCATCGGTATAATCAGCATAATATTACCCCAGACAATACATTGTTTCTTCATTCTGATTTGTTGTGAAAAGAGAGTGGAGTGTAGATGTAATGTTTTTGCACACACTTTGTTCTATGTTCTATGACAAACAACTCAGAAATGTGTTATGTGAATGATGTTTATTATTTAAAAAATATGTACAGGATATATACAGTATGTAAAACACACACACACACACACAAAAAAAATATATATATATAGTGGAACGACCCTGGGTTTATAAGCGCGGAAATCGACTCTGCCGCTTGAGCATGCTTTTGCAGCACAGTCGATAGCGCGCCGGACTTCGGGCTAGAAGGTCGAGGGTTCGAGACCTGCTCCCTGCTTGTTTCATTACATTACATTACATACATTCCCAGGGTCGTTACAATATATACAAAGTTCCAGAGTCATGGTTTCTCTGTCATTATAGCACATTGGAAAATAACAAGCCAGATACGTGACAAAATACAAAATACAAAGACAAGGGGATTGAATGGACAATTGTCAAAGTGAAACATTCTCCATCCTCCTGTCCTTTTTTAAAGCAGCTACACTATGTGTCATTTCAGAACATTTACAAGAGAATAAGGCACAGGTATGTCTGAGATAAAGCTAAAAAAAGAGTCTGAGGTGTCTGTAACCCAAAGTATTTCTCTTCAGGATCAGGGTAGGTGTCTCTGATTCTCCTGACAAAACAGCTGGGCATGATGCCCCCATCGCCACCGGCCAGGGCGCCGGACCTCCACATGAGGTACTGCTTGTAGGCTTTGTGGCAAAACAACCTGATGTTTTCATCTTCGTCATCCAGCTTTAGCAGCTCCCTCCTGTAATTAATCAATGGATTGGATTTATTACGGTTCTCCGGACACTTAAAGCGCTCAAATGTCGCGCACCAACAATGTGTAGCAGACCTGGGTTCAAATAGTATTTTTTCCCCCCTTTCAAATACTTGGAGTGTTGAATTAGCCTGTATGACTCTGTAGTGACAGATGGTTGGTGTTTGCACTTTTGGGACTACTTTATTCTATTGGTTCCATTGTGCCAGACTTAAATCAGGCCCAGCGTGAGTATTTGAAAGAAAAATATTATTTAACCCAGGTGTTATGTGAAGTACCCACCTCATCAGTAGGCCATGTGTTGTACGGTCTTGTAGAGAACCAACAAATTTAAGTGAGCCATCTGGCTGACACATTGGTGTGGTTCCTGGCTGCAACACATCCTCTCTGCATTGCTGGTGGTGGTCATCTCCCTGCAGTGTGAACACACACCAGTCCGGCACCCCAGGAGCAGCTGGTTGTGGCTGTGTGATGCAAGGCTTTGCTCGTCGGAGGTCGAACATCAGTCCTGGACATCTTTTAACTAAACTCAACAAAAAAATAAACGTCCTCTCACTGTCAACTGCGTTTATTTTCAGCAAACTTAACATGTGTAAATATTTGTATAAATATAAAAAGATTCAACAACTGAGACATAAACTGAACAAGTTCCACAGACATGTGACTAACATAAATTGAATAATGTGTCCCTGAACAAAGGGGGGGGGGGGGGGGGGGGGGGGGTGTCAAAATCAAAAGTAACAGTCAGTATCTGGTGTGGCCACCAGCTGCATTAGGTACTGCAGTGCATCTCCTCCTCATGGACTGCACCAGATTTGCCAGTTCTTGCTGTGAGATGTTACCCCACTCTTCCACCAAGGCACTTGCAAGTTCCAGGACATTTCTGGGCGGAATGGCCCTAGCCCGCACCCTCCGATCCAACAGGTCCCAGACGTGCTCAATGGTATTGAGATCCGGGCTCTTCGCTGGCCATGGCAGAACACTGACATTCCCGTCTTGCAGGAAATCACGCACAGAACGAGCAGTATGGCTGATGGCATTGTCATGCTGGAGGGTCAGGTCAGGATGAGCCTGCAGGAAGGGTACCACATGAGGGAGGAGGATGTCTTCCCTGTAACGCACAGCGTTGAGATTGCCTGCAATGACAACAAGCTCAGTCCGATGATGCTGTGACACATCGCCCCAGACCATGACGGACCCTTCACCTCCAAATCGATCCCGCTCCAGAGTACAGGCCTCGGTGTAACACTCATTCCTTTGACGATAAACGCAAATCCGACCATCCCCCCTGGTGAGACAAAACCGCGACTCGTCAGTGAAGAGCACTTTTTGCCAGTCCTGTCTGGTCCAGCGACGGTGGGTTTGTGCCCATAGGCGACGTTGTTAACGGTGATATCTGGTGAAGATCGGCTTTACAACAGGCCTACAAGCCCTCAGTCCAGCCTTTCTCAGCCTATTGCGGACAGTCTGAGCACTGATGGAGGGATTGTGCGTTCCTGGTGTAACTCGGTCAGTTGTTGTTGCCATCCTGTACCTGTCCCGCTGGTGTGATGTTTGGATGTACCGGTCCTGTGCAGGTGTTGTTACACGTGGTCTGCCACTACGAGGGCGATCAGCTGTCCGTCCTGTCTCCCTGTAGCTCTGTCTTAGGCGTCTCACAGTACGGACATTGCAATTTATTGCCCTGGCCACATCTGCAGTCCTCCTGCCTCCTTGCAGCATGCCTAAGGCACGTTCATGCAGATGAGCAGGGAACCTGGGCATCTTTCTTTTGGTGTTTTCAGTCAGTAGAAAGGCCTCTTTAGTTTCCTAAGTTTTCATGACTGTGCCCTTAATTGCCCACCGTCTGTATGCTGATGGTGTCTTAACGACCGTTCCACATGTGCATGTTCATTAATTGTTTATGGTTCATTGAACAAGCATGGGAAACAGTGTTTCAACCCTTCACAATGAAGACCTGTGAAGGTATTTCTATTTTTACAAATTATCTTTGAAAGACAGGGTCCTGAAAAAGGGTTGTTTCTTTTTTTTGCTGAGTTTACATCCATCAACAGATCCTTTAACTCTTCCTCTGACATGGCCTGGATTTTGGCCTGAAGAGATAGAAAAGTAGGGAATTATGGCAAATGAGTGTGGTTTGCACTTTTAGGACTATTCAATTGTGCCAGGCAAGCACAATCAAGCCCAGCTTTATGTTTCTGTAATACACACATCGACCTGTAATTTTTTCTCTTCAAATTCTCTCTCCTCTTCTGCTGTCCTCTCTCTAGGTGGCACTATCGTCAAGAAAACAAAAATAAAATGTTAAACAGCAAATCGTACCAGTAACATGAGATAACTACCTCTTTCGTTGAACAAGGAGACTAAGGGCCAGTGAGAGAGTGACGCACTAAACCTGTACAAAATGTTATTCAGCGTGGCTCTCAGATTACTCACGTTGTTTTGGGAGAGGATTATCTTTACAATGTGAGACACACCATATTGAAGAGGAACACTGTCTGTTCATACATCCATGATGCACCCTGTCCTGATCAGACGTTTCCAGATAGGGAAAAGGAACAGAAATGACCAGGAAACAAATAGAGTTATAAACACCTATTGTAGGTCTACCATTTGTAGGGATCCTAATATAAGATTGCCGCACCCACAGACCTTTTCCCCAAATTCCTCCATTGATGCCATTGTAAGATTTGCATGGAAACTTCTACATACCAATCTAAAATTAGGAGGATTAGATTTGGGCCTTTGGAAAACCTTCAGAAACACCCCAGGGCCTGACATAAGACTTGCTCTTACCACGAACCATCATGGTCCATGGATACTGCAGTACAACCTGGACTTCAGTGACTTCCACCTAACCAGGCCCCGGAGTTGAGGAGAGCTGCAGGCTGTCCTAAAATAAAGACCTGACAAACAAACATCCATCAAAATAATAATTCTTACCAGTTTAAGAATATGTCCCAAGAGAAAAGATAATTTGCCCTTATTAAACTCGACAGATCATTTTCCATCAATGGATGTCGATTTAACTTGTTTTGACTGCTATTATTAAGCAATAAGACCCGAGGAGGTGTGATATATGGCCATACCACGGCTAAGGGCTGTTCTTAGGACACAACCCTTAGCCGTGGTATACGCTATTTGCTCCATACCACCACCAAAGGTATCAACATAAACTGGTTACCAAAGTAATTAGATGAGTAAAAATTTATATTTTGTCATACCCCTGGTACACTGCATTCAGCCAATCAGCATTCAGAGCTTGAATGACCCAGTTTATAATTGAAAATAAATCCCATTTGCGCATGTGCATAACCATAGAACAATCCTAGGGGAGAGTTTGAGTGATGAAAATTGGATAGAGTATCTCAATCACTTTGCAAGAAACACTTGGATGAACTTCAAAAAATGAAAGTTCTGCTATTTCCAAGAAATTGTGCCTTTGTTATGTTTATTTAACTAGGCAAGTCAGTTAAGAACAAGTTCTTATTTACACTGACAACCTACCCCGGCCAAACCCTAACCCAGACGAAGCTGGGCCAATTGTGCGCCGCCCGATGGGACTCCCAATCACAGCCGGGAATAGAACCATGGTCTGTAGTGACACCTCTAATACGGAGATGCAGTGCCTTAGACCACTGTGCCACTCGGGAGCCCAATATGTGCCAGATGTTAAGACTAAAAAACATTATAAATCGCCTATTTGCAAAATTTACTTATTTCAATAGGCATACGGCTATTGACTAAAATCTGAGTTTATAATTGCAATTCAACGGGTAGCTGCAGGTAGCCTATAGCCCCTGATAGGCCAACATCTAATTTCAGGGAGAAATCCACAATGAAACTGACATTAAATATGGAGAATGATACATTTGCAATAGAGCTGTGACCATGATCACAATTGATAACTTACAATTGAATTAACTAAACATGGCCGTTGCATAACAACACAAGGCCACAACAAACTGAAGCTATAGCCTATTTATTAAATCCGTTTGCCAGCTCCAGGTAGGCTACAAAAGTGGCACAAATTGATTTGCAATGACTCCAGTGATATCGTCATTTCAACATATTTATTGTATCAAATGGTAGGCTACAGTAGCCTACAATGGCATAGAAATGAAATCTACTTGACAGATGCAAATGTATCATTCTCCACATTTAATGTCCGTTTCATTGTGGAGTTTTTCAGAACA
The DNA here is from genome assembly GCF_016432855.1 of Salvelinus namaycush. Lineage (NCBI taxonomy): Eukaryota > Metazoa > Chordata > Actinopteri > Salmoniformes > Salmonidae > Salvelinus > Salvelinus namaycush. The sequence goes on from NC_052341.1 coordinate 26,056,230, forward strand.
GAAGCAAGCACGTGAGGGAGATCCATAAGTTCCATTTAAAATTTCCACTCGTGCAGCGCTCAAGACCCATGAACTCAGCATGCTTAAAAACCCTTCGCTTGATAGGGTTTTCCATCACAAAAGTCGACATTAGAATGCAGTTTACTTCAAACCATCTCTGAGAGAATTTATCTAAAGGCTCTAGTGCGCCAAAAGTCGTTTTCCAGTGCTTTGTCGCCTTTATGTCAGTTCTAGTGAGTTAATAGGTTTTATGGGAAAAGGGTTGGAAATAGACTACATTACCAAAAAGTATGTGAACACCTGCTCGTCAAACATCTCATTCCAAAATCATGGGCATTAATATGGAGTTGGTCCCCCCTTTGCTGCTATATCTGCCTCCACTCTTCTGGGAAGGCTTTACACTAGATGTTGCTGTGGGGACTTGCTTCCATTCAGCCACAAGAGCATTAGTGAGGTCGGACGATTAGGCCTGGCTCACAGTCGGCGTTCAAATTCATCCCAAACGATGTGGTTCTTCCACACCGATCTCGACAAACCATTTCTGTATGGACCTCGCTTTGTACACAGGGGCATTGTCATGCTGACACAGAAAAGGGCCTTCCCCAAACTGTTGCCACAAAGTTGGAAGCACAGAATTCTAGAATGTCATTGTATGCTGTAGCGTTAAGATTTCCCTTCACTGGAACTAAGTGGCCTAGCCCGAACCAGGAAAAACTGCCCCAGACCATTATTCCTCCTCCACCAAATTTTACAGTTGGCACAATGTATTCGGGCAGGTAGCGTTCTCCTGGCATCCACCAAACCCAGATTCATTCGTTGGACTGCCAGATGGTGAAGCTTGATTCATCACTCCAGAGAATGCGTTTCCACTGCTCCAGAGTCCAATGGCGGCGAGCTTTACACCACTCACGCTTGGCATTGCACATGGTGAGTTTAGGCTTGTGTGCGGCTGCTCGGCCATGGAAACACATTTCATGAAGCTCCCGACAAACAGTTATTGTGCTGACGTTGCTTCCAGAGGCAGTTTGGAACTCTGTAGTGAGTGTTGCAACCGAGGACAGATAATTTTTACACGCTTTGCGCTTCAGCAGTCTCATTCTGTGAGCTTGTGTGGCCTACCACTTCACGGCTGAGCCGTTGTTGCTCCTAGACGTTTCCACTCCACAATAACAGCACTTCAGTTGACTGGGGCAGCTCTATATGGGCTGACATTTTATGAACTGACTTGTTGGAAAGGTGGCATCCTATGACGGTGCCACATTGAAAGTCAGTGAGCTCTTCAGTAACGTCATTCTATGGCCAATGTTTGTCTATGGAGATTGCATGGCTGTATGCCCGATTTTATACACCTGTCAGCAAAGGGTGTGGCTGAAATAGCCAAATCCACAAATTTGTAAGGGTGTCCACATACTTTTTTATATATAGTGTAGGTGTTTCCATAATCTAAATAGGATCCCCAATCAGAGACAACGATAAACAGCTGCCTCTGATTGGGAACCAATCTAGGCCACCATAGACCTACATAATGCCTAGACTACACACACACACCTAGACATACCCAAAACCCTAGACAAGACAAAAATACATATACCACCCTCGTCACACCCTGACCTAACCAAAATAATAAAGAAAACAAAGATAACTAAGGTCAGGGCGTGACACATAGTAACTCATATACCCAATCCTAACTTTTTTTCTGGCAGTACCAGATCCTCAATGTTTAGTAGCACTGTCAGGCTATCCACCATCTTCCCATCTCGTGTCATCTGGAGGCGCTTTGCCTCAATAAGAGAGCCTCCTTTCAGGTGGTTCTTTATTTCTTTCATGTTAACAATTTCTCCTGTAATAACTCCCTTCACCAACTGCCGTCCAGTTTGATCCGGCATGCTACTATCAACCACACGTTTACATATCTGCTTGAGTTTGAGCACCTTTAGCAGACACGACCACTCCTACTTTACCCACCAAATCCCTAGTCAACGCGATCGTACTCACAGCCATGACTCCACCCTCGTCCTTAAATTTCACCAACACCTCTCTCAGTACAACACTGCGAATCCGAACCTCCCTCGTCACTCCTCTCCTCCGACAAGACCTGCAAAGGCTCCTCAGGCTTCCTCTTCTTCTTAACTTTTACTCTCACTACTCTACCTCCACCTTTTTCCACTCCACCACTACACTCCATCCCGTCCTTCTCAACTCCTAACCCCCCTACCTTTTCATCCATCTCTGCTCCAGTCACAGCCCAGTGTTGCTCAACCACCTCCACTGGATTTCACGCTCCAAAACAAAAACCAGGCAGCCTTGTGCATGATTACTCTCATTCGTCTTGCCTGCGCAGTGGGTTCACCTGAACCAATTCTTGATCAGCTCGCCCGCCACACAATAATGCTTAGGAGATAAATGCCGATAGGTAAACAGAATGAGAGACAGAAAGCACATTAGCTATCTGGCAAAAATGTTACAAATATGCTTTGTTGTTGTTGTTGTTCTTCTTCTTCTTGTTCTTGTTCTTGTTCTTCTTCTTGATTGGGTTGGTGGATCCCATCCAATTTAAAGGTGCATACACTGTCACCAACTGTACTAAAGTGTGAGGCCAGTCACAGCCTACCTGAACTATATTGTCTTCATTATTCATGTTCCTGAAAGAAGAAAAAATGTGCACCACCAACTAACCCTACACCTATATACCACTAGTTCATGTTAATATAAATCACCACCCCATTAACTCTTCTGTAGTAAAATCTCATACACCCAGGTACTTCTCTGCAGTTGCCACCTACACTCAATAAAAACCCACTACCCCATTCCACTACTTTGACCCAATCTGCTCCTGCCCATGCCACCAGCCTGGGAGGATGGGGCACCACCCCTCAACACACCCTGTAACTCTTCTAAAGTAAAATCTAGTATACCCAAATACTTCTCTGCAGTTGCCACCACAACATCTATTTTCTGTGATTTACTTTCCATTTCTGCGGTTCAGTTGATAACCATTGCTATGAACACTAAGAAGCCAACCTTACTGAAGCATAACTCACTCGATACCCTATCCCTCTGTCCTGGCACAAATCTGATACTTACTGGGATCTCAACATAAGCACCCCAACAATTGACACACACAACTTTATCCACCAAAACTACACAATCCTCTGTGCCATGCCCTCCTGCACACTTCCCACATCTGGGAATCTCCCTCCTACACACTGCTGCGTCATTACCATAAACATTGTACCTGAAACACCGTAATGGGTTCGGGACAAAAGCTCTCAAGGTATAACTGACACATCCTAACTTGTCTTAATCTGGTAAAAACTCTGTATCAAAACTTAGTAGTACAGACTGTGTCTTCCCTGTTTTACCACACTCTCCACCGGGTCTGTGTGTGTGTGTGTGTCTGTGTGGGTTGTTAAAAATAAGAGATTTGGAGCTTTACTGATCAGTTACCATACCAACTGTCTTAGCCGTGGCGATTGGCTCATTTCGATGGGACGGTTTGGGGATGGGGAGCGGGAGCGGGAGCGGTGGGTAATGGGTAGAACTGTGATACACACCCTAACCTCATAAAAGCTTCAGATGTGTGTGTGTGTGTGTGTGTGTAAATGTGTTCTGTTCTCACTCAGCTTGTGTTATAAGTGAAGTTAATCTTCAAAGCTCTTCCTATTATTACCCAGTGACTATATCCATCAGAATATGAGCGAAGCCGACTCATGGCCTGATTCCACCCGCCTAACTCTAATTCTTCAGTCTAATTCTAAATTATAATTCTAATGTATTCTACACATGTGATTAACCCTGGTCACATGCTTCCCTGTCTAACACTATGAGTGTTATTGTTCTGTTGTAGGTTCTCAAATCAATAATAGGAACTGGAGATAGCTCTCTCAACCAGTCAGATATGTAGTAAAGCCCTTGTGTTGCCATGACAACCAGGTGTTGGTAAAATCAGTACTGCACCATGTGGCTCTTGTAAAGCAGGCAAAGGTGAATTACAAGACAGGTATGTAACAACAATAACAAAAAGACATGGACAGGTTCTCTCTATGTGTGTGTGTGGGGGGGGGGGGGGGGGGGTTGGGGAATGATGTATTAGCTTACATGTACAGTACCAGTCAAAAGTTTGGACACACTCATTCAAGGATGTTTCTTTATTTTTACTATTTTCTACATTGAAGAATAATAGTGAAGACATCAAAAGACATCAAAACTATAACACATATGGAATCATGCAGTAACCAAAGAAGTTTCAAACAAATGAAAATATATTTTATATTTGAGATTCTTCAAAGTAGCCACCCTTTGCCTTGATGACAGATTTGCACACTCTTAGAATTCTCTCAACCAGCTTCACCTGGAATGCTTTTCCAACAGTCTTGAAGGAGTTCCCACATATGCAGAGCACTTGTTGGCTGTTTTTCCTTCGCTCTGCGGTCCAACTCCTCTCGAACCATCTCAATTGGGTTGAGGTTGGGTGATTGTGGAGGACAGGTCATCTGATGCAGCACTCCACCACTCTCCTTCTTGGTCAAATAACCCTTACACAGCCTGGAGGTGTGTTTTGGGTCATTGTCCTGCTGGAAAAACAAATGATAGTCCAACTTTGCAAACCAGATGGGATGGCGTATCGCTGCAGAATGCTGTGCTAGCCATGCTGGTCAAGTGTTCCTTGAATTATAAATCAATCACAGACAGTGTCACCAGCAAAACACCCCCACACCACCTCCTCCATGCTTCACGGTGGGAACCACACATGCAGAAATCATCCGTTCACCTACGCTGCGTCTCACAAAGACACAGTGGTTGGAACCAAAAATCGAATATTTGGACTCATCAGAACAAAGGACAGATTTCCACCAGTCTAATGTTCATTGCTTGTGTGTCTTGGCCCAAACAAGTCTCTTCTTCTTATTGGTGTCCTTTAGTAGTGGTTTCTTTGCAGCAATTCGACCATGAAGGCCTGATTCATGCAGTCTCCTCTGAACAGTTGATGTTGAGATGTGTCTTTTACTTGAACTCTGTGAAGCATGTGTTTGCGCTGCAGTCTGAGGTGCAGTTAACTCTAAATAACATATCCTCTGCAGGTAACTCTGGGTCTTCCTTTCCTGTGGCGGTCCTCATGAGAGCCAGTTTCATGATAGCGCTTGATGGTTTTTGCGACTGCACTTGAAGAAACTTTCAAAGTTCTTAACATTTTCCGGATTGACTGAAACATTTCAGAACAAATACTAGTCCAATAAGACATGGGAGAGATGACGAATTTTGGCAAATAGATTTATTCATAGACTAATAGACTTGAAAGAAATAGCAAAACCCGAAAACTGCAGACATTACTAGTGCCTCCCGCGCGATCAAACCGCCATAAAAAATCAAATGAAATGCAGCCTAACGTGATCATTGACAGCTACCTTGAAGGAAACAAATAAAAAATGCTTTCTGCTACTAAGATCAGTGACATTTATGCTAAACTGACAACAGAGTGAAGAGCAGAAATCTCAACTAGTAAGCAAGTCGTGGCAATGAAGAATTGAGTATGTGCCGTTCACGCAAAGGGGGGGGGGGGATTCTGGCAAGGGGCAGATTTTCGGCACAACACCGGAACAAAAAGTGAGAGCAAGAGGGGGTGACCTGCAGAGCTCTGAGGTACCATGAAAAAAAATCACTTTATATTGAAGCATTGCATGCCTATCATCGCATTTGCGTAGTGGCATAGAGCAGTAGCCTAGAGTGGAGGCACTTACAGATGTTGCCTAGTTGCCTTTAGTAGTCCAGGATCCCGGAAAAAATGTGGCCCTTTATAAAAGCATTTTATGAAATTCTAAGTCATTTGACATAACTGGTGATTTTGGCAGAATCTTTTTTAATACAGCACAAATGAGTGACACTGACAAACAGAATCTGAGATCAATAAAAACGATCATCAATAGCCTAGGCCTAGGTGTGTAGAGACACATATATTGTAGGCTACAATATGAGGAGGAAATTACAGTTCTAAAAATGCCTGCCAGTTTCACTGACTCACCACCCAATGATGCACAGCTAACTCATGCATTCGTGCCAAAGGCCCATCTCCCTCTTGTTTAACTTATTTTAGTAGCCTACAGCATAAGGATGAGTCTTCTCTTTTCAGCAGGAGCCATTTGCTTTCCAACCTGTGTTTTCCTGTGATTATAGGCTATTTGAAATATTGCAAATGGCCTTTTTTGTCTGCATGCAGTTCACTGACAGATTTGTCGCAATTTCCCGCCTGTAGGCTATGTCTTGTTATTTGGCTACACTCAATCCACAGCTAGGCAATTCTTTAAAAGAAGCTATCGATCCTTTGTGGCTAAATTATAGGCCTTCATACGGTGTAGTAGGCTATTCGGAATTATTTAATTTCTTTCAGAAGAGACAGCAGTAGCCTAATTCTATAACTTTGGCAAATTTATCAGGGGTGCTGCAGCTCCTCCAGAATACTTCGCCCGGCTATGATTCTATAGGCCTAAGAAAATAAATGATGAAGTACAACACTGGAGAGATGAGAGTTGCAGGCTCCTGTCTATCAGAGCAGAGAGGGGGGGAGAGATCATATAAAGTGAATCTCATTCTAGTTCTGTGAGAGATACAGTTGAACTTCTCACACAGCTACGACCACGTGTTGGTATCAAACATAGTGTTTGTTGTGCAAACCATAAGACCGGGCAAAAATTAAGAGGAAAATTAACAAAGACTCAACTCAAATGAACTTTGATCGCTTTTATTCGAATTTTGACAATACAAAAAATGAAAATTATTTTTCATGCATGAGAGGTACCGGATCCGGCCAAACAAGTTCCGGAAATAAAACAGTCATAAACGGAGAGGAACAGGATCTGGCTCAAATTAAACACTGTTGATAGGCCCTATCTACATTGATATGAATCCCACTGTTGCTCTCTCATTTAGCTATTTGCACCTTAGGCACTGTGGCTGTTGTGGATGGCTGTTCACAAGCGTATAGCCTATTTGTATTTTAACACAATCATGGTTGAATTGAAGAAGTTTAAGCTGCCTATCAATCATTGCTTTTGCGACCAGTGGACAGCCAGTGACAAAAGCGCTCTTGCAACAGCTGCATAGTGCACTTACAAGTTTGAGGGAGTTCCTACCTTCTAAACTCCTCTGTGGTATTGTGCTCCATACTGTCAAAATCAAGTTTATTGCTCAATCTAATTCGTACTGAAAAAAAAAATCCTTAGGTCTAAAGGACCTGCACATTTTTGATAGACTTATTAAAACCTCACTAGGGTAGGGGGCAGCATTCGGAATTTTGGATGAAAAGCGTGCCCAAAGTAAACTGCCTGCTACTCAGGTCCAGAAGCTAGGATATGCATATAATTGGTAGATTTGGATAGGAAACACTCTAAAGTTTCCTAAACTGTTAAAACAATGTCTGTGAGTATAACAGAACTGATATGGCAGGCAAAAACCTGATGAAAATCCATCCAGGAAGTGCTATTATTTTGAAATGTCTCTTTTCCATTGAAAGCCTATCCACCATACAAAGACTTATGACACAGTTCACGATCTCTATGGCTTCCACAACATGTGGCCAGTCTTTAGGCATTGTTTCAGGCTTTTACTCTGAAAAATGAGGGAGAAACAGCACTTTCAATGAGAGGACAGTGGAAATTTCCAGACATGAGTCCAGCGCGTGACCGGACATGAGTCCAGACATGAGTCCAGCGCGCCTTTCTTGTTTCTCCTTTTCTATTGACGAAGCTTTTGTCCGGTTGAAATATGATCAATTATTTATGACAAAAACAACCTTAGGATTGATTATAAATATCGTTTGATATGTTTCTACGAACCTTTATGGTACTTTTTTGATTTTTCGTCTGTCTGTTGTGACCGCGCTTTGTTCCAATGTATTACTGAACAAAACGCACCAACAAAACTGAGGTTTTTGAATATAAAGAGGGACTTTATCGAACAAAACGAACATTTATTGTGTAACATGGAGTCTTCGGAGTGCAACCATATGAAGATCATCAAAGGTAAGTGATACATTTTAACGCTATTTCTGACTTTTGTTACTCCTCTTCTTGGCTGCTAACTGTTTGCAATGATTTGTCTGCTGGGCGCTGTTCTCAGATAATCGCATGGTTTGCTTTCGCCATAAAGCCTTTTTGAAATCTGACATAGCGGTTGGATTAACAAGAAGTTTATCTTTAAGCTGGTGTATAAAATTTGTATCTTTTATGTATGTTTATTATGAGAATTTCTGTTTTGTTGAGTTTCACGCTCTGCAATTTCACCGGATGTTGTTTGAGACAGTGTTTTACTGAACAAAACGCGCTAACAAAACGGAGGTATTTGGATATAAAGAGGGACTTGATCGAACAAAACAAACATTTATTGGGTAACTGGGAGTTTTGTGAGTGTAACCATATGAAGATCATCAAAGGTAAGTGATTAATTTTATCGCTATTTCTGACTTTTGTTACTCGTCTACTTGGCTGGTTACTGTTTGTAATGATTTGTCTGCTGGACGCTGTTCTCAGATAATCGCATGGTTTGCATTCGCTGTAAAGTCTTTTTGAAATCTGACACTGTGGTTGGATTAACAAGAAGTTAATCTTTAAAAAGATGTGTAACACTTGTATGTTTCATGAATTTTTATAATGAGTATTTCTGTTTTTGAATTTGGCGCTCTGCAATTTCACTGGATGTTGGCCAGGTGGGACGGTAGAGTCCCACACCCCCTAGAGAGGTTTTAAAGGGGGAATCTGTAGTTGCTACATCCATTTTTGGACTGATAAATGAATATATACCCATTGATTCTTGAAGAATATAACTTATAAATGCCTCATGAGCTTAGTTCAACTGCTCAACTTCGTTCACCCCATGATAACTGAAAATGTAAGTTTGTTTTCCCTCCAATGTTTGTAAACATTGTACATGTAAACAAACACTGTATAGCCTCAAAACATGGTTAAAACAATCATTTTGACATCATCTGATATCCTTGCATCCATGGCTCTGTCTATTAATCTGAGAGTGGATACAGTTCTCCAGGCCCATGCCTGGAGGGGTCTTCTGAAGACAAAAACAATAAAACACATTTTGCTTCAAAATTCATGAGGAGTCTTATGCCCTGAAGTCTGTGGATTAAACAAAATCGGTAAAATACATGAGTAGTTTTACTAATCTCTCTCTCTAAAAAAAAGTTTACATCCTTCATTTAAAAGGGAGATCAAGCTGATCCTAACTGTTATAGGCCTATTTCTATTTTGCCTTGTTTATCAAAAGTGTTGGATCAACTGACTGGCTTTCTTTATGTCTATAGTATTCTCTCTGATATGGAATCTGGTTTCCGCTCAGGTTATGGATGTGTCACTGCAACCTGAAAAGTCCTAAATGATGTCACCATTGCCCTTGATTCTAAGCAATGTTGTGCTGCTATTTTTATTGACTTGGCCAAAGCTTTTGATACGGTAGACCATTCCATTCTTGTGGGCAGGCTAAGGAGTATTGGTGTCTCTGAGGTGTCTTTGGCCTGGTTTGTTAACTACCACTCTCAAAGAGTGCAATGTATAAAGTCAGAACATTTGCTGTCTCAACCACTGCCTGTCACCAAGGGAGCACCCCAGGGCTCAATCCTAGGCCAAATGCTCTTCTCAATTTACATCAACAACATGTATTTGACATAGCTCAGGCAGTAGGAAGTTCTCTCATCAATTTATATGCAGATTATACATTCTTGTACTCAGCTGGTCACTCCCCAGATGTTGTGTTAAACGCTCTACCACAAAGCTTTCTTAGTGTCCAACAAGCGTTCTCTGCCCTTAATGCCCTTAACCTTGTTTTCAACACCTCAAAAACAAAGGTCATGTTGTTTGGTGAGAAGAATGCCCCTCTCCCCACCGGTGTGAATAATACCTCTGAGGGTTTAGAGCTTGAGGCAGTCACCTTATACAAGTACTTGGGAGTATAGCTAGACGGTACACTGTCCTTCTCTCAGCACATATCAAAGCTGCAGACTAATGTTGAATCTAGACTTGGTTCCACTCCTCTTTCACCCCAGCTGCCAAACTAACCCTGATTCAAATGACCGTCCTACTCATGCTAGATTACGGAGATGTAATTTATAGATCGGCAGGTAAGGGTGCTCTCGAGCGGCTAGATTTTCTTTACCATTCGACCATCAGATTTACCACCAATGCTCCTTATAGGACACATCACTGCACTCTATACTCCTCTGTAAACTGGGCATCTCTGTATACCCATCACAAGACCCACTGGTTGATGCTTATTTAAAAAAACCTCTTCGGCCTCACTCCCCACTATCTGAGATACCTGCTGCAGCCCTCATCCTCCACATACAGTTGTGGCCAAAAGTTTTGAGAATGACACAAATATTAATTTCCACAAAGTTTGCTGCTTCAGTGTCTTAAGATTTGTTTGTCAGATGTTACTATGGAATACTGAAGTATAATTACAAGCATTTCATAAGTGTCAATGGCTTTTATTGATGCAAAGAGTCAATATTTGCAGTGTTGACCCTTCTTTTTCAAGACCTCTGCAATCCGCCCTGGCATGCTGTCAATTAACTTCTGGGCCACATCCTGACTGATGGCAGCCCATTCTTGCATAATCAATGCTTGGAATTTGTCAGAATTTGCGGGTTTTTGTTTGTCCACCCGCCTCTTGAGGATTGACCACAAGTTCTCAATGGGATTAAGGTCTGGGGAGTTTCCTGGTCATGGACCCAAAATATCGATGTTTTGTTCCCCGAGCCACTTAGTTATCACTTTTGCCTTATGGTAAGGTGCACCATCATGCTGGAAAAGGCATTGTTCGTCACCAAACTGTTCCTGGATGGGTGGGAGAAGTTGCTCTCGGAGGATGTGTTGGTACCATTCTTTTTTCATGGCTGTGTTCTTAGGAAAAATTGTGAGTGAGCCCACTCCCTTGGCTGAGAAGCAACCCCACACATGAATGGTCTCAGGATGCTTTACTGTTGGCATGACACAGGACTGATGGTAGCGCTCACCTTGTCTTCTCCGGACAAGCTTTTTAACGGATGCCCCAAACAATCGGAAATGGGATTCATCAGAGAAAATGACTTTACCCCAGTCCTCAGCAGTCCAATCCCTGTACCTTTTGCAGAATATCAGTCTGTCCCTGATGTTTTCCTGGAGAGAAGTGGCTTCTTTGCTGCCCTTCTTGACACCAGGCCATCCTCCAAAAGTCGTTGCCTCACTGTGCGTGCAGATGCACTCACACCTGCCTGCTGCCTTTCCTGAGCAAGCTCTGTACTGATGGTGCCCCGATCCCACAGCTGAATTAACTTTAGGAGATGGTCCTGGCGCTTGCTGGACTTTCTTGGGCGCCCTGAAGCCTTCTTCACAACAATTGAACCGCTCTCCTTGAAGTTCTTGATGATCCGATAAATGGTTGATTTAGGTGCAATCTTACTGCCAGCAATATCCTTGCCTGTGAAGCCCTTTTTGTGCAAAGCAATGATGACGGCACGTGTTTCCTTGCAGGTAACCATTGATGACAGAGGAAGAACAATGATTCCAAGCACCACCCTCCTTTTGAAGCTTCCAGTCTGTTATTCAAACTCAATCAGCATGACAGAGTGATCTCCAGCCTTGTTCTCGTCAACACTCACACCTGTGTTAACGAGAGAATCACTGACATGATGTCAGCTGGTCCTTTTGTGGCAGGGCTGAAATGCAGTGGAAATGTTTTTGGGGGGATTCAGTTCATTTGCATGGCAAATAAGGACTTTGCAATTATTTGCAATTCATCTGATTACTCTTCATAACATTCTGGAGTATATATAAATTGCCATCATACAAACTGAGGCAGCAGAATTTGTGAAAATTAATATTTGTGTCATTCTCAAAACTTTTGGCCACGACTGTATATAAGGTCCCACAGTTGACAGTGCACGTCAGAGCAAAAATCAAGCCATGAGGTCGAAGGAATTGTCCATAGACCGTCAAGACAGGATTGTGTCGAGGCAGAGATCTGGGGAAGGGTACCAAAACATTTCTGCAGCATTGAAGGTCCCCAAGAACACATTGGCCTCCATCATTCCTAAATGGAAGTAGTTTGGAACGGGCAGACCTGGCCGCCTGGCCAAACTGAGCAATCGGGGGAGAAGGACCTTGGTCAGGGAGGTGACCATGAACCCGATGGTCACTCTGACAGAGCGCTAGAGTTCCTCTGTGGAGATGGGAGAACCTTCCAGAAGGACAACCATCTCTGCAGAACTCCACCAATCAGGCCTTTACGGTAGAGTGGCCAGACGGAAGCCACTCCTCAGTACAAGGCACATGACAGAGTTTTCCAAAAGGCACCTAAAGACTCTCAGACCATGAGAAACAAGATTCTCTGGTCTGATGAAACCAAGATTGAACTATTTGGCCTGAAGTGTCACATCTGGAGGAAACCTGGCACCATCCCTGCAGTGAAGCATGGGGGTGGCAGCATCATGCTGTGGGATGTTTTTCAGCAGCAGGGACTGGGAGACTAGCAAGGATCAAGGGAAAGATGAACGGAACAAAGTACAGAGAGATCCTTGCTGAAAATCTGCACCAGAGTGCTCAGGACCTCAGATTGGGCTGAAGGTTCTCCTTCAAACAGGACAACGCAGCCAAGACAGCGCAGGAGTGGCTTCGGGACAAGTCTCTGAATGTCCCTGAGTGGCCCAGCCAGAGCCCGGAATTGAACCCAATTGAAAATCTCTGAAGAGACCTGAAAATAGCTGTGCAGCGATGCTCCCAATCCAGCCTGATAGAGCTTGAGAGGATCTGCAGAAAATAATGGGAGAAACTCCCCAAATACAGGTGTCCCAAGCTTGTAGCATCATACCCAAGAATACTCGAAGCTGTAATCGCTGCCAAAGGTGCTTCATTCAACGAAGTGCTGAGTAAAAGTTCCGAATACTTATGTTAAAACTTCTTCTGGCTGCAAGCCCGAAGCCGGGCACAATATGACAACAGCCACTTCAAGTGCAGGGCGCGAAATTCAAAATATATTTTTTAGAAATATTTAACTTTCACACATTAACAAGTCCAATACAGCATATGAAAGATAAACATCTTGTGAATCCAGCCAACATGTCTGATTTTTAAAATGTTTTACAGCGAAAACACCACATATATTTATGTTAGCTCACCACCAAATACAAAAAAGGACAGACATTTTTCACAGCACAGGTAGCAAGCGCAAAGCCAACCTAACTAACCAAGAACCAACCAAACTAACCAAGAAACAACTTCATCAGATGACAGTCTTATAACATGTTATACAATAAATCTATGTTTTGTTCAAAAAATGTGCATATTTGAGGTATAAATCAGTTTTACATTGCAGCTACCATCACAGCTACCGTCACAAATAGGACCGAAGCAGCCAGAGTAATTACAGACACCAACGTCAAATACCTAAATACTCATCATAAAACATTTCTGAAAAATCGATGGTGTATAGCAAATTAAAGACAAACATCTTGTGAATCCAGCCAATATTTCCGATTTTTTAAGTGTTTTACAGCGAAAACACAATATAGCATTATATTAGCTTACTACAATAGCCTACCACACTACCGCATTCATTCATCAAGGCACGTTAGCGATAGCAATAGGCACGTTAGCGATAGCGAATAAACCAGCAAAAGATATATAATTTTTGACTAACCTTGATAAGCATCATCAGATGACAGTCCTATAACATCAGGTTATACATACACTTATGTTTTGTTCGAAAATGTGCATATTTAGAGCTGAAATCAGTGGTTATACATTGTGCTAACGTAACATCTTTTTCCCAGAATGTGCGGATATTTTTATGGCACTCAACTATTCTGACCAAATAACTATACATAAACGTTCCTAAAAAATACATGTTGTATAGGAAATGATAGATACACTAGTTCTTAATGCAATCGCCGTGTTAGAATTCTAAAAATAACTTCATTACGACATCCAGCTTAGGTATAGCGAGAGAGTACCCAAAATCTGGGCGCAAACGACTATTTCACATGTTCGACAGATATATGAAATAGCATCATAAAATGGGTCCTACTTTTGATGATCTTTCATCAGAATGTTGTACAAGGGGTCCTTTGTCGGGAACAATCGTTGTTTGGATTTAGAATGTCCTCTTCTCCAGTCAATTAGCACGGAAAGCTAGCAAAGTGGCGCTAAGCTCTCCTTCCTGAACAAAGGCACACAACGCAACACGCCTAACGTCCCGAATAAATTTCAATAATCTAATAAAACTATATTGAAAAAACATACTTTACGATGATATTGTCACATGTATCAAATAAAATCAAAGCCGGAGATATTAGTTGTCCATAACGACAGCTTATCAGAAGGCAAATCCAGGTCCCTTCACGCGCTCTCCAGAAAACAGGAAACTGGTGACACGTCATGCCGAGAGCTTTTATTCGACCCCAGATCAAGTTACACACTCCATTTCTTCTCTCACTGCCTGTCGACATCTAGTGGAAGACGTATGAAGTGCATCTATACTAATAAATATCAAGGACATTAATAGGCAGGCCCTAGAACAGAGCATCGATTTCAGATTTTCCACTTCCTTTCAGGAAGTTTGCTGCAAAATGAGTTCTGTTTTACTCACAGATATAATTCAAACGGTTTTAGAAACTAGAGAGTGTTTTCTATCCAATAGTAATAATAATATGCATATTGTACGAGCAAGAATTGAGTACAAAGGCCGTTTGAAATGGGCACCTTTTATCCGGCTACTCAATACTGCCCCTGCAGCCCAAACAGGTTAATGTGATTTTTCAGAATTTTCTTTAATCTTAAAACCTGTTTTTGCTTTGATGTTATGTGGTATTGTGTATAGATTGATGAGGATTTTTTTTATCCATTTGAAAAGGTGGCTGTAATTTAACAAAATGTGGAGAAAGTCAAGGGATCTACTGTAATATACTCTATAGCCATACAAAGTTCCAGAGTGGCATCTTTGCTAGTTTTAGAGTTCTGTCTGTGTCAGGAAAGTGGGGATATTATAGGATGGCAGACAGCAGCCAGTAATGGGCTGTGTGTGCGTGCGTGCGTGCCAGTAATGGGTTGTTAAAAATAAGAGATTTGGAGCTTTACCAATCCGTTACCATACCAACTGCTTTATCCGTGGGGATTGTTTCATTTCGATGGTTTGGGGAAGGGGAGTGTGAGCAGGGGAAGGAGGGAGGGGGGATTGGAGCCAGAGCCTCTGGGTAGAACTGTGACACACACCCTACAACAACACCATCAAACCTCATAAAAGCTTCAGTGTGTGTGTGTGTGTGTGTGTGTGTGTGTGTGTGTGTGTGTGTGTGTGTGTGTGTGTGTGTGTTTGTGTGTGTGTGTGTGTGTGTGTGTGTGTGTGTGTGTGTGTGTGTGTGTGTGTGTGTGTGTGTGTGTGTGTGTGTGTGTGTGTGTGTGTGTGTGTGTTAAGTGAAGCTAATCTTCAAAGCTCTTCCTTTTATTACCCGGTGAATATGTCCATCAGAATATAAAATAAGCCTACTCGTGGCCTGATTTTACCCACCTAACTTTAGGTTCTACAGTCTAATTCAAAAATATAATTAAAATGACATATTCTACACAGGTGATTAACCCTGGTCACATCCTTCCCTGTCTAACACTATGAGTGATATCGTTCGGTTTTAGGATCTCAAATTAACAATAGGAACTGGCGATAGATCCGTCAACCACTCAGATATGAAGTAAAGCCCGTGTTGCCGTGACAACCGGGCATTTGTTAAATCAGCACTGCAACTTGTGGCTCTTGTGCAGCAGGTAAAGTTGAAGTCGGAAGTTTACCTGCACCTTAGCCAAATACATTTAAACTCTGTTTTTCACAATTCCTTTTAATCCAGAATAATAGTAGAGAGAATTGTTTATTTCAGCTTTTATTTCTTTCATCACATTCCCAGTGGGTCAGAAGTTTACATACACTCAATTAGTATTTGGTAGCATTGCCTTTAAATTGTTTAACTTGGGTCAAATGTTTTGGGTAGCCTTCCACAAGCTTCCCACAATAAGTTGGTTGAATTGTGGCCCATTCCTCCTGACAGAGCTGGTGTAACTGAGTCAGGTTTGTAGGCCTCCTTGCTCGCAAACACTTTTTCAGTTCTGCCCACAAATCTTCTATAGGATTGAGGTCAGGGCTTTGTGATGACCACTCCAATACCTTGACTTTGTTGTCTTAAGCCATTTTGCCCCAACTTTGGAAGTATGCTTGGGGTCATTGTCCATTTGGAAGACCCATTTGTGACCAAGCTTTAACTTCCTGACTGATGTCTTGAGATGTTGCTTCAATATATCCACATAATGATGCCATCTATTTTGTGAAGTGCACCAGCCCCTCCTGCAGCAAAGCACTCCCGCAACATGATGCTGCCACCCCGTGCTTCACGGTTGGGATGGTGTTCTTCGGCTTGCATGCATCCCCCTTTTCCCTCCAAACATAACGATGGTCATTATGGTCAAACAGTTCCATTTTTGTTTTATCAGACCAGAGGACATTTCTCCAAAAAGTACGATCTTTGTCCCCATGTGCAGTTGCATACCGTAGTCTGGCTTTTTTATGGCGGTTTTGGAGCAGTGGCTTCTTCCGTGCTGAGCAGCCTTTCAGGTTATGTCGATATAGGACTTGTTTTACTGTGGATATAGATACTTTTGTACTTGTTTCCTCCAGCATCTTCACAAGGGCCTTTGCTGTTGTTCTGGGATTGATTTGCACTTTTCGCACCAAAGTACATTCATCTCTAGGAGACAGAACACGTCTCCTTCCTGAGCGGTATGAAGGCTGCGTGGTCCCATGGTGTTTATACTTGCGTACTATTGTTTGTACAGATGAACGTGGTACCTTCAGGTGTTTGTAAATTGCTCCCAAGGATGAAACAGACTTGTGGAGGTCTACAATTCTTTTCTGAGGTCTTGGCTGATTTCTTTTGATTTTCCCATGATGTCAAGCAAAGAGGCACTGAGTTTGAAGGTAGGCCTTGAAATACATCCACAGGTACATCTCCAATTGACTCAAATGATGGCATGCCTATCATAAGCTTCTAAAGCCATGACATCATTTTCTGGAATTTTCCAAGCTGTTAAAAGGCACAGTCAACTAAGTGTATGTAAACTTCTGACCTACTGGAATTGTGATACATTGAATTATAAGTGAAATAATCAGTCTGTAAACAATTGTTGTAAAAATTACTTGTGTCATGCACAAAGTAGATGTCCTAACCGACTTGCCAAAACTATATTTTGTTAACAAGAAATTTGTGGAGTGGTTGAAAAACAAGTTTTAATGACTCCAACCTAAGTGTATGTAAACTTCCGACTTCAACTGTATGTAACAACTGGAACAAAGAGACACGGACAGGTTGTGTGTGTGTTCGTGTGTGGTGTCCCTCTTTTGATGAGTAGCACCAATATTAGACAGGGTACATGCTATAGGAACAAGGACATAGGTACACTGTAAAAAAAATATCTTGTAATTGTCACTGTATAATCAACAGTAAAATACTGTATCAACTGAATACAGTAGATTACCGTAAATTACATCGCATTGTGGGAAATTTAAACAGCCATGAAATATTTTATTAATTTTATGTAAAACATAGTAGCAGTTCACTTACTATATTTGTTAATTATGTCTGAGTGTTGGAGCGTCCCACTGGCTATCCGTAAATAAAAAAAAACTGAAAATGGTGCCGTCTAGTTTGCTTTATATAATGAATCTGAAAAGATTTATACTTTTACTTATCATACTTAAGTATATTTTAGCAATTACATTTACTTTTGATACTTGAGTATATTTAAAACCAAATACTTTTACTGAAGTAGTATTTTACTGTGTGACTTTCGCTTGAGTCATTTTAAGATGTCTTTCTAAGGTATCTTTACTTTTACCCAAGTATTACAACTGGGTACTTTTTCCACAACTGCATTATGCTTGTAAGGTGATGTGTGATTCCTATTAGAATCCAGACAGTGTGGGGATATCTAACTTTCTGATATTTTTATTACCTGTAACCTGTTCTCAAATTGACAGGTTAGAAAGAATAACTTAAACCATGTAAATTGGACCAACCATTTCAGTAGTGGGTGCAAGAAGTCCAAGTAATATATTGTCTTAGTATAGAAAATGTTTGTTAGATGTACTTGATTAGCATAAGATGAATCAATGTATTTGATTAGCATAAGATTAATTAATTAATCAATCAATCAATGTACATGCACAAACATAGATGTTGAATCAAACTATTCAAAAAAATCGACCTACCATAGAGCATGCTGGGAAATATGATAATAATGGGTGTGGTTTTGTTTCAAAGTGATGCCTGTGAGTTTCAGGCCCTGTATTATAGGGTAAAACTAGGCCCTGGAAATAAGGCCTTAGAGAAATATGTGTGGTATTGTGTTAAAATATTTTTTATAACATCCGCTTAAGATCTCATGTGGCAAAATCTACAGGACAAATATGGATGACTGCAACAATGACAAAACTAATAAATACAGTCATGGGTAGTAACTCTAAAGGCAAAGCACTCTGGGAAATATTTGAATAAGGCTTTACACTAAGCAGTGTGTTCATTTAACACAGTTCCGGTGTATACAGTATATGAGTCCACAGACTCCACACTTTCAGTGTTGTTTTAAAACTCTCAGTGTTGTATTTTAAAAATTTAACACTGGACAATTAAAGTGGGCCTAATAGTCCAGAGGCCAAAAAGACTAGAAAATATGAATTCTCATACAACCACTCCGTAGAGTGGTAGCAGGACAAGTGCGCAAGACAAAGAGACAATTACTTTTCCTTCAATTTATACTCATCTGAAGGTCTGACTTTTTCAAACCAAAACGGACCAATCAGACCATTCCTAGTTACAGTAACATCAAACTAGCCCAATCTCCACACAGGTCACAGCATCCAAAGGTTTGTATGGGGGTTGAGACCAATGCAGATGAGGCAGAACTCCTAAGGACAATAAAACCTCTTGCATATGGTTGTTAGAGCTCACTCTGAACACATTCAAATCACCACAGAGATATATTAAACATAATACATCCGTATAGATGGCATCAAAGTTATCTTCAGATAACAAGGTTCAGATAGATACCAAGCATGGATGCAACAGAATTACTCTAACACACATTCCAGTAGTCAATTTTCTGGATTAGTGGGAAATTACTAATCAGATGAGGGAGTGTGATGAAGCGTAGGCCGACCGGTTTTCAGGGGCAGACGAGAGACCTGCAATTCTTTAATCTAGTGATCCATTAATGATGTGGTTATTTAGTAGCTATAATATAACTAGGGCCGTCAAACAATTACAATAATTCATCGAGTTAATGGCATTAGTTAATCGTGATTTTAGACTTTGTTCAAATTTGCCCCTAAATAAAAACAAATACGTTTAAAAAGCAGTGCATTGAGATATAGGCATACTATGTTTAGATTGTAAGGGGAAAAAGCCCTAAATCATCTGTATCAGAATGTTTTTAATGGCATTTTCATCGTAAACAACACAAAAGTCACTGTAACATTAATGCTCCCAATGTTAAAGTAGGCCTACTCCCTCTTATTAATGTTTTTGAAGTTTAACACACACACACACACACACACACACACACACACACACACACACACACACACACACACACACACACACACACACACACACACACACACACACACACACACACACACACACACACACACACACACACACACACACACACACACACACACACACACACACACACCAGTACGGTTAGAGCTTCAGGCATTCGAAATGAGTGTTCTCTCAGTTTCTGGAAAAAAAAGAGCTGTCTCTATGGATACAAAGAACAAAGAGCTTTTAAACCTGTCCAACAATGTTATGAATTCCACAGAAGCCAAAACAACAGATCAGCCAGGTCTGATTTCATGCAAAATGTATGACAGCAATTAGATCTAACCTACAGTATGCTACTTATCCATGTTGTTCAACATGAACTAGTCACAAGCCGTTACTACTACAATTGGAATAATTTGCCTAAATATTTTGACCTGAGAACTACAACAAAAACAGAGGCTAAATGCAATGTTCTGATTAAAATAATTCTGGGAAGTTGAATCATGAGGCATTCAGCCATGGCATTGTAAACATTATTTTTGTTACTATGCAGTGCATTTTCTGTCCCCAGGAAATATCAGTTCTTATTTAGTGTCAAATTTGAATTCCAAAAGGCTTAAATATAAAGGTCAGGTGTCCTTTACCTTAAAAACACCAAAATATGGATCCTGAAAGGGAATTTTATGCATTATAAACACTTTTTAAACACACATACATTTCCACCCTGTGACATTAAATTATGTAGAAAAAAGTAATCCAAATGTTAAAATGTGCTTAGAGAAGTTAAAATCGTGTTCAGGTGTTCACCATTATGCTAGCTCAATCTTGCTCACTCACAGAGCTATGGCTAATTTAGGCTCAAAATGTCCACCTTGTTAGATTCCACCCTGTTAGGATTATGCACCTTACAAATTGGAAATGCACCCAAAACATTTACCAATATGTTGGTTGAAAGAAGCTGGTTGAAAGAATGCCAAGAGTGTGCCAAGCTGTCATCAAGGCAAAGGGTGGCTACTTTGAAGAATATAAAATACCAAATATATTTTGACTTGTTGAACACTTTTTGGGTTACTACATGATTCCATATGTGTTATTTCATAGTTTTGACGTCTTCACTATTATTATACAATGTAGAAAATAGTAGAAATAAAGAAAAACCCTTGAATGATTAGGTGTGTCCAAACTTTTGACTGGTATTGTATATACTGTATATATACTTTTTTCACCAAAAAGTTTTGAGGTCCAAATGGTAGCTCACTAGTCCTTAAAACAAGCTAACTAGCTAGCTTGATGCAATACACATAGCTAGTTAGATACAAACAAATGTTTGTGACTTACCAGTGATGAAGTGCTTTGAACATACATAAATGTATCGCGTAACCAGAGCCCAAAGCTTTCCATCATCATCGCAGCGTAATAGCCTGAAATTATGTTAGCTTGACCTGATCCTAGCGCAGTTGATAAAACTTAATTTGGTGGTCTTTTTTCCTACTATTGTTTAAACAAAATGGTACTCAACAGCTTTTCAGCATCTTAAAAGCAGGGTTAGTTAGCTAGTTGAAGAAAGTCCATTGGAATCGGCTCTTGACGTACATTCCATGCGACAGTCTATCTGCTCATGCTAACATTTTTACGTTTCGAATGAAAGTGTTTTTAGGTATGATGTAGTTTGTTAATTAAGACGACATGGAAGTATGTTGAACTCTGAGTTGAACTCGGTATAACCGGTCATATGAAAGTGACTCACCTTATAGCCAGGTACATTTCTATGGCAAATAATCCTTCAGAACTAATCTGCTCAGGGGCAGGCTAACTCCACTTACCCTGAGTGTAATGGCTGAGCCACTAGTTGAGGACCAATGAAATCCGATTCCCTCCCTCTTGCAAAGATTGAGTAATCATCCCCTTCATTTGAGGAAGACGATTGATTAAATGTTTTATTAATCTAAAGTTTTTTGTATGTTCAAAAATAGTAATGTTAAAATATATCACATTACACATTTAGTAATGACTAAATGCATCTTAAACTTCACACACAGTAACACTTTTGGATGAGCTAATACAATTATTTACTCGATGCGAGTGGGGAAAAAGCACACCAAAGTCAACATTAACCATTTGTATTTTTGTTGTCTGAAGAAATTGCTGTTACAATATGTTCTTGTTGCCATCTGATGCACATTCAAATGTCATAAAATATCAACACTGCAAAGCGCTCACTGTCCTCTGCCGTGCCCTGATTCTATTACTGCTGATGATACAGTATCTGGAAATGTGTATGTACAACCTGGCCAGACTAATATTGCTAGCCCCAATTCTGACTTGTGCTCTGACTTGTGCTCTCGTAAGAACTTGGGTTTTCTGCACATTAACACTAGAAGCGTATTACCTAAAATGTATCAATTGAATGTGTGGGTTCACAGCTCCAATCCAGATGTGTTGGTCATTACTGAGACATGGTTAAGAAAGAGTGTTCTGAACACTGATGTTAACCTTTCTGGTTATAACCTTTTTCGGCAAGACAGATCTTCCAAAGGTGGTGGAGTGGCAATCTTTACGAAGGAACACCTTTAGTTCAGTTGTCTACACCAATTCTGTCCCCCAAAAATGTGATTAGCTGGCTTTAAGCATTAAGCTTTCAAATAGCTATTTGTTGACTGATGCATCATCCACCATCAGCACTAGCCTGTACCCTACCTGCCCTATGTTCTCTCCTGTCCCCTTACACCAAGTCGGAATTTTTCCTGCTAGGTGACCTAAACTGGGACTCCCTAAATCTCTCTCAGAGTATTACCAATCCCACAAGGTATGACTCGAAATACTCAGAAAAGGCTACTCTCTTTGATGTTATCCTCACAAATAATCCTGACAGGTATTAGTCTGATGTTTTCTGTAATGACCTTAGTGATCACTGTTTTACGGCCTGTGTTCGTAATGGCTGCTCAGTTAAACGACCTGTCCTGATTTGTCATAGACACTTGCAGAAAATGAATGAGCAAGCCTTCCTTCATGACCTGGCCTCTGTAAATTTGTATAGACTCAGCTTGATCCCCTCTGTCGAAGACGCTTGGCTTTTAAAAATATTTTCAGTGGTATTGTTAATAAGCACTCCCCCATGAAGAAAATAAAATTTAAAAACAGCCCTTGGTTCGACCGTGATCTGTCAGAGTTATTCCACCTCAAGAACACAATTTGGTGAAAGGCTCGGCACACAAATACTCACGATGACTGGATGTTGTTCAGGCAAAGGATAGTCTAACCCCAAGAAGTTCTGGAAAACGATGAAAGTACTGGAGAATAATCCCTCGTCCTCACAGCTGCCCATGTCCCTTAATGTTGATGATGATGTGGTTGTTACTGACAAGGAGCGTATGGCTGAGCTCTTTAATCACCACTTCATTAAGTCAGGGTTCCTATTTGACTCCGCCATGTCTCCTTGCCCATCCAACACTTCCTCATCTTCCAGCCCTTCTAATGTGACTAGCCCTGATGCTCCTCCCTCTTTTTACCCTGCCCCACTACACAGCTTCTGCCTGCAGGTAGTCACCGAGTTTGAGATGCTCCTTAAACTTGACCCCAAAAAGACATCTGGGTCAATCTGGTTTCCGCTCAGGTTATGGATGTGTCACTGCAACTTTAATTAGGGCTAGGCGGGACACCTGTCAACAACTTCCGGTGAAATTGGAGGGCGCGCAATTCAAATAAATAATCATAACAATTATGGATATTAAACATTTAGGTACATACAAGTGTCTTATATCGGTTAAAAGCTTAAATTATTGTTAATCTAACTGCACTGTCCGATTTACAATAGGCTTTACAGCTAAAGCATTCCATGCGATTGTTTGAGGACGGCGCCCCACATCAACATATGTTTCCACCGGTACAGGCTTCATAAAATCACAAATAGCGATTAAATATTCACTTACTTTTTGAAAATCTTCCTCTGATTTGCAATCCAAAGGGTCCCAGCTACAATATGTAGTGTCATTTTGTTAGATAAAATCCTTCTTTATATCCCAAAATATCAGTTTAGTTTGCGCCATCAATTTGAGTAATCCACTCGTTCAACATGCAGAGAAAGGAATCCAAAAAGCTACCGCTAAACTTTGTTTAAACAAGTCAAAATAACTTTCTACTTAATCCTCAGGTACCCTAAAATGTAATTAAACTATAATATTTCATACGGAAAGAAGCATGTTCAATAGGAAAACGATATTAGCAGGTGCGCATCCTCTTTGTCGTGTGAGCACAGACTGATTTCCAACTCTGACACGGAACCCAAACCGGCTGCGCACGTGCACCATCGTGCATAACTTTATTTTGTCCCCCCACACCAAACGCGATCACGACACGCAGGTTAAAATATCAAACAATCTCTGAACCAATTACATTAATTTTGGGACAGGTCAAAAAGCATTAAACATTTATGGCAATTTGTCCTGGGATATAAACATTGAGTTATTATTTTACCTGAAATGCGCAAGGTCCTCTACTCCGATAATTAATCCACACATAAAATGGTCAACAGAATCGTTTCTAGTCATCTCTCCTCCTTCCAGGCTTTTTCTTCTTTGAACTTATATGGTGATTGGCATCTAAACTTTCATAGTATTACCACGACGACCGACAACACAGTTCGTCTTTCAATCCCCCACGTGGGTATAACCAATGAGGAGATGGTACGTGAGTATCTGCTTCTATAAACCAATGAGGAGATGGGAGAGGCAGAACTTCCACTGCGATCTGCGTCACAAATAGAACTGACTTCTATTTTAGCCCTTGGCAACGCAGATGCTCGTTGACACGCACGATCAGTGTGGGTGCAATAATTTAATTATATAGATTTCAAAATGTATTTTGTAATGCTCGCACACGTGACGCGAGCGATGTAGTCAGGGTATAACTCTGAGTCCCAGAACTAAAACTCATAATTCTTCCTCCTTTTGGAAGAAACAACCCTGAAACCTTGAACAAAGACTGTTGACATCTAGTGGAAGCCATAGGAATTGCAATATGGGAGCTGGATTTGGATATGCCCCTATACTTTCCATTGTAAGAACATGGGCTTCCCCAAAAAATAATTCTGGTTGTTTTTTCTTTGGATTTTCTCCTACCATATCTATTGTGTTATTACCAATTATATGCCTATCCTGGCTTCTGGGCCTGAGTAACAGGCAGTTTATTTTGGGCATGTCAGTCAGACAGGAAGTGGAGAAAAATAGACCCTAGCCTTAAGAAGTTTAATGGTCCTAAATTACGTCACCACTGCCCTTGAGTCTAAGCAATGTTGTGCTGCTATTTTTATTGACTTGGCCAACGCTTTTGATAAGGTAGACCATTCCATCCTTTTGGGTCAGCTAAGGAGTATTGGTGTCTCTATGGGGTCTTTGGCCTGGTTTGATAACTACCTCTCTCAAAGAATACAATGTGTCAAGTCAGAACATCTGCTGTCTCAGCCACTGCCTGTCACCAAGGGAGCACCCCAAGGCACAATCCTAGGCCCCACGCTCTTCTCAATTTACATCAGCAACATAGCTCATGCAGTAGGACGCTCTCTCATACATTGATATGTAGATGATACAGTCTTGTACTCAGCTGGCCTCTTGTGTGTGAAACGCTCTACAACAAAGCTTTCTTAGTGTCCAAGCTTTCTCTGCCCTTAAAATCTTGTTCTGAACACCTCCAAAACAAAGGTCAGGTGGTTTGGTACATTCAACACCCGTTCTGCCAGTCACATTCTGCTAAAGGCCCCCAAAGCACACACATCCCTGGGTCACTCCTCTTTTCAGTTGGCTGCAGCTATTGACTGGAACAAGCTGCAAAAAACACTCAAACTGGACAGTTTTATCTTCATCTCTACATTCAAAGACTCAACCATGGACACTTACTGACACTTGTGGCTGCTTCGAGTGATGTATTGTTATCTCTACCTTTTTGCCTGGGCCTAACAATGTTTGTGCTGCTAGCATGTTGTGCTGCTGCCATGTTGTGTTGCTACCATGTTGTTGTCATGTTGTGTTGCTACCAAGCTGTGTTGTTGTCTTACGTCTCTCATTGTGTAGTGTTGTGGTGTCTCTCTTGTCAACATGTCTTTTAATCCCCATCCCCGAAAGAGGCCATTTGCCTCTTGGTAGGCCGTCATTGTAAATAAGAACTTGTTCTTAAACTGACTGCCTAGTTAAATAAAAACACAAATAAACGAGAAGTAATAAAAAAAAGATGGCACTTCTAAAAGCCTATTTCACACCATAGCCTGCTCAATTTTCAATATAAAATGTATTTCATTTTGATTTCGGCACATATGAAAACGTGGCACGGACTCACCAATGAAGAGTTTGGCGTTCGACTAGCCATGTGTGACATGCACACGTGGTTACAAGCCTCCTAGAGTTAGCGGCAGGCAGACGAACAATATCCACAGTCGCAATACGGATTAAGCCTGAGCTGTAATGTGAAGCTAACTGAAGCTGTTTAGTTTAAGAAAACCCTGAGGAGATATAGCTTGCTTCTTAGGATACCCCTCTGGTCAATGGCAACCTTTATCAAGCAAGACACACTTGAGATTGATCAAGTAAGGCACACTTGACATCCTCGCACCGACATTGTGTGTTGTGCTTTGTTGTCTTGCGGATACCATCACTCTTACAAACATACAAATCTAATTTGTACTGAAGTGATAACTGTAAGGATTGCCACAACAAGGATTACCACACTACACCAGATCATCACTGGCAAATTGTGAATTAATGTGTGTGTGATCACGACATAAGTGAAAGAACTTGAATTCCATTCCTAACCTCAATATGGCGCCGCCCAGTACTCGTAGAAAAAATCTTTCTGAGGAGAACTATGTTACTGCTGAAACCTTATGAGAGACCCTTGCCCAACAAAATACTATGAAGAAATGCTCAACAGACAGGAGGCCAACTTCCAATCTTTTATGCAGATTCTGCAGATTCTGCAAACAACCAGATTGATGTGCTAGTCAGCGAACTACAAGACCTAAAGACCAGTTTGCAAACTCCCAAAAAGCCATTAATGAGCTAAAAAACAACGGGAAAAAAGCTAAATTACAATGAAACTCAAGTTCACAGTCGTGTCTCGACACCTGAAAGGTGTCCCCGACATGTCTGACTGCCTTGAGAGACGTTACATGGAGAATCAAAGCAGGCGCAACAATATTATAATGGAGTGAATCGTGTCTGATCACGTGGCTGAAACATGGGCTGACACCGAGCGCAAAGTGCGGGAGATGTTTACAAGCAATCTGAAGCTGGACTCAAAAACCATTGAAATTGAACATGCATAGAGGAATGGAAAATTCCGATGGAAGGCTGAAAGACCACTGCTGGTGACGGTCAAACTGCTGAGGTTCAAGGACAAGCAGCTAATCCTCTCCGAGGCCAGAACATTCCTGAAAAACACATCCGTACACATCAACAAGGACTTCTCCGACAGACTGCATAAGAAGAGAGTAGAGCTGCTCCCTGCTATGAGGGAGGCCAGCTGTCATCAGCGCGGATCGCCTTGATGTGAGGCCCGGAATGATGAGGATTCACAGAGAGTGGCGAGATCATGGATCCCCATCTCAACAGTGTTCATGGAAACATGACTCTGTATTCTGACGGTCTATCTCATTGTCAGTGATTGTATCAGTCACTTCATTTCATCATAACTGATATCTACAACATTAACTCTTGATCGTGTCTGACAAATCGCTACTCATTTCTTCCCATTAATGATGTGATTTATAATTAATGTTTCTACAATCTATGTGTATTGAACCATTTCCCATCTTCTCAATGAGGACGAGCTCGGTATAGCAATGTCTGAAACGTCTAGCTGGAATATAAATTACACCAAATGCTACACATTCCATTGACCAATTTAAGATTGATTTGATAAGAGAAAATGACTCCCATAGAAATACTTTTCGATCTGGAAGTGATCCTAACATAAATCGTTTTTCTGGAATAAAGCAGTCTTTTGTCTAACTGTAAGTATTATCTTGAGAAAGATTTAATTGCTGACATCAACCAGACAAATATACTTTGACAGACTGCCTTATCTCTTTTGCATATAAATGCCTCCATTTTTAAATAATCTTATCCTTGAATTATCTAGCATTATTTACAGTTTTTCAATTCTTGGAGTTACAGAGACATGGTTGGAAAAACAGCCCCAGATCATTATTCCTCCTCCACAAAATTTTACAGTTGACACTGTGCATTGGGGCAAGTAGCATTCTCCTGGTATCCTCCAAACCCATATTTGTCCGTCGGGCTGCCAGATGGTGAAGCGTACTTCAACACTCCAGAGAACGCGTTTCCACTGCTCCAGAAACCAATGGCGGTGAGCTTTACACCACTCCAGCCAACGGCTTGGCATTGCGCATGGTGATCTTAGGCTTGTGTGTAGCTGCTTGGCCATGGAAACCCATTTCATGAAACTCCTCATTCAAACAGTTCTTCTGCTGAAGTTGCTTCCAGTGGCAGTTTGGAATTCGGTAGTGAGTGTTGCAACCGAGGACAGACAATGTTTACTCGCTATGAGCTTCAGCACTCGGCGATCCCATTCTGTGAGCTTATGTGGCCTACCACTTCACAGCTGAGCCGTTGTTGCTCCTAGATGTTTCCACTTCACAATAACAACACTTACAGTTGACCAGGGCAGCTCTAGCAGGGCAGAAATTTGAACTGACTTGTTGAAAAGGTGGCATCCTATGAGAGTGCCACGTTGAAAGTGACTGAGCTCTTCTACTGCCAATGTATGTCTATGGATATTGCATGGCTGTGGGCTCGATTTTATACACTTGTCAGCAACGGTTGTGGCTGAAAGCTGAATCCACTCATTTGAAGAGGTGTCCACATACTTTTGTATATATAGTGTAGATCCCAACCTAAAGCGGTTTTCCTTCCCTCAAGGCGCAGGGGTGGTGTGTATGTGTTTGTTTCTGTTCAGTAGAAGAGATGTGTGTGTTCTTCCATCACATCGAGAGAGATAGAGAACGCGCTAGCAAGAGGGAGAGAGAGGGCGAGAGAGAGAGCGAACGAGCCAGAGACAGAGCTCTCTTGGCATCCTCTGTCGAGTCCGTGCGCGGCTGAGAATAGCGGTCTTATGGGACAGAGATGGGAGAGGTGTGTCGTTTCTTTATCAGCCTATGACACTGACACAGCGGCCAGGATGGATCTAACCACCCGGAAAATTATGCTTCTGATCGGTCTCAGCTGCCTCTGGCTCCAAGTGCTTTCAAAGGTAAGCTACTATGATCACTTGCTGTATGTGTTTAGTGGCTATAATTGCGTTCATTTTCAAGGTGCTCCCTATTTTCTCACCATTTCATGGCCAGCATGCAGCCTATGTTTACTCTTGCGGTTATCTTGGGCCGGGTCGAACTTACAAAACTGATTTAATCTAAATGAAATGAACCTGGAGAAATAGCTTACGTTAAATAAAGCAACAATGCTCCTTTTTCTTTTCAAGGTGCGCCCCATTTTTTCTCCACCGACATAAGGCTAGGTGCTACACACTAAAAACAAATGGTTCTATATAGGGCCAAGTAAAGGTCCTTTGCTTATAAACATAGCAAAACCCTTTTGGTTCTATATGGAACCTTTTTTGAAGGTTCTATAAAGCTCTGGAACAGCTGGGTGTCTAATTGACAACTTCTGACTTAGTCAACCATTCTCACTCGGTCCAAAATATTCTAATGAGTCACCACCCCTACATGTTAATTATCACCAAAAGGGTAAATAACCCTTTTTGTACTGCAAATAACCATTGAAGGGCTTAAAGGGTTGTTTGGGTCAGTATGGTTCCATATATAACCAGCACCGTTCCCAAAGAACCCTTGAGGAACCCTGATTTTTCAATGTGTAGCCTACATGTTATCATGGTTGGAATCACAGACCTCACTATAATGGAATATCGTATACGTTTATTAGCGTTTTTTATGATTTTTGTATTTCAACAATACTTTATTTTTGCCTATAGCTCGGCTACGTTAAGGGGTAGAGACTAATTGTGCTGGACAAAGCAGTTTGAATGTAGGTACACGTATTCCTTATTGGCGCACGCACACACACACACACACACACACACACACACGGTTCCCTCCTAACGGGCTACCACAGGAACCAGCCCCTGCTTTTTCGCCCGGGTGATGAACGGTAACACCACGCGCTATTGCCCTTTGTCGCAGCAATTCAATCAACCTCCCTCAGCCTTCCAACAGGGCATCTACATCATTTGCATCTACAATATGTATGATGTTGGGTTGTGGCCTGTTTATATTATAACCATAAAGCCTTAATGAGACGCAATGTAGCCCTATTGCTTATAGGATAGGCTTAACTGTTGGGCCATATGCGAGGTGATCCTTTCATGCAGATCATTCAGAGTGGGTATTATATTACTGTCGAATGGCTCTCTCAACGTGCATCTTTTAAATAAGGAGATTGGATGGAAATGGGGGGGTGATGTGAGGTGGATTGTTGTTAGAATGTATACTAAAAGGGTTATTTGGGAAGGGCGGGTGATGGTTCTGACTATTTGAGCCCTTCAATGGTTCTTTGCCGTTAAGAAAAGTGTTCTTTGCTCTTTTAGCGACAATTAAAATGTATGGGGTGCATTAGAATATTTTGGGGCGTGGTTTGCGCGCAGCTCTTTTTGTGCAACCGAGAGTGCGTGTCTTTACAGTTGATATCATGTGTTGAGTTACGCGAATTTACGTTTAATAAGACTATGGCCAGTGACAGTTTCATGTATTGCCTTGTGTCAACTGAGAACAGTTGACTGAATCAGTGGTTCTCAAGTCTCTCCTCAGGGACCCACCGCTGTTGTACAGTTAGCACATCTAACTCAATTTGTCAATTAAAACAATAATAACCCTTTAGGAATTTTTACAGTATAATATGGCTAACCAAGATTAAAAGGAATGATGGTTCTTCAAAAGGATTGAAAAATAAACTTTGAGATTAACAAAAAATCTTTATAGGATAATTATCCATAGAGATTATATAATGAACCATCAGAAAGGGTTCTCTTTATCCCCAAAAAGGGTTGTAACCATAGCAAACCTTTTTTGGGGTGCTATATATAACCTTTTATTAATGGTTATTTATATAATCTTAGGAAAGAGTTCTTTATAGCACCATAAATCCTATAGTCCACAAGCTGTCATTGTATACGAATTTGTTCTTAATTGACTTACCTGGATAAATAATGGTAAACAAATATTCCACTTAGAACCTAATGAGCTTGGTTCTTTATAGACCTTCAAAAAAAGGTTACACATAAAGCACCAAAAAGGGTTCTGCTTAGCAAACCCTTTATTTAACTAGGCAAGTCAGTTAGGAACAAATTCTTATTTACAATGATGGCCTATGACCAACTGCCTTGGTTGACTGCAGAACAACAGATTTTTTACCTTGTCAGCTCGGGGATTTGATCTAGCAACCTTTCAATTACTAGGCTAACGCTCTAACCACTAGGCTACCTGCCACCCCAGGTAGACTAATTATCCTAACCTGCGATGTTAATTCTGCTAACCTGCTACGAAAAGTCACTTTAGTCCGTAGCTGTATACCATAGTCAAAACCTGTGTGGTGTGTATAGGCCATGGGTGAAGCCATGTTTCATCCAGACCAGGGACATTAGAAGTAGATCACATCAGAGGCCAGATCAGCTGTGTAAACCATATGTTACAAGACACTGATTATTTGTCAATATTGTAGATTGCAATTCTCTCTAATCATCAATGCTGAGGAATTATAAACCCCTTTGGTTCCTCAAACCCTATGAGGCATATATCAATTAAATGATCCATCAATTAATCAGTGAATTCATCTATTTTAACTTTTTAATTTTTTTTCTGAATAAATCAGAAGGTTTGTAATGTATTATTTATGAAACCATGTAGATACGTGAGTGTTGCGTGTCGTGGTAATGCAACAGAGCTGGTTTGGTGAATCGTGAATCAAGTGAACACACCCATGTGAAGAGAAACCTTGCCCTGAGACCTGAAGACTGGTTAATTCCCAGAGCTATTACTTGAGCTCAGTGGGCTTGGCTGACAGTCTTGTGGTGCATATCTCTGTGTGTGTGTCTGTACCGGTTCTGTGACCCCGTCTCTGTGTGGCTGTGCAGTCACCTGTGCTATGCAGATTGAAGGCTACCAGTATGTTCCAATACCAACACAATTTTACCGTTTAGAATGCATGCTCAATATACTGATTCATTCAAAGTGGTGTGCTAGTGTGGATATTGGAACAGATCGAGCTGTGGTGCGGTAACATCTGAATGCTTCTATATCAGTATGATAACCGTGACATTGATATGAGTGGAGATATCAGCATGTTAGATTTTCATCAGAGACTACTGTTCACTGTGTAATATGATTAACCAGAGCAATGCCAAAGGACCCAGGACTGACTTTGGGGAAACTCTGTGCGAAATGACTAAAAGCTTAATGTAAATCTGTGTGTGTCAGAGGCAAAGCAACGACAGGGCCTTGCCCAGGCCCTGCCAGATTGAATACTGGCCAGCCCAATCAGGCTGGCTTAAAATCTATAAAAAAATATTGTCTCCTGACTAATTAAAAATTTTGAAAAATGAGGTAGAAGGTTCCTGGGATCTAATTGGTTATATAGCAACCATATGGTAGCCCTAGGGTAACCACATAGGTAACCACATTTAAAATACCCAAATGCGGGACAACAGGATGATTTTGCGGGACATTTACGGGACAATGTAGCCTACATGAGTCTAATTGATGTAGTGCTAATTTCTAAGGTGCTGGAGTGCAATACACATTTAAATTATGTTTGTTTGTACCGACAGATGTAGCCTATTGAAATTCATTATAGAATATGCATAAAATGCATCCTCCAATTGCAACGTCTGCCTATGCCCACATAGAACTATATTTTTAATACCCTCAAACACCAAGTTAGGCATACCTAATTTCAAAATAGGCCATGGCATCATCACTGTCCATCATGAATGATAATTCTTCATATTCAAACCATATATCCTGATCCTGCATTTATTGTAGCTGGGGATTTTAACAAAGCAAATTTGAGAACAAGGCTACCTAAATTCCATCAGCATAAAGACTGTAGTACTCATGCTGGAAAAACTCTGTATCACTGCTACTCTAACTGCATACAAGGCCCTCCCCCACCCCCCTTTTGGCAAATCTGATCACGACTCCATTTTGCTCCTCCCATCTTATAGGAAGAAACTCAAACAGGATGTATCCGTGTTAAGAACATTTCAATGCTGGTCTGACCAATCGGAATCCACACTTCAAGATTGTTTTGATCACGTGGACTGGGACATGTTCCGGTTAGAGAATAATATCGACGTATACGGTGATTCAGTGAGTGAGTTTATAAGGAAGTGCATAGGAGATGTTGTTCCCACTGTGACTATTAAAACCTACACAAACCAGAAACCGTGGATAGATGGCAGCATTCGCGCAAAGCTGAAAGCGCAAACCACCACATTTAACCATGGAAAGGTGACTGGGATTATGGCCGAATACAAACAGTGTAGTTATTCCCTCCACAGGGCAATCAAACAAGCGAAATGTCAGTATTGAGACAAAGTGGAGTCACAATTCAACGGCTCAGACACGAGACGTATGTGGAAAAGTCTGCACACAATCATGGACTACAAAAAGAGAACCAGCCACGTCACGGACACCGATGTCTTGCTTCCAGAAAAACACCTTCTTTGCCTGCTTTGAGGATAATACAGTGCCACCGACGCGGTCCACTACCAAGGACTGTGGGCTCTCCTTCTCCATGGCCGACGTGAGGAAGACATTTAAGCATGTTAACCCTTGCAAGGCTGCCGGCCCAGACGGCATCCGTAGCCGCGTCCTCAGAGCATGCGCAGACCAGCTGGCTGGTGTGTTTACAGACATATTCAACAAATCTCTATCCCAGTCTGCTGTCCCCACATGCTTCAAGATGACCACCATTGTTACTGTACCCAAGAAGGCAAAGGTAACTGAACTAAATGACTATAGCCCCGTAGCACTCACTACTGTCATCATGAAGTGCTTTGAGAGGCTAGTGAAGGATTATATCGCTTCCACCTTACCTGTCACCCTAGACCCATTTCAATTTGCTTACTGCCCCAATAGATCCACAGACGATGCAATTGCCATCACACTGCACTTCACATCTCATCTGGACAAGAGGAATACCTATGTAAGAATGCTGTTCATTGACTATAGCTCACCATTCAACACCATAGTACCCTCCAAGCTCATCATTAAGCTAGAGGCCCTGGGTCTCAACCCCACCCTGTGCAACTGGGTCCTGGACTTCCTGACGGGCCGCCCTCAGGTGGTGAAGGTAGGAAACAACATCTCCAATTCGCTGATCCTCAACACTGGGGCCCCACAAGGGTGTGTGCTCAGCCCCCTTCTGTACTCCCTGTTCACCATGACTGCGTGGCCATGCATGCCTCCAACTCAATCATCAAGTTTGCAGACGACACAACAATAGTAGGCTTGATTACCAACAACGACGAGACAGCCTATAGGGAGGAGCTGCGGGCACTCGGAGTGTGGTGTCAGCAAAACAACCTCTCACTCAACGTCAAAAAAACAAAGGAGATGATCATGGACTTCAGGAAACAGCAGAGGGAGCACCCCCGGGACAGCAGTGGAGAAGGTGGAAAGTTTTAAGTTCCTTGGCGTACACATCACGGACAAACTGAAATGGTCCACCCACACAGACAGTGTGGTGAAGAAGGCGCAACAGTGCCTTCAACCTCAGGAGGCTGAAGAAATGTGGCTTGTCACCTATAACCTTCACAAACATTTACAGATGCACAATTGAGAGCATCCTGTCGGGCTGAATCACCGCTTGGTATGGCAACTGCACCATCCTCAACCGCAAGGCTCTCCAGAGGGTGGTGCGGTCTGCACAACGCATCACCGGGGGCAAACTACCTGCCCTCCAAACTACCTGCCCTCCAACCTACAGCACCTGATGTCACAGGAAGGCCAAAAAGTTCATCAAGGACAACAACCACCCGAGCCACGGCTTGTTCACCCCGCTACCATCCAAAAGGCGAGGTCAGTACAGGTGCATCAAAGCTGGGACCGAGAGACTGAAAAACAGTTTCTATCTCAAGGCAATCAGACTGTTAAACAGAGAGGCTGCTGCCTACATACAGACTTGAAATCATTGGCCACTTAAATAAATGGATCACTAGTCACTTTAATAATGCTTACATATCTTGAATTACTCATCTCATATGTATATATTGTATTTTATACCATCTATTGCATCTTGCCTATGCCACTCTGTCATTGCTCATCCTTATATTTATATGTATATATTATTATTCCATTCCTTTACTTAGATTTGTGTGTATTAGGTAGTTGTTGTGGAATTGTTAGATTACATGTTAGATATTGCTGCACTGTCGGGAAACTAGAAGCACAAGCATTTCGCTACACTCGCAATAAGATCTGCTAACCATGTGTATATGACCAATCAAATTTGATTTGATTTGATTTAGAGTTTTGGAACAGGATTGTGTCAAGGCACAGATCTGAGGAAGGGTTCCAAAAAATGTCTGCAGCATTTAAGGTCCCCAAGAACACAGTGGCCTCCATAATTCTTAAATGGAAGAAGTTTGGAACCACCAAGACTCTTCCTAGAGCTGGCTGCCTGGCCAAACAGAGCAATCAGGTGAGAAGGGCCTTGGTAGGGAAGTGACATATAAACCTATAGTCACTCTAACAGAGCTCTAGAGTTCCTCTGTGAAGATGGGAGAACCTTCCAAAAAGACAACCATCTCTGGAGCACTCCACCAATCAGGCCTTTATGGTAGAGTGGCCAGACGGAAGTCACTACTCAGTAAAAAGCACATGACAGCCCACTTGGAGTTTGACAAAAATGCACCGAAAGACTCTCAGACCATGAGAAACAAGATTCTCTGGTCTGATGAAACCAAGATTGAACTCTTTGGCCTGAATGCAAAGCGTCACATCTGGAGGAAACTTGGCACCATCCCTACGGTGAAGCATGGTGGTAGCAGCATGGAGGTGGCAGGATCATGCTGTGGGGATGTTTTTCAGCAGCAGGGACTGGGAGACTAGTCAGGATCGAGGCAAAGATGAACGGAGCAAAGCACAGAGAGATCCTTGATGAAAACCTGCTCCAGAGTGCTCAGGACCTCAGACTGGGGGCAAAGGTTCACCTTCCAACAGGACAATGACCCAAAGCACACAGCCAAGGCAACGCAGGTGTGGCTTAGGGACAAGTCTCAATGTCCTTGAGTGGCCCAGCCAGACTTTAACTTGATCGAACATCTCTGGAGAGACCTGAAAATAGCTGTTCAGCAACGCTCCCCATCCAACCTCACACACCTTGATAGGATCTGCAGAGAAGAATGGGAGAAACTCCCCAAATACAGGTGTGCCAAGCTTGTAGCATCATACCCAAGAAGACTTGATGCTGTAATCGCTGCCAAAGTTGCTTCAACAAAGTACTGAGTAAAAGGTCTGAATACTTATGTAAATGTGCTATTTCTAAAAACCTATTTTTG
Organism: Salvelinus namaycush; assembly: GCF_016432855.1. NCBI lineage: Eukaryota > Metazoa > Chordata > Actinopteri > Salmoniformes > Salmonidae > Salvelinus > Salvelinus namaycush. The sequence continues at coordinate 26,092,426 of NC_052341.1, forward strand.
CTTTGCCATTATGGGGTATTGTGTGTAGATTGATGAGGGGGGAAAAAACTATTTAATCAATTTCAGAATAAGACTATAACGTAACAAAATGTGGAAAAAGTCAAGGAGTCTGAATTCTTTCCTAAGGCACTGTATATTTTCACAAGTGCAATGTGACTGCAATAGACAGGTTGGAATGTCTGACTGAAATACAGGACAAATCAACGTTTTTTTCTAAATGAGTGGTTTGAATATGTTGATATAATGGGGGACATGATTGTTTGGTTGCGGGATGCTGGACAAAGGGCCAAAATGCGGGACTGTCCCGCACAATCCGGGACATGTGGTCACCCTAAGTACCACTCATCCCCACACACATTCCTAGCCTATATACTTTGCTAGCTAATTATGCGCAAATTGTTTTCGCCGCCCAGCAGTGATTATTTGCTAACGTGAAATAGCACTAGCTAGCTATTTTCAAGTTATGCCCGAATTAAAGTTCACTCATGCGCTTTTTCAAAAAGCCTCGGATGGAGGATGAAGATAGTGCTCCACTACCTCCATCGGTCGAGCCCAATCTGTCAGAGTCATCGTTAGTCCATGAAGAGGCTAACATGTCAGCTCATGAGGAGGTTATCATGAATACTGCTTTGACTTCCACTGCCCATCTAGTTCACCATCACCTAGCCACTCCTCTTCACGGTGAGCGTGTCATCACGAGTCCACATTGCGGATATGACACAATCAAAAATGTGACTGTGCCCCACTACAGTGAACAACGGAAAACTGCACTGATTCTCTGTCACGCCCTGACCGTAGAGATCTTTTTTATGTCTCTATTTTGGTTGGTCAGGGTGTGAGTTTGGGTGGGCATTCTATGTCTGGTGTTCTATGTTGTCCTTGTTTTGTATTTCTATGTGTTTGGCCTGGTATGGTTCCCAATCAGAGGCAGCTGTCTATCGCTGTCTATCGAGAATCATACTTAGGTAGCCTGTTCCCACCTGTGTTTGTGGGTGGTTGTTTTCTGTTTTGTGTGTTCACCTTACAGGACTGTTCGTTTGTCGTTTTTGTTGTTTCATCAAGTGTTTCATATTTTATTAAAGGTAATATGAACACTTACCACGCTGCACCTTGGTCCTCTTCTCCTTCTCCCGACGACAGTCGTTACAGAACTACCCACCACCAAAGGACCAAGCAGCGTGGGAAAATGGACTCCTGGACATGATGATGATGATCCATGGCACGAAGCCTACAGTGATGATCCATGGCACGAAGCCTCCAGTGATGATCCATGGCACGAAGCCTCCAGTGATGATCCATGGCACGAAGCCTCCAGTGATGATCCATGGCACGAAGCCTACAGTGATGATCCATGGCACGAAGCCTCCAGTGATGATCCATGGCACGAAGCCTCCAGTGATGATCCATGGCACGAAGCCTCCAGTGATGATCCATGGCACGAAGCCTCCAGTGATGATCCATGGCACGAAGCCTCCTGTGATGATACATGGCACGAAGCCTCCTGTGATGATCCATGGCACGAAGCCTCCAGTGATGATCCATGGCATGAAGCCTCCTGTGATGATCCATGGCACGAAGCCTCCAGTGAGGATCCATGGCACGAAGCCTCCAGTGATGATCCATGCCACGAAGCCTCCAGTGAGGATCCATGGCACGAAGCCTCCAGTGAGGATCCATGGCACGAAACCTCCAGTGAGGAGTTATGGCACGAGGCCCCCATCGAAGGATGTCAGTCCTGAGCCTCCAGCGACGCCCTCTAGTCCAGAGCCTCCAGCGACGCCCTATAGTCCGGAGCCTCCAGCGACGCCCTCTAGTCCGGAGCCTCCAGCGACGCCCTCTAGTCCGGAGCCTCCAGCGACGCCCTCTAGTCCGGAGCCTCCAGGGACGGGCTTCAGTCAGGAGCAACCAGGGTCTCCCTCCTGTCCGGAGCAGCCAGAGTCTCCCTCTTGTCCGGAGCAGCCAGAGTCTCCCTCCTGTCCGGAGCAGCCAGAGTCTCCCTCCTGTCCGGAGCAGCCAGAGTCTCCCTCCTGTCCGGAGCAGCCAGAGTCTCCCTCCTGTCTGGGGCCCGCTGCGAGGGTCCCCGGTCCGGGGTCGGCAGTAAGGGTCCCCGCTCCAGAGGCGCCACCTAAGTGGGCCAAGACTAAGGTGGAGCGGGGTCCACGTCCCGCACCAGAGCCGCCACCGCGGTGAAATGCCCACCCAGACCCTTCCCTATAGGTTCAGGTTTTGCGGCCGAAGTCCGCACATTTGGGGTAGGGTACTGTCACGCCCTGACCGTAGAGATCCTTTTTATGTCTCTATTTTGGTTGGTCAGGGTGTGAGTTTGAGTGGGCATTCTATGTCTGGTGTTCTATGTTGTCCTTGTTTTGTATTTCTATGTGTTTGGCCTGGTATGGTTCCCAATCAGAGGCAGCTGTCTATCGTTGTCTCTGATTGAGAATCATACTTAGGTAGCCTGTTCCCACCTGTGTTTGTGGATGGTTGTTTTCTGTTTTGTGTGTTCACCTTACAGGACTGTTCGTTTGTCGTTTTTGTTGTTTCATCAAGTGTTTCGTATTTTATTAAAGGTAATATGAACACTTACCACGCTGCACCTTGGTCCTCTTCTCCTTCTCCCGACGACGGTCGTTACAATCTCATGGAAGTGGTATTTGTATTTTGTATTTATTATGGATCCACATTAGCTAAGGCAGCAGCTACTCTTCCTGGGGTCCAGCAGTTTTCTTGGCTGGAATAGCATACGACAAGGGACGCTGTTTTCTGTAAAATGTGTAGACATTTCCCAGAGGCCACTATTGAAGGCTAATTTGTTGCAGGACTTATATAAGGATTGGAAGTGCCTTCGCGAGGCATGTGTTAAGCACCAGGCTAGCAAATCCTACATTTGCACTGGATAAACTTCACGGCTACAGCACAAGCCATCGCAATCAAAGCCAGGGTAATGTTTTAAATCAATTTAACTGCGAGGCCATGGGCTATTTATATGTAGAGAGGAACCATCTGGTTCTGGACATTATAATGCTATGTGCTAAACAGGACACAGCACTACGTGGATATAGGGAAAGTGAAGAGGCTCTTAATAAGGGCAATGTTTTTATTTATTTAATTAATTTCCAAATATGATCCAAAAATGCAAAACCGTCTAGAGCAACTGCCCAAAAACGCTAGACTCCTGAGTCCAGACATTCAAGACAGGCTGCTTGAGTAAGCAGCCTCCCTACTAATGTGTAAAATCAAAGCAGAGCTCTGTGAATGGCCAAGCACCTAATATGCTATTATGGTAGACGAGTACAAGGATGAATCGAAACCTGAACTTGTCACAGTTTGTATCAGATGTCCACAGGGGGGTGGTAACAAAAATGGCAATTGGGTTTTTAGACACAAGATTCAAACGCAAACGCCATTTCTGAGAGGATTTTTACAAGTGATTGAACCACTGGAACTAGACACCATGTGGGTTGACATTCTGGACAGACAGTTGACTGAGCTGCACACCCGGTTCCAAGAGGATACATATGGAATAATGAGAGGAGCAAATACCATAAAGATCAATGTATCAAAATAAACTACAAAATACTTATATTTTGAAATGTATTTTAAAATGCAGAAATACATTTGCAAGTAGCCTTCCAAAACATTCACAGAAACAGTTCCAGAAAGTTCCAGAAACCGCATGTCAAATGCGGAGAAGGTTTATTCAGTATGGAACTTACGTTACAGCAGTTTTACTAAATGCACTACCATGTGTTTTTTAAACTTTCCCAAACAACTGTCGTTTTGACCCCTTTCCCAACATATTCTACTTGCTATGACTGTGACATGTTGTTTATCTACCTTATTGAATGAACTGAAGTTACGCTGGATAAGTGTGTCTGATAAATGATCAAATCTATATGTGCAAATTAACATACCAAAATGAACTGCAAAGCACACTGGGTATTATTATTGGCCTTATTTCGGGACTGAGCTAACTAGGATAATACTGAGTATCATTTTTACATATACATTTAGGTGCGCTCAGAAAGTATTCAGACCCCTTGACTTTTTCACATTTTGTTACCTTACAGCCATATTCTAAAAATTATAAAAGTGTTTTTCCCCCTCATCAATCTACACACAATACCCCATAATGACGAAACAAAAACAGGTTTTTAGACATTTTTGCAAATGTAATGAAAAAAACCCCCTGAAATGTCACATTTACACAAGTATTCAGACCCTTTACTCAGTACTTTGTTGAAGTACTTTTGGCAGCGATTACAGCATCGAGGCTTCTTGGGTATGATGCTACAAGCTTGGCACACCTGTATTTGTGGAGTTTCTCCCATTCTTCTCTGCAGATCCTCTCAGATCCTCTCTCTGTCAGGTTAGATGGGGAGCGTTGCTGAACCGCTATTTTCAGGTCTCTCCAGAGATGTTCGATCGGGTTTAAGTCCGGGCTTTGGCTGGGCTACTCAAGGAAATTCAGAGACTTGTCCCAAAGCCACTCCTGCATTGTCTTGGAAGTGTGCTTAGGGTCATTGTCCTGTTGGAAGATGAACCTTCGCCCCAGTCTGAGGTCCTGAGCGCTCTGGAGCATGTTTTCATCAAGGATCTCTCTGTACTTTGCTCCGTTCATCTTACCCTCAATCCTGACTAATCTCCAAGTCCCTGCAGCTGAAAAACCTCCCCACAGCATGATCCTGCCACCTCCATGCTGCTACCACCATGCTTCACCGTAGGGATGGTGCCTAGTTTCCTCCAGACGTGACGCTTTGCATTCAGGCCAAAGAGTTCAATCTTGGTTTCATCAGACCAGAGAATCTTGTTTCTCATGGTCTGTGAGTCCTTTAGGTTCCTTTTGGCAAACTCCAAGTAGTCTGTCATGTGCCTTTTACTGAGGAGTGGCTTACATAAAGGTCTGATTGGTGGAGTGCTGCAAAGATGGGTTGTCCTTCTGGAAGGTTCTCCCATCTCCACAGAGGAACTCTGGAGCTCTGTCAGAGTGACCATCAGGTTCTTGGTCACCTCCCTGACCAAGGTCCTTCTCCCACGATTGCTCAGTTTGGCCAGACGGCCAGCTCTAGGAAGAGTCTTGGTGGTTCCAAACTTCTTCCTTTAAAAATGATGGAGGCGAATGTATTCTTGGGGACCTTCAAGGCTACAGACCTTTTTTGGTATCCTTCCCCAAGTCTGTGCCTCGACACAATCCTGTCTCAGAGCTCTACGGACAATTCCTTCAACCTCATGGCTCGGTTTTTGCTCTGACATGCACTGTCAACTGTGGGACCCTATATAGACGGATGTGTGCTTTTCTAAATCATGTCCAATCAATTGAATTTACCACAGGTGGACTCCAATCAAGTTGTAGAAACATCTCAAGGATTATCAATGACAACAGGACCAGAGCTCAATTTCAAGTCTCATAGCAAAGGGTCTGAATACTTACAGTTGAAGTCGGAAGTTTACATGCACTTAGGTTGGAGTCATTAAAACTCGTTTTTCAACCACTCCACAAATGTCTTGTTAACAAAATATAGTTTTGGCAAGTCGGTTTGGACATCTACTTGTGCATGACACAAGTAATTATTCCAACAATTGTTTACAGACAGATTATTTCACTTATAATTCACTGTATCACAATTCCAGTGGGTTAGAAGTTTACATACACTAAGTTGACTGTGCCTTTAAACAGCTTGGAAAATTCCAGAAAATTATGTCATGGCTTTAGAAGCTTCTGATAGGCGAATTGACATCATTTGAGTCAATTGGAGGTGTACCTCTGGATGTATTTCAAGGCCTACCTTCAAACTCATTGCCTCTTTGCTTGACATGGGAAAATCTAAAAAAATCAGCCAAGACCTCAGAAAAAAATTGTAGACCTCCACAAGTCTGGTTCATCCTTGGGAGCAATTTCCAAACACCTGAAGGTACCACGTTCATCTGTACAAACAATAGTACGCAAGTATAAACACCATGGGACCACGCAGCCATCATACCGCTCAGGAAGGAGACATGTTCTGTCTCCTAGAGATGAATGTACTTTGGTGCGAAAAGTGCTAATCAATCCCAGAAAAACAGCATAGGACCTTGTGAAGATGCTGGAGGAAACAGGTACAAAAGTATCTATATCCACAGTAAAACAAGTCCTATATCGACATAACCTGAAAGGCCGCTCAGCAAGGAAGAAGCCACTGCTCCAAAACCGCCATAAAAAAGCCAGACTACGGTATGCAGCTGCACATGGGGACAAAGATCGTACTTTTTGGAGAAATGTCCTCTGGTCTGATGAAACAAAAATAGAACTGTTTGGCCATAATGACCATCGTTATGTATGGAGGAAAAAGGGGGAGGCTTCAAGCAGAAGAACACCATCCCAACCGTGAAGCACGGGGGTGGCAGCATCATGTTGTGGGGGTGCTTTGCTGCAGGAGGGACTGGGGCACTTCACAAAATAGATGGCATCATGAGGTAGGAAAATCATGTGGATATATTGAAGCAACATCTCAAGAGATCAGTCAGGAAGTTAAAGCTTGGTGGCAAATGGGTCTTCCATTTTGGAGAGGCCATCACAAAGCCCTGACCTCAATCCTATAGAAAATATGTGGGCAGAACTGAAAAACTGTGTGCGAGCTAGGAGGCCTACAAACCTTACTCAATTACACCAGCTCTGTTAGGAGGAATGGGCCAAAATTCAACCAATTTATTGTGGGAAGCTTGTGGAAGGCTACCCGAACTGTTTGACCCAAGTTAAACAATTTAAAGGCAATGCTACCAAATACTAATTGAGTGAATGTAAACTTCTGACCCACTGGGAATGTGATGAAAGAAAGAAATGCTGAAATAAATCATTCTCCCTACTATTATTTTTTTGAAGAATTTACATTCTTCAAATAGTGGTGATCCTAACTGACCTAAGACAGGGAATTTTTACTAAGATTAAATGTCAGGAATTGTGTAAAACTGAGTTGAAATGTATTTGGCTAAGGTGTACTGTATGTAAACTTCCGACTTCAACTGTATATAAATAAGGTATTTCAGTGTTTTGTTGTTGTTGTTTTTTACCAAAAAAGAATTACCTTGTCATTATGTCGTATTGTGTGTAGATTGATGAGGGGGAAAATAATTTTATCCATTTTAGAATAAGGCTGTAACGTGACAAAATGTAAGAAAAAGTCAAGGGGTCTGAATTCTTTCGGAATGCACTGTATATTTAGTTAATTTATCAGCTGCTCTCATCACACCGTAGTACCATTACACTTCTGATACCAATGCAGGGTGAAAGGGGGCCACAAAATTGCACTGCACACTGCCCTATGCCATCTGGACGAGAGGAATACCTATGTACGAATGCTGTTCATTGACTTCGCTCAGCCTTCAACACCATAGTACCCTCCAATCTCATCATTAAGTTTGGGGCCCTGGGTCTGAACCCCGCCCTGTGCAACTGGGTTCTGGACTTCCTGACGGGCCGCCCCAAGGTGCTGAAGGTAGGAAACAACACCTCTACTACGCTGATCCTCAACACAGGGGCCCCACAAGGGTGCGTGCTCGGACCCATCCTGTACTCCCTGTTCACCCATGACTGCATGGCCACGCACTTTTCCAACTCAATCATCAAGTTTGCAGACAACACAACAGTAGTAGGCCTGATTACCAACAATGACGAGATAGCCTACAGGGAGGAGGTGAGGTCCCTGGCGGAGTGGTGCCAGGAAAATAATTTCATTGTCAGCAAAATGAAAGAGCTGATCGTGGACTTCAGGAGACAGCAGAGGGAGCACGCCCCCATCCACATTAACGGGACCACAGTGGAGAAGGTGAAAAGCTTAAAGTTCCTTGGCATACACATCACGGACAATCTGAAATTGTCCACCCACACAGATAGTGTTGTAAAGAAGGCGCAAAAAGGCGCAAAAAGGCCCCTAAGACCCTCACAAACTCTTACAGATGCACCATTGAGAGCATCCTGTTGGGATGTATCACCGCCTGGTATGGCAACTGCACTGCCCGCAACCGCAGGGTTCTCCAGAGGGTGGTGCAGTCTGCCCAACACATCACCGGGGGCACACTGCCTGCCCTCCAGGACACCTACAGCACCCGATGTCACAGGAAGGCCAAAAAGATCATCAAGGGCATCAACCACCCGTGCCACGGCATGTTCCCCCTACTATCATCCAGAAGACAAGGTCAGGTGCATCAAGGTGCATCAAAGCTGGGGCTGAGAGACTGAAAAACAGCTTCTATCTCAAGGCCATCAGACTGTTAAATAGCAATCACTAGCCGGCCTCCACCCAGTACCCTGCCATGAACTTAGTCACTGTCACTAGCCGGCTACCACCCGGGTCACTCAACCCTGCACCTTAATAAACACTGCTGCCCTATGTAGATAGACATGGAATCACTGGTCACTTTAAAAATGTTTACATACTGTTTTACTAATTTCATATGTATATAATGTATTCTACCGTATTCCAGTTAATGCCACTCCGACATTGCTCATCCTAATATTTATATATTTCTTAATTCCATTCTTTTACTTTTAGATTGTATGAATTGTTGTGAATTGTTAGATACTACTGCACTGTTGGAGCTAGGAACACAAGCATTTAGCTACACCCGCAATAACATCTACTAAGTAAGTGTATCGCAACCAATAAAATTGGGTTTGATTTTATTAAATGGTAGGGGCGGTGGCTAATTAGAATTTTTGGGGGCACGGTTTGTAGTCTGCCCTTTTTGTGCAACTGTGAGTGAATACCATCCCAGTTGATCTAATCTGCTGTGTTATGCTATTACATGTTATATATGACAATGGCTGGTGATGGTGCCTTGTGACAGACTCATGTCAATTGAGAACAGTTGATTAAGTCAGTATTTCTTAATTCTCTCCTTGGGGACCCCTAGTGATGGGGAAATTAAGCTTCCTGAAGCATTGAGGTTTTCCAGCCAATTGTGTCGAAAATAGGTTAATTACGCGAGGCTTTGAGCGACACAGTGTACACTAGTGGCACCTGCTGGTGTTATAGATGATGTCCCACACTGATATAGAAATTATATAAATTAAGGGCTAAAAGTAAAAAAAAAACACTCAATGTATTGTGACACCTGTGAAACATAACAGGAAGGAGGTCTCCCCACCCAGGGAGGGGAGAAACCGTTAGGCTTGCAGTAGATTATGTAACATGTTGCAGGATATGATAAGCAATGACCATTTGGAGAAGACTTATACATAGCATTCATTTATTGAGTTAATGCCAAATAATAGAAGCGGTCATTTAACATGTGTGTGTGTGTGTTTCAAAGTAGGTTAGAGAAATATTGACAATTATAGGATGGAACATGTCTGTGTGGATTTGCAGGAAACAATTTGGTCTATTACTCTGACATTATAGACTAGACTGTGCTCCAAGAAGAGAAGTAAGTCAGGCACTGGGAAACCACAGAGGTTTCCTGTTTGAGCTCGACTTGTCAGTTGCAGAGATGTAGATAGAGGAACCCAGTTAGACAGAAGGAGCTATCGAAGGTGAACATTGTGACAGTGTTAGATGAGAGGAGAGGCATTTATAAAGTGTATGTCATAACCAAATGTGTGAGGTATAAAAGGCTATGTGCATTGTATGATATTCAGAGCTCTCTTGAATGAAGAATCTGACTCTTGAAAGCTTGGTCTCCGTCTGCTTCATTTAAACCAGAACTCTGGGTTGCAGACTGAGTAGATTAATTAAAGTTCAGTTTAAGAACATTGAAAACAAAGTTCTCATAACACACACCCCGTAGCGCATGTGTGCAGCGTAGCCTTTTTGTCTTCTACCAAACCAATACCAAACCAATCAGGTGGTTGTTTGACAAAACGAAACTTCGGACGTCATTGATCACGTGCTTCTGATAAAGTGATACAGGCATCGGGACACTGCTTTGAAGTACACTGCTTAGCAATTTCGACGCATGCCTCGGAGCTCCGGCATCAAATATGACATCACTAGGGACCCCCAGCCATTCCAGAGCAACTTGTTAATAAACACAATTTAAAACCTATGGAATTTTAACAATATAATATGGCTATTAAACCACAACAACAAAACCTGTATGGTTTTACAAAGAACCTATGATATTGAGAAAGGTTCTTTATAGAACCATTCTCCATACAGGTTTTATTAAGAACCATAGAAAATGGTTCTATATTGCCCTAAAAAGGGTTGTAACCATAGCGGAACCCTTTTTTTGGTTCTATATAGAACCTTAGGAAAGGGTTCTTTATAGCACAATTCAGGTTTCATTTAGAACCTTATGAGCATGGTTCTTTATAGAACCTTCATAAAACGGTTCCATATAGCACCAAAAAGGGTTAGAAACCAATTAACCCTTTATTGGGATTTGGGATTTGAAAGAATCATTTGTTTTTAGTGTGTATGCGTCTATGCCTTGTGCTGTAAAACATGAAAAACACAAGAAAGATAAGCCTGTATACTGTTTATTTATGATTTAGCCTAGTGTTTTCATGCCAAACTTGGTAGTCCAGGCCTATATGTGTTTGATTCAAAGTAAGCTACAATGGAAGTCGAGGTGAAGAGAGTGAAACATTTATAGATGTTATCTGAGTCCTCTTTTATTCAGTATCAGCAGAAACAGGGGCCTCCCGAGTCTCGCAGCAGTCTAAGGCACTGCATCGCAGTGCTTGAGGTGTCACTACAGACCCGGGTTTGATCGTGACCGGGTGTCCTATAGGGTGGCGCACAATTGGCCCAGCGTCGTCTGGTTTAGTGGAGGATTTGGCCCGGGGGGGACTTTACTTGGTTCATCGCGCTCTAGCGACTTCTTGTGGCGGGCCTGGGCGCATGCAGGCTGACTTCGGTCGTCAGTTGAACAGTGTTCCCTCCGACACATTGGTGCGGTTGGCTTCCGGGTTAAGCTGCAGGTGTTAAAAAAGCGTGGTTTGGCGGGTAATGTTTCGAAGGACGCATGACTCGACCATCACCTCTCACGAGCCCGTTGGGGAGCGATGAGACAAGATCGTAATTGGATTGCAATTGGATATCACGAAATTGGGGAGAAAAATGGTGTAAAATACTATATATATATATATATATATATATATATATATATATATATATATATATAGTATCAGCAGAAACAGTCAGAGAATGTCCTCCATTTCCTTCTCTCCTCTCGACTCTGACCTGGTTTCTGTGACTCTAAGAGACTGCACTACACAGCATTCTGTCAGATATCATCTGAAACTGTCTAAAACTCAGTTCTTCAGTACCAGAGGAGGCTGGTGGAAGGAGCTATAGGAGGATGGGCTCATTGTATCAGCTGGAATGGAATTAATGGAACGGTATAAAAAAATCCATCAAACATATGGAACATGTGAACATATGGTTCCATTTATTCCATTACAGCAATTACAATGAGGCGGTACTCCTAAAGCTCCTCACACCCGCCTCCACTGTTCAGTACCCAGGTCTCTGTGTTCTGTATGCTTGTGTGTCTGTAATGTTTGTCTATGTGACTGGTAGGGATTTCACCTGCATCGTCGGCACGCCACAAGACAAGCCCACTGAGCTAAAGCCTGTAACAGGCTTTGGGTCTTAGGCAAGGTCATGGGGGTCTATATAGAATTGATTTGTTCTGTAACAGAGATGATGTGAAACATTGACAGTAGGTTGTGTTATCTGAAACTATGTCTGATGTGTTCCTCTTCTCGCAGGTGGTAGCTGATGACAGTTATTTAAACGAGGTGCAAAACACAGGTAGGCTAACAGTCACCTCTCATCTTCTTCCAGTTCCCTGATCCAATTCTTTGTGTTCTATAAAATGTGCCATCCCTTCTTCCCCCACTCATATTCTCTCCATTCCTACTCTCACTCCACATGTTCTTATAACCTATTTTCCCCTCCTCCTATATCCCCCATCTCTATTCCCTCTCTCTCTCTCTCTCTCTCTCTCTCTCTCTCTCTCGCTGTGTGGCTGGTGGTTGTGATCTGGGTGGGGCTCTCTCTCTCTCTCACTAGCAAAGACCAGCCGATTCATCATTTCTGGCCTCAATCCAAGTGCTCAAAATCCACAGAAGCACACACACACACGCACCCAAATCTCTACAGTGCTGCTGATTAATTGAGGCCTTTGAATGCTGCCACATCAAGGAAAAGAAACCCTGCCACAACGTCTGGCCAATCAGACAGCAGACTGGGGAGGGGAAGGTTCTGGGTGAAATGTGTCTGAGGTTTCGTCTGAGATTAATATGATAATCTGTAAGGCCCTCCTTGGCTTTGTTAGCGAACAGTACATCAGTGTGCTTTATTATTGTGTAGCTGATGTTGTAGGTATGAGTGTGTCTCGTGTTTGTATGCACTGCCGGCATGTGTGTGAGCACAGACACATACCCACCCCCGCATGGCTCAGCTCTGTACGTGTGAACCGTGTCAAATACTCATTGTGGCGGGGAAATGGATTATGGGAGCTGAGAGAATGAGTGTTCCCGTGGTGATGGTTCCCATAGCGATGGAGGAGACTGGTTGTCGTAGCAACACAGAGTGTTGGTTGCCCTAGCAATCAGTGTGTGACCAGAATGTTTTGAGTTAATTTGGGTTTAGGTCAAATCTTTTGAGATCTGTCAGGGTCCATCAAACAAGAAGGCAACTAAAAAACATGATTTCCTTCGAAACAGCACATATTCCCAAATCATACGCAAGTTTGTTCTAAAATGTATTTCACACATGGTCTCATCACACTTGATAGAAAAAAGGAAAAATGATCAAATAACCAAAATGATCAAGTTAAAACACATCATAAACATCGGATGTAAAAGATAAGGTGAAAGTAAATTACAACTCCTCTGTACTTTCAGTATGTAACAAACACTTAGACACACCTCACGCCACTACAATTTAACACACCATTACATGCAACAACATCATATTATATCAAAGACATTACTCCCATCAACACATTTTACAATTCCATTCATGTATGTATGTTTTCTTTCAGGTGCCTAATTGAATAACACCGTCTGACAAATGACCAAATCATCATTAGGTTATACTGTCACATCTCTGACTGACAGCATTATGAATACATATGGCACTATAAGCTCTGTGACCTTATTGGATCACTATTTATTCTGTGTGATTGACAGTAGAGATGACCAATGGGGCAGTGTTTTTACCACCAGCATTACCACCCGAGTTGAAGTATGTATAGAGCTTCTCGGTGAAGTTGCAGCTAGTGAAAGAGTGGATGTGAGATCTGGCCTTTACATCATAAAAGGAGACTAGACCCTCCTCATAATCCACAAACACCCCCACTTTTTGGGGTGTCGGGGGCTCGCCGGAGAAGAAGGGCAGGAAGAAGAGGTTATCGTACATGTTTGCACAATACCAATGCCGGTGGTACTGGTGGTACCCACTCTTCAGACCCAGAGTCCAGAATCCATTCTCAGGGGTCAGTGGAAGCCAGCCCTTCCTGTTGGCGGACTTTCTAGCCACCCCTAACCTCCACCAAGTCTTCCCCTCTACCTGCACCTCATAGTAGAATCTCCCAGAGGAGAATTCATTCTTTCCCAGGATAGAGGGATTATAATCAAACCTCTCTGGGTTGTTAGGAAGTGTCTTTAGTACGTCTCCCAGTGTCACTTGTTTTCTGTCCTCAGACACGTTGAGGTATGGAAATGCTGTATCAGGGTCCAGAGTCACATCCACTGCATACTGCTGCATCCTCTTCAGCTTGATGTCAGGCAACTTCTCCATCTCATTATGAAGTGTCTCCTCTAGTTGAGACACAACTCTCCTCACATTCTTCACATGTAGGTAGTAGTGAACACTGATCTCAGACCAGTCCTTGGTGAATGTGGGGGTGCACAGGGATGGGGAGCTCTGGAGGAGGTGGAGGTGGTCCTCAGTGTGTGAGAGCTGCTCCAGCTCAGTGCGTCTCCTCTTAAGCGCGGTAATTTCTAGCTCCAGCTCGTTAATCAGCCCTTTAGCCCGCCTGTCTTCGGCTTTCTGCTTCTCCTCAATCTCCACAATGAGCTCAGCCTGGCTTCTTTCAATGGAACGCACCAGAGCATTGAAGACCTCCACACTGTCTGCTCTCTCTCTCTCTGCAACTCTCTTGCTGAGCTCTACTGAGTCTTTGATCTCCCTAACCTTCTGCCAGCGGTCATGGATCATCTGCCGCATTTGTGCTATGGAGTTCCGCAGTTGAGCCTTCTTCTTTCCAAACTCTTCCTCTAGAGGGACGGTGTGGTGAGTCTTGTGGTCTGTCTCAGTGCAGAACTGACACACACACGTTTGGTCAGTCCTACAGAACAGCTCCAGGAGTCTGTCGTGCTTCTTACACATCATGGCTTCCAGGTTCTCCACAGGGTCGATCAGCTTGTGTCTTTTCAGGCCTGCAACTCTCTGATGAGGCTGCAAGTGAATCTCACAGTAAGAGGTCAGACACTCCAGGCAGGACTTCAGGGCTTTGAGCTTTCTCCCAGTGCAGAGATCACAGGCCACTTCTCCAGGCTTGGCAGGGGACAAATCTCTGTCTCTGTCACTCATTCTTTTGAAATGATCTGCAACATTTCTCAGTGTTGTGTTGGTCTTTAACTCTGGTCTTTTGTAGAAAATATGCTTACACAGTGGACACCGGCACCGGGCAGTGGTGTTCCAATATCTGCTGATACAGGCCTTGCAGAAGTTGTGTCCACATGGAATGGAGACTGGCTCAGTGAACACATCCAGACAAATAGAGCACTGGAACTGATCTTCAGACAGGAAACTGCTGGAGGACGCCATTTCTGCAACACAAAGAGCAAGAGCAACCATATAATTATGTTCTGGAAAGAGTACAACCACAATTCATTCTCCTTTTATCCAGACAAGGAAGAGGTTATAAAAATATGATGGATTCAGAAAGAATATACTTTACACTAACCAACAGTATATAATATAATACAGATAAATGAATCAGTCAGATTTACACATTTCCATCAGATATTCCGGTTTAAAGAAGTGACCCAGTAGTGATTTATAAACTATATGCTGTAGTGGATGTTTGTCAGAACTGTTCTGTTCTCCTGTTTGTAGACTGTGTTTTGTGGTTGTGAACGAAATGGTTGTCATACTCTGTTGCTGATCGACGTGTAATGTTACCGTTGTGACTATCTGTTTTTGCGTGTCTTTTCCTGAGACATGTACAAAACAAAAGTGACTTCTGTGGTCAATGAAATATAATTCTAGAAAAATGTAATAAACGGATATAACAAATCATCTTCATAAAATTCCTTTAATATTGTCGACAGAGATCATGGCTTTTAGCCAAGGGCGTAGCAGGTGAATACAGCTGAGAAAAACAGGAAGAACAGCGATTCTGGTAGAAAGAAGCCATTACCTGTTCAGGTAAACCCTCCCTCCAACTCGATCAGTACTTACTTGAGTTTGCTTGTGCCTTCTATTTCTCCATGAAAGGTGGACTCTGTGCAGGCTGCAGCTGTGTTGCAATCTTCGCGAACAGCAGGAACGTGTTCATTACCGTGTGCAGTTTCCTGCTCTCAATTTAACTCTGACTTCAGCAAAGTGTCATCTCGTAACTCCTCCCTGCTCCTACTTCCCTATAGTAGGGAAGGCGTGTCATTAGCTTTAATCGTCCATAGTTATTTGCTTGAAAGTATACTGGAAAACAAAAACGGGTTCAGAAAATGCTCATTAACTCGTGGAGTACAATGGAATGGGGGGATGAAGAGAAAGAAGGAGAGGGAAGTGTAATGAGATGAGCAGAAGGAAGAGACGGTGTGTACCGTAGGAGGAAGTATAGCACATTAGTTTGTTTTATACAGGCCTCTACTATCGGCTGTGATATTCCCCAGAGATGATCGGTCAGTTTTATACAGGCCTCTACTATCGGCTGTGATATTCCCCAGAGATGATAGGTCAGTTTTATACAGGCCTCTACTATCGGCTGATATTCCCCAGAGATGATCGGTCAGTTTTATACAGGCCTCTACTATCGGCTGTGATATTCCTCAGAGATGATAGGTCAGTTTTGGCATTTAGTGGATTTATTGAGTCTTTTAAGGTTGTCTGGCAGTAAACCAATAAAAAAAATAAAAAAACGTTTCAGTACACCCAATATTCCAACACAGTACACCCCCATTATCTTACACAGCACATACATAACCAACACTATAATACATTATATTATTTACTCATCATTGCATGATAAAATTAAATCTACAAACTAATTGCACATAAAATGTGCTAAATTACGTCATTTTATTCAGTCTGTGTGATTGACAGGACAGATGACCAATGGGGCTGAGTTTGGACCCTCAGAATTATTACAAGGGTTGAAATACGGATAGAGTTTCTCAGTGAAGGTGTTGCCAGTGAAAGAGTAGATATGAGACCTGGCCTCCACATTGTAGAAGGAGATCTGACCCTCCTCATAATCCACAAACACCCCCACCTTCTGGGGCTTCTCTCTCAGGGAAATGGGGACACGAGTATAGTTGCAGGCCTGATACTTATTTTTACCTCTCATATACACAGTCCACAGTCCACCCTCAGGGCTCTCAGTTGCAGGTTCTTTTCTCATGATGGACTCTTTGGCCACTCCAAAAATCCACTCAATCTTCCCCTTTACCTGCACCTCATAGTAGAATCCCCCTGAGGAGAAACCCTCCTTTCCCAGGACAGAGTATAAACAATCAAACCTCTTTGGGTTGTCAGTGAGAAGCTGTGGTCCTTCTTCATATCTCACTTGTTTCCCGTCCTCAGACAGCGATGTGCTGTATCAGGGTCTAGAGTCACATCCACTGCACACCTCTGCATCCTCATCAGCTCAGCATCACACGACTTCTCCATCTCTTTGATAACTGTCTCCTCCAGCTGAGACAAAGTTCTCCTCATGATCCCTGCACACAGCGCACTGTGAACACTGATCTCAGACCAGTCCTTGGTGTTGGTGGGGGGGCTCAGGGATAGGGAGCTTTGGAGGAGGTGGAGGTGATCCTCAGTGTGTGAGAGCTGCTTCAGCTCAGTGCGTCTCCTCTTTAGCTCAGTGATTTCCTGCTCCAGCTCTTTAATGAGCCTGTCAGCCCGCATCTCTGCTGCTTTCTGCTTCTCCTCAACCAATTCAATGACCTCAGCCTGTCTTCTCTCAATGGAGCACACCAGATTAGAGAAGCTCTGCACGCTGTCCGCTATCTCTCTCTCTGTCTCTCTCTTCCTAAACTGTACTAAGTGTTTGATCTTCTGAACCTTCTGCAGTCGCTCCTGGATCATCTGCTGCACTTGTGCATCCGTCTTCCCAAGCTGAACCTTCCTCTCGCCACCCTCTTCCTCTAGAGGGACGATGTGGTGAGTCTTGTGGTCTGTCTCAGTACAGAACTGACACACACATGTCTGGTCAGTACAACAGAACAGCTCCAGGAGTCTGTCGTGCTTCTTACACAACCTGTCTTCCAGGTTCTCCACAGGGTCGATCAGCTTGTGTCTCTTCATGCCTGTAACTCTCTGATGAGGCTGCAGGTGAATTTCACAGAAAGAGGTCAGACACTCCAGGCAGGACTTCAGGGCCTTGAGCTTCGTCCCAGTGCAGACGTCACAGGCCACTTCTCCAGACTCTGTAAGACTTTGGTTTGGGCTGCCGGGAGCTTCCACTTGAACTGACCTCCTGAACTGAGCAGCCATCTCAGAAATGAAGGTATTGACGAGAAGCTCAGGTCTCGTGAAGAACTTATGCTTACACATTCGACACTGGCACAGGTCAGTGGTATCCCAGTATCTGCTGATACAGACCTTGCAGAAGTTGTGTCCACATGGAGTGGAAACTGGCTCAGTGAACACATCCAGACAAATAGAGCACTGGAACTGATCTTCAGACAGGAAACTTCTAGGGGACGCCATTTCTGGAACACAACAACAGAACAAACACATCAAAAGAGGTGCTAGAATGTGTCAGCATTTAGACAGTAAACTTTGTACTTGTGTCTTTTTTCTCACTCTCATAGTGACCTTGGTGTCTTCAATTGAGTTCCCACTCTCACTCATAAGGTTTTGCTATCTCCTTATTAAGCATCTTCTCCATCTCTCTCGCTACTCACCAGAGTGTTTGTTGTTCCCTTTTATTTCGCTGCAGTGTTATTTTTGTGAGTTGCAGGAGAAAGTTTGTTTCTGTGTGCAGATACAAGCTCCATATTTAACTTTCACTTCAGCAAAGTGACATCATTTAACTCCACCCTGCTCCGCTCTTTGCAAATATTTGCCCTTAAAGGGACAGAGTTGATATTTTACCAGCCTGTCTAAAGTCTCTTCTGATGTTTTTCCTCACATCATTTTGTAATGTAATTAGTTGATTATTTGAATCAGCTGTGTAGTTCTAGGGCTAAAACCAAAATGTGCTCCCCTTGTGGTCCCGGGGACCGTGTTTGGGAAACCATGCTCTACCGTGTATGGGACGTCATCTAATATAATAATTTTGCTGCTATAAATTCTTGATTGAAGCCTTGGGTAATGAACCTATTTACGGCACAATTGTCTGGAAAGCCTCAATGCTTCAGGAAGCTTCATTTCCCCATCACTATTTCATACCGGAACGCAGAGGAATGTGTCAAAATCGCTAAGTAGTTTACTTCAAAGCAGTGTGTCGATGCCTGTATCACTTTATCAGAACCACGTGATCAATGACATCCAAAGCTTATTTTTTGTCAAACAACTACCTGATTGGTTTGGTAGAAGACAAAAAGGCTACCCTGCGCAGGCGCTACGGTGTGTGGGACATCATCTATAATCATTTGGCTGATCTAAATTCTTTTGACCAGCTGGTGCCGCTAGTGTACACTGTGTTGATCAAAGCCTCAAGCAATGAAACATTTTCAAACACAATTGGCTGGAAATGGTTCAGGAAGCTTTGTTTCCCCATCACTAGTAAATGCTACAGTACTTAATTTGCATATACCCTGCCCATTCCCCTCCCCAATAATCCCAATGTGTGCCACCCATAAGTGAAAGACCTACATAACCTTAAGGTTATAGAAAAGAACAGAAGTGTGAACTCTCTGTTTAGTTCTACCTACAGGTTATAGAAAAGAACAGAAGTGTGAACTCTCTGTTTAGTTCTACCTACAGGTTATGGAAAAGAACAGAAGTGTGAACTCTCTGTTTAGTTCTACCTACAGGTTATGGAAAATGTGCTCTTATAGTTTTTCTCCAGTAGGTTTTTTCAAGGAAAAAGCCTCAAACTTCCATGTCAAAGATAATAAATCACTTTAGTAATTACTACAGTAATGTCCTCAAAAACACTATAGTAAATATTACAGTATACTACAGTTTGCAAAAACACTACAGTAAATACTACAGTATACCATACTACAGGCCGCAAAAACAATACAGTAATTACTATATACTCTCTTTTTTACTACAGTATTTATGCAATAGTAAACTGTAGAGAAAACACTACAGTGAATACTATAGTATTCCGACTGTAGTATACACTACAATATTTTTTCATGTGGGTCCCTCTCCTTTTTTCTCTCTTCCTCTTCCAGATTGGAATGAGGTATGATGGGTAAGGGCTACAGCCTCTGGAAAGAGAGAGAGAGAGAGTGTGTGTGTGTGTGTGTGTGTGTGTGTGTGTGTGTGTGTGTGTGTGTGTGTGTGTGTGTGTGTGTGTGTGTGTGTGTGTGTGTGTGTGTGTGTGTGTGTGTGTGTGTGTGTGTGTGTGCGCGCATGGCATGATTAGATGATGTTCAAGGATGGCCAAGCTGTGTGTGAGAGATAACACTGGTCCTGGCTATTGCAGCTCCTCTCTCTGTCCTAGCTATTAATCACAGGGTGTGTGTAAGTGTGCGCGCGTGTGTGGGTGCGTGCATGTATGTGTGTTTGTGTCTGGCAGAGTGTGTGTTGTTCAGTCACTATAGAGTCTGATCCTGCTACTCAATGGAACGTCTGATACATTCTCTCTCTCTCTCTCTCTCTCTCTCTCTCTCTCTCTCTCTCTCTCTCTCTCTCTCTCTCTCTCTCTCTCTCTCTCTCTCTCTCTCTCTCTCTCTCTCTCTCTCTCTCTCTCTCTCTCTCTCTCTCTCTCTCTCTCTCTCTCTCTCTCTCTCTCTCTCTCTCTCTCTCTCTCTCTCTCTCTCTCTCTCTACTAATTACTGCCTGGGATATTGTTGGGGGGTTGGGGCAGCATAATTTTTGTGTCAGCAGCAGTTCTATTTAGCCTTTGTTGTTTATGCCTCTTCCACTAATTCCCCCTCTTAGGGACCCTCAGACTACAGAGGGTACCCTCCTTAGGGACCCTCTGCTGTGTGTCCTCCTTCATTTGGAGTACGAATGGGAATGGGAGGGATTTTAACATGGATCAGTTGAGTAACTGTATTACAGAGGTCCCCTGCTGTCTCATCGGAAAGTGCATATTAATACGTCGTGTAACTGTCTGTACATGAATATAGGAGAAGCAAGGTGGTTTTCCATTTTGAATAAGGACTCTCCATCTCCCTCTCTCTCTTCATCTCCTCCTCTCTCCCTCTCTCTCCGGGTCCACTGCCCTGCTATGAAGGGTTTACAGCTCTACTGTAACATTGTCCCTTTTCTCACCATCCACAACTGTCTTTCTCTATCTCTCCTCCAAGCTCCTTGCTCCTGTTCCAAGGGTTTTTCAAAGCTGGGTTACTAACATTATCCTCTCTCTCTCTCTTCCATTCTCTTTCTCGCTCTCTCTCTCTCTCTCTTCAGCCCCTCTCTCCTGTTCGGAGGGTTTTACAGAGCTGGGTTACTATAACGGCTCTGTGTCTCAGACGGACTCTGGCGCCCCCTGCCTGCGGTGGACAGAGTTTCCAGACTACGTGCTGCAGTACCCTGGCCGAGGCCTTGGGGAGCACAGCTACTGTCGTAACCCTGACAGAGAGTCCAACCCCTGGTGCTTCTTCAAACAGACTTCTGGGGCCATCGGCTGGTCCTACTGCGACTGCCACCAGGGTAGGTCGACAGCACATATGTGAAATAGGCATATTAAATAAATGCAGTAGTTTGTGTGTATATACAGTACCAGTCAAAAGTTTGGACACACCTACTCATTCCAGGGTTTTTCTTTTTTTAAACTATTTTACTATTCTCTACATTGTAAAAACTATGAAATTATACATATGGAATCATGTAGTAACCAAAAAAGTGTTAAACAAATCAAAATATATTTTACATTTGAGATTCTTCAAAGTATCCACCCTTTGCCTTGATGACAGCTCTGCATAGTTTTGATGTCTTCATTAATGTTCTACAATGTAGAAAATAATAAAAAATAAAGAAAAACCCTGGAATGAGTAGGTGTGTACAAACTGTGTATATATATATACAAAACATTAAGAACACCTTCCTAATATTGAGTTGCACCCCCCCCCCCCCCTTTGCCCTCAGAACAGCCTCAATTCGTCAGGACACACTCTACAAGGTGTCAAAAGCGTTCCACAGGGATGCTGGCCCATATTGACTCCAATGCTTCCCACACTTGGCTGGGTGTCCTTTGGGTGGTGGACCATTCTTAATACACACGGGAAACTGTTAGCATGGAAAAACCCAGCAGCGTTGCAGTTCTTGACACACTCAAACCAGTGTGCCTGGCACCTACTACGATACCCTGTTCAAAGGGATTTAAACCTTTTGTCTTGCCCATTCACCCTCTGAATGGCACACATACACAATCCATGTCTCAATTGTCTAACATAAATTGTTTAACCTGTCTCCTCCCCTTCATCTACATGGATTGAAGTGGATTTAATGTGACATCAATAAGGGATTATAGCTTTCACCTGGATTCACCTGGGCAGTCTATGTCATGGAAAGAGCAGGTGTTTTTAATGTTTTGTACACTCAGTGTAAATATATTGTGCATTCGGAAAGTATTCAGACCCCTTCACTTGTTTCACATTTTGTTACGTTACAGCCTTATTCTAAAATTGAATAAATGAACATTTTCTTCATTAATTTACACACAATACCACATAATGACAAAACAAAACAGGATTGTGTCGAGGCACAGGTCTGGGGAAGGGTACCAAAACATTTCTGCAGCAATGAAGGTCCCCAAGAACACAGTGGCCTCCATCATTCTTAAATGGAAGAAGTTTGGAACCACCAAGACTCTTCTTAGAGCTGGCCGCCCGGGGGTCTTGGTCAGGGAGGGTCTTGGTCAGGGAGATGTTTACATATCTGGCATTACTCATCTCAAATGTATACACTGTATTCTATACTATTTTACGGTATCTTAGTCACTTAATGTTTACATATCTTGCATTACTTATCTCATATGTATATACTGTATTCTATACTATTCTACGGTATCTTAGTCACTTAATAATGTTTACATATCTGGCATTACTCATCTCATGTGTATATACTGTTTTCTATACTATTCAACGGTATCTCAGTCACTTAATAATGTTTACATATCTTGCATTACTCATCTCATATGTATATGCTGTTTTCTATACTATTCTACTGTATCTTAGTCCACTCTGAGATCGCTCGTCCATAAGCATAAAGTCTTAATTCATTCCTACGTAGATGTGTGTGTATTGGGTATATGTTTGTGTAATTTGTTAGATATTACTTGTTAGATATTACTGCACTGTTGGAGCTAGAAGCACAAGCATTTCGCTACACCCGCAATAATATCTGCTAATCACGTGTATGGGACCAATAAAATGTGATTTGATTTGAACCCGATGGTCACTCTGACAGAGCTCCAGAGTTCCTCTGTGGAGATGGGAGAACCATCCAGAAGGACAACCATCTCTGCAGCACTCCACCAATCAGGCCTTTATGGTAGAGTGGCCAGACGGAAGCCACTCCTCAGTAAAAGGCACATGACAGCCCGCTTGGACTTTTGCCAAAAGTCACCTAAAGGACTACCACACCATGAGAAACAAGATTCTCTGGTCTGATGAAACCAAGATTGAACTCTTTGGCCTGAATGCCAAGCGTCATGTCTGGAGTAAACCAGGCACCGCTCATCACCTGGCCAATACCATCCCTACGGTGAAGCATGGTGGTGGCAGCATCATGTTTTTCAGCGGCAGGGACTGGGAGACTATTCAGGATCGAGGGAAAGATGAATGGAGCAAAGTACAGAGAGATCCTTGATGAAATTCTGCTCCAGAAGGCTCAGGACCTCAGACTGGGGCGAAGGTTCATCTTCCAACAGGACAACGACCCTAAGCAAACAGCCAAGACAACGCTGGAGTGGCTTCGGGACAAGTGTCTGAATGTCTTTTAGTGGCCCAGCCTGAGTTCAAACCCGATCTCTGGAGAGACCTGAAAATAGTTGTGCAGCGATGCTCCCCATCCAACCTGACAGAGATTGAGAGGATCTGCAGAGAAGAATGAGAGAAACGCCCTCAAGAAGACTCACGGTTGTAATCACTGCCAAAGGTGCTTCAACAAAGTACTGAGTAAAGGGTCTGAATTATGTACATGTGATATTTCAGTTTATTATTTTTAATAAATTAGTAAATGTTTATAAAAACATATTATTGCTTTGTCATTATGGGTTATTGTGTGTAAATTGATGAGGGATAAAACAATTTAATCAAATTTAGAGTAAGGCTGTAATGTAACAAAATGTGAAAAAGTTGAAGGGGTTTTGAAACTTTCCGAATGCACCATATATGACAAATAGCAAATCATTTGTACATAATATTTGGATTTGATGAGATACCTGTCATGTGTCTTTCTTCCAGATTGTTGATTGGCTGATGTACCTGTCCATCTCTTCCGCTCCTAGGTGCAGCTCGGTTGGTGGGCGGGACATTGTCAGGAAGTGGACGTGTGGAGGTGTACCTGAATGGCCAGTGGGGGGCAGTGTGTGACTCTCATTGGACAGACAGAGATGCCAGTGTGATCTGCAGACAGCTGGGACTGGGGTAAGAGGGATGTGTGTGGTAGGAGTGTATATGTTTGAGCGCGCCTCCTCATCAAGATCGGCATTGTAGTATTGCAGCATCTCCATTTCATCTGTAAGATTGTGTGTGTGTGTGTGTGTGTGTGTGTGTGTGTGTGTGTGTGTGTGTGTGTGTGTGTGTGTGTGTGTGTGTGTGTGTGTGTGTGTGTGTGTGTGTGTGTGTGTGTGTGTGTACTCAGTGAGATCGGCACAGCGTTGCAGCACTCCCGGTTCGGCTCGGGCTCCGGTCTCTTCCACTATGAGCGGCTGGGTTGCCGTGGTGATGAGAGCTCCATCAGCCAATGCCGGAGCAGGACATTTGTTACCGGGGATTGTAGCCATGGAAACGAGGCAGGGGTAGTGTGTGCTCCACCAAAAGGTCAGTAGAAAGCATCGGGAGCTAGAGAGAAGGAAAGAAAGTGCATATTGTTACATCTTGACCCTATTTAGCATCCATATTGGGTCATTGTTTCCTCCCCTAGGCAGTGGTCCTCCTCTACGATTGGTTGGAGGAGAGGAAGACTTTGAGGGGCGTGTTGAGGTGTTCCATGGCGGTAGGTGGGGCTCTGTCTGCGATGACCAATGGGACGACAGAGATGCAGAGGTGGTCTGTCGACAGCTGGGCTTCGGGTGAGTGTGTGTGTTTACGCGCATACAAGAGAGAATGAGGAGACAGAGGGAATCTGTAGTACCATTTATACTCAGCTCGAGGAAGAGTCATTATTGTGGTTTTGACACATTGATGTACCCATGTGTTTAGGGGTGTGGCGAAGGCCTGGTCATGGGCCCACTTTGGACAGGGCTCAGGTCCCATTCAATTGGACGCTGTAAGGTGTACAGGAAATGAACTCTTCTTGGACCAGTGTCTTCATGGAGACTGGGAACAACACAACTGTGACCATATGGAAGATGCTGGGGTGTCCTGCAGCCCCTACACAGGTACACAAACACACACACACACACATTCTGAAAACAGATATAACATGCACACAAATGACTGTGTGTGTATGTTCCAGACGGTGTGGTCCGGTTGGTAGGAGGAGACAGTCCATGGGAGGGTCGTGTAGAGGTGTTTCACTCTGGGGACTGGGGTACGGTGTGCGACGACCACTGGACTCAACAACACGCACAGGTGGTCTGTCGACAGCTCGGATACAGGTGTGTGGGTGTGTGTACTTTCCTTTGCAGACATGACCACACTTGGAAGAGACAATAGTGCCAGTGTTGAATTTCATTGTTGTTGATTCCTGTAACTAGGAAGTCTCTGTTCATGTTTTAAAGGTAGACTCAGTGATATGACATCATCATAAATGTCGGAGCTTTATGGTAATCAACAACTACCAAGTTGTACCTTTAAGTTGAAGTAATTTCGTGGTCCACCTCTAGGGGACATGCTGACGTGATGGCTGACAGAACGTTTGGCGAGGGTTCTGGGCTCATCCTATTGGACGATGTTCATTGTGAGGGAACGGAGTCGTCCCTGCTGGACTGTCGCCATGGCATATGGGGCCGTAGCGACTGTTCCCATGGAGAGGACGTGGGCATCCGTTGCAGAGCCGGAGCGAAAGAAGAAGAGACCAATGAGGTCCCGGCTGTTGCACCTGCCACAGGTGAGCTTGACAATATGTACAAACTTCCATCCAGCCCTTTTTTTCTGGGGCACAAGTATGGTTTCAAAGAAATCTGTGATTTGTATCATGTCTGTGTGTTGCAGGTCCCCTGGTGCGTCTGGTAGGGGGTGGTAGCCATAAGGAAGGTCGTGTGGAGGTGTATCTCCATGGAGACTGGGGAAGTATCTGTGACTCAGGCTGGAGTAACCTGAACGCCGCCGTGGTCTGCAGACAGCTGGGCCACAGGTGAGTGTGTGTGTCTGTGTGCTTTGGTGTGCATAGACCTACAGTTGGAGTGGGAAGTTTACATACAAATTAGCCAAATACATGTAAACTCAGTTTTTCACTATTCCTGACATTTAATCCTAGTAAAAATTGCGTGTCTTAGGTCAGTTAGGATCACCATTTTATTTTAAGAATGTGAAATGTCAGAATAATAGTAGAGAGAGTGATTTATTTCAGCTTTTATTTCTTTCATCACATTCCCAGTGGGTCAGAAGTTTACATACACTCAATTAGTATTTGATAGCATTGCCTTTAAATTGTTTAACTTGGGTCAAACGTTTCGGGTAGCCTTCCACAAGCTTCCCACAATAAGTTGGGTGAATTCTGGCCCATTCCTCCTGACAAAGCTGGTGTAACTAAGGCAGGTTTGTAGGCCTCCTTGCTCGCAAACGCTTTTTCAGTTCTGCCCACATATTTTCAATAGGATTGAGGTCAGGGCTTTGTGATGGCCTCTCCAATATCTTGACTTTGTTGTCCTTAAGCCCTTT
Source organism: Salvelinus namaycush (assembly GCF_016432855.1). Classification (NCBI taxonomy): domain Eukaryota; kingdom Metazoa; phylum Chordata; class Actinopteri; order Salmoniformes; family Salmonidae; genus Salvelinus; species Salvelinus namaycush. The sequence continues at coordinate 26,118,704 of NC_052341.1, forward strand.
TGCCACAACTTTGGAAGTATGCTTGGGATCATTGTCCATTTGGAAGACCCATTTGCGACCAAGCTTTAACTTCCTGCCTGATGTCTTGAGATGTTGCTTCGATATATCCACATAATTTTCCTGCCTCGTGATGCCATCTATTTTGTGAGTGCATCAATCCCTCCTGCAGCAAAGCACCCCCACAACATGATGCTGCCACCTCCGTGCTTCACGTTTGGGATGGTGTTCTTCGGCTTGCCAGCCTCCCCCTTTTTCCTCCAAACATAACGATGGTCATTATGGCCAAACAGTTCTACTTTTGTTTCATCAGACCAGAGGACATTTCTCCAAAAAGTACAATCTTTGTCCCCATGTACAGTTGCAAATCGTAGTCTGGCTTTTTTATGGCGGTTTTGGAGCAGTGGCTTCTTTCTTGCTGAGCGGCCTTTCAGTTTATGTCGATATAGGACTCGTTTTACTGTGGATATAGATACTTTTGTACCTGTTTCCTCCAGCATCTTCACAAGGTCCTTTGCTGTTGTTCTGGGATTGATTTGCACTTTTCACACCAACGTACGTTCATCTCTAGGAGACAGAACGTGTCTCCTTCCTGAGCGGTATGATGGCTGCGTGGTCCCATGGTGTTTATACTTGCGTACTATTGTTTGTACAGATGAACGTGGTACCTTCAGGCGCTTGGAAATTCCTCCCAAGGATGAACCAGACTTGTGGAGGTCTACAATTTATTTTCTGAGGTCTTGGCTGATTTCTTTTGATTTTCCCATGATGTCAAGCAAAGAGGCACTGAGTTTGAAGTTAGGCCTTGAAATACATCCACAGGTACACCTACAATTGACTCAAATGATGTCAATTGGCCTATCAGAAGCTTCTAAAGCCATGACATAATATTCTGGAATTTTCCAAGCTGTTTAAAGGCACAGTCAACTTAGTGTATGTAAACTTCTAACCCACTGGAATTGTGATACAGTGAATTATAAGTGAAACAATCTGTCTGTAAACAATTGTTGGAAAAATTACTTGTGTCATGCACAAGTAGATGTCCAAACCGACTTGCCAAAACTATAGTTTGTTAACAAGAAATTTGTGGAGTGGTTGAAAAACAAGTTTTAATGACTCTAACCTAAGTGTATGTAAACTTCCGACTTCAACTGTATGTGTGTTGAAGTAATTGTGTATATTCAGTCTATCCAGCATTTTCAATGTTTCTTATCAATTATCTCTGTCTTTCATCCTCACATTCCCACCCTTTCTCCTCCCCCTCTCCCTCAGTGGTCATGCGGTAGTGGTGGGTGGGTTCGGTCGGGGAAAGGGTCCCGTCCACCTGGACCAGGTGAGGTGTAGGGGGAAGGAGGACTTCCTGGGGGAGTGTCCATCTCTGGGCCGCAGCCCTGAGGGCTGCAGACAGAGAGAGGATGCAGCGGTGAGCTGTGACCCCGCCCCCCAGGCAACAGAGGGCCAAGTCAGGCCAAGTGAGCGCACCTGTGGAGTGAGGAAGGTTGTGGAGGAAGGGAACGAGGGGAAGAGTGGAGTGGGAGGAGGAGAGAATATACTCGGGTAAGAGAAGCTTTACCTACGGTTCAGATGTGCAGTACAGTATATCATACATGAGAACACATACACACATCTCCCCCTCTCCTCTAGCACGTCATGGCCGTGGCAGGTGTCAGTGTGGTTGGGTTCTGAGGGGAAAGATGGCCACCCTATTTGCAGCGGTACTCTGATCTCTCCCTGCTGGGCCCTCGCCTCCGCTCACTGCTTCACCAGGTGAGAGCACTTCTCCTTTGTCTTTTCTCCGCTCTTTTCCTGACATTTGTTTGCTCACTAGTTTTTGTTGCTCACGTCTTCTTTCTCTGCTTACATTTCTCCCCATCCAATTATCTGTACACCTTTTTAAAAAACTCACTCCCCTATCTCTCCTTCGTCTCTCTCTCTCTCTCTCTCTCGCTCTCTCGCTCTCTCTCTCGCTCCATCCCCATCCCTTCATCCTCTAGGTTTGGTATTGACCCGTCCCAGTACGTTGTGCGTGTGGGAGGTTCTGACCGAACTCTGACCCTGGAGAAAGTGGTGGTCCACAGGAAGTTCAGGTCAGATCAGGGCCCTGGGGGTCATGACCTGGCCCTGCTGAGGGTGCCCAGCCCCAAGGGTCACTGTTTGACTTTTGACCCCCACACCAATGCTGCCTGCCTCCCCACCCCGGACACTGCGGGTGGCAAGACCCCCTCCTCCTGCATCGCTGCGGTTACCGCAGGCTGGGACGGCCCAGGTACGCCTCACCTTCCACTCCCTCAACTCTGATCTCTCAACTACAACCTCTGAGGACATTGATTTGTGGTTTAGCATTGCCAACTTTTTTCTCTCTCCTTCCTTCCTACTGTACATCCAGTCTCTCCATTCACTCACAATCTCTTACTCTTCCTCCAACCACTCCCCTTGTCCCTTCACAGATGCTGTGCTACAGTCCTGGGTACCCCTCCTGTCGTCATGGCAGTGTAAGAAGCGTTATGGGGATGGTTACTCTTCCCACGGCACGCTATGTGCCGGCAGCCCCCCTGACACACGCCGTCTCCACAAGAACAACGGTTGCCAAGGCAACTGGGGGGGCGGGCTGGTGTGCCAGGGAGACGGGGGACGATGGGTGTTGACTGGGATTGTCTCCGGGGGTTACGGTTGCAGCGACCCCTCAACCCCGGCACTCTACACACGGGTCGGCCGGTTCCGGCGCTGGATCGAGGAGGTCACACACACACACACGCAACAGCGGGAGCAGAACACACACAGTCAGGAGCACGAGGAGCTCACACACACGGAGGAGCGAAGCATACTCACATACGTTTATGACAAGCTGCAACACACACACTCCCAAGAGCAGAGCACACACACTGATGATCAATTCATACACACACAGCACAACAATATCCATACACACAATCACAATGAGCATAAACACACTCACGATCTGCAAAGCAACACTCACAATGAGCTCAAACACACACACAATCAGCATGCACATACACACACTCACGATAAACACTCCCAGACCCGCGAAGCTGTCACCCACACACACGCCCTGGTCTGATCGAGGACACGCCATTGGCTCACCGGCTGTGCCATGTGACTTTCCGAGGAAGAGGAGGAAGAATGGATGATAATGGAGGAAGAGGAGGAGGACATGTTGGAAAAGAAGGAGGGGGAGAAAGAGGAAAAAGACAACAAGAGAAGAGGAGAGATCCTCCTCTCCCTCTGCCTCCTGACCCAGACGATGTAAACCTCTAATATTCATGTCAACTCTGTCTGATAATTATCATGGCTGTGGTGTGTGTGTGTGTGTGTGTGTGTGTGTGTGTGTGTGTGTGTGTGTGTGTGTGTGTGTGTGTGTGTGTGTGTGTGTGTGACGCTAGCTGTGGGGTGTGTTACGCTAGCTGTGGTGTGTGTGTTACGCTAGCTGTGGTGTGTGTTATGCTAGCTGTGGGGTGTGTGTGGTACGCTAGCTGTGGTGTGTGTTACGCTAGCTGTGGGGGTGTGTGTGTTACGTTAGTTGTGGGGTGTCTGTGTTACGCTAGCTGTGGTGTGTGTGTTATGTTAGTTGTGGGGTGTGTGTGTTACGCTAGCTGTGGGGTGTGTGTGTTACATTAGCTGTGGGGTGTGTGTTACGCTAGCTGTGGGGGTGTGTGTGTTACGCTAGCTGTGGGGTGTGTGTGTTACGCTAGCTGTGGGGTGTGTGTGTTACGCTAGCTGTGGGGTGTGTGTGTTACGCTAGCTGTGGGGTGTGTGTGTTACGCTAGCTGTGGGTTGTGTGTGTTACGCTAGCTGTGGGGTGTGTGTGTTACGCTAGCTGTGGGGTGTGTGTGTTACGCTAGCTGTGGGGTGTGTGTGTTACGCTAGCTGTGGGGTGTGTGTGTTACGCTAGCTGTGGGGTGTGTGTGTTACGCTAGCTGTGGGGTATGTGTGTGTGTTACGCTAGCTGTGGGTGTGTGTGTTACGCTAGCTGTGGGGTGTGTGTTATGTTAGTTGTGGGGTGTGTGTGTTACGCTAGCTGTGGGGTGTGTGTGTTACGCTAGCTATGGGGTGTGTGTGTTACGCTAGCTATGGGGTGTGTGTGTTACGTTAGCTGTGGGTGTGTGTGTTACGTTAGCTGTGGGGTGTGTGTGTTACGCTAGCTGTGGGTGTGTGTGTGTGTGTTACGCTAGCTGTGGGGTGTGTGTGGTACGCTAGCTGTGGGGTGTGTGTGTTACGCTAGCTGTGGGGTGTGTGTGTTACGCTAGCTGTGGGTGTGTGTGTGTGTGTTACGCTAGCTGTGGGGTGTGTGTGTTACGTTAGCTGTGGGGTGTGTGTGTTACGCTAGCTGTGGGTGTGTGTGTGTGTGTTACGCTAGCTGTGGGGTGTGTGTGTTACGCTAGCTGTGGGGTATGTGTGTTACGCTAGCTGTGGGGTGTGTGTGTTACGCTAGCTGTGGGGTGTGTGTGTTACGCTAGCTGTGGGGTGTGTGTGTTACGCTAGCTGTGGTGTGTGTGTTACGCTAGCTGTGGGGTGTGTGTTACGCTAGCTGTGGGTGTGTGTGTTACGCTAGCTGTGGTGTGTGTGTGTTACGCTAGCTGTGGGGTGTGTGTGTTACGCTAGCTGTGGGGTGTGTGTTACGCTAGCTGTGGGGTGTGTGTGTTACGCTAGATGTGGTGTGTGTGTGTTACGCTAGCTGTGGGGTGTGTGTGTTACGCTAGATGTGGTGTGTGTGTTACGCTAGCTGTGGGTGTGTGTTACGCTAGCTGTGGGGTGTGTGTGTTACGCTAGCTGTGGGGTGTGTGTGTTACGCTAGATGTGGTGTGTGTGTTACGCTAGCTGTGTGGTGTGTGTTACGCTAGCTGTGTGGTGTGTGTGTTACACTAGGTGTGGGGTGTGTGTGTGCGGGTATGGGTGCCATATGTGTGTGTGTGGAGGGGAGGTGGGATGCTGTATTGATCATGTGTAGCTAGACAACATGTATTTTCTCTGACAGTGGGGTTGGCTTTTTTATGATTGGTCTTGTGATGCCCTACTTAAATGTAAAGTCCATCCAGACTGATCGGTTATTCCTTAACCAGTGGTGAAAAAAAAATGCTGTTCTGGACTATCTAATACCACGGTTGTATTTCTGAAGATGCTATTTAATTTACCTTGGAAATGGACTGGACTTTCTCTTCTTTCGAATGTGAACTGGACAACTCTTCTCTCTCCTTTCAAATAAACTGGACATTCTTGGGGGCCTAAAGCCGGACTCTTTGGGGGACAGCAGTTAGCCTTGAAGTGTGGGCCAGTAACCTGAGCTTAATGGTTCCTGTTCCCAGATTGCATCTGTCGCTGTGCCCTTGAGCAGGACACTTTACTGTTAGATCAAATTGCTCCAGGGATTCTGCACTGTGGCATACGCTGTGCCTCTCAACCGCACTGCAACATCACAAAAAAAGGACAATACAATTCTATGCTACTGTACTCTACTCTGTTCTATTCCTAATGTACTATGTTCTTCTCTCTCCTGTCAAAGCCATAGAGCCAAGGGATAGATGGATCATATTCATTATTTTCTACTGATCTCCCTGAACTGTTCTAGTTGTTAACATTGCCTGTAAATAGTTCTGATTGTTTGTGTGTTGCATTAATTATTGTCTTATTCCGATGGCCAAACAGTTAGACTTCCTGTAGTTGAATGTTCCTGTCTCTGTTCTCTGAGCGAATGTGTGTGATCTAACCAGTAGACGGCTATATTGTCGTATATTCAGAGCCATAATTTATCGTACGCTTGAGGGAGAGATTGTCCCTAACCACAGATCTAGGATCAGATTAGCCAACTCCAAAGCTTAGCCATTAGGGAGGATACAAAAAGATATGACCCAGAAGCAGTGGTTAGGGACAATAGCTCCCAACCCCAGACAGTATATGACTATGATTGTTTTCTGTTTTTGTTTTTTTACTGGATGGACTTCCTCAATCGTGTGCTGTGCCCTGGTGTTGTGTAGCATATTGTATTCTATAACTAATTGTTTCTCTCAAACAGGAAATGCTCCTATGCCTCTTTTGTGAATCCTCTACAGACGCCTACCTATCCAGTAACATGATGTGGTGTATACTATAGAATCGTTTCATGAAACTCCTCCCTGATGTTTGAATAAAACACTGTCCAGAGAATCATATTAAGTCAATGTAAATATTTCCATAGCTGGACATATTCCACCAAACCCGCATTGCATACTGTACACAGTGTGTGTGCGCACATAGGCAGCAGTAGTTTGTAAACGCAGACACTGTGTAAACAATGCTTTTGTGGGTTTGATTGAATCCCGGCCAGAGGATTTATGTCTCTGTTTAACGCTGTGAAGAGTCTGACCCAGTAGAAATGTAAAACTGTCTTACAGCCATCTGTGTGTTCCTCTGACGGGTCTGTCTCTGTACTGAAACATGGTGGACTATTAAAAGAGAGCAGGTCCTGTGTTGGTCTCGATGTGGACTTTTCTTTAATAAAACAGCTGCTTGATGGGTAGGTCCTGTGTTGAACTGTATGTGGCTGTACTGTTCCTTACCTCATAGTAACACCTGGGGGGAAAACTGTCCCTTTAAGAGCAGGAGCTGAGTGACACCAATTAGCTAAAAGTGTGAATGAGTGGGTTACAGTGGCGAAAAAGAAAGGAAACGAGAAGAAAAGTTGTGGTGGAAAATAGGAAACCCCTAGACTCGTTTTTAGTCGGAGTGATGGTTTTGGACCAATGTAAACTGGGAGATCCTTATGAAGTCTAGTTAAATGTCATTGATGCATTGGGTGACGTGACGTCAGTGAGGGTCACAAGAAGTGGGCTTATTTTGATTTTATGTGTGTCTGCGGAGCAGAAGAATCATACATTGGGCCTCAAGAAGATATATGAGTGGAATGTTTTGTGTATGGCTCTTCAAAGCAGAGCGCGTATAAAGGGGGTTCTCTCTGGGCCGGCCTATAAAATGTGAAGATGAAACACCTAAGGAAGTAGGTGGAGTGGTTGGCGCATGCTGACTGACCCGTATGGTAGATAGAGTAAATAAATTAATTTTATCCATGTACAGTTGAAGTCGGAAGTTTACATACACCTTAGCCAAATACATGTAAACTCAGTTTTTTCACAATTCCTGACATTTAATCCGAGTAAAAATTCCCTGTTTCAGTATTTATTTTATCACATTCCCAGTGGATCAGAAGTTTGCAATACACTCAATTAGTATTTGGTAGCATTGCCATTAAATTGTTTAACTTGGGTCAAACGTTTCGGGTAGCCTTCCACAAGCTTCCCACAATAAGTTGGGTGAATTGTGGCCCATTCCTCCTGACAGAGCTGGTGTAACTGAGTCAGGTTTGTAGGCCTCCTTGCTCGCACACACTTTTTCAGTTCTGCCCACAACATTTCTATAGGATTGAGGTCAGGGCTTTGTGATGGCCACTCCAATACCTTGAATTTGTTGTCTTAAGCCATTTTGCCACAACTTTGGAAGTATGCTTGAGGTCATTGTCCATTTGGAAGACCCATTTGCGACCAAGCTTTAACTTCCTGACTGATCTCTTGAGATGTTGCTTCAATATATCCACATAATTTTCCTACCTCATGATGCCATCTATTTTGTGAAGTGCCCCAGTCCCTCATGCAGCAAAGCACCCCCACAACATGATGCTGCCACCCCTGTGCTTCATGTTTGGGATGGTGTTCTTCGGCTTGCAAGCGTCCCCCTTTTTCCTCCAAACATAACGATGGTCATTATGGCCAAACAGTTATATTTTTGTTTCATCAGACCAGAGGACATATCTCCAAAAAGTACAATCTGTGTCCTCATGTGCAGTTACAAATCGTAGTCTGGCTTTTTTATTGTGGATTTGGAGCAGTGGCTTCTTCCTTGTTGATATAGGATATAGGACTCGTTTTACTGTGGATATAGATACTTTTGTACCTGTTTCCTCCAGCATCTTCACAAGGTCCTTTGCTGTTGTTCTGTGATTGATTTGCACTTTTCACACCAAAGTACGTTCATCTCTAGGAGACAGAACGCTTCTCCTTCCTGTGCGGTATGACGGCTGCGTGGTCCCATGGTGTTTATACTTGCGTACTATTGTTTGTACAGATGAACGTGGTACCTTCAGGCGTTTGGAGTTGTGGAGGTCTACAACTTTTTTTCTTTGAAAGTAGGCCTTGAAATACATCCACAGGTACAATTGACTCAAATGATGTCAATTAGCCTATCAGAAGCTTCAAAAGCCATGACATAATTTTCTGGAATTTTCCAAGCTGTTTAAAGGCACAGTCAACTTAGTGTATGTAAACTTCTAACCCACTGGAATTATGATACAGTAAATTATAAGTGAAATAATATATCTGTAACGAATTGTTAGAAAAATGACTTGTGTCATGCACAAGTAGATGTCCAAACCGACTTGCCAAAACTATAGTTTGTTAACAAGAAATTTGTGGAGTGGTTGAAAAACGAGTTTTAATGACTCCAACCTGTGTATGTAAACGTCCCACTTCAACTGTATGAAGAGTCTCTCCCTTCTCATGTTGGGCTAAATGAGATAGCCTGTAAGAGCCTCCGTGCACAAACCCCTTCAGTGCCATATATGCAAAAGATTTGGACATGTCAAGTGTATGCAGACAGGAAGAGAATCGAATGCCAGTGGAGGTTAGATATTGCAATTGTGGCTGCGAACATGCACACACATTTCCAGATTGCACTGTTAGGGTAAAAAAGACAGAGGTGGCACAAGTAAGGGCTGTCCAGCGTGTCGCCTATCTGGAGGCGGTGAGAAGAGTGGAAGGAGCGAGTAGAGCTGAAGACGCAATGGTAGTAGAGCCTACACCAGTGACTGTTTGTCAGCAACCAAGGTGGACTACGTAACATTTATTGCAACGGTCATAACCTGCACAGCAGAAATGACGTCCTCCAGCAGTCTCCTGTCTGAAGATCAGTTCCAGTGCTCCATCTGTCTGGATGTGTTCGCTGAGCCAGTCACCACTTGTCACCAGTCACCACATGTGGACACAACTTCTGCAAGGCCTGTTTTAGTGGATACTGACTTGTGCCAGTCTCCACTGTGTAAGTGGCCTTCAAACAAGAGACCATGGGCCCTGTTTCCCAAAAGCATCTTAAAACTAAGTTTGTCGTTAAAACCATCCTTTGGTTCTAAGATGAACATAGACTTAATATGCTTTTGGGAAACCGGGTCCTGATCTCAGTGGAAATACTTGCTTTGCTGAGATTGCTGCTCAGTTCAGGAAGTCAGTTTAAGTGTAATTGAAAGCTCCCTGTAGCCCGGACCAAAGCCTTGCCAAGCCTGGAGAAGTGTCCTGTGACGTTTGCAACAAGGTGCAAAGCCCTAAAGTCCTACCTGGAGTGTCTGACCTCTTTCTGTGAAATGCACGTGCAGCCTCATAAGAGAATCGCAAGCATGAAGAGACACAAGCTAATTGACCCTGTGGAGAACCTGGAAGACAGGATGTGTAAGAAGCATGACAGAAAAAAAATTATCCAAGATGGCGTAGCAGTCAGACGTCTTTTGTCCTCGTCTTGTCGTGTCCCGTGTATATATCTTTTTCTTCGCATATCTTTTTAAAATTCTTTCTAAAACTCAACTTCAAAACACTCTCTGAAACCTGCCTCACCCAATGTGGTGCGGATCTGTTTTTTTCTAAACTATTATTCACCTCGAATCCGAAATCCCCCAACAGAAGCTAGCCAGCTCACTAGCTACTAGCTAGTAGTCAGCAGCTAACTTTTAGCTCAGAAAGCTCTCGCCAGTCTGTACAACACGACTCAAACCAGAGCATACCAGACCTATTTTCTCTCCATATCCCCGAATTCCTACCGCAAGCTCTAGACATTTTCACCTGGATCTTCGCAGCTAGCTAGCTGCTATCCGAGTATTGGCTAACGTCGGTACCGGAGCAAGCATCAATTAGCCTGAAGCTAGCCCATGCTAGGCCCTTTCTCCCGGTTAGCTAAAGAGGCCCTTCAGCCACCCCTGGGCTAAAATACCCGGACCCCTTCTACTGCCGGTACGGGGCACGGAACCCCGCCGATCCTTCACGAATGGACTACGACATAATCTGCTCGAGGGGGTACTCAACTGGCCTCTACATCGCGACCACCCCTGATTACCCGCTAGCCGTGGCCCGCTAGCTGCTAGCTGTCTAGAGCATATTGGACTGTTAGCTGTATAGATCCATCGGCCAATTTCTTGGGCCACTATAACTATTATGACAATTGGACTTGGACTCCTCTGCTACTCGGAACCCTACTAATCCATCACGACTGGTCTACCGACGTCACCGCACGCGGAGGCCAAAACAGACTTTCCTCCGTCAAGACGTCCCTTTAAGGCCCTTCTGCTAGCTTGCTAGTCCCGGTCTGCTAGCTTGCTATCCCCGGTCTGCTAGCTGTCTGAATCACCGTGTCTCCAGCCAGCCCAACCACTCACTGGACCCCTATGATCACCCGGCTACGCATGCCTCTCCCTAATATCAATATGCCTTGTCCATTACTGTCCTGGTTAGTGATTATTGTCTTATTTCACTGTAGAGCCTCTAGCCCTGCTCAATATGCCTTAACCTAGCATTTAGTTCCACCTCCCACATATGCCGTGGCATCACCTGGTTTAAACGTTTCTAGAGACAATATCTCTCTCATCATTACTCAATGCTTAGGTTTACCTCCAATGTACTCACATCCTACCATACCCTTGTCTGTACATTATGCCTTGAATCTATTCTCTTATGCCCAGAAACCTGCTCCTTTTACTCTCTGCTCTGAACGCACTAAACGACCAGTCCTGATAGCCTTCAGCCGTACCCTCATCCTACTCCTCCTCTGTTCCTCTGGTGATGTAGAGGTTAATCCAGGCCCTGCAGTGCCTAGCCCCACTCCTACTCCCCAGGTACTCTCAATTGTTGACTTCTGTAACCGTAAAAGCCTTGGTTTCATGCATGTTAACATTAGAAGCTTCCTCCCTAAGTTTGTTTTATTCACTGCTTTAGCACACTCTGCCAAACCGGATGTCCTAGCCGTGTCTGAATCCTGGCTTAGGAAATTTCCATCCCTAACTATAACACTTTCTGACAAGATAGAACTGCCAAAGGGGGCGGTGTTGCAATCTACTGCAGAGATAGCCTGCAGAGTTCTGTCTTACTATCCAGGTCTGTACCCAAACAATTCAAACTTCTATGGTTAAAAATCCATCTTTCCAGAAACAAGTCTCTCACTATTGCCTCTTGCTATAGACCGCCCTGTGCTCCCAGCTGTGCCCTGGACACCATATGTGAATTTATTGCCCCCCATCTATCTTCGGAGGTCGTGCTGCTAGGTGACCTTAACTGTGACATGCTTAACACCCTGGCCATCCTACAATCTAAGCTTGATGCCCTCAATCTCACACAAATGATCAATGAACCCACCAGGTACAACCCCAAATCTGTAAACACAGGCACCCTCATAGATATCATCCTAACCAACTTGCCCTCCAAATACACCTCTGCTGTCTTCAACCAAGATCTCAGCCATCACTGCCTCATTGCCTGCATCTGTAATGGGTCTGCGGTCAAACGACCACCCCTCATCACTGTCAAACGCTCCCTAAAACAATTCAGCGAGCAGGACTTTCTAATCGACCTGGCCAGGGTATCCTGGAAGGATATTGACCTCATCCCGTCAGTAGAGGATGCCTGGTTATTCTTTAAAAGTGCCTTCCTCACCCTCTTAAATAAGCATGCCCCGTTCAAAAAATGTAGAACCAGGAACAGATATAGCCCTTGGTTCTCTCCAGACCTGACTGCCCTTGACCAGCACAAAAACATCCTGTGCCGTTCTGCATTAGCATCGAACAGCCCCCGTGATATGCAACTTTTCAGGGAAGTTAGGAACAAATATACACAGGCAGTTAGGAAAGCTAAGGCTAGTTTTTTCAAGCAAAAATTTGCATCCTTTAGCACAAACTCAAAAAAGTTCTGGGACACTGTAAAGTCCATGGAGAATAAGAGCACCTCCTCCCAGCTGCCCACTGCACTGAGGCTAGGAAACACTGTTACCACCGATAAATCCACTATAATTGAGAATTTCAATTTCAAATTTTTCTATGGCTGGCCATGCTTTCCACCTGGCTACCCCTACCCCGGTCAACAGCCCTGCGCTCCCCACAGCAACTCGCCCAAACCCCCCCACACTTCCCCTTCACCTAAATCCAGATAGCTGATATTCTGAAAGAGCTGCAAAATCTTGACCCCTACAAATCAGCCGGGCTAGACAATCTGGACCCTCTCTTTCTAAAATTATCTGCCGAAATTGTTGCAACCCCTATTACTAGCCTGTTCAACCTCTCTTTCGTATCGTCTGAGATTCCCATAGATTGGAAAGTTGCCGCGGTCATCCCCCTCTTCAAAGGGGGAGACACTCTAGACCCAAACTGCTACAGACATATATCTGCTCTACCCTGCCTTTCTAAGGTCTTCGAAAGCCAAGTTAACAAACAGATTACCGACCATTTCAAATCCCAAAGTACCTTCTCCGCTATGCAATCTGGTTTCAGAGCTGGTCATGGGTGCACCTCAGCCACGCTCCAGGTCCTAAACGATATCATAACCGCCATCGATAAGAGACATTACTGTGCAGCCGTATTCATCGACCTGGCTAAGGCTTTCGACTCTGTCAATCAAAACATTCTTATTGGCAGACTCAACAGCCTTGGATTCTCAAATGATTGCCTCGACTGGTTCACCAACTACTTCTCTGATAGAGTTCAGTATGTCAAATCGGAGGGCCTGTTGTTGCTTCACCAGGTGAGAGCACTTCTCCTTTGTCTTTTCTCCGCTCTTTTCCTGACATTTGTTTGCTCACTAGTTTTTGTTGCTCACGTCTTCTTTCTCTGCTTACATTTCTCCCCATCCAATTATCTGTACACCTTTTTAAAAAACTCACTCCCCTATCTCTCCTTCGTCTCTCTCTCTCTCGCTCTCTCTCTCGCTCCATCCCCATCCCTTCATCCTCTAGGTTTGGTATTGACCCGTCCCAGTACGTTGTGCGTGTGGGAGGTTCTGACCGAACTCTGACCCTGGAGAAAGTGGTGGTCCACAGGAAGTTCAGGTCAGATCAGGGCCCTGGGGGTCATGACCTGGCCCTGCTGAGGGTGCCCAGCCCCAAGGGTCACTGTTTGACTTTTGACCCCCACACCAATGCTGCCTGCCTCCCCACCCCGGACACTGCGGGTGGCAAGACCCCCTCCTCCTGCATCGCTGCGGTTACCGCAGGCTGGGACGGCCCAGGTACGCCTCACCTTCCACTCCCTCAACTCTGATCTCTCAACTACAACCTCTGAGGACATTGATTTGTGGTTTAGCATTGCCAACTTTTTTCTCTCTCCTTCCTTCCTACTGTACATCCAGTCTCTCCATTCACTCACAATCTCTTACTCTTCCTCCAACCACTCCCCTTGTCCCTTCACAGATGCTGTGCTACAGTCCTGGGTACCCCTCCTGTCGTCATGGCAGTGTAAGAAGCGTTATGGGGATGGTTACTCTTCCCACGGCACGCTATGTGCCGGCAGCCCCCCTGACACACGCCGTCTCCACAAGAACAACGGTTGCCAAGGCAACTGGGGTGGCGGGCTGATGTGCCAGGGAGACGGGGGACGATGGGTGTTGACCGGGATTGTCTCCGGGGGTTACGGTTGCAGCGACCCCTCAACCCCGGCACTCTACACACGGGTCGGCCGGTTCCGGCGCTGGATCGAGGAGGTCACACACACACACACGCAACAGCGGGAGCAGAACACACACAGTCAGGAGCACGAGGAGCTCACACACACGGAGGAGCGGAGCATACTCACATACGTTTATGACGAGCTGCAACACACACATTCCCAAGAGCAGAGCACACACACTGATGATCAATTCATACACACACAGCACAACACTATCCATACACACGATCACAATGAGCATAAACACACTCACACTCACGAGCTGCAAAGCAACACTCACAATGAGCTCAAACACACACACAATTAGCATGCACATACACACACTCACGATAAACACTCCCAGACCCGCGAAGCTGTCACCCACACACACGCCCTGGTCTGATCGAGGACACGCCATTGGCTCACCGGCTGTGCCATGTGACTTTCCGAGGAAGAGGAGAAAGAATGGATGATAATGGAGGAAGAGGAGGAGGACATGTTGGAAAAGAAGGAGGGGGAGAAAGAGGAAAAAGACAACAAGAGAAGAGGAGAGATCCTCCTCTCCCTCTGCCTCCTGACCCAGACGATGTAAACCTCTAATATTCATGTCAACTCTGTCTGATAATTATCATAGCTGTGGTGTGTGTGTGTGTGTGTGTGTGTGTGTGTGTGTGTGTGTGTGTGTGTGTGTGTGTGTGTGTGTGTGTGTGTGTGTGTGTGTGTGTGTGTTACGCTAGCTGTGGGGTGTGTTACGCTAGCTGTGGTGTGTGTGTTACGCTAGCTGTGGTGTGTGTTATGCTAGCTGTGGGGGTGTGTGTGTTACGCTAGCTGTGGGGTGTGTGTGTTACGCTAGCTGTGGGGTGTGTGTGTTACGCTAGCTGTGGGGTGTGTGTGTTACGCTAGCTGTGGGGTGTGTGTGTTACGCTAGCTGTGGGGTGTGTGTGTTACGCTAGCTGTGGGGTGTGTGTGGTACGCTAGCTGTGGTGTGTGTTACGCTAGCTGTGGTGTGGGTTACGCTAGCTGTGGGGGTGTGTGTGTTACGTTAGCTGTGGTGTGTGTGTGTTATGTTAGTTGTGGGGGTGTGTGTGTTATGCTAGCTGTGGGGGTGTGTGTGTTACGCTAGCTGTGGGGTGTGTGTGTTACGCTAGCTGTGGGGTGTGTGTGTTACGCTAGCTGTGGGGTGTGTGTGGTACGCTAGCTGTGGTGTGTGTTACGCTAGCTGTGGTGTGGGTTACGCTAGCTGTGGGGGTGTGTGTGTTACGTTAGCTGTGGTGTGTGTGTGTTATGTTAGTTGTGGTGTGTGTGTTACGCTAGCTGTGGGGTGTGTTACGCTAGCTGTGGTGTGTGTGTTACGCTAGCTGTGGTGTGTGTTACGCTAGCTGTGGGGTGTGTGTTACGCTAGCTGTGGGGTGTGTGTGTTACGCTAGCTGTGGGGTGTGTGTGGTACGCTAGCTGTGGTGTGTGTTACGCTAGGGTGTGTGTTACGCTAGCTGTGGTGTGTGTTACGCTAGCTGTGGTGTGTGTTACGCTAGCTGTGGTGTGTGTGTTATGTTTGTTGTGGGGTGTGTGTGTTACGCTAGCTGTGGTGTGTGTGTTATGTTAGTTGTGGTGTGTGTGTGTTACGCTAGCTGTGGGTGTGTGTTACGCTAGCTGTGGTGTGTGTGTTACGTTAGTTGTGGGGTGTGTGTGTTACGCTAGCTGTGGGGTGTGTGTGTTACGCTAGCTGGGGTGTGTGTGTTACGCTAGCTGTGGGTGTGTGTTACGCTAGCTGTGGGGTGTGTGTGTTACGCTAGCTGTGGTGTGTGTGTTACGCTAGCTGTGGTGTGTGTGTGTTACGCTAGCTGTGGGGTGTGTGTGTTACGCTAGCTGTGGGGTGTGTGTGTTACGCTAGCTGTGGGGTGTGTGTTACGCTAGCTGTGGGGTGTGTGTGTTACGCTAGCTGTGGGGTGTGTGTGTTACGCTAGCTGTGGGGTGTGTGTGTTACGCTAGCTGTGGGGTGTGTGTGTTACGCTAGCTGTGGGGTGTGTGTGTTATGCTAGCTGTGGGGTGTGTGTGTTACGCTAGCTGTGGGGTATGTGTGTTACGCTAGCTGTGGGGTGTGTGTGTTACGCTAGCTAGCTGTGGGGTGTGTGTGTTACGCTAGCTGTGGGGTATGTGTGTTACGCTAGCTGTGGGTGTGTGTGTGTTACGCTAGCTGTGGGGTGTGTGTTACGCTAGCTGTGGGGTGTGTGTGTTACGCTAGCTGTGGGGTGTGTGTGTTACGCTAGCTGTGGTGTGTGTGTTACACTAGCTGTGGGTTGTGTGTGTTAGGCTAGCTGTGGGGTGTGTGTGTTACGCTAGCTGTGGTGTGTGTGTTACGCTAGCTGTGGTGTGTGTGTTACGCTAGCTGTGGGGTGTGTGTGTTACGCTAGCTGTGGGGTGTGTGTGTTACGCTAGCTGTGGGGTGTGTGTGTTACGCTAGCTGTGGTGTGTGTGTTACGCTAGCTGTGGTGTGTGTGTTACGCTAGCTGTGGTGTGTGTGTTACGCTAGCTGTGGGGTGTGTGTGTTACGCTAGCTGTGGGGTGTGTGTTACGCTAGCTGTGGGGTGTGTGTGTTACGCTAGCTGTGGGGTGTGTGTGTTACGCTAGCTGTGGGGTGTGTGTGTTACGTTAGCTGTGGGGTGTGTGTGTTACGCTAGCTGTGGTGTGTGTGTGTGTTACACTAGGTGTGGGGTGTGTGTGTTACACTAGGTGTGGGGTGTGTGTGTTACGCTAGCTGTGGTGTGTGTGTTACGCTAGCTGTGGGTTGTGTGTGTTACGCTAGCTGTGGGGTGTGTGTGTTACGTTAGCTGTGGGGTGTGTGTGTTACGCTAGCTGTGGTGTGTGTGTGTTACACTAGGTGTGGGGTGTGTGTGTTACACTAGGTGTGGGGTGTGTGTGTTATGTTAGTTGTGGGGTGTGTGTGTTACGCTAGCTGTGGGGTGTGTGTGTTACACTAGCTGTGGGTTGTGTGTGTTACGCTAGCTATGGGGTGTGTGTGTTACGCTAGCTGTGGGTGTGTGTGTTACGCTAGCTGTGGGGTGTGTGTGTTACGCTAGCTGTGGGGTGTGTGTGTTACGCTAGCTGTGGGGTGTGTGTGTTATGCTAGCTGTGGTGTGTGTGTTACGCTAGCTGTGGGGTGTGTGTGTTACGCTAGCTGTGGGGTGTGTGTGTTACGCTAGCTGTGGGGTGTGTGTGTTACGCTAGCTGTGGGGTGTGTGTGTTACGCTAGCTGTGGTGTGTGTGTTACGCTAGCTGTGGTGTGTGTGTTACGCTAGCTGTGGTGTGTGTGTTACGCTAGCTGTGGTGTGTGTGTTACGCTAGCTGTGGTGTGTGTGTTACGCTAGCTGTGGGGTGTGTGTGTTACGCTAGCTGTGGGGTGTGTGTTACGCTAGCTGTGGGGTGTGTGTGTTACGCTAGCTGTGGGGTGTGTGTTACGCTAGCTGTGGGGTGTGTGTGTTACGCTAGCTGTGGGGTGTGTGTGTTACGCTAGCTGTGGGGTGTGTGTGTTACGCTAGCTGTGGGGTGTGTGTGTTACGCTAGCTGTGGGGTGTGTGTGTTACGCTAGCTGTGGGGTGTGTGTGTTACGCTAGCTGTGGTGTGTGTGTGTTACGCTAGCTGTGGTGTGTGTGTGTTACGCTAGCTGTGGGTGTGTGTTACACTAGGTGTGGGGTGTGTGTGTTACGCTAGCTGTGGTGTGTGTGTGTTACGCTAGCTGTGGGTGTGTGTTACACTAGGTGTGGGGTGTGTGTGTTACACTAGGTGTGGGGTGTGTGTGTGCGGGTATGGGTGCCATATGTGTGTGTGTGGAGGGGAGGTGGGATGCTGTATTGATCATGTGTAGCTAGACAACATGTATTTTCTCTGACAGTGGGGTTGGCTTTTTTATGATTGGTCTTGTGATGCCCTACTTAAATGTAAAGTCCATCCAGACTGATCGGTTATTCCTTAACCAGTGGTGAAAAAAAAATGCTGTTCTGGACTATCTAATACCACGGTTGTATTTCTGAAGATGCTATTTAATTTACCTTGGAAATGGACTGGACTTTCTCTTCTTTCGAATGTGAACTGGACAACTCTTCTCTCTCCTTTCAAATAAACTGGACATTCTTGGGGGCCTAAAGCCGGACTCTTTGGGGGACAGCAGTTAGCCTTGAAGTGTGGGCCAGTAACCTGAGCTTAATGGTTCCTGTTCCCAGATTGCATCTGCCGCTGTGCCCTTGAGCAGGACACTTTACTGTTAGATCAAATTGCTCCAGGGATTCTGCACTGTGGCATACGCTGTGCCTCTCAACCGCACTGCAACATCACAAAAAAAGGACAATACAATTCTATGCTACTGTACTCCACTCTGTTCTATTCCTAATGTACTATGTTCTTCTCTCTCCTGTCAAAGCCATAGAGCCAAGGGATAGATGGATCATATTCATTATTTTCTACTGATCTCCCTGAACTGTTCTAGTTGTTAACATTGCCTGTAAATAGTTCTGATTGTTTGTGTGTTGCATTAATTATTGTCTTATTCCGATGGCCAAACAGTTAGACTTCCTGTAGTTGAATGTTCCTGTCTCTGTTCTCTGAGCGAATGTGTGTGATCTAACCAGTAGACGGCTATATTGTCGTATATTCAGAGCCATAATTTATCGTACGCTTGAGGGAGAGGTTGTCCCTAACCACAGATCTAGGATCAGATTAGCCAACTCCAAAGCTTAGCCATTAGGGAGGATACAAAAAGATATGACCCAGAAGCAGTGGTTAGGGACAATAGCTCCCAACCCCAGACAGTATATGACCATGATTGTTTTCTGTTTTTGTTTTTTTACTGGATGGACTTCCTCAATCGTGTGCTGTGCCCTGGTGTTGTGTAGCATATTGTATTCTATAACTAATTGTTTCTCTCAAACAGGAAATGCTCCTATGCCTCTTTTGTGAATCCTCTACAGACGCCTACCTATCCAGTAACATGATGTGGTGTATACTATAGAATCGTTTCATGAAACTCCTCCCTGATGTTTGAATAAAACACTGTCCAGAGAATCATATTAAGTCAATGTAAATATTTCCATAGCTGGACATATTCCACCAAACCCGCATTGCATACTGTACACAGTGTGTGTGTGCACATAGGCAGCAGTAGTTTGTAAACGCAGACACTGCGTAAACAATGCTTTTGTGGGTTTGATTGAATCCCGGCCAGAGGATTTATGTCTCTGTTTAACGCTGTGAAGAGTCTGACCCAGTAGAAATGTAAAACTGTCTTACAGCCATCTGTGTGTTCCTCTGACGGGTCTGTCTCTGTACTGAAACATGGTGGACTATTAAAAGAGAGCAGGTCCTGTGTTGGTCTCGATGTGGACTTTTCTTTAATAAAACAGCTGCTTGATGGGTAGGTCCTGTGTTGAACTGTATGTGGCTGTACTGTTCCTTACCTCATAGTAACACCTGGGGGGAAAACTGTCCCTTTAAGAGCAGGAGCTGAGTGACACCAATTAGCTAAAAGTGTGAATGAGTGGGTTACAGTGGCGAAAAAGAAAGGAAACGAGAAGAAAAGTTGTGGTGGAAAATAGGAAACCCCTAGACTATTTTTTAGTCGGAGTGATGGTTTTGGACCAATGTAAACTGGGAGATCCTTATGAAGTCTAGTTAAATGTCATTGATGCATTGGGTGACGTGACGTCAGTGAGGGTCACAAGAAGTGGGCTTATTTTGATTTTATGTGTGTCTGCGGAGCAGAAGAATCATACATTGGGCCTCAAGAAGATATATGAGTGGAATGTTTTGTGTATGGCTCTTCAAAGCAGAGCGCGTATAAAGGGGGTTCTCTCTGGGCCGGCCTATAAAATGTGAAGATGTAACACCTAAGGAAGTAGGTGGAGTGGTTGGCGCATGCTGACTGACCCATTTGGTAGATAGAGTGAATAAATTAATTTTATCCATGTACAGTTGAAGTCGGAAGTTTACATACACCTTAGCCAAATACATTTAAACTCAGTTTTTTCACAAATCCTGACATTTAATCCGAGTAAAAATTCCCTGTTTCAGTATTTATTTTATCACATTCCCAGTGGATCAGAAGTTTGCAATACACTCAATTAGTATTTGGTAGCATTGCCATTAAATTGTTTAACTTGGGTCAAACGTTTCGGGTAGCCTTCCACAAGCTTCCCACAATAAGTTGGGTGAATTGTGGCCCATTCCTCCTGACAGAGCTGGTGTAACTGAGTCAGGTTTGTAGGCCTCCTTGCTCGCACACACTTTTTCAGTTCTGCCCACAACATGTCTATAGGATTGAGGTCAGGGCTTTGTGATGGCCACTCCAATACCTTGAATTTGTTGTCTTAAGCCATTTTGCCACAACTTTGGAAGTATGCTTGAGGTCATTGTCCATTTGGAAGACCCATTTGCGACCAAGCTTTAACTTCCTGACTGATCTCTTGAGATGTTGCTTCAATATATCCACATAATTTTCCTACCTCATGATGCCATCTATTTTGTGAAGTGCCCCAGTCCCTCATGCAGCAAAGCACCCCCACAACATGATGCTGCCACCCCTGTGCTTCATGTTTGGGATGGTGTTCTTCGGCTTGCAAGCGTCCCCCTTTTTCCTCCAAACATAACGATGGTCATTATGGCCAAACAGTTATATTTTTGTTTCATCAGACCAGAGGACATTTCTCCAAAAAGTACAATCTGTGTCCTCATGTGCAGTTACAAATCGTAGTCTGGCTTTTTTATTGTGGATTTGGAGCAGTGGCTTCTTCCTTGTTGATATAGGATATAGGACTCGTTTTACTGTGGATATAGATACTTTTGTACCTGTTTCCTCCAGCATCTTCACAAGGTCCTTTGCTGTTGTTCTGTGATTGATTTGCACTTTTCACACCAAAGTACGTTCATCTCTAGGAGACAGAACGCTTCTCCTTCCTGAGCGGTATGACGGCTGCGTGGTCCCATGGTGTTTATACTTGCGTACTATTGTTTGTACAGATGAACGTGGTACCTTCAGGCGTTTGGAGTTGTGGAGGTCTACAACTTTTTTTCTTTGAAAGTAGGCCTTGAAATACATCCACACGTACAATTGACTCAAATGATGTCAATTAGCCTATCAGAAGCTTCAAAAGCCATGACATAATTTTCTGGAATTTTCCAAGCTGTTTAAAGGCACAGTCAACTTAGTGTATGTAAACTTCTAACCCACTGGAGTTATGATACAGTAAATGATAAGTGAAATAATATATCTGTAACGAATTGTTAGAAAACCTCTAACGAGTCACAAACCCGGATCCGGGATCCCCCCCATCAAAAAAGCTGACTAGCATAGCCTAGCCTAAAGCCACAGGGATATCATATAATAAAATGTTCATGAAATCACAAGTCCAAGACACCAAATGAAAGATACACATCTTGTGAATCCAGCCATCATTTCTGATTTTTAAAATGTTTTACAGGGAAGACACAATATGTATTTCTATTAGCTAACCACCATAGCAAAAGACACAACTTTTTTTTCCCACCATTTTTTTCCTGCATAGGTAGCTATGACAAATTCGACCAAATAAAGATATAAATAGTCACTAACCAAGAAACAACTTCATCAGATGACAGTCTGATAACATATTTATTGTATAGCATATGTTTTGTTCGAAAAATGTGCATATTTCAGGTATAAATCATAGTTTTACATTGCAGCCACCATCACAACTCTCACCAAAGCAACTAGAATAACTACAGAGAGCAACGTGAATTACCTAAATACTCATCATAAAACATTTATGAAAAATACACAGCGTACAGCAAATGAAAGACAAAGATCTTGTGAATCCAGCCAATATTTCAGATTCTTTAAGTGTTTTACAGCGAAAACACAATTTAGCATTATATTAGCTTACTACAATAGCCAACCACACAGCAGCATTGATTCATGCACGTTAGCGATAGCGAATAAACCAGCAAAAGATATTACATTTTTCACTAACCTTCTCAAAACTTCATCAGATGACAGTCCTATAACATCATATTACACAATACATATATTGTTTGTTCGAAAATGTGCATATTTAGCGGCACAAATCGTGGTTATACAATGAGAATAGTAGCCAAGCTGCAAAGAAAATGTCGGGAGAAATCTTGGGAGAGGCACCTAATCTAATCAATAACTAATCATTAACTTGACTAAAAAATACAGGTTGGACAGCAAATGAAAGATACATTAGTTCTTAATGCAACCGCTGTGTTAGATTTTTAAAATGAACGTTACTACGACATACAGCGTGCGTTAAAGCGAGACCGCACCGAAATTAATGGCGGAATAGTAGTTTTACATTTTTCAACAGAACAACGAATTAACATCATAAATAGTTCTTACTTTTTGATGAGCTTCCATCAGAATCTTGGGCAAGTTGTCCTTTGTCCAGAATAATCGTTGCTCCGGCTGTAGAATGTAGTCTTCAGCTTAGGAATTAGCAGCAAACATTAGCTATGTGGCCCAGACGTGTCCAACTCTTCAATACGCAGCACAAAGAAAATTCCGAAAATCGCAATATACTGATATAAAATGATATAACTCGGTTTAAAATAACTACATTATGACGTTTTTAACACCTATATCGAATAAAATCAGAGCCGGATATATATAAGGCCTATAACGAGAGCTTTCCAGAATGCCATCCTGAGGTCTGTCTCGCGTCATGGCGAACGTTGAAAAGAGTGCACCCCACGTTCCAAGACCCTTTATATGGCCTCAGATCTGCCTAGCAACTCCATTCCAATTCTCACTGCTTGCTGACATCTAGGGGAAGGCGTATGCAGTGCATGTCGACCAATAGAATACATGCAAATTAATAAACTGACCCTAGAACAGAGTGCCCGATTTCAGATTTCTCACTTCCTGACAGGAAGTTTGCTCCAACTTGAGTTCTGTTTTACTCACAGATATAATTCAAACGGTTTTAGAAACTAGAGAGTGTTTTCTATCCAATAGTAATAATAATATGCATATTGTACGAGCAAGAATTGAGTATGAGGCAGTTTAATTTGGGAACGAATTTTTACAAAGTGAAAACAGCACCCCCATATTGACAAGAAGTTTTAAAGGCACAGTCAACGTAGTGTATGTAAACTTCTAACCCACTGGAATTATGATACAGTAAATTATAAGTGAAATAATATATCTGTAACAAATTGTTAGAAAAATGACTTGTGTCATGCACAAGTAGATGTCCAAACCGACTTGCCAAAACTATAGTTTGTTAACAAGAAATTTGTGGAGTGGTTGAAAAACGAGTTTTAATGACTCCAACCTGTGTATGTAAACTTCCCACTTCAACTGTATGAAGAGTCTCTCCCTTCTCATGTTGGGCTAAATGAGATAGCCTGTAAGAGCCTCCGTGCACAAACCCCTTCAGTGCCATATATGCAAAAGATTTGGACATGTCAAGTGTATGCAGACAGGAAGAGAATCGAATGCCAGTGGAGGTTAGATATTGCAATTGTGGCTGCGAACATGCACACACATTTCCAGATTGCACTGTTAGGGTAAAAAAGACAGAGGTGGCACAAGTAAGGGCTGTCCAGCGTGTCGCCTATCTGGAGGCGGTGAGAAGAGTGGAAGGAGCGAGTAGAGCTGAAGACGCAATGGTAGTAGAGCCTACACCAGTGACTGTTTGTCAGCAACCAAGGTGGACTACGTAACATTTATTGCAACGGTCATAACCTGCACAGCAGAAATGACGTCCTCCAGCAGTCTCCTGTCTGAAGATCAGTTCCAGTGCTCCATCTGTCTGGATGTGTTCGCTGAGCCAGTCACCACTTGTCACCAGTCACCACATGTGGACACAACTTCTGCAAGGCCTGTTTTAGTGGATACTGACTTGTGCCAGTCTCCACTGTGTAAGTGGCCAACAAACAAGAGACCATGGGCCCTGTTTCCCAAAAGCATCTTAAAACTAAGTTTGTCGTTAAAACCATCCTTTGGTTCTAAGATGAACATAGACTTAATATGCTTTTGGGAAACCGGGTCCTGATCTCAGTGGAAATACTTGCTTTGCTGAGATTGCTGCTCAGTTCAGGAAGTCAGTTTAAGTGTAATTGAAAGCTCCCTGTAGCCCGGACCAAAGCCTTGCCAAGCCTGGAGAAGTGTCCTGTGACGTTTGCAACAAGGTGCAAAGCCCTAAAGTCCTACCTGGAGTGTCTGACCTCTTTCTGTGAAATGCACGTGCAGCCTCATAAGAGAATCGCAAGCATGAAGAGACACAAGCTAATTGACCCTGTGGAGAACCTGGAAGACAGGATGTGTAAGAAGCATGACAGAAAAAAAATTATCCAAGATGGCGTAGCAGTCAGACGTCTTTTGTCCTCGTCTTGTCGTGTCCCGTGTATATATCTTTTTCTTCGCATATCTTTTTAAAATTCTTTCTAAAACTCAACTTCAAAACACTCTCTGAAACCTGCCTCACCCAATGTGGTGCGGATCTGTTTTTTTCTAAACTATTATTCACCTTGAATCCGAAATCCCTCAACAGAAGCTAGCCAGCTCACTAGCTACTAGCTAGTAGTCAGCAGCTAACTTTTAGCTCAGAAAGCTCTCGCCAGTCTGTACAACACGACTCAAACCAGAGCATACCAGACCTATTTTCTCTCCATATCCCCGAATTCCCACCGCAAGCTCTAGACATTTCACCTGGATCTTCGCAGCTAGCTAGCTGCTATCCGAGTATTGGCTAACGTCGGTCCCGGAGCAAGCATCAATTAGCCTGAAGCTAGCTCATGCTAGGCCCTTTCTCCCGGTTAGCTAAAGAGGCCCTTCAGCCACCCCTGGGCTAAAATACCCGGACCCCTTCTACTGCTGGTACGGGGCACGGAACCCCGCCGATCCTTCACGAATGGACTACGACATAATCTGCTCGAGGGGGTACTCAACTGG
Organism: Salvelinus namaycush; assembly: GCF_016432855.1. Classification (NCBI taxonomy): domain Eukaryota; kingdom Metazoa; phylum Chordata; class Actinopteri; order Salmoniformes; family Salmonidae; genus Salvelinus; species Salvelinus namaycush. The sequence continues at coordinate 26,143,348 of NC_052341.1, forward strand.
CCTCTACATCGCGACCACCCCTGATTACCCGCTAGCCGTGGCCCGCTAGCTGCTAGCTGTCTAGAGCATATTGGACTGTTAGCTGTATAGATCCATCGGCCAATTTCTTGGGCCACTATAACTATTATGCCAATTGGACTTGGACTCCTCTGCTACTCGGAACCCTACTAATCCATCACGACTGGTCTACCAACGTCACCGCACGCGGAGGCCAAAACAGACTTTCCTCCGTCAAGACGTCCCTTTAAGGCCCTTCTGCTAGCTTGCTAGTCCCGGTCTGCTAGCTTGCTATCCCCGGTCTGCTAGCTGTCTGAATCACCGTGTCTCCAGCCAGCCCAACCACTCACTGGACCCCTATGATCACCCGGCTACGCATGCCTCTCCCTAATATCAATATGCCTTGTCCATTACTGTCCTGGTTAGTGATTATTGTCTTATTTCACTGTAGAGCCTCTAGCTCTGCTCAATATGCCTTAACCTAGCATTTAGTTCCACCTCCCACATATGCCGTGGCATCACCTGGTTTAAACGTTTCTAGAGACAATATCTCTCTCATCATTACTCAATGCTTAGGTTTACCTCCAATGTACTCACATCCTACCATACCCTTGTCTGTACATTATGCCTTGAATCTATTCTCTTATGCCCAGAAACCTGCTCCTTTTACTCTCTGCTCTGAACGCACTAAACGACCAGTCCTGATAGCCTTCAGCCGTACCCTCATCCTACTCCTCCTCTGTTCCTCTGGTGATGTAGAGGTTAATCCCTGCAGTGCCTAGCCCCACTCCTACTCCCCAGGTACTCTCAATTGTTGACTTCTGTAACCGTAAAAGCCTTGGTTTCATGCATGTTAACATTAGAAGCTTCCTCCCTAAGTTTGTTTTATTCACTGCTTTAGCACACTCTGCCAAACCGGATGTCCTAGCCGTGTCTGAATCCTGGCTTAGGAAATTTCCATCCCTAACTATAACACTTTCTGACAAGATAGAACTGCCAAAGGGGGCGGTGTTGCAATCTACTGCAGAGATAGCCTGCAGAGTTCTGTCTTACTATCCAGGTCTGTACCCAAACAATTCAAACTTCTATGGTTAAAAATCCATCTTTCCAGAAACAAGTCTCTCACTATTGCCTCTTGCTATAGACCGCCCTGTGCTCCCAGCTGTGCCCTGGACACCATATGTGAATTTATTGCCCCCCATCTATCTTCGGAGGTCGTGCTGCTAGGTGACCTTAACTGTGACATGCTTAACACCCTGGCCATCCTACAATCTAAGCTTGATGCCCTCAATCTCACACAAATGATCAATGAACCCACCAGGTACAACCCCAAATCTGTAAACACAGGCACCCTCATAGATATCATCCTAACCAACTTGCCCTCCAAATACACCTCTGCTGTCTTCAACCAAGATCTCAGCCATCACTGCCTCATTGCCTGCATCTGTAATGGGTCTGCGGTCAAACGACCACCCCTCATCACTGTCAAACGCTCCCTAAAACAATTCAGCGAGCAGGACTTTCTAATCGACCTGGCCAGGGTATCCTGGAAGGATATTGACCTCATCCCGTCAGTAGAGGATGCCTGGTTATTCTTTAAAAGTGCCTTCCTCACCCTCTTAAATAAGCATGCCCCGTTCAAAAAATGTAGAACCAGGAACAGATATAGCCCTTGGTTCTCTCCAGACCTGACTGCCCTTGACCAGCACAAAAACATCCTGTGCCGTTCTGCATTAGCATCGAACAGCCCCCGTGATATGCAACTTTTCAGGGAAGTTAGGAACAAATATACACAGGCAGTTAGGAAAGCTAAGGCTAGTTTTTTCAAGCAAAAATTTGCATCCTTTAGCACAAACTCAAAAAAGTTCTGGGACACTGTAAAGTCCATGGAGAATAAGAGCACCTCCTCCCAGCTGCCCACTGCACTGAGGCTAGGAAACACTGTTACCACCGATAAATCCACTATAATTGAGAATTTCAATTTCAAATTTTTCTATGGCTGGCCATGCTTTCCACCTGGCTACCCCTACCCCGGTCAACAGCCCTGCGCTCCCCACAGCAACTCGCCCAAACCCCCCCACACTTCCCCTTCACCTAAATCCAGATAGCTGATATTCTGAAAGAGCTGCAAAATCTTGACCCCTACAAATCAGCCGGGCTAGACAATCTGGACCCTCTCTTTCTAAAATTATCTGCCGAAATTGTTGCAACCCCTATTACTAGCCTGTTCAACCTCTCTTTCGTATCGTCTGAGATTCCCATAGATTGGAAAGTTGCCGCGGTCATCCCCCTCTTCAAAGGGGGAGACACTCTAGACCCAAACTGCTACAGACATATATCTGCTCTACCCTGCCTTTCTAAGGTCTTCGAAAGCCAAGTTAACAAACAGATTACCGACCATTTCAAATCCCAAAGTACCTTCTCCGCTATGCAATCTGGTTTCAGAGCTGGTCATGGGTGCACCTCAGCCACGCTCCAGGTCCTAAACGATATCATAACCGCCATCGATAAGAGACATTACTGTGCAGCCGTATTCATCGACCTGGCTAAGGCTTTCGACTCTGTCAATCAAAACATTCTTATTGGCAGACTCAACAGCCTTGGATTCTCAAATGATTGCCTCGACTGGTTCACCAACTACTTCTCTGATAGAGTTCAGTATGTCAAATCGGAGGGCCTGTTGTCCGGACCTCTGTCAGTCTCTATGGGGTGCCACAGGGTTCAATTCTCTGTATAGACTCTCTTCTCTGTATACATCAACGATGTCGCTCTTGCTGCTGGTGATTATTTGATCCACCTGTATACCTCTGGCCCTTCTTTGGACACTGTGTTAACTAACCTCCAGATGAGCTTCAATGCCATACAACTCTCCTTCTGTGGCCTCCAAGTGCTCTTAAATGCAAGTAAAACTAAATGCATGCTCTTCAACCGATCGCTGCCCGCACCTGCCCGCCCGTCCAGCATCACTACTCGGGACGGTTCTGACTTAGAATATGTGGACAAATACAAATACTTAGGTGTCTGGTTAGACTGTAAACTCTCCTTCCAGACTCACATTAAACATCTCCAATCCAAAATTAAATCTAGATTACCTATTTCGCAACAAAGCATCCTTCATTCATGCCGCCAAACATACTCTCGTAAAACTGACCATCCTACCGATCCTCGACTTCGGCGATGTCATTTACAAAATAGCCTCCAACACTCTACTCAACAAATTGTATGCAGTCTACCACAGTGCCATCCGTTTTGTCACCAAAGCCCCATATATGACCCACCACTGTGACCTGTACGCTCTCGTTGTCTGGCCCTCGCTTCATACTCGTTGCCAAACCCACTGGCTCCAGGTCATCTACAAGTCTCTGCTAGGTAAAGCCCCGCCTTATCTCAGCTCACTCGTCACCATAGCAGCACCCACCCGTAGCACGCGCTCCAGCAGGTATATCTCACTGGTCACCCCCTCTCCTTCCAGTTCTCTGCTGCCAATGACTGGAACGAACTGCAAAAATCACTAAAGCTGGAGACTCACCTCCCTCACTAGCTTTAAGCACCAGCTGTCAGAGCAGCTCACAGATCACTGCACCTGTACATAGCTCATCTGTAAATAGCCCATCCAATCTACCTCATCCCCATACTGTATTTATTTATTTATCTTGCTTCTTTGCACCCCTGTATATCAACTTGCACATTCATCTTCTGCACATTCTACCATTCCAGTGTTCAATTGCTATATTGTAATTACTTCGTCACCATGGTCTATTTATTGCCTTACCTCTCTTATCCTACCTCATTTGCACATGCTGTATATAGATTTTTCTATTGTATAATTGATTGTATGTTTGTTTATTCCATGTGTAACTCTGTGTTGTTGTATGTGTCGAACTGCTTTGCTTTATGTTGGTCAGGTCGCAGTTGCAAATGAGAACTTGTTCTCAACTAGCCTACCTGGTTAAATAAATGTGAAATACATATTTTTTTTTTTACTCCTGGAGATGTTCTGTAGGACCGACTAGACGTGTGTTTTTCAGTTCTGCACTGAGACAGACCACAAGACTCACCACAGTTGAACTGGGGAAGACGGAGGCACAAGTACAGCAGATGATCCAGGAGCGAATCCAGATGATTCAGGAGCTACTCCAGATGATTCAGGAGCTACTCCAGATGATTCATGAGCGACTCCAGATGATTCAGGAGCTACTCCAGATGATTCATGAGCTACTCCAGATGATTCATGAGCGACTCCAGATGAATCAGGAGTTCAAACAATCAATAGTGCTCAGCAAGAGAGATGCAGAGAGAGAGAGAGAGATGACAGACAGCATGCAGGTCTTCACTGATCGGATGCACTCTATTGAGAAATACCAGGCTAAATTCACTGAGGAGAAGCAGCTCTCAAACACTAAGGACCACCTTCACCAAAGTTCCCCATCCCGGTGTACCCCTCCAAACACCAAGGACTGGTCTGAGATCAGTAATCACAGTGAGCTGTGTGTGGTGAATGCGAGGAGAGCATTTCTTGAGCTTAGGGAGACTCTGGACCCTGATACAGCAAATACCTGGCTTATCCTATCTAAGGACAAGAAACAAGTGAGAACTGGAGCAGAATGAATAATCTCCCTGACAACCCAGAGAGGTTTGTTTGGAATCGCTCTGTCCTGGGAAAGGAGGGCTTCTCAGGGAGATTTTACTATGAGGTGCAGGTGGAGGGGAATACTTGGTGGAGGTTAGGGGTGGCCTGAGAGTCCATTGACAGGAAGATGTATACACAGAGCACTAAGAATGGATACTGGAATGTGGGACTGAGGGATGAGTATGAGGCCTTCAGCTGTTCCCGTGTCACTTTCTTCTTGGCGAAGCCCCAGAAGGTAGGGGTGTTTGTGGATTATGAGGAGGATCAGATCTCCTTCTATAATGTGGAGGCCAGGTCTCATATGTACTCTTTCATTGGCTACACCTTCCCTGAGAAACTCAGTGTTATTTGAAATTGGGTTAACTGATGATGAAAACTCATTGGTCATCTCCCCCGTCAATCACATGGCCTAGGAAACTTGTTGAGAGAACTGAAAATGTTGATCCTACGTCATGTTCTGTTTGCCTAGCTATGTACACTGAGAGTACAAAACATTAGGGACATGACATAGACTGACCTGGTGAATCCAGGCGAAAGATATCCCTTATTGATGTCACTTGTTAAATCCACTTTAATCAGAGTAGATGAAGGAGAGGACAGGTTAAATAATCATTTTTAAGCCTTGAGACAATTGAGACATGGTGTGCCATTCAATGGGCCATACAAAAGATTTAAATGCCTTTGAACCGGGTATGGTAGTAGGTGCCAGGCACACCGGTTTGAGTGTCAAGAACTGCCAAGCTGCTGGGTTTTTCACACTCAACAGTTTCCCATGTGCATCAAGAATGGTCCACCACCCAAAGGACATCCAGCCAACTTGACACAGCTGTGGGAAGCATTGGATTTAACATGGGCCAGCATCCCTGTGGATTGCCTTTGACACCTTGTAGAGTCCATGCCCCGACGAATTGAGGCTGTTCTGAGGGCAAAGGGGAGCGCAACTCAATATTAGGAAGGTGTTCCTAATGTTTTGTATTCTCAATGTATATCAAGATGTCTAACGTTCATGGTATACTGTTTAATCTAATGTGAAGGTTAAACAAAATAAATACTTGACTAAGCTCTAAGAAGGAATGAGTGACTGGTATCTAGTTCTCTCTCTAAATATGTTATCTAATTCTACAGAATCATACATCATTCATCTGACAGAAACGGCAGGTTTTCTGCATTTATTAATGCTGATCTGTTCCCTGTTCTTTTAAGTATATGAAGCGCTAACGCCTCCTTTTGGCCTCAGATAGAACTGTTCTTCAGTGGCTGACCTTGAGAGCTGTATCTTAGCCCAGGGCACCAGGTCATATTGTACAATGACAATATGACTCAAGTTCCCTGTGGAGACCAGGGGTAATTCTCAATAGTCTTTCCTCTTGTCCCCCCCCCGCTGCCTCTGCTTCTCAAAGTGCAGCTTGGATATTCATCCTTTGTGTATTGTCAGTTTTCATAGAGAGAAGTGTGTTTCTGCACTGTGATAGAATATAATAGAGTAAAGTAGAGCAGGGAGTAGAATGAAGGGACATGTACTTTAATATCATGACCTAGTCAGTAAACAAGGGGAGTATTCAAGCTAAGTGTCAAGATTGGTGGAGGAGGACCCTCGGACCTTCTCTTTTCCCTCTGACATTTTGAGGCGGGAAGAAGACGAGATGAGAGACGAGGAATTGAGGAAAGACTTGAGAATGAGCTCAGGCTATCTATTCCCAGCTCATGTCTACATGATGTTTGTGACCTTTGAGAAGACAGAAAGGTAGAGAACAAGAGTGATAGAGGCAGATGGCCAGAGAGATAAATAGCATGCTGGAAAGGTGATGGTAAGTTGGTTGGTAAACCTGTGTGTCAGTACTAGTATATGTGTGTGTGTTCATGAACGTGTGTATTTGATGGTGGTGGGGTGTGTGTGTGTGTGTAGAAGCTGACCTGCAGCAGTGTCCTCATTAATCACAGAGAAGACAGGGACCAAGAGACTTGTCCTACATCTCAGACACACACAGGAATACACAGTCCGCCTTAAATAAGGTTACACACAGGAGTATGCCTTAAATAAGGTTCCAATACTGCCCTAAATAGGCATAGGCTAGAGTCACCTTCCATGAGAACAACAGGACAGGAAAGCTTTAAATAAGACTTAAAAGGTCTGACAGACACACTATCAATAGCTTTAGGGCACGTCAAACTCATTCCACAGAAGGCCGAGTGTCTGCTGGGTTTCGCTTTTCCCTTGTACTTGATTGATGGTCACTAATTATTGTCTCGGTCTTAATTGAAAGGAAAAACCAGCAAACACTACGCCTTCCCTAGCACACCACTTAGAGGCAATCTACTGGGCGTGCATTCTAAGGGTTAGCAGGACATTGGAACACCTAGGCCTCGATTTAATCAGATCAAGCCTTAAACCTCGTTAGCAGACATCCACATAGTGGATGTTTTGGAAGTGTAACTGTGGTATGAGCTGACAAATAGGGTAGTGACTGCTCATGCCACAAACCACTCCCCTACTATCCCTACAGTTAGAAGTTCAAAACAGAGCTAGAAATTGGAGTCTGATGCATGCTTTCATGTACATTTGGATGTGGATGTATAGCCTATCAGTCTAATCGAGGTGTAGACAATAGAACATCATACAATAACGTTTTTTAACTTGTAATGCAGCTGCATGAATTAAGGCCACTGTATAGGATTTTGTCAGATTACAAAATTGGGTGGTTTCGTTGAATCCAATGGCAGTTTCCGCAAAAAGCCAATGCTAGGAGCCGCTTGTGGATTTTACAGCTCTAACGCAGTTCCACCTCCGACACTTCCAAAATATCCGCTGTGTGGCGGCTAACGCAGGCCTGATATAATCTAGCCCCTAGTTTTACATTAAAAGAGACACGGAGACAAAACGGTGCTGAAATAGTATTTTTATTAAATACTTTCAAGATCCAAGTTTCGAAGAATAACAAAGCTATGATAAAGGACCTACTAACAATTAGACAAACATTTGATCGTCCTCAATTCATGGTTTTAATTTACCGTACATCATGATCATGCAAAGAAACTCCAGCATCCAACGACTGCTGGGGAAAGAAAGCGCAGCCCGACAGGTTAACATCACAACGCAGGGAGAGTACTGACAATGAGCTTCATAACAAGCTAAGGCTCCTCAATCCTTTTTGTAATTAAATAGTATTTTTTGTTTATTTTATTATCTCATGTCACCTATTTAATATGCTGGACGGAGGCGGAGTTCTTATTTTTCTTCATTTCAAAATATGCAAATATGATAGTTATTATATACCCTATCCTCCGTCCTAGTTCAGGTAGGTGCACGGTAGAGATGCTTAAACTGAAACATGCATACATTGCTCTCTGGTTTAACTCCACAAATACTTCTCTGAACACTTCCCTCCACCTGAATGGGCAATATAAGGACTAAAATCCCACTGTCTGGGTGAAATAAAATTTATAAATTTACTGGTAATCAATAAAAATTCAGTTGTCTCCTCGTTTACCCTCCATTTCCTCCTGTGTGTGTGTGTAACAGATTTATATCCTCAACAACTTATTGAATTCAGTCCCTTCCATCCCTGTTATATTCTAACCAGCTAGTCTGATCAGTTTAATAGTTGGCCTAACTTTAGTGTGTGCGCGCGTATAGAATGCACAACTTTCCAAAAAGCAGAGAAACATTTTTTTTTTTTTTTAAACTGTCAACAACACCCAAACCAGCAAACAGAGACCCACACATATATACACACTCAGAAACACACATTCACACAGATAAACAGACTGCTCAAACAGAGGGAGAGACAGTTACTAATGGGACGAAAACACGAACAAAAGTGCCAGGGTTTCACCATGGGCACTGCAGTGGTGAAGATACGTTACAAAACCTGACACCACAGTGTGTGTGCGCAAGTGTGTGCACGATATGTATTTACACAGGATATTATGAGACTGACAGCTCAGGACATCAGGTTGAAATAAGAATTTGGGAGGTGTATGTGTTGGTATACATGTGTGTGTAGAGGTCAGAGGTTGTCAAAATGGTGTCAGTAACATGGACATGGGACTAGAGCTGGTTGGTGTGTGTTAGACAAGTGTCCACCCCTTTGTCATGCTCTCTGAGTGACTCTTAGACACACGTACATGTTATGTACAATCACACACACGCCATGTATACACAGCCAGGGGGTGGGAGTGAGAAACGGAGAATGGAGGGACAAAAAAAAAGGGAGAAGACTCTTAGGAAAAAAAAAAGAAAAAAAAGGAGGACAAGGGGGAGAGGAAGAAGGAAAACATTTAAAATGCAGATGCCTTTCCCCCAAATTTGCCATCTCCCACTGCAGAACAATAAAACAGACAGCAGGTACATACTGCAGTTTCACTTTCACAAAACTTATTTTTTTTAACTCAGTCGCTTAAAATTGACTACATCAGACTCAGTCCACAGAAACGCAACGTAAACAAGGCTAAAAACACAACAGAAACAGTGCTCTGGAATGCACCCCTACCTTCCCTTCAAAACAAATAAAAAACAAAACAACAAACTCCTACAAAGCCTAAAGTTCTACACTTTGGTGCTTCACCTTTTGATATCAAGTTTCTCGCATCAGGTTCTTACATATTTCTGATTGAAACAACTGTCCTTCCAAATAGAATTCTGCTTGGGAATTCTCCATTTACATTCTCTGGGAAAGAGAGCAAATCCTGCTCCGGAGATTATTTTTTCCCATGTCATCTACTACCATCACACACACTCTCCTCTCATCGTATATATAAATGCTTGTTAGGGTTGGGTGTTATCTTGTACTAGTCATATATTACACTGTATACTCATTCTCATAACAAGTTCATGAACCCGTTCCTCCCCGCTCCTCTCATCTCAAAATGGCGGCCATGGACGGGAGACAAAATGGCTGCCGGGTGGGAGGGGGTCAGAAGTCAAAGGACGAGCCCTCCTATTGGCCGTCAGATGCATGCATCATCCCACAGGGGCGGAATCCACACTTGGCCGGCCCCCAGCGGATCAAAGGAGAGACTGGATTGGTTGGTGTTGGAGAGGGTGCAGTCTTGCCCGGCCGGGCTCCTGGCATTGGTCAACCCACAAAGAGGACACGCCCCCAAAACACACGCCGAAAACACGCCCCAAAACTCACACTCCAACAGCCTGGAGCGTTTGGACACCTGAGAGAAAGCGAGATACTTTAGAACATTCAAAAGGTTAAAAGTGTAAGTGTAAGTGTAAGTGTGTGTGTGTGTGTGTGTGTGTGTGTACCAGTTCACTGCAGCGGTGCGGCCGGAGCCCCAGAGCAGTGGAAGTGGACGTTGAGCCACTTGCTGTCACGGCGATGCCACACCCTGGTCTCCTCCGATTGGCTGGAACGGGGGCGTCCCTGACCGTCGACGAATTGCGTGAGGCGGATGTAGGCGATGCAGGCAGCCTCCTCTCCAATCAGGTGAACGTGGGGGTTCAGCAGGGTGGTGTGGACCGGCTTACTGTTCTTACTCAGCACTGTAGGAACACAAAGATAAAACATGTTTGGATCTTTCTGCTGAACTCATTCGTTGTATGCAAGTGTGTTTGCATGTACAGTGCATTCGGAAATTATTCAGACCCCTTGACTTTCACATTTTGTTAGGTTACAGCCTTATTCTAAAATTGATTAAATAATTTTTTACCCCTCAATCCACACACAATGCCCCATAACGACAAAGCATAAGACATATTTTTAATACATTTGCAAAAAATGTACACAAGACTGAAATATCATATTTCAGTCTATATCACATCGACGGGACAGTAGTGGAGAAGGTGGAAAGTTTTAAGTTCCTCGGTGTACACATCACGGACAAACTGAATTGGTCCACCCACACAGACAGCGTTGTGAAGAAGGCGCAGAGGCGCCTCTTCAACCTCAGGAGGCTGAAGAAATTCGGCTTGTCACCAAAAGCACTCACAAACTTCTATAGATGCACAATCGAGAGCATCCTGTCGGGCTGTATCACCGCCTGGTACGGCAACTGCTCCGCCCACAACCGTAAGGCTCTCCAGAGGGTAGTGAGGTCTGCACAACGCATCACCGGGGGCAAACTACCTGCCCTCCAGGACACCTACACCACCCGATGTCACAGGAAGGCCATAAAGATCATCAAGGACAACAACCACCCGAGCCACTGCCTGTTCACCCCGCTATCATCCAGAAGGCGAGGTCAGTACAGGTGCATCAAAGCAGGGACCCGAGAGACTGAAAAACAGCTTATATCTCAAGGCCATCAGACTGTTAAACAGCCACCACTAACATTTAGTGGCCGCTGCCAACATACTGACTCAACTCCAGCCACTTTAATAATGGGAATTGATGGAAATTATGTAAAAATGTATCACTAGCCACTTTAAACAATGCCACTTAATATAATGTTTACATACAGTATATACATATACGATGAGTAATGTAGGGTACTGTATATCATCCACTGCATCTTGCCATCTTTATGTAACACATGTATCACTAGCCACTTTAAACTATGCCACTTTATGTTTACATACCCTACATTACTCATCATATGTATATACTGTACTCTATACCATCTACTGCATCTTGCCTATGCCGTTCCGTACCATCACTCATTCATATATCTTTATGTACATATTCTTTATCCCTTTACACTTGTGTGTATAAGGTAGTAGTTGTGGAATTGTTAGGTTAGATTACTTGTTGGTTATTACTGCATTGTCGGAACTAGAAGCACAAGCATTTCGCTACACCTCGCATTAACATCTGCTAACCATGTGTATGTGACAAATAAAATTTGATTTGATTTGATATTTACATAAGTACTTTGAAGCACATTTGGCAGTGATTACAGCCTACAAGTCTTCTTGAGTATGACGCTACAAGTTTGGGACACCTGTATTTGGGGAGTTTCTGACATTCTCCTCTGCAGATTCTCTCAAGCTGTCAGGTTGGATGAGGCGTCGCTGCAAAGCTATTTTCAGGTATCTCCAGAGATGTTCGATGGGGTTTAAGTCCGGGCTTTGGCTCGGCCACTCAAGGAAATTCAGAGACTTGTCCCAAAGCCACTCCAGCGTTGTCTTGGCTGTGTGCTTAGGGTCGTTGTCCTGTTTGAAGGTGAACCTACGCCCCAGTCAGGTCCTGAGCGCTTTGGAGCAGGTTTTCATCAAGGATCTCTGTACTTTGCCGCTGAAAAACATCCCCACAGTATGATGCTGCCACCACACTTCACTGTAGGGATGGTGCCAGGTTTCCTCCAGACATGACGCTTAGCATTCAGGCCAAATAGTTCAATGTTGGTTTCATCAGACCAGAGAATCTCGATATGCATGGTCAGAGTCCTTTGCCTTTGGGCATCTCCAAGAAGGCTATCATGTGCCTTTTACTGAAGAGTGGCTTCAGTCTGGCCACTCTACCATAAAGGCCTGCTTGGTGGAGTGCTGCAGAGATGGTTGTCCTTCTGGAAGGTTCTCCCATCTCCACAGAGGAATTCTCAATCTCTGTCAGAGTGACGATCAGGTTCTTGGTCACTTCCCTGACCAAGGTCCGACTCCCCAGATTGCTCAGTTTGGCTGGGTGGCCAGCTCTAGGAAGAGTCTTGGTGGTTCCAAACTTCGTCCTTTTAAGAATGATGGAGGCCACTGTGTTCTTGGGGACCTTCAATACTGCAGACATTTTTTGGTACCCTTCCTCAGATCTGTGCCTCGACACGATCCTGTCTCGGAACTCTACGGACAATTCCTTCGACCTCATGGCTTGGTTTTTGCTTTGAAATGCACTGTCAACTGTGGGACCTTACATAGACAGGTGTGCGCCTTTCCAAATCATGTCCAATCGATTGAATTGACCACAGGTGGACTCCAATCAAGTTGTAGAAACATCTCAAGGATGATCAATGGAAACTGGATGCACCTGAGCTCAATTTCGAGTCTCATAGCAAAGGGTCTGAATACTTATGTAAATAAGGAATCTGTTTGAATATTTTTTCTATACCTATGCATTTCTAAAAACCTGTTTCTGACTTTTTCATTGAGGTATTGTGCGTAGATTGATGAGGGGAAAAAATTATGTAATACGTTTTAGAATAAGGCTGTAACGTAACAAAATGTGGAAGAAGTCAAAGGGTCTGAAAACTTTCCGAATGCACTGTTTGTGACAGAACAAAAGAGAGACTCACAGTTTTCAAAGTAGAACTTGTGGAAGTCCATGCCCTCCACCAGGTTCCCCAGAGCTTCAGGCTCAAAGGAGGTCAGACCTGGATCACAGATCCTCCTGATGGGGGAGGAGAAGAGCGAGCAAGAGAGAGAGAGACTAACGCTAGTAATTCAGTAATCAGACGTGTGAAACAACGTAGCTGTACTCACGTGTAGGCCTCAAAGTCTCCATTGTTCACGGCTTCAATCAGCTGTTCAGTTATCTTGATGATCTCCTGCTTACGAGCTAGAGGGAGAGAAAGGGAGAGAAAGGGGGGAGAGAAAGAACAAAAATGGGAGAAGAGAGATGGAAGTTCAGCGATCTAGCTAAATAGGAGCAACTTCACTACTCACCCTCCACTATAGCTGTACTGTCTTCCCTCACTCTTTCTATGTATTCCACTCTCTCTCTCGCTCCCTTTTCTCTCTCTGACATCTAACAATGGACAACTCCCTACTAGTGGGTGCTCCAACTCTGTCATGAGTTTGTGTGTCTGTTCTATGTGGTGTGCATACAGTATCTCCCTTGTATGAGTGCATGTAACTGCTTCTCTCCCTCTCTCTCGGTGTGTGTTCTTACTGTGCTGTGTGGTGGTATTGACTGTGACAGGGACAGCGTTGCTCCCTAGCAGAGCAGCAGGGGAAGCAGATTGAGCGTGCCCTGACTCGGGGTTGGAGCCTTGATCAGAGCTGTTCCACGCCATGCGCTTTACATCATGCAGAGGAACAGCTGGAACACACAACGCATGGTCAACACACACGTACGCAGTCAGACACGTGCATACCACTCACACACAACATGAACAGTAATGAATGATGTTAGTTCGCTAAGACATTGAAACAGACAGACTGTTTGGGGGTGGGGTGGAGGGGCTCTGAGAAGCTCAGCTGATTAAGAAATGTATTGACTAGATCGTGATATTAAACTACATGTCCCTTCATTCTACTCCACTTCATTCTATTATATTCTATCACAGTGCAGAAACACACTTCTCTCTATGAAAACTGACAATACACAAAGGACGAATGTCCAAGCAGCACTGAGAAGCAGAACCGATGCCTGCCATTGGCTCAGCGCTTGTACGAGCACTGGCCAATAGAAGAGCAGTGTTTTGAGAGAGGGGGGGGAAGTAAAGAGCAACACTGTGGGAGAAAGTGGAAAAGAGAGAAGGATAACACTAGAACACCCGGAGGACGGCGAGAGAGAAGGAGAGGAATAAGAGTAGGAGACTCCTCTTCTTCACCATCCCCTGATAGAGACACACAAACACAACTGTAGGAGAAGGAGTGGGGGGGTCCCGTTTCTCAGGACGCAGTGAAGATTGAGAGACCATACCAAACCAGCCCCTCGCCCCAACCAACTCGCTCAGAGGGCCCTTTGTTGTCACACGAGGGAGACTTTCAGAGTGGTGCGAAATCCAATAAACCCATCAACTTCTTAAATTATGCAATTCATGTTTTACATTTAAATAATAATCAAGCGTTAATAAATATATATAAATTCCCCTTGTCGTTTTACAAGATATGAACTTCAGTAACAGTGAAATACTTAATTTGGGAGGTATTACATTTTGTCACGTGCCAAGCCTTGAAATGGGACGCAAACAAATGCAAGTGACATAATTAGGCACACCATTCTTTTGTATGAATTCAAAGTGTCTATCTTAAGGGTCAAATTAGCCCCTATATCCTCAATACTTTTCACTCCCTGAGCAGTGTTTCCCCAAGGATTGTTTTCAGCAGCAGTGGTTCACGTAGAGGTGGTGGGGGGGAGGGTCTTCCTAGGGCGGTCCGGGATTATTTTTGTCGAACGACTGAGAAGGTTACTTCTGCTGACAAAAAAAAGAAAGGAAAATCTACTCCAAAATGCATTAAATGTAATTGTTATTTTCATTTGAAACTCATCTGAAAATCGAGTTTCATTTTAATCTGTTCATCTCAATGACATCAGCCAATTCCATCTTAACCCCAAACATTTGTATGTATAACGTTACCATTTCTTAGCTAACAACTAGGGCTGGGAATTGCCAGGGACCTCACGATACAATATTATCAAGTGACTTCGGTGCCAATATATGTATTGCGATTCTATATGTATTACGATTCGATACTGCGATATTATTTGAGCGATTTGACGTTCTAAATATATTGCTCACTATAGGTCTGCTGCAGAGAGACAAGAGAAAACCAGTTATGATCAGTCAGAGAAATAAGTGCTGAAAACATGTTGGCTCACTATTAAAAAAGATTAACATGAAAACAAGCTATAGGATGAAAAACACCGGAGTCGAACATGGAGATATCATCCCAAAATAATATTGCGATATGTAACTGTACTGATTCTCCTCCCCCCATCACTACTAACAATTATTACATACATCTCTTTATAGGGCTGGCTACACTTCCAGGATTACAAGCTAGCTAGGTAGTTACCAATGGAGTTCTCTCTGACAATCTGGTGAGAATCTACGGAAGATACGTAACTTGTTGTAACTTGGCACGCTTTTTAAGATAAGAGTGACTCGGCAGGTTTTTATTTGCTAAATGACTATAGTGGAAAAACTACTCAGCTTTGGAGCACTTGTGCATGTGGTGGAGGCAAGTGTGAATGTGCAAATGGAAGGCAGAGGGGTGAGAGGAAGGGGAAGGGAATGGTTTGGGATTCAGCAAGAAAAAAAGGGTAGAGAGGAGAGATTCCCAATGTTGAAGGCTAGGAAAAAAAGAGGGAGGCTAGGAAAAAAAGACACAGGTCGGAGACGCACAGGGGAAAAGAGGCAAAAAGGGCAGGAAGAGTGGGGTCTTTGCCAGGGACGTCCCCGAAAGGTTATGGTTGCCGTGAAAACACTTACTGGCAGGCGAGTTGTCAGACGAGGTCAGTAGGGAGGGCATCTCCTCTGTTGCACTGCCCTGACTCATCATCACAACGCTGTCCCCTAGATTAGAATCCACACACAGGCACGCACACGCAAATAATGCACACACACAAACACGTAGGCACGCACGTACACACATATACACGGGTGAGTCACACACACACACACAAACCTTAGCACACTGCTAGCTACAGAGCACAGGAAGATCTATCAGAAACTATATGGTTAGATCACAGAGAGAGAACAAAGCAAAAGGAGAGAGAGAAGAGCAAGCAAGCGGAGAAGAAAGATAAGTGTAATTTCCCTACCTTTCATATCCTCATCCTCATTTGTGTTGCAACTCTCTGTAGAACCCTAGAGAAAGAGAAGGGGGGGGGGGGGGGGGTTAACAACACATAGTGAGCCTTATTCATATGTTGTTAACCTAATTCTGCACACAAACACCCTCACCTTGATCCCATCAGTAGCAACCACTGTATTTTGAGATTCCTGGTAGAAGAGGAGCATAGAGTTAAAAGTCTGGTTACACACCCAGGTCTGTACAAGTGCCTGGAGGTTAGGGTGCGAGTTGATATTAAGATGTAGGCTGGTGTGGGAAGGGTTTAGAGGTTTGTGAAGGGTCAAACGTGAAGCAATCTTAGACTCCAGCCAACAGAGACAAAAGACCACTAGGAAGAGAATGAAGGTTAGGGGGCCGAGTTAGGAGGCTAGGAAGGGAGTATGGACTTTAAGGTGCTAGGAGGTTAGGGTGCTAGGAAGAGAGATACAATGAGGGTAATGGAGGGAGCAGAGCAGGCTAGGGTGCTAGAAGGTTAGGGAACTAGGAGGGGAACAGGGGATGAGAGGAGGTAAAGGTTCTGTACCATCTGTGAGGCAGCCATGCTGTTGTCCTTCATGGCATTTATAGCGCTCACGATGCTGTTCTTACTGTTGTTGTTGGTCGTGGGCTGAGACACACAAAATTAACAAAATGAAGAGTAATATCTTTCTTCATTTCCCTCTATAAATACAGCAGCCTTTAATTCTCCACTAAATCAAGTAATCAAACAATCTCTTCACTACCCCTGTGAGCCAAAGAGAGAGAGAGGAAGAGGGAGTGTGTGTGACAGCTACACGACATCAGACTTAACCCATTACCTTAGCAGCATCCGCCTTCTTGTTCAGTAAACTTTTGCATGCTGTAAAGAGAGGGGAATACAGCATAAGAAGAGAGTTGCACTGGACTTCAAACATCTCTCCAGTCACTTCACTCACATTCATCCAACCTGGTCCAAGTCAAGCAACAACCACTCCTAGACCGCAGTCTGATTCTCCACACCTTCTGCCGGCAGTGTGTACTTAATAACTACCCTTTCATGGACTTAAAAGCATTGGATTGGTGTGAACATGGACTTAAGGGCGTATCCCACCATATTCCTGACACCAGAGGCATTCTATTCCACGAAGGGGAGTGAACAAGCGCACACTTCAGGGAGAATGAGCGTGCTATAGAGAAGAGGCGGATGTTTAGACACGTTACTGTAAACTATTGATTTCCTTTAGGAGGCTCCAGTCAGTCATCTCACTCTGGTCTCATCTAAAGCATTTCACTTTGCTGCTGTCCCAACTGCTTTTTAAGTATTACGGACACACACACGCAATTCTGGGATGCATGCAATCTCTTGGGGTTCCTTACCTTCCGTTAACAAGTGGGAGAGAGCGGGAAGAAAAGAGATGGAAAGAGAAGTCTCAGTGGTGCATTATCAGAGTGAGAGAAACAAGGAGAGGGAGGGAGGGTGGGAGATGTTTTAGGCAGCAGGCATCGGTTGTCGGTGGTGGTTCGTGCACTGCTGGTGTGTGTGTGTTCTTACTGTGTGGCAGTATCGACAGGGAACAGTCTTGCGCCCTAGCGGAGCGGCGGGCGGAGCAGATAGCTGCTCCGTCTTGGGGTTGCAGCCTTGATCAGAGCTCTTCCATGCCATGCACTTTATATCACACAGCGGAACGGCTGGAACACGCAGTGGACCAGCCATGCAGCATCCACATCAACAACAGTTCCAAAGGTGCATAGCTTCCATTCAGCAAACAGCAGAACAGAGCTGGGCCTTGATTGGTTAACCGTTGACACCTGCCACGTCTTCTACCCAACTACCGACAGGGCGGGCAAGCATGGTCCCCGTTCCAACATCTTCGTCGGACATATCGGTCGCGTCACAGGCCAACTACATTGCAATGGTGCATTGCATCAACCAATGGCTGCATGCCACATCCTCACAGTCGGGCATCAGATTAGCTGACATGTTAAAACACCTGAGATCTGGCAGACAGGCATTTGCAATGCAATTAACTAGAACGTGGCCATTGTCTAACATCTTCCCTTTCCTCTGTCCAGTCACGTCAGATCAGTGGCTATTTCAAGGAAGACAGGAAGTAACTTGTAAGTGTCCAAGTGTGCACTCATACCAATCCAATCCTTTTACCTCTGGGAGGGAAAGTGAACGAGTGCACACTTCAGGGAGTAGAGAATGGAAGGGAAACGGATTGTATAGGGAATACAAGTCCACATGCAGCAAGGGAACATTGTTCACACTGTAATTAATCTGGGCTACAGTGTGACAATGTGACTGGGTAAGATGGAGGGTCATAAGCAGAGAGCAAAGTCTGCCTCAGCCATACACAGTGGAGGGGAAAGCAGTGAAATCGCAGGGAGGCTAAGCTGCAGATGCCTTTCATAGGGCGATGATGTCATCCGTCTTCAGGACTTACTGGCAGGCGATTGGTCCACTCTCAGAGGAGAGCCCTGTGATTGGAGGGTTCTGGCATATAGCTCTGTCAACCATCCTCATGCAGAACCAGAGCATCAATCGCACGCTCAGGGGAGCTCCCCCACGCTTGATATTGGGTCAATACTACTATTACCCTACTTCCTAGAGACACTTGTGTAGATCTGAAAGGATCTGATAGGTGTAAATAATATGGTAGTAGCTCCAATTTTCCCTATGATCGGCTGGGTGAAATTTGCTGTGGCTTGCACCTATCCAACCCTTCCAGAAACATTATACCGTTTCCTAGTCCGCATGGGATCGCTGACCTTAGTCCACCCACTCTCCCCTCTTTACCCAGGTCAGACGATGGCAGCATGCCTCCTCTGCTCCTGTCCATCCCCCAGTCAGTCAGTCGCCACAGATACACACACCCCCCCCCCCCCATCCCGCCACCCTCAACCCCCTCTCATGGCCGTAACCAAAAGAGGGTGGGGAGGGGGGTTGATATGGTAAGGCTAATGAATTTGATGATTTCTGATGTTGACATGAGGCTAAGTGGTATTGTTGACAGTATGTGTAGAGTTAGATGTGTTTAGCCTGTGTGTCCATGGTATTAGCGTCATCCTTAAAAACACCCATATGGTCTCACATGAGTGTGTATGTGTTTCAGGCTAACGTGAGCTGCATTCAGGAAAGAAAGGGGCCAGATAACCTGGTGCTCCTCTTTAGAAAAAAGCACATGGTGCTCCCTTATAGAATGAAGTGGGAGGGACTTAGACAGGAAGCAGGAAGTGTGTGTAGAGGAAGTAAGAGGGCGTGTCTCTGTGACGTACCTTCCTGCGCCAGCGAGGCGGTGGAGGACACAGCAGCAGGGTTGGCATGCTGCCGGCCCACTATTGGACAGAAATACTCAGGTTGGGAGAAGCTATTCAAATCTGGGCTGGCCTAACCCAATACAGTGACCAATCTCAAATGACACCCTATTGTCCATATAGTAGCCAAAAGTAGTGCACTATACGAGGAGTAGGATGCCATTTAGGACGCAAAAATCCTATTCCCTTAAAGCCAGGTCTTCACCCTAGAGATGAGCATCTTTCCACTTCAAGACAATTCGATACAAGGACACCGATATGTTTTAGTTTGAAACGATCCGATTTGATTAGAGAACAAATCGATGCAGTAACATTTGTTGCATAAACACGTTCATTTTCCATTCTAATTTCAAATCTGCTGCAGATGGAGCTCCTGAGCTGGGCCTCTCTGACCTGGATCTGTCTGTATGTGTGTGTAAATTCTGTATGTATATGTAGGCGCTTGAGATGAGCCATAAGGGAGACTAGGCATCTACAACCCCACTACCAGATTAAGGGGGGCAACATAGCCTACATTTTGTCCCCCCCACTTTGGTTCTGAAATCACCATCACCCTCTAATTAAACTTGTCATTTTTGCAGATTAAGCGTTTGAGCTAGTAATGCATCAATATTAGTTTACAAATGAGCTATTAATATATAGTCAACTTTGGATTCTACCTTCATCTCAAAATCAAATGGTTTTGACCATTTGGAAGTCTAGTGAGCTGCTTTTCGCCTCCCGCTTTTGCCATGCAGCGTCTCGCAAAGTGATTGCGGTCTTCTTATGGAAATGATCACCTTCACCCTGTATATCTAAAAACGACCATAAACACTGATTGTTTAAACCAAACTACCAAAACTATTGCTGATGATGAACCTGAACAATCAAAATGAAATCTATTGTAAGCCCCGTTCAGTGGGTAGCCTATAGCCAGATGAGTCTCCGGTAGCTTACTTTTAACAGTGCACAGATAACAAATTACATTAGGTTGTCACTTAACTAATAAAGCCTAATATCAGGTAAGCCATTTCAGCATTTGAATGCTGAAGGTGTCGCGCAGATGTGGCAAGATGGCTGCCTACCGTACGGAGCTGGGCACAGTTTGACTAGGTTACTGATATTGCCTGGGCTTGTTCGGCATGCAAAATGACTTGTAGATCAATGACTGTCAATGCAGTTACATGCTTAGTTCGACAGGAGAGGACGCATCAGTTGTCATAAAATAGGTATTTTCAGAAGGTAGAAAGAAACTAATATGAGAAAAAAATGCATAACGCTCGAATCGTTTTTCTGACCGATGCATGCTACATTTGGATCGGTTTGGAGTCCGCGGACCGATGCAGTCCTATCTTAAACAGTTTGAAATCGGTGAATCGTTATATTCCTAATCATCTTAAGTAGCAGAAGAGTGAAAGTAGAGCCTTAAAATAGTGCCCTTTGTGACACCAGACAGACATCCACCACTCCTGAGTGAACCGCACACACTCCAGAGCCGACAAGGGGAGAGAGAGGTGCGTTAGAGACAGATATAGAACACACAGAATCTAAAAACACAGTACTGCTGGAATTCTAGAATCTAGAAAACAGTCTGCAATTCTAGAATCAATGACCTCCTTCTAGCACCTCTGTGTACTGACACCTTTATGACATCTGCTCAGAACTTGCAGAGGAGCTCCTTTCACCTCCTCCTCTCCTTCAGAACAGGTGTCCTGAACACACACTTCTTTGAGTACTCACTCACACACACACATACTCGGCCTAAAAACCTACATTAGGTGGTCTCCACCGAGGAGGAGAGGGAAGGAGGGAGTAGAGCTCCATCTGTCCTCCCCCCTTACTCTAACTGGAGCGAGGGAGGAGACACACCCACCTGAGAAGGTTCTGGACACCAGCATGGTGGTGAGGATCGCTCCCTAGGAGAGAAAGACAGAAAGGAGAGATGAGTCATAAAGACAGAGGAGAAAAGGACGATGGTCTGGGGGGGGGGGTAATGAGGAGAAAAGGACGATGTCTGGGGGGGGGGGTAATGAGGAGAAAAGGACGATGTCTGGGGGGGGGGGGGGGGTAATGAGGAGAAAAGGACGATGTCTGGGGGGGGGGGGTAATGAGGAGAAAAGGACGATGGTCTGGGTAATGAGGAGAAAAGGACGATGGTCTGGGGGGGGGGGGGGTGTAATGAGGAGAAAAGGACGATGGTCTGGGGGGGGGGGGGTGTAATGAGGAGAAAAGGACGATGGTCTGGGGGGGGGGTGTAATGAGGAGAAAAGGACGATGGTCTGGGGGGGGGGGTAATGAGGAGAAAAGGACGATGGTCTGGGGGGGGGGGTAATGAGGAGAAAAGCACGATGGTCTGGGGGGGGGGGGGGGTAATGAGGAGAAAAGGACGATGTCTGGGGGGGGGGGGGTAATGAGGAGAAAAGGACGATGGTCTGGGTAATGAGGAGAAAAGGACGATGGTCTGGGGGGGGGTGGGGGTGTAATGAGGAGAAAAGGACGATGGTCTGGGGGGGGGGGGAATGATGAGAAAAGGACGATGGTCTGGGGGGGGGGGGTGTAATGAGGAGAAAAGGACGATGGTCTGGGGGGGGTAATGAGGAGAAAAGGACGATGGTCTGGGGGGGGGGGGTAATGAGGAGAAAAGGACGATGGTCTGGGGGGGGGGGTAATGAGGAGAAAAGGACGATGGTCTGGGGGGGGGGGGGTGTAATGAGGAGAAAAGGACGATGGTCTGGGGGGGGGGGGGGGGTGTAATGAGGAGAAAAGGACGATGGTCTGGGGGGGGGGGGGGGGTGTAATGAGGAGAAAAGGACGATGGTCTGGGGGGGGGGGGGGTGTAATGAGGAGAAAAGGACGATGGTCTGGGGGGGGGGGGTGTAATGAGGAGAAAAGGACGATGGTCTGGGGGGGGGGGTGTAATGAGGAGAAAAGGACGATGGTCTGGGGGGGGGGGTGTAATGAGGAGAAAAGGACGATGGTCTGGGGGGGGGGGTAATGAGGAGAAAAGGACGATGGTCTGGGGGGGGGTAATGAGGAGAAAAGGACGATGGTCTGGGGGGGGGGGGGTAATGATGAGAAAAGGACGATGGTCTGGGGGGGGGGGGGGGTAATGATGAGAAAAGGACGATGGTCTAGGGGGTGGTAATGATGAGAAAAGGACAATGGTCTAGGGGGGGGTAATGATGAGAAAAGGACGATGGTCTAGGGGGGGGTAATGATGAGAAAAGGATGTGGTCTGGGGGGGTAATGAGGAGAAAAGGATGTGGTCTGGGGGGGTAATGAGGACACAAGTATGTGGTCTATGGGGGTAATGAGGAGAAAAGGATGTGGTCTAGGGGGAGAGGTATATAATGGAGCAGGAGGACACGTGTAAATAAAGAAGGAATAGAGAGACGAGAAAAGGAGGTGTAGAGCGGTATAGTGAGCCAGAGGAGAAGGAGAGGTGTAGGGGTGGAAAAGGAGTGGTGTAGGGAGTAGAGAAGAAGAGGAGGAACGGTGTAAGGAGCGGAGGTAGCGAAGGAAAGCAGGAGGAAGAGACGTGTAGGGTAAGTAGCAGTAGTGTACCTTGAGCTTCCTCCGAGCGTTGAACTTGCGCAGACATTCCACAGTCTCCTGTCTGTGGATCATAGACGCCACGGTGGAACGTTGCTATAGGAGGTGAGAGAGAAGTATTACACAATTAGGGTTGCAAAACTACCGGTAATTTACCAAAGTTAGCAGAATTTATAATAGTCTACGGCAATTTTGGAAATGTATAGCGGAATATTTATGAAAAATGTATTAACATATAGTATTAGGTTTTTATATCTGTGCCCATATTGTCCATGGTTTTCTAATAGACCATATGGTTCAAGAGAAAATAGTCTAATTGTTGGTTAGATGCTTTTTTTTTTAGTAATGACATTATTTTCAATTAACTCTTAACTACTGATTTTGACAACTGCCACCAGTTTGAAGCCAAATCATTTACAAAAGACAGACATGGTACAATAAAGGACATTTCATGCCAACACATTTACATCTATCATTCCGTTTTATTTTTAAAAGCTTCTTATTTGATTATTTTAAGGCCACCGAGTGCCAGAGATAATTAGACACCTGTGATAATCTGAAGTACCCAAAAAGGGCACTAGATGTCATGTGATAAAATTCCATAAAATCCTTGAAAGTTAAAACAATATTGGTAGTACAGGTGAACTTTGAAAGTTAACTATAATAAAACCTCCCATTGCAACCCTATACACAAAGCAGTATGTGAGGTGTGTGTGATTTTGTGTTGCCATATACAGGTGTGTGTGTGTGTGTGTGTGTGTGTGTACTTACGCAGATCCATGGGTGTTTGAGAGCCTGATCAGCAGTGATTCTCTTGGAAGGATTAATAGTCAACATCTGGTTAATCAGGTTCTTAGCCTCTGGAGTCACAGTGTCCCATTCGGGAGAGGGAAACTAGAGAGAGCGAGATAGATATATATGGAGAGAGAGAGGCAGGAAGAGGAACAGATATACAGAGACCATCATTTGCATTATGTACGTAACACAATGTACTTCTTCATGTTTCATATCATGTAAACAATGTCTTCCTATAATTCAGGACGCTAACAGACGCATGACATTTGTGTGTATATGAATGTCTGCCATGTTAAATCTCAGAACCAGTCTTCATTAACTGTGTAACCGGATACTAGAGACAAGGAGAGGATACCCCCTCGCACACACACACACACCCCTCTGCAATGCGTCAGGAGGCTGACAGGATCAATAGCTGGGGTGCAGCTCTCAATCGGACACTATTAAAAATTCACCAGCTGTCCAGTCAACCTCTACACTGTGCCCTACACAAACACACCGACTCACATCATAGGCCCCAGCCTTGATCTGCTGGTAGAGTTTGTGTTGGTCTTCATCCCAGAATGGAGGATAGCCAACCAACAAGATATACAGAATAACACCTGGAGAGGTTGAGAGAGACCGAGAGAAAGAGACAGAAAGAGAGCGGTTAGATTTTCTGTAAACCCTGGTGTAAGATGTATGATCTCTGCACCATAGCCCAGCTTCAGACGCGTGCGTAACTATGGGGCAAAACAGACAGGAATGGCTTAGACTTAACGTGTAACTTCTATTTAGTCTCCAAATGTTTATTGAAAACATAGTTGCACAACGAGCACTTGTCGCAAATACATCATTACAGTTGTTGGTTAGCTAGCGATTTTTTTTGCCATATTAGTATTGACATGAAAATCAGTCAAAACACCTCAAAACAAGACATTGTATCAATAACATGATAAAACTAGCTTTAACGAACCACCTACGATTCCCCACGTGGCAGATTCTTGTCATTGTTGCTAGCTACAGTATCTGTTCAGAATCAAAAAGCAGGCTTCAGGCCCCATCGATGTGCGCGCCTCATTTTCGTGACGTTGTCAGCAAACACGTCTATTTGTTTTTCACCTACAGTTAGAGGTTAAAGGCTCACCACAGGCCCATATGTCCACAGGCTTGCCATAGGGGTCCTTCCTCAGGACCTCAGGAGACAGGTAGCCAGGGGTACCCGCGAAACCTGCCAGGCAGAAAAAAAACAGATGTTGAAGATTTAGGTCTGATGAAGGTTACTCAAAATGTACCCACCCCTCCCTTTGCCTTCAGAACAGCCTCAATTCGTCAGGGCATGGACTCTACAAGGTGTCGAAAGCGTTCCACAGGGATGCTTGCACATATTGACTCCAATGCTTCCCACAGTTGTGTCAAGTTGGTTGGATGTCCTTTGGGTGGTGGACCATTCTTGATACACACGGGGCATGGACTCTACGTGGAAAAAAAACACAGCAGCAGTTCTTGACACAAACCGGTGGGTCTGGCACCTACTACCATACTCCGTTCAAAGGCACTTCAATCTTTTGTCTTGCCCATTCACCCTCTGAATGGCACACAATCCACGTCTCAATTGTCTCGAGGCTTAAAAATCCTTCTTTAACCTGTCTCCTCCCCTACATTTAATGAATTAGATTTAAAAAGTGAAATCAATAAGGGATCATAGCTTTCATCTGGGCAGTCTATGTCATGGAAAGTGTTCATAATGTTTGGTACACTCAGTGTGTGTTTATGACAAAAAAACTGTCCATAAAGAGTGTGTGCGCGTGGTCTTACCGAACCATGCCTGTTGGTCTCCCTGCACCTCAATGGCCAGGCCAAAGTCTGCCAACTTCACCGCTGCTCCCTTCATCTTACTGGCCAGCAATAGGTTCTCAGGCTGAAGGGGTGGAGATAGAAAGAGATATGGAGAGGGACAGAGATGCATTTGCCTATATGTAAAAACTAAAGTGCTTCGAACTCTTCGGCTTTGCCAACATTTATACATCCATATCCTGTCAAAATATTGAATTCAGTTGGGAGAGAATAAAAGGAGAGTAAAGAGAGAAATGAAGGAAGGAGAGGAGTATTAAGTTTGTGATTATCTTATGTAGCTACCTAAATAATGCCATACATTGTACTAGGTCAGGGGTCTGAAACGTTATGACTGGAAGCGACAAGTGTTGAGGTTGCCACACAAGACATTTGTCCTTTGCACGTGCAAGTGGCAATATATGATATTTAGCACCACGGATATCAGTCGGATCGCATTACCACGAAATCTGGCATTCAGGGTCACAGAGCAGTTGTAGCATCTGACTGGTGAAGTTGCAGGGAGAATTGAATCTTGTGAACATACATTGATTAAAAAAAAAAAAAATACCAAAAAAGGAAATATTGTTCTGCAGTGATTAATTGAAATATGCAGATACCGCTCAGCAAGAAATTGAATAACGAAACACATACAAGTATTATAATGGAAACAGAAGGTTTGATTGTCATCAATGTTTATTATATTGCTTTAACTACACTGAACAAAAATATAAAATGCAACTTGTCCCATGTTTCACATGCTGAAATAAAAGATATCAAAAACATTCCATATGAACTAAGCGCTTTTCAAATGTTGTGGACATATGTGTACATCTTTTTTAGTGAGCATTTATCCTTTGCCAATAATCTGGCTGTCTTTGGCTGGCGTGGTTACGCGTGGTCTGCGGTTGTGAGGCCGGTAGAACGGACTGCCAAATTCTCTAAAACAACGTTGGAGGCAGCTTATGGTAGAGAAATGAACATTCAATTCTCTGGCAACAGCTTTGGTGGACATGAATGCAGTCAGCATGCCAATAGCACACTCCCTAAAAACTTGAGACATCTGTGGCATTGTGTTGTGTGACAAAACTGCTCATTTTAGAGTGGCCTTTTATTGTCCCCAGCACAAGGTGCATCTGTATAACACGGATATCATAAGGTGAATGCACCAATTTGTAAGTCGCTCTGGATAAGAGCGTCTGCTAAATGACTTAAATGTAAATGTATAATGACCATGCTGTTTAATCAAATTCTTGATATGCCACACCTGGTCAAGTGGATAGATTATCTTGGCAAATGAGAAAAGATCACTAACAGGGATGTAAACAAATTTGTGCACAAACTAGAGAGAAATAGGTTTGTGTTCGTATGGTACATTTCGGGGATATTGGGACCAACACTTTACAAGTTGCGTTAATATTTTATGTTCAGTATATAAATAGCAAGGGAACCGCAAGGGGGATGTTGAAGAGACGCGGCTTGCTGACCCCTGTATTTTACATGAGGCCGGTGACACTTTGCTTCTTGAAAGTCCAATATTTTTAAAACTTCACTGCCGACATGCAAAACATTTTTGGACTGTATCAACAGTGGACTAATGAACAAAATACCAAGATAAGTTTGTTAAATAGAGCCCCAAAACTAACGCAATGGTAATTCTAAGCGCAGGCGGTAGCGCTATACGTTCAGGGGTGTGTAAGAAATATGTGCTATTTTCACAACCACAATGAAAATCGGCACACTTGTCAGTGGTGTAAAGTACTTTAGGGTATTTTTACTGAGGCGTTTTTTTTGGGGGGGGGGGGGGGGGTATCTGTACTTTACCATTTTTTTTTTTTTACACATTTTACTTCACTACATTCCTAAAGAAAATAAAGTACTTTTTACTCCATATATTTTCCTTGACACCCAAAAGTACTTGTTACATTTGGAATGCTTAGCACGACAGAAAAAAGGTCCAATTCACACACTTATCAAGAGAACATCCCTGGTCATCTCTACTGCATCTGATCTGGCAGACTCCCTAAACACAAATGCATTTGTCAGTGTTGGAGTGTGCCCCTGCTTATCCGGAAATGTTTTAAACAATAAAATGGTGCGATATGCTTTGCTTGATAAAGGAATTTGAAGTGATTTATACTTTTGAGATATATGAGAGAGATTCTCTCCCTCCAAATACTTTTACTCAAGCATCACAATTGGGTACTTTTTCCACCATTGGCACTTGCTAGCATTAGCGTGAAAGGGCTGGGTTTACATGAACAAACAAGTCGTGGCTTAGCCCTCACTGGCCAATCAGAACGTGCTCCATGGCGAAATATGTGTTTGCTTCAAATTGTATATTTACGGTATTTTATGTATTGCCTTAGAATCAACTCCAATGTTAGTCTGTAAGTTTGTCAAATGGCTTATAGAAACGAAATAACAAAATGTAGACCCATCTCTGCTAAATACGTTAACTTGAACATTTGCAGTCCACATAACCACTAGGCTACCTGCCGCCCCAAATTTGATTCAAATGATTCGTTCTCAGCCATGATGCAATTTACAGTAGGCCCCTATATCAGTGTGAATGCAATTGAAGCCATGCAATTACTTAGAACGTTGGGCCAGTAACCGAAATGTTGCTGGATCGAATCCCCGAGCTGACAAGGTAAAAATCTGTCATTCTGCCCCTGAACAAGGCAGTTAACCCACTGTTGCCCTGTAGTCCATCATTGTAAATAAGAATTTGTTCTTCACTGACTTGCCTAGTTAAATAAAGGTTAAATGTAAAAACAATTCTTAACACAACAACTTGTTTTAAAATAGGCTGTGTCACACTTACAGGCACCATTACTATATACCCACGAGGATACATTTTAAGACAGACTATGAAGGGTTTTACGCACATCCACATTTTTTACAGTAGCTGGACAAATATCCAATATAAAAGAGAAAGGGAGAATGGAACCATTTTTATCAGATCAGATCACATTCACACATCTCCAGAAATGGCATTGCAAGCGTGCCACGGACGTTGTCGCCATGAAGGTGAATCATTCTAAGTTTGATTGTAATAAAATTAAACGAAAAACAAGCAATCAGTTAAAAAAAATACATACATTAAAAAAAAATTAAAACATGTAAAAAGACACATTGCTGTTGAACCAGCCTTTGCTATAGTAGGCCTAGGGCAGGTCTTGGGTGTTTAACATATGAAAACAAGCAATTTTTTAGTACAGGTTACAGATAACTTCTAAATACAAGGTTCACCGGTATTCAGGTTCTCATCTCTCGTTTCATGGTGGACATGGACACGTAGTCTACATCTTGCACATCAAAAAATGTAACCTGGATGCCTAAAATAATGTGGGCCTGCCTACAATACATAGATAAAAAAGGAATGTCAGCTCGTTGTACTCCCCTCAAACTTGATATTTTAATAAAGCTTTGGTGATGAAGATCTATTTCCAAGCGGTCTCAGGAGTCAAACTGTTTATCGACAGTCTTGACTACTTCGCGATTGCATTCGGCCGACAAATAAAGAAGCCTTCATTGAGAGGGGAGGCTATGCTTGGTTTTTTAATTCAATAAAACAATGGGAAAACATGTGTTTTTATGTTTCTAAATACGAAGTATACATGCACCAAAAGCACTTTAGGCTACTCTTGTTTCATGCACACATGGGCAGTGTGCGTCACGGCTGGATAGGCTGCTTTTCCGTTGTCAAAATCCATGCCATAACCAACTGCGTTAAGACTAACCAAAAACTGGTTTTAGTGATAAGTATTACTATCAGTGCTGCCCTGAAATTATGTTTTTAAGGACAAATACTTCCACCCCGCCTGATGAAATTGTAAACTAACGTGCGTTTTGACACCAGCAAAAAAAATATTTGCCCTTTGAGTGGATTTTTCCTTTAAGCCGTTTTGGAATTGTCCACATTTGACAGTGTGTGGGTCTCCAGCTCTCCTACAATTATCTCTGCAGCCATATATTGACATATGGTGGTAGCCATGGAAACCACTTGAGAGTCATTTAGACAGCACTGCAGACTGCATGCGCATGTGTGTGTGTGTGTGTGTGTGTGTGTGTGTGTGTGTGTGTGTGTGTGTGTGTGTGTGTGTGTGTGTGTGTGTGTGTAAAGGACTGCAGTAAAAGCCCACTCAGGAAAAAAGGCCAACGAAGCAGACAGCACACAATAGGTAATACAGCTAACCTCGGTAGAGCGATTCAAGCTATGTCATATATATATATACACACACACTGAACAAAAATATAAAGGCAACATGCAACAATTTAATTGATTTTACTGAGTTAAAGTTCATATGAGGAAATCAATCAAGTGAAATAAATTAATTAGGCCCAAATCTTTGGATTTCACAACTGGGCATACAGACCTTTAAAAAGGAAAAAATTAAATTAAATGTGCTTCACAATATGCCTCAGGATCTCATGGTATTTCTGTGCATTGTGTTGGTTGTCCATAACTTATGCCTGCCCATACCATAACCCCACCATGGGGCACTCTGATCACAACTTTGACATCAGCAAAATGCTCGCCTACATGTGGACTGCGGTTGTGAGGCCGGTTGTTTACATCTTTGTTAGTGAGCATTTATCCTTTGCCAAGAAGCTGATTAACCAGATGTGGAAGTCTTGGGCTGGCGTGGTTACGTGTGGTCTGCAGTTGAACGTACTGCCAAATGGCAGAAAGGGGGGAGGGGGAGAAAAAAAAATCTAATAAAAACTCAAAATTGGAGTACACCACAAGGTTGCACTCACTCTCCCAGCACAGTGAATTCACAATGCAGATGGTTTCTATCACTCTTCACGCAGAGAGAACATTATAATTTATGCTGCTGCGCTTGCTTTTCACGAGTGGCGCTTGCTGTCATCCAATCACAAGTCATTAACCCAGCACTAAGCTACAGTCAGAGCTAGTGCCTCGGTGTGGCAAGTTATTAGGCGATATCTAGGCTAATAAATGGAAGATGGAATTATAATGACAGAACTAAAAGTTAACTGAGAAGGACAAGCTACAACACTAAGAGCCAACAGGTAGGCTGCTACTTAATCATCTGAATGAAGTTGTTGATATTAACAGTAGGTCGGAAGCTGACGTTAGCTAGCTTCTCTCGGTTTGATGCAGTCAAGACAGGCACTATGTAACAAGATGAGATAAATAACTAGCAATAAGTTAGTCTACCAGTGCGAGTGGACTTGGTTGCTGTCTCTCCCCCTCCCTGCTCCCCTTGTCCCTCAGATACACACTGTCCCTACCCCGCTCCCTGCATGACTTGCTTCTCTCCCTGCATTACAGCTCCAGTTAATAAAGTAGCAAAAAAATTAAAATAACATTACAGCATTATCGCATTAGGTATTTTTTACATTTTATTTTCCCTTTATGATGATGGGGACCTGTTAGTGGGAGTTTTGTGATAACGGCACTGTGAATGTAATTTTGTTAAGGATTTTCTTCTTAATATTACCAAAACCCAATTTCATTTTAAATGTGCATATCCCTAGTGCAGAAGAGAGAGTGAAAAAAGAGGCAGTGAGAAAAGATGAGGGCTAGAGAGGTAAACAGAGAGAGAGTGGGCCTTTGTGAGAGGGAGGGGAGCGAGTAAAAAGAGAGAGCGCGAGAGGGATAAAGAGGGAGATGAGAGCAGTGCGTTGCCATGGCCACATGTGTGTGGTAGTTATAGCAACACACACGCAAACCACAGAAACACACACACACCTTGAGGTCCCTGTGGACGATGTCATGCTGGTGGATATGTTGGACACTCTCCAAGATCTGGTTGATACACTGACTGGAGAGGAAAGGGAGAGAAGGGGGTTGAGCGTGAGAAAAGGAGAAAATCAGTCATCCTTTCATCACTAAACACATGCCTGGTTTGTACAGAAAGCTCAACAGGTCTGACAAAGGAAGAAACAAAGTAGTGAGACAGTATTACAATAGTGGCTTTTAACCTTTTTCCCCCCCGTTACTGTACCCATATCACATTTTGCTATGCCTGGAGTACCCCCTTATAAGCATTTGACCAACTTGGCCTATGTTCTTTTGAGACTTCCCAAGTACCCCAAATGGATAAGCCAGCTAGCAAAAATACAGTTAAGACAGTCTGCTGGTTGTGAGGCTCAGAAGTGAAAGGTCAAATCAGTCTTGGGAAGGGGGTGTTGCTGACCCCATGTGGCTTGTAGAGTGTGTGTGTCTAAAGCCCTGGTCAGCACTAATTAAATTATTTCATGGACACTTCCCTTAATGCAACAAAGAGCATCACCTAACAGCAAGATTGAGGAGAAGAGAGTGAGAGGGAGGGAAGAGAGGGAGTAGAGATAGGAAGGAAACAAAGGGAAAGAGGGAGAGATGAGAGGGGAAGAAGAGAAAGGGTTATAGGATATATAGGAAGAGGGAGGAGAGAGGGATAACAAGACATGACAATGCAGCAGACATGAATACAAGGAAACCCAGTCAGTCAGTCTGTGTGTGTGCGCGCGCCACATGAAATCACGCCACTCTCCCACGGTTTTGACCCGCGCTGTGCGGCACAGTAACCATGGTAACAGTAAATAGGGATTGCCCACCTGGCATCAGCCTCGCTGTAGTACTCCCTAGCAACGATGTCTTCAAACAACTCTCCTCCCGTCACCCTGAAAGAGAGAGAGAACATGATTGTTATCATACATAATAAAGCTCATTCACAAGCCTGAAATGTGCGCGTGTGTTATACTCACAGGTCAAAGACAAGGTAGTGAAAGCCTTCCTCCGAGATACTGTCATGTAGTCTCACTAGAGAAAGAAAGGGAGAGAGGGTGGAGAAGAGGGAGAGAAAGAATTGTGAGATTTAAAAGTGGAATATTACAGGCTAGGGCTCAGTTTGTGATTCTAAATCTGACCTACTGTATGGTTTGTAAGGGTTCAAGGTGATGTAAAAGGTACATTTGCTGTGCAATAAGAAGCAGGTCGGCCCTGCAGCAAGTACAGTACATATCACTATCCCCGCGTCTCCTCTATCTGTCCCACTCTCTTTATCCAAAGTTTATAGAAGCACGGGCCAAATGAGAGGAGAGGGTGAGAGAGAGGGAGAAGTATAAAACAATTTGAACGAAAAGGGAGAGTGTGAGAAAAGGAAGGAGACCATGCCTGAGGGGCAGAGCAATCTGGGACACTGGGAAAAAAAGGGAAAAAAAGAGGCAGAAAGAAGGTAGAGGGAGACATATTAGAGGGACACAACTGAAGAATACAGCACAAAATTGTCATTGACTCATTGGTATGGCCTCATCCCGCTCTCATATTTTCACTTCCTCTACATCCTTTGTTCTCTCCTCCTGGTCATCCCCCCCCCCCCCCCCAAACTGATTTCAATAATAATTATTATCCTCAAATCGATTACTGAAAATAAAACCAGTAGACAAACAAATACAGAGACTGACATCCAGACAGAGAGATATACACTCAGACATACAGATTGACAGACACACTTAGAAAAAAGGGTTCCAAAGGGTTCTTTGCAGAGGGATAAGGTTCTGCAGTGTATGTAATAGCATAACAGATTAGTTAAACTGGAATGACTCTCACTCACGGTTGCACAAAAAGAGCTGTGCACAAACCACGGCCCAAAATATTCTTAGTCACCGCCCCTACATTTGAATTACCACAACAACAAAAAAAGAGAACCCTTTTTCAACTGCAAAGAAGTAAAATATTGTAATTTGGTCAGCAGCCTGATTAACTTGTGTTCATACGACTTAGAAATTGAGAGTTCAGGCAAAAACGAAGTCTCCACCCTTGCAAAAGGGAAACTCACACGGGTGAAAATGACGGCTGTCAGTCGCCAACTGGCGGGTGGTCCCTTAATCACACCGTGTTGTCAGCAAGCGAATGAACGTCAGACTGTCAATCGGTGCGATGTGTATTATACATAACGAAAAGCCCTTCAACGGTTATTCGCAGTTAGAAAAAAATGTTTGGGTTATTTTACTGATAATTCAAATGTAGGGGCGGTGACTCAGAATATTTTGGGCCGTGGTTTGTGCACAGCTCTTTTTGTGCAACCGTGAGTGACAGTCATTCTTGTATAACTAAACTGTTAAGCAATTACATAGTGCTTTCGAAAATACCTTTACTTTTTCCATATTTGTTTTACGTTACAGCCTTTATCACATTTACATAAGTATTCAGACCCTTTACTCAGTACTTTGTTGAAGCACCTTCGGCAGCGATTACAGCCTCAAGTCTTCTTGGGAATAACGCGACAAGCTTGGCACACCAGTATTTGGGGAGTTTCTCCCATTCTTCTCTGCAAATCCTCTCAAGCTCTGTCAGGTTGGATGGGGAGCGTCACTGCACAGCTATTTTCAGGTCTCCGAAGAGATTTTCGATGGGGTTCAAGTCCGGGCTCGGGCTGGGCCGCTCAGGACATTTAGAGACTTGTCCCAAAGCCACTCCTGCATTGTCTTGGCTGTGTGCTTAGGGTTGTTGTCCTGTTAGAAGTAGAACCGTCGCCCAGTCTGAGGTCCTGAGCGCTCTGGAGCAGGTTTTCATCAAGGATCTCTGTACTTTGCTCCGTTCATCTTTCCCTCGATCCTGACTAGTCCCCCAGTCCCTGCCGCTGAAAAACATCCCCACAGCATGATGCTTCACCATGCTTCATCGTAGGGATGGTATTGGCCAGGTGATGAACGGTGCCTGGTTTCCTCCAGACATGACGCTTGGCATTCAGGCCAAAGAGTTCAATCTTGGTTTCATCAGACCAGAAATTATTTTTTCTCGTGGTCAGAGTCCTTTAGATTCCTTTTGGCAAAAATCCAAGCGGGCTAAAGAGTGGCTTCCGTGTTGGTCACCCTACCATAAAGGGCTGATTGACAGAGTGCTTCGGAGATGGATGTCCTTCTGGAAGGTTCTCCCATCGCCACAGAGGAACTCTGGAGCTCTGTCAGAGGCCATCGGGTTCTTGGTCACCTCCCTGACCAAGGCCCTTCTACCCCAGATTGCTCAGTTTGGACGGGTGGCAGGCTCTAGGTAGAGTCTTGGTGGTTCCAAACTTCTTCCATTTAAGAATGCTGGAGGCCACGGTGTTCAACCTGCAGAAATTATATTGGTACCCTTCCCCAGATCTATGCAGACACAATCCTGTCTCGGAGCTCTACGGACAATTCCTTCGACCCCATGGCTTGATTTTTGCTTTGACATCCACGGTCAACGGTGGGACCTTAAATAGACAGGTGTGTCTTTCCAAATCATGTCCAATCAATTGAATTTACTACAGGTGGACTCCAATCAAGTTGTAGAAACATCAAGGATGATCAATGGAAACAGGATACACCTGAGCTCAATTTCGAGTCTCAGAGCAAAGGGTCTGTATACTTATGTAAATACGGTATTTCAGTTTAATACACTTGCAAACATTTCTAAAAACCTGTTTCGCTTTCTCATTATGGGTTGTGTAGATAAAAAATTATAAAATACATTTTAGAATAAGGCTGTAACGTAACAAAATGTGGAAAAGGGTAAGGGGTCTGTATACTTTACGAATGCATTGCATATGACTATGTGATGGTGTCTTGTGAAAAACTCACGTATGGTCTTGGGTCAATTGAGGTCGTTTGACTAAGTAAGTGTTGTAACTAAAGCGGAACCCTTTTTTGGTGCCATATAGATTCTTTTTTTTTTTTATGGTTCTTTATAGCACCATACAGGTTCCATTTAGAACTTTATGAGCATGGTTCTTTATAAAACCTTTAAAAAAAATCCATATGGCATCAAAAAGGGTTCCGCTATGGTCACAAGCCAAGAACCCTTATTTGGCACTATATAGAACCATTTGTTTTTAGTTTGTACCAAGACCCTTTTTCATCCGAAAAACAGTTTTTGGAAGAAAGGGTTATTTGATGATTCTTGGAAAGGCAAGAAGTATTATTTGGAAGGCAAGAAAGAGGTTCTACATAAAAACCTTCTGAATCCGTTTTTTTTATAGTGCTTAAGCATTAGTGTTAAACTCCTGATATTAAAGTTTAAACAGGGAGGTAAAGTAATCTGCTAAGTTTAAAACGATAGGTGTGTGAATGTTTTAAACTGTACCAATGTTATGGGTATATATATATATATATATATATATATATATCTGGTACTCTGCTAATCATTTTACATATACAGTACTGGCAAAGTTGATATCTTTGCCATGATATCCATCTTTAAATATTTTCTGTGATTTTATTGAGCAGAGAGTAGGAGAATAGAAGGGAGTCTGAGTGACCCAGCAGTGTATTGTTTGGTACACTACAAATTGGCCAGTGTTACCAACAGTTTATCAGTGTAACGTGTCTAGTGTTGATTCAGGAGTTAATTTAACACTCAGGTGACTGCGTGATGTTAGAGAACCCCAGTATTGGTGTGAATAACCAGAGTTGAGTGTAACTCATTTTTACTCTGAATTAGGGATGCAAATTTTGGTACATTTTGCTGCCGTCTAACTGACCCTAATTAAGCGGTCAACAAACAAAAATTTTCCAAACAGTAAAATGATCAACAGAGATCTGTATATAATGACGAGATGCTTATGTTTCCCCACTAACAATGGGAGTTGTCACAAGGTGCGAAGGCAGGCGACAAGCTTAAGCCCATAGAAACGCATTGGGCTTATTTTGGCGAGAATGAAACCTCTCGCTTTGCCTCTTCCTCTCTGATACTATGCATGCATACAAGGACCGGACATTTTTCATTAAGAGCTTATTGGAAACACGCAACAATCTTAGTCAAAAGGCTATAGCCTATTATTGAACATGCAACTCCTGTAATGAAGCAACCAATAAAACGTAATTTTCAACTATTTGCAAAAATGCAATTCGAGTTATACACGGTTCTAAACAGCACACCTAATGCGAGCAGTTGTGAGAGATAAATCTCTGTTAGAAACTTCTAAAGACGGGGAATCTAATAGCAGCAACTGGGATGTGTTGCTAATATGACAAGGATTGTGCCTTTGGCTTCTGGACAACGAAAGAAAGTTGATATGAAAACCAATAGAACAGGAGAGAAACGCTGGTTAACGGCTAGAGGAAGTCTTTATAAAATAGTTGCCTCCACATTTCTATGGTTGGATTTTGGCCAGGCTACTCTGAAGCAAAGGTAAGACATGCCTCATTATCTGAAGTAAAGTAAACCGTTCACGTTTCAAACAATTATACTGCCTCAAGTTCACATTGTAAAGTGGTGGGTGACACGCTGATAGTCAACGGTAGGCAGGCTATAGCCTATACACCCATATGGCGAATGGGAGGCGTGCCTTAATTACGAGCAGAGATTGAGAAATAAAAATAGCTCCTTTTAAAAAATGGTGGCCACCAACGTTAACACACGATTGCATTTAGAATTGTTATTGGTTGCGCAATGACTAGGCTTATAAAAGCCGGTTTCAAAAATTCACAAGCAGCAATTTTATTCCACAAAATTATGCAAATGAATATATAGACTGATAAGCATGACAGGTCAAATGTGTTTTCAGTGACTAACGGATTAACGGGTAACATCCATACTCTGAATTGAGTAATACACTCAAAACCACATGCATTATCATATTACCCAGCATGCTCTATTGCAGGTTGATTTTCAGAATTTTTTCTTTCAATATCTTTTCTTTTGCATGTACAAGTTGAGTCATCTTATGATACACAAAGATAAATAACAGATTTTTCTAATCCAATCTGTTAGCCGTTTTAATTATTAAACCCGTTACTGAGACAGTTGTTCCAGTTTAGATGATTTAAGTAGTCTCAGTAATCAATCTGCCCTCTCTGGCAGTCATTCTGAATGCAGGTTGCGGGTGATTAAAGGTAGTCAGCGAAACATTATTGCGATGCGCAAGATGCAAGACTTCGCTCTCACAGTCAAACACAGTATCTGACCAAGTGGAGAAGTTATTCATCGCGTTCCAACGCTTTCAGTCGTTGCAGAAATTGACGCACAATGTTGCTTACTTTGTGCATCTACATCATATCGCTGAATCTACATTTAAAAGTTCCAATTGTTGGATATCCTTACTTTGGCTGAAGTCCAAATGGAATTACACATCACTTTGCAAGCCAGCATGACGTGACTTGCAGGAGCTTCAGACCACTGTGTTAGGGTATAACTAGGCCTTCAAGGAACAGCCTTATATTATATGTAATGTACTGTCATAAAGAGTTTACTATGAAATATAAGCTGAAGGTTCTCTGTAGAACCCTTCATAGAGGGGTAGAACACTCTGCAAACGGTTCTACCAAGTACCAAAAATATGTTATCTTATGGGGAAGTCAAAGAACCCCATATGGTTCTACTTTTAGCACCTTTAAGAGTGTAGAGAGATAGAGACAGAGACGACAAACCTATGTTGGAGTGTTTGAGAAGACGGCAGATGCGAGCCTCTCGATCCAGCTTCTGGTGATCTTAGGAGAAGACAAAAAAAATTAAAATTTAAGTTAGGGAAGCTTATTTCACTTGAAAGAGAAAGAGACAGAGACAGACCGTTATATACACGACTGTATCAGGTGTGTATGTTTGTGGAGGTTACTCGCAGCTCCAGCTGTGGGACATTGCTATGCCACAGCACTTTGTCGAGCAGGGGACACATGATGAAATTGGAACACACACACCCCCGCCCCTCGTCGGCACTGTTAGCAAGGCGGTTGCGAGAGGTCAGAGGTAATCTGGGGTAAACCTAGCAACGGCATAGAGTGAGTCAGAAGTGTGACTGCTACAGGGCTCCAAAACAGAGGGAGAGCATGCACACAAACACAGCACTTATTTGCATTAATTCAATCTGAGTATTTGATATTGCAACACTGAATATCTTAAACTCAAGACCTGGCAATTTCATCATCTGAAACACTGTCAAACAAACACACTGCAATACACACCGATCCATCTTGCTCTTCACATTATACATTTCAGCCAAACAAATGCAGCACTCCTATACTGCTGCTAACCAGCCTTACATCCGAACACACAGTTCTCCCACCTTTCTACCCCCCCTCCCCCCATGCCTCCCTCTACTCCTTAAGCCTTCCACCTCCCCCATCACTGCTCTGCCTCCTTCCATTCCTGATTGCCTCTCTCCCCTTCCATCTTTCCCATTACCCCTCTCCTTTTTCTCCTCCCAATGTAGGCTATAGATTATCTCCATTTGTAAAAAGAGGTAGGGCTGGGCGTAATTGCCAAAATATCATCACTGCGTTTATTTTTGACGGCATTTGGTGTTTCTGAATAAAACAGTTCCAAATATGCTTTATGGGTAGTGCATGGTAACAAATTAATTCTAAGTGGTTAATGGGCTCTCTCGATTCTAACTGCATTAAACTGTTCAACCAAAAATAATAGGACAAAACTGACAGTGAAGTACTCCTATTTGTAGAACATTGCATAGGAATCAAAATCCTCTTTTGTAGACGACTCAAACTCTGGTACTGAACCAATGGTTGCCATTTGCATAGTTATTTGTTCAATTCCAGCATTCACTTCAAGCATTTCAATAAATGTCTTAATTTGCTGCACTAATTTGTTAAAATGTACACACCGTTAGGTTCTTCTTTTGTCTTTGTATGCCTCTATTTGACAGAATAATTATTCTCCTCAGAAGGCATTTTTGCTTCAACTTGAGTTCTTACTTCCGCCACTAGGGGTAGTCAGACAATTTTCTGGGATCCATTTGGCAAGCCTTGCCCTCCAGAAGTTGTTAACTTGTTGTGTTAGCTAGCAGTCCTCAGTTGTAAGCAGTTTGATTTTTTTTACTGGCGACAATCTT
The DNA here is from genome assembly GCF_016432855.1 of Salvelinus namaycush. Lineage (NCBI taxonomy): Eukaryota > Metazoa > Chordata > Actinopteri > Salmoniformes > Salmonidae > Salvelinus > Salvelinus namaycush. The sequence goes on from NC_052341.1 coordinate 26,182,556, forward strand.
CTCAATCCTCTTTTAGAGTCATTAGTGAATTATTTAATGTAACATATGAAACAGTTAAATAGTTTAAAAAACTATTGTAAACGGTAAAGTAAAAATCCAATCTGGTCTGTGAATGAATGAATAACGGTATGTAGTTTACCACCCAGCCCTAGAAAAAGGATCACAACTTCCCATTGCATGTGTGGTGCGTGTTCAGCACGGCATACTACAGCTTTTGCTGATTCATTCGATTATTTCTTGATGTGTGCATGTATGGGCGTGCACAATGCATGTGTGTATGGCGGTAGTAGATGGGACAGAGAGTGCTGCAGGGTAACTCATTACTGGCACTTCCTGCTGTTCTCTAATTGGCCATCTGCTCCACCGGGGGGCGGGCCTATAGCCATGTTACATCAGGGAGAGAAGGAGAGGCAAGACACACACACACACACTAGCCCGCCTCAGATTATGACGGTGTTTAGCGGAGCTTTAAGAGACTTATTACCCATGGGGCAGTGCGCTAGGTCAAACAGGCCCAATGGTGCTAAAAACGACACTTAAATCCTTAAATCCTACCAGGCACACTGCCACCGGTGTGTACACACTACGTATAGACGGGTTGCCTGACGTCGTCACAAAAACAATGGCCGTGCAACGCAAAGGCACTAGGCTCCGTGTTGATTCTGGACGGTCAGATAGCTAGCAACGATGACAAGAAGCTGACATGGTGAATCTTAGGTAGCTCGTCGTATCTTGTTATTGATTACATGTCTTGTTTTGACTCATGTCACGTCTACGCTAATATGGCTCAAATTCACTAGCTAGCTAACCAAGAACTGTAATGATGTATTTGAGAGACAAGGGCTCATTGTGAAAGTGTATTCACATTTCCAATATTCATTGAGAGGAAATATAGTTGACATGGTGTGAACAATCCTTTGATTCTAAGCCTACCCCGTCTGTTTTCCCCCAAGGGTTGCGCACGCATCGGTTTTGTTGCTAAACAACCCATCCATCTATGGCTATTCCTCTAATCTCCAAATTTTCCCCTTCTCACTATTCCTCCTCCTCCCTACACCCTCTGTCTGCATCTCCCTCCACCATTCCTCTCTGTCTCTAGACACAGATCACTGCAAGACTGTCGGAGTCCCTCCCATCCTGACCCACACACATACACATTTAAATGCTGTGCAAAGCTTAGCAATTGACTGCTACCATGAAAAGCCTATAGATATTGCTGAAACTAGATTGTTTCAGAATACCAAATACCTTCCCTAATGTCACACTATTAACACACACGCAGGCACACACGCACAGAGAACGAAGGGGCTAACAGGGAGGTGTGTGATCCGTGGGTTCTTAGACTAAATATATATCTCATCAGGGGCTAACTGGATTAGCCTCGATACTGACCAATCCGCTAGCTACTGGCGGGTGGGAGGAAGTGAGAGAGAGCAGGAGGGGTATCGAGAAAACGGGTATGAAGCAAAAAGCCAGGACTGCTCAAACTGAACAGAAAAAAAAAAGAGCGGGCGAGCGAGAATGCGTGTTGACTGCAGAGGAGGGCAGCTCTGAGCTGAGGCAGTACACAGTCTCCAGACACACTGTCTATGTGTGTGTGAGAGAGAGAGGTCTGTATGCTGAGAAAAGTCGTGGCCCCGTATGCCTACAGCCCACAGTGGAGCTCGGCCTCCTTGGTAAACATATTTACCACATAACCTACCAACCCCTCCCCCCACACAATCTCAGAACCAAGATCTTGAGTATGCAGAATATTTTATCAAAGTTAGAATGTATGATAACATTTGCCACAAGAGATTACACAAACATGACACATTAGCTACTCGTGGTCAACTCTCAAGACATCTCTGACAGTCACCAATTTGTACAGCAGATCACTGACAGCTCACAGGGATGAACATCGCCCCCCCCCCCCCCAACAAATCTACCACTGACCGCTCTTTCTCTCTGTGTGTGTGTGTGTGTGTGTGTGTGTGTGTGTGTGTGTGTGTGTATATTACCTCTGGCTGAGAGTTTCTTGGTGTTGATAATTTTGGCAGCAAACTCCTGACCTGATGACTTCTTCACACATCTGCGCACCACTGAGAACGCTCCCCTGAAAACAAGGCAAGCAATGATCAGTTCTGGGTCGGGGGGGTTTGACATTTAGTATACTAATGCCCAGGCAAACACACAAACAAATACACAACACACACACACAGAAGGGTTGGCCATCAACACTGATACACAGCATGGAGCCATAAAAATGAAATTGACAGTGTATTGCAAGGCTCTCCAACCCTGTTCCTGGAGAGCTACCATTCTGTAGGTTCACTCCAACCCTAATCTAGCACAACTGATTCTAATAATTAGCTGGTTGATAAGCTGAACCAGGTTAGTTACAACTGGGGTTGGAACGAAAACATACAGGAAGGTAGCTCTCCCGGAACAGGGTTGGACACCCAGATTGCAGAGCTCTCTTTCTCAAATACAGGTCTACAGCACCGCTGGTTGTTCCTTCCCCTCTAATCAGGTACTGATCCAGCTCTACGACACCGAGGTCATGTTCAGTCGGCACAAGAAAATTTTTCAAAATAGATTGAACCGAAAAAGGTAGGCTACTATCGGATCTAGTCCAATAAGAAAATACATTTTTGTTTCCCGTTGCAAAGTTTGCTATTTTGTTCCCTACTGAACACATCCCTGGTGAGCAAGCGGACTTTGTTTAATTAATGGCATTAGATTGGTCAATAAATCAACTAACTACTAGGTAGGCCTAGTAGAGAAAACCAATAGTAGTGCAGACCAGGATCAGACTGGCTGTAGTGTACACGAAAGTCTAGACACCAGTACTAGTGTATGTACAGTACCAGTCAAAAGTTTGGACACCTACTCATTCAAGTTTTTTTTTTAAATGTACCATTTTCTACATTGTAGAATAATAGAAGCCATCAACTATGAAATAGCACATAAGGAATCATGTAGTAACCAAAAAAAAGTGTTCAATCCAATCATATTTTATAATGGAAAATTCATCAAAAGTAGCCACCCTTTGCACACTCTTGGCATTCTCTCAAGCAGCTTTTTAACATGTTTATGTCACCTTTACTTAACCAGGGAGGCCAGTTGAGAACAAGTTCTCATTTACAACTGCGAACTGGCCAAGATAAAGCAAAGCAGTGCGACAAACACAGAGTTAAACATGGAATAAACAAACGTACAGTCAATAACACAATAGAAAAGTCTATATACAGTGTGTGCAAAATAAGTAAGATTAGGGAGGTAAGGCAATAGGCCAAAGTGGTTAAATAATTACAATTTAGCAATTAAAACACTGGAGTGATCGATGTGCAGAAGATGAATGTGCACGAGGTAGTCACCTGGAATGCATTTCAATTAACAGGTGTACCTTGTTAAGTCCATATTATGGCAAGAACAGCTCAAATAAGCAAAGAGAAACGAACAGTCCATCATTACTTTAAGACATGAAGTTCAATCAAGATGGAAAATTAAGAACTTCGAAAGTTTCTTCAAGTGCAGTCGCAAAAACCATCAAGCGCTATGATGAAACTGGCTCTCATGAGGACCACCGCAGGAAAGGAAGAACCTGAGGTACCTCTGCTGCAGAGGATAAGTTCATTAGTTAACTGTACCTCAGAAATTGCAGCCCAAATAAATGCTTCAGAGTTCAAGTAACAGACATCTCAATATCAACTGTTCAGAGGAGACTGTGTGAATCAGGCCTTCATGGTCGAATTGCTACAAAGAAACCACTACTGAAGGATATCAATAATAAGAAGAAACTTGCTTGGGCCAAGGCCAAGAAACATGAGCAATGAACATTACACCGGTGGAAATCTGTCTTCAGATTTTTGGTTCCAACCACCATGTCTGTGAGACGCAGAGTAGGTGAATGGATGATCTCTGCATGAGTGGTTCCCACCGTGAAGCACATGATGGTGTGGGGGTGCTTTGCTGGTGACACTGTCAGTGATTTTTTTTTAGAATTCAAGGCACACAACCAGAATGTCTACCACAGCATTCTGCAGCAATTCGCCAACCCATCTGGTTTGCACTTAGTGTGACTATCACTTGTTTTTCCACAGGATAATGACACCTCCAGGCTGTGTAAGGGATATTTGAACAAGAAAGAGTGAAGATGATGTTTCAGATGATCTGTCCTCCACAATGACATGACCTCAACCCAATTGAGATGGTTTGGGATGAGTTGGACCACAGATTGAAGGAACAGCATTTGTGGTAACTCCTTCAAGACTGTTGGAAAAGCATTCCTCATTAAGTTGTTTCAGAGAATGCCAAGAGCGTGCAAAGCTGTCATCGAAGGGTGGCTACTTTGAAGAATCTCAAATATTTTGATTTGTTTAACACTTTAGTTACCACACGATTCCATGTGTTATTTCATAGTTGACATTTTTACTATTATTCTACAATGTAGAAAATCGTTTTTAAAAAATTAAGAAAAACCCTTGAAAGAGTAGATGTCTCCAAACTTGACTGGTACTGTAGAACAGAGCAAGGATGGCCAACTCTCTCCTGGACTGCTACTGGGTGAGCATGCTTCTGCGCCAACCATGCTCGATCACACAGCAGCTCAGTCTTGATTAGGATACAAGCTAGTTAAATGTAACAGGTGTGTTAGAGCAGAGCTGGAACCAGGTTAAACCCTGCAGACCCATGCCAGTAGCCCTCCAGGAGGGTTGGCCACACCTAAATCAGAGGACAAACAGAAGCAGGTTTAACTACTCTCCCAGCTCTCACTGGAAACAGCCACTCTGTAGCCCAACATCTACCTGTGTTCGTGCTACAGTATCTGGGTAGCTCAGTTAGTATAGAATGATGAACACCACCAGATGTGGGTTTGATTCCCACTGGGGCCACCGATAAGAAATGTGCGCAGTACCTTTAGATCAAATCTGCTAAATGGCATATGTTTATAGCTATATTATAATAGTATGTACCAAGAGGTCTGGGCCTTTATGGCAGTGTGCCCAACTCTGGTTGTTCTTCCTAGATGACTAGACTGTTTATGTTGATCATGATAAGAGTAGCATACATGTCAGAGAAGCAACTGTTCTACATACATTGCTATCTGAACGTTTCACAACGTTGAACTACTCAACGCGGCCCAGGTGTGTGAACTGATAAACCAATCATGGATCAATAGAATGCCAGAGAGAGACGCCCAGACACTGCGACTATACCCAGGGTCTGGGGCTAAAGAGATAGGAATAGAAAACAACCATCATCAGAGTCGAGAGGATCGAGCCACCGACAGATGCCCATAATAATAATAAAACGTCCCGGTTCTCTCAGAAAAAAAAGCCATCGAGATTCTGAAAAACCGCATCACGCTCACCCTTGCACTTTTAAGCCACAGCGACATAGCGTGTGTTAGGAGGCTTATAATGCTTATAATGCTACTTATGGCATTTATATTTACGGCTGTTGTATGAAGGCGTGCAGGGTTTTACATAATGTGCAAACAATTTCGCTTTGGGAGGAGGCCTGTGGGCTATAACTATAGATCTATGTTCGACACATCAGCTGCAGACTTATACACAGCTAGCTAAAACCGCAGTTTAGACAAATTACCTAATATTGTTCAACCACAGACAGCTAGTTATCATACATGCTAACATTCAGCACAGTCAAACAGGCTGCTAACGCAACGTGCCGTGCCAGCGAATGTCAGTGTTTTCGCTCAAACGCTTCCTGCCTGGCAATTTTCAGCAGACCAAAAGACAAGACGTTGACACACTAACGTTTTTAGCTAGTTTGTTAGCTAGTTGTGCTATCGCATATACACATAACGTGCATTAAATACATACATTGTAAACTCTGTCCCTAACCTACGACACGCAAGCTAGCTGCCTTCTGTCAACATCAGCAAAAGACAATAGGGTCAAGTTATCGCAGCTAGCTAGTTGGCTAAAGAAGGAGCGAGTTAGCATACGGGGGTGGGGAGTAGGAAAGACAGACAGCAAGGCACTGTGCATTAGCAAGCTAACGTTAGCAAACGGCGACAGTCGCTTACTTCCCAAGCTCCTCGTAGAGTTGGTATTCATCTGTAAAGCGTGTGGATGTAACGATAGTAGTAGCCATGGCTGAGCGGGAGGGAAAGGGTCTCCAAGCCTCGGTCAGGGTACGGCAGGCTGGGTTTAGGGGAGGACTGTCACCCTCCTGTACTAGCTACGGCACTGACAGGCTGGAAGAAAGAGAGCGAGAAGGGAGGGGTTGCCAGAGACAGAGCCACGCGAGATGTGAGCAGGGTTTTTGAGCAGAGTCATGTAAATCAGAGCGGGGCAGTATTCGGTGATTCAGCGGTTCGCGAGCTCTAACAAGACGTTTGAAGACTTAACAACCTTCCTCTCCTGCCTTGATTTGGGTGCAACCCAATATAAGGAAGGTGTTCTTAATATTTCGTACACTCAGTACAAAATATGAAGGATTCAAATTCAAATGTTACAAAAATCTACACATCCTTAAAAATGAACACAAAACATCACAAACTGATAAACACAAAAACACAGTTTTACATTCAAATAGCCAACATTTGACAAGCTTAAGAGTATCAACTCATTTAATTACTTTATTTTTCTTACTGACCTTATTATTCAATGTGGTAAAGTTATTTAATTCAAACCTTTAAAAAAATTGAATGATATTGTTCCTAATTTCATTTTATAGATGTAATATTTAGCAAGAATTAAACAAATGAATCACATGCTGTTCGTTAGTGGAGAATCTTGGATTATCAAACATAAAAAGAACATCATAAACTTGCAGATGGATGTCTTTACCAAATCTTTTTCCCAAGTCCAGGTGAATGTCTACCCATAAAATAATTACATGCTCTGTAAATCCTTTCCTGTTCTTGTTACGGTAACTTATAGGCAGCCAGTTGCCTGTAAATTACTGTGAAATAGGTACAGTATGTTACGTACTGTATTTTATGGTGTCCAAAACGCACTCATATTTTTTACTGTTGTTTTAACAGTAACTTACTGGCTGCCTGCAAGTTACCGTATAACAGTACAGTGCATTATGTAACATTTTTACAGTAATTGTAACAAATTAATGAATGGATGGATTATTAAAATTCATTGAGGGGATATTGGGGTTTGTATTTTACAATATCTTACCATAACTGCATGGGATTGGTGCAAGCAGGTTGGCTGCTAGGTAATGTGTTCGCATATTATAGCATGAATGCCAGTTTGGAAGCCTTTGTTAATGCCTTTACAAGTGCAAGTGATATAAATAAAATACAACATGTTGGTATTTTATATCACGTGCACTTCTAGTGACAACCTGTAATTTTTATTTATTTTTCCCTGTTTTGCATGTTATTTTGTCATTAATACATGTCACATATCAGTTTGCAAACAATATAAAAAAATGTTAAAACATTTAGTTAATAAAGCCGCATACAAACATTCTCTTTTTTGCTTTCTTGAATAAGGCATCTCCAAAATGCAGGTGTTTCAGCCTAGCTCAGTGCTTTCTGTGGTGGAGGGGCAGCCAGCAGAAAATAGAGAGCGTAGGGGTTGGTAATATTTTCTAGTTGTGTCGTGATTGGCTCAGTGTTCTGTCACTCAAGGGGACACTACTTCACGCAGAATCAACTGGGAGAGCTTGACAATTCAAGCCCCTTGGGTGCTGCCATAGTTACATTAGAAGTGTCCATCCAAGAAGGCTCAAGGTCATTGGCCACAGATACAATTATGTCAAATCACATATCTACCGTAGCTTTGATTGGACTGATCATAAGTGAGTCCAAAAATGTATTAAATAAATTATGTATTATGTAATATGCCAGGGAGATATGTATACTGTAGCTAAGAAAGTAATACTAAGTGTCTGTTGTGTAGTAAGCTGTTACTAGCCCATGTGCCTCACCCTTATAATTTGGTCCCTTTTCCCCTTATAACTTAGCCTACTGTTCTGACTTGGTGGTACACATGTTTTAGAGAAATGTCATAATCAAATATTGTAAGAGCTATCATTGTCTGCTTATATGCCCCATGTATTTGTCCTACAGTTCTGAATTAGTGTATAGGGACAATACTGTAAGAACGGCCCATATTCTGAATTCTGTCGCTGTACATTTCAAAAGTGCTGAACAAATAGCTACACTGACTATGTCCATCCTACTGTAGTCACTCAAACAGTATAGTGCAAAACTCAAAATTATATTGTATCAACGTTCAGGCAAAGACAACAAAAAACACTAACTAAGGTTGTGTCCGTAAATTCAATCTGGAGTGCCAGAGTGCGTGTTAACAGTGCGCTCTGGGCGTTCGTAAATTCAAAGCATTGTTATATTGTCCGTTTGTAAATCCAGAGCGTTTCGCTCTCAGAGCGTTCATAGCGCACCCTGGAAGCTATGACCGAGGAGTGGGGCTGATCTGAGCGTTCTGACCTCACGTCAGTCAAGCACCCAAGCAAACTGGCTTTCGTTGCCTAGCTTGCTAGCTACTTCCAGACACAAATGGGAGAACGCCTCACTGACCAGTTTACCGCCCTAGCAGAGCTATTTAGACTGTTTTCATGTTATCTAGAGCATTGGTGACTAACTGTGTTGCTGGCAACAATTTAATTACGCTTTCTTGCCGACGTTTACTGACACCGGCCATATTCAACGGGGTTTGAGCTTTCGTGAATGCATCAGTTATTCTGTGCTCTGAAACACTCAGATTGAGTGCTCTGAATTCGGAGTAGATTGCCAGACTGAATTTACGAGCGCACCCTAAAAACACCCAATAATTGTCCGTTTATAATCCCAAATCCCGTCCTGTACACAATTCAGTCCAATAGAAATCCGATCCGCCCATGACAAGGTTGCAAGAGCCCGAGACTCAGTCGTTATAATCCAGCACAAGGCTGTAATAGGGTATGCGTTTCACCACATTGACAGAGTTCTCTTTCCCTACTGGTCTGCCCCATTAATCTCGGTAGTTCACTGGTCATAGTTTCTTTAACACTTTAGCTGCACCTGCCCACTTTGGCGATAGCTGTGCCATGTAATTGTCTATGGCCTTAGAAAGACTCAATCTCCCAGTTGGAAATGCGCATCTTTCCCCCGAGAATTGTAATATTTAGCTTGTTTGGCTCGGTGAACACCCACTCGGTGAACCTCTTCTGCTGTCTCTCAATCAGATTGTAAGCTGCTTGTTGTGGTGAAGGTGGCTTGTAGATCAGTCTCTCATGGGGACCTTTCAGATGCCACCCTAGTGCCAACTCAGCAGGAGCTTTTCCTGTAGTTTCCAGTTGAGCTGCGTTTAGGTCCCATGTTCTGTGATGCTCTCCTATGAAAGAGGCAATCATTGTCTTGACGGTGCGGTTCAACCATTCGGTAAGGTTAGTCTGTGGGTGGTAGCTGGTAGTGAGCTTCTGAGTGACCTCTCAGGACATAGGTCAGAGAGCAGCTGGCAGGGGAATTGGGGACCCCGGTCGGACACCAAGAATCCTTCAGCATCTTGGTGATGTGATGTGTTTTGCTGTCTCTCAGAGGGAACATCTCGATCCACTTGGTGTAATATCCACCTATGGCCATCAGGTATATATTTCTGTTCCTCTTACTGGTTAGAATCAGATCAACCAAGGGTGTTTCCTGGTTCGTTGACCTCAGTGGTCTGAAGATGTTGTTGTATGCTTTGCACTGTCAGCAGGTGTTGCAGCACTTTATGTGCTCCCATACATCTTTACCCACACTGGGCTGCCAGGCAACTTCCAGAACAAGTATTAAGGTCTTCAGTTGTCCTAGATGACCCCCAGAAGGTTCTCATGGAGGTAGTCTAGACAACTGGAGATCAGTGCTTGGGGAACAACCAACTGCTACTTTGCCCCATCATCCTTCAAAGGAACTCTACGATAGAATATTCCTTGGTGGTCTTCAAACCCAATGCATTCTGGTCTGCTGTCCATCTTGGTGTTTTTTGACATATGTCACACACTTCTGGGTTGTTGTTTTGATTTCAATTAGTGTGTTGGGCAGATCACAGCGACATTTGGTGGAGACGACAGCGAGACATGGAAAGGCAGCCCCAGTTAGGGGTTCAAAGGCTCTGGACAGAGCATCTGGGCCCAGGTTAAGGCAACCTTTCCGGTAGTGTACCTTGAAGTGGAACTGCTGAAGCCTTAGGATCCATCGAGTCAGTCGAGATGTGGTTTTGGGGCAGTTGAACACCCAGGAGAGGGCAGCATGGTCTGTATACACCTCAAACTCTGCTCATTCAAGGTAGTGCCTCCATTTCTCTACTTCCCAGACAAGAGCAAACCACTCCTTCTCAGAGGTAGAATAGTTATATTCCTCTCCACGGATACCTCTGGAGGCATAGGCGATCACCTTCTCTCCTTTTAGTGTGGTCTGGGTTAAGATGGCCCCCAGCCCCACTTTACTTGTGTCGGTATGCACTTGAAAGGGTAAGGAGAGGTTCAATTGAGTCAACACAGTTGGGTCTTGCAAGGCACCCATCAGAACATCCACACTGGCCTGTCTTTCAACTGTCCACTTCCATTCCAACACTTTCCTCTTCAGCTGGTTTAAAGGTGCTGCCAGGTCCGCAAAGCGTGGGATAACTTGTGATACCAGCCAGCTAACCCCAAGAACTTCCGGAGAGACTTGATGTCTTTGGGGGTTGGATAGTCTTTCACTGCCTTTGTCTTGTCTTGGTCAATCTCAACCCCCTTCCCAGACACTACATGTCCAAGGAACTTCAGCTGAGACTTGAAGAAGTGACATTTTTTCATGTTAAGGCTCAGGTTTGCTTTATGCGGTCTAGATAACATTTCATTCAGGTCCTTCACATGCTGGTCGAGGCTGTTGGAGTAGATGATAATGTTGTCTATGTAGACGGTGTTCCTCAATCCAAACGGCATCAATTTGTATTGGAATAGGCTGTCAGAAGTAATGAAGGCCATCTTAGCTTTGGTTTCTTCTGACATGGTGACGTGCCAGTAACCAGATTTTAGATACAGTGACCTGAACCAGGCTGCGCAATGTAACGATTCTAGGATGTCATGGATTATGGGCATTGCATAGGCATCTTGGAGTGTTATTGCGTTGACCCGACGGTAGTCCACACAAACATGTATGATCCATTTGGCTTTTGAACCAGGACTACTGGCGAAGCCCATGCTGAGATGGATGTCTCAACGATGTTGCAACATCTGTCTGGTTTGTTCATTAGTGATCTTCTTCTTGAGTGGAGAGACCCTGTATGCTTTACTGCGATTTCATCAAGGTTGAAGATCTTGTGCTTTCGCACTGAGGTCTTTCCCAGAACACCAGAGGTCACTGTGGGTCATGTTCTGATGAGCTCTTGCAACACATCTGGCTGGTCCGCATCCCAGGGGTGCAGAGTCTCTGTAACACCCATAGGGGTCAGTGTTGTAAGGCCTTTCTCACACGGCAATGCTATGTACAGTACAGACTAACATTGGGATGATGAATCTTGGGTTTTTCCACCTGCCATTTGCACTCATCAGCCTCTTTTGGATGAAATCGAAAAAGGAATGCCCTTTATCCGTTTTGACCCCCATAGGTATGCTCCCCTAGGTTGATTATGGCTTCAGTCTTTGAGAGGAAGTCAAGGCCAATAATCAGTGGGAACGCCAGGTAGGCATCAGACATGATGCAGGTATCCATAGACCAGTACATCCATCGTAAATCAGCTTCTTCTTGCCTAGCGCTTGATGTACTTTTCCACAACAAAGTTCTTGTTCACAGGTCATCAGACACTGAGTCTGCGGACGTCTTCTTCAACAAGCACTCTTGCATGAGTATACCAGTGTCCAAGACAGGTTCTCCCTTCAATCCACCCATATCCATAGGCGCCAATAAAAGTTACGGTCCTTCTTTGGGTACTTCTCCCCTGATGCACCATATTGATATCTGCTGGTGGTCTATAGTGTCCTCCCTTTTCTTGGTTCTTTCTCCCCTTTTTTGTCCCCTCTGTCCTTGTCCTTTTGGTTGCCCACTTTCTGCCAGTACTTTTTAGAAGCTGAACAGTCTTTCTCCGCCATGGTTCCTACCTTCACCAGCTGATCCACAGTCTTCACTACACCTCTCAAACAGCCAGCCACTTGTGTATTGCAGTTATTCAGTATCTCACCAGGTCATCTTCTGAGATGTCTGGCTTCCATTTGAGACAGAGAACCCTATAATCATAGGTGAAAACAAGGAGGCACTGGTTAGGCTCTTCGACTGTGTTTATCAACTTCTCCTCCACTTCTGTCACATAGTCTGTGGGCAAGAAGGCTGACTGGAAAGCCTCTTTGGAAGTGGCCCAGTTGTGGACTTTAGTCTTTTCAGCCAACCACCAGCTGCGTGTTGGCCCCTTTAAGACAGCAGAAAGTGCTTCCATTAGTTCAGCATCAGCAGCAGTCTTACATGGAGAAAGTTATCACACTGCTCTATGAAGTTGAGCACCTGTTTCACTAGACTCTCCAAAGTTAGGGAATTCAAGACTGATGGGAGGGTTAGTATATAGACGGGCGGCACCGGCCAGGTTACTGGGAGTCATGACTGGGATACGACTCAGACCAGGGGTGTATAGTAATGACTGTGGGACGGTAGTGGTGCTGGAAGTGTTTGACTTTACTCATCTCTGCATAAGAAACAATTTACTACATCATTGATAAGATAATCGAGGACACTCATCATATGGTTTTCAAGAGATATCGCCTTTTGATCTACATAGTCCCTGTAGCTCTCTTCTCTGTTAATGTTACTGTCTAGGGAATCTTTGTAATCATTCTTCAGAGATGCCACTGGCAGTAAGAGAAGCTACCTGTGCTTGTAACAGAACCAGATCTGCTGCAGCAGCTGCTTTGGCCTGTTTAACATTTTCATCATCATCATCATCCTCTTCATTTTTATCATCATCAGATGTGTAAAAGGTAATAAGAAATGAAGTGATTTCCCCTGGGGGATCTCTCCTAGTGACATAAGGCCCAGCAGTAAAGTTTGGATACTCATGGAGAGCCACTGACTCTGGCCCTTGCTCTGTATAAATCCCATGATTAGCATGTTCCAATATGACACACAGAAGGAAAAAGACAAAAAAAATGGCAACAAGTTACCCTACTGGCTAACACTATTGTAAGGGGTGCGTAACTGGTGGCAGGGAAGTCAGACGCAGGAGAGCAGAACTAGGTAATAGCCGGAGCAGTTTAATTCCAAAACCAACTGCATCAAGAAAATAACAACTTGGGTACAAAACCCGACGCGCACCAGTCAACATGTGCACAAGCACTTACAAACAAACAATACCACACAAAGACATGGGGGGAACAGAGGGTTAAATACGCAACACGGAATGAGGGAATGAGGGAATGAAATGAGGGAATGAGGGAATGAAAACCAGATGTGTGGGAAAACACTGAACACCGCCTGAACAAGGAGAGGAACCGACTTCGGCAGAAGTCGTGACAACTATGTAACGTACACTCTGATTCATAGCAATAAAAGGCAACATAAAACAGGTTCAAAACTATAGAAAACTGAAAATAACAATAGAGAAACTGAAGCCTTTGTGTTTCTTTGTACACCTTATTAATGAAATTGGAACAGAATAATCACGCAGAAATAGTATAGAGCAAAACTCAAAATTATATTGTATCACTGTTCAGGCAAAGACAACAACATTTATTTTTTTTCACAATGACCCAACCCTATGAGTCTGTAACTAAGACACCACATAATTGTCCGTTCATAATCCCAAGTCTTGCCCTGTACACAACTCAGTCCAATAGAATTGCGTATACCACTGTTTTGAGAGGCGCACCGGAACAGGTACGCTTCACCCGTATTCCAGACGTAAAAGCGATTCTTTCCCTACCCACAACATTTTCCAACAATGCACCATAATTTACAATATGCTGCAGTATAAATGTACAAATGCATTGTATAAATCAGTTATTCATTACAGTGTAATATTCAAGGTCATTCATGTTGAAAATCATATAAATGTAGTAGGGGGTAACTAGCCCCCTCTAGTATGTGGATGAAGGCCATGCTTAGGTAAATCAACTATAAAGGAAAATAAATGGCTACGGTTGACACTTTTTGTTATTTCATGAAATGTTGTAATGTCATTTTTATATATATATTTTTTGATGTGGCAACTCTTATGCTCTGCTATTGCACGATTCTAATTTGTACATAGGTCACAAATAAAGCTATCCCCAGTAAAATTGGAGCACAACTCATGAGCCTCATGCACTGCTTACACCTAATCCAGTCCCCAGCTCTCTTAAAAACGTAGCTATCTATCTAGCTATATGACATAAAATGCTGTGTAAAATAACGAAAAGGCAAAAAAAGTAACATTAACTGTAAAGCTATCAGTCACTAGTGGAGGGGGCGGCATATCGACAACTTTTTCAACATTTCAAAAAATTAGATCAACTTAACACCAATTGTTTTGTTGAAATATCTCCAAAAGTTGTGATAACACAGGGGACTTTTTTTGTTGAGCAAGAGCAGTGGAAGCCAGGGAGTGTTGGGGAAATCATTTTGTGACATCTTGGGGTCTTAATGTGAATTATGGGGGGGGCTAGTTATCCCCAAGTACCCTATACACATTGTTCGGTTGGTTCACTCCAGACCTTGATGTCTCTCAATCCTATTACTCAGAATTGTTTTGAAAAGGTTGCAAGTTGCCAATCCCACAATGCTGTGCGATTACAGTAATGTACTGTTTAAAGGGGCAATGCAGTTGATTCATACATTTTTGGACTTCTGAATAAATTAAATGCCTCATGAGCTTAGTTCAACTGTGAAGTATAAACGAAATAAACACAGAATACGCTGATACACACCGAAAGCCAGGCCTCCACAGATCATGAGGATATCTTATTTGTCTGCCTGTGACCTACCGTTATTGATCACCAGCCCCTAGAGTCAAAATGTTTATTTTACACAACGTTTTCACCAAACAGCAAAGGTAAGCTTCGATTTGGGCTGTGTTTGAGCTATAGCTACATGGGGGGTATAAAATGAATCCTTAGGTTGGTAGGAACAAATCTATTGCCAATGTTATCTGATGATGTATGACTTAATGGCAACATCGAATGTCCACTGAGTGACAATCTTTGTACATAAAAAATATGATGCAGGCAACATCATATTTTTGATGTACAAAGATTGTCACTCGGTGGACATTCGATGTTGCCATTAAGTCATAGGCATCCATTACACAGGGGATTGGCTACTATGGCACCTTGACAGTCTTGTAGTCAATGCGATAAGCTTTCCAGGGATATGCAGTTGACCTGGGTGTGACAAAGCAAGGCCTAGAACCTTTAACCGTAATGCAAGCTATTGCTACCTGGCTCAGAAACTTGGAAACGTCCCGTGACCACACCCGACACCACTTACTAAAACATATGCCCATTTCTAGTTGTTAGGTCTATCAATCCCATTTGTTTTGTCTGATATTGTTCACAAGTTGTGGAAGCCATCTGATTGGTTTCCAGCTCTAGTCATCAATAATTCACTTATAGCTGGTCAATGAAAGATGACTAGATTAGGCTTTTTAAGCCTTCTTTCGAGACATGGATTGTGTATGTGTGCTATTCAGAGGGTAAGCAAGACAAAAGATTGATGTGCTTTGGAATGGGGCATGGTAATAGGTGCCAGGTGCACCGGTTTGTGTCAAGATCTGCAATGCTGCTGGATTTTTCACTCTCAACAGTTTTCTGTGTGTATCAAGAATGGTCCACCACCCAAAGGACAACTCGATATTCTTAATATGTTCTTAATGTTTTGTACACTCAGTGTATAGGCTGCATGTGTTGGCGCGCATTCATTTCAAGAACCCTCCCCCACATGCCTGTAGAAAGGTTGCTGTGTGTTATGTGTGTCACTGTTGTCGTGTCTGGACTATTATTAAATGTGAAGACTTATTTATTTTATCAAATCAATTCTCTAGGTTTAATTTAACAATGCCACTTAATATAATGTATATGTATATACTGTACTCTATATCATCTACTGCATCTTGCCATCTTTATGCAATACATGTATCACTAGCCACTTTAAACTATGCCACTTTTATGTTTACACACCCTACATTACTCATCTCATATGTATATACTGTACTCGATACCATCTACTCCATCTTGCCTATGCCGTTCTGTACCATCACTTATTCATATATCTTTATGTACATATTCTTTATCCCTTTACACTTGTGTGTATAAGGTAGTAGTTGTGGAACTGTTAGGTTAGATTACTCGTTGGTTATTACTGCATTGTCGGAACTAAAAGCACAAGCATTTCGCTACACTCGCATTAACATCTGCAAAGCATGTGTATGTGACAAATAAAATTTGATTTGATTTGATTTGTTTTTTTATTACGTGATTAAACTAAACTAATCATGTAAACATTAATTAACTTGGAAGTCAGGGCACTACGGGAAAATGTTTAGCGTTAGAGTTATAATTTCCAGAATATAACTCTATCAATTAGTCTTCCATTAATGATTATTAATTGCATCATCAGTTCTCATTACTAACGTCGTAAAATTCTTGGTTATCTGCACGAACCCTAGTTTCCATAATGAATCCACAATATACAAATTGGCTTAATTATTTATTTACTAACTAACTAATCACAGAAATACATAACAAACAAACAGTCGATATTGGTTACTAACAATGATATTGTTAGTAATGATATTGGTTACTAACAAAGTTCCTAAGCCGATATGATGGCTTGGTAGACAAAGGAAAGGGGTGGGGACTGAGAAAGAGCGGGAAAGACAAAATGGATTCACTCCACACAGTGGATAATTGTACTCATGGACATGTTAATACTTTGCACATGAACGGCCTCTCATTCTGAAAGAAATTGCAATGTACATATACAGTGGGGCAAAAAAGTATTTAGTCAGCCACCAATTGTGCAAGTTCTCCCACTTAAAAAGATGAGAGAGGCATGTAATTTTCATCAAAGGTACACTTCAACTATGACAGACAAAATGAGGGAAAAAAATCCAGAAAATCACATTGTAGGATTTTTTATGAATTTATTTGCAAATTATGGTGGAAAATAAGTATTTGGTCAATAACAAAAGTTTATCTCAATACTTTGTTATATACCCTTTGTTGGCAATGACAGAGGTCAAACGTTTTCTGTAAGTCTTCACAAGGTTTTCACACACTGTTGCTGGTATTTTGGCCCATTCCTCCATGCAGATCTCCTCTAGAGCAGTGATGTTTTGGGGCTGTTGCTGGGCAACACGGACTTTCAACTCCCTCCAAAGATTTTCTATGGGATTGAGATCTGGAGACTGGCTAGGCCACTCCAGGACCTTGAAATGCTTCTTACGAAGCCACTCCTTTGTTGCCCGGGCGTTGTGTTTGGGATCATTGTCATGCTGAAAGACCCAGCCACGTTTCATCTTCAATGCCCTTGCTGATGGAAGGAGGTTTTCACTCAAAATCTCACGATACATGGCCCCATTCATTCTTTCCTTTACACAGATCAGTCGTCCTGGTCCCTTTGCAGAAAAACAGCCCCAAAGCATGATGTTTCCACCCCCATGCTTCACAGTAGGTATGGTGTTCTTTGGATGCAACTCAGCATTCTTTGTCCTCCAAACACGACGATTTGAGTTTACCAAAAAGTTCTATTTTGGTTTCATCTGACCATATGACATTCTCCCAATCTTCTTCTGGATCATCCAAGTGCTCTCTAGCAAACTTCAGACGGGCCTGGACATGTACTGGCTTAAGCAGGGGGACATGTCTGGCACTGCAGGATTTGAGTCCTTGGCGGCGTAGTGTGTTACTGATGGTAGGCTTTGTTACTTTGGTCCCAGCTCTCTGCAGGTCATTCACTAGGTCCACCCCGTGTGGTTCTGGGATTTTTGCTCACCGTTCTTGTGATCATTTTGACCCCACGGGGTGAGATCTTGCGTGGAGCCCCAGATCGAGGGAGATTATCAGTGGTCTTGTATGTCTTCCATTTCCTAATAATTGCTCCTACAGTTGATTTCTTCAAACCAAGCTGCTTACCTATTGCAGATTCAGTCTTCCCAGCCTGGTGCAGGTCTACAATTTTGTTTCTGGTGTCCTTTGACAGCTCTTTGGTCTTGGCCATAGTGGAGTTTGGAGTGTGACATTTTATTTATTCATCACAGCTACAGTTATGATGTATATAGTGTTTTTTCGATTTCTATTGTTGTTTTTTATGACCAATTTCATTATTTTATTTCACTTAGGCTCCGAGCTCCAACATGCAGAACTAAGATGTTCACTGTACCCTGCAATCACACCTGCAACCCTGTACATGTGACTATTAAATATGAAACATTCTGAATCTGAAACATACTATTCAGTGCTGTCTAATTTGAATATAATGAAGCCTGTGTCTTTGATGTTTTCTGTCCTCAGATATGGAAAGCTGTGAAAGCCTGTTTGCAGATGAAGAGAGAGGTCCCAATGAATGCCCCAAGAGACTTAGGGTATATTCTATATGCCAGGGGTGTTCAACTCTTATCCGATGAGCTCCTCCTGGTTTTTTGTTCTACCTGATAATTAATTCCACACACCTAGTGTTCCAGGTCTAAATCAGTCCCTGAATAGAGGAAAACAATGAAAAAATGCAGTGGCACTGGCTAGTTGAGTTTGAAGGCTATATGCTATGACCTACCTGTTTTAGCAAATGTTGTATACAATACAGTTAAACATCACAAACAATGTATAAACTTATTACAATTGTCACACCCTGATCTGTTTTTGTGATTGTCTGCACCACCCTCCAGGTGTCGCCCATCTTCCCAATTATCCCCTGTGTATTTATACCTGTGTTCTCTGTTTGTAGGTTGCCAGTTCATCTTGTGTGACAAGTCAACCAGCATTTTTTTCCCTCAGCTCCTGCTTTTCCCAGTCTCTCTTTTTCTCGCCCTCCTGGTTTTGACCCTTGCCCGTCCTGACTCTGAGCCCGCCTGCCTGCCTACCTGTACCATTGCCCCACCTCTGGATTATTGACCTCTGCCTATCCTGAGCCTGCCTGTCGTCCGGTACCATTGCCCCACCTTTGGTTTACTGACCCCTGCCTGCCTTGACCGGTCTATTGCCTGCCCCTGTTGGATTATTAAACCATTGTTAGTTTGACGTTGTCTGCATCTGGGTCTTACCTTCTTACCTGATAACAATTGAAGCAGGCCAACCCTGCTGGACGTCTGCTGGGTGTGCAGGTTCTATTTCAGCCCGGCAATAACCTACCTGATTCACCTGGCCACTGCTGGTATGGAATTTTTTTGTTCACCTGAAATTATGCTTTAGTAATAATAGCCTACTTTCTCATTACTCGATTACCTATTGTTGTTTAGACTAAGATGTCTAATCTTTACATACGAGTTTGCTTATTTGTACATTTTGAAGTGTTAAATCTTAGATGTGAATTGTTTAAAGTTGTTGTAATTGTTCAACTATTATTAAAAATGAACTAGTGCCAATGTTGATTAAATCACAATCCTGCAAAAAAGAGGGTAAGGGGTTCTGTGTCTGTTTCTGCGTTGTTTTCTCAAATGAACATTTCATTTTTGTCTAACTGTAAGATCTCCAATCTGTTTGATTTGATTGTCACTCTCTCTCAGTATATCAGCTATGTGAATCCATTTAGCAAATGATCATAAGGCATGCATCGCCAAAGCAGCCTTCGGCCTACAGTATGATGGCATTACCGGCCTTATGGGCATCTGTCATCTGAAGCAGATAATAGCTAAACTCACACATCGTTTGCATATTGAGCTATATAGTATGTTCTCAGTTTAAAATGATACCAGTAGACAAAAAATGTGAGGCAAACCATATACCAGATTTTGTACATGCCTTTTAAGTGCTGACATAAAATTGTTTAGCGCAAATCCAACCCTTGTAATTTAGGTACAGTATGAATATAAGGAGATAACAATTAGGCTACAGGAGATAAGCATTACAGGTAAAAAAGAAATGTGAGGTTTGATTTTATTTAATTCACTTTAGAAATGTTTGCAAAATGATTGCAGTTGTTCCCATGGATAGACAGTACAGCAAACATTTAAGGTCAATAATATGCTGTTTTTATTAAAATGTTATTAGCTTTATAATCGTGAGAGAAATTTAACTAGCTATACCTTGGTAGCTTAAAAGGTAGCTGACTTTTCTATTAAAAAAAACTCATTGTGGCTAGCTACTTGTCCCTCAAGCTAGCTTTAACTGACAAATATCACTTCAGAAACATAAAAAATATATATATATGGCCAGCATTGTAGACCATTTCTCCCCTCTTGCTGCTTTAGCTCATCTCGAAATAACCGAGAAAGGCTCTTATAAAAATAAATTGTCACCAGTGCTTGTATTGTTGACATTTCTCCTCACACACTGTTCGTCCTACGGCACAAATCTGGGGAGTACATTTGGAGCTCCACCGAAGCAAGGCATTTGATTGGTTTGACGTGTTGCGAGGCATCACTGATTTACATCGGGTTCCGACCCCTCTTTAGCTGATTTCTGCCATGGAACTTCGCGACGTGGCTAGGACAGATGATACAAAAAAAAAAAAAAAAAAGCCATTTGGAAGTTCTTCTAATAATTTTTACAAATATTTGTATTTTAAATCTGAATTTGAAAAAGTGTGGAATTTTTTAATTGAAAGGTACTGATATTGCTGAAGTTTGCAATATTCCAGTCAAAGACACTGACTTATTTAGGGGTAAAAATTACAAATGAAAAGGAGAGAATGAAGGACCTTAATCTTTCCACAGTTATCTCAGATATCAAAAATGAGTTCAACTCATTGTTAGGCAGAGATTTGCTCACTTAGACTGAAGGTCTAAGGAGATTGTGACTCCAATCTCCATCCATTTTGATTACTTGAGGTGATTTGGTATGAAATGCTCTATCTAGAAACAATTGATCCTTGATTGGGATACAGCTGTGGAAACCTTGAACACCCAACTTAGTCTATTATCCTAAAATAACTTTACAAATACAAAAGATACACTTACTGTTAGCTGTTTTATCACATTTTTTTGTTGTGTGACAGCTTCAAGCCAGTGTTTTTTGTGTTCCCTCCCAAGTTTATATCAGTTCAGGAAGTGTCATAGTTCAGGTAAATGTGCGCAAAACACTTCCATGGGAATCTGTGTTAAAACATCGCACAGGAAGAAATGATTTTGGGCTGATATGAAAGTAGTTTCTGAGGTTTCCAAAACCGTATTGCACGCAATGATTATTAGTCTTAACAGTTAGGCAGAGCATTAAGACTGTTGTACTCATTGGCCTTGCGGTGGTCAATGGTTCAAATGAGAACCCAATGGTTGTGTCCTCTCCTCATTCACATAAACACATGCGTGCGTGCACACACACACACACGCTCACACACATTAACCAGCGATCAATATAGATCAATGGGTCTGCTCTCAGACAGGAGACCCTTCTGGCCCAGCGAATCAGAAAGAGATAGAGAGAGACAGAAAGATACATTATTAGGTTTCCATACTGTTGAAGCTGAGTGCCGCTAAGAGATGATGTCACAGAGACCCAGAGTGCTTTGCTAAATGTTTAATGTGCCATTTGCAGGAGACCATCAGAAGTGTGTATGTGTGTGTGTGTGTGTTGAGTGCTTCCTGAGTAGCATTGCTCTCTCAGCAGTCTCAGTGGAGGGACCATAAACACCACAGAACCAGGCACAGAGTAGAGAGGACTCGGTACAGTTAATATAGAGCTTCAACTGAGAAAGAAAGTTTGGCTTACAGAGAAAAAAAAGACAGAAGGAAAGGGGCAGAAAAAGAAGCTGAGACCCAGTTCACCTCAGAAGCCCATACAAGTTGTGCAGTTATCATGTAGTGATGCGGCCAACACAGAGGTGTGCGTGTGTGTACATAGCACTGCAATATGGTGGTTTCCTCCCCCTCCTTTAACTACTTGCCGACCTTGTCCTCTTCCTCCTCCTCCTCCTACAATGTTTATGTAATAGTAACTCCTTTAACTCACCCTCCTTACATACTCTGAGAAAAAAACAAAAAGAAGAGAGGGTGATAAAAATAAAGGGCGTAGGAAAGAGATTTGTATAATTTCAGTTGGGTTCATCAGGGAGAGAGAGAGAGAGAGTGTATGTAATAGTGTTTTACTGTTAGACCTAATGCCACCTCAATTTCTACATCACATCAATAATGCATCAGATGAGGCTCTCACAGTGCGTGTTTGTTTGTGTGTGTGTATGTGTGTTTGTGTTTGTGTGTATGTGTGTGTTTGTGTTGCTGTGTCATATTGAGTTGTCTTGCTTTAGTATATGCTGTGTCACTGTGAAACTTGCGACCGTGACTTCTCTTTCACAGCAAAAGAGAAGGGCTACGGGCTGGGGCTGCTTGACTGGTTCTGGGGCCGGGCCTGGGCTAGGTTGAAGTGAGCCTCAGGACTGTTGCTGGTGCTAGGGCTGCATATCTAGAGCTGCATATCTAGAGCTGCACATCCTTACCGTTTTAATAACCAGACACACAATGTTTAGTGCTCTTCCTTTCACTTTCCCCCAAACTTCTCTTCCTTTGTCCTAGGACATGGTGATCAATGAATCTAGAGCAGCGTTTCCCAAACTCACTCCGTGGGACCCCAAGGAGTGCAAGTTTTGTTCTTTTCCCTAACACTACACAGCTGATTCAAATTATCAAAGCTTGATGATTAGTATGGTTTTTAGAATCAGCTGTGTAGTGTTGTGGAAAAAAACTAAATGTTCACCCCTTGGGGTCCCGAGGACCGAGTTTGGGGAACCCTGTCCTAGGGGCTCACGGAGTGCAGTATCCCCCTCCCAACACACACACACACACACACACACACACACACACACACACACACACACACACACACACACACACACACACACACACACACACACACAGAGGAGAATAGGAATGTACAGTGTGGTCTTAAATTATTAACACCCTTAATAAAGATCAGCAAAAATTACTGTATAAAATAAATAATTCAAATACTGAGCAATATTGAATGCTCAAAAAATCTGGAAATTATATTATTTTATAATAATACATTTGCTCGGAGAAAGAGATTTTGTTTAGCAAGTAATATTTTTTCTCAAAAAGGTAGGGGTAAAAATGATTGACACCTCTGTTTTCAAAACCTTTCAATACCTCACCTTGCAATGATAATGGCACTGAGACTTTTTCGAAGATGTTTTATGAGTTGGAGAACACATTGGGAAGGATCTTAGACCATTCCTCAATACAGAATCCTTCAAGATCCTTGATACCGCAGGACCAGTGGAAGAAAAATAGCCCCATAACATCAAAGATCCACCACCATATTTTACAATAGATATGGGGTTCTTTTCTGCTCATGCATTCTCATTTTGACACACCCAGCACTGGTATGCATGACCAAAAAGCCTGTATAATTGGTTCAATCCAGAAACATTCCTAAACCTCTTAGTTTGATGTGCCTGAAGACAGGGACTCTGCTGCCACCTGCTGCCAGACAAACTGAATTTAACACTCTTTTTCAAGGACATAATGAATCCCAAAGACTCCATAACTGACTTCCTGTAAACCCCATCCCTGCTGTTGAGGTAAAGCGCAGTTCAGAATTTCAACTCTTCAGCTCTACAGACTTCAATTGATACATAACACAACCCTAGGATTGTCTACATATAGAAATTGGAATTTAAAGTAATACAAGGAGAGGATAGGCAACTTTCACCAAACAGCAACTTTCATCAGCAACTTGCCCTCAGACAGCCTCAGTTCGTCGGGGCATGGACTCTAAGAGGTCTCGGAAGCGTTTCACAGGGATCCTTGTTGACTACAATGCTTCCCACAGCCCTTTTTTGTGGGAAGCTGCTATAGACCATCAAGAGCTAACATTCAGTACTGGATAACATGTGTAAAATGCTTGATAATGTATGTGATATCAGAGAGGAATATTTTCTGGGTGATTTAAATATTGACTGGCTTTCATCAAGCTGCCCACTTAAGAAAAAGATTCAAACTGTAACCAGTGCCTACAACCTGGTTCAGGTTATCGGTCAACCGACCAGGGTAGTTACAAACAGCACAGGAATGAAATCATCAACATGTACTGATCACATCTTTACTAATGCTGCATAAATGTGCTTTAAAGCAGTATCCAAATCCATTGGATGTAGTGATCACAAAATAGTAGCCATATCTAGAAAAACCAAAGTTCTAAAGGCTGGGCCTAATATAGTGTATAAGAGGTCATACAATAAGTTTTGTAGTGATTCCAATGTTGTTGATGTAAATAATATTTGCTGGTCTGTGGTGTGTAATGAGGAGCAACCAGACGCTGCACTTGACACATTTATAAAATTGCTTATTCCAGTTATTAATAAGCATGCACCCATTAAGAAAATGACTGTAAAAACTGTTAAAACCCCTTGGATTGATGAGGAATTGAACAATTATATGGTTGAGCGGGATGAGGCAAAAGGTATGGAAAATAAGTCTGGCAGCCCAATCAATTGGCAAACGTACTGCAAATTCAGAAATCATGTGACTAAACTAAATAAAAAGAAACTATACTATGAAACAAAAATAAATGATATAAACAATGATAGAGCTTTAAATGTAATTTTGGGAAAAAAGGCAAACTTGGATTCAGTCATTGAATCAAATGGCTCATTCATCACAAAACCCACTGATTTTCCCAACTACTTTAATTACTTTTTCTTTGGCAAGATAAGCAAACTTAGGTATGACATGCAAGCAACAAACGCTGACACTACAGATCCAAATTATGAAAGACAAGCATTGTACATTTGAATTTAAGCCTACTAGAAAGTGTGTCCTCTCATGCCTGGATGGAAGCAACAGTAATTCCACTATCCAAGGATAGTAAAGCCCCCTCGACTGGCTCAAATAGCCAACCAATCAGCCTGTTACCAACCCTTAGTAAACTTCTGGATTTTTGGGGGACCAGATACAATGCCATTTTACAGTAAACAAAATGACAACAAACTTTCAGCACGCTTATAGGGAAGGACATTCAACAAGCACAGCACTTACACACATGACTGATGATTGGCTGAGAGAAATTGATGATAAAAAGATTGTGGGGGCTGTTTTGTTCGACTTCATTGCAGCTTTTGACATCATCGATCATAGTCTGCTGCTTGAAGAACTTATGTTCATAGCCTGGTTCCTCTCTAGGTTTTTTCCTAGGTTCTGGCCTTTCTAGGGAGTTTTTCCTAGCCACCGTGCTTCTACACCTGCATTGCTTGCTGTTTGGGGTTTTAGGCTGGGTTTCTGTACAGCACTTTGTGACATCAGCTGATGTAAGAAGGGCTTTATAAATACATTTGATTGAACACTATACACGTCAGCTACTACAGCAACTGAAATGACGGCAACACTTAACAATGAGCTGCAGTTCGTTTCAGAATGGGTGGCAAGGAATAAGTTAGTTAAATATTTCCAAAACTAAAAGCATTCACTAAAACCTAAACATCAACTACATCTGGTAATGAATAATGTCGAAATTTAGCAAGTTGAGGTAACTAAACTGCTTGGATTAACCCTGGATTGTAAACTGTCATGGTCAAAACTATTTGAAACAACAGTAGCTAAGATGGGGAGAAGTCTGTCCGTAAGAAAGCGCTGCTTTGCCTTCTTAACAATACCAACAACAAGGCAGGTCCTACAGGCCCTAGTTTTGTCGCACCTAGACTACTGTTCAGTAGTGTTGTCAGGTGCCACAAAGAGGGAAATTGTAATTGGCTCAGAACAGGGCAGCACGGCTGGCCCTTAAAAGTACACAGAGAGCTAACATTAATGATATGCATGTCAATCTCTCATGGCTCAAAGTGGAAGAGAGATTGACGTCATCACTACGTGTTTTTGTAAGAAGTGTTGACAAGCTGAATGTACTGAGTTGTCTGCTTAATAAACTACTGGCACACAGCTCGGACACCCATGCATACCACTCAAGACATGCCACCAGAGGTCTCTTCACAATCTCCAAGTCCAGAAGAGACTGTGGGAGGCGCACAGTACTACATAGAGCCATGACTATCTGGAACTCTATTCCACATCAGGTAACTGATGCAAGCAGGAGAATACCAGGTTTTTTTAATCTGAAAAAATACACCTTATGGAACAGCAGGGACTGTGAAGAGACACATACAAAGGTAGAGACACGCATATGCATACATTGTAATATTGTTGTATGGTGGGATTATACATGTTATATTGTAGATATGTATGTGTGTAGTAATGTTATATGATGTACTGTTTATATATAATGTAAATGTTTAATGTGTTTGGACCCCAGGAAGAGTAGCTGCTGCCTTGGCAGCAGTTAATAAGGATCCCTAATAAATACAAGTATAAAAATTCCTTCGACCTCATGGCTTGGTTTTTGCTATGACATGCACTGTCAACTGTGGGAGCTTATAAAGACAGGTGTGTGCCTTTCCAAATCATGTCCAATCTATTTGTAGAAACATCTCAAGGATGATAAATGGAAACAGGATGCACATGAGCTCAATTTCGAGTCTCATAGCAAAGGGTCTGAATACTTATGTAAATAAAGGTCTTTGGTTTTTTATTTTATAATAACCTGTTTTTGCTTTGTCATTCTGGGGTATTGTGTGGTCTGAATACTTTCCGAACGCACTGTACATCATTACTTACAACCCCGTGTCAGCATCAATTATATAAAGAATGTCAAATTCTACAAAAATATTACCTTTTGCATAAGAACGACACCGTTAGATGTAATAAAACGAGCATGTTAAAGTACTTCATCCCAAACTCAGTGCTGCAGTCCTTTTTCTTTTCATGCTGTGATCTTCCAAACTTCAGATCGCATGTGCCCAATTCACCTGTCGTCAATCGTTACCACTGCTTCAAATGTCTAAACCCCGCCTATTTCTACAATTTGTCCTTAAAAATCTGATTTGAAACCTAACCACACTGCTAATTTAAAGCCTAACCCTAAATCAAGACCAACCAGAAAAAATATATATATATATATTTACGATATAGCCAATTTTGACTGTGGCAAACATTCACATAAGCGACCAGCCAGTCCCAGCAGCGACTGGCTGGTAAGTACTGAAAGAGATTTGCGTCAGTTCAAATCTGGCATCAGGACAAAATGTGATTCATAGTCACCGAATATATTTTAAGTATTTTAATTAAACTCAAATGATAAATGGTAAATGCAATTTTCGTATATACGGGTTCACTGGATCTCCGCGCAGGGTAGATCAGAGAACTGTGGAATGTACTCAAATAGTAGTTTTTATACTATGACAATTTTATTCTCAACTTGTCCATTTGGCCTATCATAGTAGAGGTTTAGCATGGTTCATACTCTTGCTCCTCCTTTGTGGGCCCCCGAACTTGTCCAAGCCCCTTGGCGTTTTCCTTCTCCACATCTGGTTGTCGGGTAGAGCAGCTCCATCCTGTGTCCCCCTCGATTATTCACTGAAACAGTTCCTAATATGGTATTGTCCAGTCTCTTCACCATCCTGGTTGGCCCAGAGTGATGCACCCCTCCCCTCTCCAGACTGTCCACAGCTTTTATGGCCTGTGGTGGTCAGTCCTTACACACCTACCCCCCTCTGTATTGTGTGTGTGTGTGTGCAACAAAACATCATTCACCTTCAACCAATATGCTAACAGCCTATAGTGCATAAACATAAATCCTAACAGTACCATAGCAGATATTTTGGGTTTATGCAGTCCAAACACTTAGAAGTCATAAAACCCACCTTCTTTGGTCAAGCATACACAGTAGACTTGAGTGGTATAACGTATAATGGGGTATTTGGAAAAACCCACGGGATGTTTTTTCAACTGATGAAACTTCTATTTATTTTTTATAAATTTGAATATTTGTTGCTACTTTTTAAGTAAATACCTGCAGTCAACTTGTGCAAAACATTAGAAAATAAAGATTGCGTTCTTCATTTCACCTGTCGCAATTTTCTAGTACGAAGCTTACCTGTGTAATCCCCAGTCTCGTGGTGTTTATTTACAAGCACACAAGGACGAGACCGGAGCCTCACTGTTGTGCAGCACGCGCCAGGTGATCTAGTTACAGTACGGAATTCACAACTAAATGTTTGCCTGCTAGATATCTTATAACTATTAAGTTAGCTGTCTAAAATGTGCGAAATTCTCTGCAGTCATGCATTTGGTTTGCTGCGCTTGGTAACAGCAGAGAATTCCCTCCTGGATCAAGAGCCTTGCTGTTTAATATTTGTTTTGTGCAGCAGTGAGTAGCATTGAGTTACTTGTATACTTGTTGATGTTCAGGGACTGTACAAAATGTTCGCAATGTGCTTTTTAGCATTTAGTTAGCCTTCTCTATGAGATTGTATATGTACTTGTTAGCATTGCTAACCTTTTGGATTAGAGGATTTTGAAAACAGCGCCCCTTGCAGGTATGAAGGTATGACAATCTTGATAATGCCCAAGCCTAATACACAGACCAAGTTTTATTACTGTAAGTTTATTACATAAATAAACATAACAGTGTACATATATTTCATTGGAGGCTGTTGGGAGGAGCTATAGGATGACAGACTCATTGTAGAGGCTGGAATGGAAAAAATGAAACGGTGTCAAAGACATCAAACATACGGAAACCACACGATTGACTCTGTTCCATTTACTCCACTCCAGCTATTACGAATGAGCCCATCCTCCTATAGCTCCTCCCACCAGCCTCCTCTGATATTTACAGGACACGTGACGACACTTAGAGTAACAGCATCATGGCTCTGGGGTTGTAGACGCTCACATTTACAATGCTTGCAGTGTGTGTGCGCGCGCGAGTACAAAGGTGTGTGTGTTCAGCTATGTTGCTTGCGGTATCGTCTTGCTGCTGCTGCCTGCTGGTGTCCATCTTGTCTCGTCTCTGTAGGTTGGTCTCTCTCAGGTCCTCCTGTCTCCTGGGCGGGCATGGTGGTCAGCCACTGGTGGTAGTAGCCACGGAAACCATCAATCTGAGACAGGTAGGTGTTCCTAAACTTATACTGACAGAGAGACGGACAGCGAAAGAGGGGTAGGGAAAGAGAGAGAAAGATGTGAGACTCAAACACATGATCTGTTGTTTCTGCACTTGTAGGGACGAACCGATGCACATGATTAGATACCACACGCACATGCCCTCTCCTCCCTACCTGGTTATAGTTGGGCGGGTACTGGGAGGCGTGTTCTAGCTGAGTGATGATGATGTCATTAGGTGGGACGTTGTGTTCCCTCATGGCTCTAAGCAACAGCCTCAGATACACATAGTCCAGCCTCCTGCTGGCACAGCCAATAAGAGCAGAGAACACATGCACACTGGGCTGCACCCCCGCCGCCTGCAGGAAACACAGAGGGGATTCTACTAAACTGGCCCGGATGACTGCATTTGTTTTGGAACCGGGTTGCCTCCCAGGTGACAGACGGAAATCCCGTTCTGGCCGACGACAAATTGATTGTGTTTTCACATGCAAAAGTGATTGCTCTGATAAAACCTTTTTAAAAAATAACAAATTATCTGCCTTCTCAATGAAAACTACTTAGAAAATTCAAACATTTTATGGAAAGGAGTTGTTGAATTATTGTTAACTATGCATCATGCTGCATTGTTGACAATATGACCGAGCAGCAGGGCGGGCCTCTCCCGCCTAGCTTCACCCGGTCACGTGACAGGCCATAGCTCAGTTCAACCCGAGGGAGCGTAATCGTATGTGTGTGTTACCTGCATGTCCCCCAGCAGCTGTAGAGCATCTGTCTGTCTGTTGCAGCCCAGAGCCAGACTGCCGTACGTCCGTACATCCGCACGCACACGTCTTTCCTGCATCACACACATCACCGCCTGACACACACACACACACACACACACACACAGTTAGAAAACATACACACCTTGCAACAACATTGGTATAACTTCAGAGCCCTATACTACGTAAGTGGTTTGAGGAGTTAAGTGAGGTAACTTTGGTCAACTCTGAGTTCAACTCGTGGATAACCGATACCACGAAGGGGGCTCAACTTTTAGCCAGGTACATTGCTA
This sequence comes from Salvelinus namaycush, assembly GCF_016432855.1. Lineage (NCBI taxonomy): Eukaryota > Metazoa > Chordata > Actinopteri > Salmoniformes > Salmonidae > Salvelinus > Salvelinus namaycush. The sequence continues at coordinate 26,212,601 of NC_052341.1, forward strand.
TGGCAACGAATCCTTCAGAACTAACCTGCTCCGTGGCAGGCGAACTGAGGGCCAACTCCATTTATCCTGAATGAAGAGTCTAAGCCACAAGCTGAGGATGAATGAAACAAGTTTCCCTCCCTCTCCCAAAGACTGCATCCTCACCCCTTTCATTTGAAGACTGATGAAACATTTTATTAATCAAGTCGTTTTGTGTTTAAAAATAGTCATGTTAAAATTCCTATCACATTACACGTTTAGTAATGACCGAATGCATTTGAAAGTTCACGCACAGTAAAACTTGTTTATAACTTGTGTTATTTTATCGATAGGAGTGGGGGGAAAAAGGTGCTTGCGCAATGGTAAGCACCCGAAAGTACACCAAAGACGGCATTAACGAGACGTGATTAAATAAAGACGGCACTTCAACAAACCTATTTCACACCATAACCTGCTGAATTTGCAAGATATATTTTCCTTCATTTTGCTTTCCGCACAAATAAACATGGTGCACTGACTCGCCCATAGATTGACGTTTCAGCATTGTCTCAGTGGAGTTTGGCGTTCGACTAGCTGTGTGCAACATGCACACGCAGTTACAAGCCTGCTAAAGTTAGCGGCAGGCGGACAACGGTTGAAGCCTGAGCTGGAAAGTGAAGCTAACTGAAGCTGGCTAGCTTTAGTAAAACCCTGAGTAGATCTGGTTTAAAATGTAGTATACCTCTCAGGTGTGTGTGTGTACATAGTGAAGGTGTGTGTGTACATAGTGAAGGTGTGTGTGTGTACCTTAGCCTCTTGTAGGTCTCCAGCACGTGCTGCCCTGCGGATCACACTGTTGTAGAACGCTGCGTCCAGCTTCACACCGTGTTGCTTAGCGACCGCCAGCAGGCTGTGCAGTGATTGGCTGCCGGGCTCCATGGTGTCGGCTAATAGTGTGAGAGTTCTGATGTCGGGGCAGAGCCCCGCAGTGGCCATCTTATCCAGGAAGCCCTGGGCCCCACCCATCAGCGCCAGCCTATCGAACATTCCGCTCACCACACCAAGCGAGACCACACCCCCCTCTCCAGCCCTGCCCACTGATAGGTCCAGCAGGTTGGGGGGGCGGGTACTGGCTCCTGACAGACAGGGGAGAGAGCCAATGGGAGCCACTTGCTCTCTTCCCTTCCTCACCATCACCAGTTGGGTTGTTACCGGGGCGACCACAATACTGTCCAGGTCGCTATGGTGACTGGGGATGTTGCTAGGGTCGTTGCTATGGTCACTGGGGTCATTGCTACGGTGACTGGCGTCATTGCTACGGTGACTAAGGTCGTTGTGGGAGTGTTGTGTGAACAGTTGACTCTCCAGAGCGTCGACGTCCAGCGGAGCCAACCCCTGACCCCTGACCTTTACCGCTTGACCTTCCTGGCCGCAATCAGAGGTCAGCAGCAGGGCAGAGGCCTCGGCGGGGTTACCTATCCCACAATCTCTAGCAGCGCGGAGCAGCAGGTTGTAGTTCTGGACGTCGGGACGAATCCCCATCCTCAACATCTGACGATACACCTAACACACACACACACATTATACACACACACAACAGTTTTAAAAGTTTGAAAACGTGTGTGTGTGTGTGTGTTACCTGCAGGGCCTGTCTGAAGCCAGTGTCTCTGTCTCTCACACAGCCCATCAGCAGGAAGTGGAAAGTCTCCTGAGTTACTGCATGACCAGCCTGTAGCATGTCCTACAAACAAACAAACACACACACTTTGCTTGGATGTACAAAGGCCCTGAATATCTCATAGAGAAAGAGAAACACACTTATTGTATCTTGGTGTCTTGACTCTTGTTTTTATTTTAAGTCTAATATTGTCTTGTGTTTTTATTGTCTATAATTGATCTGGGGATAGAGGTCAGGGGATAGTGTATGTAGATAGGCTCTGAGGTGTTTGGTGAGGGAAAGGGTTAGAGGTCAGGGGCTAAAGTTACCCGTAGTGTGTGTAAACAGGCTCGAAGGTGGTTGGTGAGGGCGTGCGTCTTCAGCAGGGCGTGGTATGTGATGTCACTGAGGGGATGGTTCTTCCGCCGCAGCTCCTGCTCCAAGTGGATGGCTTGCTGCAGCCCGGCTTGTTTCCGTGGTGACTCGGCACAGGCGTTGAACAGAGCGGTGTAGGTGGCGTCGCTAGGAACCAGACCTCTCTTCTTCATCTGTCACACACACACAAACACGCCACATTAAACACATACACCATAATTATCATCATCTGGGGGTGAGGGAGAAACATATGTGTGTGTCTGTGTGCGTTTGTGTCACTGTGCGTGTACAGCGTTACCCCTATACCGCTGCTAAATCGTGGCCACCACCTCAAAAATAAATAAAAATACAATTTATTTAAAAAATTGGGATGGTATAACATTTTCAGTGTTAACTTAAATGACTAAAACTAGATATAAAGTGTATAGAAAAGATAATGGATCTATATATTTTTTAAATAAGATCATCTCTGAGAACTGGACCATCAGGGATAATCTAACATGTTAATGCATGGCATGAGGGCCCCATTGAGTTTGTTATGTTTGAGTCACTCAGATAGCACAAGAACAAAGTACAAACCATGGCAAAATGTGTATAATTGCAGAAATTTTACTTTAAAACAGCAACATTTTGTCTCTGAGGTCAAGAGGGCCTCTAAAACCGCGCCATTGACCATGCCCACCATCTCCCTCCACCGCTAACTTTGCCATCGCTGCTGAAAAGAATCCTAGTGAAAACACTGTTGCGTGTGTGTGCACAGGTGTGTGTGTGCCCGGGTGTGTCTGGTCTCTATACGTACGTCGTTGTAGAGTTTGAAAGCGTGTTTGAGATGTCCTGCTCGCCCACAGCCTCCTATCAGGACAGTGTAGTTATATTCCTCAGGTTGGAGTCTCTCTCCCTCCAACATCTCACTCTGGAACATGGACAGGGCCTCAGACAGCTGAGGGTTAGAGTTTATGGGTCAGGGGTTATAGTTATGGGTCAGAACAGTATAGTTACACTTTTCAGGTTGGAGCCTCTTTACCTCCAACATCTCACACAGGAACGTGAACCATAGACATTAAAACTAGTAGATAGTGACGTCATCCACGTATTCCTATGCAAAACTCCAGACGGCACAAGAAGTATTTGAAGTGCACCATATTGCTGAATTGCAACCAAAAACCGCTGAGGATAATGGTGAAAGTGGCCGTAACTAGCAATGGATCATGGTCAATGTAGTCGTTTTCATCCTGCCTGAGAGAGTCAACCGGAACCTCCTTGTAGCCTGCCGTCCTCTGTGACGACAATTGTATATACGGTACCAGTTAAAAGTTTGGACACACCCACTCATTCAAGGGTTTTTCTATATTTTTACCATTTTCACATTGTACAATAATAGTGAAGACATCAAAACTATGAAATAACATATATGGAATCATGTAGTAACCAAACAAGTGTTAACCAAATCAAAATATATTTTATATTTGAGATTCTTCAAAGTAGCCACCCTTTGCCTTGATGACAGCTTTGCACTCTTGGCATTCTCTCAACCAGCTTCACCTGGAATGCTTTTCCAACAGTCTTGAAGGAGTTCCCACATATGCTGAGCACTTGTTGGCTGCTTTTCCTTCACTCTGCGGTCCAACCCATCCCAAACCATCTCAATTTGGTTGAGGTTGGGTGATTGTGGAGGCCAGGTCATCTGATGCAGCACGCCATCACTCACCTTCTTGGTCAAATAGCCTTTACACAGCCTGGAGGTGTGTTTTGGGTCATTGTCCTGTTGAAAAACAAATTATTGTTCCACTAAGTGCAAACCAGATGGGATGGCGTATCGCTGCAGAATCCTGTGGTAGCCATGCTGGTTAAGTGTGCCTTGAATTATAAATGAATCACAGTGTCATAAGCAAAGCACCCCCACACCACCTCCTCCATGCTTCACCGTGGGAACCACACATGCGGAGCTCATCCGTTCACCTACTCTGCGTCTTACAAACACACGGCGGTTGTATTTCTAAAATGTGGACTCATCAGACCAAAGGACAGATTTCCTCCGGTCTAATGTCCATTGCTTGTGTTTCTTGGCCCAAGCAAGTCTCTTCTTCTTATTGGTGTCTTTTAAAAGTGGTTTCTTTGCAGCAATTCGACCATGAAGGCCTGATTCACACAGTCTCCTCTGGACAGTTGATGTTGAAATGTGTCTGTTCCTTGAACTCTGAAGCATTTATTTGGGCTGCAATTTCTGAGGCTAGTAACTAATGAACTTATCCTCTGCAGCAGAGGTACCTCTAGGTCTTCCTTTCCTGTGGCGGTCCTCATGAGAGCCAGTTTCATCATAGCGCTTGATGGTTTTTGCGACTGCACTTGAAGAAACTTTCAAAGTTCTTGAAATTTCCGTATTGACTGACCTTCATGTCTTAAAGTAACGATGGACTGTCGTTCTCTTTGCTTATTTGAGCTGTTCTTGCCATAATATGGACTTGGTCGTTTACCAAATAGGGCTATCTTCTTTATACCACCCATACCTTGTCACAACACAACTGATTGGCTCAAACGCATTAAGGAGGAAAGAAATACCACAAATTTAACAAGGCACACATGTTAATTGAAATGCATTCCAGATGACTACCTCATGAAGCTGGTTGAGAGAATGCCAAGTGTCCAAAGCTGTCATCTAGGCAAAGGGTGGCTACTTTGAAGAATCTCAAATATAAAATATATTTAGATTTTGGTTACTACATGATTCCATATGTGTTACTTCATAGTTTTGATGTCTTCCCCATTTTTCTACAATGTAGAAACCCTGGAATGAGTAGGTGTGTCCAAACTTTTGACCGGTACTGTAGAAGCCAGAATGGATCACTATTTAAATATCTTAATTTGTAGTAAACTTTAAAAGAATTCACCGTGGGGATCGAACTTGATCAAGCTACACTAATTTTAGAGCCCAGAACCTTCATAACATAACCGCAAATTTTTTGGGGGGGCTTTTCTGGCGATCGTAATTTACATAGGCTTTCTAGGACAGATCAATGCTTTTGGCACCGCTAGGTTGCTACGCAGTAGCTGACCAACAGAGCTCGTGACTTCACGCTCCAGAACAAACATTGGGGGCCTGACAGGAACAGTTCCTCTGGCAGCTGGGGGTTGGGGTCAGAGGTCAGGGGTTAGAGGTCAGGGCAGTGTAGTGTAGTTATACTCCTTAGGTTGGAGCCTCTCCCCCTCTGAAACATGGACAGGGCCTCAGACAGCTGGGGGTTAGAGGTCACAACAGTGTAGTTATACTCTTCAGGGTGGAGACTCTCCTTCCAACACATCACTCTGGAACAAACAGAGCCTCCGACAGCTGAGGGTTAGGGATCAGAGGTTAGGGGTCAGAGGAGTGTAGTTATATCCTACTCTTCAGGTTGGAGTCTCTCCATCCAGCATCTCAGCCTCAAGCATGGGTTATGTTCCCCTGCTCAGACGTTAATGATGCATGCCAGACCTTACAATGCCTGAATAAGTATTTTAAGTATCAGCTAACCACATCATGTTATAGCAATCTGGTGGCTGTCGATGACGTTTCACGCAACCATTCCTCCCTCCCTACCTCCTTCTCTTTCTCAGGTGTCAGATACAGTGACATAGGATGAGGAGACAGAGAAAGAAAGATGAGAACCAGAGGGGGTGATAGATAAAGAGAGAGATCGCTGTACCTTGTTCTCCTTGATGAGTCTTTTACACTGGAGGAAGTACCAGTACTGTGTGTTCCTCCGACCAGTCCTAGATCTGAAGGCCACCGGCTCCCTCTCCTCCTCCTGCCCGGCCGCCTGCCTCTCCTCCCGGTACAACATCTCCTGCAGCTCTGGGGTGGTCTTCCGGAAGGCCCGCCTGGAGGAAAAATCAGCGGAAAGAGATCCGAAGTCCTCAACGCCCAGGTCGCTCCCAGCCCGGCCCATGCGGGCGGGAGCGGCCGGTGATTCCTGGACATCCCTGGTTCTTCTAGAACTCACCGACACAGACCCGGTGAAGGCTCTTCGGTTGATGTCCGTTATCGGGTGAACCGACCAGGAACGTGGAGCTCTCACGGTGCTACCGGAGCCCAAGATCGACAGACCTCGTGCTGTCTGAGTAGAGCCGTATCTGACGACATAGTCTACGATGCTTATCCCGTTCCTCAAACACGACCGAGACACACACTGCAACATCTTTAGAGGCCTGGGTGTACAGTAGCTAGCTAGAGTTAGCTAATCTCGGGGCTACTGTTGGTAGCTAACGTTAGCCAACTGTTAACACGCTTGTAACTCGTTAGCTATCAACCGTTCATTTTACACGAATAACTGCAGTATGACAATTCTTCTTCAAACTCCTACTGTATCCGACAGTTCTACCGTGTAGAAGTCTAATGTTTTGGTTCCAACCATGATTATTTATGTCAGAGTACACACAGCCGTCGTCAACTCATGAAGACCTGCAAGGAAAACGCAAGCATGTTTTTCCATATATCTACCAGACAAAACAGGTCAATAATCGAGTAAAGTCTTGTATTGGTAAAACGTCTACAATGTATGTATTTGAAACGTGTTGTTGAGACGACCATACATATTGTACAGGTTCCGTGATTATGAAATGTCTTCAAATATTGACGTTGTTTCTGATAAATCAGACCGATATATCGGGAATAGATTAGTAAGGCTGTCACATTTTTGCAGGTCAGACTTCTTCGTGGCCTGTTAGGTCTCCAGCGGGACAGAACAGAGAATAACTGCTTTCTACAGGAAACAATTTGAACTGCAAATGTGTCCACCAATAGAATGAACAGAGATTCAAAGTTCATCTGTAAATAAAATGACAGGGACAATTATTCTTTTTTATTCTCTCTATCAGTTCTGCTACTTATGGGAGAGATGGCGGGAGTGAGAGAGAGGGAGAGCGAGAGTGTGAGAGAGATTGAGAGAGAGAGACTACATATACATAATATGACATTTGAAATGTCTTTATTCTTTTGGAACTTCTGTGATTGTAATGTCTACTGTTCATTTGTATTGTTTATTTCACTTTTGTATATTATTTACTTCACTTGCTTTGGCAATGTTAACATATGTTTCCCATCCCAATAACGCCCCTTGAATTGAATTGAGAGAGACTGGGGAATCCCTATCAGAAAAATGGGAGAGAAGGAAATCCCGGGAATTCCTGGAAGACTGTCAGCTGTCAGTCACTGGGGGGAGTGGACACCGAAAGACACCTCACACACACACGACCAGATTACCGACTGGGCCCGCAGGGAACATGCCATGGGTCTCAAGCTCCAAGGACCCCTGACAATGTTTTGTTTTTTAAAGACGGGGCCTAAATCTGTTTTAATAAACTTTCATATTTGTTTTCAGTCTCTATTGTTCATTCAGTTAAGCCTTTCATCTAATTGTTGCCTGAAAGAATGACATGCTGACTAGACCGGGGACACGCATGCTCATTTAGATTTTTTCCATCCACACCAGATGTGATCAGGACACGCAAAATGAAATATCAAAACAAACTCTGAACCAACTATATTCATTTGGGGACAGGTTGAAACACATTAAACTGACTTGCCTAGTTAAATAAAGGTTAAAAAAAAGAAAGTCTGACTGGAAAACAAATCTCTGAATGTTTTTTACAAAGACACCTTCACTGACCAAAGTCATATCTAACATGTAATATAGCATAACACAAACAGATCAGATCAACTGGAATGACACTCTCACTCACGTTTGCACAAAAAGAGCTGTGAACAAACCACACCCCAAAATATTTCAATGAGCCGCCTCCCCTACATTTTAATTATCACTAATTAAGGAAAATTATTTATTGAACTGCTAACAACCATTAAAGGGCTGGAAGGGTCCTTTGGGTCAGTATGGCTCCACATAGAATGTGTGTGTGTGTGTGTGTGTGTGTGTGTGTGTGTGTGTGTGTGTGTGTGTGTGTGTGTGTGTGTGTGTGTGTGTGTGTGTGTGTGTGTGTGTGTGTGTGTGTGTGTGAGTGTGCGTGCGTGCGTGCGTGCGCGTGCATGCGTATGCCTTTTACGAATTCCTAAAAGTATGTGATAGTGTTCATATTTCCATGGTATGTGTAGTTGTGTGTAGGGTATCCACAGATAGTTAACCAAACTCCCCATTCGGTTGTCTCTAGTTGTGCGTAGGATATCTACAAATAACCTATTCAACCAAATTGTGTTAAGTCTGTCTCAATAGAGAACCTGACCCCAGCCTGTATCTGTGGAGTGAACATGAGATAAAATTTGATTTGATCCTCCTGGGTCCTGGTACAAACACACGTTGCACAAACACAGCTACACACAAACATGCTTGAACAAACAAACACGGCGTGTGGTTAGCTACTGTGTAAATGCCAAGTCTGTCTCAGAGTGATATTTAATCAGGGATGGACAAATTTGACAAAAAACAAAATATCCTTACAAATAACCATAAAGATAAATGTATCAAAATCAGCTACAAAATACAAATACTTTGTAATGTATTTTATAAAAATTCATTAACAGACATACATTTGCAACTAGAGGCGTCGAACAGCAACAACACTCTCAATAACGGTTACAGAAAATGTTCACTTGCTATGATATGATGATACGATATGTTGTTGTATATCTACATTACTTGAGCAAGTCACTCTGGATAAGAGTTAAGCTGCTATATGACCAAAATGTAATGTATATGTAAAAATGAACAGACCAAAATGAACTACAAAGCACACTGGGTATTATTATTATTGGCCTTGATTTGGGTTCCTTAGAATAATACTCAGCATGCTTTGCAATTATTTACTTTTAGATATATATTTATTATAGTTAATTTTGCAGACACTCTTATCACACCATAGTGCCATCAGATTTCTGCAGCGTGAAAGGGGGACACAAATGTGAACCTCTTTGGAAAAAAAAAGTATAACAAAGTATTTTGGACTCCCGAGTGGGGCAGAGGTCTAAGGCACTGCATTTCAGTGCTAGAGGCATCACTACAGACCCTGGTTTGATTCCAGGCTGTATCACAACCAGCTGTGATTGGGAGCCCCATAGGGCGGCACACAATTGGCCCAGCATCGTACGGGTTAGGGTTTGGCCGAGGTAGGCTGTCATTGTAAATAAGAATTTGTTCTTAACTGACTTGCCTAGTTAAATAAAGGTTAAATAAAAAACTAAATTACAGCTCTCGAAAGTATCTTGTTATAAAATACATTGTAGTTCAGCCCAGTGTAATACAAAATACATATTTCAAATACATGTAGGCCTACCAGAAATACTGCCCATCTCTGTATGTAATCAATATTAACTGTATTTCCTCCTTAGTCTGATATTATAGTGTCCCATCAATGTATCTATGAATTCATAATGTAATAATTCTTTATCTACTATATCTTTTCTGTCAAGTCGTAGACCTTTATGAACTTTGCTGACTGTTAAAGACTGATATAATACAGTATCTCACAACCATCTCATCCTTCCACGTTTATACTTTCCACCAAACAGATGTGGGACTTCACGTTTATAATATATTACATTATGGGCATTCTACTGTACCTTGTACTGAACACACACACACAATGGACTGGGTTGGACTGGGTTTGGACGGGGTTATATTAGCACTCACACGGTCTGTTTTTCTTAGAGGCAACACAATAGGGTTCTTAGAACTCTCATGTGTCTGTGTGAAGAGAACCTCTGAGATTTAACATTGACAGTAGATTTACTATGTCTTGGTGATAAGACAACATTCCATGATTAGTGTCAGTGTGCCTGTCTGTCGGTGCCAGGGAGACCCAATCGCCAATTTATTTAAGGAAATGATTTAGTATTCCAGGTTGCATTAGTATTTTTGTATAAGCAAGAAGTAAAGGAACTAGAGACAGATATTTGGTGCTGTCACGGCCGTCAAAGGGAGGAGACCAAGGTGCAGCGTGGGATGCGTACAGACTTCTTTATTTCAAAGAACGAACACTAAACAAACTAACAAAATAACCGTGAAGCTATACAAAAATGAGTGTTGACAGGCAACTACACATAGACAACTACCCACAAATACAGGTGGGAAAAGGCAACCTAAGTATGGTTCTCAATCAGAGACAACGATAGACAGCTGCCTCTGATTGAGAACCACACCCGGCCAAACACACAGAAATACAAATCATAGAAAAAGAAACATAGAATGCCCACCCAAATAACACCCTGACCAAACCAAAATAGAGACATAAAAAGCTCTCTACGGTCAGGGCGTGACAGGTGCCATGTAAATCTTGATGTCTGTTGCATGAGAGCACAATGTACCTCTGTATGAATTCAACGTATCTGTTCCTTGTCACAAGGACTCAGGAAGACTATAAAGAGTTGTAAACTGAACCCTGCTTATTTGGGCTTTAACTCTACACCATTGGGTGATTGTTAACGTTCCATCACTGCAGTAATTACTAATAAAGTTTCATTGTTTTGAAGAAATCTAAAAGTCTCTCCTTTGATTAGAATAATTCCACCACAGTAGAGAAAGGAGTAACGGAACTGCTATCACTTGTTTGTGCGTTATGACCTCACGCACCCGATACACATTGCCACAAGAAGAATACAAGGTAGCTTATGATGCCCCGATCTGCCGGTGAGGGGTGGAACCAACCATTACTAAGCACTTTTTGGGTTTCTTGTCACTGACCATAGTAAGCTGTTTATTCTCTGTGTTGGATGGGGCGTGATAGTGACTTGGGTGGGTCATCTAGGTGAATTTGTATGTCTATGGTGGCCTGATATGGTTCCCAATCAGATGCAGCTGTTTATCGTGGTCTCTGATTGGGGATCATATTTAGGTAGCCATTTCCCCATGGTTACACAACAGTAGCACAACAGTAGCTTCACCGTTCGTTCGTTCGTTCGTTCGTTCGTTCGTTCGTTTGGTTGTTGTTTTGTTCAGTGAGTTTTGGTTTATTAAAATTATGTGGAACTCTACGCACGCTGCGCCTTGGTCTACTCATTACGACGACCGTGACAGAAGATCCCACCAACAATGGAACAAGCAGCGTGCCCGGGAGATAATGGCATCCTGGTCGATAGAGGAGATTAGGGAGAGAACATCTTGGACCTGGGATGACATTATAGCAGGAGAGAAGAGACTGCCATGGAGGCAGGTGGAAGCAGCGAAGGAGGGACAGCGACGAAGTCGGGGAGGTAGGCCACAGAAACCCCAATCATTTTTTTGGGGGGGGCACATGGAGCAGTCGGCGGAGCCGTGGAGTGAACGAGAGCCAGGCTGGGAGAAGAAGTAGAATTCAGAGGAGAGAGAAATGGGGGAGTTGTTGAGTTGGTGGAGGACGCACGGATTTGGAATAAAGGAACGTGTTGTCAGTTTGGTGCCACCTGAGTCAGCTCCCCGTACTTGTCCTGAAACGTGTGTTAAAGTTCCGGAACAATTGATGCCGGCTATACACACCAGGTCTCCAGTATACCTTCACAACCCAGTGCGTCCTGTGCCAACTCCTCACACTCTCCCTCAAGTGCGCTTTCCCAGTTAGGTGTGTCCTGTTCCTGCTCCTCGCACTCTCCCTCAAGTGCGCTTTCCCAGTCAGGTCCGTCCTGTTCCTCTTCCCCGCACTCGCCCTGAGGTGTGTGTCATCAGCCCGGTGCCACCTGTACCAGTCCCACGCATCAGGTCTCCAGTGCGCCTCCACAGTCCAGTACGTCCTGTGCCTCCTCTCCGCACTCGCCCTGAGGTGCGTGTCATCAGCCCGGTGCCACCTGTACCGAAAATGTATGTACAGTGTGTGCAAATGCAGAAGAGTAGGGAAGAGTAGGGAAGTAGGGAAGAGTAGGGAGGTAAGGCAATAATTCGGCCATACAGTCGAAATAATTACAATTTAGCATTTACACTGGAGTGATAGACGTGCAGATGATGATGTGCAAGTAGAGATACCGGGGTGCAAAAGAGCAAGAATATAAATAGCAATATGGGGATGAGGTAGTTGGGTGTGCTATTTACATATTGGCTGTGTACAGGTACAGTGATCGGTAAGCTGCTCTGACAGCTGATGCTTAAAGTTAGAGAGGGAGATATGTCTCCTGCTTCAGTGATTTTTTGCAATTCATTCCAGTCATTGGCAGCAGAGAACTGGAAGGAAAGGCGGCCAAAGGAAGTGTTGGCTTTGTGGATGACCAGTGAAATATACCTGCTGGAGCGCGTGCTACGGGTGGTTGTTGCTATGGTGACCAGTGAGACTTATAGACGACCAGGAGCCAGCGGGTTTGGCGACGAATACGTAGCGAGGGCCAGCCGACGAGAGCATACAGGTCGCAGTGGTGGGTGGTATATGGGGCTTTGTTGACAAAACAGATAGCACTGTGATAGACTACATCCAGTTTGCTGAGTAGAGTGTTGAAGGCTATTTTGTAAATAACTTCGCCGAACTCAAGGATCGGTAGGATGGTCAGTTTAACCAGGGTATGTTTGGCAGATGAGTAAAGGAGGCTTTGTTGCGAAATAGGAAGCCGATTCTAGATTTAAATTTGGATTGGAGATGCTTAATGTGAGTCTGGAAGGAGAGTTTACAGTCTAACCAGACACCTAGGTATTTGTAGTTGTCCACATATTCTAAGTCAGAACCGTCCAGAGTAGTGATGCTAGTCGGGCTGGCGGGTGCGGGCAACAATCGGTTGAAGAGCATGCATTTAGTTTTACTAGCATTTAAAAGCAGTTGGAGGCCACGGAAGGAGTGTTGTATGGCATTGAAGCTCGTTTGGAGGTTTGTTAACACAGTGTCCAAAGAAGGGCCAGATGTATACAGAATGGTGTCATCTGCGTAGAGGTGGATCAGAGAATCACCAGCAGCAAGAGCGACATCATTGATATATAGAGAGAAAAGAGTCGGCCCGAGAATTGAAACATGTGGCACCCCCATAGAGACTGCCAGAGGTCCGGACAACAGGCCCTCCGATTTGACACACTGAACTCTATCAGAGAAGTAGTTGGTGAACCAGGAGAGGCAGTCATTTGAGAAACCAAGGCTATTGAGTCTGCCGATAAGAATGCGGTGATTGACAGAGTCGAAAGCCTTGGCCAGGTCGATGAACACGGCTGCACAGTACTGTCTTTTATCGAAGGCGGTTATGATATCGTTTAGCACCTTGAGGTGCACCCATGACCATCTCGGAAACCAGATTGCATAGTTGAGAAGGTACGGTGGGATTCAAAATGGTCGGTGATCTGTTTGTTAACTTGGCTTTCGAAGATTTTAGAAAGGCAGGGCAGGATGGATATAGGTCTATAACAGTTTGGTTCTAGAGTGTCTCCCCCTTTGAAGAGGGGGATGACTGCAGCAGCTTTCCAATCTCTGGGGATCTGAGACAATACAGGCTAGTATTAGGGATGGCAACAATTTCGGCGGATAATTTTAGAAAGAGAGGGTCCAGATTGTCTAGCCCAGCTGATTTGTAGGGAAGTTGGGCAAGTTGCTGCAGGAGGTGCAGAGCTGTAGGCCGAGGTAGGGGTAGCCAGGTGGAAAGCATGGCCAGCCGTAGAAAAATGTTTATTGAAATGATCGATTATCGTAGATTTATCGGTGGTGACAGTGTTTCCTAGCCTCAGTGCAGTGGGCAGCTGGGAGGAGGTACTATTATTCTCCATGGACTTTACAGTGTCCCAAAACATTTTGGAATTAGTGCTGCAGGATGCAAATTTCTGTTTGAAAAAGCTAGCCTTAGCTTTCCTAACTGACTGTGTATATTGGTTCCTGGCTTCCCTGAAAAGTTGCATATCGCGGGGGCTATTCGATGCTAATGCAGAATGCCACAGAATGTTTTTTTGCTGGTCAAGGGCAGTACCAAGGGTTATATCTGTTCTTAGTTTTACATTTTTTGAATGAGGCATGCTTATTTAAGATGGTGAGGAAAGCACTTTTAAAGAGCAACCAGGCATCCTCTACTGACAGGATGAGGTCAATATCCTTCCAGGATGCTCGGGTCAGGTCGATTAGAAAGGCCTGCTCGCTGAAGTGTTTTAGGGAGTGTTTGACAGTGATGAGGGGTGGTCGTTTGACCGTGGACCAATTACAGACGCAGGCAATCAGGCAGTGATTGCTGAGATCCTGGATGAAGACGGCAGAGGTGCATTTAGAGGGCAAGTTGGTCAGGATGATATCTAAGAGGGTGCCCATGGTTATGGATTTAGGTTTATACCTGGTAGGTTCCTTGATAATTTGTGTGAGATTGAGGTCATCTAGCTTAGATTGTAGGATGTTAAGCATTTCCCAGTTTAGGTCACCTAACAGTACGAACTCTGATGATGGATGGGGGGGAAATCAATTCACATATGGTGTCCAGGGCACAGCTTGGTGCTGAGGGGGGTCTATAACAAGCGGCAACGGAAAGAGACTTGTTTCTGGAGAGGTGGATTTTTAAAAGTAGAAGCTTGAATTGTTTGGGCACAGACCTGGATAGTATGACAGAACTCTGCAGGCTATCTCTGCTGTAGATTGCAACTCTGCCCCCTTTGGCGGTTCTATCTTGTCGGAAAATATTGTAGTTGGGGATGGAAATTTCAGGATTTTTGGTGACCTTCCTAAGCCAGGATTCAGACACGGCTAGGACATCAGGGTTGGCGGAGTGTGCTAAAGTAGTGAATTAAACAAACTTAGTGAGGAGGCTTCTGATGTTAACATGCATGAAACCAAGGCTATTACGGTTACAGAAGTCAACAAATGAGGGCGCTTGGGGAATGGGAGTGGTGCTGGGGGCTGCAGGGCCTCGGTTAACCTCTACATGACCAGAGGAACAGAGGAGGAGTAGGATAACGGTACGGCTAAAGACTATAAGAACTGGTCATCTAGTGCATTTAGAACAGAGAGTAAAAGGAGCAGATTACTGGGCGTGGAAGAATAGATTCAAGGCATAATGTACAGACAAGGGTATGGTAGGATGTGAGTACAGTGGAGGTAAACCTAGGCATTGAGTGACGATGAGAGAGGTTTTGTCTCTAGCGGCACCAGTTAAGCCAGGTGAGATCACCGCATGTTTGGGGGGTGGGACAAAAGGGCTATCTAAGGCATATTGGGCAGGGCTGGGGGCCCTACAGTGAAATATGACAATAATCACTAACCAAAACAGCAATAGACAAGGCATATTGATATTAGGGCGGCAGAAAAGGGTCCAGGCCAATTGGCAAAAGAGGTATTGTAGCCCAGGAATTAGCTGGTGGACCTCTTCGGCAAGCCGGGAGATGGGCCTAGCTCGAGGCTAGCTCAAGGCTAACTGGTGCTTTCTTCGTTACAGAGACGTTAGCCAGGAGTAGCCACTCGGATTGCAGCTAGATAGATGCGATGATCCGGTGTAAAAGGTTCAGAGCTTAAGGTAGGAATCCGGAGATGTGGTAGAGAAAAAGCAGTCCGATATGCTCTGGGTTGATATCGCACTGTGCAGACTGGCAGGTATTGACCGAGCTGAGGCTGGCTGGTGTTCGAGTTAACGGTGAAGACCGCTAGCAGTGGCTAACTGACTACTAGCTAGTTGCTAGTTAGCTAGCTAGCTTCTGATGGGGGTTCCGGTTCTAAAGTATAAAAATAGCAGATCCGTACCACATTGGGTGAGGCGGGTTGCAGGAGAGTATATTCAGTCCGTAGATGGAAAATGAGATTAAAATATAAACGATAAGCGATATATAAAACAATATTTACATGGGACAGGACGGGACAAGACAAAACACACTTCCGACTGCTACGCCATCTTGGTATGAGCTGTTTATCCAGGGTTTTTGGTTGGGTATGTCCGGATTGTTATTGTGGGTACAACATCCCCAACACGTTTCCTAATAAAGCCTGTGACTGACTATATCTTCCTCATTGTTGTTGGATAAGTCCTAGTTGGATAAATCTTTGAACATATTCCAATCAGTATTCTCAAAACAATCCTGCAGCAGTGAGTTTGCCTCACTAGTCTCTGTGTTGGTGGCTCCCTTTTGAGTTGCTGCTTGCAGGCGGGGAGTAGGAACAGAGAGTCATGATCTGATTGGTCGAAGTGGGGGCAGGGGATGACTTTGTATGCTTCATGGATGTGTGATTATACATGGACAAGCACGCCGGATCCTCTTGTCAGGCAGGATACATGCTGGTGATGTCTTGAAAATGTTGGTTTTAGACGGGTTTGGTTAAAGTAATCCGTGACAATAAAGACTGGCTCCGGGTGAGAGGATTCTTGCTGGCTAATAATCTTGTACAGTTCACTGAGTGCCACCTTGGTGTTTGCTTGTGGCGGTATGTATACAGCTGTGATAATAACGCTTTTGAATTCACTCGGCATATAGTGGGGTCGGCATTTTAACATCAGAAACTGAACAGGAGCTCACAATGTTTTAAACTTCAGAACAACAGTAATTGTTTATGAGGAAACATCCCACTCAGAGGAAGCCGCCATTCGATCCATTCAGAATATGGAGAACCCTGCTGGTTTAGTAGAAGAGTCGAGAGTATTGTCCGTAAGCCACGTCTCAGTAAAAACAAAGACACAGCACTCCCTGATGTCCATCTGCGATTGAAGCCTGACTCGGAGTTCACAAAGTTTATTTTCCAGCAATTGGACATTCGCCATCAGGATACTGGGATGAGGAGGCCGTATAGCCTGTCTTTTCAGCCTAGCTTGGAGTCCCCCTTTCCTTCCTCTTCTTCGTCGCTGGCGTTGCCTTAGGTCGTCTCAGCCAGGAGCAACAGGCAAGTCCACAAAGGAGCGAATGTAGTATTCTAGATCTTAGAGGCTGAGAGATGTGTAGCCTCTGATTCATGATCCAGAAGTGTTTGTCGGTCATAGGAAATTGCCTAGTTAAATAAAAAATGAAATGCCACAACATGGGCATTGTCCCCAATAAATGAACTGCTTATTATTATCCCACAATAAAGACTGCTTTCATTTCAAGTGTTACATGCTGACCACACCACCCGCGTTGCTTGCACAAGCTTTGCAAAATAAATGTACACATACATTTTATGGGCACGTCAACGAGTATCTGCGTAGCCAGACCGCTAAAATAGAACTTGATTCTATTTTTTATGCTTGACACGCTGCAAGTCCCGTCTCTCCCATCTCCTCATTGTTTTTTAAGGAACATATACCCACATGGCTGATGAAAGATTAACTGAGGTCCACAATCCAGTCCAGTTGGTGGTGGTAATGTACCTTGAAGTTGGTTGCCAACCGCCATATAAAGTCCGAAGAAGAAGAAATAGAAGAAGACTGAAGGAGAGATTACTAGAAACTAACTAGGTTTCCACTTTTATCTGTGTATTGTCAGAATAGAGAACACATGATTTTGTGTGACTCAAAATGAGTCAAATTTCTACAAAGATCCAGAAAAAAAGGACATTGTGCATTTCAGGTAAAATAACAACCCAATGTTTATATCCCAGGACAAATTACCAAGCAACAGCAAGCTATCTAGCTAAATGTCCATGAATGTTTAAGAACAAATTCTTATTTACAATGACGGCCTACACTGGCCAAACCCGGATGATGCTGGGCCAATTGTGCGCCGCTCTATGGGGCTCCCAATCACGGCCGGTTGTGATACAGCCTGAAATCGAACCAGGGTGTCTGTAGTGACACCTCAAGCACCGAGATGCAATCCCTTAGACCGCTGCGCCACTCGGAAGCCGAATAGCGATCTAGAATACCACAAAATGAAATTCTCAGGATCCCATCAGAATAACACCACAATTTTCTCATTAGGAGATTCAGTAGCTGCATATATCTTACAGTATGTAGGCTATATATCATATTTGTCACACTTACACAATAAACATTTGACATTAGGCACTGTATCAAAGGGACACATACACGGGAGCGCGCTTTGTTTACGTGTGGACGCTCATTTAACCTCCTTCACAGAGCTGTGCTCTCCTCTTCCGCGTGCATCCCGGTCTCGGAGTAGACCTCGCCTCGTTGGTTAGCGCTGCCTTTTAAAGCAAACGGGCGCGCACTTCCAGCCGTCATTCAGTCTGAATACTAGACACAGGGAAGGAGTACTGCTGTGTCGTCCAACCATCCTTCTCTTTCTTTCCCTGTTATTAATAGATACCAAACTAGCTACCCCCTTTAGCTGTTGTTATTTTTTATTTGTATGTTAACGTTAAACGGTTAGTCAACTAGCTCAATCATGTACCGGTACTTCGGGGAGTTGTTATCCCGCGGGGCGGGCAGTGCACTGGCCTCGGGGTGCGTGGACTCTGCTCTCCCAGCATCGGCCTCTCTAATGCGGGTCCGACAGTATAGCGAGCAGCCCGACGACCCCAACTTCTTTCGCATGGTGGAGGGTTTCTTCGACCGCGGAGCCGCCATCGTTGAGGACAAGCTTGTGGAGGACCTAAAGAGCAGAGAGACCCACGAACAGAAGACGAAACGAGTGAAGGGGATTCTCCGCATCATCAAGCCCTGCAACCACGTCCTCAGCGTCTCTTTCCCCATCAAAAGGGACAACGGAGAGTGGGAGGTAGTGGAGGGCTACCGCGCCCAGCACAGCCAGCACAGGACGCCCTGCAAGGGGGGTAAGATACTGCCAAGCGCCGCTTCCTTGTTCTCAACTCTTCTTCAAGTGGTTGTGTGGTTTGACAGCGAGCTTGTTGCTAGGCTAGGTAGCTAGCTACTTAGCTATTCCAGTACTCAGCGGTGAGAACAACTGCACTGATTCTCTCTTTCGCTAACGGTAGCTATAAGTGAAGCACATCATGCAAGATACGTCTCTTACATAGACTTAATTTAACAGCATCACTGGTCTGGATGTGGAATATTGTTATTTCGACAGCGTGTAACGTTAGCTTTCTGCCTGTCATGGCTATGCCATGCGGGGAGTGTAGCTCTACAACACTGGATCAATGACCTTCCCACACACCTAGTGAGGCTGCCTGGAGCTACCTGTCATACAGTAACAGGAGCCAGCTGACATAGCTAGCTAGTATAACCCCCTGATCAGCTCTAGGACACTGGGCTATCAGGGCTAATCAGCGAATCATACTACTGGTTTCCAAGATAGCTCTATACTGTAACAGAGCTCTGATCAATGCAGTCTCTCAGTAACTACAACCTAGATACAAACATTTATACGGACTATTGTTGACTATCCAGCTCTGGCATAGTCCTTGTGTAGGCACTAATAGACAGAGTTAGCAATAATAACCAATGATGGGTTAATATCTTTGGCTATAACACAGGTGTTATACTGTATTGAGTTTGTGTGTGTGCAATTAGTGTTAGCTGAGATGTGGTGGCTAGAGAAGCTGATCATGTGATCATTTGGCATTTCACTGGGCAAGCCCTGCACTGGCACCACTCTCAACACATGCTGCCAGCTGCCCCATACATCAACCGTCTAGGAACAGGAACAGAAATAGGACATAGTACACTCACACACACACACAACAGTGAAGGGCAAGTGATGTGGGTATTCCCTCCCAGCCTATAGGTGTGTGTGAGTGAAGCAGCATGGTGCTCTCTGCTCAGGCAGAGGTCAGGTGTGCGGAGGGGCTGGGGGGGTAGGGCAAGGCTGTAGGGTGTGTGTGTGTTGTGGTATAAGGAGGGGGGCTATGTGGTTCAGGGTTCAAGGCAGAGAATTGTAGGCTGGTGCAGCCCTGCATTGTGGGTGCTTTGTGCGGTGAGGACCAGGATGAGTTAGTGAGGGGGAGGGAGAGGGGGATAAACAGTTGTTTGAAGAGGAGTGGAGTGAAGGAGGGGAAGAGGTGGTGATGTGCCCAGGCGCTCCTATTCGTCAGCATTGTGCTAGGAGGAGGGAAGAGTGTTCACTAAGCATTACTTACTTGATTCAGCTCACCACCTACCCAGGGTGCTAGGTAAGCTGAATCAAGTGCACCTACTGACTGACAGAATATTTGAACACTGGTGTGGTGTATAGATGATTAATGTTGGAAATCACTTTCACAACGCATCACCACTGTGCGTCATGCATGCTTAACTCACACGGTCACATGCCACCAGAGCAGATGCTTCCCTCAAACGCTTTTCTCTTTCTGCAGCTTAGTCACACTTTCCATTCTCCCCCTTGCTCCGACTTCGGCTGCCACTGCACTTCTCATGGTTTCTGTGTTCCCCCTTTCTGTGTGATCCAGCAACATTGTTGTCCTGTCAGTGTATGCTTTTTAACAGAGCTGGTTCAATTAACCACACTTGTATAACCTTGACTAGGACCTGAAGACTTTAACTTCCCTACCTAATGAGGGTTAGCACCGTTATTTGGCACACAGATAACTGATGGTGAGGCTAGATGATTTTTATTTTTTTTAACCTTTTGTTTAACTAGGCAAGTCAGTTAAGAACAAATTCTTATTTTACAATGACGGCCTGCTGGGGAACAGTGGATTAACTGCCTTGTTCAGGGGCAGAACGACAGATTTTTACCTTGTCAGCTCGGGGATTCGATCCAGCAACCTTTCGGTTACTGGCCCAATGTTCTAACCACTAGTCTACCTGCTGCCCCAAATGGGCGTAAGATGGGGTAAAGGCCTGTTACAGTCAGTGTGTGTAGAAGTGGGGGAGAAAGTAGAGGGTTAAGGGTTGATGCTTTCTGTGTAGGCCTAGGCCTATCTAACAATGGGGTAGAGACTAGAGGGTAAAGGGCTGGTGGCTGTTATTCATTTTCATGTTTAATGATTGATAATCAAGCTGAGAGACCCTTGGTCCTGCTGACTTATATATGATGGTCAAGGTGAATGACAAAGTGCAAAGGCTGTTGCTGTAATGCTGCTGCTGCAGATACAACAGACTAACAAACAAACCTGCAAGGCTCTCTACAGAGTACCTGGTCCTACTACAATAGTTTCAGAACCTCACATTTTGTAGCTGGAACACTGAAGAACTGTGTGCCCGATTCAGTGTTAGGGAGTTTCAGGAAGTATGTCACTCTCAAAGGATGTTTAGTCTGTTAAATCTCTAACATCTCCTTCTCATTTCCAAGCAGAAGTGGAAGAGGGAGCCTGTGGTGCAGAGTCTGAGTCAGCCTAGGCCTAATTCCGTTTTTATTGTTCGAGTAGGTCTCATTTCCACTGTGTGACTAACAGCCCACTATGGGCTCCCTTCATAGTGAATTTGTGCTCTTGGGCAATTGGGTTTGTCTGTGTGGGTGTATGTTTGTTCGTGTGTATCATGTGTTTGCATTCATTTTTGTGTATGTATACACAACATACACGGCAGTTTGTTTCTTTTGTGTGTGTGTCTGTGTGTGTGGGTGAGAGCTAGCCAACCCAGAGACTCATTTCATTGGATTGTTTATAAACATATTTTTTCCCTTTGCTGCAGTATTGGGGGAAGGGAGAGGAGTTGAGGAGGACACGAGGAGGAAGATAATCAAAGGAGGAGTGGTTATGGGAGAAAGGGGGATACAAATATATCTATTTTTTGTTCAGTGAATTGTATTAGCCTAGCTCAGTCAGTGCTGTGTCTGTAGTTCAAAGGAGAGTCTCAGCAAAATGTTCCAAGGCCTTCGAGCATCTTATTGTGACACACTCCTAACAGTAGTCTTAGGCTATCTAGTCTCTGAAGGTCATGTTTAGGTGGCATGAAACAGGAGAACTGTAATTGCTATGGTGTGCTCTACTCTGCTGAACACCACCCCTCTAACACAGCAGGGGCTACTGGCTAGCTAGAGGTTGTTTCTGGACTGGGCTTCAGTACACTGTATGGCGCTTAGAGATGATGTCACACATGCAGACATCCTCCCTGTCCTCTGACAGGAAACTGCTAGCTGCAGTTTCCTGTCAGTGCTCGGTGCCCTTGGCTCTCTGTAGGTCTCTGTCACAGCCCAATATAGCACAACCAAAGTTAGCACACACATTCACACACCCATGCGTACATTGGGTGTCGCGCATATGTTGCAAGATCAGAAACAGGCCTCCTACCTCGCGTTGGCCAGCGCGTGAAGCTGGGCACGGTGCGCAGTTTGCCTAGGCCACTGATATTGCCTGGGGATGTTCTGCATGCAAAATGACTTGTAGATCAATGACTGTTCACATTTTACGTGCAGTTTGACACTGAAGGAGAGGTCTACATTTGGATGGGTTTGTGGTCCGCGGACTGATGCTTATCGGTGAATCATTACATCCCCACTGGCTTCCTGTCAACTTTACTGTGTGTTGTTATTGTTGGGCTACGTGTGTTAACTCCCTATGTTTGTGTGTCTGTGTGCAGGCATCCGCTACAGTGAAGAGGTGTCTGTTGATGAGGTGAAGGCTCTGGCCTCTCTGATGACATACAAGTGTGCCGTGGTTGGTAAGTCCCTCTCCTCTATGTTCACATCTCATTCATGCCTTGATGCTCCTGAATTCATGCAAATATACACACTGATCTGAGAGATTGTTTTTATTTGCATTTTCAGTGAGCTGTTTTCAAAGCAATGAAGTGTGTGTGCATGTGTGCGTGTTTGTGTGTGTTCTTAAGCCCCAATTTTTAAGCCTTATTCTCTCTCTCCAGATGTACCCTTCGGAGGGGCTAAAGCTGGTGTCAAGATCAACGTCAAAAATTACTCTGTAAGTCCATCAGACACGCACAAAGATACCCGCATACAGTGCATTCGGAAAGTATTCAGACCCCTTGACTTTTTCCATTTTGTTACAGCCTTATTCTAAAATGTATTTTAAAAAATTCTTCAATCTACACACAATATCCCATAATGAAAAAGCGAATAATATTTTTTAGGGCCAAAAAATTTAAGCAATAAAACAAATACCTTATTTACATAAGTATTCAGACCCTTTGCTATGTGACTCGAAATTGAGCTCAGGTGCATCCCGTTTCCATTGATCATCCTTGATGTTTCTACATCTTGATTTGTGTCCACCTGTGGTAAATTCAATTGATTGGACATGATTTGGAAAGGCACACACCTGTCTATATAAGGTCCCACCGTTGACAGTGCATGTCAGAGCATTGTCTCAGGCATTGTCTCAGGTCTGGGTCAGGCCATCATATCTCATCAACGTCACACATTATGTTTGCTTGCTAGGCAGCGTGAGAAAAATGGCCTTGTGTGCCTTAGAAAACCCTGGATAGACTCCACAGAGACATCACCACAGGCGTCCACCATTGCCTCCAGCAGGTTTTGCTGTGCGTAGGGGTTGCAGTCATACATTCTCCACCGCCATACTGAGAAGAATTCCTCATTCGGATTCAGAAATGGGGAATATGCTGGCAAAAAAAGAACGGTGAACCTGGGGTGGTCATTGAACCAGGCGCGAACCAGAGCAGCCCGTTGGAAACTCACGTTATCCCAAATGACAACATATTGGGCTTGCTCTGGTTGCCCTGGCTCCCCTTCCTGTTGAATAATGTTATTTTGCTGCTGATCTAGAAATTGAAGGAGTTGTGCCTTGTTGTATGGACCCACTTTGACATGGCGGTGGAGGACGCCATGATTGCTGATGGCTGCACATAGGGTGACGTTGCCTCCACTCTGGCCAGGAACTTGTATGATGGCATGGTGACCAATGATACGCCCCCTTTTGTGCCTTTTTGTTAGGTTGAACCCTGCTTCATCGATGAAGATGTACTACTGTGGGTCAGCCATGGCATCTAGCTCAAACATTCTCTTCAGAATTAAAAAACACACATTTTACTGTACTACAAATACAGTACTGTAGTGTACTACTGTACTGGAATGAAAGATTGTGTACTGCAGTTACTGTAACACGTTACTATACAGTACTGTATTGATATGCTGGAGAGATGGGCCATACTCTACATACTGTAAAAATTCTGTACAGTATAGCAATTACCTGCACATATTGGAATCGTTGCTCCTTAACTCTGTTTGAATTCCTTTCAAAAGGCACACGATACAGCTGTTTGTTCCTTGTGTTTCTTCTGAACAATCTGATCAATGGTGGAAATGCTGATGCTGTCAATTCCTTGGAAGACTACCTGGTCTTCAACTATTTGGGTTTGAATTTCCCTCAAACGAATGGCATTATTGGCAATCACCATATTCACCAGGGCAGTCTCCTGCTCAGCTCTGAGAAGTCTCTGTCAACCTCCAATAGATGACCGCCACTCAGTTCTGCAAAAATAACATTTGACCATTACTGACCTATGATCATCCATTACTGTGGTAAAAACTACACTGAGAACAAAGTGGAGATTCCGTCTGTATGCACTGCAACATTACATGTATCACATGATGAACAAGGGTGGCACGGATATCATCTGAGATTACTTGTCTTTGTTGTTGTTGTCGTCCTCTTCCTCTCTGTTGTCTTGTAACTTCGGCATTGTTAGGATCCATTGTTCCAATGCACATGGACATGCCTCCAGGCCCTATTTATTGATCCTGCAATTCTGATTGAGGCTTAGTGTTTGCACCTGGAGAAAGATGTGCTCTTTGAGTTTAGGTTGTAATGACTTGAGTAAATTATATTGAGAGCATGTGTTTGCCGAATGAATATATATAGTGCAATGAAGGATTTATTTGGCCACTTTTGTGTAAAGTTTAGCAGAAAGAGTTTTGAATATTGAAACTAGAGGTCGACCGATTCATCGGAATGGCTTATTAATTGGGGCCGATTTCTAGTTTTCATAACAATCGGTAATCGGCATTTTTGGACACCGATTGTGGCCGATTACATTGCACTCCACGAGGAGCCTGCGTGGCAGGCTGACTACCTGTTACGCGAGTGCAGCAAGGAGCCAAGGTAAGTTGCTAGCTAGCATTAAACTTATCTTATAAAAAACAATCTATCTTAACATAATCACTAGTTAACTACACATGGTTGATGATATTACTAGTTTATCTAGCTTGTCCTGCGTTGCATATAATCGATGCGTTGCCTGTTAGTTTATCATCGAATCACAGCCTACTTCGCCCAACGGGTGATTTTAACAAGCGCATTTGCGAAAAAGATTAAATACGTAACGGTTCGTATTTCACTGAAAGAATAAACATTTTGTTTTTTAAATTGTTTCCGGATTTGACCATATTAATGACCTAAGGCTCGTATTATTTATGTGTGTTATTATATTATAATAATTAAGTCTATGATTTGATATTTGATAGAGCAGTCTGACTGAGTGGTAGTAGGCAGCAGCAGGCTCATAAGCATTCATTCAAACAGCACTTTCCTGCATTTGCCAGAAGCTCTTCACTGTGCTTCAAGCATTGCGCTGTTTATGACTTCAAGCCTATCAACTCCTGAGATTAGGCTGGCAATACTATAGTGCCTAGAAGAACATCCAATAGTCAAAGGTATATGAAATACAAATGGTATAGATGGAAATAGTCCCTATAAGTCCTATAATAACTACAACCTAAAACTTCTGTCTGCTTTTTTTGGTCCTCCAATAATCGGTATCGGCGTTGAAAAATCATAATCGCTCGACCTCTAATTGAAACATGGAAACAGGTGAATAGTGTTTACGGTTATGGGAAATGTGTGTGTGTTTTTGGGAATGACGTAAGGGTATGGGCGCTACAGGAACCAGTTTTTGTGTTTAAGCAATCAAGAAAAACTGTAAATGGAAGAAGTTTGGAATCACCAAGACTCTTCCTAGAGCTGGCCGCACGGCCAAACTGAGCAATCGGGGGGGAAGGGCCTTGGTCAGGGAGGTGACCAAGAACCCAATGGTCACTGACAGAGCTCCAGAGTTCATTTGTGGTGATGGGAGAACCTTCCAGAAGGACAACCATCTCTGCAGCACTCCACCAATCAGGCCTTTATGGGAGAGTGGCCAGACGAAGCCACTCCTCAGTAAAAGGCACACGACAGCCCGCTTGGAGTTTGCCAAAAGGCACATAAAGACTCAGACCATGAGAAACAAAATTCTCTGGTCTGATGAAACCATGATTGAACTCTTTGGCCTGAAGGCCAAGCGTTACGTCTGGAGGAAACCTGGCACCATCCCTACCGTAAGGCATGGTGGTGGCAGCATCATGCTTGGGGATGTTTTTCAGCAGAAGGGACTGGAAGACTAGTCAGGATCGAGGGAAAGATGAATGGAGCAAAGTACAGAGAGATCCTTGATGAAAACCTGCTCCAGAACGCTCAGGACCTCAGACTGGGGTGAAGATTCACCTTCCAACAAGACAACGACCTTAAGCACACAGCCAAGACAATGCAGGAGTGGCTTCGGGACAAGTCTCTGAATGTCCTTGAGAGGCCAGAGCTTGAGAGGATCTGCAGAGAAGAATGGGAGAAACTGCCCAAATCGAGGTGTGCAAAGCTTGTAGCGTCATACCCAAGAAGACTCAAGGCTGTAATCGCTGCCAAAGGGGCTTCAACAAAGTACTGAGTAAAGTATCTGAATACTTATGTAAATGTGATATTTCCGTTATTTTTAATGCATTTCTGAGAAACTGTTTTTGCTTTGTCATTATGTGGTATTGTGTGTAGATTGATGAGGAAAAAACAATTTCATACATTTTAGAGTACGGATGTAACTTAACAAAATATGGAAAAAGTCAAGGGGTCTGAATACTTTCCGAATGCACTGTACATACACATACACACACAGACACAAGTGTGTGTGTAGTTGTCATGTAGGGGGACGAGCAGCCAGGTCACCCGTGATACATGTATTCAGTATTCGACGTCCATCTA
This sequence comes from Salvelinus namaycush, assembly GCF_016432855.1. Taxonomy (NCBI): domain Eukaryota; kingdom Metazoa; phylum Chordata; class Actinopteri; order Salmoniformes; family Salmonidae; genus Salvelinus; species Salvelinus namaycush. The sequence goes on from NC_052341.1 coordinate 26,239,158, forward strand.
TGGCTGAGGGAGATGACCTGGAAACTGGCCACTAGGGGCAACAGTGAGTCCCAGTGGCTAGATGTGCCAAGCTTATAGAGACATTGCAGCTGTAATTGTTGTGAAAGGTGGCTCTACAAAGTACTGACTTTGAATAGTTATGCACTCAAGTTTTCAGTTTTTTTGTCTTATTTCTTGTTTGTTTCAACCCCCCAAAATATTTTGCATCTTCAAAGTGGTAGGCATGTTGTGTAAATCAAATGATACAAACCCACCAAAAATCTATTTTAATTCCAGGTTGTAAGGCAACAAAATAGGAAAAATGCCGAGGGGGTGAATACTTTCGGAAGCCGCTGTAGGCAACGGAAGGCAGGCAGACTTCATCAGTGCTTCACACACCACTTTGCAATGAGCTGGAGGCCATACAGTACCGGTCAAAAGTTTTTGACACACCTACTCATTGCATGGTTTTTTCTTTATTTGTACTATTTTCTATATTGTAGATTAATAGTGAAGACATCAAAACTATGAAATACACATATGGAATCATGTAGAAACCAAATTGTTGCTTATTTGAGCTGTTCTTGCCATAATATCGTCTTTTACCAAATAGGGCTATCTTCTGTGTACCACCCCTACTCAAACACATTAACAAGGAAAGAAATTCCTCAAATTAACTTTTAACAAGGCACACCTGTTAATTGAATGCATTCCAGGTGACTACCTCATGAAGCTGGTTGAGAGAATGCCAAGCGTGTGCAAAGCTGTCATCAAGGCAAAGGGTGGCTACTCAAATATAAATATATTTTTTGATTTGTTTAACGCTTTTTTGGTTACTACTTGATTCCATATGCGTTATGTCATAGTTTTGATGTCTTCACTATTATTCTACAATGTAGAAAATAGTAAAAATAAAGAAAACCCTTGAAAGAGGAAGTGTCCAAACTTTTGACTGGTACTGTATTTAGGTGTTTGAAACTGGAATGCTGTACTACATATTATGAGTATGTCTTACCTTGCTTCAAAGTAGCCTAGCCAAAATCACACCATATCCATGGAGGCAATTATTTTATATAAACTTTCTTTCATTGTCCAGTAGCCAAAGGCACAATCCTAGTCATATTAGCAACCCATGTTAGTTATTGCATATTAGATTTCCCCTTTTTTCTAAATTTGAAACTGATATTTTCATCCGCTTGCATGTGCGGTGAGCTTTTGACAATCGTGTTTTCCTACTAATTGCATTAAGGAACGAACATTCGTACGTAGCCTACTTCCTTATGCGCATTGCTGCGCTTATAATGTGAAGAAATAGTAGTTTATCAACATTTTAAGCTAAACATTCTGATCTGCTGCTTTAAACTCATTGCTTTAAATGTTTTTTTTGTTGATGTAGCCAAGGCCTACTGGTTGTATGAATTTGGGATCTATTGTCCCACAACTGTCCCAGAGTCTGTTCAGAATAAGCTATTCCTTTCTCCACAATCTGACCAATAGAATAGTTCAAATGTTCTACTATGGGGACAGTAGCTTGACATATGCTAGTGATGTTGCTGTTCGTTATTGGTGTTGGCACAGGAAAAGTAAATGTGCCAGTTATTCTAACGTCTTCAAAGTGCGCATCAGAATTTGGGAAGAAGGACCACACATCGTTGCGTCCCCGAGTTGCATGTTCTGTTAATATGATTTGCCATCATCTACATGTGATTTCTGTCATCCTGAGCACTGTGGGTGGACACCCTAATCAGGTTACGCACCCAATGCATATGGGTCCAGTACATTTCTGAAATCTCCTGTAAATTAAAATGCTGCCGGTCAAATGTCCAGGGCCACGGAAACCCTGACACTCGCGCACGCACGCACACACACACACACACACACCATAGCAGGTGATTATGGTGGGAATGCTCTGATGCACAGGAAGCATATCTTACTCCCTGTCACATCAGTGATATATTCCAGTGACCCCTTTACACACACACACACACACACACACACTCTGTCTGTCTTTTCCCCTCCAGCATAGAAGAAAATCAGAGGTTCAGTCTTATCCTTTTAGCATGTCCTCATTTCTCCTGCTCTCAACACATAGACACTCACCACAGAACCAGATAGACTGTTTATTTATATCCTTTGGAGTTGGGGCTGTTTGCTATGGCTTTCTGTTATAACATGTCATAGATAGATAGACTACATGACCAAAAGTATGTGGACTGCTCATCGAACATCTCATTCCAAAAGCATGGGCATTAATATGGAGTTGGTCCCCCCCTTTTGCTACTATAACATACTCCACTCTTCTGGGAAGGATTTCTACTAGATGTTGGAACATTGCTGCGGTGACTTGCTTCCATTCAGCCACAAGACCATTTGTGAGGTTGGGCACTGATGTTCGGCGAGTAGGCCTGGCTCAAAGTCGGCGTTCCAATTCATCCCAAAGGTGTTCGATGGGGTTAAGTTCAGGGCTCTGTGCAGGCCGATCAAGTTCTTCATCACCGATTTCGACAAACCATTTCTGCATGGACCTCGCTTTGTGCACAGGGCATTGTCATGCTGAAACAGGAAAGGGCCTTCCCCAAACTGTTGCCACAAAGTTGGAAGCATAGAATTGTCTAGAATGTCATTGTTTGCTGTAGCTTTAAGATTTTCCTTCACTGGAACTAAGCGGCCTAGCCCAAACTATGAAAAACAGCCCCAGACCATTCGTCCTCCACCAAACTTTACAGTTGGCACTATGCATTCGGACAGGTTGCATTCTCCTGGCATCCACCAAACCCAGATTCGTCCGTTGAACTGTCAGATGGTGAAGCGTGAGTCATCACTCCAGAGAACGCGTTTCCACTGCTCAAGAATCCAATGGCGGCACTCCAGGCGACAACTTGGCATTGTGCATGGTGATCTTGGGCTTATTTGCGGATGCTCGGCCATGCAAACGGATTTCTTGAATCTCCCGACGAACAGTTCTTGTGCTGACATTGTTTCCAGAGGCAGTTTGGAACTCGGTAGTGAGTGTTGCAACCGAGGACAGACAATTTTTACGCTCTAAGCGCTTCAGTACCCGGCGGTCCTGTTCTGTGAGCTTGTGTGAACTACCACTTCACGGTGAGCCATTGTTACTCCTAGACGTTTCCACTTCACAATAACCACACTTACAGTTGACCGGGGCAACTCTAGCAGGGCTAAAATTTGGCGAACTGACTTGATGGGAAGGTGGCATCCTATGTCGGTGCCACGTTGAAAGTCACTGAGCTCGTCAGTAAGGCCATTCTACTGCCAACGTACACTACTGTTCAAAAGTTTGGGGTCACTTAGAAATGTCCTTGTTTTTGAAAGAAAAGCAATTTTTTTGTCCATTAAAATAACATCAAATTGATCAGAAATACAGTGTAGACATTGTTAATGTTGTGAATGACTATTGTAGCTGGAAACGGCAGATTTTTTTATGGAATATCTACATAGGTGTACAGAGTCCCATTATCAGCAACCATCACTCCTGCGTTCCAATGGCACGTTTTGTTAGCTAATCCAAGTTTATCATTTTAAAAGGCTAATTGATCATTAGAAAACCCTTTTGCAATTATGTTAGCACAGCTGAAAACTGTTGTGCAGATTTAAAGAAGCAATACAACTGGCCTTCTTTTGACTAGTTTGTGGGTTTGATTACAGGCTCAAAATGGCCAGAAACAAATAACATTATTCTGAAACTCGTCAGTCTATTCTTGTTCTGAGAAATGAAGGTTATTCCATGTGAGAAACTGCCAAGAAACTGAAAATCTCGTACAACGCTGTGTACTACTCCCTTCACAGAACAGCGCAAACTGGCGCTAACCAGAATAGAAAAGGAGTGGGAGGCCCCGGTGCACAACTGAGCAAGAGGACAGGTACATTAGAGTGTCTAGTGAGGCGTCTGTTTCTCAAACAAGTCCTCAACTGGCAGCTTCATTAAATAGTACCCGCAAAACACCCGTCTCAACATCAACAGTGAAGAGGCGTCTCCATCTCAATTATTTCATCAAACAGCTCGCATCAGACAAGCTCACTGCATATAGTTTATTTTGTTAAAACACAAGGTGTGTCTGTAAAACAAACAAAAATACACTTTAAGAACTTACGACCAATATCGGTCGACCAACATTTTTTGTCAGGGACAGCCACAGTGTCTACACTAGTATGCCCTTCAGCTGGCAGAGACAAAGGAAACCCTTCTCTCAACCCACCCCTCCCCCTCTCTCTCCTTGTGCACACTGTGATCAATCAATTCTCTTTATCGCTCTCCCCTTTCTTTTTCTCGCTCTCTCTCTCCCTCTTTTTTCCCCTCCATTGCGCTCTCTCCCTCTCCCTCATCTCAATCCAATTACATTCAAAGGGCCTTTATTGTCATTGGAAACGTGTTTACATTGCCATATCAAGTGAAATAAACAAATGTGAGAACACAAAACAATATTAACAAAAAACTATTAGAAATGAAAAGTTAACATTGCTCTCTCTCTCTCTCCAGGACAATGAGCTGGAGAAGATCACTAGGAGGTTTACCATTGAGCTGGCCAAGAAAGGCTTCATCGGTAAGCGTGACTGTGTGCCTCACACAGCCTTACGTAGCCAGTTGTCCCCTATGATCCTGTATGCTAATGACTGTGACGTGTTAACTCAAAACACATAGAGATGTCTCTCCCTTACATGTAATAATAGTGATGGGGTAGTAGACCCCTCTTCCAGTCAGTCAGCTCCTCCCCCCTCTGTCCTCCTGGTGTTGAACACATGAGAATGTCCCTCGCTACATACCACACCCTGTTTATACCACAGAGAGTCTGGTATTTAGACATGTCGCTCTCTCTGGTATAGTGGGCATTCAGAAACCTCCAGTCAGCCACTGTACAGTATTAAACATATAGGAAGCATATATGGTAGAAACTAACTAGTTGGTGTATATTTAGAATATGTACAAGAAGGGTTGCACATTTTGGGGAATATTCAGAGGTGGAAACTTTCTGTGGGAATTAACCGGAATTATATGGGAATTAACGGAAATACACTGCTCAAAAAAATAAAGGGAACACTAAAATAACACATCCTAGATCTGAATGAATGAACTATTCTTATTAAATACTTTTTTCTTTACATAGTTGAATGTGCTGACAACAAAATCACACAAAAATGATCAATGGAAATCAAATGTATCAACCCATGGAGGTCTGGATTTGGAGTCACACTCAAAATTAAAGTGGAAAACCACACTACAGGCTGATCCAACTTTGATGTAATGTCCTTAAAACAAGTCAAAATGAGGCTCAGTAGTGTGTGTGACCTCCACGTGCCTGTATGACCTCCCTACAACACCTGGGCATGCTCCTGATGAGGTGGCGGATGGTCTCCTGAGGGATCTCCTCCCAGACCTGGACGAAAGCATCCGCCAACTCCTGGACAGTCTGTGGTACAATGTGGCGTTGGTGGATGGAGCGAGACATGATGTCCCAGATGTGCTCAATTGGATTCAGGTCTGGGGAACGGGCGGGCCAGTCCATAGCATCAATGCCTTCCTCTTGCAAGAACTGCTGACACACTCCAGCCACATGAGGTCTAGAATTGTCTTGCATTAGGAGGAACCCAGGGCCAATCGCACCAGCATATGGTCTCACAAGGGGTCTGAGGATCTCATCTCGGTACCTAATGGCAGTCAGGCTACCTCTGGCGAGCCCATGGAGGGCTGTGCGGCCCCCCAAAGAAATGCCACCCCACACCATGACTGACCCACCGCCAAACCGGTCATGCTGGAGGATGTTGCAGGCAGCAGAACGTTCTCCACGGCGTCTCCAGACTGCCACGTCTGTCACATGTGCTCGGTGTGAACCTGCCTTCATCTGTGAAGAGCACAGGGCGCCAGTGGCGAATTTGCCAATCTTGGTGTTCTCTGGCAAATGCCAAACGTCCTGCACGGTGTTGAGCTGTAAGCACAACCCCCACCTGTGGACGTCGGGCCCCTCATACCACCCTCATGGAGTCTGTTTCTGACCGTTTGAGCAGACACATGCACATTTGTGGCCTGCTGGAGGTCATTTTGCAGGGCTCTGGCAGTGCTCCTCCTTGCACAAAGGCGGAGGTAGCGGTCCTGCTGCTGGGTTGTTGCCCTCCTATGGCCTCCTCCACGTCTCCTGATGTACTGGCCTGTCTCCTGCTAGCGCCTCCATGCTCTGGACACTACGCTGACAGACACAGCAAACCTTCTTGCCACAGCTCGCATTGATGTGCCATCCTGGATGAGCTGCACTACCTGAGCCACTTGTGTGGGTTGTAGACTCCGTCTCATGCTACCACTAGAGTGAAAGCACCGCCAGCATTCAAAAGTGACCAAAACATCAGCCAGGAAGCATAAGAACTGAGAAGTGGTCTGTGGTCACCACCTGCAGAACCACTCCTTTATTGGGGGTGTCTTGCTAATTGCCTATAATTTCCACCTGTTGTCTATTCCATTTGCACAACAGCATGTGAAATTTATTGTCAATCAGTGTTGCTTCCTAAGTGGACAGTTTGATTTCACAGAAGTGTGATTGACTTGGAGTTACATTGTGTTGTTTAAGTGTTCCCTTTATTTTTTTGAGCAGTGTATATGCAAATTATTATTAATACCATTTAAATGTGGATTTTTTTGCATTGGATATTTACCATATCATGGAGACAGAAACATTTTACCTTATTATAAGTAGACTTAATTGCAAATGATTAAGAAATGTTGTTTTAATTCAACTTTAATTAAATGATTTGACACTTCACATGGGATGATCACCAATGATCCATCGCATCTTCCAAAAACGCTTTCAACATACATCTGTAAAATGATAGTCTAGAAACTAAAGCTTTGGTTGTCTTCCTCTCAGGCTTCCATGTCTTCTCTCTGGACCTCCTCAATGTACACCTCTTGAACATCAGACTCTGAGGCCTCATCTTCACTGTCACTTTCTAACCTAGTTGAGGATGGCTCGTTGTCAGGCTCAAAAAGCCTCAAATTTGCATGGATGGCCACGAATGTTTCAACCCAAACAAGGACCAGTTGCGCTCTGAGGCGGCTGATGTTGGTGGGATTTGGAGGATGATGGAGGCAACAGGGGAAAGAGTCTCAGACCCTCAAAGTCCCTTCCACCAGGTGGCCGATGACATATGTTGGCAAGACTGCCATATTGCATCTCCATCCCAAAGCCCTTGCTTGGAAGTGTACTTCACCAGACTGCCAAGAACCTTGCCCTCATCCAGGCCAAGGTGGCGAGACACGGTAGTGATGACACCATAGGCCTTGTTGATCTCTGCACCAAACAGTATGCTCTTGCCAGCGTACTTGGGGTCCAACATGAACGCTGCGGCGTGTATGGGCTTCAGGCATAAGTCTTCACGCTTTTTGATGTATTTCAGAATTGTAGTTTCCTCTGCTTGGAGCAACAGTGAAGTGGGCAGGGCATTACGGATTTCTTCTCTTACATCTGCAAGCAGAGTCTGAACATCAGACAGGATGGCATTGTCTCCCTCAATCCGTGCAATGGCTACTGCTATAGGTTTCAGGCTGCTTACCACTCTCCCAAAATACATCATCCAGGAGGGTCCTCTTGATGGGGCTGTCCATATCGGCAGACCTCCTTCCCCTCCAGGAGACTGTCAAACATGATGACAACACCACCCCCAACGGGTGTTGCTGGGCAGCTTCAATGTGGTACTCTTATTCTTCTCACTTTGCTTGGTGAGGTAGATTGCTGCTATAACTTGATGACCCTTCACATACCTAACCATTTCCTTGGCTCTCTTGTAGAGTGTATCCATTGTTTTCAGTACCATGATGTCATTGAGGAGCAGGTTCAATGCATGAGCAGCACAGCCAATGGGTGTGATGTGAGGGTAGGACTCCTTCACTTTAGACCAAGCATCCTTCATGTTCACAGCATTGCCTGTTACCAGTGAAAATATCTTCTGTGGTCCAAGGTCATTGATGACTGTCTTCAGCTCATCTGCAATGTAGAGACCGGTGTGTCTGTCACTTGTGTCTGTGCTCTTGTAGAATACTGCTTTAGGGGTGGAGATGATGATGTTAATTATTCCTTGCTCACGAACATTCGACCACCCATCAGAGGTGATTGTAATACAGTCTGCTTTCTCTATGATTTGCTTCACCTTCACTTGAGCTCTGTATCCAGCAAATTAGTAGATTAAGCATGTCTGGTTGGAGGGGTGTATGCTGGGCGAAGAACATTCAGAAATCTCTTCCAATACACATTGCCTGTGCGCATCAGAGGTGAACCAGTTGCATACACAGCTCGAGCAAGACATTCATCAGCATTTCTCTGACTACGTTCCTCCATTGAGTCAAAAAAAATCTGATTCCAGGAGGACCATGAGCTGTTGGTATCGATAAGGTGTCTGATTCATATTTTTTTTAACCTTGAATAGAAGTAGAGGGACTTTTGTCAGAGGTTGCTTGTTGTGAGCGCTGAGGGAACTTTATGCACTTGGCCAGATGATTCTGCATCTTTGTTGCATTCTTCACATATGATTTGGCACAGTATTTGCAAATGTACACAGCTTTTCCTTCTACATTAGTGCAGTGAAATGTCTCCACACATCAGATAGTGCCCGTGGCATTTTCCTGTAAAGATTAGGGGGAAAAAATGTTAAAAAAAACAACAAATACAATTCCATGTACAGATAAATAGCTAAGCAGTTAGATTAAACAACTCCTTTGTAAGATGATAAATGTTTTAAAATGGAGCATGTATGGGTGAACTAACACTCTTCAGTTAGCAGTCTCAAGCAAACTAAAACCCACATGGTAGCAAAAACTAACTAGCAGAAATTGTAAACAAGTTAGAAATTATTTAAACACACTTTGCTGTAGGCTACTATTTACTAGTTAACAAAAAATAATGTATGTCATATAAAATATATTCACCCCATCCAGTATTGTAATCAAAACTTACCAGAAAGCATGTAGTCCTAGGCTCAGACAATGTAGAAGTGTGGGCTCAATAGCATCTCAATAGTGTGCAAGATCTTGAGAATCAGCTGTACATGTGATGGAAGAGTGCACTGCACATGCAGAGGGTTACAATTCCATTGAATTGAGGATAATTTAACCAAAATAAGTCAGAAGACCTAGAATTGCCTTATGTGTATCCCACAAAAAAGGTTCACTGTTATAAGCTAACTTTTTTGATGAATTTCAGCAAAATTCCCCAAATTCCGGAAATTTACCAGAAAGTTACCAACCCTTGCAACCCTATGTACATGTATAGAGATGTATTAATACGTTTATCTCAAACATGTGTAGTGTATGTTTGTGAGCAAAAAAAAGCTGTGTGTACGGGAGAGAAATTTGTAGGGTGTGTACATGCTCCCCTTCTTCACATATACCTTCACTCCCCTTCCCCTCCTCCCCCTCCCCTTAGGGCCAGGTATTGATGTGCCTGCTCCTGACATGAGCACCGGAGAGAGAGAGATGTCCTGGATCGCTGACACATACGCCAACACCATCGCACACACTGTGAGTTACCGCACACACACACACACACACACACACACTGATCCCAACACCACCAAAGTCATTATTGTGTGGTGTTTGGCCATTCATTCCCATACTGAGCTCAGAGTAACCTGTGACCCTGTGGCCAGTCAGTGCCTCACAGTGTGGTGCGTGTACAGCCCTAATGCCAGGCTGGATACTGACAGAGGGTTACATATTCCCTACCGAGAGGTGAAAATAGGTACAGGGCATATGTGGTCACTCTTTCTCTGTCTGTATCCCTCCCCCTCTCCCTCTTTTTATCCCTCCAGTTCTCCTTCCACTACAGTAGTAAAGACCCTTAGTTGTAGTTGGCAGGGTGTGTAGAGGGAGACGGATTACAACTCTCAGGCCCTCTGTGCGTTCCATCTACAAATTACATAGCATTAAAAAAAACTACTCATTATGTGATTAGCGAATCCTCACAGAGCCTTGCTCAGGCCGATCCCCACGAACACTCCATATACAGTGTCTTGGGAAAGTATTCAGACCCTTTGACTTTTTCCATATTTTGTTACGTTACAGCCTTATTCTAAAATTGATCAAATTGTTTTTATCCCCTCATCAATCTACACACAATACCCCATGACGACAAAACAAAAACAGGTTTTTATACATTTTTGCTAATGTATAAATATATATATATATAAATATATCACATTTACATAAATATTCAGACCCTTTACGCAGTACTTTGTTGAAGCACCTTTGGCAGAGATTACAGCCTCGGGTTTTCTTGGGTATGACGCTACAAGCTTGGCACACCTGTATTTGGGGAGTTTCTCCCATTCTTCTCTGCAGATCCTCTCAAGCTCTGTCAGGTTGAATGGGGAGCGTTACTGCACAGCTATTTTCAGGTCTCTCCAGAGATGTTCGATCAGGTTCAAGTCCAGGCTCTGGCTGGGCCACTCAGAGACTTGTCCCAAAGCCACTACTGCGTTGTCTTGGCTGTGTGCTTTGGGTCATTGTCCTGTTGGAAGGTGAAACCTTCCCCCCATTCTGAGGTCCTGAGTGCTCTGGAGAAGGTTTTCATTAAGGATCTCTCTGTACTTTGCTCCGTTCAACTTTCCCTCGAACCTGACTAGTCTCCCAGCCCCTGAAAAACATCCCCTCAGCATGATGCTGCCACCACCATGCTTCACCGTGGGGATGGTGCCAGGTTTCCTCCAGATGTGAGTTCAATCTTAGTTTTGTCAGACCAGAGAATATTGTTTCTCATGGTCAGAGTCTTTAGGTGCCTTTTGGCAAACTCCAAACGGGCTGTCATGTGACTTTTATTGAGGAGTGGCTTTCGTCTGGCCACTCAGGTTCTTGGTCAGCTCCCTGACTATGGCCCTTCTCCCCCTATTGCTCAGTTTGGCCGGGCGGCCAGAGCTAGGAAGAGTCGTCATGGTTCCAAACTTCTTCCATTTAAGAATGATGGAGGGTCACTGTGTTCTTGTGGATCTTCAATATTGCAGAATCATTTTGGTACCCTTCCCCAGATCTGTGCCTTGACGCAATGCTGTTTCGGAGCTCTACGGACAATACCTTTAACCTCATGGTTTAGTTCTTGCTCTGACATGCACTGTTAACTATGGGACCTTATATAGACAATTTATTTTTTATTTTTTATTTAGTTAGGCATGTCAGTTAAGAACAAATTCTTATTTACAATGACGGCTAAACCCAAACCCGGACGTGCGCCGCCCTATGGGACTCCTAATCACGGCCGGTTGTGATACTGCCTGGAATTAAACCAGGGTCTGTAGTGATGCCTCTATCACAGAGATGCAGTGCCTTAGACCGCTGCGCCACTCGGGAGCCCAAATCATGTCCAATCAATTGAATTTACCACAGGTGGACTTCAATTAAGCTGTAGTATTTATCTCATGGATAATCAATGGAAACAGTATTCACCTGAGCTCAATTTTGAGTCTCATAGCAAAGGGTCTAAATACTTATGTGAATGAGGTATTTCCGTTTTTAAATTTTTAATACATTTTCAAAAATGTCTAAATACCTGTTTTTAGAATAAGCCTGTAACATAACAAAATGTGGGGAAAGTCAATGGGTCTGAATACTTTCCCAAGGCACTGTACTAAAGCAACTGTGCTGCATATCTGGTCAGTATGGGTAATATAATTCTATAGTTTTACCCCCAGAGCAGTGTGGGTACTGAAGTTCTGTAGTCTGGTCCACAGGGCAGTATGGGTATTGTGGTTCAGTAGTCTGGCCTCAGGGTAGTATGGGTACTCTCATAATTATGCTAAGGTTCTATTTGACAAGTCTGACAAACTGCCAACAGATGTAATCCAATTAAACGTATGCCCTAATGTGTGTGTCTCTGTGTGTGTGTGTGTCTCTGGGAATGTCTATGTGTGTGCAGGACATCAACGCCCACGCGTGTGTGACAGGGAAGCCCATCAGCCAGGGCGGTATCCACGGTCGTATCTCAGCCACCGGTCGCGGAGTGTTCCACGGCATTGAGAACTTCATCAACGAGGCTTCCTACATGAGCATGCTGGGCCTGACCCCCGGCTTCCAGGACAAGACCTTCATCATCCAGGTACACACACCGACACACACACACACACACACACACACACACACACATACGTGCACGCATATGCACACTACACGCACATACTTTATTTTGATGACAAACCCACCACTGTGGTGCATGGCCAAAGAGCTCTATTCATGTCATCTGACCATAGGACCGGCTCCAATCCAAGTGCCAATGCCGTTTAGCAAACTCCAAGCATTTACATTTGCTGGATTACATGAAAATGGAGGTCTTTGGCCACGCACGCCCGTGGTGGGTTTGGCGTCTAAATAAGGATGCATATGCAGAAAACAACCCCATACCGACACTCTTAGAATTAGTGACTCGAGGAACCCTGGAGATCCTCAAGGAACCCCTGTTCCTCATGGAACCATTGTTAGTCAGTGGTTCATATTTGCACCTTGGGTTTGTTGAGGGGTTCTTGGAGGAATCTTGAATGGTTTGAGATAGCAATGGGTTCTAGAAGGAACCCTGGAGTGAAGGCATGGCTTAGTAGGGGCTTGGCTTTTTTTTGACCACCCTCTAGAGTAAATGTATTTCCGGTAATCTGTTCTGTTGTCTTGTCATCTAGATGTTAAGGTTGAACACTGACAGTTTAGTAGCTTCAATGAGCTAACAGAGGTGTATGAGTTCCTCAAAATCCCACATTTGGAATAGTTGCCACTTTATTACTATGTAATCAGCAATATTATTAATATTGTAGTAGAATATGTAATATGTATAAATATTCAAGGAACGTTTTAGGTAGCAGTGTACAAACTTAACACGATCTACAGGAATTGTATTTACGCTAACAGGTGTCCAGAAATAACTACATGAAAGCCACCAATCTCATAGGCTGCCACCTCCTATATTATTAAAAAGGTTCAAAATGTAACCCCTTCCATCCAAAAAAGATTCCAGTCTGAACCTTTGTGCAGGGGTGAAGACCATTTCAGACTATATACAATGTGTGCAAATGAAGTAAGGAGGTAAGGCAATAATTAGGCCAATAGTAGCGAAGTAATTACAATTTAGCAAATTAACACTGGAGTGATAGATGTGCAGATGATGATGTGCAAGTAGAAATACTGGTGTGCAAAAGAGCAAAAAAAGTAAATAAAAACAATATGGGGATGAGGTAGGTAGTTGGATGGGCTATGTACAGCTGCAGCGATCGGTAAGCTGCTCAGATAGCTGATTGTTAAAGTTAGTGAGGGAGATATAAGTCTACAACTTCAGCAATTTTTGCAATTTGTTCCAGTTATTGGCAGCAGAGAACTGGAAGGACATGCGGCCAAAGCCGGTGTTGACTTTGGGATAACCAGTGAGATATACCTGCTGGAGTGTGTGCTACGAGTGGGTGTTATGGTGATCAGTGAGTTGAGATAAGGCGGAGCTTTACCTAGCAAAGACTTATAGTTGACCTGGAGCCAGTGGGTTTGGCGACAAATATGTAGCGAGGGCCAGCCGACGAGAGCATACAGGTCGCAGTGGTGGGTAGTATATGGGGCTTTGGAGACAAAATGGATGGCACTGCGATAGACTGCATCCAGTTTACTGAGTAGAGTGGAGGCTATTTTGTAAATGACATCGCCGAACTCAAGGATCGGTAGGATGGTCAGTTTTACGAGGGTATGTTTGACAGCATGAGTGAAGGAGGCTTTGTTGCGAAATAGGAAGCCGATTCTAGATTTAATTTTGGATTGGAGATGTTTAATGTGAGTCTGGAAGGAGAGTTTACATGTCTAGCCCGACACCTAGGTATTTGTAGTTGTCCACATATTCTAGGTCAGAACCGTCCAGAGTAGTGATGCTAGTCGGGCTGGCGGGTGCAGGCAGCAATCGGTTGAGGAGCATGCATTTAGTTTTACTAGCGTTTAAGAGCAGTTGGAGGCCACGGAAGGAGTGTTGTATGGCATTGAAGCTCGTTTGGAGGTTTGTTAACACAGTGTCCAAAGAAGGGCCAGATGTATACAGAATGGTGTCGTCTGCGTAAAGGTGGATCAACGAATCACCCGCAGCAAGAGCGACATCATTTGATATATACAGAGAAAAGAGTCGGCCTGAGAATTGAACCCTGTGGCACCCCCATAAAGACTGCCAAAGGTCCGGACAACAGGCCCTCCGATTTGACACACTGAACGCTATCTGAGAAGTAGTTGGTGAACCAGGCGAGGCAGTCATTTGAGAAACCAAGGCTGTTGAGTCTGCCGATAAGTATACAGTGATTGATTGACAGAGTCGAAAGCCTTGGACAGGTCGATGAAGTCGGCTGCACAGTACTGTCTTTTATCGAAGGCGGTTGTGATATTGTTTAGTACCTTGAGCGTGGCTGAGGTACACCCTTGACCAGCTCAGAAACCGGATTGCACAGCGGAGAAGGTACGGTGGGATTTGAAATGGTCAGTGATCTGTTTGTTAACTTGGCTATCAAAGACTTTAGAAAGGCAGAGCAGGGTGGATATAGGTCTGTAACAGTTTGGGTCTAGAGTGTCACCCCCTTTGAAGAGGGGGATGAACGTGGCAGCTTTCCAATCTTTAGGAATCTCGGACGATACGAAAGAGAGGTTGAACAGACTAGTAATAGGTGTTGCAACAATGCGGCGGATCATTTTAGAAAGAGAGGGTCCAGATTGTCTAGCACAGCTGATTTGTACGGGTCCAGGTTTTGCAGCTCTTTCAGAACATCTGTTATCTGGATTTGGGTGAAGAAGAAGCTGGGAGGCTTGGGCAAGTAGCTGCGGGGGATGCGGAGCTGTTGGCCGGAGTTGGGGTAGCCAGGTGGAAAGCATGGCCAGCCGTAGAGAAATACTTATTGAAATTCTTGATTATCATGGATTTATCAGTGGTGACAGTGTTTCCTAGCCTCAGTGCAGTGGGCAGCTAGGAGGAGGTGCTCTTATTCTCCATGGACTTTACAGTGTCCCAGAACTTTTTGGAGATAGAGCTACAGGATGCAAATTTCTGTTTGAAAAAGCTAGCATTTGCTTTCCTAGCTGACTGTGAATTGGTTTCTGACTTCCCTGAAAAGTTGCATATCGCGGGGACTATTCGATGCTAGTGCAGTATGCCACAGGATGTAAACACAGGATTTAAACTGTATCACTCAGCATTTTGTGGCAGGGCAGGCACTTTGCTGATTCTTGATGTTTAGTTGTAGAACTGTTTATCTGTTTTACTTTTTACTGTTGTACTTAAATGATTTCTTTTAACATACATTCGTTAAAAGACTTGATTATACACTACCGTTCAAAAGTTTGGGGTCAGTTATAAATGTCCCTGTTTTTGAAAGAAAAGCACATTTTCTCTCCATTAAAATATCATCAAATTGATCAGAAATACAGTGTAGACGTTGTAAATGACTATTGAAGCTGGAAACGGCAGATCTTTTATGGAATATCTACATAGGCGTACAGAGGCCCATTATCAGCAACCATCACTCCTGTGTTCCAATGGCACGTTGTGTTAGCTAATCCAAGTTTAGCATTTTTTTAAATTTTATTTAACCTTTATTTAAAAGGCTAATTGATCGTCAGAATACCCTTTTGCAATTATGTTAGCACAGCTGAAAACTGTTGTGCTGATTAAAGATACAACTGGCCTTCTTTAGACTAGTTGAGTATCTGGAGCATCTGGAGCATGGTTTGATTACAGACTCAAAATGACCAGAAACAAAGAACTTAATTCTGAAACTCGTCAGTCTATTCTTGTTCTGAGAAATGAAGGCTATTCCAAGTGAGTTACTGCCAAGAATCTGAAGATCTCGTACAACGTTGTGTGCTACTCCCTTCACAGAACAGCGCAAACTGGCTCTAACCAGAATAGACGTCTACTGATGTACTGGCCTGTCTCCTGGTAGCGCCTCCATACTCTGGACACTACGCTGACAGACACAGCAAACCTTTTTGCCACAGCTCGCATTGATGTGCCATCCTGGATGAACTGCACTACCTGAGCCACTTGTGTGGGTTGTAGACTCCGTCTCATGCTACCACTAGAGTGAAAGCACCGCCAGCATTCAAAAGTGACCAAAACATCAGCCAGGAAGCATAGGAACTGAGAAGTGGTCTGTGGTCACTTATTTTTTTGAGCAGTGTATATATATTTAAGACAATTGAATTTAGCAATATACCACATTACTTCTTACTAGTAACACAGCATTTGGAAAGTATTCAGACCCCTTGACTTTCTGCATTTTGTTACGTTACAGCCTTATTCTAAAATTTATGAAATCGTTTTTTTCACTCATCAATCTACACACAACACCCCATAATGACAAAGCAAAAACAGGTTTTTTGAAATTTTAGCAAATGTATTAAAAATGAAAAACTTAAATTACATTTACATACAGTTGAAGTCGGAAGTTTACATACACCTTAGCCAAATACATTTAAACTCAGTTTTTCACAATTCCTGACATTTAATCCTAGTAAAAATTCCCTGTCTTAGGTCAGTTAGAATCACCACTTTATTTTAAGAACGTGAAATGTCAGAATAATAGTAGAGAGAACGATTTATTTTAGCTTTTATTTCTTTCATCATATTCCCAGTGGGTCAGAAGTTTACATACACTCAATTAGTATTTGGTAGCATTGCCTTTTAAATTGCTTAACTTGGGTCAAATGTTTCGGGTAGCCTTCCACAAGCTTCCCACAATAAATTGGGTGAATTTTGGCCCGTTCCTCCTGGTGTAACTGAGTCAGGTTTGTAGGCCTCCTTGCTCGCACACGTTTTCAGTTCTGCCCACAAGTTTTGTGATGGCCACTCCAATACCTTGACTTTGTTGTCCTTAAGCCATTTTGCCACAACTTTGGAAGTATGCTTGGGGTCACTGTCCATTTGGAAGACCCATTTGTGACCAAGCTTTAACTTCCTGACTGATGTCTTGAGATGTTGCTTCAATATAGCCACATCGTTTTCCTACCTCATGATGCCATCTATTTTGTGAAGTGCACCAGTCCCTCCTGCAGCAAAGCACCCCCACAACATAATGCTGCCACCCTGTGCTTCACGGTTGGGATGGTGTTCTTTGGCTCGCAAGACTCCCCCATTTTCCTCCAAACATAACGATGGTCATTATTATTAACAGTTCTATTTTTGTTTCATCAGAGCAGAGGACATTTCTCCAAAAAGTACGATCTTTGTCCCCATGTGCAGTTGCAATCCGTAAGTCTGGCTTTTTTATGGTGGTTTTGGAGCAGTGGCTTCTTCCTTGCTGAGCGGCCTTTCAGGTTATGTCGATATAGGACTCTTCACAAGGTCCTTTGCTGTTGTTCTGGGATTGATTTGCACTTTTCGCACCAAAGTACGTTCATCTCTAGGAGACAGAACGTGTCTCCTTCCTGAGCGCTATTCTTAAAATAAAGTGGTGATCTTAACTGAACTATAACAGGGAATATTTACTAGGATTAAATGTCAGGAATTGTGTAAAACTGAGTTTAAATGTATTTAGCTAAGGTGTATGTAAACTTCTGACTTCAACTGTAGGTATTCCTCTTGTCCAGATGGGATAGGGCAGTGTGATGGCGATTGCATCGTCTGTGGACCTGTTGGGGCGGAATGCAAACTGAAGTGGGTGTAGGGTGGCAGGTAGAGTGAAGGTGATATGATCCTTGACTAGTTTCTCAAAGCACTTCATGTTGACAGAAGTGAGTGCTATGGGGCGGTAGTCATTTAGTTCAGTTATCTTTGCGTTCTTGGGTACAGGAACAATGGTGGCCGTCTTGAAGCATGTGGGGATAGCAGACTGGGATAGGGAGCGATTGAATATGTCCGTAAACACACCAGCCAGCTGGTCTGCGCATGCTCTGAGGACGCGGCTATGGATGTCGTCTGGGCCAGCAGTCTTGCGAGGGTTAACACATTTAAATGTCTTCCTCACGTCGGCCACGGAGAAGGAGGGGGGGGGGGGGGGGGGGGGTTGCAGTCCTTGTTAGCGGGCCGTGACGGTTGCACTGTATTATCCTCAAAGCGGGCAAAGAAGGTGTTTAGTTTGTCTGTAAGCGAGATGTGGCTGGTTTTCTTTTTGTTGTCTGTCATTTGCTGTAGACCCTGCCACAAACGTCTCGTGTCTGAGCCATTGAATTGTGACTCCACTTTGTCCCTATACCGACATTTCGCTTGTTTGATTGCCTTGCGGAGGGAATAACTACACTGTTTATATTCAGCCATATTCCCATACCTCTTTCCATGGTTAAATGCGGTGGTTCGCGCTTTCAGTTTTGCGCAAATGCCGCCATCCATCCATGGTTTCTGGTTAGGGTAGGTTTTAAGTCACAGTGGGTACAACATCTCCAATGCAATTCCTTATAAACTCACTCACTGAGTCAGCGTATAGATCGATGTTATTCTCTGAGGCTGCCCGGAACATTTCCCAGTCCGCGTGATCAAAACAATTTTGAAGCGTGGATTATGATTGGTCAGACCAGCGTTGTTTGGTTCTCGTCACGGGTGCATCCTGTTTGAGTTTCTGCCTGTAAGACGGTAGGAGCAAGATGGAGTCATGGTCGGATTTGCCGAAGGGAGGGCCTTGTATGCATCGCGGATGTTAGAGTAGCAGTGATCGAGTGTATTGCCCGCACGAGTGCTGCAATCAATATGCTGATAGAATTTAGGTAGCCTTGTTCTCAAATTAGCTTCGTTAAAATCCCCAGCTACAATAAATGCATTCTCAGGATATATGGTTTCCAGTTTACATAGAGTCCAGTGAAGTTCCTTAACCTTTCAGTGATACCCATCCGGGAGCATCCTCATCAAAAAAGCTGACTAGCATAGCCTAGCCTAACGGGACAGGGATATCATATAATATAATTTTCATGAAATCACAAGTCCAATACAGCAAATGAAAGATAAACATCTTGTGAATCCAGCCATCATTTCCGATTTTTAAAATGTTTTACAGCAAACACTATGTATTTATATTAGCTAACCACAATAGCCAAAGACTCAAAGAAGCATACACCCCGCCCTTCTTCTTCCCAGAGAGGTGTTTATCTCTTTCGGAGCGACACATAAAGAAGCCCGGACCTGACTGTACACGCACACACACACGCAGACACACACACACACACGCAGGTACACACACACACACACATGCAGACACACACACACACTTGCAGGCCCCATGGCCTTGTCCTCCTTCCTGGAAGCCTGTCTATAATTATCACCATTTCCCTGTAATGAGCTGCGGAGGGTGTACGACAAGGTATGTGTTTGTGTGTAGGTCACTCAGTGTAAGGGTGAATGTACTACAGATTAAGTTAGGATGAAAGTTAATGGCAACAGCAGTAGAGATCTGTTAATATACTCGCATCTCGCCTTGGTGCCTGATGTACAGACTGACTGACTAAACAGAGAGAGGTTGCAGGTGAGGAATGTCTGTTTGTGTGTAGTGGTTGCAGGGAGAGGGGTGAGGTGGAGAGAGCTCACCCTGTGCCCTGCCGATCTGGTGTGTGTGTGTGTGTGTTTAGGGATAATCGCCGTGTGATTCGATTTTCTTGGAGATTTAGTGAGTACGCAGATCAGTGACGTCATCATGTATCTAGCAGATGACAGAGAGAGTTGAGGAAAGGAGTGGTCAGATTTCTGCTGCAATAAAGGAGCGGATAACGGAGAGAGACGGAAGTGAGGATAACGGAGAGTTAGACGGAGGAAAGGAGCTGATCTCTGAGTATTTAAAGACGTCGGCCACTGCTGCTGTGGACACGCCCCTCAACTACAATATCTGTTGTGCAGGGCTTATAGCAGCGTTATATACTCATCATAGTTAAAGCCATATTTCCCAGTTGTACCAGGTTTGGATAATATTTGATATTGCCTGGTTTCAGTCCTCTCTCTCTGCTTATTTGCTGTTTCAGTTTATTAGCTAGTAATCTGTGGCTGTGGCTTCTGCAGTGACAGAGGGGGGCCACATGGGGGCGCTAGTGTCATGTGTTTGTAGTGGAGCTGAGATCAGGCCTGGTCGGGTGTTTCTGCGCAGGTGGTGGTAGTGATGACGACATAATAATAATGATCTCTCTCCCTTTCTGTCTTCATTAGGGCTTTGGTAATGTGGGTCTCCACTCCATGCGGTACCTCCACAGGTACGGTGCTAAGTGTGTGGGCATCGCTGAGTTTGACGGCAGCATCTACAACCCAGAGGGCATTGACCCCAAGCAGCTGGAGGACTACAAACTGGTAAAAATACTCTCTTACTCTCCTGCATTCTCCCTCTCTTCTTCTTTCCGTCTACCTCCCTTCCTCTCTCTTCCTCCCTCTCTTGCTCTGAATATGAGCTGGCCAAGAAAGGCTTCCTCTCTCTCTCTCGTACTTACCTGTGTCTGTACATGTCTGTGCGCAGCAACACGGTACGATCGTAGGTTTCCCCGGGGCTCAGCCATACGAGGGCAGCCTCCTGGAAGCTCCGTGTCACATCCTGATCCCTGCCGCCAGCGAGAAGCAGCTCACACGCAACAATGCCCACAGAATCAAGGCCAAGGTACTACATTACAGACAACACCCCTATCTAAACTACACTATGCACAATACCCTATTTTCCTCAAGTTTCAACTACACTACCCACAGTCCTCTGCTCTAGCCAGTGTTGTTGTTTGTTCTAGATCATTGCTGAGGGAGCCAACGGCCCAACCACACCCGACGCTGACAAGATCTTCCTAGAGAACAAAGTCATGGTCATCCCTGTAAGAATACACACACACACACACACACACACACACACACACACACTAACCGACATGAATAAAACACACATTTGCATGTTAAGGCCGTCATGCACACATTCAGTGTCTGCAGTTCTCTCATTAACCAATCAAGAAGCTGAAGACTCACTCAACAATCCCAGACAGAGACATTTATCTGTTTACCCTCCTGTGTGTGTTTCTCCCTCCCCCAGGACATGTACCTGAACGCCGGTGGTGTGACAGTGTCCTACTTTGAGTGGCTCAAGAACCTGAACCATGTCAGCTATGGACGTCTCACCTTCAAATACGAGAGAGACTCCAACTACCATCTCCTCAGTAAGTCCTGACCTCTTACCTCTGACCCACAACCTCTCACCTTCCAATACAAGAGAGATTCCCACTACCACCTATATATATTTTTTATTTATTTAACTAGGCAACTCAGTTAAAAACAAATTCTTATTTACAATAACGGCCTAGGAACAGTGGGTTAACTGCTTTGCTCATGGGCAGAATGACATATTTTTACCTTGTCAGCTCGGGGATTCGATCTAGCAACCTTTCGGTTACTTGCCCAACACTCTAACCACTAGGCTACCTGCCACCCCGATATATAGTACATCCTGACTCCTGACACTTGTTAAATCAAACTTTATTAGAATTGCGTTTCAAAAATCTTGATACATTTTAGAGCACACATTTTGAAACAAAATAAAACACATATTGCTGGGGAAATTCCCAGGGACCACCACCTTTTTGCTTTAAGCGCCTTTTTCATTGGGAAAGTGCTAAACTATAACCAAAGCAAGATAATGATGATTGTGAGCACTTATGAATGCATTTTTCATACAAGCTCAATAAAAAAGACAAACATTAAAAGGTAGAAGATACAACATTAAAATAATAAGGTAAGAGGAACAGCAGGCTTTAGCATAATTGTTCATCAAATTATACATCCTGTAAAATAATGTTTCTCTTCTGATCTGACCTGGAAGGTTCAGTGCTACTTCTTACCTCCTCCCACCTCTTCCTTTATTTCCTCCTTTATGTCTTCCTCTTTTATGTCCTCGCTCTCTCTTTCCCTCTGCTCTCCTCTTTCCCCAATGACTAGCTCTGCCATTTTCTCCTCGACATGCTCTGTCGTCTCGACGCTCTTTCTCACGCTCTTGACACTCTGTCTCACGCTCTCGCGCAGGGCTGGGAAATCATTTGGGAATATCTTTAACGTCTCACTATTACCCTGCACCATGATTGTCCCAGTTTCATACACATTTATAGTGCCTGCCTTCGTTTTCAGTTGTTTGCCATCTTGAATTTTTTCCCACTGTTTTCCCTCAGGATAGTGTTTCAGTAATTCCTCTTCCCATGCAGAACCGTTTGGTGTGTAGAAAATGAGGTCGCACGGAGCCTTTTTTTTTTCATCACGATATAAAGTCTCTGGATGTTCCTGCAAAACCATTTTTTTATATCTTTTCTTTTCTTTTTCATCTGTCATCCCCTCAGGGTAGGGGATGAGGGGGGGCAAATTGTTCAGTTTTACCTCTGCCATTTCTAGATGTGGCAACTAGATTTCCTTTGATTGTTTGTTTACTACCACCTGTAATAAAGATGAATGTTCATGTATTTATTGTCTAGGTCACTCATTAACAACATATTTTCTTTAAAATATAGCCCAGGTTAAATATTAGGAGCAGGGCCCTGTATTTCCTTGACTAATGTTGGAGGTCTTTAATCTGTACTCACTCTGGAGCTGTGTGTCCGCTTTCTGATCTCGCCTCTCTGTCTGTAGAAGATCTGTGTTCGTTCAGTTCTGTAGCCTTTTCCTCTTCCTTTAACAACCTCGGTGTAGCAGGAGATATATTACTGTGTCCTCTCTTGGAAATTGTCTGTAAGGATAACTGAAAAGATGACCGCGAAAGAAGTGTAACTGGTGATATTTCCGCTGGTCACCCCTGTATATACAGTAGGTTCGTTTAAGGTGCCGTGCCAGATAGAAAGATACGCCTTTCTGACGTTGAGGTCTCGACTGAATGAAAGCAATACTAATCTGAATTATGTGAGTGAACCCAGATGAAACTTCAGGGATGAATGTTGATCGACTGGATATACTTGAAAATACGATGGTTGCTAAGGTTCAGGTTGCATTGCTACATTGCCATCTAACTATTTCTTTCTCTCTCTCCCCACTCTCTTCCTCTCTGTCAGTGTCCGTTCAGGAGAGTTTGGAGAGGAAGTTTGGAAAGCAGGGAGGACCAATCCCCGTTGTCCCCACCGCTGACTTCCAGGCCAGAGTCGCTGTGAGCACACCACACACACACACACACACACACACACACACACACACACACACACACACACACACAACCTATGTGGTGCGGAGATGATGTAGTCTGTTGGCAGTTTGATAACACATCTTTCCTTCCTCTCTCCACTCCAGGGTGCTTCTGAGAAGGACATTGTTCACTCTGGGCTGGCCTACACCATGGAGAGATCTGCCAGGGTAAGAGTGTGAGCGTGCGTACACGTGTGTGTGCGTGCGTGTGTGTCTGCGGGTGTTTGTGAGGTTAGTGCCGATGAGTCAGATCCTAGAATTAAATCATATGTTCTCTGAGACAGACTGTGATAATGACAATGCCCCCGCCCTGACCCGGGGCACCTCTCAATCACACCACCATGTGTCTGTGTATGTTTGTGTCAGTGTGTGTGACTGGTTTTGCCAGTGTAACTGGTATCTAACTAGTGTTTGTGTGTTTTGTCTCCCTGCAGCAAATCATGCGTACGGCCAGTAAGTACAACCTGGGTCTGGACCTGCGGACGGCTGCGTACGTCAACGCCATCGAGAAGGTGTTCAAGGTCTACAACGAGGCCGGCATCACCGTCACATAATCACCCTATCAAAGTCAGACCCCTCCTATACTGCCCTGATATTTGTTCCACCGCTTCCCCATCGCCCAATCAGCCTTTAGAACATTTTAGCTTTTACATTAGAGATCCCCACCTCCCTTTCGTACGCACGCACGCACACACACACACACAGACACACATGCATACACACACACTGACACGTACTGTGTTCTGTGTCCCATGACCTCGCCATATCTCAGTATCATGACGGTAACTCAGTATTTCTGTATCGTTTTGTTTCAGTATTGTCGTTCAGTTATTATTTGTGTATTTTGAAAGGAGCAGGTTGTAGCAGGAAGCTAGCAATGCTGAGAGAGATTTAAGACGACCCCCCCCCCCCCCCCCATTACTATCTGAGTTCAATGTCTGTCTTTTTGTCTTGTTTGACCCTGGTGTTGCCATGGTTTCAGACCACAGCACTGGAGATGCCTTAGCTCTGACGGAGCTCTGTACTGAAGAGACGCACATACACCACTATACTGTACTTAAAAAAAGGAAATAGATTTCATGTTAACTTTAGACTTATACTTTATTTAAAAAAAAGGGAAATGGTTTAAAACTTTATATCAGGGAAAGGTGATATCATATGTGTTCCTCCCAGAGGATACGGGTCAGAGGTCAAGGCCCATATCCACAAAGCATCTCAGAAAAGGTCCTAGGAATTCTGTTAGAACCTGTTTTAAGACAATAAAACTCCCAGCTCAGAGTAGGTTTTAGGATGATGTTAAGACACTGCTCAGATGGGCCTTCCGAGTGGCGCAGCGGTCTAAGGCACTGCTTGGGGCGTTACTAAAGACCTGGGTTCGATCCCAGGCTGTGTCACAACCGGTCGTGACCGGGAGTCCCATAGGGCGGCGCACAATTGGCCCAGCGTCGTCTGTGTTAGGGGAGGGCTTGGCCGGGGGGGGGGGCTTTGATTGGCTCATCGTGCTCGACTCCTTGTGGTGGGCCGGGTGCTTGTTGAACAGTGTTTCCTCCGACACAGTGGATAAGCGGGTGGGTGTTAAGAGTCTGGTTTGGCAGGTCATGTTTCAGACTCGACCTTCGCCCTCTCCTGAGTCCATTGGGGAGTTGCAGCGATTATTTTGACAATATTACCGTTATAGCAACACACACATTGTTACTCCCGTTTAACAACTCTAAATCGTTTTGGCACAGTAGGCATCAAGTCACTTGCCGATAATGTTTGAAATGTCTGTCATTTTTATTGAACACAAGCAAACCTACCTATACCTACAGTTGGGACAATTTATAGGTTTGCCCAATTTAGACATATATTTTAACAATGTGAGGTTGCGTTCCAAATGGATAACTTGATGTAGGTAATTAAATAATCAAAAAGAAAATCTGTTTATTTATTAGCGTAGTGGTTATAAATATTTAGGCAAATCATGTGAAATAGGACTTGTGAAATCATTGTCAAAAGGGCAAGAGATACTGTTGCATGTAGGTCTAGATTATTTATGGATTGATGAAATATCAAAACGTTCTTTTAAAAACTCAAAAGCAAAAACAATCCACTGACTGGCTGCATTTTTCTATTATCAAGACACCTGCTGGTAACTTAACTGGTTAGGACAGCTCATGAGGTGTCCTGATTATCTGTCAACTAGGTGGGACTCTTATGACTAAAGAGGCTTCATGCGTAGCTTTTACTTTCACTCATAATAGTAGGAGTGAAATATTATCTATTCTCAGCACTTATGACCAATTTTCAACTCAGACGCTTTGTTGATACGGGCTCAGGGTTAGAGGTCAGGGGTCATGGTTAGCGTTCTGTGCTGAGGAACACTGGGTTCTACTATGTTTGGTTTAGTAAAGTTCTACACCCTTCTCCACTACATCCGTCCCCCCACGAGCCCCCCAACCTTCCCTGCCTACTGCTCCTGTCTTGTCCAATCTGACCCTCCTCCAAACCCCCCGCCCTGAGCGAGAGTCGAGCTACTCAATGGAACAAACGTTCTCCTTTTACTTCTCCAATAACCCGTTCAAGCCCGCAAATGGAAATTGCTTTGGGAAATGTGTATTTCCTTTTTTTTGTTGAAAACCAATAAAATGATGACAAAAACACAAGTGCGGCTTGACTGATGTATAAGCGCAGTACGTGAGGTACAGACAGACAGAGACTAGTGCTGAAAGATAGGTGTTTTATTCATGTTTATTCATGTCCTATTTACTTTATACAGATCTCAGTTACAGTACAGAGATGGGGTTGGTTGAGGGGAAGGAAGGTTTGTGGTTGAGGTATCCAGAGAACTCTTCAGGGGTGAGTGGAGACATGGTATAGTCCAGGTCGGGGGATTATTTCATAAGGCCCTTTCCGAAAGACTTGGCTTTGTCTACAGCACTGTCCTTGGCTGCATTGGCTGCGACCCCTTTCACTGCATCAGTCACCAATTCACCAATACCTGTAGAAACAACCACATCATCAGACACCATTTCAACAATGCGTACAAAGACATCGGACTCCCAACACAATCATTATATATCTTACACCTGGGTCGCATTCAGGAGGCTGCAACATACTGAATGTTGTAGATAGAAATTCCACGAATAGAGTTGACATTGTGGGTGTGTGTCTACATCAGGGGTGTCAAACAAATTTTGCTCCGTGTGCCGGATTCTGTCTTCAACGAGATCCGGAGCGTCACACTGAAAATGAGTTATATTTCCTCGCCATCAAACTTAGCAAAAAATTGTCCCTCTATCGATTGTTTTTGGAATTTTCGATACTGTAGCTTTAATTTCTGTGATTATTAGCGAGCTGGACACAGTCAAGAAACTGTACGTGGGTCTATTATAATTTCCACACAGTTTGGATTTGGTTTTAGTTATTTGAAGATACACTGAGTTACTTTCGTTTGACATCCCTGGTCTAGACCCATACAGGTGAGGCTACATGACCGTGTTAGCATTGTAACTCAGAATAGACAGATCACCTTGATCTTTCTTCGGTTCCTTCGTTCCTCCGATCATATCTCCCACCTTCCCCTTCACCACACCAGCTAGACAGAGGGAGAGAGAGAGGGGGCTGTCAAACATGCACCTGTCTCGACATGACGAAACACTGGGTGGAAATTCAATCGTATGTCTCGTTAGGAAGAATGTGTCAGCTGGAACTCATGATGTGATGCCACAGAATCTTTGTTTATTTTTCCCTTTCTGATAGAAATGAGCTCCCACACTTTTAAATCTAGACAAATCCATCTAACTGTACATTTTGAAACATGAGCAGTGCCATAAAGTACAGATCCAAGATGTTTTTTTTTCTTCCTTATTTGGTTTAAGAATGTTGTTGGCTAATCAACTGCAGATGCGCTTAAAATGCCAAAGTCCAGATTGAACATTTTGAAGGCTGATAACACAACAATGAATACTAAAATCAAAGCAAAACTATATTACTGCATATAAACATCATTTCTGCTGTGTGTTTGGTTTTAAACAATTCATTCTCCACATGAATGTCTCCCATCATTCGACCACGTAAACAAACATCATTATCAATTTATCTTATAGATGCCTTTTTTCTCACCTGCTTTGTCAATGACCGCATCCACCTGTTTCCCTGATCCTTTCAGAAGATCCATCTCTGCGTGTTCTGTTCTCGGCGGTAGAGTGTGAGAACTTTTGGATGTGGGTGTGTGTGTGTGTGTGTGTGCGTGGGTTTATATGAGGTTGGGAGAGATGCTTAGAGGCCACCCCTCCATCACACACCCCTCAAGTCATACCACACCCTCAGGGTGCGAGACGCATTTGTTGTTGGTGTCCATATGAAAACTTGTTGTCAGTGGAAACGCCCAGCAGCGGAACTGTAAATACCGTAGGCGGGATAGGCCTCCTAACTTTATTAGGATCCTCAAACATTGTTTGAACTGAGGACCCAAAAATGATAAAGGATATACAGATACTTGGACTTGGGAGTCACACATGCACGCACATACACACACAATCCTTATTCACTTCATAGATATCCATAATGTGAAGATGCACATGATACATTATTAAATGCAAATAATACATATATAATTCATTTATTTGATATTAAGATGCATGGGAAATAGTGGATGTGATGTCCTGGGAGGTTACCAGACCTTTTGACTGACCGTCTAAACAGCTCAGCTATAAAAACAGACACAACGATACATGGGCCAAGCCAAAACCAGCATAGAACGCACTCCGTACCAGGACAGTTCTCTCACAGATTGTTTCTCTGTGTTTGTGTGGATTCCTTAGGGGTGTTGGCTGTACGTATGTATGTGTGAGCGTGTGAGAGTGTGAGAAAGTGACACCTACCGCGCCTAGGTGTGGCTCCTCTCCATTCCACCTCTGGCAAGACACTCCTCTGTTTTAATGTCTTCTGGCGCAGGATCTAAGTGTGTGTGGAGCAGTTAAGGACTTGTCTGTGAATGGAACATTGGGCTGGTTACATGTCGTCCTGAAAGATCATTCATTAAAACACTAATGGCTCTATTCAAACCGTATCGCTTAAGTTCAGCGTTACCAGTGGTGGAAAAAGTACCCAATTGTCATACTTGAGTAAAAGTAAGGATACCTTAATAGAAAATGATTCAAGTAAAATGGAAAGTCAACCAGTAAAATTCTACTTGATTAAAAGTCTAAAACAATTTGCTTTTAAATATACTTAAGTATCAAAAGTAAATGTAATTCATAAAATATACTTAGGTATCAAAAGTAAAAGAATAAATCATTTTTCATTCTTTATATTATATTAAGCAAACCATACGACATGATTTTCTTGTTTTGAACATTTACAGATAGCCAGTGGCACGCTCCAACACTCAGATATAAATTACAAACGAAGCAGATCAGAGGCGGTAGGGATGACCAGGGATGTTCTCTTGATAAGTGCATGAATTGGAGGACCCTTTTCCTGTCCTGCTAAGCATTTGAAATGTAACAAGTGCTTTTGGGTGTCAGGGAAAATGTATGGAGTAAAAAGTACATTATTTGATTTTGATGTGATTTAGTAGGATCCCCATTAGCCTACGCCAATGGCGACAGCTTGTGTTACTGGGGTCCGCCAAATAACGGAAAAGACGTTACAGACAAAAAACTTTACAATTTACATACATTTAAAAACATTCACGTATAGTGTATGTGCATCTATCAGTTCATCATCATACATGTCAGTACACACAACAAGTAGGTCACATGGGGGAGAGGCGTTGTGCTGCGAGGTGTTGCTTTATTTGTTTTTTGAAACCAGGTTCACTTACACTATACGAGATGGAAGGGCGTTCCATGCAATCATGTCTCTGTATAATACAGTTGTCACGCCCTGACCGTAGATTGCTTTGTATGTTTCTATTTTTAGTTTGGTCAGGGTGTGATGTGGGTGGGTATTCTATGTCTGGTGTTTTATGTTGTCCTTGTTTTTTATTTCTATGTGTTTGGCCTGGTATGGTTCTCAATCAGAGGCAGCTGTCTATCGTTGTCTCTGATTGAGAATCATACTTAGGTAGCCTGTTCCCACCTGTGTTTGTGGGTGGTTGTTTTCTGTTTTGTGTGTTCCCCTTACAGGACTGTTCGTTTATCTTTTTTGTTGTTTTGTCAAGTGTTTCATATTTTAATTAAAATAATGAACACTTACCACGCTGCACCTTGGTCCTCCTCTTCTCCTCTATATGACGATCGTGACAACAGTACGTTTCCTTGAATTTTATTACATATATAATAAATAGTAAATTACAGATACCCCAAAAAACTACTTAAGACTTAAGTACTTTAGACCGCTGAACGTTACAGCATGATAGAAATTTAAAAGCAATCTTGCCTCGTTGGCGGGGACTGCATTACTGTAAACGCTGCGTATGTTGGCTCAATCTTTACATTTATATTGCGCAATCTGTAACGCTTCAGCGATACAGACTGAATAGAGCCCTAGGACTGGGCTCAATGACACTAGAGGTTCTACGTTGGCTTTGTTTTCTTTCTAGCCTCTCTTAACCAGTTGCGTTGCATGGGTAAAATCACCGGGGAGGCCAAGCCAGAAGAACCATATTACAACCTACGGTACCAGTCAAAAGTTTGGACACACCTACTCACCACACCTACTACACCTACAAGGGTTTTTCTTTATTTTTACTATTTTATACATTGTATATTAATAGTGAAGACATCAAATCTATGACTTAACACATATGGAACAATGTATTAACCAAAAAAGTGTTAAACAAATCAAAATAGATTTTATATTTGAGATTCTTCAAAGTAGCCACACTTGGCATTCTCTCATCCAGCTTCATGAGGTAGTCGCCTGGAATACATTTCAATTCATAGGTGTGCCTTGTTAAATGTTAATTTGTGGAAATTCTTTCCTCCTTAATGCGTTTGAGCCAATCAGTTGTGTTGTGACAAGGTAGGGTTGGTATACAGAAGATAGCCCTATTTGGTAAAAGACCAAGTGCATATTATGGCAAGAACAGCTCAAATAAGCAAAGAGAAATGACAGTCCATCATTACTTTAAGACATGAAGGTCAGTCAATGCGAAACATTTCAAGAACTTTGAAAGTTTCTTCAAGTGCAGTCGCAAAAACCATCAAGCGCTCATGAGGACCGCCACAGGAAAGGAAGACCCAGAGTTACCTCTGCTGCAGAGGATAAATTCATTAGAGTTACCAGCCACAGAAATGTCAGCCCAAATAAATGCTTCACAGAGTTTAAGTAACAGACACATCTCAACATCAACTGTTCAGAGGAGACTTCGTGAAGCAGGCCTCCATGGTCTAATTGCTGCAAAGAAACCACTTTTAAAGGACACCAATAAGAAGAAGAGACTTGCTTGGGCCAAGAAACACAAGCAATGGGCATTAGACCGGTGGAAATCTGTCCTTTGGTCTGCTGAGTCCAAATTTGAGATTTTTGGTTCCAACCGACGCAGATTAGGAGTAAATGAAAAGCAGAGTAAAGAAAAAGCAGCCAACAAGTGCTCAGCATATGTGGGAACTCCTTCAAGACTGTTGGAAAGGTATTCCAGGTGAAGCTGGTTGAGAGAATGCCAAGAGTGTGCAAAGCTGTCATCAAGGCAAAGGGAGGCTACTCTGAAGAATCTCAAATATAAAATATTATTTGATTTGTAAAACACTTCTTTGGTTACTACATGATTCCATATGTGTTATTTCATAGTTTTGATGTCTTCACTATTGTTCTACAATGTAGAAAATAGTAAAAATAAAGAAAAACCCTTGAATGAGTTGTGTCCAAACTTTTGACTGGTACTGTATATGTAACAAAATACCTGTAAATAACTCAAATGTTAAACAAATGTACTTTTGTCCTCCGGAGAGGGGCGTTGATGGATGTGCCAATAATAATTGACTGGTACTGTATATGTCGTGATAATTGCATTGTTTGCTCTATAACCTGTTAGTTCATGTGCCTTGAGGCCTAAGGCGGAGACGATAAGAAGACACAGTGGCAGAATAAATTCAACCACACCTTTGTTTCCTCACAAAACCGGAGAGCAACCTAATTGCTCCTGTAAGTCGCTCTGGACAAGAGCGTCTGCTAAATATATATATATATTTTTTAAAGTATGAATACAATGCACCACGCCAGTTAGTTAGCATTAGCCTACTGCATATACTGTAGCTACATGTTGAACTTCCATCCTCTCAGGCCAGGGGCACAATGTATGAATTTATTGTTGGATCAGAATCGGAGTTATAATTATTGGCCAGTACGGAGAATTAAGAATAAACAAAAGTTCAAATCCCTATCTCCAGCCATGGATAATTTAGAAAAGGGATGATTTTAGCTAGCTAGCCACCGGAGGACAATGACACAACGAGATGCAACAATTTAAAAAAAGAAATTGGTCAATTAAGTTTTTTTCTTCTCATGAAACGTGATTGGTGTGAAGCCAAATCCAAGCTGGCTTCCCTTGACACTTTTTTTGATGCGCCAGGACCATTCACATCTGAGCTCACTCAGTTTTGCTCAACGCTGATTTGCTGTTATTATTATTTTTATTTTATTTATCAAGGGAGGCCAAATACTCGCTTGCTTCCCTTGCATTCAATGCTACAGGTGACAACAACCTCATACTCTTTATGACCAGACAGAATTTGATAGATGGCTACACATACTGAGACAGAGGGACGCTGTTTCGTTCACTCGGATGCTTTCTCCGGTGAGATACATTCAGCCTCTTGCGAATTTAAGGAAATGTATGAAACACAGAGAGACGAAAGATATATTATTTAGAATGTTCTTTCTTGGTCAATTCTTTGGGGAAGCCTGGCTTCCCTTGGCCTCCACGAATACACACCACTGCTCTAGACCTCTCTGTGACTCTGTCACCTCCCAGCATGCCGAGGGAGGGAGTTGCTTCATACAGTACCTGTGGGGGAGGACAAAGAGCCTGACTAAACCCCTGGTGCGTCACGCACACACACACACACACACACACACACACACACACACACACACACACACACACACACGCAGTTTTGTATTGCTATCTTTGTGGGTACCAAAGAATTGATTCCAATCCAAAATCATATTTTCCCTAACCCTAACAATACATCTAACCCTAACCTTAAACCATAACCTAACCGTAACCCCTAACCTTAATTCTAACCCTAACAAGGGCCTGATGTGCCCCAGCTGTGGGCCAAGATGGGACAAATTGGGCTGAAGGGAAATTTGATCCCGTAGCTCACCTCGGTGCCACTTTTTCCATCAATGGGCGATGGTTCAACGTGTAGTACACGAGCCTCATCATCTGACGACCCAGATTCAAGCTCCACCTAGGACGAGACACTCGTTTTTTATCCTGCGCCTGGGGACCTAAAAAGCCCAAGGCCCAAATGGGACAAAAGGCCCAGCTCTGCCCATGGCCTTTTATGGCCATCCAGGCCTATACACGTTTGACATTAAGCCTGACAAGAGGCACTCTGACTGGGACTCAGAGAATTACTTACTCCCTTGACCTGCTAACCTTAAAGGCCCAAGGTTTAAGGCCCAAAGCCCAAATGGGACAAAAGGCCCAGCTCTGCCCTTGGCCTTTTGTGAACATCCAGGCCTATACATGTTTGACATTAAGCCTGACAGGAGGCCCTCTGACTGGGGTCAGAGAATGGCTTATTCCCTTGACCTTTAGTAATCCAGGCCTATAGCTGGTTTTCATTTAGCCTGACAAGAGGCCCTCTGACTGGGACTCAGAGAATGACTTCCTCCCTTGACCTTTATTCATCCAGGCCTATAGCTGTTTGACATTAACCTGTTAGTGTGTAGGGGGCGCTATTTTCACTTTGGGAAAAAATCGTGCCCAATTTAAACGGCCTCGTACTCTATTCTAGATCGTACAATATGCATATTATTACTATTGGATAGAAAACACTCTCAAGTTTCTAAAACCGTTTGAATTATATCTGTGAGTAAAACAGAACTCATTTTGCAGCAAACTTCCTGACAGGAAGTGAAACATCTGAAATCGAGGCTCTGTTCCAGGGCCATCCTATTCAATTGCTTGAAATCTATGGATATACATGCACTTCATACGCCATCCACTAGATGTCAACAGGCAGTGAAAGGTGGAATGGGGTGTCTAGCTTGATCTGAGGTCAAACGAGAGCTCTTGGAATGACGTGACCCCAATTTCCTTTGTCTGCCAAGGCGCGGGAAGGAACCCCAGATTGCCTTCTGAAAAGCTTTCGGTATAGACGGCTAATATCTCCGGCTTTGATTTTATTTGATACATGTGATAATATCATCGTAAAGTATGTTTTTTCAATATAGTTTTATCAGATTATTGAATGTTTATCGGGAGTTTTGGCGTTTTCCGTTCTCTGCGTTTGGTGAAGATGGACATCTTCGCGCCACTTGGCTAGCTAAGGTTGCTAATTCGACAGGCGAAGAGGACATTCTAAAACCAAACAACGATTTATTCTGGACAAAGGACTCCTTGTACAAGATTCTGATGGAAGCTCAGCAAAAGTAGGAACCATTTATGATGTTACTTCGTATTTCTGTGGAAAATGTTTAGTTCTATTTTCCGTCCTCATTGCAGGCGCTGTCTCGTTATAACGTAAGCTGTATGTCGTACTAAAGTTATTTTTAAAAATCTAACATGGCGATTGTATTAAGAACTAGTGTATCTTTCATTTGCTGTACAACATGTATTTTTTAGTAAAGTTTATGATGAGTTCTTTGATTAGATTAGGTGACTGTCCAAAATATCTCTGGATAATTTTGTGCAGTTTGGCTACGTATTCACATTGTAAAACCACGAGTTGTACCGCTAAATATGCAAATTTTTGAACAAAACATATATGTATTGTGTAACATGATGTTATAGGACTGTCATCTGATGAAGTTTGTCAAGGTTAGTGAATAATTTAATATATTTTGCTGGTTTTTGCAATCACTACATTTTGCTACTGATAAATGCGTTTGTGTGGTTGGCTTTTGTGGTAAGCTAATATAATGCTATATTGTGTTTTCGCTGTAAAACACTTAAAAAATCTGAAATATTGGCTGGATTCACAAGATGTTTATCTTTCATTTGCTGTACACCATGTATTTTTCATAAATGTTTTATGATGAGTATTTAGTTATTTCACGTTGCTCTCTGTAATTATTCTTGCTGCTTCGGTGCTATTTGTGATTGTAGCTGCAATGTAAAACTATGATTTTATACCTCAAATATGCACATTTTTCGAACAAAACATAAATGTATTGTGTAACATGTTATAAGACTGTCATCTGATGAAGTTGTTTCTTGGTTAGTGACTAATTATATCTATATTTTGTCGGTTTTTTGAAAGCTACCTATGCGGTGGATAAATAGCATTGTGTGTTTGGCTATTGTGGTGAGCTAACATAAATATATATTGTGTTTTCGCTGTAAAACATTTTAAAAATCGGACATGTTGGCTGGATTCACAAGATGTTTATCTTTCATTTGCTGTGTTGGACTTGTTAATGTGTGGAAGTTAAATATTTCTAAAAAATATTTTTTGAATTTCACGCTCTGCCAACAAACTAACCCTAAGTATAACCCCTAAGCCTAAAATTGCATTTTTCCTTGTGGGGACCTGCAAAATGTCCCCACCACCTAATTTTCCTTGTTATACTATCCTTGTGAGGACTTCTGGTACCCACAAGGATAGTTAAAGAAACACACACACACACAAACACACGCACACACAAACACATGCGCGCACGCACACACGCACACACACACACACACACACACACACACACACACACACACACTGCTAAGACTTGCAGAGGGCATAGAAAATATCCAGGATGGTACCACAGTATGTCCATGGTAACATACTGTTGGCCATACACACTGTTATAACATGCATAATAAGTAATAACTCAAAAGGAAAAATGAAGACTGGGCACCGAAGTTTGGATTTCAACAAAACTGTCTTTAATTCACTGGTACTGTTTATAAAATCAGCAAGTCTGCTTTGATGCCAACTTAAACAAGGTGTGAGTGTGTTTGTGTATTATTTTGTGTGCTTGATGAGTGTACTGTGTGTATGGATTGTGGGGTTTTGCGGGTACGTGTGTGTGTGTGTGTGTGATGTGTGAATGTAAGAGTGCTGGATAAGGCAACATGCAGTAATCAGTTTCCAATGACCTCAAAGTAATAATACACACATACCTGCT
Source organism: Salvelinus namaycush (assembly GCF_016432855.1). Taxonomy (NCBI): domain Eukaryota; kingdom Metazoa; phylum Chordata; class Actinopteri; order Salmoniformes; family Salmonidae; genus Salvelinus; species Salvelinus namaycush. The sequence goes on from NC_052341.1 coordinate 26,274,434, forward strand.
CTATAATACAGACACTGATGCTGGACTGACCTGCTTTATATGTAACAGACACACACGCACACACAGACACACACTTTGTACCTGCACAGGGCAGACCTGTTTTTTGTACCTGCACCTGTTTTAGTCTCTAACATTACTTGCTGACCCAGGGAAGGGCGGGACACACTGAGTGACAGGGCAGAGGAAGCCTCTGAGTGGCTGAGATGGTTGACAACAGGAGCAGTTGACCAATGACAGAAGAAAATGTACTATTTTTTGTGGGAATCAAAAATCGATTTTGAATATAAATTTCCCAGCATTCCCTATGTGTGATGCTCCTCTATTCTACCTGTCTGTCTGACTATTGCTTGGTATTACTATGACAACAACATATTTTCACAAGTAATCATCATTCTGAATCACTTTCTGCTTTCCTCCCTTTCAACTCTGCCAGTCGACCCAGGCCATATCTAGAGCCAGACTAAACCCAGGCTAGACCAAAACCACTGTAGTGTATTGCGTATATTGATATCTTCTGCTGTTATGTGATTCCGAGTGGTGGCAGGAGCGTTCTTCCCCTCACACACACTAACAGTACATGTGTATTGCTTTCTGGCGTGTCTCAAGACATATTGTTTTGATATGCCGGGTAGTGTAGTGTTAACACACAGTTAGGCAACACACTATCTAGGTTACACCCACACTCCACCCCCAGGCGACAGCTGGCAGGTCTAGGTGCTGAGCTAAGCCTTGAAAAGAACATCAGGTACAGCCAATTGGGGTGATCGGCTGTCTATGAGAAAGAGAGGCCAGAAGCCTCTCTGCCGGCCTTTTATTTGTTTCTTTGTGTTAGTTAACCTCTAGTTGTTTGTTTCTTTGTGTTAGTTAACCTCTAGTTGTTTGTTTCTTTGTGTTAGTTAACCTCTATAGTTGTTTGTTTCTTTGTGTTAGTTAACCTCTATAGTTGTTTGTTTCTTTGTGTTAGTTAACCTCTATAGTTGTTTGTTTCTTTGTGTTAGTTAACCTCTATAGTTGTTTGTTTTTTGTGTTAGTTAACTTCTTTATTTGGGGATGCCTTTTTCTTGTTTTGTTTTTGTACATATTTATGTTTCACCATCTGAACAAGTAATAATCCACTTGGACTGGCTGGTCAAGAGGGCAAGAAGGAGCTGGCCCTGGACTTAAGGTAAGGTGCCTGTCTCCTGGGCGCACGTACATTCAACACCTGGTCACATACGCTTCCTTCTCATATTGATGCACACATCAAATCAGGTTACAGACCAGTAAACTAGGCCTAAGACCCCTAGACTTAACAAGTGCAACAATATAAGCCGGCTAGTTAATCGGTTTTAATATGACCCTGTTACATGTGTGACCAAACACACTTTAACACACACACACACACACACACTCTCTCTAATTCATTGCACATGTCCCTACAGCAGCATCTCATGGACAGAACACCCCTGAACTGGCCTACTACTTGACACGTCTAACAGACACACACACACAAGCATCCAAACTACGGTAAATCTCTCTGTGGTTCTGTAATCCTGAATAATCATCACAGCTCTCATCCACCCTGTGTGTGTGTGTGTGTGTGTGTGTGTGTGTGTGTGTGTGTGTGTGTGTGTGTGTGTGTATATTGTTGCTGTGTGTGTGTGTGTGTGCGCAGGCCTCTTGATAGAGTACTGGGTGGCAATAGGGAGAACATAACACTAGGGCGAACATCATGATGACAACGGCACAAAGGCGGGGAGCTATACAGGAGAGGGGGGCCAGAAGGGGGCTGTTAGGGGAAACAGAAGGTATCAGGGAGGGCAAAGGGGGAATCTGGAAGAGTCTGTATCGGTTTTGGTTCCATAAAGTAGAACATCTGGAAGTCTGGAACAGCAGGGCGAGGGGAGCGAGCGAACAAACGGAAGGCTGGGGAGAAGAGGTCCCTGGAATGACTAGTAGCCGCCCTGAGAGCCCTGAGAGGGAGTGAGAGGGAGAGAGAAAGGAAGTATCAACAATCATGTCATGATATCACCATCTTATGCATAAAGAAAGTAACATGAAACGCGTGGTTCGTTGTCACTTACCTCTCCTTCTCCTCCCTGCTCCATTCCTCCATATTCCGCCTACAGAGAGAGAGTTTACGTAAGAGTAGGGAAGGAAGAAAATGAAGGTGGGATGACATGAGAGGTCTAGGGGTCTCAAGCGGTGAACCATGTTCATGTGATGAGTAACCTTGCCTGAGACCTGAAGACTTGTGTTTGCTCCTAGACCTAGCACCTAGGCTTTAGTGCGTTGGGCTAGCGCAATCGTGCGGCGTGCAGACGCCTGGGCTTCACACCCAGGAGGTTACAGCTACATCAAGCAGATTATCCCTTATGTCATGCTTATGACAGGGTTAAGTCTGATACAGGGCCACTCAGTCCCAGTCTCTGAGCTGAAGTGTCTAACGAGGCGGAAGGTTAGCATGCCATAGCTAGCAGAGTAGATGTGATGGCACAGGAACAAACTCTGTTACACTCTTTTCTGTGCACCCTAACCAGAGGGATCCATTCAGAGTAAGTGCATGTCCATATGCTACACCAGAGATGCAGCATTGTTATCTATATTACACCTAGCTGAAGTAGAGCAGAGTTAGACATGGTTATGGAGAGGGTTAAATCAAGTTTAGAATGTAACCCCAGGTCCTTACAGCACACTAGGCAGTCAGTGTTTGAAAGCCCCCTTCGGAATGATATATGCACTTATGATCTATGTTAGGCAGAATCATGCAGCATTCCCTAGCCAGCCAACCCGCCATAACCTATAACCTCTGAACCCCCCCTTCTCTCTCCTGCCCAATAGGCACCTCGTATACAGGCTGAGGCTCCTCCTACCAATGGAACGTAGAGGAAACAAACACAACAATAACAACAAAGGGTTAGCAGCACAACGCCAACACAACGCCAACACAGCACTGCTACAATTGCAACGTAAGCGCACAAAATATAAGCTATGTCAACACACAAAGCAATATCAACACACAATATCAACACTCTCAGCACGCACAATAGCATAGCAACACAACAGCATAGCAGGATCACAACAGGAGGAAATCGAACCTGGCTGCCACACACAGAACGGTGCCAACACACAAAGTAAAACACACCTTCACACACGATTCACAACACAACAGAAAAATACAGACCTCTTCATATTGGGAATGTGGAGTGAGTTATAGGCCTACCGTAGGCCTACCGTCAAACCTAATCTGCCTGGACCTCTGAACCACTGGCTATTAGAGGAGCTGTCATTTCCGTCTGTCTCTGCTGTACTGTGTTAAATAGCGCCACCGTGTGGTCAAGAAGCAGACTGTTTTTATGGCGACAGCACTACTGTCTGAGCCCAACTGAAGGACACTGTTATGCGTGTTGACGCTGCAGTCATGTTGTTGCTCGACATTCTATTGTAATCATTTCAAAAGGGTGCTGTGTCACCTGATTGATAGTCTCACGATGCCAGAAGCCTGGGCTGTCATAGGCTACCTGAATGACAATGTCAAGTTTGGTGTCTAGTTACTAGTATGTCAATGGTCCTAATCTGCTATTCCTTACCGGTTATTGATCACGTGAATATTCTTGTTCACATTGACCTGTCAGTCACTAATTGATCGATCATTCTTTCATCTGTTGTCATGGTAACTCACCGCCTGTCCGGTGTTCTCCATGCCACCCTGCGAGAGGTCAGCTCCGGCAGCAGTGGGGTCCCCGACGATGTTTGCCTGGTCGCGGTTAGCAACTGACACACAGAGATCGATCAGTCAGTTAATAAATCAATCCGATCCCACAAGAATATGTGTGTGTCTCACCTTTGTTTACTCCTGCGTCCATTCCCTCCTTTGTCTTTGAACCTGAGGACAGGGGAGACATCACAACATGTCAACAGATCAATATATTGAAATCACACTGCAATGGATGCCATGAAACATGATCAGGGATCAGTGTTGTGATTTACTATATAAACTCAGCCTAAGAAGTACTGTGTTAATTAAGGAGTGCAGCAATCAGAAATCTGTTGTAACCGTTTGGTAATATAAACTCAGCAAAAAAAGAAACGTCCCTTTTTCAGGACCCTGTCTTTCAAATATAATTCTTAAAAATCCAAATAACTTCACAGATCTTCATTGTAAAGGGTTTAAACACTGTTTCCCATGCTTGTTCAATGAACCATAAACAATTAATGAACATGCCTCTGTGGAACGGTCGCTAAGACACTAACAGCTTACAGACGGTAGGCAATTAAGGGCACAGTTATGAAAACTTAGGACACTAAAGAGGCCTTTCTACTGACTCTGAAAAACAACTAAAGAAAGATGCCCAGGTTCCCTGCTCATCAGCGTGAATGTGACTTAGGCATGCTGCAAGGAGGCATGAGGACTGCAGATGTGGCCAGGGCAATAAATTGCAATGTCCGTACTGTGAGACGCCTAAGACAGCGCTACAGGGAGACAGGACGGACAACTGATCATCCTCGCAGTGGCAGAATACGTGTAACAACACCTGCCCAGGATCGGTACATCTGAACGTCACACCTGCGGGACAGGTACAGGATGGCAACAACAACTGCCCAAGTTACACCAGGAACGCACAATCCCTCCATCAGTGCTCAGAGTGTCCGCAATAGGCTGAGAGAGGCTGGACTGAGGGCTTGTAGGCCTGTTGTAAGGTAGGTCCTCACCAGACATCACCAGCAACAACGTCACCTATAGGCACAAACCCACCGTCGCTGGACCAGACAGGACTGGCAAAAAGTGCTCTTCACTGACGAATCGTGGTTTTGTCTCACCAGGGGTGATGGTTGGATTCGCGTTTATCGTCGAAAGAATGAGCGTTACACTGAGGCCTGTACTATGGAGCGGGATCGATTTGGAGGTGGAGGGTCTGTCATGGTCTGGGGCGGTGTGTCACAGCATCATCGGACTGAGCTTGTTGTCATTGCAGACAATCTCAATGCTGTGCATTACAGGGAAGACATTCTCCTCCCTCATGTTGGACCCTTCCTGCAGGCTCATCCTGACATGACCCTCCAGCATGACAATGCCACCAGCCATACTGCTCGCTCTGTGCGTGATTTCCTGCAAGACAGGAATGTCAGTGTTCTGCCATGGCCAGCGAAGAGCCCGGATCTCAATCCCATTGAGCACGTCAGGGACCTGTTGGATTGGAGGGTGAGGGCTTAGGGCCATTCCCCCCAGAAATGTCCAGGAACTTGCAGGTGCCTTGGTGGAAGAGTGGGGTAACATCTCACAGCAAGAACTGGCAAATTGGATGCAGTCCATGAGGAGGAGATGCACTGCAGTACTTAATGCAGCTGGTGGCCACACCAGATACTGACTGTTACTTTTGATTTTGATCCCCCCATTGTTCAGGGACACATTAATCCATTTATGTTAGTCACATGTCGATGGAACTTGTTCAGTTTGTCTCAGTTTTTGAATCTTGTTATGTTCATACTAATATTTAAACATGTTAAGTTTGCTGAAAATAAACGCAGTTGACAGTGAGAGGAAGTTTCTTTTTTTGCTGAGTTCATTTATTTGGTGAGGTTGTAGTAGCAGGGAGAGCACTGCAGGTGGCAGTGTAGAATTCAGCAGCATACTGTATGTCACTCTGTAAAATCCAAATGGATGATATTATCTTATAATGACTCTCCTCCATAGCAAGTGTTTTTCTGTACATCTCTCTCTCTCTGTCTCTCTCTCTCCTCTTTCTGATGCTACAGTATGAAAGGTTCCTAGGCTGATTAAATAGTAGTTATGCAACCAGCTGGATAGAGGAAAAGAGCAAAGGAGGGATAGAGGGAAAAAGAGAAAGGGAGGGGGTATTGAGAGGGGGAGTGGGTATAGAGAGAAAGATAGCCTATAGGGAAGATGCATGAGCAAATCCAGCACAAAACCAGAATAATGCATACATCTCTTTCACATACATGACACACGTTTCCATAGCACACAGTTCATTGGAGATGCATACTCTCGCTTTATCTCCATCTCTTCTCCCCCCTTTCTCTCTCCTCCACACTCTCAGAACTGCAGATGCCTCGCTTCCTCCTCCATTTCGCTTCTTATTTTTTCTCTCCCCCTCCCTGTTCCACCTCTGTCTCTTTCTCTCTCTCTGCACGCTCCCCGTAGTCTGTGAGCCACGTGCCGAGCTGCGCAGTACTGCAGCAGACATACACCGAGACACATACTCGCGCACACACGCCCATTTGCAGCGTGGCTATGACACAGCTTCCTTCTCTGAGTCAGGGGAGCACCCCTCCTGGGTACGGCCTCTATCTAGCATATCCGACTGCGTGTGTGTCTGTATGTATGTGCATAGGACCTGTCTGTCTGTCTACACTATCCAGGCCAAGGACCAATACAGTGATTTAGCTGCAGGGTTTACCCCTGAGAGAGAGCGCTCCTCTGCAGCCAATGACCTGTGAAATGGCCATACGCTCCATAGGACAGAACACACACACAAACACACGCACACTTATGCTCCAGTAAGCTCTGAGTGGACGACCTTGTTAGAGAGGAGGTGCGTTCTGCATTGCATTTTGTGATAGAAGTAATAATCCATAAATGATTTGTTCCGATTGGACCGGCTCTGCTCCTTTAATAGGCTAACACACGCACATTCACACACACACACACTCTGCGGAAGTCTGAAGTCTCAGTTGATAGATTAGATACAGTAGGTGATCAGGAACATTGAGCCTCTACAATCCACTGAATACATTTCTCTCTCTTTCTCTAACTACAGCTCCTCTTTGTCCACCTCTCTATCCTCTACCCCTATCCACCACTCGCCATTCCCCTCTCTATCCTCTACCCCTATCCACCACTCGCCATTCCCCTCTCTATCCTCTACCCCTATCCACCACTCGCCATTCCCCTCTCTATCCTCTACCCCTATCCACCACTCGCCATTCCCCTCTCTATCCTCTACCCCTATCCACCACTCGCCATTCCCCTCTCTATCCCCTACTCTGGCTTTATCCATCTCTCTCCCTCTCTTTCTCCATCTGTTGATCTTTAAGCTGCTAGCTCTATGACATAACACCCCCCCCCCTCTCTCTCTCTCTGTCTTTCTGTCTCTCTCTCCCTTTTAATTGTAAATTAGCATTGATTTGGCTATGAATGAATGTTGAATTGAGTCATTAAAAATTGCCCCCCCTCTCTCTCTCTTTGTCTCTCCCCATCACTCCCTCTCTCTGTTCCCTGGTTGTAAAGGGTCATATACTCTGAAGGGGGAGGAAGGTAGTTAGTCATCAATGGTCACACACTAGCCAGCAGCACGTGAGGACACACACGCATGCGCATACACACCACACACCACACACGGGGGCGAAGAGAGAGGATTGCTGCAGTGCTCAGCTGATCCATGTCCCTGATGCCCCGCCCCCCAGCCACAAATAATACAAAAACACACACACGTTTCATCAGGTCCATCACGTTTTTCTCTCTGTCATGTTATTCTGCAGTGTTAGCTGTAGCTGTCAGATTGATGGGTCAGAGAGAGAGAGAGTGTGTGTGTGTGTGTGTGTGTGTGTGTGTGTGTGTGTGTGTGTGTGTGTGTGTGTGTGTGTGTGTGTGTGTGTGCGTGTGCGTGTGCGTGCGCGTGTGCGTGCGTGCCAGCATGCATACCTTGTTCCTACCCCAAACCCTTTGGCCCTCACACAGGCTAACCTTGAGCTCTGACGCACAAATACACTCACACACACACTGGTGAATCCCCTCTCACAGTACTGGACCCTATCTAATGGCCTGGTGGTAGCAGCCTTGGCATGGTCTTATCTAGATTATAACATATTATAGCGCTCTTATGAACTGCTGCAGTGCCGCCACACTATCCCCCAATGTCACACTACATCTTTCCCTCTCTCCGCTCCTCTCGTCTAGTTCCCTCCCATTTTCTCTCTTCCTCTCATCCTTTCTCATCCACTCATTCTTCCTCTTGGTTTCGCTCATCACTCTTCGCTAATTTCTTTTTCTCCGACTCTTATTCATAGAAACTCTCTCTATCCTCCTCTCTGTCTGTGATTCCTTCACTCAATGTCTTCCTATCTCTCCATCTATTCTTTCCACCATCCTTGTCTCCACCACACCCCAGCTCTCTCTTTCTTCCCCCTCTCCTCCTCCTCCTCCTCACTCTCTCTCCCTCTCTCTCTCTGCACCAGTTCTGCAGTATTCTGCCTCTGCTCCTTGGCAACCACCTCCCCTTCTTCTCACTTCTCACTGTAACTGTCCCAGACTGGTGCATCCACGGGACCCCTTTTAAGCACACACACACACAGACAAACACACACACACAAACACTTACCTACATACATGACCCCCTCCTTGGTCTTGGCGGCTGCCCCCTCCACCCCAGCCTTGGTCTTCTCTGCTGCGGCCACCACCCCCTCCTTAGCCATGCTGAACCCTCTCATCAGTACATCCATCCTGGGATATGTCTCTACTGGGCTCCCCTGCTCCGAAACGGGCCTGCTGGCTGGGCTGGTCACACAGAGTGTGTGAGAGAGACGGAGTGTGTGTGTGTGTGTGAGGAAGAGACTGTGTGTGAGGAAGAGCTTGTGTGTGTGTGTATGTGTGTGTGTGTGTCAGTGACTTCTCCAATAGCGCTGCAGAGAGAGAGATGTAAAGAGCGAAAGAAGGAGAGAGGACTGCACAGCAGGGCTACAGGATGCAGACTGAGAGAGAAGAGGAGAGAGCGACTGAGCAGAGAGAGGAGAGAGGAAGAGAGAAATGAAGAGAGAGCAGGCGTGCGTGCGATGGAGAGAACGAGAGACAGAAAGACAAAACCTGCTGGATGGTGCAGCATATTTAAGTCACGCTGCAGCCAACCCCCCCCCCCCCCTCTCTCTCTCTCTCTCCCCTCTCACTCACACTCGGAAAGCAACCTCAAGCTGGCTGACTCCATATTTAATACGCAGGTTGATCTGTCTGAGATACGTTTTATGTGATGAAACTGTGAAACTGTGATGAAAATACATAATAAACAAATAGATTTTTGAGATTTTTGAGATTGCTGGGGTTCTGAAAAGGGAATGAAATATTCACGATGATGCTTCAGTTTTAATGATCAGTTTCCTGTCATATTATTAGCTGAATCTACAGTGTGCTGTGACATCACCTCTGACCTCACTCAGCTTCCACCATGTTCCTCACATCTGGGGGGGGGGGGGGGCAAAGACATGGTGGAAGCTGCCTTACACCACTCCAATCAAGGAAGGTCCGGTCCAATCCTTTTAAATCCATGCATGGGGGGTGAATGAGTGCACACTTTGAAGAAGAGAGAAACGGACCATGGCCATTAGCTTGGTCCATTTCTTTCTCTGGGTGGTGTGAAGAATGCTGACTCACCCCTGCACCCCCTCTTTAACCCACCCCCCCTTATGAGCTGTTCTCTTAAATCTATCTACATTCAACCCGCAGAATGCTTCCGTGGTAGAGACACTCCCTCCAGTGACCATAATACACACTGCATCATGACACAGCAGATCCTTGGAATCGATCAACCCCCCCCCCCCCCCCCCCCCCCCAAAAAAGGACACTAAGGACTTTCCCAGCCAAGTTTGAAGATGCAGCATCATCACTTGTCCGGTCTCCCGGTTTCATCTCCTACACCTCTTTCTCCCTTTCTCCACCCTAACATACAATGCATTCGGAAAGTATTCAGACCCCTTGACTTTTTGTTACAGCTTTATTCTAAAATGGATTAAATATTTTTCCCCCTCATCAATCAACACACAATACCCCATAATGACAAAGCAAGAACAGGTTTTTAGGATTGTTTGCAAATATATAATATATTTAAAAAAATGAAATTACATTTACATAAGTATTCAGACCCTTGACTCAGCACTTTGTTGAAGCACCTTTGGCAGCGATTACAGCCTCGAGTCTTCTTGGGTATGACACTACAAGCTTGGTACACCTGTATTTTGGGAGTTTCTCCCATTCTTCTCTGCAGATCCTCTCAAGCGCTGTCAGGTTGGATGGGGAGCGTTGCTGCACAGCTATTATCAGGTCCCTCCAGAGATGTTTGATCGAGTTCAAGTCCGGTCTCTGGCTGGGCCACTCAAGGACATTCAGAGACCTGTGCCAAAGCCACTCCTGCGTTGTCTTGGCTGTGTTTAGGGTTGTTGTCCTGTTGGAAGGTGAACCTTTATCCCAGTATGAGGTCCTGAGCGCTCTGGACCAGGTTTTCATCAAGGATCTCTCTGTACTTTGCTCCGTTTATCTTTCCTTCAATCCTGACTAGTCTCCCAGTCCCTGCTGCTAAAAACATCTCCACAGCTGCCACCACCATGCTTCACCGTAGGGATGGTGAAGGGTTTCCTCCAGACGTGACGCTTGGCATTCAGGGCAAAGAGTTCAATCTTGGTTTCATCAGACCAGAGAATCTTGTTTCTCATGGTCTGACAGTCCTTTAGGTGCTTTTCGGCAAACTTCAAGTTGTCTGTCATGTGCCTTTTACTGAGGAGTGGCTTCCGTCTGGCCACTCTACCATAAAGGCCTGATTGGTGGAGTTCTGCAGAGATGGTTGTCCTTCTGCAAGGTTCTCCCATCTCCACAGAGGAACTCTGGAGCTTTGTCAGAGTGACTATCGGATTCTTGGTCACCTCCCTGACAAAGGCCCTTCTCCCCTGATTGCTCAGTTTGGCTGGGCTGCCAGCTCTAGGAAGAGTCTTGGTGGTTCCAAAAGTCTTCCGTTTAAGAATGATGGAGGACACTGTGTTCTTGGGGACCTTCAATAATGCAGACATTTTTTGGTACCCTTCCCAGATCTGTGCCTTAACACAATCCTGTCTCGGAGCTCTATGGACAATTCCTTCAACCTCATGGATTGTTTTTTTTTGCTCTGACATGCACTGTCATCTCTCACCTTATATAGACAGGTGTGTGCCTTTCCAAAACATGTCCAATCAATTTAATTTACCACAGTTCACTTACTCTGCATCTCAAAAAGACACGGCGGTTGGAACCAAGAATCTCAAATTTGGACTCATCAGACAAAAGGACAGATTTCCACAGGTCTAATGTCCATTGCTCATGTTTCTTAACCAAGCAAGTCTCTTCTTCTTTTTGATGTCCTTTAGTAATGGTTTCTTTGTAGCAGTTCAACCATGAAGGCCTGATTCACGCAGTCCCCTCAACAGATGTTGAGATGTGTCTGTTACTTTTATATGCATTTATTTTGGCTGCAATCTGAGGTGCAGTTAACTCTAATGAACTTATCCTCTGCAGCAGAGGTAACTCTGTGTCTTCCTTTCCTGTGGCGGTCTTCACGAGAGCCAGTTTCAGTATAGCGCTTGATGGTTTATGTGACTGCACTCAAAACTTTCCAAGTTCTTGAAATGTTCTGGATTGACTGACCTTCATGTCTTTGCTTATTTGAGCTGTTTCTGACATAATATGGACTTTCTCTTTTACCAAATAGGGCTATATTCTGTATATCACCCCTACATTGTCACAACACAACTGATTTGCTCAATTGCATTAAAGCACACCTGTTAATTGAAATGCATTCTAGGTGACTAACTTCTTCTTAATAGGGGGCGCTGTTTTCACTTTGGGAAAAAATCATGCCCAAATTAAACAGCCTCGTACTATGTTCTAGATCATACGATATGCATATTATTATTACTATTGGATAGAAAACACTCTGGAGTTTCTAAAACTGTTTGAATTATATCTGTGAGTAAAAAACTCATTGCTGCCAAACTCATTTGGCAGCAAACTTCCAAACAGGAAGTGAAAATTCTGAAAATAGGTCTCTGTGTAAGGCCTTGCCTATTCAATTGCCTTTTATTTATGGATCTGTATGCACTTCATACGCCTTCCACTAGATGTCAACAGGCAGTAGAATGTTGAATGGGGTGTCTAGCTTGATGTGAGACCGAATGAGAGCTTTTGGAGTGACAGGTCCGCCATATTGGCAGTATTTTGCGCACCAGAGAGCACCATATTGTTTTCTGCAATGCGTTAGGTAGACACGACGAAATGCTCCGTCTTGGACGTTATTGGATACATACGAGAAAAACATACTACAGATGGATTCTCAACTGAGTTTGACCAGTTTATTCGACTTTTATTATCAGTTTTTGAATTGCATTCTGATGGAAGATCATCAAAGGTAAGAGAATATTTATGATGTTATTTCGTATTTTTGTGGAATATGTTGGCTCCAACATGGCGGAGAATGGCTGGGCGCTGTCTCAGATTATTGCATGCTGTACTTTGTACTAAAGTTATTTTTTTTAAATCTAACACAGCGGTTGCATTAAGAACCAGTGTATCTTTCATTTGCTGTACAACATGTATTTTTTAGCAAAGTTTATGATGAGTTTTTTTGGTTAGTTAGATTACGTGACTGTCCAAAATTCCTCCGGACAATTTGGTGCATTTTGGCGCCATATTCACAATGTAAAACCAGGATTTGTAGCTATAAATATGCACATTTTCGAACAAAACATAAATGTATTGTATAACATGATGTTATAAGACTGTCATCTGATGAAGTTGTTCAAAGGTTAGTGATTAATTTTATCTCTATTTGTGGGTTTTGTGAAAGCTACCTTTGCGGTGGAAAAATGGCGGTGTGTTTTTGGATATTGTGGTGAGCTAACATAAATATATGTTGTGTTTTCGCTGTAAAACACTTAAAGAATCGGAAATATTGTCTGGATTCACAAGATGTTTATCTTTCATTTGCTGTACAACATGTATTTTTCATAAATGTTTTATGATGAGTATTTATGTATTTCACGTTGCTCTTTGTAATTATTCTGGCTGTTTTGGTGCTATTTATGATCATGGCACCAATGTAAAACCAGGATTTGTAGCTATAAATATGCACATTTTCGAACAAAAAATAAATGTATTGTATAACATGATGTTATAAGACTGTCATCTGATGAAGTTGTTCAAAGTTTAGTGATTGATTTTATCTCTATTTGTGGGTTTTGTGAAAGCTATGTTTGCGGTGAAAAAAATGGCGTTGTGTGTTTGGCTATTGTGGTGAGCTAACATAAATATATATTGTGTTTTCGCTGTAAAACATTTTAAAAATCGGAAATGTTGGCTGGATTCACAAGATGTTTATCTTTCATTTGCTGTATTGGACTTGTGATTTCATGAAATTATATTATATGATATCCCTGTGGCGCTAGGCTAGGCTATGCTAGTCAGCTTTTTTACATTTACATTTAAGTCATTTAGCAGACGCTCTTATCCAGAGCGACTTACAAATTGGTGCATTCACCTTATGATATCCAGTGGAACAACCACTTTACAATAGTGCATCTAACTCTTTTAAGGGGGGGGGGGGGGGGGGTTAGAAGGATTACTTTATCCTATCCTAGGTATTCCTTAAAGAGGTGGGGTTTCAGGTGTCTCCGGAAGGTGGTGATTGACTCCGCTGACCTGGCGTCGTGAGGGAGTTTGTTCCACCATTGGGGTGCCAGAGCAGCGAACAGTTTTGACTGGTCTGAGCGGGAAATGTACTTCCTCAGAGGTAGGGAGGCGAGCAGGCCAGAGGTGGATGAACGCAGTGCCCTTGTTTGGGTGTAGGGCCTGATCAGAGCCTGAAGGTACGGAGGTGCCGTTCCCCTCACAGCTCCGTAGGCAAGCACCATGGTCTTGTAGCGGATGCGAGCTTCAACTGGAAGCCAGTGGAGAGAGTGGAGGAGCGGGGTGACGTGAGAGAACTTGGGAAGGTTGAACACCAGACGGGCTGCGGCGTTCTGGATGAGTTGTAGGGGTTTAATGGCACAGGCAGGGAGCCCAGCCAACAGCGAGTTGCAGTAATCCAGACGGGAGATGACAAGTGCCTGGATTAGGACCTGCGCCGCTTCCTGTGTGAGGCAGGGTCGTACTCTGCGAATGTTGTAGAGCATGAACCTACAGGAACGGGTCACCGCCTTGATGTTAGTTGAGAACGACAGGGTGTTGTCCAGGATCACGCCAAGGTTCTTAGCACTCTGGGAGGAGGACACAATGGAGTTGTCAACCGTGATGGCGAGATCATGGAACGGGCAGTCCTTCCCCGGGAGGAGGAGCAGCTCCGTCTTGCCGAGGTTCAGCTTGAGGTGGTGATCCGTCATCCACACTGATATGTCTGCCAGACATGCAGAGATGCGATTCGCCACCTGGTTATCAGAAGGGGGAAATGAGAAGATTAATTGTGTGTCGTCTGCATAGCAATGATAGGAGAGACCATGTGAGGATATGACAGAGCCAAGTGACTTGGTGTATAGCGAGAATAGGAGAGGGCCTAGAACAGAGCCCTGGGGGACACCAGTGGTGAGAGCACGTGGTGCGGAGACAGATTCTCGCCACGCCACCTGGTAGGAGCGACCTGTCAGGTAGGACGCGATCCAAGCGTGGGCCGCGCCGGAGATGCCCAACTCGGAGAGGGTGGAGAGGAGGATCTGATGGTTCACAGTATCAAAGGCAACCGATAGGTCTAGAAGGATGAGAGCAGAGGAGAGAGAGTTAGCTTTAGCAGTGCGGAGCGCCTCCGTGACACAGAGAAGAGCAGTCTCAGTTGAATGACTAGTCTTGAAACCTGACTGATTTGGATCAAGAAGGTCATTCTGAGAGAGATAGCAGGAGAGCTGGCCAAGGACGGCACGTTCAAGAGTTTTGGAGAGAAAAGAAAGAAGGGATACTGGTCTGTAGTTGTTGACATCGGAGGGATCGAGTGTAGGTTTTTTCAGAAGGGGTGCAACTCTCGCTCTCTTGAAGACGGAAGGGACGTAGCCAGCGGTCAAGGATGAGTTGATGAGCGAGGTGAGGTAAGGGAGAAGGTCTCCGGAAATGGTCTGGAGAAGAGAGGAGGGGATAGGGTCAAGCGGGCAGGTTGTTGGGCGGCCGGCCGTCACAAGACGCGAGATTTCATCTGGAGAGAGAGGGGAGAAAGAGGTCAAAGCACAGGGTAGGGCAGTGTGAGCAGAACCAGCGGTGTCGTTTGACTTAGCAAACGAGGATCGGATGTCGTCGACCTTCTTTCCAAAATGGTTGACGAAGTCATCCGCAGAGAGGGAGGAGGGTGGGGGGGAGGGGGAGGAGGATTCAGGAGGGAGGAGAAGGTGGCAAAGAGCTTCCTAGGGTTAGAGGCAGATGCTTGGAATTTAGAGTGGTAGAAAGTGGCTTTGGCAGCAGAGACAGAAGAGGAGAATGTAGAGAGGAGGGAGTGAAAGGATGCCAGGTCCGCAGGGAGGCGAGTTTTCCTCCATTTCCGCTCGGCTGCCCGGAGCCCTGTTCTGTGAGCTCGCAATGAGTCGTCGAGCCACGGAGCAGGAGGGGAGGACCGAGCCGGCCTGGAGGATAGGGGACATAGAGAGTCAAAGGATGCAGAAAGGGAGGAGAGGAGGGTTGAGGAGGCAGAATCAGGAGATAGGTTGGAGAAGGTTTGAGCAGAGGGAAGAGATGATAGGATGGAAGAGGAGAGAGTAGCGGGGGAGAGAGAGCGAAGGTTGGGACGGCGCGATACCATCCGAGTAGGGGCAGTGTGGGAAGTGTTGGATGAGAGCGAGAGGGAAAAGGATACAAGGTAGTGGTCGGAGACTTGGAGGGGAGTTGCAATGAGATTAGTGGAAGAACAGCATCTAGTAAAGATGAGGTCAAGCGTATTGCCTGCCTTGTGAGTAGGGGGGGAAGGTGAGAGGGTGAGGTCAAAAGAGGAGAGGAGTGGAAAGGAGGCAGAGAGGAATGAGTCAAAGGTAGACGTGGGGAGGTTAAAGTCACCCAGAACTGTGAGAGGTGACCCATCCTCAGGAAAGGAACTTATCAAGGCGTCAAGCTCATTGATGAACTCTCCAAGGGAACCTGGAGGGCGATAAATGATAAGGATGTTAAGCTTGAAAGGGCTGGTAACTGTGACAGCATGGAATTCAAAGGAGGCGATAGACAGATGGGTCAGGGGAGAAAGAGAGAATGTCCACTTGGGAGAGATGAGGATCCCAGTGCCACCACCCCGCTGACCAGAAGCTCTCGGGGTGAGCGAGAACACGTGGGCAGACGAGGAGAGCGCAGTAGGAGTAGCAGTGTTATCTGTGGTAATCCATGTTTCCGTCAGTGCCAAGAAGTCGAGGGACTGGAGGGAAGCATAGGCTGAGATGAACTCTGCCTTGTTGGCCGCAGATCGGCAGTTCCAGAGGCTGCCGGAGACCTGGAACTCCACGTGGGTCGTGCGCGCTGGGACCACCAGGTTAGAGTGGCAGCGGCCACGCGGTGTGAAGCGTTTGTATGGTCTGTGCAGAGAGGAGAGAAGAGGGATAGACAGACACATAGTTGACAGGCTACAGAAGAGGCTACGCTAATGCAAAGGAGATTGGAATGACAAGTGGACTACACGTCTCGAATGTTCAGCAAGTTAAGCTTACGTTGCAAAAAATCTTATTGACTAAAATGATATAGTACTGCTGGCTGGTGAAGTAGGCTAGCTAGCAGTGTTGACTACGTTAGAAGGACGAAAATAGCTGGCTAGCTAACCTCGATAATTACTCTAAGCTACACAATTATCTTTGATACAAAGACGGCTATGTAGCTAGCTAAGATCAAACAAATCAAACCGTTGTACTGTAATGAAATGAAATGAAATGTAATACTACCTGTGGAGCGAAGCGAAATGCGACTACTCGCTCCAACCCGGAAGTAGCATGAGGATGAGCCCGGATCCGGGAGGGGGGGTCGGTCGAGGCTAACTCATGAAGCTGGTTGAGAGAATACCAAGAGTGCAAAGCTGTCATCAAGGCAAACGGTGGCTACTTTGAAGAATCAAATATAAAATCTATTTTGATTTGTTTAACTTTTTAGGGATAGGGGGCAGCATTTTCACTTTGGATGAATAGCGTGCCCAGAGTGAACTTTCTCCTACTCTGTCCCAGATGCTAATATATGCATATTATTATTACTATTGAATAGAAAACACTCTGAAGTTTCTAAAACTGTTTGAATGATGTCTTTGAGTATAACAGAACTCATATGGCAGGCAAAAACCTGAGAAAAAATCCAAACAGGAAGTGGGAATTCTGAGGCTGGTCGATTTTCAACTCATCGCCTATTGAAATCCCAGTTGGATATGGATCTGTTTGCACTTCCAACGGCTTCCACTAGATGTCAACAGTCTGTGGAACGTTGAATGAAGCTTCTACTGTGATGTGGGGCTGAATGAGAGGGAATATGATATCGACTTGCGTTCCATTACTTCTATAGACACAAAGGAATTCTCCGGTTGGAATGTTATTGAATATTTATGATAACAACATCCTAAAGATTGATTCTATACTTAGTTTGACAAGTTTATTCGACCTGTAATATAACTTTTTGAAGTTTTCGTCCGAAGTTCGCCTGGACCTGCACGAGCGTTTGGATATGTGTACTAAACATGCTAACAAAAGTAGCTACTTGGACATAAATACTGGACATTATCGAACAAAACAACAATTTATTGTGGAACTAGGATTCCTGGGAGTGCATTCTGATGAAGATCATCAAAGGTAAGGGAATATTTATAATGTAATTTTGTATTTCTCTTGACTCCAACATGGCGGAGAAATGTTGTTTCTATCTGAGCGCCGTCTCAAATTATTGCATGGTTTGCTTTTTCCGTAAAGTATTTTTGAAATCTGACACAGCGGTTGCATTAAGAACAAGTGTATCTTTAATTCTATGTAAAACATGTATCTTTCATCAAAGTTTATGAAGAGTATTTCTGTTATTTGATGTGGCTCTCTAGATTTCTCCGGATATTTTGGAGGCATTTCTGAACATGGCGCCAATGTAAACTGAGATTTTTGGATATAAATATGCACATTATCGAACAAAACATACATGTATTGTGTAACATGATGTCCTATGAGTGTCATCTGATGAAGATCATCAAAGGTTAGTGATTAATTTTATCTCTATTTGTGCTTTTTGTGACTCCTATCTTTGGCTGGGAAAATGGCTGTGTGTTTTTTGGACTTGGCGGTGATCTAACATAATCATATGTTGTGTTTTCGCTGTAAAGCATTTTTTAAATCGGACACGATGGGTAGATTAACAAGATGTTTATCTTTCATTTGCTGTATTGGACTTGTTAATGTGTGAAAGTCACATATTTCAAAAAAATATTTTTGAATTTCCCGCGCTGCCTTTTCAGCGGAATGTTGTGTCCTAGAAAGGTTAAAACTTTTTTGGTTACTACATGATTCCATACAGTATGT
Source organism: Salvelinus namaycush (assembly GCF_016432855.1). NCBI lineage: Eukaryota > Metazoa > Chordata > Actinopteri > Salmoniformes > Salmonidae > Salvelinus > Salvelinus namaycush. The sequence continues at coordinate 26,292,650 of NC_052341.1, forward strand.
GTTATGTGTTATTTCATAGTTTTGATGTCTTCACTATTATTATACAATGTAGAAAATAGAAAAATAAAGAAAAACCCTGGAATGAGTAGGTGTGTCCAAACTTTTGTATGGTACTGTATTTCTGTTTTTTATTTTTAATCCATTTTCCCCAAAAATTCCAAAACCTGTTTTTTGCATTGTCATTATGGGGTATTGTGTATAGATTGATGAGGAAATTGTTTTATTCAAACCATTTTAGAATAAGGTTGTAACGTAATAAAATGTGGGAAAAGTCAAGGGGTCTGAATACTTTCCGAAGGCACTGTGTCTCCCTACCTATCTCATTTCAACTGTTGATCACCGGGTGTCTGAGACTATGTCAGTATGTTGATAGAAACATACCAGTGAGAGATACATGAGACACATGAGACACATGACCAACACTCACATAGGCAATTTGATTTAAAGAAAATATTTATTCACATTGATAATAGTACATTTAAATTGTGTGGGTATACGTGCATTCGTATGTATTTGTGTGTGCATCTTTGTTAATTGTTAGCATGCGTACATAGGTGTGTGTGTGTGTGTGTGTGTGTGTGTGTGTGTGTGTGTGTGTGTGTGTGTGTGTGTGTGTGTGTGTGTGTGTGTGTGTGTGTGTGTGCGTGTGTGCGTGCGCGCATGTCCGTGTTCGCGTGTTCGCGAGTGTGTGTTTACATGATCACTTTTACAATTTCTCTTAAATTCTTTTTTGTACAATTCCCTATCAGTTAGGAGAGGCAAAACAACCAACAAGAAAGAAAAACAAAAACCATTCTAAACATTCTAATCATTCCAAAGATAAAGGATAGACCTGGCAGATCAATTAGAAGGGAGTCTCAGGGACATTGAGGATCTGAGCTGAGAGCCCGTTGTGCCAGTTCTTCAGCTTGCGGAAGCGAGGTCCTTTCACCTCCGATTCAAACTTATCCCTGGGAGAAAGACAGAGAGATTAAAACGGAGGGTAAAGTGTGTGTGTGTGTGTGTGTGTGTGTGTGTGTGTGTGTGTGTGTGTGTGTGTGTGTGTGTGTGTGTGTGTCTGTGAGTGTGTGTGTGTGTGTGTGTGTGTGCGCGTGCGCGTGCGCGCCTCACCTCGACCTCTGCAGGGCCTCCTCATCTGGGTCTTGCACTGAGGACAGAGAAGGGAGAGAAGAGAGGGAGAAGAGAGGTGAGGATACATAAAACATGAAGAGGAGAAATCTCTGAAGTACAGAGACAGAGAAGACATGAGATGAAGAGGGAAGGAGAGAGTAGAGAGAGAATAAGAGCTAGACAGAACAAGAGCGAGAGAAAGAGGTCGTTGACTAGAGGTGTACTGACTGTATTCAGTGCCGGTGAGGTGGGCCAGCATCTTGAAGCTCTTGGACTGCAAGTTGGCAGCCCGTCTGGCCCACTCGGCAATCTCCTCGTCTCTATCATGTGTCTGGATCACAGCCTGGTAGACTGGAGACGCACTGTCAACCACCGGGTCCTTCATAGGCAGGGAACCACTGCAGGCAGGGGACATGGTGTCAGTAACTAGTCCATAGATGCGGTAAAGAGGTCAACGGAATGCAGACCATAGGGGATAGAAGAAGGATACAGGCTCGGTGCACATTGCACAGGACCAAGTTTGTTAAACCCTGGAGTTAGTCGTTCTCAATTCTCTACACATCGTCCCCCAGCTGGTTCAGAGCTATCACACCCACCGGATTCAACTTGTTCCTTTACCCAAAAATAAAAACTATGGTATTTTTCTTTATAGGACCTTTAATAAAGGTTTAATAAAGAACCCTAAAAAAGGGTTCTATATAGCCCCGAAAAGGGTTGTAACCACAGCGGAACCCTTTTTTGGTGTTATATAGAATAATTTTGTAATGGTTATTTACAGAACCTTTATGTGGAATGGTTCTATAAAGAACCTTTCTCAATCTTAAAGGTTCTTTGTGGAACCAAACAGTTTTTTAAAATTCTGGTTTAATAGCCATATAATATTGTTAAAATTCGATAGTTTGTATTATTGTGTCATGTATTACATTTAGAACCTGATGATCATGGTTCTTTATAGAACCTTCAAAAAAAGGTTTCATATAGCACCAAAAAGGGTTCCGCTATGGTTACAAGCCAAAGAACCCTTATTTGTCACTATATCGAACCATTTGTTTTTAGTGTGTAGGGTTAGGAGCATCATCTAGTGTTTTGGGGGGTTAGAACAGGAGGGGGAGACCAGTGATACTCAGAAATTTCCCTTTTATGTCATCAGAACAGAGTTAACCCCTGAAAACATTCTGAAACAGCTTAGTTAACCCCTGAAACACAGCAGTTCACCTCTGGATGCAAGAAACTGGACACACGGACAATGAGACAGTCACACAGAGAGAAAAATAGCTAGACACATGGATAGAGCCATGTGAAAAATACAAGAACCATATGATATATGCAAATGTATCATGTGATGATATCATATGAGACAGATGTGAGTTTGATACTGTTTATTAGACTTACAGCGTATAAGCCGAACATGAGCCCACTATTAGTTTATTACACGTTATTTACATATCATATATGAGAGGAGAGTGAGTAGGCGGTGAGTAAAGGGTGAGTCGGGGGTGATACTTACGCCAGGGGGGAGCCAGCAGGTACATCATCACTGAGGTCACATGATCAGAGGGGGGCGAGGTGGGGGTTTGGGGGTGGATGACACAACACAGGGTGGTTGATTGGTTGGTGGGTTGTAGAGGAAGGAAGGAAGGAAGGAAGGAAGGAAGGAAGGAAGGAAGGAAGGAAGGAAGGAAGGAAGGAAGGAAGGAAGGATTAAAAAAAAAGAAAGAAAGATGGGATTGACACAGACGATAACTGGGACCCAGACAGAGTACCCGCCTCTTAACACAAAATGTATTCTCTGCATTGTGTGTGTGCTCTCCTACCCCTCATGGCCCTTGGACTGTGACTGTCCGGCAATAGCGTCCATGATGGCGTCCTGTGAGTACATGGAGATGGGGGTGTTGTACTGAGCGTGAATGATGGTGGCCTTGCCTCCCGGGCCGCGCACCTCGATGGGCTTATGGGTAGACAGAGCTGAGTCCTTCAGAGCTATGGGGTTAAAGCTGGGCACATACTCCTGACTGGAGAGCAATATGGCCGGTGGGTACATGGTCATTTTGGGAGGGTTGGTTGGGTTTTGTGCGATGAAGGGGGCAGGTGGCAATGGGGATCCATATTTGGGTTCACAGGTTGTAAGGGAATCAGACGACCGGGCGGAGATAATATAAAGAGGGGAGAGAGGGAGAAAAGAAAGAGAGAAAAAAAGGTGCAGGGATGGTGAGAGGTGCAACAGGAGTAGTTATCACTTACCTTCCTCAATCTGCGGGCTCACACACTGCACAGCACTACAAGGTAATGCACACATATGATAAACACTACTAATGATTTAGCTAACTGCCTGTCTGTCTCACTCTAGTACATTTACAGTACCACTGATTACATTGTACCTGTCTGTCTCTCCAGTACACTACCACTACCTGTCTGTCTCTCTTGTACACTATATCTGATTGTATAGTACCTGTTTGTCTCTCTCATCACTCTCACACTATCACTGCTTACTTTGTACCTAGTCTCTATCTACAATGTAAGCAGATTGAGGTGACTTCCCTTTTTCTACAAATTATTATCTACTTTATTATTTATTTGATTTGAAATACATTGTCTATAGTGTCACCTCAGGACTAGTATATTGAGCATAAGCCATGACTTCAAGAAAATTCACCTGATCACAAAGTGATCAAGAAATACAATGTCTCTGACACGTTTTACGGACTAGCAAGGAAAACCAAATCAACTCAAGCCACTACGAAACAGGCTGTAAGACACAAACACTCAGCACTCCTAGTTGGTTATGATGCTTTATTAATGCACATATACTACCAATGTGTACATGCACACATCAACACACACACACATATATGTGCAGTACCATACGGAATATACTGTGAACGCATGTCTACACAGCAAATTCTCCAGTGTTAAATAAAAACTATTTACACAGAGAATGTTAAATCAACACTGAAAGTGTGGAGTCTGTGGACTCACATACACACCGGAGGAGTGATAAATTAACACAATGCTTAGGGCTCCCGAGTGGTGCAGCGGTCTAAGGCACTGCATCCCAGTGCGAAAGGTGTCACTACAATCCCTGGTTTGAATCCAGGCTGTATCACATCCGGCAGTGATTGGGAGTCCCATAGGGCGGCGCACAATTGGCCCAGGGTTGTCCGGGTTTGGCCGGAGTAGGCTGTCATTGGAAATAATAATTTGTTCTTAACTGACTTGCCTAGTTTAAAAAAAGCATTATTCAAATATTTCCCAGAGTGCCTTTCAAGTAAATTGTAGTTTCCACCCTTAACTGTATTTGTTAGTAACAGAGACATTGCATTCATCTGTTTTTGGTCCTATGGACTTCACCAAGTGAGATCCTTATGTTATCATATTTTTTTAAGGCCTTATTTTGAGGCCCTATTTTTTCCCTAATACAGGGGCCTGAACTCATACACATCAATTTGAACCAAGACCACACCCATCATTATCATATTTCCTAGCATGCTCAGTTGATTTTTAGAATTTTTTCAATATCCGTGTTTGTGCATGAACCTTGACTGATTAAGAGTTATCTTGTACTGCAAGCGGAGTCTGCCACATACACACAGCAACCTGGCAGGATGATTCTGACAAAGATGAATCACTAGAGAATTGATCAATGCTCACACTATGGGCAAGATGCCATTCACGAAGTACACGCAGCTAAGCATGCACACATACAACCTCTTAAACTTTGTTCATGCAAATTCTGCACATTCAGATGGTACTGACTTTCCAGCCGTGTTTGCAATAATCTGTAACAATATGAGAGAGAGAGAGAGAGAGAGAGAGAGAGAGATAGAGAGAGAGAGAGAGTGAAGGAGAGAGCAGATATTACCAGAGTGATAGTAAGGTATAGGAGGTATAGGAGTCCTTCTGTGTGTTATAATTAAGCAATAAGTCACGAGGGGGTGTGGTATATGGCCAATATACCACGGCTATGGGCTGTTCCTGAGCTCGACGCACCGTGGAGTGCTTGGATACAGCCCTTGGTATATTGGTCATGTACCACAAACCCCGAGGTGCCTTATTACTATTATAAACTGGTTACCAACGTAATTAGAGCAGTAACAAGAAATGTTTTGTCAAACCCACAGCTTTCAGCCAATCAGCATTCAGGGCTCGAACCACCCAGTTTATAATGGCAGTTGGGTGTCATCAACTGTGATATTTCCCAGGATTCCCTGTGACTCAGCAGACTAACTGACAGGAGCAGAAGCTCCACAATCACATGACACACACACACACACACACGTACATAGACACTCAGAGACATGCACAAGCGTACGCACAAACACTCAGACAGAAGAAGAAAAACAAGAGTACTTTATTGTTCATTTTCTTGGAGAGAACGGAAATGTCTTTTTACTTTCAGCCCAAACCCCCGACACACACACACTACACAAATTGTTGAAGCTTATGTGTCATGTGCTGAATATAGAGATGGATCTATCCTGGGACAGTGTGTGTGTGTGTGTGTGTGTGTGTGTGTGTGTGTGTGTGTGTGTGTGTGTGTGTGTGTGTGTGTGTGTGTGTGTGTGTGTGTGTGTGTGTGTGTGTGTGTGTGTGTGTGCGTGTGCGTGTGCGTGTGTGTGTGCGCGTGCGATACTGTATGAGATGGAGGCTTGGGATACATTGTAACCCGAGTGGAACATTCCAACGTGCCGAGAAGCAGCTGTTCCCGAGTTTGTGTATGTGTGAGCTTACAAAAAGAGGGTCGCCTGTACTGAACCAGGGATCTGCAGTGAGAATACAGCCGTGCTTACCGACACTTTACCGGACACGTTTACCATATGCTGATCAGCACAACCACCTAACTTCACCCCCCAGCCCAGCTGAGTTTAGAAAAGAAGTGACAGCGATGCTCCCTCAAAGGCCATCAACTCCTAACAGCTAAAGTACCTGTCGTCCGCGGAATGACTGTAGTCGTCATCCACAGAGTGTGGTGCAGTGTTACCTGGAGACAGTCCAGGTGTGTGTCAGAGTGTGCACGGTACCACTTCGGGCGGCGAGTGTGCATGTGAGCCAGGAGAATGTGTTCCAGGAAAATCACGGAATGTTCTGAGTATTCTTGATCACTGTCCTGTTTAATGTGCACACAGGGGGGCAGGG